>NC_091287.1:296027371-297242996 GCF_032444005.1 Ranitomeya imitator | reverse complement strand
GGTGTGCCATCTCTCTCTCTCTCCCCAATTGTGGGCCATAGAAAGCCTATTAATTTTTTTGCTTGATTTGGGTTCCAAAATCTACCAAAAAAAATAACTAAATCAATCGGTGGGAGATTAATATTGGCCTCTGGGCTTGTGTGCCACTCCTGACTCCTGTGTGCGTCCTCTCTCACTCAGTGGGCCCTACAAAGCCTTTTTTTTTTTTTTTTTCCTAAATTCTCCCTGAAACAATCATTTCATTTTATTTGTTTTATAAATTCTTCTGTAAAAAATAATTTTTTTTTAATTTTTTTTTTTTCTGAAGTCTCCCTTTTAAAAAAAACAAACACAAATCAGTGGGAGATAAATATTTACATTTGCGCTTCAGTGACAGTCCTGCGTGTGTGCCATCTCATTTGTTGCCAACAACAACAGAGTGTGTAACATTGTGGCTGATTTTCGTTGTGGTCTCACCCACCTGTAAAGGGGTAGCTAAATCATACTGAAGTTATAGCTCACCGTGTAAGTTGTGTGACAGCAACAAATACCGTTCGTTTGTTAACGTTTTTAAAACAATGAGGAAGTCTGGTGGAAGAGGTCGTGGCCGGGGGCGTTCATTGTCAGCTGGTAATGAGGGTAGTGGTAGTGGTGGAGCATCAGCTGGTCGTGGGAAAAAAAATATTGCACCTAAGTCTGGAGCTGTGGAGCCAGGTTCGTCGTCTGGCTACACAAGGCCTCGAACGCTCCCTTTTCTGGGAGTAGGAAAACCGCTTTTAAAGCCGGAGCAGCAAGAGCAAGTTTTGGCTTATCTTGCTGACTCAGCCTCTAGCTCTTTTGCCTCCTCTCGTGAAACTGGTAAATGTCAAAGCAGCGCGTCGTTAGTGGATGTTCACGGTCAGGGACAAGTCGCTTCCTTGTCCTCTTCAGCAAAAACAACAACAGAGAAGAATGCAGCAGGCGACACAACGGGTTACTCTATGGAGCTCTTTACACATACCGTCCCTGGCTTAGAAAGTGAAGCAGTTAACAGTCCATGCCCATTACAAGTTGAATCTGACATGGAGTGCACTGATGCACAGCCACAGCCAGACTACTATCCTGGTCCTTTGACTCAGACCACAACATTGCCATCGCAGGGTGCTGATCAAGAATCAGACCCTGATGAGACTATGTTGCCCCATCACGAACGCTATACCACCGACCGCCACGGTGACACAGACGAAGTTGCACACGAGCTACAAGAAGAGGTAATAGATGACCCAGTTCTTGACCCCGATTGGCAGCCATTGGGGGAACAGGGTGCAGGCGGCAGCAGTTCTGAAGCGGAGGAGGAGGGGCCGCAGCAGGCATCAACATCGCAACAGGTTCCATCTGCCGGGCCCGTATCTTGCCCAAAACGCGTGGCAAAGCTAAAACCTGTTGGAGGACAGCGTGGCCATCCGGTTAAAGCTCAGTCTGCAATGCCTGAAAAGGTATCCGATGCTAGAAAGAGTGCAGTCTGGCATTTTTTTAAACAACATCCAATTGATCAGCGCAAAGTCATCTGTCAAAAATGTTCAACTACCTTAAGCAGAGGACAGAATCTGAAAAGTCTCAATACAAGTTGCATGCATAGACATTTAACCACCATGCATTTGCAAGCCTGGACTAACTACCAAACGTCCCTTAAGGTTGTAGCACCCTCGGCCAATGAAGCTAGTCAGCAACGCAACATCCCTTCCGGCAGTGTAGGGCCACCATTTTCCGCACCACCTGCAGTATCTGTGCAGGTTTCTTTGCCAGGCCAAAGCCGTCAGGGTCAGGGAATCACCAGTTTCGTAGTAGGAAACACTGCATCTAGGGCACCGGTGGCAACAATACCATCTCCCACCGTCTCTCAGTCTGCCATGTCCACCGGCACCCCCGCTAGTTCCACGATCTCCAGCTCTCCAGTCCAGCTCACCCTACATGAGACTATGGTTAGAAAAAGGAAGTACTTAGCCTCGCATCCGCGTACACAGGGTTTGAACGCACACATAGCTAAACTAATCTCGTTAGAGATGATGACCTACCGGTTAGTTGAAAGCGAAGCTTTCAAAGCCCTGATGGACTACGCTGTACCACGCTACGAGCTACCCAGTCGACACTTTTTTTCCAGAAAAGCCATCCCAGCCCTCCACCAGCATGTTAAAGAGTGCATCGTCCATGCACTCAGGCAATCTGTGAGCACAAAGGTGCACCTGACAACAGATGCATGGACCAGTAGGCATGGCCAGGGACGTTACGTGTCCATCACGGCACACTGGTTAAATGTGGTGGATGCAGGGTCCACAGGGGACAGCAAGTTTGGGACAGTTCTGCCTAGCCCACGGTCTAGGAAACAATTGGCTGTAGCCGTTCGCACCCCCTCCTCCTCCTCTTCGTCCTCCTGCAGAAGCGAGAGCTCGTCCACAGACCGCAGTCGCACAACCACTCCATCCGCAGCTGCCACTGTTGCACACCAGGTCTCCCATTATGGGGCAGCTACTGGCAAACGTCAGCAGGCTGTATTGGCTATGAAGTGTTTGGGCGACAACAGACACACCGCGGAAGTTCTGTCCGAGTTCTTGCAGAAAGAAACGCAGTCGTGGCTGGGCACTGTAGATCTTGAGGCAGGCAAGGTAGTGAGTGATAACGGAAGGAATTTCATGGCTGCCATCTCCCTTTCCCAACTGAAACACATTCCTTGCCTGGCTCACACCTTAAACCTGGTGGTGCAGTGCTTCCTGAAAAGTTATCCGGGGTTATCCGACCTGCTCCTCAAAGTGCGTGGACTTTGCTCACATATCCGCCGTTCGCCCGTACACTCCAGCCGTATGCAGACCTATCAGCGTTCTTTGAACCTTCCCCAGCTTCGCCTAATCATAGACGTTGCAACAAGGTGGAACTCAACACTGCACATGCTTCAGAGACTGTGTGAACAGAGGCGGGCTGTTATGTTTTTGTGGGAGGATACACATACACGGGCAGGCAGTAGGATGGCAGACATGGAGTTGTCAGGTGTGCAGTGGTCGAAGATTCAAGACATGTGTCAAGTCCTTCAGTGTTTTGAGGAATGCACACGGCTGGTTAGTGCAGACAACGCCATAATAAGCATGAGCATCCCCCTAATGCGTCTGCTGATGCAAAGTTTGACGCACATAAAGGATCAGGCGTCTGCAGCTGAGGAAGAGGAAAGCCTTGATGACAGTCAGCCATTGTCTGGCCAGGGCAGTGTACAGGACGAGGTAGCGGGCGAAGAGGAGGAGGAGGACGAGGAGGATGATGGGGATGATTATATTTTTAATGAGGAAGCTTTTCCGGGGCCACTGGAAATTGGTGGCGCGGCAAGGCCGGGTTCTGGTTTTTTGAGGGACACAAGTGACGTGGATTTGCCTGAAACTGCCCCTCAACCAAGCACAACCGCAGATTTGAGAACTGGAACTTTGGCCCACATGGCGGATTATGCCTTACGTATCCTCAAAAGGGACACACGCATAACTAAAATGATGAATGATGACGATTACTGGTTGGCCTGCCTCCTTGATCCTCGCTATAAAGGCAAATTGCAAAATATAATGCCACATGAGAACTTGGAACTAATATTAGCAACCAAACAATCAACTCTTGTTGACCGTTTGCTTCTGGCATTCCCTGCACACAGCGCCCGTGATCGTTCTCACACGAGCTGCAGGGGCCAGCAGACCAGAGGAGTTAGAGGGGCAGAAATCAGAAGTGGCGTTGGCCAGAGGGGTTTTCTGACCAGGTTGTGGAGTGATTTTGCTATGACCGCAGACAGGACAGGTACTGCAGCATCAATTCAAAGTGACAGGAGACAACATTTGTCCAGTATGGTTACAAACTATTTTTCATCCCTTATCGATGTTCTCCCTCAACCGTCATTCCCATTTGATTACTGGGCATCAAAATTAGACACCTGGCCAGAATTGGCAGAATATGCATTGCAGGAGCTTGCTTGCCCGGCAGCTAGTGTCCTATCAGAAAGAGTATTCAGTGCTGCAGGTTCAATACTAACAGAAAAAAGGACTCGTCTGGCTACCCAAAATGTAGATGATCTAAACTTCATTAAAATGAACCACAACTGGATTTCGAAATCTTTTGCCCCACCTTGCCCGGCTGACACCTAGCTTTCCTATGAAAAGGTCTTGCCTGTGGACTATTCTGAATGCCTTTTCCAATCTCGTAATTTTCAGCACCTGATTGTCCAGCATACGACATGTTTACACCTCACTAAATGGCCAAACTCCCCACACGGGGCCGTGGTATCGACACTTGGCGACAGCACCCGTGAGAGTGCAGTTTGTCTGAAGAGGTGGGTGAGCCCGCTTTTGGTCGACGGCACTGCCACTGGGTCCCTCCTAGTACAATAAAGTGTCTCTGGCGGTGGTGGTGCGCACCCAACGTCAGACACACCGTTGTAATATGAGGGGCCCTGGGCCTGTACCGCCGGCCACAAGACAGTTTGCCCCCACCCCAGCTCAAACAGTGCTCTACCACTTGCAAAATTATCTCACAGCTCCACCAATGTTTAGTCTATGCGCTGACATCCTTCAAAGCCTGCCACTGACAATACCATTGTATTGACATTTTTGTTATGTTAGGCCTTCGATGCCTGTCTGTGTTCACTCCTTCCACTAGGCCTCCACTGACCACACCACTGCTGCCCGTGTACCCCTGGAACCAATTTAAAATTGCCTACAGCCATGTGTTATTATTTTAGGCCTTCGATGCCTGTCTGCGGTCACTCCTTCCACTAGGCCTCCACTGACCACACCACTGCTGCCCGTGTACCCCTGGAACCAATTTAAAATTGCCTACAGCCAGCCCAATTTTTTTATTTTAGGCCTTCGATGCCTGTCTGCGGTCCATTCTTTCAACTACTACTACACTGACCAGGGCACTGCTGCCCGTGTACCCCTGGAACCAATTTAAAATTGCCTACAGCCATGTGTTATTATTTTAGGCCTTCGATGCCTGTCTGCGGTCACTCCTTCCACTAGGCCTCCACTGACCACACCACTGCTGCCCGTGTACCCCTGGAACCAATTTAAAATTGCCTACAGCCATGTGTTATTATATTAGGCCTTCGATGCCTGTCTGCGGTCACTCCTTCCACTAGGCCTCCACTGACCACACCACTGCTGTCCGTGTACCCCTGGAACCAATTTAAAATTGCCTACAGCCATGTGTTATTATTTTAGGCCTTCGATGCCTGTCTGCGGTCCATTCTTTCAACTACTACTACACTGACCAGGGCACTGCTGCCCGTGTACCCCTGGAACCAATTTAAAATTGCCTACAGCCATGTGTTATTATTTTAGGCCTTCGATGCCTGTCTGCGGTCACTCCTTCCACTAGGCCTCCACTGACCACACCACTGCTGTCCGTGTACCCCTGGAACCAATTTAAAATTGCCTACAGCCATGTGTTATTATTTTAGGCCTTCGATGCCTGTCTGCGGTCCATTCTTTCAACTACTACTACACTGACCAGGGCACTGCTGCCCGTGTACCCCTGGAACCAATTTAAAATTGCCTACAGCCATGTGTTATTATTTTAGGCCTTCGATGCCTGTCTGCGGTCACTCCTTCCACTAGGCCTCCACTGACCACACCACTGCTGCCCGTGTACCCCTGGAACCAATTTAAAATTGCCTACAGCCATGTGTTATTATTTTAGGCCTTCGATGCCTGTCTGCGGTCACTCCTTCCACTAGGCCTCCACTGACCACACCACTGCTGTCCGTGTACCCCTGGAACCAATTTAAAATTGCCTACAGCCATGTGTTATTATTTTAGGCCTTCGATGCCTGTCTGCGGTCCATTCTTTCAACTACTACTACACTGACCAGGGCACTGCTGCCCGTGTACCCCTGGAACCAATTTAAAATTGCCTACAGCCATGTGTTATTATTTTAGGCCTTCGATGCCTGTCTGCGGTCACTCCTTCCACTAGGCCTCCACTGACCACACCACTGCTGTCCGTGTACTCCTGGAACTAATTTAAAATTGCCTACAGCCATGTGTTATTATTTTAGGCCTTTGATGCCTGTCTGCGGTCCATTCTTTCAACTACTACTACACTGACCAGGGCACTGCTGCCCGTGTACCCCTGGAACCAATTTAAAATTGCCTACAGCCATGTGTTATTATTTTAGGCCTTCGATGCCTGTCTGCGGTCACTCCTTCCACTAGGCCTCCACTGACCACACCACTGCTGCCCGTGTACCCCTGGAACCAATTTAAAATTGCCTACAGCCATGTGTTATTATTTTAGGCCTTCGATGCCTGTCTGCGGTCACTCCTTCCACTAGGCCTCCACTGACCACACCACTGCTGTCCGTGTACCCCTGGAACCAATTTAAAATTGCCTACAGCCATGTGTTATTATTTTAGGCCTTCGATGCCTGTCTGCGGTCCATTCTTTCAACTACTACTACACTGACCAGGGCACTGCTGCCCGTGTACCCCTGGAACCAATTTAAAATTGCCTACAGCCATGTGTTATTATTTTAGGCCTTCGATGCCTGTCTGCGGTCACTCCTTCCACTAGGCCTCCACTGACCACACCACTGCTGTCCGTGTACCCCTGGAACCAATTTAAAATTGCCTACAGCCATGTGTTATTATTTTAGGCCTTCGATGCCTGTCTGCGGTCCATTCTTTCAACTACTACTACACTGACCAGGGCACTGCTGCCCGTGTACCCCTGGAACCAATTTAAAATTGCCTACAGCCATGTGTTATTATTTTAGGCCTTCGATGCCTGTCTGCGGTCACTCCTTCCACTAGGCCTCCACTGACCACACCACTGCTGCCCGTGTACCCCTGGAACCAATTTAAAATTGCCTACAGCCATGTGTTATTATTTTAGGCCTTCGATGCCTGTCTGCGGTCACTCCTTCCACTAGGCCTCCACTGACCACACCACTGCTGCCCGTGTACCCCTGGAACCAATTTAAAATTGCCTACAGCCATGTGTTATTATTTTAGGCCTTCGATGCCTGTCTGCGGTCACTCCTTCCACTAGGCCTCCACTGACCACACCACTGCTGCCCGTGTACCCCTGGAACCAATTTAAAATTGCCTACAGCCAGCCCAATTTTTTTATTTTAGGCCTTCGATGCCTGTCTGCGGTCCATTCTTTCAACTACTACTACACTGACCAGGGCACTGCTGCCCATGTACCCCTGGAACCAATTTAAAATTGCCTACAGCCATGTGTTATTATTTTAGGCCTTCGATGCCTGTCTGCGGTCACTCCTTCCACTAGGCCTCGACTGACCACACCACTGCTGCCCGTGTACCCCTGGAACCAATTTAAAATTGCCTACAGCCATGTGGTATTATTTTAGGCCTTCGATGCCTGTCTGCGGTCACTCCTTCCACTAGGCCTCCACTGACCACACCACTGCTGTCCGTGTACCCCTGGAACCAATTTAAAATTGCCTACAGCCATGTGTTATTATTTTAGGCCTTCGATGCCTGTCTGCGGTCCATTCTTTCAACTACTACAACACTGACCAGGACACTGCTGCCAGTGTACCCCTGGAACCAATTTAAAATTGCCTACAGCCATGTGTTATTATTTTAGGCCTTCGATGCCTGTCTGCGGTCACTCCTTCCACTAGGCCTCCACTGACCACACCACTGCTGCCCGTGTACCCCTGGAACCAATTTAAAATTGCCTACAGCCAGCCCAATTTTTTTATTTTAGGCCTTCGATGCCTGTCTGCGGTCCATTCTTTCAATTACTACTACACTGACCAGGGCACTGCTGCCCGTGTACCCCTGGAACCAATTTAAAATTGCCTACAGCCATGTGTTATTATTTTAGGCCTTCGATGCCTGTCTGCGGTCACTCCTTCCACTAGGCCTCCACTGACCACACCACTGCTGCCCGTGTACCCCTGGAACCAATTTAAAATTGCCTACAGCCATGTGTTATTATTTTAGGCCTTCGATGCCTGTCTGCGGTCACTCCTTCCACTAGGCCTCCACTGACCACACCACTGCTGTCCGTGTACCCCTGGAACCAATTTAAAATTGCCTACAGCCATGTGTTATTATTTTAGGCCTTCGATGCCTGTCTGCGGTCCATTCTTTCAACTACTACTACACTGACCAGGGCACTGCTGCCCGAGTACCCCTGGAACCAATTTAAAATTGCCTACAGCCATGTGTTATTATTTTAGGCCTTCGATGCCTGTCTGCGGTCACTCCTTCCACTAGGCCTCCACTGACCACACCACTGCTGCCCGTGTACCCCTGGAACCAATTTAAAATTGCCTACAGCCATGTGTTATTATTTTAGGCCTTCGATGCCTGTCTGCGGTCACTCCTTCCACTAGGCCTCCACTGACCACACCACTGCTGTCCGTGCACCCCTGGAACCAATTTAAAATTGCCTACAGCCATGTGTTATTATTTTAGGCCTTCGATGCCTGTCTGCGGTCCATTCTTTCAACTACTACTACACTGACCAGGGCACTGCTGCCCGTGTACCCCTGGAACCAATTTAAAATTGCCTACAGCCATGTGTTATTATTTTAGGCCTTCGATGCCTGTCTGCGGTCACTCCTTCCACTAGGCCTCCACTGACCACACCACTGCTGCCTGTGTACCCCTGGAACCAATTTAAAATTGCCTACAGCCATGTGTTATTATTTTAGGCCTTCAATGCCTGTCTGCGGTCACTCCTTCCACTAGGCCTCCACTGACCACACCACTGCTGTCCGTGTACCCCTGGAACCAATTTAAAATTGCCTACAGCCATGTGTTATTATTTTAGGCCTTCGATGCCTGTCTGCGGTCCATTCTTTCAACTACTACTACACTGACCAGGGCACTGCTGCCCGTGTACCCCTGGAACCAATTTAAAATTGCCTACAGCCATGTGTTATTATTTTAGGCCTTCGATGCCTGTCTGCGGTCACTCCTTCCACTAGGCCTCCACTGACCACACCACTGCTGTCCGTGTACCCCTGGAACCAATTTAAAATTGCCTACAGCCATGTGTTATTATTTTAGGCCTTCGATGCCTGTCTGCGGTCCATTCTTTCAACTACTACTACACTGACCAGGGCACTGCTGCCCGTGTACCCCTGGAACCAATTTAAAATTGCCTACAGCCATGTGTTATTATTTTAGGCCTTCGATGCCTGTCTGCGGTCACTCCTTCCACTAGGCCTCCACTGACCACACCACTGCTGTCCGTGTACCCCTGGAACCAATTTAAAATTGCCTACAGCCATGTGTTATTATTTTAGGCCTTGATGCCTGTCTGCGGTCCATTCTTTCAACTACTACTACACTGACCAGGGCACTGCTGCCCGTGTACCCCTGGAACCAATTTAAAATTGCCTACAGCCATGTGTTATTATTTTAGGCCTTCGATGCCTGTCTGCGGTCACCCCTTCCACTAGGCCTCCACTGACCACACCACTGCTGCCCGTGTACCCCTGGAACCAATTTAAAATTGCCTACAGCCATGTGTTATTATTTTAGGCCTTCGATGCCTGTCTGCGGTCACTCCTTCCACTAGGCCTCCACTGACCACACCACTGCTGCCCGTGTACCCCTGGAACCAATTTAAAATTGCCTACAGCCAGCCCAATTTTTTTATTTTAGGCCTTCGATGCCTGTCTGCGGTCCATTCTTTCAACTACTACTACACTGACCAGGGCACTGCTGCCCGTGTACCCCTGGAACCAATTTAAAATTGCCTACAGCCATGTGTTATTATTTTAGGCCTTCGATGCCTGTCTGCGGTCACTCCTTCCACTAGGCCTCCACTGACCACACCACTGCTGCCCGTGTACCCCTGGAACCAATTTAAAATTGCCTACAGCCATGTGTTATTATTTTAGGCCTTCGATGCCTGTCTGCGGTCACTCCTTCCACTAGGCCTCCACTGACCACACCACTGCTGTCCGTGTACCCCTGGAACCAATTTAAAATTGCCTACAGCCATGTGTTATTATTTTAGGCCTTCGATGCCTGTCTGCGGTCCATTCTTTCAACTACTACTACACTGACCAGGGCACTGCTGCCGTGTACCCCTGGAACCAATTTAAAATTGCCTACAGCCATGTGTTATTATTTTAGGCCTTCGATGCCTGTCTGCGGTCACTCCTTCCACTAGGCCTCCACTGACCACACCACTGCTGTCCGTGTACCCCTGGAACCAATTTAAAATTGCCTACAGCCATGTGTTATTATTTTAGGCCTTCGATGCCTGTCTGCGGTCCATTCTTTCAACTACTACTACACTGACCAGGGCACTGCTGCCCGTGTACCCCTGGAACCAATTTAAAATTGCCTACAGCCATGTGTTATTATTTTAGGCCTTCGATGCCTGTCTGCGGTCACTCCTTCCACTAGGCCTCCACTGACCACACCACTGCTGCCCGTGTACCCCTGGAACCAATTTAAAATTGCCTACAGCCATGTGTTATTATTTTAGGCCTTCGATGCCTGTCTGCGGTCACTCCTTCCACTAGGCCTCCACTGACCACACCACTGCTGTCCGTGTACCCCTGGAACCAATTTAAAATTGCCTACAGCCATGTGTTATTATTTTAGGCCTTCGATGCCTGTCTGCGGTCCATTCTTTCAACTACTACTACACTGACCAGGGCACTGCTGCCCGTGTACCCCTGGAACCAATTTAAAATTGCCTACAGCCATGTGTTATTATTTTAGGCCTTCGATGCCTGTCTGCGGTCACTCCTTCCACTAGGCCTCCACTGACCACACCACTGCTGTCCGTGTACTCCTGGAACTAATTTAAAATTGCCTACAGCCATGTGTTATTATTTTAGGCCTTTGATGCCTGTCTGCGGTCCATTCTTTCAACTACTACTACACTGACCAGGGCACTGCTGCCCGTGTACCCCTGGAACCAATTTAAAATTGCCTACAGCCATGTGTTATTATTTTAGGCCTTCGATGCCTGTCTGCGGTCACTCCTTCCACTAGGCCTCCACTGACCACACCACTGCTGCCCGTGTACCCCTGGAACCAATTTAAAATTGCCTACAGCCATGTGTTATTATTTTAGGCCTTCGATGCCTGTCTGCGGTCACTCCTTCCACTAGGCCTCCACTGACCACACCACTGCTGTCCGTGTACCCCTGGAACCAATTTAAAATTGCCTACAGCCATGTGTTATTATTTTAGGCCTTCGATGCCTGTCTGCGGTCCATTCTTTCAACTACTACTACACTGACCAGGGCACTGCTGCCCGTGTACCCCTGGAACCAATTTAAAATTGCCTACAGCCATGTGTTATTATTTTAGGCCTTCGATGCCTGTCTGCGGTCACTCCTTCCACTAGGCCTCCACTGACCACACCACTGCTGTCCGTGTACCCCTGGAACCAATTTAAAATTGCCTACAGCCATGTGTTATTATTTTAGGCCTTCGATGCCTGTCTGCGGTCCATTCTTTCAACTACTACTACACTGACCAGGGCACTGCTGCCCGTGTACCCTTGGAACCAATTTAAAATTGCCTACAGCCATGTGTTATTATTTTAGGCCTTCGATGTCTGTCTGCGGTCACTCCTTCCACTAGGCCTCCACTGACCACACCACTGCTGCCCGTGTACCCCTGGAACCAATTTAAAATTGCCTACAGCCATGTGTTATTATTTTAGGCCTTCGATGCCTGTCTGCGGTCACTCCTTCCACTAGGCCTCCACTGACCACACCACTGCTGCCCGTGTACCCCTGGAACCAATTTAAAATTGCCTACAGCCATGTGTTATTATTTTAGGCCTTCGATGCCTGTCTGCGGTCACTCCTTCCACTAGGCCTCCACTGACCACACCACTGCTGCCCGTGTACCCCTGGAACCAATTTAAAATTGCCTACAGCCAGCCCAATTTTTTTATTTTAGGCCTTCGATGCCTGTCTGCGGTCCATTCTTTCAACTACTACTACACTGACCAGGGCACTGCTGCCCATGTACCCCTGGAACCAATTTAAAATTGCCTACAGCCATGTGTTATTATTTTAGGCCTTCGATGCCTGTCTGCGGTCACTCCTTCCACTAGGCCTCGACTGACCACACCACTGCTGCCCGTGTACCCCTGGAACCAATTTAAAATTGCCTACAGCCATGTGTTATTATTTTAGGCCTTCGATGCCTGTCTGCGGTCACTCCTTCCACTAGGCCTCCACTGACCACACCACTGCTGTCCGTGTACCCCTGGAACCAATTTAAAATTGCCTACAGCCATGTGTTATTATTTTAAGCCTTCGATGCCTGTCTGCGGTCCATTCTTTCAACTACTACAACACTGACCAGGGCACTGCTGCCAGTGTACCCCTGGAACCAATTTAAAATTGCCTACAGCCATGTGTTATTATTTTAGGCCTTCGATGCCTGTCTGCGGTCACTCCTTCCACTAGGCCTCCACTGACCACACCACTGCTGCCCGTGTACCCCTGGAACCAATTTAAAATTGCCTACAGCCAGCCCAATTTTTTTATTTTAGGCCTTCGATGCCTGTCTGCGGTCCATTCTTTCAATTACTACTACACTGACCAGGGCACTGCTGCCCGTGTACCCCTGGAACCAATTTAAAATTGCCTACAGCCATGTGTTATTATTTTAGGCCTTCGATGCCTGTCTGCGGTCACTCCTTCCACTAGGCCTCCACTGACCACACCACTGCTGCCCGTGTACCCCTGGAACCAATTTAAAATTGCCTACAGCCATGTGTTATTATTTTAGGCCTTCGATGCCTGTCTGCGGTCACTCCTTCCACTAGGCCTCCACTGACCACACCACTGCTGTCCGTGTACCCCTGGAACCAATTTAAAATTGCCTACAGCCATGTGTTATTATTTTAGGCCTTCGATGCCTGTCTGCGGTCCATTCTTTCAACTACTACTACACTGACCAGGGCACTGCTGCCCGTGTACCCCTGGAACCAATTTAAAATTGCCTACAGCCATGTGTTATTATTTTAGGCCTTCGATGCCTGTCTGCGGTCACTCCTTCCACTAGGCCTCCACTGACCACACCACTGCTGCCCGTGTACCCCTGGAACCAATTTAAAATTGCCTACAGCCATGTGTTATTATTTTAGGCCTTCGATGCCTGTCTGCGGTCACTCCTTCCACTAGGCCTCCACTGACCACACCACTGCTGTCCGTGTACCCCTGGAACCAATTTAAAATTGCCTACAGCCATGTGTTATTATTTTAGGCCTTCGATGCCTGTCTGCGGTCCATTCTTTCAACTACTACTACACTGACCAGGGCACTGCTGCCCGTGTACCCCTGGAACCAATTTAAAATTGCCTACAGCCATGTGTTATTATTTTAGGCCTTCGATGCCTGTCTGCGGTCACTCCTTCCACTAGGCCTCCACTGACCACACCACTGCTGCCTGTGTACCCCTGGAACCAATTTAAAATTGCCTACAGCCATGTGTTATTATTTTAGGCCTTCGATGCCTGTCTGCGGTCACTCCTTCCACTAGGCCTCCACTGACCACACCACTGCTGTCCGTGTACCCCTGGAACCAATTTAAAATTGCCTACAGCCATGTGTTATTATTTTAGGCCTTCGATGCCTGTCTGCGGTCCATTCTTTCAACTACTACTACACTGACCAGGGCACTGCTGCCCGTGTACCCCTGGAACCAATTTAAAATTGCCTACAGCCATGTGTTATTATTTTAGGCCTTCGATGCCTGTCTGCGGTCACTCCTTCCACTAGGCCTCCACTGACCACACCACTGCTGTCCGTGTACCCCTGGAACCAATTTAAAATTGCCTACAGCCATGTGTTATTATTTTAGGCCTTCGATGCCTGTCTGCGGTCCATTCTTTCAACTACTACTACACTGACCAGGGCACTGCTGCCCGTGTACCCCTGGAACCAATTTAAAATTGCCTACAGCCATGTGTTATTATTTTAGGCCTTCGATGCCTGTCTGCGGTCACTCCTTCCACTAGGCCTCCACTGACCACACCACTGCTGTCCGTGTACCCCTGGAACCAATTTAAAATTGCCTACAGCCATGTGTTATTATTTTAGGCCTTGATGCCTGTCTGCGGTCCATTCTTTCAACTACTACTACACTGACCAGGGCACTGCTGCCCGTGTACCCCTGGAACCAATTTAAAATTGCCTACAGCCATGTGTTATTATTTTAGGCCTTCGATGCCTGTCTGCGGTCACCCCTTCCACTAGGCCTCCACTGACCACACCACTGCTGCCCGTGTACCCCTGGAACCAATTTAAAATTGCCTACAGCCATGTGTTATTATTTTAGGCCATCGATGCCTGTCTGCGGTCACTCCTTCCACTAGGCCTCCACTGACCACACCACTGCTGTCCGTGTACCCCTGGAACCAATTTAAAATTGCCTACAGCCATGTGTTATTATTTTAGGCCTTCGATGCTTGTCTGCGGTCCATTCTTTCAACTACTACTACACTGACCAGGGCACTGCTGCCCGTGTACCCCTGGAACCAATTTAAAATTGCCTACAGCCATGTGTTATTATTTTAGGCCTTCGATGCCTGTCTGCGGTCACTCCTTCCACTAGGCCTCCACTGACCACACCACTGCTGTCCGTGTACCCCTGGAACCAATTTAAAATTGCCTACAGCCATGTGTTATTATTTTAGGCCTTCGATGCCTGTCTGCGGTCCATTCTTTCAACTACTACTACACTGACCAGGGCACTGCTGCCCGTGTACCCCTGGAACCAATTTAAAATTGCCTACAGCCATGTGTTATTATTTTAGGCCTTCGATGCCTGTCTGCGGTCACTCCTTCCACTAGGCCTCCACTGACCACACCATTGCTGCCCGTGTACCCCTGGAACCAATTTAAAATTGCCTACAGCCATGTGTTATTATTTTAGGCCTTCGATGCCTGTCTGCGGTCACTCCTTCCACTAGGCCTCCACTGACCACACCACTGCTGTCCGTGTACCCCTGGAACCAATTTAAAATTGCCTACAGCCATGTGTTATTATTTTAGGCCTTCGATGCCTGTCTGCGGTCCATTCTTTCAACTACTACTACACTGACCAGGGCACTGCTGCCCGTGTACCCCTGGAACCAATTTAAAATTGCCTACAGCCATGTGTTATTATTTTAGGCCTTCGATGCCTGTCTGCGGTCACTCCTTCCACTAGGCCTCCACTGACCACACCACTGCTGTCCGTGTACCCCTGGAACCAATTTAAAATTGCCTACAGCCATGTGTTATTATTTTAGGCCTTCGATGCCTGTCTGCGGTCCATTCTTTCAACTACTACTACACTGACCAGGGCACTGCTGCCCGTGTACCCCTGGAACCAATTTAAAATTGCCTACAGCCATGTGTTATTATTTTAGGCCTTCGATGCCTGTCTGCGGTCACTCCTTCCACTAGGCCTCCACTGACCACACCACTGCTGCCCGTGTACCCCTGGAACCAATTTAAAATTGCCTACAGCGATGTGTTATTATTTTAGGCCTTCGATGCCTGTCTGCGGTCACTCCTTCCACTAGGCCTCCACTGACCACACCACTGCTGCCCGTGTACCCCTGGAACCAATTTAAAATTGCCTACAGCCATGTGTTATTATTTTAGGCCTTCGATGCCTGTCTGCGGTCACTCCTTCCACTAGGCCTCCACTGACCACACCACTGCTGCCCGTGTACCCCTGGAACCAATTTAAAATTGCCTACAGCCATGTGTTATTATTTTAGGCCTTCGATGCCTGTCTGCGGTCACTCCTTCCACTAGGCCTCCACTGACCACACCACTGCTGTCCGTGTACCCCTGGAACCAATTTAAAATTGCCTACAGCCATGTGTTATTATTTTAGGCCTTCGATGCCTGTCTGCGGTCCATTCTTTCAACTACTACTACACTGACCAGGGCACTGCTGCCCGTGTACCCCTGGAACCAATTTAAAATTGCCTACAGCCATGTGTTATTATTTTAGGCCTTCGATGCCTGTCTGCGGTCACTCCTTCCACTAGGCCTCCACTGACCACACCACTGCTGTCCGTGTACCCCTGGAACCAATTTAAAATTGCCTACAGCCATGTGTTATTATTTTAGGCCTTGATGCCTGTCTGCGGTCCATTCTTTCAACTACTACTACACTGACCAGGGCACTGCTGCCCGTGTACCCCTGGAACCAATTTAAAATTGCCTACAGCCATGTGTTATTATTTTAGGCCTTCGATGCCTGTCTGCGGTCACCCCTTCCACTAGGCCTCCACTGACCACACCACTGCTGCCCGTGTACCCCTGGAACCAATTTAAAATTGCCTACAGCCATGTGTTATTATTTTAGGCCTTCGATGCCTGTCTGCGGTCACTCCTTCCACTAGGCCTCCACTGACCACACCACTGCTGCCCGTGTACCCCTGGAACCAATTTAAAATTGCCTACAGCCAGCCCAATTTTTTTATTTTAGGCCTTCGATGCCTGTCTGCGGTCCATTCTTTCAACTACTACTACACTGACCAGGGCACTGCTGCCCGTGTACCCCTGGAACCAATTTAAAATTGCCTACAGCCATGTGTTATTATTTTAGGCCTTCGATGCCTGTCTGCGGTCACTCCTTCCACTAGGCCTCCACTGACCACACCACTGCTGCCCGTGTACCCCTGGAACCAATTTAAAATTGCCTACAGCCATGTGTTATTATTTTAGGCCTTCGATGCCTGTCTGCGGTCACTCCTTCCACTAGGCCTCCACTGACCACACCACTGCTGTCCGTGTACCCCTGGAACCAATTTAAAATTGCCTACAGCCATGTGTTATTATTTTAGGCCTTCGATGCCTGTCTGCGGTCCATTCTTTCAACTACTACTACACTGACCAGGGCACTGCTGCCCGTGTACCCCTGGAACCAATTTAAAATTGCCTACAGCCATGTGTTATTATTTTAGGCCTTCGATGCCTGTCTGCGGTCACTCCTTCCACTAGGCCTCCACTGACCACACCACTGCTGTCCGTGTACCCCTGGAACCAATTTAAAATTGCCTACAGCCATGTGTTATTATTTTAGGCCTTCGATGCCTGTCTGCGGTCCATTCTTTCAACTACTACTACACTGACCAGGGCACTGCTGCCCGTGTACCCCTGGAACCAATTTAAAATTGCCTACAGCCATGTGTTATTATTTTAGGCCTTCGATGCCTGTCTGCGGTCACTCCTTCCACTAGGCCTCCACTGACCACACCACTGCTGCCCGTGTACCCCTGGAACCAATTTAAAATTGCCTACAGCCATGTGTTATTATTTTAGGCCTTCGATGCCTGTCTGCGGTCACTCCTTCCACTAGGCCTCCACTGACCACACCACTGCTGTCCGTGTACCCCTGGAACCAATTTAAAATTGCCTACAGCCATGTGTTATTATTTTAGGCCTTCGATGCCTGTCTGCGGTCCATTCTTTCAACTACTACTACACTGACCAGGGCACTGCTGCCCGTGTACCCCTGGAACCAATTTAAAATTGCCTACAGCCATGTGTTATCATTTTAGGCCTTCGATGCCTGTCTGCGGTCACTCCTTCCACTAGGCCTCCACTGACCACACCACTGCTGTCCGTGTACTCCTGGAACTAATTTAAAATTGCCTACAGCCATGTGTTATTATTTTAGGCCTTTGATGCCTGTCTGCGGTCCATTCTTTCAACTACTACTACACTGACCAGGGCACTGCTGCCCGTGTACCCCTGGAACCAATTTAAAATTGCCTACAGCCATGTGTTATTATTTTAGGCCTTCGATGCCTGTCTGCGGTCACTCCTTCCACTAGGCCTCCACTGACCACACCACTGCTGCCCGTGTACCCCTGGAACCAATTTAAAATTGCCTACAGCCATGTGTTATTATTTTAGGCCTTCGATGCCTGTCTGCGGTCACTCCTTCCACTAGGCCTCCACTGACCACACCACTGCTGTCCGTGTACCCCTGGAACCAATTTAAAATTGCCTACAGCCATGTGTTATTATTTTAGGCCTTCGATGCCTGTCTGCGGTCCATTCTTTCAACTACTACTACACTGACCAGGGCACTGCTGCCCGTGTACCCCTGGAACCAATTTAAAATTGCCTACAGCCATGTGTTATTATTTTAGGCCTTCGATGCCTGTCTGCGGTCACTCCTTCCACTAGGCCTCCACTGACCACACCACTGCTGTCCGTGTACCCCTGGAACCAATTTAAAATTGCCTACAGCCATGTGTTATTATTTTAGGCCTTCGATGCCTGTCTGCGGTCCATTCTTTCAACTACTACTACACTGACCAGGGCACTGCTGCCCGTGTACCCTTGGAACCAATTTAAAATTGCCTACAGCCATGTGTTATTATTTTAGGCCTTCGATGCCTGTCTGCGGTCACTCCTTCCACTAGGCCTCCACTGACCACACCACTGCTGCCCGTGTACCCCTGGAACCAATTTAAAATTGCCTACAGCCATGTGTTATTATTTTAGGCCTTCGATGCCTGTCTGCGGTCACTCCTTCCACTAGGCCTCCACTGACCACACCACTGCTGCCCGTGTACCCCTGGAACCAATTTAAAATTGCCTACAGCCATGTGTTATTATTTTAGGCCTTCGATGCCTGTCTGCGGTCACTCCTTCCACTAGGCCTCCACTGACCACACCACTGCTGCCCGTGTACCCCTGGAACCAATTTAAAATTGCCTACAGCCAGCCCAATTTTTTTATTTTAGGCCTTCGATGCCTGTCTGCGGTCCATTCTTTCAACTACTACTACACTGACCAGGGCACTGCTGCCCATGTACCCCTGGAACCAATTTAAAATTGCCTACAGCCATGTGTTATTATTTTAGGCCTTCGATGCCTGTCTGCGGTCACTCCTTCCACTAGGCCTCGACTGACCACACCACTGCTGCCCGTGTACCCCTGGAACCAATTTAAAATTGCCTACAGCCATGTGTTATTATTTTAGGCCTTCGATGCCTGTCTGCGGTCACTCCTTCCACTAGGCCTCCACTGACCACACCACTGCTGTCCGTGTACCCCTGGAACCAATTTAAAATTGCCTACAGCCATGTGTTATTATTTTAAGCCTTCGATGCCTGTCTGCGGTCCATTCTTTCAACTACTACAACACTGACCAGGGCACTGCTGCCAGTGTACCCCTGGAACCAATTTAAAATTGCCTACAGCCATGTGTTATTATTTTAGGCCTTCGATGCCTGTCTGCGGTCACTCCTTCCACTAGGCCTCCACTGACCACACCACTGCTGCCCGTGTACCCCTGGAACCAATTTAAAATTGCCTACAGCCAGCCCAATTTTTTTATTTTAGGCCTTCGATGCCTGTCTGCGGTCCATTCTTTCAATTACTACTACACTGACCAGGGCACTGCTGCCCGTGTACCCCTGGAACCAATTTAAAATTGCCTACAGCCATGTGTTATTATTTTAGGCCTTCGATGCCTGTCTGCGGTCACTCCTTCCACTAGGCCTCCACTGACCACACCACTGCTGCCCGTGTACCCCTGGAACCAATTTAAAATTGCCTACAGCCATGTGTTATTATTTTAGGCCTTCGATGCCTGTCTGCGGTCACTCCTTCCACTAGGCCTCCACTGACCACACCACTGCTGTCCGTGTACCCCTGGAACCAATTTAAAATTGCCTACAGCCATGTGTTATTATTTTAGGCCTTCGATGCCTGTCTGCGGTCCATTCTTTCAACTACTACTACACTGACCAGGGCACTGCTGCCCGTGTACCCCTGGAACCAATTTAAAATTGCCTACAGCCATGTGTTATTATTTTAGGCCTTCGATGCCTGTCTGCGGTCACTCCTTCCACTAGGCCTCCACTGACCACACCACTGCTGCCCGTGTACCCCTGGAACCAATTTAAAATTGCCTACAGCCATGTGTTATTATTTTAGGCCTTCGATGCCTGTCTGCGGTCACTCCTTCCACTAGGCCTCCACTGACCACACCACTGCTGTCCGTGTACCCCTGGAACCAATTTAAAATTGCCTACAGCCATGTGTTATTATTTTAGGCCTTCGATGCCTGTCTGCGGTCCATTCTTTCAACTACTACTACACTGACCAGGGCACTGCTGCCCGTGTACCCCTGGAACCAATTTAAAATTGCCTACAGCCATGTGTTATTATTTTAGGCCTTCGATGCCTGTCTGCGGTCACTCCTTCCACTAGGCCTCCACTGACCACACCACTGCTGCCTGTGTACCCCTGGAACCAATTTAAAATTGCCTACAGCCATGTGTTATTATTTTAGGCCTTCGATGCCTGTCTGCGGTCACTCCTTCCACTAGGCCTCCACTGACCACACCACTGCTGTCCGTGTACCCCTGGAACCAATTTAAAATTGCCTACAGCCATGTGTTATTATTTTAGGCCTTCGATGCCTGTCTGCGGTCCATTCTTTCAACTACTACTACACTGACCAGGGCACTGCTGCCCGTGTACCCCTGGAACCAATTTAAAATTGCCTACAGCCATGTGTTATTATTTTAGGCCTTCGATGCCTGTCTGCGGTCACTCCTTCCACTAGGCCTCCACTGACCACACCACTGCTGTCCGTGTACCCCTGGAACCAATTTAAAATTGCCTACAGCCATGTGTTATTATTTTAGGCCTTCGATGCCTGTCTGCGGTCCATTCTTTCAACTACTACTACACTGACCAGGGCACTGCTGCCCGTGTACCCCTGGAACCAATTTAAAATTGCCTACAGCCATGTGTTATTATTTTAGGCCTTCGATGCCTGTCTGCGGTCACTCCTTCCACTAGGCCTCCACTGACCACACCACTGCTGTCCGTGTACCCCTGGAACCAATTTAAAATTGCCTACAGCCATGTGTTATTATTTTAGGCCTTGATGCCTGTCTGCGGTCCATTCTTTCAACTACTACTACACTGACCAGGGCACTGCTGCCCGTGTACCCCTGGAACCAATTTAAAATTGCCTACAGCCATGTGTTATTATTTTAGGCCTTCGATGCCTGTCTGCGGTCACCCCTTCCACTAGGCCTCCACTGACCACACCACTGCTGCCCGTGTACCCCTGGAACCAATTTAAAATTGCCTACAGCCATGTGTTATTATTTTAGGCCTTCGATGCCTGTCTGCGGTCACTCCTTCCACTAGGCCTCCACTGACCACACCACTGCTGTCCGTGTACCCCTGGAACCAATTTAAAATTGCCTACAGCCATGTGTTATTATTTTAGGCCTTCGATGCTTGTCTGCGGTCCATTCTTTCAACTACTACTACACTGACCAGGGCACTGCTGCCCGTGTACCCCTGGAACCAATTTAAAATTGCCTACAGCCATGTGTTATTATTTTAGGCCTTCGATGCCTGTCTGCGGTCACTCCTTCCACTAGGCCTCCACTGACCACACCACTGCTGTCCGTGTACCCCTGGAACCAATTTAAAATTGCCTACAGCCATGTGTTATTATTTTAGGCCTTCGATGCCTGTCTGCGGTCCATTCTTTCAACTACTACTACACTGACCAGGGCACTGCTGCCCGTGTACCCCTGGAACCAATTTAAAATTGCCTACAGCCATGTGTTATTATTTTAGGCCTTCGATGCCTGTCTGCGGTCACTCCTTCCACTAGGCCTCCACTGACCACACCATTGCTGCCCGTGTACCCCTGGAACCAATTTAAAATTGCCTACAGCCATGTGTTATTATTTTAGGCCTTCGATGCCTGTCTGCGGTCACTCCTTCCACTAGGCCTCCACTGACCACACCACTGCTGTCCGTGTACCCCTGGAACCAATTTAAAATTGCCTACAGCCATGTGTTATTATTTTAGGCCTTCGATGCCTGTCTGCGGTCCATTCTTTCAACTACTACTACACTGACCAGGGCACTGCTGCCCGTGTACCCCTGGAACCAATTTAAAATTGCCTACAGCCATGTGTTATTATTTTAGGCCTTCGATGCCTGTCTGCGGTCACTCCTTCCACTAGGCCTCCACTGACCACACCACTGCTGTCCGTGTACCCCTGGAACCAATTTAAAATTGCCTACAGCCATGTGTTATTATTTTAGGCCTTCGATGCCTGTCTGCGGTCAATTCTTTCAACTACTACTACACTGACCAGGGCACTGCTGCCCGTGTACCCCTGGAACCAATTTAAAATTGCCTACAGCCATGTGTTATTATTTTAGGCCTTCGATGCCTGTCTGCGGTCACTCCTTCCACTAGGCCTCCACTGACCACACCACTGCTGCCCGTGTACCCCTGGAACCAATTTAAAATTGCCTACAGCCATGTGTTATTATTTTAGGCCTTCGATGCCTGTCTGCGGTCACTCCTTCCACTAGGCCTCCACTGACCACACCACTGCTGCCCGTGTACCCCTGGAACCAATTTAAAATTGCCTACAGCCATGTGTTATTATTTTAGGCCTTCGATGCCTGTCTGCGGTCACTCCTTCCACTAGGCCTCCACTGACCACACCACTGCTGCCCGTGTACCCCTGGAACCAATTTAAAATTGCCTACAGCCATGTGTTACTATTTTAGGCCTTCGATGCCTGTCTGCGGTCAGTCCTTCCACTAGGCCTCCACTGACCACACCAATGCTGCCCGTGTACCCCTGGAACCAATTTAAAATTGCCTACAGCCAGCCCAATTTCTTTATTTTAGGCCTTCGATGCCTGTCTGCGGTCCATTCTTTCAACTACTACTACACTGACCAGGGCACTGCTGCCCGTGTACCCCTGGAACCAATTTAAAATTGCCTACAGCCATGTGTTATTATTTTAGGCCTTCGATGCCTGTCTGCGGTCACTCCTTCCAATAGGCCTCCACTGACCACACCACTGCTGCCCGTGTACCCCTGGAACCAATTTAAAATTGCCTACAGCCATGTGTTATTATTTTAGGCCTTCGATGCCTGTCTGCGGTCACTCCTTCCACTAGGCCTCCACTGACCACACCACTGCTGCCCGTGTACCCCTGGAACCAATTTAAAATTGCCTACAGCCAGCCCAATTTTTTTATTTTAGGCCTTCGATGCCTGTCTGCGGTCCATTCTTTCAACTACTACTACACTGACCAGGGCACTGCTGCCCGTGTACCCCTGGAACCAACATCAGAAAATATAAAAATAAGTATTTTGCTTACAAAAAAGAAAATACTGGAGAGATATCAAATGCAGACATTTTAACATTAAAAACAAACACACAACTAAAATCTGGTACAGTACTAAAAATGGCGACCAGCTACAATTACTTTCTCCTGCAAGTAGTTAACTGAAAGGTTTTTTAAATTGAAAACACACATATGGCATCCACCGAGTGTTGTCCTGTCGCGTCTTCTTTATATTATTGCCGAGAAGATGCAAAACAATGAAAATAATAAAATCATTAATTACCAAAATAATAGAGAAAGTCAACACCACATTGCAAATAAACATTCATTCCAAATAAAGAAGCAGGGCGCGTCCGAGGGTGAGTATATACCTAATAAGAATATAATCACCCTCGGACGCGCAATGCTTATTTCCAACAGCCTTCCTTCCTAAGAATCAGCCCTTCCGTGGTGTAGAGAGACGTTGTGTTACACTCCAAGGTGTTCCCCAGGTTGCCTTTCCTGAGCTTCGATCTTCCGGCTCTCGTTTAGTAGTTCTTGGAAACTACGCTGCATTAGGCCTTCAAATTGGGTATGGGGTGTAGAGAGATGGTGTGTTCCACTCCAAGGTGTTCCCCAGGTTGCCTTTCCTGAGCTTCGATCTTCCGGCTCTCGTTTAGTAGTTGTTGGAAACTACGCTGCATTAGGCCTTCAAATTGGGTATGGGGTGTAGAGAGATGGTGTGTTCCACTCCAAGGTGTTCCCCAGGTTGCCTTTCCTGAGCTTCGATCTTCCGGCTCTCGTTTAGTAGTTGTTGGAAACTACGCTGCATTAGGCCTTCAAATTGGGTATGGGGTGTAGAGAGAGGGTGTGTTACACTCCAAGGTGTTCCCCAGGTTGCCTTTCCTGAGCTTCGATATTCCGGCTCTCGTTTAGTAGTTGTTGGAAACTACACTGCATTAGGCCTACAAATTTGGTATGGGGGAAACATTGGCGTATCTGCGGTCCCTCCTTCCTCTAGGCCTCCACTGACCTGTCTACTGCTGCCCGTGTTCCCCTGGAACCAATTTTAAATTGCCTACAGGCAGCCCAATTTATTATGTTAGGGCTTCGAAGCCTGTCTGCGGTCCCTCCTTCCACTAGGCCTCCACTGACCTGTCTACTGCTGCCCGTGTACCCCTTGAACCAACATCATAAAATAAAAAAAAAAGTATTTTGCTTATAAAAAAGAAAATACTGGTGAGATATCAAATGCAGACATTTTAACATTAAAAACAAACACACAACTAAAATCTGGTACAGTACTAAAAATGGCGACCAGCTACAATTACTTTCTCCTGCAAGTAGTTAACTGAAAGGTTTTTTAAATTGAAAACACACATATGGCATCCACCGAGTGTTGTCCTGTCGCGTCTACTTTATATTATTGCCGAGAAGATGCAAAACAATGAAAATAATAAAATCATTAATTACCAAAATAATAGAGAAAGTCAACACCACATTACAAATAAACATTCATTCCAAATAAAGAAGCAGGGCGCGTCCGAGGGTGAGTATATACCTAATAAGAATATAATCACCCTCGGACGCGCAATGCTTATTTCCAACAGCCTTCCTTCCTAAGAATCAGCCCTTCCGTGGTGTAGAGAGACGTTGTGTTACACTCCAAGGTGTTCCCCAGGTTGCCTTTCCTGAGCTTCGATCTTCCGGCTCTCGTTTAGTAGTTGTTGGAAACTACGCTGCATTAGGCCTTCAAATTGGGTATGGGGTGTAGAGAGATGGTGTGTTCCACTCCAAGGTGTTCCCCAGGTTGCCTTTCCTGAGCTTCGATCTTCCGGCTCTCGTTTAGTAGTTCTTGGAAACTACACTGCATTAGGCCTTCAAATTGGGTATGGGGTGTAGAGAGAGGGTGTGTTACACTCCAAGGTGTTCCCCAGGTTGCCTTTCCTGAGCTTCGATCTTCATGCTCTCGTTTAGTAGTTGTCGGAAACTTTCGTTTCGTGTTTCGGTCGATCCCGACTTTTCGCCATAATCGGCCGATTTCACTCGACCCGACTTTTGAGATAGTCGGGTTTCGCGAAACCCGGCTCGACTCTAAAAAGGTCAAGGTCGCTCAACTCTAGTTATGGCCCCATATACTGCTGCACAAACTTTATGGCCCCATATAATGCTGCACAAACGTTATGGCCCCATATAGTGCTGCACAAACGTTATGGCCCCTTATAGTGCTGCACAAACGTTATGGCCCCTTATAGTGCTGCACAAACGTTATGGCCCCATATAGTGCTGCACAAATGTTATGGCCCCATATAGTGCTGCACAAACATTATGGCCCCATATAGTGCTGCACAAACATTATGGCCCCATATAGTGCTGCACAAACATTATGGCCCCATATAATGCTGCACAACCGTTATGGCCCCATATAGTGCTGCACAAACGTTATGGCCCCTTATAGTGCTGCACAAACTTTATGGCCCCATATAGTGCTGCACAAACTTTATGGCCCCATATAGTGCTGCACAAACGTTATGGCCCCATATAATGCTGCACAAACGTTATGGCCCCTTATAGTGCTGCACAAACGTTATGGCCCCAAATAGTGCTGCACAAACACTATGGCCCCATATAGTGCTGTACAAACACTATGGCCCCATATAATGCTGCACAAACGTTATGGCCCCATATAGTGCTGCACAAACGTTATGGCCCCATATAGTGCTGCACAAACATTATGGCCCCATATAGTGCTGCACAAACATTATGGCCCCATATAGTGCTGCACAAACGTTATGGCCCCTTATAGTGCTGCACAAATGTTGTGGTCCCATATAGTGCTGCACAAACATTATGGCTTCATATAGTGCTGCACAAACATCATGGCCCCATATAATGCTGCACAAACGTTATGGCCCCATATAGTGCTGCACAAACGTTATGGCCCCTTATAGTGCTGCACAAACGTTATGGCCCCATAGATGCTCTATACAGACACTTGCCCCATTTGCTGTGATAAAAAAAATCACATACTCACCTGTCCATCGCTCAGGCCCCCGGCGCTTTCAATATTCACGTGCTGATCGTTCCGGCGCCACTCCATCTTCAGCACTGGTGTTCAGGCTGAGGACGCGCACTAACTACATCACCGCGCCCTCTGACCTGAGCGCCACTGCTGAAGATGGAGCGGCACCGAAACGAGGAGCAGGTGAGTATCGCGCAGCGCAGCGCTCCCCCTCCCCGTTATACTTACCTGCTCCTGGGCTGTGCAGTCCCTGCAGTGCTTCCCAACGCTGGCAGCTTCTTCCTCTATGGGAGGTGGAGCCGCATATTCATTACTGTAATGAGCGGTACCATGTGACCGCTCAGTACAGGAGGAAGCTGCCGGCGCCGGGAAGCCAGGGACCTGCAGGGACCGCGCCAGGAGTAGGTGAGTATAATTAGACAGCCCTCGCTCCCCCTCACCTGCCGACCCCTGGGTATGACTCGAGTATAAGCCGAGAGGGGGAGTTTCAGCCCAAAAAAGTGGGCTGAAAATCTCGGCTTATACTCGAGTATATATGGTAGTGATTGTTCATAGAGATGAGTGAATATTTCAATGTTCGGTTTGGATTACAATCGGAGTAAGCCTCCTTTGCTGGGAACCCTGATACCACATGCAACACCTCTACCTGCTTTCATGCTGAGCCACACTCAGGTGGCGCAAATATCAGTTTTGTAGACTACCATTGTCAGAAAAATTTAAGGATAGTAACATGGGTAGTTGAATCCAAGGAAGTGGAGGCTTGACGATCTCGGAGGCCTACTGCTATAGGCAACACACATGAAGGAGACCCAACCAGGAGAATTCACATTTCCAAAAATTATTGGCAGACAATACCAAAATGGCATCAATTTCACCACACTATAGATAGTATAATAGGGACCGATAGGTCTTCCACTAAACCCAATATGGCAGATGGACACCCAACCAGGAGTGGTAACATTTCCAAAAATTACTTGGCAGACACCACAAAAGTGGCATCAACTTCACCACAGTAGAAATAGTATAATAGGGACCAACAGGTCTTCCACTGTGCTCAATCCAGCAGATGGACACCCATCCATGAGTGTTCACATTTCCAAAAATTACTGGCAGACACCACAAAAGTGGCATCACTTTCACCACAGTAAAAATACTGTAGTATAATAGAGACTGACAGGTCTTCCACTATGCCCAATCCAGCAGATGGATACCCAACCTGGAGTTTTAAAATTAAAAAAAATGAGGGCCTGACACCACCGAAGTGGAATAACTGTCACAAGAATAGAAATAGTATAACTGGGACCGACACGTCTTCCACTACAGTTCATACAGGAGATCTAGACCAACCATGACTGTTCACATTTCCACAAATGATTATTATTACTATTATTTATTTATATAGCACCATTAATTCCATGGTGCTGTACACGAGAAAGGGGTTATATACAGGGTTATAGATATCATTTACAGTACACAAACTTATGATGACAGACTGGTACAGAGGGTAGAGGACCCTGTCCTTGCGGACTTACATTCCACGGGATATGTGTTAACATCATCAGCAGCAACCACAGCAGGCACAGAAGCCACACTAAAGATATCACAGAGTGCAGTTACATGACATTAATGCATCACACTAAAAATGCAATATCACCTAGTCTGTACAGTCTGCGATTGGGGTGCAAAAGTCCTTGGAGATCCGTGACTTGTTCATCTTGATGAAAGTTAGGCAGTCTACACTTTGAGGGGACAGCCGGCTGTGCTTATTCGTCAGGACACCACCAGTAGCGTTGAAGACACGTTCTGAGAGAACACTGGCTGCCAGGCACAATAATACCTCCAAGGCATGAGAGGTGAGCTCAGGCCACTCATTCATTTTGGAAGACTAAAATGTGAAAGGGTCCAAACCCTCCCGGATGGTATTGATATTCAGTTCTAAATACTCCCGCATCATCCTCTCCATTCATTCACCACATGTAAGACTTGGACTCTGCATGAGCTGGTCTAAAAAAAGTGTCAAAGGACTCACAGAAATTGCTTCTTCCACTTACACCACTGCTGCTGCTGCAGCTGTTAATGTTTTGGCATTGACAAATTGACTTGCCAGAGGTTGGAAGTCTAGAGCTGCGATGCGAACTGAGTGCTTCACTGCTGTCTTGAGGAAAACTCTCTAAAGGTTGTGTAAAAGTGTGTTTTGCTACTCCAGCATTAGTGGGTCCCTTTCCAGGGTTGAAAGCATCTCGCAAAATTTGGTTTTATAACGTGGATCTAACCGAGTGGCAACCCAGTAGACAACAGTATTCAATATCATAACTATACGGGGATCATGTTGCAGAGAGTGCAGCAAGAAGGGACACATATGTTGGACTGTACCATAAGGTCCAAGCCCATGCTGTGTTGGTGGCTGGGTAACAATGAGGCTTGTTTCCACCAACCACGAACAACAGAGAGGGTAGGATTATCCTCTTCATCTGACAGTTACTCGCCCTTCACCTCTTCCTCCTCCATTTGTTCCTTGGATGTTGAATCTTCGATAACAGTTTTTCTGTTATCACCAGCTCCCTTCAATCACAGCAATCCACCTTCCCTGGCCCCGCCTGTGTGATGACAGTCTGGAATTTAGAAACAATGCTATCCCTTCTGCATCCTCCTCTGCTTCCTCCTCTTCTTTTGGGACCACCATCTCCTCCCGCAGGCTATTCAAAGTCTGCTCCAGCATATAGATCACCGGAATAGTGATGCTGATGATGGCGTCTTCAGCGCTAACCATCTTTGTAGCTATTTTTAAACTGTGCAGAAGGGTGCAGAGGTCCTTTATTTGTGCCCACTCTGTAGACATGATATAAGCCATGTTCGAACTGCATTGGCCCAGGCTATACGACATGACATACTGCATCAGGGAAAGTTGCTGCTGCCACAGTTGCTGCAACATGTGCAGAGTGGAATTCCACTGTGTCAGCACATTGCACATGAACCTGTTAACTGGTATGAACAACGACCTCTGTATTGATGCAAGTTGATGACCTGATGGGTGTGAATGGCGTAAATGAGCATACAGCTTATGTGCTTTCTGGAGCAGCTCACCCAGGACAGAAGAGTGCTGGAGAAAATTCTGTACCACCAAGTTGAGGAAATGAGCCAAGCTAAGCACATGAGTGAGCTTGCCTCGCTGTAGGGCCGCCACCAGGTTCGCACTGTCATCGATCATGGCCTTCCCTGGATGCAGGTTCAGAGGAGACAGCCATTGACCAAACTCAGCTTGTAGAGATGTCCACAACTCTTCAGTAGTGTTGAGCGATACCGTCTGATACTTGAAAGTATCGGTATCGGATAGTATCGGCCGATACCCGAAAAGTATCGGATATCGCCGATACCGATATCCGATACCAATACAAGTCAATGGGACACTAAGTATCGGAAGGTATCCTGATGGTTCCCAGGGTCTGAAGGAGAGGAATCTCTCCTTCAGGCCCTGGGATCCATATTAATATGTAAAATAAAGAATTAAAATAAAAAATATTGATATATTCACCTCTCCGGCGGCCCCTGGACATCACCGCGGGTAACCGGCAGGTTTCTTTGTTTAAAATGAGCGCGTTTAGGACCTGAGAATGACGTCGCGGCTTCTGATTGGTCGCGTGCCGCTCATGTGACCACCACGCGACCATTCAGAAGCCGCGACGTCATTCGCAGGTCCTAAATTCCTAGAATGAGGAGTTTAGTGCCTGAGAATGACGTCGTGGCTTGTGATTGGTCGCGTGGCGGTCACATGAGCGGCACGCGACCAATCAGAAGCCGCGACATCATTCTCAGGTCCTAAACGCGCTCACTTTAAACAAAGAAGCCTGCCGGTTACCAGCGGTGATGTCCAGGGGCCGCCGGAGAGGTGAATATATCAATATTTTTTATTTTAATTCTTTATTTTACACATCACTATGGATCCGATACCGATTCCCGATACCACAAAAGTATCAGAACTCGGTATTGGAATTCCGATACCGCAAGTATCGGCCGATACCCGATACTTGCGGTATCGGAATGCTCAACACTACTCTTCAGCTGTATGACTGCAATCTCCAAGGCATGTCAATTTTAATACTGCCTGATTGCGGTGAGCCCTAGATGCGCAGTATGGAGGTGGTGGAGATTCACTCTGCACTGTTGGAATGCATGTCTCATTAAAGCAGAGGTTTAGGGTGCAGATGGCGGCACTAGAGGAGATAGAGGAGGAGGCAGAAGCACTGGAGGAAATGCTAAATGTTGAGGTTTTCCCAGTCATGTTGCTTAGATAGTGGGCACAGTATTAGCAACAAAAAAAATTTATTTTAAAATCTGCACCACCTCTGCAAAAAATTGAATTTCAGCAACAGTAAATTCCAAATTGAAATATGGCATGCAGTATCATGTTAGTCACAGAAGAAACAATTGTATGAGTGTGGATGAGGCCTGTTTGACAAAGAAGATATGCTACAAACTATTTGAAAGCCAGGTCTCCTGATGTATGACACTAGGAACAGAAGAATTTCTGTGGCCTCTGTGGCCTCTGGATCAGGCCTCTATAACACACTAGATGCTACAAACTATTTTAAAGTCAGGTCTCCTACTGTATGACGCTAGAAACTCAAGAATTTTGGATCGCCTCTGAATGAGGCCTGTACAGCTTCATTTCAACCCAACAAAATGGCAATGTGTGACACAGCATGCTGTCTAACTTTTTGCAACTGAAATATTATATTTTTTTAATGTGCCTTAGGCCTGCAGACAGTTTCATATCACCACAGCACTAAATGACAAGGTGGGATACAGCAGGCTGTTTAACATATAGAAAAAGAAAAAGTATTATTTAGAATGCTATACTTGTGCATGGAGCACAATAGAAGCAATGCACATAACACTTGTAGGTAGTGTTGAGCATTCCGATACTGCAAATATTCCGATACCGAGTTCCGATATTTTGCGATATCGGATACCAGAAGTTCCTATAGTGCAAGTGCAATGATGCACTATAATGGAGTGTGGGCGTTGCGTGGGTGGAGACTGCGTGTGGGCAGGCGGGGTCTGTGCGTGACCATGGGGGGCTCTGTGTGTGTGTGCCGGGGCTCAGTGCGGCATGCTGAGGCTCTGTGCGGTGTGCCGGGACTCTGTGCAGCGTGCTGGGGCTCTGTGCGGCGTGCGGGGCTCTGTGCGTGTGTGCCGGGGCTCTGTGCGGTGTGCCGGGGCTCTGTGCGGCGTGCCGAGGCTCTGTGCGGCATGCGGGGCTCTGTGCAGCGTGCGGGGCTCTGGGCGGTGTGCCGGGGCTCTGTGCATGTGTGCCGGTGCTCTGTGTGGTGTGCCGGGCTCTGTGCGGCGTGTCGGGGCTCTGGGCTTGTGTGCCGGGGCTCTGTGCGGCGTGCCGGGGCTCTGTGCGACGTGCAGGGCTCTGTGCGGGCTGCCGGGGCTCTGTGCCTGTGTGCAGGCATCGTCCCATGGGACTACAAGTCCGATCGGACGATTCCTACTACAGGAAGTAGTCCCATCATCCGGCTAATGTGTTGAATTAAAAAAAAACATACATACTACATACATACTACATACATGCTACATACATACTACATGCTACATACATGCTACATACCTACTACATACTACATACATACTACATACATGCTACGTACTACATACATACTACATACATACTACATACATGCTGCATACATGCTACATACATACTACATACATACTTCATACATGCTACATACTACATACATACTACATACATGCTACATACATGCTACATACATACAGGACAACATCTGCAAAGAGTTTGTATGTTCTCTCCGTGTTTGCGTGGGTTTCCTCCGGGTACTCCGGTTTCCTCCCACACTCCAAAGACATACTGATATGGATTCTAGATTGTGAGCCCCATCGGGGACAGTGATGATAATGTGTGCAAAACTGTAAAGCGCTGCGGAATATGTTAGCGCTATATAAAAATAAAGATTATTATTATTATACATACTACATTCATACTACATACATGCTACATACTACATTCATACTACATTCATACTACATACATACTACATACATGCTACATACATGGTACATACTACATACATGCTACATACTACATACATGCTACATACATGATACATACATACCACATACATGCCACATACACACTACATAGATGCTACATACATGTTACATACATACATGCTACATACATACATGCTACATACATGCTACATACATACTACATACATGCTACATACATACTGCATACATGCTACATACATGCCACATACTACATACATGCTACATACATACTGCATACATACATGCTACATACATGCTACATACATACTGCATACATACTACATATATACTACATACAGTACATTCATACATTACATTCAATACATACATACAAGCATACAGTACATTAAACATAGAGTTCATACTCACCATTACTTGTCACTTTGTTCCCCGACGCCAGTGTCATCTGTAAAAAATATGAAAATAACAAACAACCAATATACTCCCTGTCCGCAGAAATCCACGAGTGTCCCACGACGATCTCCCGTAGAGAACGGCAGCACAGCTGATGCGACCGCTGTCTAGGGGATACAGGAACATAATGACAGGAGAAAGGTATCCTTCCGGCCTGTATTCCTCCGCCGCTGTAAAAAAAAAATAGTCCCTAGTCTCACTTTTGGCATTGCTGTATGAGAAATTTTCCCATGCAGCAATTGCCATAAAGTGAGACTTTGTTCTAAGGTAACCGCTCAGTGATGCACTGCAGGAGCCATTGTCTCCTGTCAGTGTGTCACTGTCCTATAGGGGAGATTGTGGGACACTTGTTATTAATTGGACTACGGCGGACAGGTAGTATACGGTTTATTGCTTTATGCTTTTTTGCAGGCGCTGAAGTATGGTAAGTATGGTTAAATGAAGAATAATAAAATACTTTTTTCCTTACAGATGCGCCATTTCTGGGGCAGCTGCGGACTGGTATTTGTAGCCGGGGGGGGGGGGGGGTAGGCAATATCCATGGCCCCTTTCTATGCTGTGAATATCAGCCTGCCTTTCTGGCTATAAAATATAGGGGGACCCCACATCATTTTTTGGGGGGTCCCCGTATTTTAATAGCCAGTAAAGGCTACGCAGACATCTGCGGGCTGATATTCATAGCAGGCTACAGATATTGGCCCCCAGCCATTGGCTTTCCCCCTCTGGTGCAGAAAATTGCACGGGAGCCCACAACGGTTTTGTCTGCTTTTTTTTTTTAATTCAACGCTCATTAAGTATGAACTCTATGTTGAATGTACTGTATGTCTGTATGTATGTACTGTATGTAATGTATGAATGTACTGTATGTAGTATGTATGTAGTATGTATGTATGTATGTAGTATGTACAGTTAGGGCCAGAAATATTTGGACAGTGACACAAGTTTTGTTATTTTAGCTGTTTACAAAAACATGTTCAGAAATACAATTATATATATAATATGGGCTGAAAGTGCACACTCCCAGCTGCAATATGATAGTTTCCACATCCAAATCGGAGAAAGGGTTTAGGAATCATAGCTCTGTAATGCATAGCGTCCTCTTTTTCAAGGGACCAAAAGTAATTGGACAATGGACTCTAAGGGCTGCAATTAACTCTGAAGGCGTCTCCCTCGTTAACCTGTAATCAATGAAGTAGTTAAAAGGTCAGGGGTGGATTCCAGGTGTGTGGTTTTGCATTTGGAAGCTGTTGCTGTGAGCAGACAACATGCGGTCAAAGGAACTCTCAATTGAGGTGAAGCAGAACATCCTGAGGCTGAAAAAAAAGAAAAAATCCATCAGAGAGATAGCAGACATGCTTGGAGTAGCAAAATCAACAGTTGGGTACATTCTGAGAAAAAAGGAATTGACTGGTGAGCTTGGGAACTCAAAAAGGCCTGGGCGTCCACGGATGACAACAGTGGTGGATGATCGCCGCATACTTAATTTGGTGAAGAAGAACCCGTTCACAACATCAACTGAAATCCAGAACACTCTCAGTGAAGTAGGTGTATCTGTCTCTAAGTCAACAGTAAAGAGAAGACTCCATGACAGTAAATACAAAGGGTTCACTTCTAGATGCAAACCATTCATCAATACCAAAAATAGACAGGCCAGAGTTAAATTTGCAGAAAAACACCTCAAGAAGCCAGCTCAGTTCTGGAAAAGTATTCTATGGACAGATGAGACAAAGATCAACCTGTACCAGAATGATGGGAAGAAAAAAGTTTGGAGAAGGGAACAGCACATTGTTAGGACTGGCGGAACGCACCAAGAGAGATGATATAGATGCGTTCGCAGTCCGGGGTCCACCGTGCAGGTGAAACCTGCTGCTAGGAAATGACAGACTATATGGCGGTATCCAAAAGTATACACGCGTGGGTTAAACCTCACCCAGCGTGAAGAAAGCGATCCTGTTGCATCACAGGAGCGCGGTACCGCACATAGAGCGCGAGCAAGTGGTCAGCGAACTTAACCCCAACAGGGATTGTAGTCCGATTAGACCCTTGCTGGCACTACACCGCTACTGGGTGTGTAAGGAAATATATAATTATAGCACCGAAGTGCGAACTGTGCCGTGCTGGCAGGTACCACAAAGCACCCAGACGTGGGTCAGGAAGCGCACACTGGCGCGTGGCACCGCACTGGCGGTCACAGCAATAGACGCTGATACGTGTGTGACACGTTGAGTGATTAGTCGGGCGCTAGATAGCAGCCATACACCATACGCGAACAGTCATACAATAGGGTAGGGGTATTTAAAGAACGACTTGCACTCACAACAAACACACGTATTAAATTGTACACTAGCGCATGGCCGTGCGGTCATGCGCAGTTTATATAGTTGCAGGACAGGAAGTGGCCACAGAAACTTTGCCCTTCCAAGACCTGCCAAGAGGACCAATAGAATGCGCTGCAGAGTCTGAGCACATGACCCTCGATCTCCAACGGGAGATCTTGCCCTGGGCATGCTCAGTGTGCGCAGACAAGGATTTAGTCCCAGAGAAGTCCACTCGCTGCTGACCAGCACTGACTTTAATGGCAGGAGCTGAAGAAGCAGCAGTAACTCTCTGAACAGAGTGAGACCAAGCAAGACGCTGGGACCGACGTCCCTGCTGAGCAGGCTCCACTGCGGCTGGATAGGAATGGGGGACCGCAGCGGAGATGGCTCGAGATTCCCCCTGTGCAGAAGCGGGAACTCGAGACCTAACATTACCCCCCCTCCTAGGGCCCCCCCTCCTTGGGCCTCGCTACGCTCGAAGGCAGCAATGAGCTGTGGGGCCCGAATGTTTTCAGCAGGCTCCCATGACCTGTTCTCTGGACCATAACCCTTCCAATCCACCAGATAGAACTTTTTGCCGCGTACCACCTTACACCCCAAAATAGCGTTCACCTCGTAATCGTCCGTAGACGAACCCGATGTCCCGGCAGATGACTCGGAAAACCGGGACATGTATACGGGTTTCAAGAGGGACACATGAAAGGTGTCGGTGATACCCAAGCGAGGAGGAAGAGCCAGGCGGTAGACCACAGGATTAACCTGTTCGAGAACCTTGAAGGGACCCAAGTAGCGAGGAGCAAACTTAGTGGACTCAATTCGCAGCCTGATGTTACGGGCGGAGAGCCACACCAAGTCGCCAGGAGCAAAGGTCGGAGCGGGGCGCCGATGAACATCGGCGGAGGACCTCATTCTCTCCTTGGAAGCCCGAATGGCATCCTGAGTGCGATCCCAAATGTCCCGTGCCTCCACAGCCCAGTCTGCCACCCTGGAATCGGCGGAAGACACGGGCATGGGCACAGGTACCCGCGGATGCTGACCAGAGTTAAGGAGGAATGGAGTCTGTCCAGTGGAGTCAGCTACAGCATTGTTAAGAGCAAACTCCGCCCACGGTAGCAAAGATGCCCAGTCATCTTGCTTAGCAGAGACAAAATTTCGCATTTATGTGACCAAGGTCTGGTTGGCTCTCTCCACCAACCCATTCGTCTCAGGATGATATGCCGAAGAGAGATTCAACTCGATACTGAGAAGGCGACAAAGCTCTCTCCAGAACCGAGACGCAAACTGGGGACCCCGGTCACTGACAATTTTGTCTGGCATACCGTGAAGACGGAAGATGTGTTTAACAAACAATGCTGCCAAAGCCCGTGCAGAAGGTAGCCGAGGAAGCGGCACCAAATGCACCATTTTAGAAAAATGGTCGGTGATAACCCAAATGACAGTACAGCCACGTGACTTGGGCAAACCCACCACAAAGTCCATCCCGACCATCTCCCAGGGCCTGTCTGCCACCGGCAGAGGGTGTAACAACCCAGCTGGCCATTGACAGAGAGACTTATTTTTGGCACAAGAGACACATGCCCAAACATAGTCTCCTACGTCACGAACCATATGTGGCCACCAATACATTCTCGCCAACAACTCAGATGTCCTCTTTGCCCCAAAGTGTCCACCCACTCTGGACGAATGAGCCCACGAGAGAACCTCTGGACGCAAATTGATGGGAACAAAAGTCTTGCCCGGAGGCACAGACTCAAGCGAAACCAGAGCTACGGTTCTCAGACTCTCTGAAGGGACAATGAGCCGAGGCTCGTCCTCCTCCTCCACAGTTGACACCAGGGAGCGAGAGAGAGCGTCAGCACGAATGTTCTTCTCCCCGGCGAGATAATGTAGAGTGAAGTGGAACCGGGAGAAAAACAAGGACCATCTGGCTTGACGAGAATTCAGCCGCTGGGCTGTCTGAAAATAGACCAAATTCTTGTGGTCCGTGAAGACTTGGAATGGGAACTGAGCACCCTCCAAGAGATGTCTCCATTCCGAAAAGGCCAACTTCATTGCCAGCAGCTCCCTATCCCCGATGGAGTAATTTCTCTCCGCTGGTGAGAAGGTCTTTGAGAAGAAGAAGCATGGGTGCTTCCGACCTTGAGCATCCTTTTGATAGAGGACTGCTCCTGCACCAACGGATGAGGCATCCACCTCCATTAGGAATGGCTTATCCACATCGGGACGATGTAAGATGGGAGCGCTAGCAAAGTGGGACTTAATAGAAGTGAAGGCCTTGGAGACCTCTTCGGACCACAATTTAGGATTTGCTCCCTTCTTGGTGAGGGATAGCAAGGGAGCTACCAGGGTTGAGAAGTGGGGGATGAACTGACGATAGTAATTTATGAACCCCATAAAGCGCTGCACCGCTTTCAGAGAATGGGGTTCCTGCCAGTCCATCACTGCCTGTAGTTTGGCAGGATCCATAGCCAATCCCTGGGCCGAGATGATGTAGCCCAGGAAAGGTAAAGACTCCTGCTCAAACATACACTTCTCCAACTTGGCATAGAGGGAGTTTGCCCGTAGGAGGTCGAAGACTTTGCAAACATCTCTCCGGTGGGAGTCAATATCTGGAGAGTAGATGAGAATATCATCCAGATAGACGACGACCGAGGTGGAAAGCATATCCCGGAAGATATCATTCACAAAGTCTTGGAAAACGGCTGGGGCATTACAGAGCCCGAAGGGCATCACCAGATATTCATAGTGCCCATCCCTGGTGTTAAAGGCCGTCTTCCATTCGTCCCCCTCACGGATGCGAATCAGGTTGTAAGCACCCCGCAGATCTAATTTAGTAAATACCCTTGCTCCCCGAAGTCTATCAAATAACTCAGATATCAAGGGCAAAGGATACTTATTCTTAACGGTGATGGCGTTAAGACCCCTGTAGTCTATGCATGGGCGCAATTCCCCATTCTTCTTCTGCACGAAGAAGAACCCTGCCCCAGCAGGTGACACTGACTTCCTAATGAATCCTCTTGCCAGATTTTCCTGGATGTACTGTGACATTGCCTCCGTCTCCGGGAGAGATAGCGGATAAACTCGACCCCGAGGAGGCTCAGCACCAGGCAAGAGATCAATAGGACAGTCATAGGGGCGATGAGGCGGAAGGACCTCCGCCGCCTTCTTGGAGAACACGTCTGCATAAGACCAATACTGCTTGGGGAGAGAGGATAGATCTGCGGGTACCTCAGTAGTAGCAACCTGAACGCACTCCCTCTGACATCTACCCCCACAAGATTCACCCCAACCCAGAATTCTGCCTGAGGACCACTCGATATGAGGAGAGTGGTACCGTAGCCAAGGTATTCCCAACAGGACCTCATCAATTCCTTCCGGAATGACGAGCAGAGAAATTATCTCCTGATGATATGGTGACATGGACAGAGTAAAAGGGATGGTCTGGTGTGTTATCTGTGAGGGCAATGTCGGCCCATTCACCACTCGCACCGTTACTGGTTGAGCAAGCATTACCAGGGGTATTGCGTGACGTTGGGCGAAGGCAGAAGACATAATATTGCCCTCCGCCCCAGAATCCATGCAGAGCTCTACCGAGTGGGAGAATGAGCCAATAGTAATTGTCCCCTTAAAGGACAACTTAGAGGCAAACGTCGCCGTGTCTAGTGTACCTCCACCTACTACCACTAGACGCTGACGTTTCCTCGACCGCTGAGGACATCTGGTGGCTAGATGTCCTGACTGCTGGCAAACATGACAGACCCTGAGTGCACAAGCGGTCCTGGACTTAGATCCTGCTTGTGACACTTCCCTGGCCTCATGTGGCTCAGGAACCAGGACCGGAGATTCCAGAGGTTTGGCGAAAGTAGGAGCCAGCCGAAACCTCTGCCTACACTGGGCTCGCTCTAACCTCCGCTCGTTAAAACGGAGGTCAATTCGAGTGGAGACAGTTATTAACTCCTCCAGTGTGGCAGGAATCTCCCTAGTGGCCAAAACGTCCTTTACGTGGTCAGCCAAGCCCCTCCAAAATATGGGGATAAGAGCTTTATCCGACCAATCCAGCTCAGATGCTAAGGTGCGGAATTGGACGGCAAAATGACTGACCAAGGACTCACCCTGAGTTAATGCCAGCAATTGGAGCGCAGTATCATGGGTGACTTGAGGTCCTAAAAAGACCTGTTTCAGAGCGCTCAGAAACAGCGGAGCACTCTGCACCACATGATCGCCACGCTCCCACAGCGGCGTAGCCCATTCCAATGCCCTGACTGACAATATAGACAGAATAAATCCCACCTTAGCCCGCTCTGTGGGAAAACGTGCAGCCAGGAGCTCGAGGTGAATAGAGCACTGACTCACAAATCCCCTACAAAACTTGCTATCACCAGAAAATTTTTCTAGCAGCGGGAGGCGAGATAGTGTCGGAACAGGGGTGGCAATGGACATAGTAGCTGCAGCCACGCTGGCAGCCTGTACAGCTACTGCAGTAACATCCACAGCTGAAGTCGCGCTCTCGAGAGCCGCCAACCTACCCTCCAGCTGCTGGATATACCGCAGAGATTGCTGTTTGTCTGTCATCACTAGCCAGACCCTGGCGCTAGTGTAATGTTAGGACTGGCGGAACGCACCAAGAGAGATGATATAGATGCGTTCGCAGTCCGGGGTCCACCGTGCAGGTGAAACCTGCTGCTAGGAAATGACAGACTATATGGCGGTATCCAAAAGTATACACGCGTGGGTTAAACCTCACCCAGCGTGAAGAAAGCGATCCTGTTGCGTCACAGGAGCGCGGTACCGCACATAGAGCGCGAGCAAGTGGTCAGCGAACTTAACCCCAACAGGGATTGTAGTCCGATTAGACCCTTGCTGGCACTACACCGCTACTGGGTGTGTAAGGAAATATATAATTATAGCACCGAAGTGCGAACTGTGCCGTGCTGGCAGGTACCACAAAGCACCCAGACGTGGGTCAGGAAGCGCACACTGGCGCGTGGCACCGCACTGGCGGTCACAGCAATAGACGCTGATACGTGTGTGACACGTTGAGTGATTAGTCGGGCGCTAGATAGCAGCCATACACCATACGCGAACAGTCATACAATAGGGTAGGGGTATTTAAAGAACGACTTGCACTCACAACAAACACACGTATTAAATTGTACACTAGCGCATGGCCGTGCGGTCATGTGCAGTTTATATAGTTGCAGGACAGGAAGTGGCCACAGAAACTTTGCCCTTCCAAGACCTGCCAAGAGGACCAATAGAATGCGCTGCAGAGTCTGAGCACATGACCCTCGATCTCCAACGGGAGATCTTGCCCTGGGCATGCTCAGTGTGCGCAGACAAGGACTTAGTCCCAGAGAAGTCCACTCGCTGCTGACCAGCACTGACTTTAATGGCAGGAGCTGAAGAAGCAGCAGTAACTCTCTGAACAGAGTGAGACCGAGCAAGACGCTGGGACCGACGTCCCTGCTGAGCAGGCTCCACTGCGGCTGGATAGGAATGGGGGACCGCAGCGGAGACGGCTCGAGATTCCCCCTGTGCAGAAGCGGGAACTCGAGACCTAACACACATGATCCAAGGCACACCACATCCTCTGTAAAACATGGTGGAGGCAACGTGATGGCATGGGCATGCATGGCTTTCAATGGCATTGGGTCACTTGTGTTTATTGATGACATAAGAGCAGACAAGAGTAGCTGGATGAATTCTACCGGGATATACTTTCAGCCCAGATTCAACCAAATGCTGCAAAGTTGATTGGACGGCGCTTCATAGTACAGATGGACAATGACCCCAAGCATACATCCAAAGCTACCCAGGAGTTCATGAGTGCCAAAAAGTGGAACATTCTGCAATGGCCAAGTCAATCTCCAGATCTAAACCCAATTGAGCATGCATTTCACTTGCTCAAATCCAGACTTAAGACGGAAAGACCCACAAACAAGCAAGACCTGAAGGCTGCGGCTGTAAAGGCCTGGCAAAGCATTAAGAAGGAGGAAACCCAGCGTTTGGTGATGTCCATCGGTTCCAGACTTAAGGCAGTGATTGCCTCCAAAGGATTTGCAACAAAATATTGAAAATAAAAATATTTTGTTTGGGTTATGTTTATTTGTCCAATTACTTTTGACCTCCTAAAATGTGGAGTGTTTGTAAAGAAATGTGTACAATTCCTACATTTTCTATCAGATATTTTTGTTCAACCCTTCAAATTAAACGTTACAATCTGCACTTGAATTCTGTTGTAGAGGTTTCATTTCAAATCCAATGTGGTGGCATGCAGAGCCCAACTCGCGAAAATTGTGTCACTGTCCAAATATTTCTGGCCCTAACTGTATGTAGCATGTATGTATGTTGTATGTATGTATGTAGTTGTATGTAGCATGTATGTAGTATGTATGTTTTTTTTTTCATTCAACACATTAGCCGGATGATGGGACTACTACTGTCCCATCATTGGATAATGTGTCAATCACTGTCACTGTAGTAGGCATCATCTGATGGGACTTGAAATCCCATCAGATGATGCCTGCACACAGGCACAGAGCCCCAGCACACTGCACAGAGCCCCGACACGCCGTACAGAGCCCCAGCACGCCGCACAGATCCCCGCACGCCGCACAGAATCCCTGCACGCCGCACAGAGCCCTGGCATGCCGCACAGAGCCCTGGCACGCCACACAGAGCCCCGACACACACCCACAGAGCCCCGCACGACGCACAGAGCCCCGGCATGCCACACAGAGCCCTGGCACACACGCACAGAGCCCCGCACACCACACAGAGCCCCGGCATGCCACACAAAGCCCCAGCAGGCCCACACAGACCCCTGGCAGGCACGCACAGACCCCCGGCAGGCACGCACAGACCCCGGAGAGGCCCGTACAGATCCCCGGCAGGCCCGCACAGACCCCGCCCGCACACACAGACATGCTCAGTGTCCGCCCACGCACCGCCCACACTCTTCCCCCCCCCCGGAACAGGATGTAGAAGGACAGAAAGAGCTTATTTACGTTCCGATATTTGTGTCCCATTGACTTGCATTGGTATCGGGTATCGGTATTGGCGATATCCGATATTTTTGGGATATCGGCCGATCCAATCAGATACCAATACTACTGGATATCTGAAGGTATCTCTCAACACTACTTGTAGGACATGTGCCCTGCTGGCTTTGTCTGTTTAACCTCAGTAATGGTAAAAAAAAAGTGCTGGAAGGTAAATTTAACAGCCACACTGCACACTAGCTGCACCATATGTCTGATATACAACTGCCTAGTGAACTAGCTAAAATCTGGGATACAGCAGGATTTTTCACATTTAGCTAGTGAAAAAATTATATTTAGAATGCTAAACTCGTGTATAAAGCACAATAGAAGCAGTGCACAATACACTTGTATGAAATATGCCCTTCTAGCCTTTGTCTGTGGACCTCAGTAATGGCAAAAAGAAAAAAACATGCTGGAAGGTAAATTTAACAGCCACATTGGACACAAGCTAGCTACGCTATCTGACTGATATACAACTGCCTAGCTAACTAGCTAAAATCTTGCTGCTAGCAGTGCCAGCGTCAGGAGCAGCCTCTCTACGCTGTTACATTGTCAAAATGGCGCTAAAACAAGATGTCAGCTATCTATATGGAGAGGGACATGTGATTTCAGCAGCCAATGACACAGGCCATTGTGTCAGGACATTGTGGGTGTTTCCTGCGCCCTGATTGGAGAGCCGCAATGTGCACACATAAAGTTAAGAAGAAAAAAAAATGACTGTTTACAAGAATGCAGTGCCTCTGAGCTCTGCAAACCCTCTCCCCTCATCAAACACATGCCAAACGCTCATGATACACCGCCATTATCATTGCTAAAGTGCTGAAAATACTTTTGTGGCCATATAAATATTTTCCTGCACTTTTAACCGAATGTTACCGATTTTTGCCGATTTTATAAAATTTTGTTCCGTTTTCCGATCACGAATCCGAATGTGCCATATTCATGCGGAATTTATGTTTGGCTATCGTTTTCAGAACAAATTTGCTCATTACTAGCCCTGTGCTCTGTGGCGGAAATTTAGTGCCATCTTCTGTACGAGTATTGTTGCCCATGTTCTTAGGCTGAAATTTAAAAACAAAATGCTGTGGGGGTATCACATTTCATGCACTGTGGCTGAAATTTAGTGTAATCTTCTGTTGGGTATTGTTATTTATGCTCTGAGGCTGAAATTTTAAAAAAATCTTCTGTGGAGGTATCATGCCCCATGCTAAGTAGCTTAAATTTAGTGTTATCTTATGTGGGGGTATTGTCCCCCATGCTCTGTGGGTGAAATTTGAATCAGCTTCTGTAGGGATACTATGCCCCTTGTTCTGTGGGTGAAGTTTGTAAGCTTCTTCTGTTTGGATACTCTCCCCCATGCTCTGTGGGAAAAATAATTAATTACACTGGTGGTAGCAAACCTCATTCTCTGTGGGGTCACTGTTACAATATTTATGTTATTCATTTGCTACCTATTTTATCATGATTGTTATTGTAAAATAAATCCTGTAAGTCATTTTCCTATCTACATTTGTTTTCAGGGCACTTGTTCTGCTCTTACTCCCATTTTGGCTTCCTTTTTCAGCCCCTAGCTCTTACTGCCACCATTTTGTAGTTATTTTACAGCTCTGAAGTTTGGGTTTCCTTTGACTTGTATGGAGTTTGAGACCCGGACTTAAAAAGAAAAGTCTGCGCGAACCAACTAAACACAGACATCCATGGGTTTGCTCATTTGTATGTGTAACAAAACATGGTTGCATAGTTACATAGGTTGAAAAAAAGACCTAGGTCCATCAAGTTCTTCACCAATTGTTTGTTTTGTCACTAAATTAAATATAATCAGCAATGTTATGTGTATTGAGGAAATCTTCCAGCCCTTTTTCAAAGCTGTTATACTGTTTGCCATCAATGCCTCCTGTGGCAGGGTATTCCACATTCTGACTGATCTAACTGTAAAGAACCCTTTCCTAACTGTCGGAATTGCCTTTCTTCCACCCATAATGAGTGCCACCTGGTCCATATTATGGTCCTTAGAAGGAATGAGTCATGCCCCAGTACTTTGTTACTGACCACAAATATATTTATGTAAATCACAAAGAAGCTGCAACAGCACTCACCGATTCTGGAGTTAGATAGACCTTTATTGAAGCATGTAAGAAAACATCTTCACAGCTCGGGGGTGTGCAATAATGACAGGAGTGTGCAGGGTTCAACGGCACGTTCCCTGAGTTTTTCCAGCAAGATGGTTCACCACCACATTATGGGTGTAAGGTCCGAACATTCCTACATGAACAGTTTCCTGGGAAGTGGATTGGTTGTCATGGCCCAGTTGAGTGGCCACCAAGGTCTCCTGATCTGACCCCCTTGGACTTTTATCTTTGGGGTCATCTGAAGGCAATTGTGTATGCTGTGAAGATACAAGATGTCCAGCATCTCAAACAACAGATACTGGAAGCCTGTGCGAGCATTTCTTCTGCGGTGTTGCTATCAGTGTGTCAAGAGTTGGAGAAGAGGGTTGCATTGACAATCCAACACAATGGGCAGCACTTTGAACACATTTTTATAAGTGGTCATAAACTTGTAAATAACTCATGAGAGAATAAAGTTATGATAAAACCAAGCACACCATTGTTTTTCTTGTGAAATTCTCAATACGTTTGATGTGTCACATGACCCTCTTCCCATTGGAAAAAATAAAGTTGGATTCAAAATGGCCGACTTCAAAATGGCCACCATGGTGACCACCCATCTTGAAAAGTTTTCCCCCTCCCATATACTAATGTTCCACAAACAGGAATTTGATATCACCAAACATTCACATTTTATTTAGGTGTATCCTTATAATTATTTATATATTTATATATACAGTATATATATATATACAGTGGGTACGGAAAGTATTGAGACCCCTTTAAGTTTTTCACTCTTTCGTTCATTGCAGCTATATGGTAAATTTAAAAAAATCATTTTTTTCTCATTAATGTACACCCATCTTGACTGAAAAAAACAGAAATGTAGACATTTTTGAAAAACTGAAATATCATATGGTCATCAGTATTCAGACCTTTTGCTCAGTATTGAGTTGAAGCACGCTTTTCAGCTAGTACAGCCATGAGCCTTCTTGGGAATGATGCAATGAGCTTTTCACACCTGGATTTGGGAATCCTCTGCCATTCTTCCTTGCAGATCCTCTCCAGTTCTGTCAGGTTGGATGGTGAACATTTCTGGACAGCGATTTCAGGTCTCTCCAGAGATGCTAAATTGAGTTTAGGTCAGGGCTCTGGCTGGGCCAGTCAAGAATGGTCAAAGAGTTGTTCCGAAGCCACTCCTTTGTCATTTTAGCTGTGTGCTTAGGCTCATTATCTTGTTAGAAGATGAACCTTTTGCCAAGTCTGAGGTCCAGAGCACTCTGGAGGAGGTTTTCATCCAGGATAAACCTGTACTTAGCCACATTCATGTTTCCTTCAATGACAACCAGTCGCCCTGTCCCTGCAGCTGAAAAACACCCCCATAGCATGATGCTGCCACCACCATGCTTTACTGTTGGGATTGAATTGGGCAGGTGATGAGCAGTGCTTGATTTTCTCCATGCATACCCCTTAGAATTATCACTAGAAAGGTCTATCTTCATCTCAACAGACCAGAGAATTGTATTTCTTATAGTCTGGGAGTCCTTCATGTGTTTTTTAGCAAACTCTGTGTGGGCTTTCATATGTCATTTTGCACTGAGGAGAGGCTTCCATCGGGCCACTCTGCTAAAAAGGCCCGACTGGTGGAGGGCTGCAGTGATAGTTGACTTTGTGGAACTTTCTCGCATCTCTCTACTGCATCTCTGGAGCTCAGCCACAGTGATCTTGTTGTTCTTCTTAACCTCTCTCACCAAGGCTCTTCTCCCAGGATTGCTCAGTTTGGCTGGATGGCCAGGTCTAAGAAATCTTCTTGTGGTCCCAAACTTCTTTCATTTAAGGATTATGGAGGCCACTAAACTCTTAGGAACCTTGAGTACTGCAGAAATTATTTTGTAACCTTAGCGAGATCTGTGCCTTGCCACAATTCTGTATCTGAGCTCCTTGGCCAGTTCCTTTGACCTTATGATTCTGATTTGGTCTGACAAGCCCTGTGAGCTGTGAGGTCTCATATAGACAGGTGTGTGCCTTTCCAAATCAAATCCTATCAGTTTTATTAAACACAGCTGGACTCCAATGAGGTAGTAGAACCATCTCAAGGAGGATCACAAGGAAATGGACAGCATGAGACTTAAATATGAGTGAATGAGCAAAGGGTCTGAATACTTATAACAATGTGATATTTTAGTTTTTCTTTTTTGATAAATTTGCAAAAATATCTACATTTCTTTTTTTTCAGTCAAAAAGGAGTACAGAGTGTACATTAAGGTGAAAAAAATGAACTATTTTGAATTTACCAAATGGCTGCAATGAAACAGAGTGAAAAATTTAAAGGGGTCTGAATATTTTCGGTACTCACTGTGTATATATATATATATATATATATATATATACACATACACACACACACACACACACACGTGTGTGCGCTTTGTTGCATAGAACCAGACAAGTAGAGACAGGGAAAGATCCATTTTTTCATGCTCAGTGCCTGTCAACACATATTCAGCACCTTTGCACTCTTTCTATATCCTTCCACAACCGGCTGAAGCCTTGTTAATCTATTTAGAACCTATCAGCTCTGTTCATCGGCTTATAAACGTATTACCTCCGAGGCAATGTGCTGAGGGACACAGGTGCCAGACCAGTGCACACAACCCAATTGAGTTATGTAGCAGACAGTAAGGGACACAGAATCATGAATCTGACTGCATGGGGAATTGCATGCTCTGTGTGGCAGCAGCCACTTTATTAAATATCGATTTAAATCACGGCCCTTAATCAAATCTGAAAGATTTTTTCACCGTCCTCTCCTCTCTTCTTTCCCTTTGTCTCATAATAAAGGCTCCCTGGAATGAATAGTTAGCAAATAGTTTAACTGCAAACCCTTATCAACTGTAATGAGGCATTTGTGATAATCGGGTGATGAAATGTAAATGGGCAGTAATGAGCACAATTACAGTGGGGCAAAAAAGTATTTAGTCAGTCAGCAATAGTGCAAGTTCCACCACTTAAAAAGATGAGAGGCGTCTGTAATTTACATCATAGGTAGACCTCAACTATGGGAGACAAACTGAGAAAAAAAAATCCAGAAAATCACATTGTCTGTTTTTTTAACATTTTATTTGCATATTATGGTGGAAAATAAGTATTTGGTCAGAAACAAAATTTCATCTCCATACTTTGTAATATATCCTTTGTTGGCAATGACAGAGGTCAAACGTTTTCTGTAAGTCTTCACAAGGTTGCCACACACTGTTGTTGGTATGTTGGCCCATTCCTCCATGCAGATCTCCTCTAGAGCAGTGATGTTTTTGGCTTTTCGCTTGGCAACACGGACTTTCAACTCCCTCCAAAGTTTTTCTATAGGGTTGAGATCTGGAGACTGGCTAGGCCACTCCAGGACCTTGAAATGCTTCTTATGAAGCCACTCCTTCGTTGCCCTGGCGGTGAGCTTTGGATCATTGTCATGTTGAAAGACCCAGCCACGTTTCATCTTCAATGCCCTTGCTGATGGAAGGAGGTTTGCACTCAAAATCTCACGATACATGGCCCCATTCATTCTTTCATGTACCCGGATCAGTCGTCCTGGCCCCTTTGCAGAGAAACAGCCCCAAAGCATGATGTTTCCACCACCATGCTTTACAGTAGGTATGGTGTTTGATGGATGCAACTCAGTATTCTTTTTCCTCCAAACACGACAAGTTGTGTTTCTACCAAACAGTTCCAGTTTGGTTTCATCAGACCATAGGACATTCTCCCAAAACTCCTCTGGATCATCCAAATGCTCTCTAGCAAACTTCAGACGGGCCCGGACATGTACTGGCTTAAGCAGTGGGACACGTCTGGCACTGCAGGATCTGAGTCCATGGTGGCGTAGTGTGTTACTTATGGTAGGCCTTGTTACATTGGTCCCGGCTCTCTGCAGTTCATTCACTAGGTCCCCCCGCGTAGTTTTGGGATTTTTGCTCACCGTTCTTGTGATCATTCTGACCCCACGGGGTGGGATTTTGCGTGGAGCCACAGATCGAGGGAGATTATCAGTGGTCTTGTATGTCTTCCATTTTCTAATTATTGCTCCCACTATTGATTTCTTCACTCCAAGCTGGTTGGCTATTGCAGATTCAGTCTTCCCAGCCTGGTGCAGGGCTACAATTTTGTTTCTGGTGTCCTTTGACAGCTCTTTGGTCTTCACCATAGTGGAGTTTGGAGTCAGACTGTTTGAGGGTGTGCACAGGTGTCTTTTTATACTGATAACAAGTTTAAACAGGTGCCATTACTACAGGTAATGAGTGGAGGAAAGAGGAGACTCTTAAAGAAGAAGTTACAGGTCTGTGAGAGCCAGAAATCTTGATTGTTTGTTTCTGACCAAATACTTATTTTCCACCATAATATGCAAAAAAAATGATAAAAAAACAGACAATGTGATTTTCTGGATTTTTTTTTCTCAGTTTGTCTCCCATAGTTGAGGTCTACCTATGATGTAAATTACAGACGCCTCTCATCTTTTTAAGTGGTGGAACTTGCACTATTGCTGACTGACTAAATACTTTTTTGCCCCACTGTATATCCACTGGAGAGCCATCAAAGCGGCTTCTTTCCTCACAGATAGATGAGCTCTTTCACTGTCATTGCCCATTGCTGACTTCAGCGAGAGCTCTAGATTTGTAGGGGGAAGGTGTGGAGGATGCAGAGAGAGTGTCTCCGAGAACAAGCATGCTGACAATAGTCAGGTGAAAGTCAGGGTCGCTTTAATCCTACCTTTGATGATTATTCTTTACTCCATTTCCAGTGTCATTCATGCCCTGCTGCCGTCTTCTTTAGGGATGATTTGATTTGCAGTAATGTTCAAAAACTGCCTCATGGTGCTAACACGATTTTGATGACCCTCTGTGTGTTTGTTACTCTGACAATATGCCGGGTGACCGGTGCTGGTCTGTAGAACGACTTAGACCGATTTATCGTTGCTGTTTCTGAAGTTTTCTGTATTATTTGCCTTTTAATTAATTGCTTTAGTATTTCTCCTTTATTTTCTATTAGTTCTGCACAATTATTTAAGTAGCTTTCTATTTAAGTCTTCTTTTATTTCACCTTCACAACTTTCCATATTCTTATATTTTGTATACATTCATGAAATGCGACTTTTGCAATTATTATTTGGATCATCTCATTCCAGTCAATGGCTGGTGCAAGATTTCTGGTAAATTTTTTTTATTTTTGTCCAGGTGAAGTCTAACGTGCAGTATTTTAAAGGGATATGCAACTTTTTCACAAAAAAATTTGCAAAACTTTTAATTAATGACAAAAACTTCGAACCTTTTTATTTATTTAGTGCCAAATTCCTGAACCGCATGAGCTATTTTGATAAATTTGGGGTAAAAAAAAGTCAGTAAAAACCACAAATAAATTAAAGGGACTTAAAGAAATTGCAAATAATGAAATGGGCTCTTAAGGCAGGTGCAGACGGCCGCATTTTCGGTTGGAATGCGATCCGATAAAACATCGGATCACCCCAATATTATTTCATGGGTCCGTGCACATGTCTGACTTTTTCCTTGGACAGAGTCAGTCTAAGGAAAAAAAATGCAGCATGCCCATGTTTGATCCGATATTCAGTTTGCATTCAGCCATGCAAGTCAATGAGTTCGTGGAAAACATTGGGCTGCACTAAGAAGACATCTGATTGCAGTCCGATTTCTGCAGACTGATAGAATGGAGAAAACGAAGAATATTTTTTTCTCCATCTTCTCCTCAATTGAGAGAATCGTCCCATTCTATGCTCACACTCTTGTCAGAGTTTAATCAGAGCGTGATTTACATAATCTGCCTGATTCTCTGGGATGAGAAAAAATTTGGTTGTCCACCCCTGCCCTTAATCTTATAATATTTTTGTTGCAGAAGAGTAAGCTTGAAGGTTTGTCCTGTTTGACCAAATATGTTGAGGTCATTATTTTAGGGCATTTACTAATATATGTACAGGTTATCCTTCTCTACTTGTCAGTGCAGCCTTCCTTACAAACTACACAGCTCTCCTGATCTCAATATGGCCACTGATGGAGAAGAATGTGTCCAGACTTGTCCATTAACCTCTTCCAATTGAAAACCATGTAAGTGGGATTGTTGTTTTTAAATTGGATTGAGACTGATAGACAGGAATGGTCACATGCTCCTTCACCAGCAGCCATTTTGTTTATAGCTGTGAGGAATGTGCACTAACAAGAGCAGGAGGAGAACCTGTAATATTTATATATCAGCAGTAGTCAAAAACTCATATCCTCAACACATTTGTTAAAATAAAGTTAAAGTGGACAACCATTTTAAATAAACTTTAAATTGAAGAATAATGGCATCTAATAAGGTAATTTCTAAATTCATATTGACTGCTTATTAAATTCTTTGTGAAATTCAATGTCCATAAATCATTCTGTTACCTTCATTGATAATCCAGATACTGTTTTCAAACCAGGGGGTGAATCTGTACTATAAACCTGTGTTTGTAGACACATTTTTGGCATATTTTACCTCAGGAAAAGTTCCATTCGTTGACCTTTAGAACCTGTAGTATATCTTGTTTACCTGCCCTATGTAATTGAATGCATTCTATTGCTTTCTGTCATTAGAAATTTGGAGCAGATAAAGGCTGAATTATGGGTTATTTAATATCATAGCTGACAACCAGTCTAGAAAATGTCTGTCTTTATAATCGCTAACTACTTTATTTCATATCTATAGCTCTGGGGGCCTTAAAGGGGTTGTCCAGTCCAAACCAATGAGTCTGTAGTCACTATGTGTGACTGCTGACTTAGGAATCCCCCCACTCACTGCTCTCTGCAGGGATTTTCCGGTTTCTGACCCAGGAACGGAGGGCATGTATGAGTTATACATACTACCGGTTAGTGGGCGCGCCCTGTTTTATACAATTGTACTGATACAAAGCTGTGCCTTGACTAGTGATACAGCTGGCCAGTGGGCATTTCCGACTACAGGGCAAAGCCTTGCTCCGTGCAAGTTTCCTCTGGAGAGGGAGGCCGCACGCACTGACCAGGGGTATGTAGAACTCATACATACCCTCCGTTCCCGTGTATGAAACCGGCAAATTCCTGCAGAGCACAATGCATTCACTGGGGTGATTCATAAGTCTGCAGTCACACAGAATGGCTGAAAACCTATCAGATTTGACTGTACAATCTCTTTAAGCTACATGTAGGCATATATGCGTAAATGAGAAACAAAGCTTGTCGTGCATACTACAACATTGCTTGATAGAAATTCTAGATGTCTTGATCTTTTAAGTGACAAACCATCTTTCTAATTGTTGTGATTAACAAGTGCTATAGCGCATTCGGCGGCATCCGCATACAGCGGCATGGCCTGCGTACCCAATGTTTAAGATAGGGTGCGCACGCCGCATGCAGCCGTAGGCGGAGCTGAACGAAGAGGTGCAGCAGTGGGTGGGGCTTCATGGAGGAAGTCTGCATCCCTCCACAGCCCGGATAAACGTTAGTGTGAAACTAGCCTAAGAGAGTTTCTGCTCAGTTTCTGTTGGAGCATCTTAGTGTATTCTAGGGTATGTTCACTGTGAGGTTTTAGAGCAGAAACTGAGCAGAAACGTTCCAAATCCTCCTCCAAAAGCTTCTCAAATCTTGGTTCTGATGATGTATTTATGTATTGATGATGGTTCTGGTAATGTGTTCATGTAAGTACCACTTTACTTTTTTGCAGCCTTTTTGTATTAGTTCAGCATGGCACAATGGCAATGTGGACTTTGGTTCAAACAATGTTGTGCTGTGCATAGCGTTTTTTTGGCACAAGAGCAGAAGTTTCTAACCAAATCTTACGTGTGAAAACTCCCTAAATATTATTTTTATATCTTTGCTTTACTTATTTGCCATTTTGTAGGTCAATAATGCATAGTTAATGAATTAGTTTAGGTTTAGTTGTTTTTTTGTTTTATATTACTATTTTTATATAATATTTATATAATTATTTGCTATAAATTACATATCATTACAATATTAAGCATATTTTGTTTTTTGAAAAAAAAAAGACTCTGAAGACTGTCATCAATCTCAAGAACTGACAGTCATATGCTGTTATTACCGGCTGTAAATACAAACTTTATTGCATGTGCCAGGTGTTTTTTGATAAATATCAATGCCAGTAGGAACATTTGAAATTATGTAAAAAAATACTAAACCAAAATATGATTTTAATACATTAACCCCTTCATGACCCAGCCTATTTTGACCTTAAAGACCTTGCCGTTTTTTGCAATTCTGACCAGTGTCCCTTCATGAGGTAATAACTCAGGAACGCTTCAATGGATCCTAGCGGTTCTGAGATTGTTTTTTCGTGACATATTGGGCTTCATGCTAGTGGTAAATTTAGGTCAATAAATTCTGTGTTTATTTGTGATAAAAACGGAAATTTGGTGAAAATTTTGAAAATTTCGCAATTTTCACATTTTGAATTTTTATTCTGTTAAACCAGAGAGTTATGTGACACAAAATAGTTAATAAATAACATTTCCCACACGTCTACTTTACATCAGCACAATTTTGGAAACAAAATTTTTTTTTGCTAGGAAGTTATAAGGGTTAAAATTTGACCAGCGATTTCTCATTTTTACAACGAAATTTACAAAACCATTTTTTTTAGGGACCACCTCACATTTGAAGTCAGTTTGAGGGGTCTATATGGCTGAAAATACCCAAAAGTGACACCATTCTAAAAACTGCACCCCTCAAGGTGCACAAAACCACATTCAAGAAGTTTATTAACCCTTCAGGTGCTTCACAGCAGCAGAAGCAACATGGAAGGAAAAAATGAACATTTAACTTTTTAGTCACAAAAATGATTTTTCAGCAACAATTTTTTTATTTTCCCAATGGTAAAAGGAGAAACTGAACCACGTACGTTGTTGTCCAATTTGTCCTGAGTACGCTGATACCTCATATGTGGGGGTAAACCACTGTTTGGGCGCACGGCAGGGCTTGGAAGGGAAGGAGCGCCATTTGACTTTTTGAATGAAAAATTGGCTGCACTCTTTAGCGGACACCATGTCACATTTGGAGAGCCCCCGTGTGCCTAAAAATTGGAGCTCCCCCACAAGTGACCCCATTTTGGAAACTAGACGCCCCAAGGAACTTATCTAGATGCATAGTGAGCCCTTTAAACCCCCAGGTGCTTCACAAATTGATCCGTAAAAATGAAAAAGTACTTTTTTTTCACAAAAAAATTCTTTTAGCCTCAATTTTTTCATTTTCACATGGACAACAGGATAAAATGGATCCTAAAATTTGTTTGGCAATTTCTCCTGAGTACACCGATACTTCACATGTGGGGGTAAACCACTGTTTGGGCACATGGTAAGGCTCGGAAGGGAAGGAGCGCCATTTGACTTTTTGAATGAAAAATTATCTCCATCGTTAGCGGACACCATGTCGCGTTTGGAGAGACCCTGTGTGCTTAAACATTGGAGCTCCCCCACAAGTGACCCCATTTTGGAAACTGGACCCCCCAAGGAACTTATCTAGATGCCTAGTGAGCACTTTAAACCCTCAGGTGCTTCACAAATTGATCCGTAAAAATGAAAAAGTACTTTTTTTTTCACAAAAAATTTATTTTCGCCTCAATTTTTTCATTTTCACATGGGCAATAGGATAAAATGGATCCTAAAATTTGTTGAGCAATTTCTCCCGAGTACGCCGATACCTCATATGTGGGGGTAAACCACTGTTTGGGCACACGGCAGGGCTCGGAAGGGAAGGCGCGCCTTTTAACTTTTTGAATGGAAAATTAGCTCCAATTGTTAGCGGACACCATGTCGCATTTGGAGAGCCCCTGTGTGCCTATGCAATGGAGCTCCCCCACAAGTGACCCCATTTTGGAAACTAGACCCCCCAAGGAACTTATCTAGATGCATACTGAGCACTTTAAACCCCCAGGTGCTTCACAGAAGTTTATAATGCAGAGCCATGAAAATAAAAAATAATTTTTCTTTTCTCAAAAATGATTTTTTAGCCTGGAATTTCCTATTTTGCCAATGGTAATAGGAGAAATTGGACCACAAATGTTGTTGTCCAGTTTGTCCTGAGTATGCAGATACCCCATATGTGGGGGTAAACCACTGTTTGGGCGCACGGCAGGGCTCAGAAGGGAAGGCACGCCATTTGGCTTTTTAAATGGAAAATTATCTCCAATCATTAGCGGACACCATGTCGCGTTTGGAGAGCCCCTGTGTGCCTAAACATTGGAGATCCCCCACAAATTACCCCATTTTGGAAACTAGACCCCCAAAGGAACTAATCTAGATGTGTAGTGAGCACTTTGAACCCTCAAGTGCTTCACAGAAGTTTATAACGCAGAGCCATGAAAATAAAAAAAAAAAATTATTTTCTCAAAAATGAATTTTAGCCCACAATTTTTTATTTTCCCAAGGGTAACAGGAGAAATTTGACCCCAAAAGTTGTTGTCCAGTTTCTCCTGAGTACGCTGATACCCCATATGTGGGGGTAAACCACTGTTTAGGCACATGCTGGGGCTCGGAAGTGAAGTAGTGACGTTTTGAAATGCAGACTTTGATGGAATGCTCTGTGGGCGTCACGTTGCGTTTGCAGAGCCCCTGATGTGGCTAAACAGTAGAAACCCCCCACAAGTGACCCCATTTTGGAAACTAGACCCCGAAAGGAACTTATCTAGATGTGAGGTGAGCACTTTGAACCCCCAAGTGCTTCACAGAAGTTCATAACACAGAGCAGTGAAAATAATAAATACGTTTTCTTTCCTCAAAAATAATTTTTTAGCCCAGAATTTTTTATTTTCCCAAGGGTTACAGGAGAAATTGGACCACAAAAGTTGTTGTCCAGTTTCTCCTGAGTACGCTGATACCCCATGTGTGGGGGTAAACCAATGTTTGGGCACACGTGGGGGCTCAGAAGGGAAGTAGTGACTTTTGAAATGCAGACTTTGATGGAATGGTCTGCGGGCGTCACATTGCGTTTGCAGAGCCCCTGGTGTGCCTAAACAGTAGAAACCCCCCACAAGTGACCCCATTTTGGAAACTAGACCCCCAAAGGAACTTATCTAGATGTGTGGTGAGCACTTTCAACCCCCAAGTGCTTTACAGAAGTTTATAACGCAGAGCCGTGAAAATAATAAATACGTTTTCTTTCCTCAAAAATAATTTTTTAGCCCAGAATTTTTTATTTTCCCAAGGGTTACAGGAGAAATTGGACCACAAAAGTTGTTGTCCAGTTTCTCCTGAGTACGCTGATGCCCCATGTGTGGGGGTAAACCACTGTTTGGGCACACGTCGGGGCTCAGAAGGGAAGTAGTGACTTTTGAAATGCAGACTTTGATGGAATGGTCTGCGGGCGTCACGTTGCGTTTGCAGAGCCCCTGGTGTGCCTAAACAGTAGAAACCCCCCACAAGTGACCCCATTTTAGAAACTAGACCCCCCAAGGAACTTATCTAGATATGTGGTGAGCACTTTGAACCCCCAAGTGCTTCACAGACGTTTACAACGCAGAGCCGTGAAAATAAAAAATCATTTTTCTTTCCTCAAAAATGATGTTTTAGCAAGCAATTTTTTATTTTCTCAAGGGTAACAGGAGAAATTGGACCCCAGTAATTGTTGCGCAGTTTGTCCTGAGTATGCTGGTACCCCATATGTGGGGGTAAACCACTGTTTGGGCACACGTCGGGGTTCGGAAGTGAGGGAGCACCATTTGAATTTTTGAATACAAGATTGGCTGGAATCAATGGTGGCGCCATGTTGCGTTTGGAGACCCCCTGAAGTGCCTAAACAGTGGAAACCCCTCAATTCTACCTCCAACACACCCCTAACCCTTATCCCAACTGTAGCCGTAACCCTAATCACAACCCTAACCCCAACACACCCCTAACCACAACCCTAACCCCAACACACCCCTAACCCTAACCACAACCCTAATTCCAACCCAACTCTAAGGCTATGTGCCAACGTTGCGGATTCGTATGAGATTTTTCAGCATCATTTTTGAAAAATCCGCGGGTAAAAGGCACTGCGTTTTACCTGTGGATTTACCGTGGATTTCCAGTGTTTTTTGTGCGGATTTCACCTGTGGATTCCTATTGAGGAACAGGTGTAAAACGCTGCGGAATCCGCACAAAGAATTGGCATGCTGCGGAAAATACAACGCAGCGTTCCCGCGCGGTATTTTCTGCACCATGGGCACAGCGGATTTGGTTTTCCATATGTTTACATGGTACTGTAAACCTGATGGAACACTGCTGCGGATCCGCAGCGGCCAATCCGCACCGTGTGCACATGGCCTAATTCTAAAGGTATGTGCACACGCTGCGGAAAACGCTGCGGATCCGCAGCAGTTTCCCATGAGTTTACAGTTCAATGTAAACCTATGGGAACCAAAAATCGCTGTACACATGCTGCGGAAAAACTGCACGGAAACGCAGCGGTTTACATTCCGCAGCATGTCACTTCTTTCTGCGGATTCCGCAGCGGTTTTACAACTGCTCCAATAGAAAATCGCAGTTGTAAAACCGCAGTGAAATGCGCAGAAAAACCGCGGTAAATCCACGATAAATCGGCAGCGGTTTAGCACTGTGGATTTTTCAAATCCGCTGCGGAAAAATCCGCATAGGACCAGAATACGTGTGCACATACCGAAACCCTAACCCTAGCCCTAACCCTAGCCCTAACCCTACCCCTAACCCTACCCCTAACCCTACCCCTAACCCTAGCCCTAACCCTACCCCTAACCCTAACCCTACCCCTACCCCTAACCCTACCCCTAACCCTAACCCTAGTTCTTACCCCAACCTTAGTGAAAAAAAAAAAAATTCTTTATTTTTTTTATTGTCCCTATCTATGGGGGTGACAAGGGGGGGGGTCATTTACTATTTTTTTTATTTTGATCACTGAGATATAACCTATCTCAGTGATCAAAATTCACTCTGGAACGAATCTGCCGGCCGGCAGATTCGGCGGGCGCACTGCACATGCGCCCGCCATTTTGGAAGATGGCGGCGCCCAGGAAAGAAGACGGACGGACCTCGGGCGGCCAGGTAAGTATAAGGGGGGGGAGATCAGGGCACGGGGGGGCGTCGGAGCACGGGGGGGTGGATCGGATCATGGGGGGGGTGGATCGGAACACGGGAGGGAGGATTGGAGCACGGGGAAGGATTGGAGCACGGGGTGAGGGATCGCTGTGCGGGGGGGGGGTGGATCAGAGCACGGGGGGGTCGCTGTGTGCGGGGGGGGGGATCGGAGTGTGGGGGGGTTTGATTGGAGCGCGGGGGGTGTGATTGGTGCACGGGCAAGCGGACAGGAGGACGGGGGAGCGGAGCACAGGACGGAGGGGAGCGGACCACAGATCGGGGGGCTGGGGGGGCGATCGGAGGAGTGGGGTGGGTGCACATAAGTGTTTCCAGCCATGGCCGATGATATTGCAGCATCGGCCATGGCTGGATTGTAATATTTCACCAGTTTTTTAGGTGAAATATTACAAATCGCTCTGATTGGCAGTTTCACTTTCAACAGCCAATCAGAGCGATCGTAGCCACGAGGGGGTGAAGCCACCCCCCCTGGGCTAAACTACCACTCCCCCTGTCCCTGCAGATCGGGTGAAATGGGAGTTAACCCTTTCACCCGGCCTGCAGGGACGCGATCTTTCCATGACGCATATGCTGCGTCATGGGTCGGAATGGCACCGACTTTCATGACGCAGCGTATGCGTCAAAGGTCGGGAAGGGGTTAAAGGTGTTAGGGCAGATAAGCAAACATTTTTAATTAGTTGAGGCTAGAGAATAAAGGCAATATCTTCCTCAAACCTAACAACTGCTTTATTTCATAGGATTTTGCATGCGCTTGTGTGTATGTTTTAGCATCTATCCTTAGTAACACCAAAGTTACTATGCTATTATTTCTGTCGTGTTGACTTTATGAAAGGTGAAGTAAGTCTGACAGCTACATTTTTAACCTTTTCCTTCAAAGGCATTCTGTGGTTTAATGACCGGTACAATTTTACTGATTTTATTTTCCATGTAATGGTCAACCACACTTTATTTTAGGATATTAAAGTGATATTAGCATTTGCTTGTGGCTAATTCAGTAATATTTATCATTTTAGGCCTCATTTAGACTTCTGTGAGTCACGTACTTTATCTGTGTTTTTAACAAATAGAACACGTACCCATTATAGTCTATATATATAGTATTTCTGTATGTCCACAAAAAAAATATCATGGAAACATGCCTATTTTGGATCTGCATCATGCATCAAAAATACCTATACAGATCTATGAGTCCATACAAATCAGCACATATATGGTTCAGTGTGTAGTCCATGTGCTGCCCATAATTAACATTGCTAAACTTATATTCATTGTATTTTATTTATTTAAGTTTTCATTAGTGAAAACTACTGATGAAACACTGATAGTAAAAACTGACACACTGATGAAAATTGGATCCAAAACACTGGTGAATAATGATCTTTATTTTTCCATACAAGAACAATCACACAGGTCTGAATGAGACTTAACCTTCCAATATATATTTTTGTCTTTAGCAATATTTCTTTTTATGGTAAATTCACACATTGTGGATTTGCTGCAGACACTTTCCAAGGAGAATATGCAAGTACCCACTGGGAAGTCAGAGGCTGCAGTTCTGCAAAAATCATGTGGGCCTTGCTACAGATTTCCGTGTGGACTACTTCTGCGTTTGGAAAAAAGTAGAAGATATTCATCTCTGTATGTGATTCACTTGTCCAATTGCATCCCATTCTCTTGTGCCAACGTTCTATCCAATGTGACCACTACCTCCTCTGAATGGTAGAAAAAGAAGAAAAACGGCACAAAAATGTCAAGACTAATGAGAGCCATATTTTTTTGTATGTTCTTTTGGGAATGTGTTACTTTTTGGGGGTGCCTTGAAGTAATTCTGGTAATCCAACCATTTGTATAAATATTCATCACAGTATTCTATATTTAAAGATACTGATAATAAGGTTGTGATCCAGTCTAGACCTGACCAAGAGCCTTAGAAATGGTTTTCCTACCCTTATTATGCTCATTAATCTTAATAAATAATAATAATAATACCAACTAGATCTCTCAACTTTGTACCTTTGAAATTAGGTACTTTTACAAAAATTGATTTCTTAAATGTATACAATAATAAATAAAAAAAAAACTTGTGCCCCACTAACCTAATATATTGAGGCAGAATTACTTAATTAATGAATTAATGCAATACGTATCACCATTTACTGCTAGACAATCCCTTACAAAATCTAAATCTGGAAATGATAAAAATATATAACAGATAGATATTTTAGTATCCACGTAATAATTACATGTAACGGTTCTGTCACCATTTCACCATCATTTTTGCAAGACAGCATAACAAAATCAAGAAATGTGGCCTCAATCCATAGAGGTAAATCAATGTGAAAATTAAAATTATTCATTAGCGACTGCGCAATTAGAGGTGTAAAATAAAACTTGTTCATTCCCTTTAGCGCTACATGTTATGGTCACAAAAAACAGTGTCTTAGGCTAGAATTTCATATGTTAAATGCTGTTGGTAATTTTTGCAATCTTTAAAAAAATGCATTTGTATAATGGCTGATTATTCCACTTGGAATTACCAACATTAAAATTTGCATATTTAACCAAATTTGAAGTAACCTTATAATCCAATTTTCAGATGATATGAAATGATTAAATAAATTTGTAAGCTTCGTTAGCAATACTCCACATAGATTAAATTATATTGGAAATCTGTTAATTTTACATGGTGCAATATTAAAGATTTTTATGTATTTATTATGCTTGCATTGCTTAAATAATAAATCTATACATGACAGAATATTATGACCTTCTTTATCATCCAAACAAGTATCTCAGCTAGGAGAACGGAAGAAAGTATATGACATATTACAATATGCTTAAAAAGAATATCCATAGCAGATGGATAGAATAGATATTATATAGATACAGTATGCATATGAAGTAACACATGCAGCATAAAAGAAAATGCACGCAGCGTACACGCCCGAGGACACTGACAACCAAGCTTTTAGAGAATCTAAGCAATAATGACCTTAACCTATTGTACAAGCTTTATGAGAACACACGTCTTTATTAATGGCCTTACTGGATTACTTATATTCCCATGCCAATACAATTTCATACTGTACTTACTTAGAAAATACATTTCTTCTGTACTTGAACCTGGAACTCTGATCATTATCGCTATTTTTTAGATCATTTAAACATTAGTGAGTGAGCTTTTGAAAGAAACATTTGTGACCTAGGAGAACTGCATTGGTAAATGTGCTTGTTGGGAATATGGGAGGAAGAAGTTTTCAAACTAAAATATTCCGTTTACTTTCTGTACCTTAAAGTGAAAGCAATTATATCTGTTATTTTATAAATAGGTTAAATAGACTCAAAATTCTAGTCCAATTAATGTATCAATATATCTTTTTAGCACTTTCTTTAAAGGCAACTCACTTTTGATGGCCCTTTATGGGTTGTCAAAATGGATGTTATTTTGGCGAATGCAGAGTTTTGTAAAATTTGAGTAGAATAAAATTCCACTCAAATTCTCTTATCTCTAGTGTCAATTTATAAATACATTAAAGAAGAAATAGAAGCAGATCACCACAACAGAGTTACATACAACTGAACAAAAATATAAATGTAACCCTTTTTGTTTTCCTCCCATTTTTCATGAGATGAACTCAAAGATCTAAGACTTTTTCTATTTACACAAGTCCATTTTCTCCCAAATATTGTTCACAAATTTATGTAAATCTGTGTTAGTGAGCTCTTCTCCTTTGCTTAGATAATCTACCCACATCGCAGGTGTGGCATATCTAGATGCTGATCGGACAGCATGATTTTTGCACTTTGGCGCCTCCCTTTGAAAAAGCACACGCGAAACGCACGTCGGGGCAGTTCCAGGTGAGCGCAATCAGTCTCTCCCAGCTATTGGTAAGCGCTACATATCTAGGAGCTATATGGCACTTTTTTAAGAACTGTTACTTTAACTTTATTAAAAAACCCCCATAAAAAGTTAGATACTTTATTAGATAACAATAATTAAGGACATACAGGTAAAAACCTCAAAAAACCCCTATCTACTCCATCCGTCAGTCCTACAGGGGAGAGGATATAATCCCCTACAATACACCCTAATACATACTGGTAGAATGCCCCTCATAAACCATATATAGACATATGTGATTTGTGATACCAAATAGCAGCTATAAGGGTGTATTGATGTAAGTGAAAATTACCCTAACAGCTACAAAAAATAAACCTAAAAGCTGATGCTACCTAGATGCGGAGGTTGGCACCCTAAGAGAAATAACGAGAATGGCGCCCCCGCTCGTGCGATGACTATCCCTGGTCTCCTACCTTCCCCCTATAAGAGATAGGTACAGAAACAGAAGGCCAGATGGCTGAGAATAACTTGTACAAATATGTGATACCAATAATATAGCACCTCTGGCCCTCCCCCACAATGTGATGTAAAGGTAACTTCACACATAACGATATTGTTAACGATATCGTTGCTATTTGTGACGTAGCAACGATATCGTTAATGAAATCGTTATGTGTGACAGCGACCAACGATCAGGCCCCTGCTGGGAGATCGTTGGTCGCTGAATAAAGTCCAGAACTTTATTTCGTCGCTGGACTCCCTGCTGACATCGCTGGATCGGCGTGTGTGACACCGATCCAGCGATGTCTTCACTGGTAACCAGGGTAAACATCGGGTAACTAAGCGCAGGGCCGCGCTTAGTAACCCGATGTTTACCCTGGTTACCATGCTAAAAGTAAAAAAAAACAAACACTACATACTTACCTACCGCTGTCTGTCCTCCAGCGCTGTGCTCTGCACTCCTCCTGTACTGTCTGTGAGCCAGAAAGCAGAGCGGTGATGTCACCGCTCTGCTTTCCGGCTCACAGACAGTACAGGAGGAGAGCAGAGAAGCAGAGCGCAGCGCTGGAGGACAGACAGCGGTAGGTAAGTATGTAGTGTTTGTTTTTTTTTACTTTTAGCATGGTAACCAGGGTAAACATCGGGTTACTAAGCGCGGCCCTGCGCTTAGTTACCCGATGTTTACCCTGGTTACCGGCATCGTTGGTCGCTGGAGAGCGGTCTGTGTGACAGCTCTACAGCGACCAAACAGCGACGCTGCAGCGATCCGGATCGTTGTCTGTATCGCTGCAGCGTCGCTTAATGTGAAGGGGCCTTAAGACCAAAGGATAGATATATTTACCAACTATAGCATCACTATATATATAATAAATAGCAGATAGCAACTAATAGGACAAACAGAATAAACCAGTACTCTTGTTGGCTCATGGATAATACAAAGCCAACACTACTAAGGACTAACTAATAATATACAAAACATAAACACCACATAGATATATAACACAGCGCCACCACATATATCTGGATACAAAATAAATCGATACATACAGCAGTGTGGATAATACAGTGAATACACCATAAAATCAAAATAGTAATGATATACTTATCCACTGCATTCAACCGTCCACAGCTGATAATAAATCCAGATGTCGCGGCTCAAACCATGATGACTGGGCAAATTTGTTACTGCCATGCTGTCATCTAGTCTCTCCTGATGAACCCAACTTTGTGGGGGAAACGCGTCGAGAGGTTGTCTGGAGGTGTTATTTGCCCAGTCATCATGGTTTGAGCCGCGACATCTGGATTTATTACACAGGTCAACAAAAAAAAATTTTTTTTCTGGTGTCCAAAATATTTTAATGAATTTGGGGTATTTTTGGGGTGCTGATTCTGAATATGCTATCAGTTTTGCCAGATTGGCTCAAGTTTTTGAGATTTTTCGTAAAATGTGTAAAAAAAGACGTAATTTGCTACACGCGCATTAACTTTATTGATATTGTCATGAATACAATAAATTTAACAAAGTAAATGTTGATTTTAGTTTATTTTAACTAGTTTTAGAAAGTAATCTTCAAAAATGAACAAGACATGAAAGATAGGAGACATTTAATCGCTGGAAAAGCGCTTTTTATATGATTTTCTTCTATGTGAGCTATTCGGGCAGTCACGCTGTAGATTCCAGCAGTAATCAGCCATCATATGTCTGTCCCATCTGCCTTGGTACCTTTCCTACATCACCATAATATCCTGATGAAATCTCTCCCCTTGTTCTTCGCTAAAATCTCCAAGGTTTTCTGGAAATCTGTCCAAGTGACTGTGAAGATAATGCAATTTAATGCTCATGTGTACACCCAGATTTCTAAATCTCAATAGCATGTTTTGTACCAGTTCTTCATAATTGTCTGCCTTTTGATTTCCCAAGAAGTTCTTCACTACCAACACAAAACTACACCATGCAGCAGCTTCAATGTCATTCATTTCCTTAGGAAAATTTGAATCTTTAATGAGTTTCCGAATTTGAGGACCATCAAAGATTCCTGCCTTCGGTTTTTCGCTACTAAGACCAGGGAAAGATCTGCAGATGTACATGAAGCAATTACCATCTTTGTCTAATGCCTTGACGAACTGCTTCATTAATCCTAACTTTATGTGAAGTGGTGGTAGAATGATTTTTTCCCTGTCCACCAAAGGTTTGTTCACTATGTTTGATGCTCCTACTGTCAAGGTGTCCCTTGGAGGCCAATTCAGTTTCTCCCAGTGCTGATGTTTTGCTCTACTATCCCACATGCAGATGAAGCAAGGATACTTTGTGTATCCACTTTGCTGTCCAAGTAAAAAGTTGACCATTTTTAAATCAACACATATCAGCCACGAATGTTCATGGTAGCACAGTTTCTCCAAGACCATTTTGACATTTTTGTATTGTTCTGCAAGTTTAGTTGAGTGAGCTACTGGAAGAGATGCACACTGATTGCCATTGTTCAACAAAACACATTTCAAACTCCTTTTAGAACTATCTATGAAAAGCCTCCAGTCTTCAGGACGATATACTTGTAAACCCATTTGCAGCATCAGGCCAGGAATATCCTTACAATATACAAGTAGGTCATCTTCACAGAAAAATTGAAGAAGTGCTTCTTCTCTGGTCCGGTAAGATGTAATTTAAGTTCCAGGCGTCAGACAATTTTTTTCACTTAGCCTTGAAGCTAAAAGTTCGGATGCACTTTTTGAGAGGTTGAGGTCTCTTATTAGATCGTTGAGCTCTCCTTGGGTAAATTGCGTAGGTGTTCTGAAACTTCCTTCATATTCTAGTTCACTTCCAGAACTGATGTTTAGCTCCATACCCTGCATTTCATCATCATCATCAGGTGGGGGAAGGTCAGGTAACATGGTAAACACAGGTACAGGCACATCTTCACAATGAGGGACAGGCCTTCTTGCAGATTCCATGTTAGGATACTCCCATTTTCGTTTCTTATGCTTATTGAATCCTTGCACTTGCACTGCACAGAAATAACAGTCATCATGATGATTTTTTTGCTCTCTCCACACCATTGGAACACCAAATTTGAAGCTTTTTCTTTGTCCTTTGCTCCATTTTCGTAATAATTCGATACATGCTTTGCACACTATGTGTGGTGCCCAAAACGTGTCTTGGTCCCCAAGCATAACCCCAAAATAGGCAAAATACACTTTTTTTTACGAAGTCTGTTATGTTTCTTCTATGTTTTGGCAGTGTGTATTCACCACAAATGTAACAGAATGAGTCTGGATCGTTAAGACAACTTCTTCTTGATGAGTTCATGCTTTTCACTGGAAAACAGACAACAACATAAAGTTAGTGCAAAAATCAAGCTATGAACAAACTTTTAGAACACTAATTAACAAAACTATATTGAGAACTGCTCAGTTCAAGTACTAATCCAAAGAAATTAATGAGATGATGCGTCGCATTTACCAACAAGTGCTATAAATAAGATACCAAAAATCTCAAAAACTTGAGCCAATCTGGCAAAACTGATAGCATATTCAGAATCAGCACCCCAAAAATACCCCAAATTCATTAAAATATTTTGGACACCAGAAAAAAAAATTTTTTTTGTTGACCTGTGTAATAAATCCAGATGTCGCGGCTCAAACCATGATGACTGGGCAAATAACACCTCCAGACAACCTCTCGACGCGTTTCCCCCACAAAGTTGGGTTCATCAGGAGAGACTAGATGACAGCATGGCAGTAACAAATTTACCCAGTCATCATGGTTTGAGCCGCGACATCTGGATTTATTATCAGCTGTGGACGGTTGAATGCAGTGGATAAGTATATCATTACTATTTTGATTTTATGGTGTATTCACTGTATTATCCACACTGCTGTATGTATCGATTTATTTTGTATCCAGATATATGTGGTGGCGCTGTGTTATATATCTATGTGGTGTTTATGTTTTGTATATTATTAGTTAGTCCTTAGTAGTGTTGGCTTTGTATTATCCATGAGCCAACAAGAGTACTGGTTTATTCTGTTTGTCCTATTAGTTGCTATCTGCTATTTATTATATATATAGTGATGCTATAGTTGGTAAATATATCTATCCTTTGGTCTTACATCACATTGTGGGGGAGGGCCAGAGGTGCTATATTATTGGTATCACATATTTGTACAAGTTATTCTCAGCCATCTGGCCTTCTGTTTCTGTACCTATCTCTTATAGGGGGAAGGTAGGAGACCAGGGATAGTCATCGCACGAGCGGGGGCGCCATTCTCGTTATTTCTCTTAGGGTGCCAACCTCCGCATCTAGGTAGCATCAGCTTTTAGGTTTATTTTTTGTAGCTGTTAGGGTAATTTTCACTTACATCAATACACCCTTATAGCTGCTATTTGGTATCACAAATCACATATGTCTATATATGGTTTATGAGGGGCATTCTACCAGTATGTATTAGGGTGTATTGTAGGGGATAATATCCTCTCCCCTGTAGGACTGACGGATGGAGTAGATAGGGGTTTTTTGAGGTTTTTACCTGTATGTCCTTAATTATTGTTATCTAATAAAGTATCTAACTTTTTATGGGGTTTTTTCTTCTGTTATACATTATTATGTTCCCTTAAGTGTATTGATTAGTTTAGTAAGTCTTTAACTTTATTAACTTTACTAACTATACCAACTCTGCTACCCCATGACACCATCTTTTTTTCTCTATCGTTCTCAATATGAAGAATTGGCTGTAGAGGTGGTTGGCAATGTGTGCACCCATATGTATTAGTTTAGGGTCTGATGCTTTTTCCCACCTATTATTTTTCTCCTTGTTGGACCCGATTTATATCCTTATTTTGGTGCTGAATTTTTTAATTATTTCTTCAATAAAAAGGTGATTTAATTTATTCCTTTATTTAGTGTTAATTGATTACTCCATTTTTTCATGTCTTTGTTTCAGTTATGATTATTGCACAGTTATGTCTCAGGCTTGGTCACTCTGAAATGGGCAGGTTTACAGTATTGGGGAGAATCCCAGAGGGGTCAGAAACACCTCCCAGCCTCACCATACAGTCTGACATTAAGCAGAAACACTGAGCAGCATCTTCTACTGCTGCCCAGTGTCTCATAGTGAACTCGCAGGACCTGCCTGACATCATCCTGAGCATGCAAAAGTTCTCATACTCGCGGTGCAGTCAGAAAGTCCTGGGAGTTCACAGCCAATGAGCTTACTTCACCTGTCTGACTTCATCGCGAGCGCCATTACAGATTTTCCCACGGCACTCACACTAATGTCAAAATTGTACTGGAGATGTCAGTGTCCATGTGTGCTGTTCCTCAGAACCTGGTATTGAAGATGACTCTCATCATTCTCCTCTGCTCTGCTGGCAATCAGCATGAGCAGAAGAGAATGATGAGCTTTGTATTCAAATGAGAACAATGACACCGCAGTTCAACCTAGCTGGAAACAGCTTCAAAGACCGTCAGTAACCTCGATGACATCACCACTAGTCATTGAGGCTTTGCTGGCAGCAGGTCATTCACCAATGGTTCTCAGCTTGAGCGATCACATCATGGCACCATCCAGGTTGAAAAATATTAATCCCCAGATATGTATTACGGCATGGGACAGAATGAGGGATATTGTTGTTCTTCATTCTTGGTTTATTAGTGGAGATGAGAGATTCAGTGGAATTAGGCATTAGGTGAGTTTAACTGTGTTTGCTACTTTTAAATAAAAATGGACAACTGTGTTTTGTTTTATTTCTAATAAAGGACTTTGTTCTGACTGTGACTGTTTCTTTATTTACTATATAACTATAGGATTAGTAATGGACAGGTGTCTTATAAACGCTTCTTCTTCATAAGTAATCTGTGGACTTCATGTCATCTGACAATAAAAAGGTGACATCAGCCCCACAAATATGAATAAGTAATTGACATAGGGTCCCCCTATCAAATCTAACTAGCAAAGACTAGTCAGACAGCTGCGGGCTGGTATTAATAGACTAGGAAGAGGCCATGGATATTGGCCCCCTCCCATACTAAAAACATCAGCTCTCAGCTGCCCCAGAAAAGTTGCATCTGTAAGATGTGCCAAATCTGATGCTTAGCTTCGCTCCTCCCACTTGCCTTGTAGCGGTGGCAAGTGGGGTAATGGTTAGGGGGTTTGATGTCACCTTTGTATTGTCAGGTGACATGGTTAGTAATGAAGAGGCATGTATAAGACGCCCCCATTATTAACCCCATAGTGATATACTAGAAAACACACAGCCAGAAAAGTCATTTATTTGAAATAATGACACAGCCTACGTTATTGAATTTAAAATAAACCATACTCACCGAATGCCTAATCCACTGAAACCAACATCTCCTGTATCAAAAATAAAATAATAAGCCACAATATTCCTCATCTGTACGATGAGAAGATAATAATCCATAATGTCCCATTGCGATCTTGATGACTTTGAGAGCAGTTACTTATGTGACTGCTCTCAGACAGCCTATCATACACTGACACAGGAGGTAATCACTTCTGCAGTGTATAGCACTGAGCTGCCATGGGAAAGGTCACATGAATTCATCAGCTGATGAGCTCCAGTGATCTCACTTACGGCACTAATGCGGAGTGAGAAAGTTCACTGGAGTTCAACATGAACTCATGTGACCTCTCTCACCAGAGCACAGGGCTTTACACTGTGGGATCGATGATGCTCCTTTCAGTGTATCGCCAGCAGCTGGGTAGAACAATCACATCTCCCAATGGGACTGTTCTACACTTGAGATCACCATGGGACAATTGGGATTACGTGGACTATAGGGGACAGGTGAGTATATGGTGGTTTATTATTTTTGACATTTTATAGGAGAAATGGGGATTGGGAATTAAGGTGAGTATATGTTGTTTTATATTTTACATTCCAGGCTCAGCCATTGTAGCCAGTCCTGGTCAGTGGCGAGCAGACGTCTCTGGGACTAAGTCCTGTTTTTTCCCTTCTGAGCATGCCCAAGGTAAGACCTGTCATTGGAGGTCAGGGGTCACATGCTCAGGTACTGCAGCAGCTCCCATTGGTACTCTAGGAAGGTCCTGAAGTTGCTGCAGCTATAAAAGGTTTGCATGGCCACACAGCCTTGAGCTAGGATCAGCTTATGTCATGAGTTTTTGCTATTCAGTGGTCTTGTCTGTTAGTGGTCAGGGTCCAGCTAAAGTAAGCCACTAGAATGCCGGCACCTCCGGTGAGGAGTTTTGTATGGTGAATTCAGGGCTGGCGTAAAGCCATTAGAATTCCGGCTCCACCGGAGAGGTGTTGTTTGTTTGCTTGCTACTCCCTGACCACTGATTTCTTTTGCTCTGTTAGGCAGCTGTGTTCCCCTGTGACGCTAACAGGGCACAGGGTTTTCCCTTCTGTATTGTTCCGCCATTTGCCAGCAGCAGGTTCGTCTCCTGCACGGTGGACTCCGGGCTGCGAACACACCAATAATTATATCTAAATATAGTCGGTGCGTTCCGCCAGCCCTAACATGGTGTTTATCTGAATATGTATTTAATCAATCTGCAAGTTGTTGTTTTTTAACTTTGAGCACAGGCATCAACTAACGAGAGACTACTTCTACCATCAACAGCTCCAGCCATCACTGTTATCAGTGAAAGCAGACATAGGCTGATGGGAGGAATAGTCTTTCATCTCATCAACCAGCGCCTGCTGACCTGCGGTAACATAGTAACATAGTAACATAGTTAGTAAGGCCGAAAAAAGACATTTGTCCATCCAGTTCAGCCTATATTCCATCATAATAAATCCCCAGATCTACGTCCTTCTACTGAACCTAATAATTGTATGATACAATATTGTTCTGCTCCAGGAAGACATCCAGGCCTCTCTTGAACCCCTCGACTGAGTTCGCCATCACCACCTCCTCAGGCAAGCAATTCCAGATTCTCACTGCCCTAACAGTAAAGAATCCTCTTCTATGTTGGTGGAAAAACCTTCTCTCCTCCAGACGCAAAGAATGCCCCCTTGTGCCCGTCACCTTCCTTGGTATAAACAGATCCTCAGCGAGATATTTGTATTGTCCCCTTATATACTTATACATGGTTATTAGATCGCCCCTCAGTCGTCTTTTTTCTAGACTAAATAATCCTAATTTCGCTAATCTATCTGGGTATTGTAGTTCTCCCATCCCCTTTATTAATTTTGTTGCCCTCCTTTGTACTCTCTCTAGTTCCATTATATCCTTCCTGAGCACCGGTGCCCAAAACTGGACACAGTACTCCATGTGCGGTCTAACTAGGGATTTGTACAGAGGCAGTATAATGCTCTCATCATGTGTATCCAGACCTCTTTTAATGCACCCCATGATCCTGTTTGCCTTGGCAGCTGCTGCCTGGCACTGGCTGCTCCAGGTAAGTTTATCATTAACTAGGATCCCCAAGTCCTTCTCCCTGTCAGATTTACCCAGTGGTTTCCCGTTCAGTGTGTAATGGTGATATTGATTCCCTCTTCCCATGTGTATAACCTTACATTTATCATTGTTAAACCTCATCTGCCACCTTTCAGCCCAAGTTTCCAACTTATCCAGATCCATCTGTAGCAGAATACTATCTTCTCTTGTATTAACTGCTTTACATAGTTTTGTATCATCTGCAAATATCGATATTTTACTGTGTAAACCTTCTACCAGATCATTAATAAATATGTTGAAGAGAACAGGTCCCAATACTGACCCCTGCGGTACCCCACTGGTCACAGCGACCCAGTTAGAGACTATACCATTTATAACCACCCTCTGCTTTCTATCACTTAGCCAGTTACTAACCCATTTACACACATTTTCCCCCAGACCAAGCATTCTCATTTTGTGTACCAACCTCTTGTGCGGCACGGTATCAAACGCTTTGGAAAAATCGAGATATACCACGTCCAATGACTCACCGTGGTCCAGCCTATAGCTTACCTCTTCATAAAAACTGATTAGATTGGTTTGACAGGAGCGATTTCTCATAAACCCATGCTGATATGGAGTTAAACAGTTATTCTCATTGAGATAATCCAGAATAACATCCCTCAGAAACCCTTCAAATATTTTACCAACAATAGAGGTTAGACTTACTGGCCTATAATTTCCAGGGTCACTTTTAGAGCCCTTTTTGAATATTGGCACCACATTTGCTATGCGCCAGTCCTGCGGAACAGACCCTGTCGCTATAGAGTCACTAAAAATAAGAAATAATGGTTTATCTATTACATTACTTAGTTCTCTTAGTACTCGTGGGTGTATGCCATCCGGACCCGGAGATTTATCTATTTTAATCTTATTTAGCCGGTTTCGCACCTCTTCTTGGGTTAGATTGGTGACTCTTAATATAGGGTTTTCATTGTTTCTTGGGATTTCACCTAGCATTTCATTTTCCACCGTGAATACCGTGGAGAAGAAGGTGTTTAATATGTTAGCTTTTTCCTCGTCATCTACAACCATTCTTTCCTCACTATTTTTTAAGGGGCCTACATTTTCAGTTTTTATTCTTTTACTATTGATATAGTTGAAGAACAGTTCAGTTCAGGTAAGTTTTTTACCTTGGGTCACTGCATCTCTGCGGGGTCATGCCAACATCTGACAGCGTGACTACGCAGGGCTCTGACAGCAGTAACGATCTACTGGCGGTAAAGTTACCACCGATTAGAAGAGCTACGCTGGTATTTCCCATGCTGTCACACAGCCTTGGAAACATCAGCTTTTGTGCTGTGTATGGCGCTCGGCTACATTTGATGATTTAGTCAATGTTTAAATAAGCGAATATTGCAAATTTGGTGATTGTGATTCAAGTCAAATATTAATATATTCGATCATCTCTAGTTACAATGACAAACTGCAGTCAGTTAGAGATGCGAATGAGGACAACAAGCATGCAGATGAGCTTCCCTGAGGTGCAGAGATTTTTTGGTTATGCAAACTTATTGTTGCAGCAGCTGTCTGGGTGGCTGGTCTCAGATGAACTTGCTGGATGTTGAGGTCGAGGGCTGCTGTCGTTACACATGGTTTGCGGTTGTGAGTCCAAGTGGATACACTGCCTAATTCCATGAAATGCATTTGAAGATGGCTTATTGGACAGATAGTAACATTCAATTCACAGTCAATTGCTCTGGTGGACATTCCTGCAGTTAGCATGCTAATTGCACACTTCCTCAAAACTTGCGACATCTGTAGCATTGTGCTCTGTGATAAAACTGCACATATTAGAGTGGAATATTATTGTGGACAGTCTAAGGTACTCCTTTGCAATAATCATGCTGGCTGACCAGCATCTAGATATGCCACACCTGTGAGGTGGTATTACGTTTTAGGTGGTAAGAATAAGAGTGGACCCTCTGGACCGTGGAAGAGACCTACCTCCGGGCGAGCTGACCTAAGGTTAACCAACCCCTATACAGGGCCTCTCAGGAGCAGGCCCAGAGGTCACTAATCCACGGTAGCAGACACCAAGAGGGACGGCTCAGAAGGAGAGGAAAAAACAAAGAAAAGACCAAAACTGGATTACTGGAATGAGGACGGAGAAACCAATGGCAACGACAAACGGGAAGTGGACGTCGGGCTAGAGCTTGAAGGAAAGCTGGGACCGGAGCGAGACTGTAGGGAGAGGGAGAACAGAAAGAGCAGGGTAAATGGAAGGCAAAAAACAAGAGACAAGGGGAAGTACTCGCAGCTAGCACGGAGCACAGAAGTACAGAGGTGGCCGGAGACAGAAGCAAAAAGCAAATGATACTCAGGCACCTCCTAGCAGGGGAGGTGGCCTGAAATACAGCGAACCTACCCGAGATTGGCTGCAGGAGAAAACATCCGGAAGCAGGAGATCAAGGCTGGAGCGAGCGCGTCAGCCACAGACCCCCGTGCGCCTGTGCAGAAGCCAAACGTGGAGAGGAAACCCGACGGGAACGAGCGCGCCGCCCTCCAGAAGCAGAACAGCAGGAGTGCGCATGGAAGGCAGGAGTCAGCGTCGCAAGGGAGGAAGCGCGCCGGAACCCGGAAGAAGAGTGACCGAGGTGAACGGGGACCGCAGCACCAGCCGAAGGAGCAGCGCGCCGAGAGCCAGGGGCAGAGCAGCGAAGGTGAGTAGCGAACGTAACAGTACCCCCCTCCTTAAAATCCCCCTTCCCAAAACTGGAGAGAAATTTGTTTAGAAGGCGAGGTGCATTGATATTCTCCAGGGGCTCCCATGATCTCTCCTCAGGACCAAAACCCTTCCAATCCACCAAGAAAATTTTTTTCCCACGAACCCTCTTCATGGCTAAAATATCCCTTACCTCAAAGATATTATCGGCACAGACAGGCTGAGGAGAGGCGCAGGAAGAAGGATGGAAGCGATTAAAAGTAACAGGTTTGAGCAGGGATACATGGAAGGTATTGGGAACACGGAGCGAAGCAGGCAACTTCAGCTTGTAAGCGACATCGTTGACCCGACTCAGAACCTCAAAGGGACCGATGTAGCGAGGACCAAGCTTGCAGGATGGTATCTTGAGTCTAATGTAACGTGAGGAGAGCCAGACCTTGTCGCCGGGTAGAAACGGAGAAGTATCTAATCGCCTCTTGTCGGCAAATCTCTTCATCCTCACAGATGCCTTATTGAGAGCTCCTTTAACTTGTCCCCAGATAGAAGAAAAGTCCGAAGTCAACGTATCAGCTGCCGGTACTCCAGACGTAGAGGAAATCGGGAGAGGCATATTTGGATGTTGACCGAACACGACGAAAAAAGGAGACTTTGCTGAGGACTCATTGGAGTGATTATTATAGGCAAACTCGGCCCACGGCAGAAGGCTGACCCAATCATCTTGGTGGGCATTAGTGAAATGACGAAGATAGGCAGCCACGATTTGATTTGTCCGTTCAGCTTGACCATTAGTCTGAGGGTGATAGGCAGACGAAAAATCTAAAAAAACCTTCAGGAGTTTGCATAATGCCCTCCAAAAATGCGAGGTAAATTGTACTCCTCTGTCAGACACGATGTTTTGAGGAAAACCATGAAGTTTGAAGATATTAGAAATAAAGATCTTCGCCAATTCTGGAGCCGAAGGTAGACCAGACAGGGGAACAAAATGAGCCATTTTGGAGAACCGATCTACTACCGTAAGGATGACTGTACAACCAGAGGAACTTGGTAAATCGGTAATGAAGTCCAAGGTGATGTGCTGCCACGCACTAGAAGGTACTGGAAGAGGAAGCAGACCTCCAAGAGGTAACTGTCTTGGCACTTTGTTTTTAGCACAAGAAGGACAAGAGGCGACAAACTCTTTGATATCTTGACGCAACGAAGGCCACCAATAGAAGCGAGAGATGAGAAGGAAGGTCTTCTTTATCCCGGCATGGCCTGCTAACTTAGAAGAATGTCCCCAACGAAGTACTCTCTCTCTGTCGTTCTCAGCCACCAGGGTCTTACCTGGAGGAGGACAGGCCATCCTTAAAGGAGCCACCGTGATGATCTTGTAGGGATCCAAGATATGTGCTGGTTCTTCATTCAAGTCCTCTGGCTGCGAAAGCCTGGACAGAGTGTCTGCCTTGACATTTTTGTCGCCGGGCCGAAAACGAAGCTCAAAATCGAAGCGGGCAAAGAACAGGGACCAACTGTTAAGGACTGGCGGAACGCACCAAGTATAAGATGATATGGAACCAGGTGCGTTCGCAGTCCGAGGTCCACCGTGCAGGTAAAAACCCTGCTGCTAGTAAAGACGGACTATATGGCGGTACTGTAAGAATACACACACATGGGTTAACTCCACCCTGTGTGAAGGAAGCGATCCTGTTGCGTCACAGGACCGCGGTACCGCACATAGAGCGCGAGCAAGAAGTCAGCGAAGACAACCCCAACTCAGGATTGAAGTCCGATTAGACCACTTGCTGGCACAACACCACAACTGGGTGTGTAAGGAAACTATTAAATAGTATATAAAGGCACGAGAGTGCATGCGGTGCCGCACTGACGGATGCCACTAACCACCCATGCTTGGGTAAGGAAAGCGCAGAGGAAGCGCACGGCGTCGTACTGGCAGACACAGCAACTGGACGCTGTGATGTGTGTTACGTGCAGATGGCTAGTCGGGCGCTAGATAGCTGCCATCATCCGCGAGCAGTCAACAACACTAGGGAGGGATACTTACGAGCTTTCATCCATCGACATACATCCATCTACACACACACATTATATCAAGACAATACTAGCGCATGGCCGTGCGGTCATGCGCAGTTTATATAGCTGCAGCACAGGAAACAGCTACAGAAGTTTTGCCCTTTCAGGACCTGCCAAAAGGACCAATGGGATGTGCTGCAGTACCTGAGCATGTGACCCTCGATCTCCAACGGGAGATCTTGCCCTGGGCATGCTCAGTGTGTGCAAATAAGGACTTAAGGCCCCATCACACATAGCGACGCTTAAGCGATCCCGACAACGATACGACCTGTCAGGGATCGTTGCTGCGTCGCTATGTGGTCGCTGGTGACTTGTCACACAGTGCGATCTCCCCAACGACGCAGCAGCGATGCGGCGACCTGTAACAACCTGTAGAACGATGCTATTTCATGATGATTCAATGGGACGTCCTGTCAACGAGGTCGTTGGTAAGGTGTCAAACACAGCGATGTGTGCTACCCAGCGGGACCTCAACGATCAAAAAATGGTCCAGGCCATTCAGACACGACCAGCGATCTCACAGCAGGGGCCTGGTCGCTGCTACGTGTCACACATAGCGAGATCGCTACTGAGGTCGCTGTTGCGTCACAAAACTTGTGACTCAGCAGCGATCTCGCTAGCGATCTCGCTATGTGTGACGGGGGCTTTAGTCCCAGAGAAGCCCGCTCGCCGCAGATCAGTGCAGAGTACAACAGGAGAGCCAGAAAAGGCAGCAGTAACCCTTTGCACAGAATCAGTCCCAGCAAGACGCTGGGAGCGACGCCTCCGCTGAGCAGAGCCCACTGCGGCCGAAGCAGAATGGGAGACCGCAGCAGACACGGATCGAGATTCCCCCTGTGCAGCAGAGGAAACTCGACTCCTAACATTACCCCCCCTCCTAGGGCCCCCCCTTCCTTGAACCTCACTACGCTCAAAAGCTGCAATAAGCAGCGGAGCCCGAATGTGCTCCACAGGCTCCCAGGTTCTATCCTCTGGGCCGTGACCCTTCCAGTCCACCAGATAAAATTTCTTGCCACGTACCACCTTGCACCCCACAATAGCATTCACCTCAAACTCATCCGTGGATGAACCCGATGTCCCAGCAGATGACTCAGAGAACCGGGACAAATGAACGGGCTTTAAGAGTGAAACGTGAAAAGTATCGGTGATACCAAGGCGTGGAGGAATAGCCAAACGGTAGACCACAGGGTTGACCTGTTCCAGAACCTTAAACGGGCCAATGTAGCGAGGAGCAAACTTAGTGGACTCAACTCGCAGCCTGATGTTACGGGCGGAGAGCCACACTAAGTCGCCTGGAGCAAAGACCGGAGCGGGGCGCCGGTGTGTATCAGCCGAAACCCTCATTCTCTCCTTGGAGGCCCGGATGGCATCCTGTGTGCGGTCCCAGATGTCACGTGCCTCCACCGCCCAGTCTGCCACCCTAGAATCGGTGGATGACACGGGCATGGGCACAGGGACACGCGGATGCTGGCCGTAAATAAGGAGAAAAGGAGTTTGACCAGTGGAATCGGCTACGGCGTTGTTCAAGGCAAATTCCGCCCCCAAGGTAGCAAAGATGCCCAGTCATCCTGCCTAGCAGAGACGAAATGTCGCAAATATGTCACCAGAGTCTGGTTGGTTCTCTCCACCAACCCATTCGTCTCGGGATGGTATGCAGAGGAGAGGTTTAACTCTATGCTGAGTAAACGGCAGAGCTCTCTCCAAAACCGAGACGCAAACTGGGGACCCCGATCACTGACAATCTTATCAGGCATACCATGCAATCGGAAAACGTGCTTAATGAACAACACCGCCAACGCCCGTGCTGAGGGTAACCGAGGAAGCGGCACCAAATGCACCATCTTAGAGAAATGGTCGGTGACAACCCAAATAATGGAGCAGCCACGCGACTTGGGTAAGCCCACCACAAAGTCCATCCCGACCATCTCCCAGGGCCTGTCTGCCACCGGTAGAGGGTAAAGCAACCCAGCAGGCCGTTGCTGAGGAGACCGATTCTGGGCGCAAGAAACGCACGCCTGAATATAGTCCCTGACATCTCGGGCCATATGCGGCCACCAGTATGTTCTCGCCAAAAGCTCAGATGTCCTCTTCGTCCCAAAATGCCCACCCACTCTGGAGGGGTGAGCCCAAGAGAGAACCTCCGGTCGCAAGTTAGCTGGTACGAAAGTCTTGCCCGGGGGCACAGACTCTAGCGAAACCGGAGCTACAGTTCTCAGGCTCTCAGAAGGGACAATAAGCCGAGGCTCCTCCTCCTCCGATGACATTACGGAGCGGGAGAGAGCGTCAGTACGAACGTTCTTCTCCCTGGAGAGGAAATGGAGAGTAAAATGGAACCGGGAGAAGAACAGGGACCATCTAGCCTGGCGAGAATTCAGCCGCTGGGCCGTTTGTAGATATACCAAGTTCTTGTGGTCAGTGAAGACTTGGAAGGGAAAGCGAGCTCCCTCCAAGAGATGTCTCCACTCTGAAAAAGCCAACTTCATGGCTAGCAACTCCCTGTCCCCGATGGAATAATTCCTCTCCGCTGGTGTGAAGGTCTTGGAGAAGAAGCAAGGATGCTTCCGACCTTGAGCATCCTTTTGGAAAAGGACTGCTCCAGCAGCAACGGATGAGGCATCCACCTCCAAGATATATGGTTTATCAACATCAGGGCGATGTAGGATGGGAGCGCTAGCAAAGTGTGACTTGATCGAGAGAAAGGCTTTGGAGACCTCCTCTGACCACAACTTGGGATTTGCTCCCTTCTTGGTGAGGGCAACCAAGGGAGCTACCAAAGTTGAGAAGTGTGGAATGAACTGGCGATAATAATTAATGAACCCCATAAAGCGCTGCACCGCTTTAAGAGAATGGGGTTCCTGCCAGTCCATTACAGCCTGTAGCTTGGCAGGATCCATAGCCAAACCCTGGGCAGAGATGATATAACCAAAAAAAGGCAAGGACTCCTGCTCAAACACACACTTCTCCAACTTGGCGTAGAGGGAGTTTGCCCGTAAGAGGTCGAAGACTTTGCAAACATCTCTCCGATGGGAGTCAATATCTTGAGAGAAGATGAGAATATCATCCAGATAGACTACGACTGAGGTGGTGAGCATATCACGGAAGATGTCGTTCACAAAGTCTTGGAAAACAGCTGGGGCATTACAGAGCCCGAAGGGCATCACCAGATATTCATAGTGCCCATCCCTGGTGTTAAAAGCCGTCTTCCATTCATCCCCCTCACGGATGCGAATCAGGTTGTAAGCTCCCCGCAGATCTAACTTAGTAAATACCCTCGCTCCCCGTAGCCTATCAAACAGCTCAGATATCAGGGGTAATGGGGACTTGTTCTTAACGGTGATGGCGTTAAGACCCCTGTAGTCTATGCATGGACGTAAGTCTCCAGTCTTCTTCTGTACGAAGAAGAACCCAGCCCCTGCCGGTGACACTGACTTCCTAATGAATCCTCTTGCCAGATTCTCTTGGATGTACTGAGACATTGCCTGCGTCTCTGGGAGAGATAACAGATAGACTCGACCCCGGGGAGGCTCAGCACCAGGCAAGAGGTCAATAGGACAGTCATAGGGGCGGTGAGGCAGAAGGGTCTCCGCAGCTTTTTTGGAGAACACGTCTGCATAGGGCCAATAGTGCTTGGGGAGAGAGGAAAGATCTGCGGGTACCTGTGTAGTAGCAACCTGAACGCACTCCCTCTGACATCTACCCTCGCAGGATTTATTCCATCCCAAAATTCTCCCAGAGGACCACTCAATATGAGGAGAATGGTAGCGAAGCCATGGTATCCCCAACAGGACCTCATCAATTCCCTCAGGAATGACTAATAGGGAGATTATCTCCTGATGTGATGGAGACACAGAAAGCGTGAAAGGAATGGTTTGGTGGGTAATCTGTGAGGGTAGTGTTGACCCATTTACCACTCGAACGGTTACAGGCTTGGCGAGCATCACCAAGGGTATTGCGTGACGCTGGGCAAAAGAGGAAGACATAAAATTACCCTCTGCCCCAGAATCCACGCATAGCTCGACCATAAGAGTGGATGGGCCTATGGTAATTGTCCCCTTGAAGGACAACTTTGAGGCAAACATCGCCGTGTCTAGTGTACCTCCTCCAACTGCCACTAGACGCTGACGTTTCCCCGACCGCTGAGGACCCTTGGAGGCAAGATGTCCTGACTGCTGGCAAACATGACGGACCCTATGTGCACGGGCGGACTGAGATTTGGATCCCGCTCGTGTCACCTCTAAGGCCTCATGTGACTCAGATGCCTGGATTGGAGATTCCAAAGGTTTGGCGAAGGTGGGAGCCAGCCGAAACCTCTGCCTACACTGGGCTCGCTCTAACCTCCGCTCGTTAAAACGGAGGTCAATACGAGTAGAGACAGTTATTAACTCCTCCAGTGTGGCAGGAATCTCCCAAGTGGCCAGAGCGTCCTTAACGTGATCAGCCAGACCCCTCCAAAATATGGGGATAAGGGCTTTATCCGACCATTCCAACTCAGAAGCTAAAGTACGGAAGCGGACGGAAAAATGGCTGACCAAGGACTCACACTGAGTTAATGCCAGTAGTTGGAGCGCTGTGTCATGGGTGACTTGAGGTCCTAAAAAGACCTTTTTCAGAGTGCTCAGAAACAACGGAGCACTCTGCACCACATGATCACCACGCTCCCACAGCGGCGTAGCCCACTCCAACGCCCTGTCCGACAAGAGAGAGACAATAAATCCCACCTTAGCCCGCTCTGTAGGAAAACGTGCAGCCAGGAGCTCGAGGTGGATAGAGCACTGACTCACGAATCCCCTACAAGTTTTGCAATCTCCAGAAAATTTTTCTGGCAACGGGAGGCGAGATAATGTCGGAACAGGGGTGGCAGTGGACAAGGTTGCTGCAGCCACGCTAGCAGCCTGTACAGCAACTGCGGTAACATCCACAGCTGAGGTTGAGCTCTCGAGAGCCGTCAACCTACCCTCCAGCTGCTGGATATACCGCAAAGATTGCTGAATGTCCGCCATTTACTAGCCAGACCTTAGCGCTAGTATTATGTTAAGGACTGGCGGAACGCACCAAGTATAAGATGATATGGAACCAGGTGCGTTCGCAGTCCGAGGTCCACCGTGCAGGTAAAAACCCTGCTGCTAGTAAAGACGGACTATATGGCGGTACTATAAGAATACACACACATGGGTTAACTCCATACCGCACATAGAGCAGGAGCAAGAAGTCAGCGAACACAACCCCAACTCAGGATTGAAGTCCGATTAGACCACTTGCTGGCACAACACCACAACTGGGTGTGTAAGGAAACTATTAAATAGTATATAAAGGCACGAGAGTGCATGCGGTGCCGCACTGACGGACGCCACTAACCACCCAGGCTTGGGTAAGGAAAGCGCAGAGGAAGCGCACGGCGCCGTACTGGCAGACACAGCAAATGGACGCTGTGATGTGTGTTACGTGCAGATGGCTAGTCGGGCTCTAGATAGCTACCATCATCCGCGAGCAGTCAACAACACTAGGGAGGGATACTTAGGAGCTTTCATCCATCGACATACATCCATCTACACACACACATTATATCAAGACAATACTAGCGCATGGCCGTGCGGTCATGCGCAGTTTATATAGCTGCAGCACAGGAAACAGCTACAGAAGTTTTGCCCTTTCAGGACCTGCCAAAAGGACCAATGGGATGTGCTGCAGTACCTGAGCATGTGACCCTCGATCTCCAACGGGAGATCTTGCCCTGGGCATGCTCAGTGTGTGCAAATAAGGACTTAGTCCCAGAGAAGCCCGCTCGCCGCAGATCAGTGCAGGGTACAACAGGAGAGCCAGAAAAGGCAGCAGTAACCCTTTGCACAGAATCAGTCCCAGCAAGATGCTGGGAGTGACGCCTCCGCTGAGCAGAGCCCACTGCGGCCGAAGCAGAATGGGAGACCGCAGCAGACACAGAGGAAGCAGAGGAAACTCGACTCCTAACACCAACGAGCTTGCCATGGATTAAGTGTTTGCGCGGTCTGAAGGTAGGCCAAATTCTTGTGGTCGGAGAAAATTACGAATGGATGGACTGCTCCTTCGAGAAGATGCCTCCATTCCTCCAGAGCTAGTTTTATAGCCAAGAGTTCTCGGTCTCCAATGGTATAATTGCGTTCAGACGCAGAAAACGTTTTGGAAAAGAATCTGCAAGGAACCAAATGACCCATAGAGGACCTTTGGGAGAGCACAGCTCCGGCTCCCGTGGAGGAGGCATCCACCTCGAGAACGAATGGTTTGTTAATTTCAGGATGGTGTAGCACTGGAGCGGAGGAAAAGGACTGTTTCAGAAGCACAAAGGCATTCTCGGCCTCCGGGGTCCAAGTCTTCGAGTTGGAACCTTTGTGGGTGAGAGCAGAAAGAGGCCGAATAGCTGAGGAGAAATGAGAAATGAACTGCCTGTAGTAGTTTGAGAATCCCAGAAACCGCTGGATGGCTTTTATCCCATGGGGACGTGGCCAATTGAGAATGGCATTCACTTTCTCAGGATCCATCTTAAGGCCGGAATCCGAAATGATGTATCCAAGAAAGGGCAAAGAAGTTTGTTCGAAAAGACACTTCTCATATTTAGCATAGAGACGGTTCTCTCTTAGTCGCTGCAAAACCAAACGAACACTTCTTCTGTGGGACGGTAAGTCTGCCGAGAACACTAGAATATCGTCCAAGTATACCACAACACAGGAATAGAGAAGGTCTCTAAAAATGTCATTAACGAATTCTTGGAAGACTGCAGGAGCATTACAGAGACCGAACGGCATGACCAAGTATTCATAATGGCCGTCTCGAGTGTTAAACGTGGTCTTCCATTCATCACCGGCGCGGATTCGGACAAGATTATAAGCACCACGAAGATCCAACTTGGTGAAAATTCGCACCCCTCTAAGTCGATCAAAGAGCTCAGGGATGAGTAGTAGAGGGTACTTGTTCTTGACCGTGGTGTTGTTCAAACCTCTGTAATCGATGCAAGGTCGAAGAGAACCGTCCTTCTTCTTGACGAAGAAGAATCCCGCACCAGTGGGAGAAGAAGATTTCCGAATGAATCCCTTAGACAAATTCTCTTGGATGTATTCGGACATGGCTTTGGTCTCAGCAGGAGAAAGTGGGTAAATTCTCCCCCTAGCTGGGGTGGATCCGGGAAGAAGCTCGATCGGGCACGATGTGGAGGAAGACTCTCAGCTTCTTTCTTATCGAAAACATCTATGAAAGACCAGTATGGAGAAGGTAGACCTAAGGGAACGGAGACTGCCGGTGGTGGAATAACAGGACAAACAGTTTGCAGGCATTGTCTATGACAAATGGATCCCCAACGGAGCACGTCACCCGAACGCCAGTCTAGAGTAGGTTCATGAGTTCGGAGCAACGGTAACCCTAGTAGTAGAGCATGAGCGAGGTTAGGCAGAACGTAGAAAGAGATCTTCTCATGATGTAGAGCCCCGACCTGAAGTTCAATTTCTTCCGTAACCAAGGTGATGGCGTCTTGCAAGGGTCTCCCATCTACGGAGGCGATCAGACGAGGAGTGTCCAAAGAGAGCACTGGAACGCGAAGCCTCCGAACCGCCTCAAGACTGATAAAATTGCCTGCCGCGCCCCAATCCACATACGCTACCTCGGAGAAACGTTTCAGTTTAAAAATAAGCAAGACTGACAGAAACAAGGGTTGAAAGGAATCAGAAACACCTAGGGAGGCCTCTCTTACCTGTCCTAGGCGGAGGAGTTTTCCGGTCTCTCGGGGCAAGACAGGAGTAAATGCATATCGCTACCGCAGTAGAAGCAGAGTCCTTGGGATTGTCTTTCCCGACGATGTTGCTCTGCCATCTTGACACGATCTACTTGCATAGGCTCTGGTACGGATGCAGTAGGAGAAAACAGAGGCCACGGACTCCCAGACCTGCGAACAGATGGTAAAGAGCGAACGGGCCTCCTCTCTCTAGCGGACTCACGAGTTCGCTCTTGGAAGCGCAGGTCAATGCGTGTTGAGAGAGATATGAGATCCTCCAAAGAGGTTGGGGTATCTCGTCCTGCCAACTTATCCTTTATCCGACTGGACAGGCCTCGCCAGAAAGCTCCCACCAAAGCCTCGTTGTTCCACCCTAGCTCAGAGGCTAGGGTGCGAAAGCGGATGGCATACTGACCAACAGTTTGAGAGCCCTGTTGCAGGTTGAAAAGCGACTCGGTAGTGGAGGCTAGGTGACCAGGCTCGTCAAAAACCCGGCGGAAAGTCTCTAGAAAAATAGCTAATTGAGAAACTATGGGATCATCCCGCTCCCACAGGGGATTGATCCAAGCCAAAGCCTCCCCCTCTAAATGAGACACAATAAAAGCCACCTTGGCCCTATCGGTAGGATATTGTTGAGGAAGGAGTTCGAAGTGGAGACTGCACTGGTTCAGGAATCCCCTACAGAGTTTGGGATCCCCGCTATACCTGGGAGGTTTGCCTGGGTGAGGTGGCGGATGGGGTGAAGCCATAGAATTAGGGTCCTGTGAGACCACCTGAGCAGAGACCGACTGCAAGTTAAATAAGCGGTCGTCAATAGAGGCCATATAGGAAAGCATGCGCGCCTGAGTATCGCGCTGCTGGGAGAGCTTTTGCTGCAGACCCGCTAATTGAGAAGCATTAACTGGGTCAGAGCTTTGTAGAGCGGTCAGACGAGACTCCATGGTTTTCAAGAAGGACATGATACGCTGCTGATTATCGCGCAAGTGTGCCAATTCTTTCTGAGCAGAGAACGCGGCACCTGCGGGATCCATGGCCTGAGTATACTATTACGTTTTAGGTGGTAAGAATAAGAGTGGACCCTCTGGACCGTGGAAGAGACCTACCTCCGGGCGAGCTGACCTAAGGTTAACCAACCCCTATACAGGGGCTGTCAGGAGCAGGCCCAGAGGTCACTAATCCACGGTAGCAGATACCAAGAGGGACGGCTCAGAAGGAGAGGAAAAAAACAAAGAAAAGACCAAAACTGGAATACTGGAATGAGGACGGAGAAACCAATGGCAACGACAAACAGGAAGTGGACGTCGGGCTAGAGCTTGAAGGAAAGCTGGGACCGAAGCGAGACTGTAGGGAGAGGGAGAACAGAAAGAGCAGGGTAAATGGAAGGCAAAAAACAAGAGACAAGGGGAAGCACTCGCAGCTAGCACGGAGCACAGAAGTACAGAGGTGGCCGGAGACAGAAGCAAAAAGCAAATGATACTCAGGCACCTCCTAGCAGGGGAGGTGGCCTAAAATACAGCGAACCTACCCGGGATTGGCTGCAGGAGAACACATCCGGAAGCAGGAGATCAAGGCTGGAGCGAGCGCGTCAGCCACAGACCCCCGCGCGCCTGTGCAGAAGCCAAACGTGGAGAGGAAACCCGACGGGAACGAGCGCGCCGCCCTCCAGAAGCAGGACAGCAGGAGCGCGCATGGAAGGCAGGAGTCAGCGTCGCAGAGGAGGAAGCGCACCGAAACCCGGAAGAAGAGGAACCGAGGTGAACGGGGACCGCAGCACCAGCCAAAGGAGCAGCGCGCTGAGAGCCAGGGGCGGAGCATCGAAGGTGAGTAGCGAACGTAACAGGTGGAAAGGAGAAGTTTGAAATTTGTGAACAATATTTGAGATGAAAAAGCCTTTTGTGTACATAGAAAGACTCTTAGATCTTTGTGTTCAGCTCATAAAAATGGCAGCAAAAATAAGTGTGGCATTTTTCTTGTTTAGTGCAGATACATAGGTTGAAAAAAGAACTAGGTCCATCAAGTTCAATCTTTCTCCACCAATTATTCTTTTTTTGTCACTAAGTTATCAATAAATCACATTATTGTGTGTGCTGAGGAAATCATCCAGCCCTTTTTTAAAACAGGTACAGTTGTGCTCAAAAGTTTACATACACCAGCAGAATTTTTGCTTTCTTGGCCTTTTTTTAGAGTATATGAACGATAACACCAAAACTTTTTCTCCACTCACGGTTAGTGATTAAGTGAAGCCATTTTTTGTCAAACTACTGTGTTTTCTCTTTTTAAATCATAATGACAGCCAAAAACATCCAAATGACCCTGCTCAAAAGTTCACATACCCCATTTCTTAATATCGTGTATTGCCCCCTCTAGCATCAATGACAGCTTGAAGTCTTTTGAGGTAGTTGTGGATGAGGTTCTTTATTTTCTAAGATGGTAAATCTGCCCATTCTTTTTGGGAACAAGCCTCCAGTTCCTGTAAATTCCTGGGCTGTCTAGCATGAACAGTTAAGATCTCCCGAGAGTGGCTCAACGAAATTGATGAAGGAGACTGATATGGCCACTCCAGAACCTTCACTCTGTTCTACTGTAGCCAATGACAGGTCTACTTGGCCTTGTGTTTTGTATAGTTGTCATGTTGGAACGCCCAAATACGTCCCATGCGCAGCTTCCGGGCTGATGACTGCAAATTTGCCTCCAGTATTTGCTGATAATGTGCTGCATTTACAATTCCTTCAACTTTGACCAACTTTCCTGTGCCTTTGTAGCTCACACATCCCCAAAACATCAGCGATCCGCCTCCATGCTTTACAGTAGGAATGTTGTTCCTGTCATCGTAGGCCTTGTTGACCTCTCTCCAAATGTAACGTTTGGAGTGATGAGACCAAAATTGAACCTTTTGTCCACAACTATAAATTACCTTGTTCAAGAAGTTTTGAGACTTGTCTCTCTGCTGTTTTGCGTATTGTAGGCGAGATACTTTGTGGCATTTGAACAGTAATGGCTTTCGTCTGGCGACTCGTCAATGCAGCCCATTTTTCTTCAATTGCCTCCTTAGTGTGCATCTTGAAACAGCCACAATGCTTGTATCCCTTTCCTGTTTTATATAGTTCAACTACCTTTTCTAGTAGATCCTTTGACATTTCTTTTGCTTTCCCCATGACTCATAATCCAGAAATGTCAGTAGCTGGCTGAAAAATGGAAAAGTCTGTCTGGATCCCAGGAACTCACTCAGCTTTTATGCACACACATTGATTACAAGCAAACAGATCACAAGTGAAGATGTTACCTTTAGAAGCCATTCAAACCCATTTGTGTCAATTTCTGTGCATGTTATCATTCTAAAATCACCAGGGTATGTGAACTTTTGAGCAGGGTCATTTGGATGTTTTGGGTTGACATTATGATTTAAAAAGAGAAAAGATAGTAGTGTGACAATAAATGGCTTCACCCAACAATTAACCATGAGTGGAGAAAAATGTTGGTGTTATCATTCATATTTTCTGAAAAAAGGCCAAGAAAGCAAAAATTCTGCTGGGGTATGTAAACTTTTGAGCACAACTGTATATTGTCTGCCATTACTACCTCTTGTGGTAGGGAAATCCAGAGACTGACAGCTGTAACTGTAAATAACCCTTTCCTATTCAGCTGCCAGACTAGCCTTCCTCCACTCATAATAGGTGCCCCCTAGCCTTTAGTATTGTCTTTGGAAGGAATAAGTCATGTCCCAGTGCATTGTATTGACCACACAAGTATTTATACAAAGAAATGACATCTCCTCTAAAATGTTTATTTTCTAAGCTAAACATGCCCAACTTTTGCAACAGCTCATCTTATGAGAAGCCTTACATCCCTTGTAATAATCAAGTAGCTTTTGAACTGAAAATCTTATCAGCTTTTGCATCTGCTACCTGACAATGAGTACTGCTGCTCAGCTTACTTGTAACCAGAATGCTCAAGACTTTCTGTTGTTCTGTAGTCCCAAGTATAGACCAATTTAATGTATATGCAGTAATATGATTTCTCTGTCCTAGGTACATTGCTCTACATATACCAACATTAAATCTCATTTACCCATTCAGACATCTTATCCAGATCGTTTTGCAATATTATACTGTCAAGGTCAGTTTTTAATATCCTACATAGTTTGGTGTCATCAGCAAAGACTGACACTTTACATTCAATCCACAAGGTCATTAATAAAAAGGTTATAAAGAATTGGTCCTAGAACAGATCCTTGTGGTACCCCACTGGCTAACATTATTCCATTTAGAGAATGTACCATTTACGACAACTCTTTGTTTCCTGTGTTCTAGCCTGTTCCTTACCCATCTGCATATAGTTTCCCCTAGTCCCTACTTTTGGACTTTCAGTATAAGGCTGTTATGTGCTAAAGTAGCAAAAGCCTTTTCAAACTCCAGAAAAATCACATCAGCCATATTACCAACATCCAGATTTACGCTTACCTCCTCATAGAAACCCAACATATTGGTTACACACAACATATCTTTCATGAATTCATGCTGATTTTCATTTATTATGTTATTCTCTGCAATATATTTTTACAGGTCATCTCTTATAATGCCCTTAAAGACTTTGCACACTACTGATATCAGACATACTGGACAGTAGTTGCCTGGATCCACCTTCTTACCTTTGTTAAATATCCGTACCTCGTCAGCCATCCTCCAATCCTATGACACCAACCCTGTTACAAGAAGATGAGATGTCTAAGAAGATGAGATACAGCAGTCTGTCAATTACTGAACTCAATTCCCTCAATATCCATGGATGAATGCCATCTAGCATGAAGGATTTTTCAATTTTAATTTTCTCAGACACAAGCGTACTTCTTCTTGTGTTAAACTAGATATATCAGGTGGTGAACTTTGTTTTTTTGCCTTGATGAATGATTCCTGGAACAGCCAGTACATTTGTGATCATGGATGAAAAATTCCTGTTTAATATCTCAGCCTTTTGTTTGTCTTCTATAATTATCCTGTTATTATCATCTTTTCTGGGGCTCATACCATCCACTTTTTTTTCTTTTTGGCATTGTTGTATTTATAAAAAAATGTGGTATTTATTTTAATGTCCGTGGCGATATGTGTTTCTGTACATAACTTTGCTAGTTTGATTTCTTTTCTTACATTTCATATTCAGATCTTTATACTACTGAAATGCAATTTCTGTATTCTCGGCCTTCAAGATTTTGAATGTTCTATGTTTTTGTCTTATTAAACTTTGTACTTTTTTATTTATCCATAGTGGTTTCATTATATTCATGGACAGATGATATAAGTTTTCTACAGCATTCTAGTAGTATATCCTTAAACCTGCCCCTTTTATGTTCTGTATCCCCAGTTACTTTGACATTGTTCCAGTCTAGACAAATCAGCTCCTCCTTTAATTTAATGAAAAAGTTTTTTTATTTTTGCATTTCCACTTTGAAATGTTTTATTGAATAGCACTCTTAAACTTACCATATTATGGTCACTGCATTCCAAATGCTTCCAAACCTATGGCTACCTGACAATGAGTACTGCTGCTCAGCTTACTTGTAACCAGAATGCTCAAGACTTTCTGTTGTTCTGTAGTCCCAAGTATAGACCAATTTAATGTATATGCAGTAATATGATTTCTCTGTCCTAGGTACATTGCTCTACATATACCAACATTAAATCTCATTTACCCATTCAGACATCTTATCCAGATCGTTTTGCAATATTATACTGTCAAGGTCAGTTTTTAATATCCTACATAGTTTGGTGTCATCAGCAAAGACTGACACTTTACATTCAATCCACAAGGTCATTAATAAAAAGGTTATAAAGAATTGGTCCTAGAACAGATCCTTGTGGTACCCCACTGGCTAACATTATTCCATTTAGAGAATGTACCATTTACGACAACTCTTTGTTTCCTGTGTTCTAGCCTGTTCCTTACCCATCTGCATATAGTTTCCCCTAGTCCCTACTTTTGGACTTTCAGTATAAGGCTGTTATGTGCTAAAGTAGCAAAAGCCTTTTCAAACTCCAGAAAAATCACATCAGCCATATTACCAACATCCAGATTTACGCTTACCTCCTCATAGAAACCCAACATATTGGTTACACACAACATATCTTTCATGAATTCATGCTGATTTTCATTTATTATGTTATTCTCTGCAATATATTTTTACAGGTCATCTCTTATAATGCCCTTAAAGACTTTGCACACTACTGATATCAGACATACTGGACAGTAGTTGCCTGGATCCACCTTCTTACCTTTGTTAAATATCCGTACCTCGTCAGCCATCCTCCAATCCTATGACACCAACCCTGTTACAAGAAGATGAGATGTCTAAGAAGATGAGATACAGCAGTCTGTCAATTACTGAACTCAATTCCCTCAATATCCATGGATGAATGCCATCTAGCATGAAGGATTTTTCAATTTTAATTTTCTCAGACACAAGCGTACTTCTTCTTGTGTTAAACTAGATATATCAGGTGGTGAACTTTGTTTTTTTGCCTTGATGAATGATTCCTGGAACAGCCAGTACATTTGTGATCATGGATGAAAAATTCCTGTTTAATATCTCAGCCTTTTGTTTGTCTTCTATAATTATCCTGTTATTATCATCTTTTCTGGGGCTCATACCATCCACTTTTTTTTCTTTTTGGCATTGTTGTATTTATAAAAAAATGTGGTATTTATTTTAATGTCCGTGGCGATATGTGTTTCTGTACATAACTTTGCTAGTTTGATTTCTTTTCTTACATTTCATATTCAGATCTTTATACTACTGAAATGCAATTTCTGTATTCTCGGCCTTCAAGATTTTGAATGTTCTATGTTTTTGTCTTATTAAACTTTGTACTTTTTTATTTATCCATAGTGGTTTCATTATATTCATGGACAGATGATATAAGTTTTCTACAGCATTCTAGTAGTATATCCTTAAACCTGCCCCTTTTATGTTCTGTATCCCCAGTTACTTTGACATTGTTCCAGTCTAGACAAATCAGCTCCTCCTTTAATTTAATGAAAAAGTTTTTTTATTTTTGCATTTCCACTTTGAAATGTTTTATTGAATAGCACTCTTAAACTTACCATATTATGGTCACTGCATTCCAAATGCTTCCAAACCTATGGATCTGAAATTGTCTTTGGTTTATTTGACAGGACCAGATCAAGCAGATTTTTTCTCCTGGTTGGTTCATCTACCAACTGAGAGAGGTGATTGTTTTGGACTATGGAAAAGAATTTGCAGCTTTTAGAACAAGAAGATTCTATGTCCCATTGGATATCTGGATAGTTAAAATATCCCATAATAAGGACCCTATTATCATTTGCTGCCTTTTTATTATGTTGCAGTATTTCATCCTCTACCTGTTCAGCTATATTAGGAGGCTTATAGCAAATTCCCATAAGCAGCTTTCCATTACTGCCATCCCCATGTACATTTACCCATAATGACTCTAAGTTGTCGCAGCTTCCCCCAATGTAGTCATTTAGGCACAGGTCTTAAGTTGGATTCATGAAAATACACACTCTCCACATTTTTTGTCTTTCCTGTCCTTTCTGAAAGTAGTGGAGCTCTCTATGTTTGTCACCCAGTCATGACGTTTGTCCAGCCAGGTTTCTGTAATACCACATTGTAATGTGTGGCTGACATAAAAGTCTCCAATTCATTAATTTTGTTTGCAAGACTTCTTACATTTACCAACAGATAGTTAATACTATTAGCACATTTATTATTTCCTCTCACCTCCCTACTTTCCTTGCATGTCCCAGCCCCCTAAATCCTCATTGAAACCCTATTGTATCACTCTCTCTTTCTACTCTATCTATCCCCTTATTTGCACAACTACCCTCCCTCCCTTCAAATCCTAGTTTAAAAGTGCCACCATCCCTCTACCATTTTCCCACAACACAGCTGCACCCTTCCCATTGAGGTGCAACCCATCACTACAATAGAGCCTGTAGCTAACAGAGAAGGCAGCCCAGTTGCCAATGAACCCAAACGCTTCCTTCCTGCACCAATTTCTAAGTCACTTATTTATTTCCCTAAGCTCCCACTCTTTTTAGTGACGCTCGAGCACCGACAGTATTTCTGAAAGCACCACCTTAGAGGTCCTAGATATTAGCTTCTCTCCTAGTTCCCTATAATCATTCTTAAGGAACTTCCACCTCCCTCTAAGTTTGTTATTGGTACCAATGTGTACAATGATCGCTGGGTTTTCACCAGCCCTACCCAACAATCTGTCTACCTGATCTGCAATATGCCGAACTTAAGGAACAAGCAGATAACACATTGCTCGGCATTCACAGTCTCAGTAGCAAATGACCCTGTCTGTCCACCTAATTATAGAATTCTCTACCAACAACATCTGTCTGACCTTTTCTTCTCTCCTTTTTCCATCCTTCTTACAACAGTCATTTTCCTGGTTTACTAGGTGCAACTTTCTGCTGAACTGATCCTAGTCCTCGGCTTGAATTTATTTACTGGGTTGTGCCAGATCAGTAATAAACTCCCTGGCACTTTTTCCCCATCCCTTCTTATAACTGTTGCCCAGCTACCTTCTTCTGGGTCCTAATCTTCCCCACCTCCCCAATGTCCCATATCACTGGTAGTGTTGAGCATTCCGATACTGCAAGTATTGGGTATTGGCCGATATTTGCTGTATCGGAATTCCGATACCGAGTTCTGATATTTTTGTGATATCGGAAATCGGAATCGGCGTGTGCGGTGCGTATGGTTCCCAGGGTCTGGAGGAGAGAAGACTCTCCTTCAGGCCCTGGGATCCATATTCATGCAAAAAATAAATAATAAAAATAAAAAATATGGATATACTCACCCCTCCGGCGAACCCTGGCTGTCACCGCTGCAAGCGTCAGATTTGGATACAAAATGATTTCCAAAACTTTAAACATCCCAAGGAGCACTGTGCAAGCGATCATATTGAAATGTAAGAAGCATCATACCACTGCAAATCTACCAATACCCGCCCGTCCCTCTAAACTTTCATCTCAAACAAGGAGAAGACTGATCAGAAGTGCAGCCAGGAGGTCCACAATCACTCTGGATGAACTGCAGAGATCTACAGCTGAGGTGGGACAGTCTGTCCATAGGACAACAATCAGTCATACACTGCACAAATCTGGCGTTTATGGAAGTGTGGCAAGAAGAAAGCCTTTTCTCAAAGATATCCATAAAAACTGTTGTTTAAAGTTTGCAACAAGCCACCTGGGAGACACACCAAACATGTGGAAGAAGGTGCTCTGGTCAGATGAAACCAAAATCAAACTTTTTGGCACCAAGGCCAAGCGATATGTTTGGTGTAAAGGCAGCACAGCTCATCACCCTGAACACACCATCTCCACTGTCAAACATGGTGGTGGTAGCATCATGGTTTGGGCCTGCTTTTCTTAAGCAGGGACAGGGAAGATAGTTAAAATTGATGGGAAGATGGATGAAGCCAAATACAGGACCATTCTTGAAGCAAACCTGTTTGAGTGTGCAAAAGACCTGAGACTGGGACGGAGATTTGTCTTCCAACAAGACAATGATCCCAAACATAAAGCAAAATCTACAATGGAATGTTTCACAAATAAACATAGCCAGGTGTTAGAATGGCCAAGTCAAAGTCCAGACCTCAATCCAATCGAGAATTTGTGGAAAGAGATGAAAACTGCTGTTCACAAATGATCTCCATCAAACCTCACTGAGCTCGATCTGTTTGCCAAGGAAGAATGGGCAAGAATTTCAGTCTCTCGATGTACAAATCTGATAGAGACATACAGCAATCGACTTGCAGCTGTAATCGTAGTAAAAGGTGGCACAACAAAGTATTAAGTTGAAGGGGCCAAATAATATTGCACACCCCACTTTTCAGCTTTTGAATTTCAACAACAATTTTAAATAACCAATAAATTTAGTTCAACTTCACAATTGTGTTCCAATTCTTGTTGATTCTTCACCAAAAATTTACATTTGGTATCTTTTTTTGAAGCATGATATGTGGGAAAAGGTTGAAAAGTTCCAGGGAGCCGAATACTTTCGCAAGGCACTGTATATCTCACAAGATGTATGCATATATACATCCCCACAAGATGGCATTCATACATCCCATAAAATGCACATGTGAAAGCAAGGAAAATACCAAACTATGCTCTAATGTTAAACCCGTCCCGACCTTTTGATGTACCCAGTACATCACAGAATGAAAGGACACTCCAACCTATGATGTACGGGGAACGTCATGGTAATTTTGAGCTAACACCCGACTCTCACTAACAGCAGCAATGCTCGCACCGCTCCCAGCAGCTTAACCCACTACATGCTGCAATCGATGTTGATTGCAGCATTTAGAAGGGAGGGAGAGAGAGGTGGCTCAATCTCCCCTCCGATCAGGTGAGTGGGAATTCTGATTTCTAGCAATAAGGGTCCGTCCCTATATATGAAGTCCACAAACTATTTTAGGAAAATCTGCACTTCAGGAGGGAAATAGTAATCTGTCCCTCACTTTTCTCGCCATGTGGCTGAGCAGTACGATACAGCCACATATCGGGTATTTCCATGTTCAGCAGAAATTATGACACAAATTTTGGTGCCATTTTTATCCATTGCCCAGTGTTAAAATTTAAAATCTGGGGCTAAAACTAAATTTTTGTGGTAAAAATGTAATTATTTTTTTCTTCACTGCCCAATAGTATTAAATTCCATGATTCACTTGTGGTGTCAATATAATCACTGCACCCATAGATGAATTCATGTAGTGGTGTAGTTTGTAAACTTATTACAGTTTATGCTTTTCCTGCACCCTAGGAGCTTTCTCTGTTGGTCATGGCATAGTAAAATCTGCACTGTGCCTAGAAAGTATTTCTCTATTACATGTAGGGTATTGGCATACTTAGGAGAAATTTCACAACAAACTGAAGTCCATTTTTTTCAACTAGCTCTTAGAAAAATTTAAAATTTGGAGCTAAATCAACATTTTAGTGGTAAAAATGTATTTTATTATTTCTTCACGGTGCAATGGTATAAAATTCTGTGAGGCACCTTCGGTGTCAATATGATTACTGCACCCCTAGATGAATTCACTGGGGGTATAGCTTGTAAAATGAGGTCACTTATTGGGGGGTTTCTGCTGTTTGGCACTTAATAATAATAATAATAATCTATTTTTTATATAGTGCTTATATATTCCGCAGTGCTTTACAGTTTGCACACATTATCATCGCTGTCCCTGATAGGGCTCACAATCTAGATTCCCTATCAATATGTCTTTGGAATCTTTGGCACCTCATGAGCTCTGCCAGTGTGAACTCCAATATGGCACTTCTTCCCTTCTGAGCTTTGCACTGTGCCTCAAAAGTAGTTTTTGACCTCATATGGATATCGGTGTACAACAATTGCACAACAAATTGTAAGCTTCTTTTTCTCCTGCTATCCCGATGAAAATGAAAAAAAATTGGGGCTAAAGCAACATTGTGTGGGAAAAATATTTTTTCTTTCAATTTCACAGTTTAATGTTGTAAAATAAAAGAGGTCTAGTTTCCAAAGTGGGTTCAAATGTGGGAGGTTGCCACTGTATAGGCTCATTAAGGGGTCACCAAAATCAACATGGCATCTGCTCTAGATTTCAGTAATTTGTTTAGTTCAAAAAGTCAAACGGTTCTGCTTCCTTTCCGAGCCCTGCCTTGGGCCCATATTGGGTAATGGCGTACTCAAAAGAAATTGTTCAAAAATTTTAGGGTCCATTTTCTCCTGTTACCCTTGTAAAAATAAAAAAGTTGGGACTAAAGTAGCATTTTTGTGAAAAAAGGTGAACTGTTCATTTTTTCCTTTGACATTGCAATAATTCTTGTGAAGCATCTGAAGGGTTAATTAACTTCTTGAATGTGATTTTGAGGACTTTGAGGGGTGCAGTTTTTAGAATGGTGTCACTTTTGGGTATTTTTGTCATATAGGCCCCCAAAGTCACTTCAAATGTGATGTGGTCCCTAAAAATATGGTTTTGTGAATTTTGTTGGAAAAATGAGAAATTGCTGATCGACTTTTAACCCTTCTAATTTCCTAACAAAAAACATTGTGTTTAGAAAATGATTCATATGTAAAATAGACATGTGGTAAATGTTATTAATTAATTTGTGAGATGTAACTTTCTAATTTAAGGGCATAAGACTTAAAAGATTGAAAAATGCTACATTTTCAAAATTTTCACCAAATTTCTATATTTTCACAAATAAATGCAAGTCATATTAAACAACTCTTACCACTATCATTAAGTACAATATGTCACAAGTAGGGTTGAGCGACTTTTCATTTTTTTGGGTCGAGTCGGGTTTTGCGAAGCCCGACTATCTCAGAAGTCAAGTCGAGTGAAATCGGCCGATTTTGACGAAAAGTCAGGGATCGACCGAAACACGAAACCCAATGCAAGTCAATGGGGAAGCATAGTCGGCAGTGAGTGGGGGCCAGGAAAACACCTACAGTGCCCATTTTAATGGCAAAAACATCCATTCTTGTTACTGAAGCTTGCCAATCTTAATTTACCTTATAATAATAGTTAGGCATTGGAAATTGGGGGTCATTTGGCTAAAGTTGTGGGGAGTAGGGCTGTTCAAGTATTTAGTGGGCCCAGGAAATCTGGACCACGTCTTGGCAGTGGAGCAGGGAGAGGTAAGTATTTCAACTTTGCAAGTGCTGTGATCCTGAGCAAGCAGGGGGGCCCACTCGTTGGCGTTGGCACTGGCACAGGGCCCCTCAAAGTACGGCGGTGTGTTTGCACAGCGGGGGTGCCTCCCACCGGCAGCAACACTTTTGCGTACTATGAGGGGCCCTGTGCCAGTGACGTCACCAATAAGTATTCCCCCCACCTGATGAAGGAACCTGCACTTTCATCTGCACCTTACTCTTTGTCCCTGTGTAAGGTGGTATAGTATGCGGGAAGGGGAACCTGACTTTCAGCAGGGTCACATTCTGGCTGTGTAGCGTGCACGGGGAATGTAGCGTTCTGGGTCAATGTACCAGCAGACTCATCTATCACTGGCTGGGCAATTGGCAGGATGAGGAGGAAACACAGATATAGGCCCAAATAATAAAGTGGGCTAAATGCAGTTCAAAATTGGTAACAGGACTAACCAGGGGGTATTGCTTTGTTCAGTGGAGTACAACTGTAATGAGAGGCTGACACAGTGAGTAGGCCCAAATCAGTAAGTAGGCTAAATGCAGTTCAAAATTGGTAACAGAAGTAAACAGGCGGCACTGGTTTGTTCAGTGGAGGAGAACAGCAAGGTGCGGCAGACACCGTTAGTAGGGCCAACAAAACAAGTAGGCCAAATGCAGTGTTATATTAAAAACAATTTAACGAGAGCCTGAAGATAGAAGCTAGGGAAAAGCAACCTGGAGAACACCTTGGAGCGGAAGACACTGTTTGTAGAACCCAGACCCAACTTGTAGGCCTAATGCAGTGTTGTTTCAACAACTACTTAACGAGAGCTTGAAGATAGATGCTAGGGAGAGGCAACCTGGAGAACACCTTGGAGTGGCAGACACCGTCTCTACAACCCAGACCCAACTTGTAGGCCTAATGCAGTGTTGTTTCAACAACTACTTAACGAGAGCTTCAAGATAGAAGCTAGGGAGAGGCAACCTTGAGAACACCTTGGAGCGGCAGACACCGTCTCTAGAACCCCTTAACCAACTTGTAGGCCTAATGCAGTGTCGTATCAACAACTACTTAACAAGAGCTTGAAGATAGAAGCTAGGGTGAGGCAACCTGGAGAACACCTTGGAGCGGCAGACACCATCTCTACAACCCAGACCCAACTTGTAGGCCTAATGCAGTGTTCTTTCAACAACTACTTAACAAGAGCTTGAAGATAGAAGCTAGGGAGAGGCAACCTGGAGAACACCTTGGAGCGGCAGACACCGTCTCTACAACCCAGACCCAACTTGTAGGCCTAATGCAGTGTTGTTTCAACAACTACTTAACGAGACCTTCAAGATAGAAGCTAGGGAGAGGCAACCTGGAGAACACCTTGGAGTGGCAGACACCGTCTCTAGAACCCAAAACCAACTCGTAGGTATAATGCAGTGTTGTATCAACAACTACTTAACAAGCGCATGAAGATAGAAGCTAGGGAGAGGCAACCTGGAGAACACCTTGGAGATGCAGACACCGTCTCTACAACCCAGACCCAACTTGTAGGCCTAATGCAGTGTTGTTTCAACAACTACTTAACGAGAGCATCAAGATAGAAGCTAGGGAGAGGCAACCTTGAGAACACCTTTGAGCGGCAGACACCGTCTCTAGAACCCAGAACCAACTTGTAGGCCTAATGCAGTGTCCTATCAACAATTACTTAATGAGAGCTTGAAGATAAAAGCTAGGAAGAGGCAACCTGGAGAACACCTTGGAGCGGCAGACATCGTCTCTACAACCCAGACCCAACTTGTAGGCCTAATGCAGTGTCGTATCAACAACTACTTAACGAGAGCCTGAAGATAGAAGCTAGGGAGAGGCAACCTGGAGAACACCTTGGAGCGGCAGACACCGTCTCTACAACCCAGACCCAACTCGTAGGCCTAATGCAGTGTTGTTTCAACAACTACTTAACGAGAGCTTGAAGATAGAAGCTAGGGAGAGGCAACTGGAGAACACCTTGGAGCTGCAGTTTGTAGACCCCAACGAAACTTGTGGCCCCAATGCAGTTTTAAAATTCTGACAGTCTGAAAACCAGACAATTGCAGCTCATTTTTTTTGTAAGAGGAGGACAGCTGTATTGAGTGGTGCAGACAGACACTGCTAGTAGGCCTTACACCACAAAGTTGGCTCGCTGCAGGATTAAAAAAGGTTACATGAGTACACAGGCAGCATTGGTGTGGTCACTGGAGGACAATTGGTAGGAGGGACCGCAGACAGACTTAGTAGGCCTAAAATAAATAAATTAGGCTCAATGCAGCTTCGATTATGTGGTGGGAGTACACATGCAGCATTGGTGTGGTCAGCGGAGGACAATTGGAAGGAGGGACCGCAGACAGACTTAGTAGGCCTAAAATAAATATATTAGGCTCAATGCAGCTTCGATTATGTGGTAGGGTTACACAAGCAGCATTGGTGTGGTCAGCGGAGGACAATTTGAAGGAGGGACCGCAGACAGACTTAGTAGGCCTAAAATAAATAAATTAGGCTCAATGCTGCTTCGATTATGTGGTAGGGGTACACAGGCAGCATTGGTGTGGTCAGCGGAGGATAATTTGAAGGAGGGACCGCAGACAGACTTAGCACTCCTAAAAAAAATAAATTTGGCTCAATGCAGCTTAGATTATGTGATAGGGGTACACAGGCAGCATTGGTGTGGTCAGTGGAGGACAATTGGAAGGAGGGACCGCAGACAGACTTAGTAGGCCTAAAATAAATAAATTAGGCTCAATGCAGCTTCGATTATGTGGTAGGGGTACACAGGCAGCATTGGTGTGGTCAGCGGAGGATAATTTGAAGGAGGGACCGCAGACAGACTTAGCACTCCTAAAAAAAATAAATTTGGCTCAATGCAGCTTAGATTATGTGATAGGGGTACACAGGCAGCATTGGTGTGGTCAGTGGAGGACAATTGGAAGGAGGGACCGCAGACAGACTTAGTAGGCCTAAAATAAATAAATTAGGCTCAATGCAGCTTCGATTATGTGGTAGGGGTACACAGGCAGCATTGGTGTGGTCAGCGGAGGATAATTTGAAGGAGGGACCGCAGACAGACTTAGCAGGCCTAAAATAAATAAATTTGGCTCAATGCAGCTTAGATTATGTGATAGGGGTACACAGGCAGCATTGGTGTGGTCAGTGGAGGACAATTGGAAGGAGGGACCGCAGACAGACTTAGTAGGTCTAAAATAAATAAATTAGGCTCAATTCAGCTTCAATTATATGGTAGGGGTACACAGGAAGCATTGGTGTGGTCAGCGGAGGACAATTGGAAGGAGGGACCGCAGACAGACTTAGTAGGCCTAAAATAAATAAATTAGGCTCAATGCAGCTTCGATTATCTTGCAGGGGTACACAGGCAGCATTGGTGTGGTCAGCGGAGGACAATTGGAAGGAGGGACCGCAGTAGACTTAGTAGGCCTAAAATAAATAAATTAGGCTCAATGCAGCTTTGATTATGTATTAGGGGTACACAGTCAGCATTGGTGTGGTCAGCGGAGGACAATTGGAAGGAGGGACCGCAGACAGACTTAGTAGGCCTAAAATAAATAAATTAGGCTCAATGCTGCTTCGATTATGTGGTAGGGGTACACAAGCAGCATTGGTGTGGTCAGCGGAGGACAATTTGAAGGAGGGACCGCAGACAGACTTAGTAGGCCTAAAATAAATAAATTAGGCTTAATGCAGCTTCGATTATGTGGTAGGGGTGCACAGGCAGCATTGGTGTGGTCAGCGGAGGACAATTGGAAGGAGTGTCTGACACAGTTAGTACTCCCAAAAAATAAATAGATGTTAATGTCTCGCAAAACAACAACAAAAAAAAGGGTGGCATACTTAGGTACAAGGGTGGGCTCCTCTGCTGACTTTCAGACATAGTAATTTGGCGCTAAGTATTTACTGGTGTCAATATAGGACACGGCCCCTAACTATTTTAACTAGCATCATACATGTCAACAAATTGGTATTGTCAATGCCAGGCATTGAAAGATTTCAGCGCATAGACTAAACAATGGTGGAGCTGTGAGAGATAATTTTGCAAGTGGTAGGGCACTGTTTGAGCTGGGGGGACACTCGTGTGGCCGGCGGTACAGGCCCAGGGCCCCTCATGTTACAACGGTGTGTCTGACGTTGGTTGCGCGCCACCACTGCCAGAGACACTTCATTGTACTATGAGGGACCCAGTGGCAGTGCCGTCGACCAAAAGTGGGCACACCCACCTCTTGAGACAAACGGCACTCTCACAGGTGCTTGCACCAAGTGGCGAGACCACAGCCCCGTGGGGGGAGTTAGCCCATTTAGGGAGGTGTAAACATGTCGAATGCTGGACAAACAGCAGCTGCAAATTAAGAGATTGGAACAGTCAGTAAAACCAGTCCACAAGCAAGACCTTTTTATAGGAAAGCTAGGTGTCAGCCGGGAAAGGTGGGGCAAAAGATTTCGAAATCCATGAGTGGTTCATTTTAATGAAGGTTAGATCATCAACATTTTGGGTAGCCAGATGAGTCCTTTTTTCGGTCAATATTGAACCAGCAGCACTGAATACTCTTTCTGATAGCACACTAGCTGCTGGGCAAGCAAGCTCCTGCAATGCATATTCTGCCAATTCAGGCCAGGTGTCTATTTTGGATGCCCAGTAATCAAATGGGAATGACGGTTGAGGGAGAACATCGATAAGGGATGAAAAATAGTTAGTAACCATACTGGACAAATGTTGTCTCCTGTCACTTTGAATTGATGCTGCAGTACCTGTCCTGTCTGCGGTCATTGCGAAATCACTCCACAACCTGGTCAGAAAACCCCTCTGTCCAACGCCACTTCTGATTTGTGCACCTCTAACACCTCTGCCCTGTTGCCCCCTGCAGCTCGTGTGAGAACCATCTACGGCGCTGTGTGCTGGGAATGCCTGAATCAAACGGTCTACAAGACTTGCTTGTTTGGTTGCCAATATTTGTTTGAGGTTCTCATGTGGCATGATATTTTGCAATTTGCCTTTATAGTGAGGATCAAGGAGGCAGGCCAACCAGTAATCGTCATCGGTCATCATTTTTATAATGCGTGGGTCCCTTTTGAGGATACGCAAGGCATAATCCGCCATGTGGGCCAAAGTTCCTGTTGTCAAATCTGCGCTTGTGCTGGGTTGAGGGGCAGTTTCTGGCAAATCAACGTCACTTGTCTCCCTCAAAAACCCTGAACCCGGCCTTGCAACCCCACCAGTTTCTATTGCCCCCTGAGAAGCTTCCTCATCCAAAAAATACTCATCTCCATCATTTTCCTCATCCTCCTCCTCTTCGCCCGCCACCTCGTCCTGTAGACTGCCCTAAACAGGCAATGGCTGACTGTCATCAAGGCTTCCCTCGTCCTCGGCTGCAGACGCCTGCTCCTTTATGTGCTTCAAACTTTGCATCAGCAGATGCATTAGGGGGATGCTCATGCTTAGTATGGTGTTGTCTGCACTAACCAGCCGTGTGCATTCCTCAAAACACTGAAGGACTTGACACAGGTCTTGTAGCTTCGACCACTGCACACCTGACAACTCCATGTCTGCCATCCAACTGCCTACCTGTGTATGTGTATCCTTCCACAAATACATAACAGCACACCTCTGTTCGCACAGTCTCTGAAGCATGTGCAGTGTGGAGTTCCACCATGTTGCAACGTCGATGATTGGGCGATGCTGGGGAAGGTTCAAAGACCGCTGATGGTTCTGTATACGGCTGGAGTGTCCGGGCGAAAGGCGGATATGCGAGCAAAGTCTGCGCACTTTGAGGAGCAGGTCGGGTAACCCTGGATAACTTTTCAGGAAGCACTGCACCACCAGGTTTAAGGTGTGAGCCAGGCAAGGAATGTGTTTCAGTTGTGAAAGGGCTATGGCAGCCATAAAATTCCTTCCGTTATAACTCACTACCTTGCCTGCCTCAAGATGTACAGTGCCCAGCCATGAATGAGTTTCTTTCTGCAAGAACTCGGACAGAACATCCACGGTGTGTCTGTTGTCGCCCAAACACTTCATTGCCAATACAGCCTGCTGACGATTGCCACTAGCTGTTCCATAATGGGACACCTCATGTGCAACAGTGGCAGCTGCGGATGGAGTGGTCGTGCGACTGCGGTCTGTGGATGAGCTCTCGCTTCTGCAGGAGGAGGAGGGGGCCGAACGCCTACAGCCAACTGTTTCCTAGACCGTGGGCTAGGCAGAACTGTCCCAATATTGCTGTCCCCTGTGGACCCTGCATCCACCACATTAACCCAGTGTGCCGTGATGGAGATGTAACGGCCCTGGCCATGCCTACTGGTCCATGCATCTGTTGTCAGGTGCACCTTTGTATTCACAAATTGCCTGAGTGCATGGACGATGTGGTCTTTTACATGCTGGTGGAGGGCTGGGATGGCTTTTCTCGAAAAGAAGTGTCGACTGGGTAGCTCGTAGCGTGGTACAGCATAGTCCATCAGGGCTTTGAAAGCTTCGCTTTCAACTAACAGGTAGGGCATCATCTCTAACGAGATTAGTCTAGCAATGTGGGCGTTCAAACCCTGTGTACGCGGATGCGAGTATGAGTACTTCCTTTCCTAATGAGAGTCTCATGTAGGGTGAGCTGGACTGGAGAGCTGCAAATGGTGGAACTAGCAGGGGTGCCGGTGGACATGGCAGACTGAGAGAGGGTTGGAGATGGTATTCTTGCTGGTGCCCTACATACAGTGTTTCCTACCACGAACCTGGTGATTCCCTGACTGCTTTGGCCTTGCGATGAAACCTCCACATTTACTGCAGGTGGTGCGGTAAACGGTGGGCTTACAGTGAGGGAAGGGATGTAGCGTTGCTGACTAGCTTCATTGTTAGAGTGTCCTACATTGTTAAGGGACGTTTCGTAGTTAGTCCAGGCTTGCAAGTGCATGGTGGTTAAATGTCTACGCATGCAACTTGTATTTAGATTTTTAACATTCTGACCTCTGCTGAAGATCCTTGAACATTTTTTACAGATAACTTTGAGCTGATCATTTGGATCTTGTTTAAAAAAATGCAGACTGCACTCTTCCTACTCTCGTATACCTTTTCAGGCATTGCTGTTATGGACCTGGTGGTTAGGAGCACCCGAAATGACCTGATGGTTAAACCGATACAGGACAAGCTCTGGGAAGTGGGAACTCTGCTGACCGCAATCCCTAATCCTATCACACACACTAGAAATAGCCATGGAGCATACCTGACATGGCCTAGACGCCTCGACACAGCCTAAGAACTAGCTAGCCCTAGAGATAGAAAATAAAGCCTACCTTGCCTCAGAGAAATTTCCCCAAAGGAAAAGGCAGCCCCCCACAAATATTAACTGTGAGTTAAGATGAAAGTCACAAACACAGAAATTAAACAGGTTTTAGCAAAGGGAGGCCAGACTAACTAAATAGACAGAGGATAGGAAAGGTATCTTTGCTGTCAGCACAAAAAACTACAAAAGACCACGCAGAGTGTGCAAAAAGACCCCCACACCGACTCACGGTGCGGAGGTGCCACTCTGCATCCCAGAGCTTCCAGCTAGCAAAGCAAAATCATGAAAGCAAGCTGGACAAGAAAACAAAGAGCAGAAAATAACAATCGGGAACTTCTTGCAGGAAGAGACAGGTCACCAGAAAGATCCAAGAGTGAACTGAACCAGTACAGGAACATTGACAGCTGGCATGGAGTAACGATCTGAGTGGAGTTAAATAGAGAAGCCAGCCTAAGAAGAACCTAGGTCACCTGTGGAAGGAACCTCAGAACCAGCAACTCCATTCACAGCCACCTGTTAGGAACAGGTGATTCAGAACCACAATGGACCTAGTGGTTAAGAGCACACAAAGTGACCTGATAGTTACTAACATAGGACGAGCTCTGAGACGTGGGAACTCTGCTGACCGCAATCCCTAATCCTATCAAACCACACTAGAGGTAGCCGTGGATTGCGTCTAACGCTCCCTATGCAACTCGGCACAGCCTGAGAAACTAACTAGCCCTGAAGATAGAAAAATAAGCCTACCTTGCCTCAGAGAAATTCCCCAAAGGAAAAGGCAGCCCCCCACATATAATGACTGTGAGTTAAGATGAAAATACAAACACAGAGATGAAATAGATTTAGAAAAGTGAGGCCCGACTTACTGAATAGACCGAGGATAGGAAAGATAGCTTTGCGGTCAGCACAAAAACCTACAAACAACCACGCAGAGGGGCAAAAAGACCCTCCGCACCGACTAACGGTACGGAGGTGCTCCCTCTGCGTCTCAGAGCTTCCAGCAAGCAAGAAAAACCAATATAGCAAGCTGGACAGAAAACATAGCAAACAAAAGTAACACAAGCAGAGCTTAGCTTATGCAGGGCAGACAGGCCACAAGAACGATCCAGGAGAGAGCCAGACCAATACTGGAACATTGACTGAAGGCCAGGAACAAAGAACTAGGTGGAGTTAAATAGAGCAGCACCTAATGACTTAACCTCGTCACCTGAGGAAGGAAACTCAGAAGCCGCAGCCCCACTCACATCCACCAGCGGAAGCTCATAGACAGAACCAGCTGAAGTACCACTCATGACCACAGGAGGGAGCTTGACCACAGAATTCACAACAGCCACCAGAGGGAGTCCATGGACAGAACTCGCCGAAGTACCATTCATGACCACAGGAGGGAGTTCGATAACAGAATTCACAACAGTACCCCCCCTTGAGGGGGGGGTCACCGAACCCTCACCAGAGCCCCCAGGCCAACCAGGATGGGCCAAATGAAAGGCACGAACCAGATCGGCAGCATGAACATCAGGGGCAAAGACCCAGGAATTATCTTCCTAACCATAACCCTTCCATTTAACCAGGTACTGAGGTTTCCGTCTCGAAATACGAGAATCCAAAATCTTCTCCACTATATACTCCAACTCCCCCTCAAACAAAACCGGGGCAGGAGGATCAACGGATGGAACCACAGGTGCCACGTATCTCCGCAACAATGACCTATGGAATACGTTATGGATGGAAAAAGAAGCTGGAAGGGTCAAACGAAAAGACACAGGATTAAGAACCTCAGAAATCCTATACGGACCAATGAAACGAGGCTTAAACTTAGGAGAGGAAACTTTCATAGGAATATACCGAGATGACAACCAAACCAAATCCCCAACACGAAGTCGGGGACCCACACAGCGCCTGCGGTTAGCGAAACGTTGAGCCTTCTCCTGAGACAATGTCAAATTGTCCACCACATGAGTCCAAATCTGCTGCAACCTATCCACCACAGTATCCACACCAGGACAGTCAGAAGACTCAACCTGCCCTGAAGAGAAACGAGGATGGAAACCAGAATTGCAGAAAAATGGCGAAACCAAAGTAGCCGAGCTGGCCCGAATATTAAGGGCGAACTCAGCCAAAGGCAAAAAAGACACCCAATCATCCTGATCGGCAGAAACAAAACATCTCAGATATGTTTCCAAGGTCTGATTGGTTCGTTCAGTCTGGCCATTTGTCTGAGGATGGAAAGCCGAGGAAAAAGACAAATCAATGCCCATCCTAGCACAAAAGGCTCGCCAAAACCTCGAAACAAACTGGGAACCTCTGTCAGAAACGATGTTCTCCGGAATGCCATGTAAACGAACCACATGCTGGAAAAATAATGGCACCAAATCAGAGGAGGAAGGCAATTTAGACAAAGGTACCAAATGGACAATCTTAGAAAAGCGATCACAAACCACCCAAATGACCGACATCTTTTGAGAGACGGGGAGATCCGAAATAAAATCCATAGAGATATGTGTCCAGGGCCTCTTCGGGACTGGCAAGGGCAAAAGCAACCCACTGGCACGAGAACAGCAGGGCTTAGCCCGAGCACAAATCCCACAGGACTGCACAAATGAACGCACATCCCGCGACAGAGATGGCGACCAAAAGGATCTAGCCACCAAATCTCTGGTACCAAAGATTCCAGGATGACCAGCCAATACCGAACCATGAACCTCAGAGATAACTCTACTCGTCCATTTATCAGGGACAAACAGTTTCTCCGCTGGGCAATGGTCAGGTCAATTAGCCTGAAATTTTTGCATCACCCGCCACAAATCAGGGGAGATGGCAGACAAAATTACCCCCTCCTTGAGAACACCCGCCGATCAGACAAACCCGGAGAGTCGGCCACAAAACTCCTAGACAGGGCATCCGCCTTCACATTTTTAGAGCCCGGAAGGTACGAAACCACAAAGTCAAAACGGGAGAAAAACAGCGACCAACGAGCCTGTCTAGGATTCAACCGTTTGGCAGACTCGAGATAAGTCAAGTTCTTATGATCAGTCAAGACCACCACGCGATGCTTAGCTCCTTCAAGCCAATGATGCCACTCCTCGAATGCCCACTTCATGGCCAGCAACTCTCGATTGCCAACATCATAATTATGCTCAGCAGGCGAAAACTTCCTGGAAAAGAAGGCGCATGGTTTCATCACCGAGCCATCAGAACTTCTTTGCGACAAAACAGCCCCTGCTCCAATCTCAGAAGCATCAACCTCGACCTGCAACGGGAGCGAAACATCTGGTTGACACAACACAGGGGCAGAAGAAAAACGACGCTTCAACTCTTGAAAAGCTTCCACAGCAGCAGAAGACCAATTGACCACATCAGCACCCTTCTTGGTTAAATCAGTCAACGGTTTAGCAATACTAGAAAAATTATTGATGAAGCGACGATAAAAATTAGCAAAGCCCAGGAACTTTTGCAGACTCTTCAAAGATGTCGGCTGAGTCCAATCATAAATGGCCTGAACTTTAACAGGGTCCATCTCGATAGTAGAAGGGGAAAAAATGAAACCCAAAAATGAAACCTTCTGAACACCATAGAGACACTTTGACCCCTTCACAAACAAAGAATTCGCACGCAGGACCTGGAACACCATTCTGACCTGCCTCACGTGAGACTCCCAATCATCCGAGAAGACCAAAATATCATCCAAGTATACAATCAGGAATTTATCCAGGTACTCTCGGAAGATGTCATGCATAAAGGACTGAAACACTGATGGAGCATTAGAAAGCCCGAATGGCATAACCAGGTACTCAAAATGGCCCTCGGGCGTATTAAATGCTGTTTTCCATTCATCGCCCTGTTTAATGCACACAAGATTATACGCACCACGAAGATCTATCTTGGTGAACCAACTAGCCCCCTTAATCCGAGCAAACAAATCAGACAGCAGCGGCAAGGGGTACTGAAATTTGACCGTGATTTTATTTAGAAGGCGGTAATCAATACAAGGTCTCAGCGAACCATCCTTCTTGGCCACAAAAAAAAACCCTGCTCCCAATGGCGACGACAACGGGCGAATATGACCCTTCTCCAAGGATTCCTTTACGTAACTCCGCATAGCGGCGTGCTCAGGCAAAGACAAATTAAACAGTCGACCTTTAGGAAACTTACTACCAAGAATCAAATCGATAGCGCAATCACAATCCCTATGCGGAGGTAGGGCACTGGACTTGGGCTCATCAAATACATCCCGGTAATCCGACAAGAACTCTGGGACCTCAGAAGGGGTGGATGATGAAATAGACAGAAATGGAACATCACCATGTACCCCGTGACAACCCCAGCTGGACACAGACATTGATTTCCAATCCAATACTGGGTTATGGACTTGTAGCCATGGCAACCCCAACACGACCACATCATGCAGATTATGCAACACCAAAAAGCGAATATCCTCCTGATGCGCAGGAGCCATGCACATGGTCAGCTGGGTCCAGTACTGAGGCTTATTCTTGGCCAAAGGCGTAGCATCAATTCCTCTCAATGGAATAGGATACTGCAAGGGCTCCAAGAAAAATCCACAGCGCCTAGCATACTCCAAGTTCATCAAATTCAGGGCAGCGCCTGAATCCACAAATGCCATGACAGAATAGGATGACAAAGAGCAGATCAAAGTAACGGACAAAAGAAATTAGACTGTACAGTACCAATGGTGGCAGACCTAGCGAACCGCTTAGTGCGCTTAGGACAATTGGAAATAGCATGAGTGGAGTCACCACAGTAAAAACACAGCCCATTCTGACGTCTGTGTTCCTGCCGTTCAGCTCTGGTCAAAGTCCTATCGCATTGCATGGGCTCAGGCCTATGCTCAGAGAGTACCGCCAAATGGTGCACAGCTTTGCGCTCACGCAAATGCCGATCGATCTGAATGGCCAAGGACATAGACTCATTCAGACCAGCAGGCGTGGGAAATCCCACCATAGTATCCTTAAGAGTTTCCGAAAGACCCTTTCTGAAAATTGCCGTCAGGGCACACTCATTCCACTGGGTAAGCACAGACCACTTTCTAAACTTCTGACAATATACCTCCGCTTCATCCTGACCCTGACACAAAGCCAGCAAGATTTTCTCTGCCTGATCCACTGAATTAGGTTCATCATAAAGCAATCCAAGCGCCAGAAAAAACGCAAGAGGGTCGCCACGCAAGAAAGAAATAATAATTTTCACTTGTTGAACGGGATCACCAGAGGAGCGGGGTTTCAAAGCAAGAAACAGTTTGCAATTATTTTTGAAATTCAAAAACTTAGATCTATCCCCAGAAAACAAATCAGGAATTGGAAATCTAGGTTCTAACATCGGATTCTGAACTACAAAATCTTGAATGCTTTGTACCCTTGCAGTGAGATGATCCACACAAGAGGACAGACCTTGAATGTCCATATCTACACCTGTGTCCTGAACCACCCAGAGATTAAGGGGAAAAGAAAGACAAAACACACTGCAAAGAAAAAAAAAATGGTCTCAGAACTTCTCTTATCCCTCTATTGAGATGCATTAACACTTTTGGGCCAGCTGTACTGTTATGGACCTGGTGGTTAGGAGCACCCGAAATGACCTGATGGTTAAACCGATACAGGACAAGCTCTGGGAAGTGGGAACTCTGCTGACCGCAATCCCTAATCCTATCACACACACTAGAAATAGCCGTGGAGCGTACCTGACATGGCCTAGACACCTCAACACAGCCTAAGAACTAGCTAGCCCTAGAGATAGAAAATAAAGCCTACCTTGCCTCAGAGAAATTTCCCCAAAGGAAAAGGCAGCCCCCCACAAATATTAACTGTGAGTTAAGATGAAAGTCACAAACACAGAAATTAAACAGGTTTTAGCAAAGGGAGGCCAGACTAACTAAACAGACAGAGGATAGGAAAGGTATCTTTGCGGTCAGCACAAAAAACTACAAAAGACCACGCAGAGTGTGCAAAAAGACCCCCGCACCGACTCACGGTGCGGAGGTGCCACTCTGCATCCCAGAGCTTCCAGCTAGCAAAGCAAAATCATGAAAGCAAGCTGGACAAGAAAACAAAGAGCAGAAAATAACAATCGGGGACTTAGCTTCTTGCAGGAAGAGACAGGTCACCAGAAAGATCCACGAGCGAACTGCACCAGTACAGGAACATTGACAGCTGGCATGGAGTAACGATCTGAGTGGAGTTAAATAGAGAAGCCAGCCTAAGAAGAACCTAGGTCACCTGTGGAAGGAACCTCAGAACCAGCAACTCCACTCACAGCCACCAGAGGGAGTCCATGGACAGAACTCGCCGAAGTACCATTCATGACCACAGGAGGGAGTTCGATAACAGAATTCACAACACATTGCACACTGAGTTTCTTTAACCGGATGGCCACGCTGTTTTAAAACTGGTTTTGGTTTTGCCACATGTTTTTGGCCAGATACTGTTGAGGAGAGCCATAAGATCAAATACTTAATTAACCCCAAGACATAAGAGATTGAGAGAAGTGACCCATAACGTGTATTGTTTGATCTTACATAAGTTTTTTTAGATGAAAGTTAGACACTAAAGATGGCTGCCATTTCCTGTATCAGAGAGCCATGTGGCTGCCTGGCTGGTATCCAAGATGATGCCCACCCTGATGACCTCATGGATCCATCCACAGTGACGCCCACCTTGATGACCTCATGGACCAACCCACCCTGATGACCTCATGGATCCTCCCATGGACTTGCTCATTGCCCAACCTACTAACCAATGGAATGCATCCGATCACTCCCATTTTAGAGCTAACCGAGCCCCCCTTACAGGGGATATGTAACCATGTGTTCTGACTGAATAAAGTCTCTTTTCCCTTGCAGCTGGGCCATAGATTGATCATGGAGAGTTTACATATGACTGTGTGTTGTTATATGTTTATTTCTTTGGTGCGCACCTGATCAATATCCATTAGGCCAGGAGTAGGCAACTTAAGTGAAGTGAACATTTTATTATTAAATTGTTCAACCTAACAATACGGGCCTGCCAGATGGAACCTGTTGCGATGTTGATGCCTGCTGCAGCTCCTCCTCATCCTCCGCTTCTGAGCTACTGCCGCCTGCACCCTGTTCCCCCAATGGCTGCCAATCGGGGTCAACAACTGGGTCATCTATGACCTCCTCTTCTATGTCGTGTGCAACTTCCTCTGTGTCACCGTGTAAGCCGGTGCTATAGCGTTCGTGATGGGGCTCCATAGTCTCATGAGGGTCAGATTCTGGATCAGTACACTGCGAGGGCAATGTTCTGATCTGAGTCACGGGAACAGCATAGTAATCTGGCTGTGGCTGTGCATCTGTGCACTCCATGTCCGATTCATCTGGTAATGGGCATGGTCTGTTAACAATTTCCCTTTCTAACCCAGGAACGGTATGTGTAAAGAGCTCCATGGAGTAACCCGTTGTGTCGCCTGACGCTTCCTTCTCTGTTGTTTATTTCTTTGGTGCGCACCTGATCAATATCCATTAGGCCAGGAGTAGGCAACTTAAGTGAAGTGAACATTTTATTATTAAATTGTTCAACCTAACAATTTGGCTGCCCAACCTGGGGCCAGCAGAGGAAGAGCCCTGAACCCTGAGGACCGGCGACTGGAACGGCAGAACGCGCTGAATACCCCGAACGTGGAGACTGATCACCTCCTTATCAGAACACGGTAAGTCTGCTGATTATTTATAATCTGTAGTCTTTACCTGTGTCCTTCGGGGTATCCTGTGCAGATTGCCTGACCGTGTCCGGTCTTGGTGGTATCTGTAAGACGGCAGAAGGGTCTCTCCGCTGCTGGTCATTTAATTGCAAGAACCGTCACATGTTTTAGTTGCCTACTGCCTGTTATGTGTTGTGAGGAGGGGAGATGACTGGTAGTTAAAACAGGAAAAGCAAGTTTTTTTGTTTGTTTTTTTTTAGAGAAGGAAAAGCAAGTGTTAGAACAGGAAAAGCAAGTTTTTAGAAAAGAAAAGCAAGCAAGTGTAAGAAAAAAAAAAAATTATTTTTGTCTGTGGTACAGTACATGGTTGTCGCCTGTGATAAGATTTTCAGTTCTGTATAAGAGAGACTAGGACCTTGAGTGATTGACTCGGCCTAGGGGGGCCCGGTAAAACTTGGAGTGAGATGACTCAGTTCGGCGCCTAATAAATTGTGTAGCGGCTCATTAAAACTTGGAGTGAGATGACTCAGTTCGAGCCAAATAAATAAATTTATAGTTTTTTTGCCCCGTGGCATCGAGTGAGTTGACTCTGCACGGGGACTGGTAAGTTAGGGAGCAATTTGACTAAGTAGGGAATAATTGGTTTGTAAAGTACAGAATACGGAAGTCAGACAGGGACCACGTGACAAGAAAGAATAGGAACTGAGTACTGCAGACTCAGTTCTCTTTAGAATCTCAGGTTTGAGTCATCTCCCCCGTCTTATTGTTTGTTTGGTGCTTGTTATCTTGATAGGGATATAGATATCTATAGAAAGATGGAGAAATTAATGCAGTTCTGCCGTATTGGCACTAAGCCAAATTCAGATGGCAAGTTAGACCCGTGCACATTAGTAACGACTCGTGAAGGGAAGAGTCATGTTAAACAATGTAAAAAGCTTATGAAGTTGTGTGGAATGCCAGAAGGGGGAGGTTACAGCCCCTGGAGTGGAAGATTGTCTTGAAAGAAAGAAAGGGTATCCTAGAAGATAATGGATTTTTGTCTACTGCTAGGGCATGGGAAAGAGTCTCTGAAAGTCTGTATAGAGAAAATTGGGTAGAAGAGGAAAAGGAATAAAAAGGGCAGAGTTTTGAATTATGTGTATTACAAAAATATATCCTGTGAGCGGCCATCACCTTATAATGGTGGCCCAGAGCCATGTGCTAACCCTGGCAGCGGCCATTTTGTGGATGGTAAATTTGTTAATGCTGGTAGCATCCATTTTGTAGATGGTAAATTTGTTAATGCTGGTAGCATCCATTTTGTAGATGGTAAATTTGTTAATGCTGGTAGCATCCATTTTGTGGATGGTAAATTTGTTAATGCTGGTAGTAGCCATTTTGTAAATGGTAAATTTGTTAATGCTGGTAGCATCCATTTTGTGGATGGTAAATTTGTTAATGCTGTTAGCAGCCATTTTATGGATGGCAAATGTGTTCATGCTGGCGGCGGCCATTCTGTGGATGGCAAATGTAATTCTGACGGCGGCCATTCTGTGGATGGCAAATGTGTTAATTCTAATGGTGGCCATTTTGTGGATAACATGTAATTCTGACGGTAGCCATTTTCTGGATGGCAAATGTGCTGCTCCTGGTGGTGAACATCTTATACTAAGGCTATACACCACATCACCAAATCCTTGTTACCCAGTAATGACCACTAACGGCCAATACTATTTTCCTTTGGGAAGTGAACAAGCTTTACCCATGTATCCTGTCTCAGTGGTTTCCAATGGGGCACCGAACCTTTCCCCTATCTAGCAATGCTCCAGCCTGGATCGTCCTCGGCACCGACCCTTTCTACTGTCACTTCCACTGCCAATTTAGCCGCACACCCACTGTTGTGAATTCTGTGGCCAAGCTCCCTCCTGTGGTCGTGAGTGGTACTTCGGCTGGTTCTGTCTATGAGCTTCCTTTGGTGGACGAGAGTGGTACTGCGGCTTCTGAGTTTCCTTCCTCAGGTGATGAGTTTAAGTCGTTAGGTGCTGCTCTATTTAACTCCACCTAGTGCTTTTAACCTGGCCTCCAGTCAATGCTCTAGTATTGGTCTTGCTTCCTCCTGGATCGTTCCTGTGGCCAGTCTGTCCTGCATAAGCTAAGTTTTGCTTGTGTTATTTTTGTTTGCTATTTTTTCTGTCCAGCTTGCTTTGTTTGTTTTTCTTGCTTGCTGGAAGCTCTGAGACGCAGAGGGAGCACCTCCGTACCGTTAGTCGGTGCGGAGGGTCTTTTTGCCCCTCTGCGTGGTTGTTTGTAGGTTTTTGTGTTGACCGCAAAGCTATCTTTCCTATCCTCGGTCTATTCAGTAAGTCAGGCCTCACTTTGCTAAATCTATTTCATCTCTGTGTTTGTGTTTTCATCTTTACTCACAGTCATTATATGTGGGGGGCTGCCTTTTCCTTTGGGGAGTTTCTCTGAGGCAAGGTAGGCTTATTTTTCTATCGTCAGGGCTGGTTAGTTTCTCAGGCTGTGCCGAGTTGCATAGGGAGCGTTAGGAGCAATCCACGGCTGCTTCTAGTTGTGTGTTGAGCTTAGGGTCTGCGGTCAGTATAGATACCACCTGCTCAGAGCTAGTCTCATGTCGCTCCATAATCACCAGACCATAACACCTCTCCTCCCAACGCTTCCACTACAATAGCACTCTCACACAGTCTACCTAACCCTATACCTGGTACCTCACAGGCTCTCTTGCAGCCAAGTGCACACATGTATGGGATGGTGACAACTGTATCAAGGGGGGGGCTCAATCTGGGAGGGGGATGTCAATAGCACAGGAAGCACAAAGGGGAGGGAATGTTGACAACCTGTTTTCAAAAAGAACTTCCTGAGGGACCCTTGTTAGTGGTGGGAAAGGGTGACATAATGACAATGGAAACAGACGCTATTGTTAAAGCTGCCAATTCTCGGTTAGAGCATAATGGAGGTGTAGCTAGAGCTATAGTGTAAGCAGGAGGGGCGACTATTCGAGCTGACAGTCAAATCATTGTTGAGTCACATGGTCAGATAGCTGTTGGGGACATAGTGGGGACTAAAGCTGGCAATCTTCCATGTAGAATGATCATACACGCTGTGACCCCTACTTTTGACCCTATTCATCCAGACGTTAGTGCTCAACAACTTCATGCAGCAATAACTCACAGTTTAGAGTATGCGAATATTAGTGAGCAAATTGAGACCTTGACAATTCCGGTGCCATCTCTACTCCCGGCTCAGGTGTCACCACCAACAGTGCCAATGCTCATGTCTGAGGAGCCCACCCTCTACGTCAAGTTTACACCCCAGCAAGCTGCTACTCTGTTGTACCAAGCTCCAGATCCAGAAAAACAGCCGATGCCTTTCTACAGAAGCATGCTTCAAATCCAAAGTACTTACCCAGCTACGTGGCAAGATCTAATTTCCCTGTCAAATCTTAAAGCAGTCGATGCATATTGGCCTGTTATGGATATCGTGTTCAATGATGACTCACTTGCCAGTGACAAGACATGGGACTCTGGTGTTGAGTTCTGCCAAGAACCCAAGACATGGGCCTCGGATGAGCTGGCTGACCTATCACTTATTGTCGCAAAAGGATTCCAGATGCCTCAAAGCTGATGCAGCCATTGTACGAAGACCTCAAGACATCAGCGTTTCCACTATGTACCAAATCCGTGGAAGCTTTCTACGCTCTTAAACAGGCCATACAGTCTGCACCAGCTTTTGGAATCCCAAATTCTGATATCATCTGAGGACATCCAGTTCTCTTAATGGCTCCACACGACATAATCGCTATTCCTGCAACCCTAAACATCTGTTGGTGCAGCGTCATATGAGACTACAATATTCGCTGTTGGTTCCGGATAATGTCACTCTTGTCCACTGCAGCATCCTCAAACTGTCCATGCTGCTTCCTCTTTCCAGGGGGGATGTGGATGATGATGCTGATGCTCTCGGAGGAGATGCCTCTACACACTCAAAGGAGGATCATGACTGTCTTGAACAAATGCAGGAAGAATTAGCCTCCAAGAAAAATGTGTCTGAAGACCCATTCCCACATGCTGACCTGCCGTTCCTCACTGATGGTTCCAGATTTGCAGATGAAACGGGAAGGTTCCATATGGGATATGCCGTGGTTACACATGACCAGGTCATCTCAGCTGGATCACTACCACCGCACATGTCTGCACAAGAAGCGGAACTTAAAGCTTTGACGTTGGCTTGTCAGGAAGCAACGGAGAAGGTGGTCAACCTCTACACGGATTCAAGATATGCTTTCGGAGTGGCTCATGACTTCGGCAGTATCTGGGCAGCCAGAGGATACCTAACGTCCAGTGGAACTCCTGTAAAACATGCTGCTACCATACAAGAACTTGTGGCCGCTCTTGATCTACGTTCGGAGGTTGCAGTGATCAAGATCAAAGCTCACGGAAGATTGGATTCTCCAGAAGCAAGGAGGAACTTCTTTGCTGACAAAACAGTAAAAACCTATGCTGCTGATCCATTTGGGAAAGAGAAAGCAGCGGTGTACGTGTCACAAAACACTGAAGAAGGGACTAAAGGCTCTCTTATGAGGATTATCCATCTACATCAAGACATTGGATGATGAAAAGAAGCCATGACAAGAAGGAGGAGCTAAAAAAGGATGAAGATGGAGTCTGGAGGGTGAACAAAAAGTTCTGTCTACCCCGTAATCTGTATTCCTCGGAGACAGAATGGGCACACGGTATCGCCCAGAGGCCGGAATCAGATGATTGACCTGATTTGGAAGACTTACATGGCACTTGGGATCTCTACTGTCACCCAAAAATACTGCAATTCCTGCCTTGTGTGTGCAACATGCAATCCAGCACTGCCCCAGAAAGTTACTCAGAAACATTGGCTAAACCACTCTATCCCTTTCGGAGGATTCAGATTGATCACATTCAAATGCCAAAAGTAGGGAAGTACGAGTATGTACTGGTAGTGACTGACATGTTCTCAGGATGGCCCGAAGCCTATCCAGTAATAAACATGACTGCCAGAGTGACTGTTAAGAGACTGATGACTGAAGTAGTATGCAGATATGGGGTCCCAGAGGTAATTGAGAGTGACCAAGTACCCGCATTCATTGCAGCACTGACTAAGGAACTATGGACATTGGTGGGAGCTGATTTGGGTTTACATACTCCATATCACCCACAGAGCAGTGGGAAAGTAGAAACACTGAATGGCACCTTGAAAAATAAAATACTGAAAGCCAGTTAGGAGGTCAGACTTGGACAGACATTTTGCCCATTGCCTTATACTCAGTTAGAAACACTCCAAGGGGTCCCACCAAACTCACACCACACGAGATTCTTTTTGGGGGAGCCTCCAAGGTTGGGTCAATATTTTCCACAACAACTAGCTTTAGGAAGTGATACTCTTGTAAATTATGTAATTGTCCTTACTAAAAGAACTGTCAGTAACACATGTACAAGTTTTATCATCCATTCCAGATCCAGATTCCAGTGAAGGTACCCATGATTTCCAACCTGGTGACTACATGCTGGTAAAGAAGTTCATCAGAAAGACATCCCTGGAGTCGAGATTTGAGGGTTCCTACCAAGTGCTCCTGACTACTCCTACTTCAGTCAGGATTGCTGAGCGTCTTCTGGATTCATATTATTATTATTATTAATTGTTATAGCGCCATTTAATCCATCTCTCGCATTATAAACTTGTTAGACAGTTAGGGACAGAGTAGGATCTGACCTGCTTGTCAAAGTCCAGCTACAAAGGGAGGTTTTCCACAAGGGAAAACTTGTCTCAAACTGGTGAAAACTCCAATTCCCCCCTCCCGGGCGAGACGGTCAGATATAGGATGTGTTACATCAGGGAGAGTGACATATGTATTTTATGTAACCATGGAGATTGGAGAGAAATAGATCCAGCAGGCAGGAAAGTCCCGAGGACGCTGGTAGCGCGCTCCGAGATACCTCCTGATATATCCATGATTGGTCACACATTCTCTGGTGTCTATAGCATCTGTATTGTCATGAAGCCTCTGATGTCATAGTGACACTTAACACTGGTGGGTTAGGGAACCACGGTGGGATCAAGATAAAAAAAAAAGGGGTTAATAAAGTATTTAGGGGGGACTGTTGAGGAGAGCCATAAGATCAAATACTTAATTAACCCCAAGACATAAGAGATTGAGAGAAGTGACCCATAACGTGTATTGTTTGATCTTACATAAGTTTTTTTAGATGAAAGTTAGACACTAAAGATGGCTGCCATTTCCTGTATCAGAGAGCCATGTGGCTGCCTGGCTGGTATCCAAGATGATGCCCACCCTGATGACCTCATGGATCCATCCACAGTGACGCCCACCTTGATGACCTCATGGACCAACCCACCCTGATGACCTCATGGATCCTCCCATGGACTTGCTCATTGCCCAACCTACTAACCAATGGAATGCATCCGATCACTCCCATTTTAGAGCTAACCGAGCCCCCCTTACAGGGGATATGTAACCATGTGTTCTGACTGAATAAAGTCTCTTTTCCCTTGCAGCTGGGCCATAGATTGATCATGGAGAGTTTACATATGACTGTGTGTTGTTATATGTTTATTTCTTTGGTGCGCACCTGATCAATATCCATTAGGCCAGGAGTAGGCAACTTAAGTGAAGTGAACATTTTATTATTAAATTGTTCAACCTAACAATACGGGCCTGCCAGATGGAACCTGTTGCGATGTTGATGCCTGCTGCAGCTCCTCCTCATCCTCCGCTTCTGAGCTACTGCCGCCTGCACCCTGTTCCCCCAATGGCTGCCAATCGGGGTCAACAACTGGGTCATCTATGACCTCCTCTTCTATGTCGTGTGCAACTTCCTCTGTGTCACCGTGTAAGCCGGTGCTATAGCGTTCGTGATGGGGCTCCATAGTCTCATGAGGGTCAGATTCTGGATCAGTACACTGCGAGGGCAATGTTCTGATCTGAGTCACGGGAACAGCATAGTAATCTGGCTGTGGCTGTGCATCTGTGCACTCCATGTCCGATTCATCTGGTAATGGGCATGGTCTGTTAACAATTTCCCTTTCTAACCCAGGAACGGTATGTGTAAAGAGCTCCATGGAGTAACCCGTTGTGTCGCCTGACGCTTCCTTCTCTGTTGTTCTTGGTGAAGAAGTCAAGGAAGCGACTTGTCCCTGACCGTGAACATCCACTGACGACGCGCTGCTTTTACATTTAGCAGTTTCCAAAGAGGAAGCGAAAGAGCTAGAGGCAGAGTCAGCAAGGAAAGCCAAAACTTTCCTGGCAAATTCTAAGTCCATTAAGTTCAGAGCGGCGCCTGAATCCACAAATGCCGTGACAGAAAATGATGATAATGAGCAGATCAAGGTCACAGATAACAGAAATTTAGGTTGTACAGTACTGATAGTAACAGAACTAGCGATTCTCTTAGTACGCTTAGTGCAATCAGAAATAACATGAGCAGAATCGCCACAGTAAAAACACAACCTATTCTGACGCCTGAATCTTTGACGTTCAGCTTTAGACAAAATCCTATCACACTGCATAGGCTCAGGGCTCTGCTCAGAGGACAACGCCACAGTGTGCACAACTCTGCGCTCGCGCAAGCGCCGATCAATCTGAATGGCCAGAGACATAGAATCACTCAGACCAGCAGGCGTGGGGAACCCCAACATAACATCTTTAACGGATTCAGAAAGACCCTTTCTGAAAATTGCCGCCAAGGTATCCTCATTCCATTTAGACAGTACAGACCATTTTCTAAATTTCTGGCGATATGATTCTGCCGCTTCTTGACCTTGACACAGGGCCAACAAGATCTTCTCAGCTTGATCCATAGAATTAGGCTCATCATACAATAACCCCAATGCTTGAAAGAAAGAATCAACATTAAGCAAAGCAGGATTGCCAGTATCCAGGGAAAATGCCCAATCCTGTGGGTCTCCACACAGCAGGGATATGATGATTTTAACCTGCTGAATGGAATCACCAGAAGACCGGGGTCTCAATGCAAAAAACAGTTAACAGTTATTTTTGAAACTCAAAAATTTGGATCTGTCACCAAAGAATAAATCAGGAGTGGGAATCCTAGGTTCTAAGGCAGGAGTCTGAACAATAAAATCTGAAATACCCTGTACCCTAGCAGCAAGCTGATCCACACGAGAAACTAACTCCTGAACACTCATGTTATTACTAGGTTCCGCAGCCACCCAGAGATTAAGAGGGAGGAACAGGCTAAGGAAAAAAAAAATGGCTCAAAACCTTTCCTCCCTTCTTCTGAGATGCAATTAACTCATTGTTGGCCAGTTGTACTGTTATGATCTGGTGGCCTTGGAGCAGCATGAAACGAACTCTGGAGAAGGTGGTCCCTGTACTGACTGCAAACCCTGAACTAGCAGTGCTACTAGAAGTAGCCGTGGGGGGTACCTAACACTCCCTAGACCCCTCGACACAGGATAAGAACTAACTACCCCTAAAGACAGAAACAGGAAACCTATCTTGCCTCAGAGAAAATCCCCAAAGGAAAGATATCCCCCCACAAATATTGACTGTGAGAGGAGAGGGAAATAATATACGCAGAGATGAAATCAGGATTTAGCATAGGAGGCCATACTAGCTAAAAAGAAAGAATAGAACAGAGTACTATGCGGTCAGTATAAAAACACTAAAAAATATCCACCAAAGAAAATACAAATCACCACATCTGACTAAAGACATGGAGGGTATATCTGCATCTCCAGAGACACAGCTTGGCTGCAAAAAATCCTTCACAGACAAAGCTGGACAAGACCAAACATGAAAATGCACAGAACTATAAGGTCCACAGCAGGTGGACAGCAAAAAACAAAGCCAGGACTTATCATTGAAGAAAAGCACCGCAAACAGGAGAGACCAGAAGGGATGTGAATCCTCCAAAAACAATGGACAACTGGCACTGACTAAAGGATAAAGCAGGACTTAAATAGCCCAGCCCAAATTGCAAAAAATGGATACACCTGATAAATGCTGCGATCCAACTACCACAGCACTACCACTCATAACCACCGGAGGGAGCCCAAGAGCAGAATTCACAACACTCCCACTTGTTTTATTTTTTCTGGGAGAATTGTGAAGAAATCAGGCCCACTGTAATACAGTATATTTTCTGTGGCAGAAAATGAAAGACAGATGCCACACACAGGACTGGCAGTGATGCAGATTTGCCAATCTTAATCTCCCACTTGTTTTATTTTTCTGGGAGAATTGTGAAGAAATCAGGCCCACTGTTATACAGTAGGTTTTCTGTGGCAGAAAATGAAAGACAGATGGCACACACAGGACTGGCAGTGATGCAGATCTGCCAATCTTAATCTCCCACTTGTTTTATTTTTTCTGGGAGAATTGTGAAGAAATCAGGCCCACTGTTATATAGTAGGTTTTCTGTGGCAGAAAATGAAAGACAGATGCCACAGACATGACTGGCACTGACGCAGATTTGCCAATCTTAATCTCCCACTTCTTTTATTTTTTCAGGGAAAATTGTGAAGAAATCAGGCCTACTGTTATACAGTAGGTTTTCTGTGACAGAAAATGAAAGACAGATGGCACACACAGGACTGGCAGTGATGCAGATTTGCCAATCTTAATCTCCCACTTGTTTTATTTTTTCTGGGAGAATTGTGAAGAAATCAGGCCCACTGTAATACAGTATATTTTTTGTGGCAGAAAATGAAAAACAGATGCCACAGACAGGACTGGCAGTGATGCAGATTTGCCAATCTTAATCTCCCACTTGTTTTATTTTTTCTGGGAGAATAGTGAAAAAATCAGGCCCACTGTAATACAGTAGGTTTTCTGTGGCAGAAAATGAAAGACAGATGCCACAGACAGGACTGGCAGTGATGCAGATTTGCCAATCTTAATCTCCCACTTGTTTTATTTTTTCTGGGAGAATTGTGAAGAAATCAGGCCCACTGTAATACCGTATATTTTCTTTGGCAGAAAATGAAAGAGATGCCACTGACAGGACTGGCAGTGATGCAGATTTGCCAATCTTAATCTCCCACTTGTTTTATTTTTTCTGGGAGAATTGTGAAGAAATCAGGCCCACTGTAATACAGTATATTTTCTGTGGCAGAAAATGAAAGAGATGCCACAGACAGGACTGGCAGTGATGCAGATTTGCCAATCTTAATCTCCCACTTGTTTTATATTTTTCTGGGAGAATTGTGAAGAAATCAGGCCCACTGTTATATAGTAGGTTTTCTGTGGCAGAAAATAAAAGACAGATGCCACAAACATGACTGGCACTGACGCAGATTTGCCAATCTTAATCTCCCACTTGTTTTATTTTTTCTGGGAGAATTGTGAAGAAATCAGGCCCAATGTAATACAGTATATTTTCTGTGGTAGAAAATGAAAGACAGATGCCACAGACAGGACTGGCAGTCATGCAGATTTGCCAATCTTAATCTCCCACTTGTTTTATATTTTTCTGGGAGAATTGTGAAGAAATCAGGCCCACTGTTATATAGTAGGTTTTCTGTGGCAGAAAATGAAAGACAGATGCCACAGACATGACTGGCACTGATGCAGATTTGCCAATCTTAATCTCCCACTTGTTTTATTTTTTCTGGGAGAATTGTGAAGAAATCAGGCCCACTGTTATACAGTAGGTTTTCTGTGGCAGAAAATGAAAGACAGATGGCACACACAGGACTGGCAGTGATGCAGATTTGCCAATCTTAATCTCCCACTTGTTTTATTTTTTCTGGGAGAATTGTGAAGAAATCAGGCCCACTGTTATACAGTAGGTTTTCTGTGGCAGAAAATGAAAGACAGATGGCACACACAGGACTGGCAGTGATGCAGATTTGCCAATCTTATTCTCCCACTTGTTTTATTTTTTCTGGGAGAATTGTGAAGAAATCAGGCCCACTGTAATACAGTATATTTTCTGTGGCAGAAAATGAAAAACAGATGCCACAGACAGGACTGGCAGTGATGCAGATTTGCCAATCTTAATCTCCCACTTGTTTTATTTTTTCTGGGAGAATAGTGAAAAAATCAGGCACTCTGTAATACAGCAGGTTTTCTGTGGCAGAAAATGAAAGACAGATGCCACAGAAAGGACTGGCAGTGATGCAGATTTGCCAATCTTAATCTCCCATTTGTTTTATTTTTTCTGGGAGAATAGTGAAAAAATCAGGCCCACTGTAATACAGTAGGTTTTCTGTTGCAGAAAATGAATGTCAGATGCCACACACAGGACTGGCAGTGATGCAGATTTGCCAATCTTAATCTCCCACTTCTTTTATTTTTTCTGGGAGAATTGTGAAGAAATCAGGCCCATTGTAATACAGTATATTTTCTGTGGCAGAAAGTGAAAGACAGATGCCACAGACAGGACTGGCAGTGATGCAGATTTGCCAATCTTAATCTCCCACTTGTTTTATTTTTTCTGGGAGAATTGTGAAGAAATCAGGCCCACTGTTATATAGTAGGTTTTCTGTGGCAGAAAATGAAAGACAGATGCCACAGACATGACTGGCACTGACGCAGATTTGCCATTCTTAATCTCCCACTTGTTTTATTTTTTCTGGGAGAATTGTGAAGAAATCAGGCCCAATGTAATACAGTATATTTTCTGTGGTAGAAAATGAAAGACAGATGCCACAGACAGGACTGGCAGTGATGCAGATTTGCCAATCTCAATCTCCCACTTGTTTTATTTTTTCTGGGAGAATTGTGAAAAAATCAGGCCCACTGTTATATAGTAGGTTTTCTGTGGCAGAAAATGAAAGACAGATGGCACACACAGGACTGGCAGTGATGCAGATTTGCCAATCTTAATCTCCCACTTGTTTTATTTTTTCTGGGAGAATTGTGAAGAAATCAGGCCCACTATTATACAGTAGGTTTTCTGTGGTAGAAAATGAAAGACAGATGCCACAGACAGGACTGGCAGTGATGCAGATTTGCCAATCTTAATCTCCCACTTGTTTTATTTTTTCTGGGTGAATTGCGAAGAAATCAGGCCCAATGTAATACAGTATATTTTCTGTGGTAGAAAATGAAAGACAGATGCCACAGACAGGACTGGCAGTGATGCAGATTTGCCAATCTTAATCTCCCACTTGTTTTATTTTTTCTGGGAGAATTGTGAAGAAATCAGGCCCACTGTAATACAGTATATTTTCTGTGGCAGAAAATGAAAAACAGATGCCACAGACAGGACTGGCAGTGATGCAGATTTGCCAATCTTAATCTCCCACTTGTTTTATTTTTTCTGGGAGAATAGTGAAAAAATCAGGCCCACTGTAATACAGTATGTTTTCTGTGGCAGAAAATGAAAGACAGATGCCACAGACAGGACTGGCAGTGATGCAGATTTGCCAGTCTTAATCTCCCACTTCTTTTATTTTTTCTGGGAGAATTGTGAAGAAATCAGGCCCACTGTAATACCGTATATTTTCTTTGGCAGAAAATGAAAGACCGATGCCACTGACAGGACTGGCAGTGATGCAGATTTGCCAATCTTAATCTCCCACTTGTTTTATTTTTTCTGGGAGAATTGTGAAGAAATCAGGCCCACTGTAATACAGTATATTTTCTGTGGCAGAAAATGAAAGACAGATGCCACACACAGGACTGGCAGTGATGCAGATTTGCCAATCCTAATCTCCCACTTCTTTTATTTTTTCTGGGAGAATTGTGAAGAAATCAGGCCCACTGTTATATAGTAGGTTTTCTGTGGCAGAAAATGAAAGACAGATGCCACAGACAGGACTGGCACTGATGCAGATTTGCCAATCTTAATCTCCCACTTGTTTTATTTTTTCTGGGAGATTTGTGAAGAAATCAGGCCCACTGTTATGTAGTAGGTTTTCTGTGGCAGAAAATGAAAGACAGATGCCACAGACAGGACTGGCACTGACGCAGATTTGCCAATCTTAATCTCCCACTTGTTTTATTTTTTCTGGGAGATTTGTGAAGAAATCAGGCCCACTGTTATATAGTAGGTTTTCTGTGGCAGAAAATGAAAGACAGATGCCACAGACAGGACTGGCACTGACGCAGATTTGCCAATCTTAATCTCCCACTTGTTTTATTTTTTCTGGGAGATTTGTGAAGAAATCAGGCCCACTGTTATACAGTAGGTTTTCTGTGGCACAAAATGAAAGACAGATGCCACAGACAGGACTGGCACTGATGCAGATTTGCCAATTTTAATCTGCCCTTTTTTTTTCAGGGAGACTAGTGAATAAATCTGGGCCACTGTATTAGAGTATATTTTATGTGGCAGAAAGTGGCTTGAAGAGATATAACAAATAAAAAGGGACTGTACTACAATTACTATCTCCCTACAGTAATCTCAGAAAAGTATGGCAGGCAGCAATAAAAAGGACTGCTGCACACAAAAGTCAAAAGTGTGGACAAACAAACAAGATAGCTGGGCAGAAAGAAGGAACAACAGGATTTGTGCTTTGAAAAAAGCAGTTGGTTTGCACAGCGGCGTACAAACAGCAATGCAGCTATCAGGGAGCCTTCTAGGGCCGCCCAATAAGCTACAGCGAACAAAAATCTAGCCTCCACTGTCCCTGCAAACAAAAGAGGGTGTTGGACAGTGGAAATCGCTACAGCACAAGCGGCTTGGGGGTTAATGTACCCTGCCTAACGCTATCCCTGCTTCTGACGAAGCGGCAGCAACTTCTCCCTATACTCAGATCAGCAGCAGTAAGATGGCGGTCGGCGTGCACGCCCCTTTATAGCCCCTGTGACGCCGCAGAAAGCAAGCCAATCACTGTAATGCCCTTCTCTAAGATGGTGGGGACTGAGACCTATGTCATCACACTGCCCACACTCTGCGTCCACCTTCATTGGCTGAGAAATGGCGCTGAACATGTCATAGAAACGCAACTTTGGCGCAAAGGTCGCCGACTAAGTGGCCGACCCCACACAGGGATTGGATCGGGTTTCATGGAACCCGACTTTGCCAAAAGTCAGCGACTTATGAAAATGACCGATCCGTTTCACTCAACCCTAGTCACAAGTAAAGAATCTTATGATAATTGCTTGGTTCCGTAGAAGCATTCCAGACAGTAGCGTAGCTACCAGGGGGCAGAGGGGGCCATCGCCCCGGGTCCCATGCTCTGAGGGGGCCCACCGGGAGTTACGCTACTGTAACTGCATTGGCGCACGCAGCGTGCCGATGCAGTTACATTCTGCAGAAGAGCAGGGAGAATTGATCTCCCTGCTTTGCCGCTATGGGGCCCCTGAGCAGGCGGGGGGGCCTGGTGTCAGCATGGGCCCCCTGCCTGTCATCGCATGGTGGGCTGTATCGGCATCTAGCCAATACAGCTCACCACAGTGATGAGGGAAGGAGCGCTGCGCTCCGCTCCTCCCATCATCCCCCACACCGTCTGACAGTGGGCGGCCGGGCGCGATGACATCACCGCCCAGCGCCTGCTGTCAGATGAGCGGGAGCAGGAACAGGAAGCACCGCTGGAATAAGGAGGAAGAGAGGTGAGTATTTATTTGCTGTGTTTTTATGGGGGCTGCCTTATTCTACAGTATTTGCCTATGGGGGAGGGAGTGCTGCCTTATATGCAGGATCTGCATATAGGGGAGGGAGTGCTGCCTCATATACAGGATCTGCCTATAGGGGAGGCAGAGCTGCCTCATATACAGGATCTGCTTATGGGGGAGTGCTGCATTATATACAGGATCTGCCTACAGGAGAGGGAGTGCTGCCTTATATACAGGATCTGCCTATAGCAGAGGGAGTGCTGCATTATATGCAGGATCTGCTTATAGGGGGAGTGCTGCCTTATATACAGGATCTGCCTATAGGGGAGGGAGTGCTGCCTTATATACAGGATCTGCCTATAGGGGAGGGAGTGCTGCCTCATATACAGGATCTGCCTATAGGAGAGGGAGTGCTGCCTTATATACAGGATCTGCCTATAGGGGGAGTGCTGCCTCATATACAGGATCTGCCTATAGGGGAGGCAGAGCTGCCTCATATACAGGATCTGCTTATGGGGGAGTGCTGCATTATATACAGAATCTGCCTATAGGGGGGAGTGCTGCCTCATATACAGGATCTGCCTATAGCAGAGGGAGTGCTGCATTATATGCAGGATCTGCTTATAGGGGGAGTGCTGCCTTATATACAGGATCTGCCTATAGGGGAGGGAGTGCTGCCTTATATACAGGATCTGCCTATAGGGGAGGGAGTGCTGCCTCATACACAGGATCTGCCTATAGGAGAGGGAGTGCTGCCTTATATGCAGGAACTGCCTATAGGGGGGAGTGCTGCCTTATATACAGGATCTGCCTATAGGGGAGGGAGTGCTGCCTTATATGCAGGATCTGCCTATAGGAGAGGGAGTGCTGCCTCATATACAGGATCTGCCTATAGGGGAGGGAGTACTGCCTTATATACAGGATCTGCCTATGGGAGTAGTGCTGCCTTATATACATGATCTGCCTATAGGGGAGGGAGTGCTGCCTTATATACAGGATCTGCCTACAGGAGAGGGAGTGCTGCCTTATATACAGGATCTGCCTATAGGGGGAGTGCTGCCTCACATACAGGATCTGCTATAGGGGAGGGAGTGCTGCCTTATTCTACACGATCTGCCTATGGGGGGAGTGCTGCCTTATTCTACACAATCTGCCTATAGGGGGAGTGCTGTCTCATATACAGGATCTGCTATAGGGGAGGGAGTGCTGTCTTATTCTACAGTATCTGCCTATAGGGGAGGGAATGCTGCCTTATATACAGGATCTGCCTATAGGGGGGAGTGCTGCCTTATTCTACACGATCTGCCTATGGGGGGAGTGCTGCCTTATTCTACACAATCTGCCTATGGGGGAGTGCTGCCTTATATACAGATCTGCCTATAGGGGGAGTGCTGCCTTATTCTAGAGGATCTGCCTATAGGGGGGAGTGCTGCCTTATTCTACAGGATCTGCCTATGGGGGGAGTGCTGCCTTATTCTACAGGATCTCCCTATAGGGGGTGCTGCTTTATTCTACAGGATCTGCCTATGGGGGGTGCTGCCTTATACTACAGGGTCTGCCTATGGGGGGAGTGCTGCCTTATTCTACAGGATCTCCCTACAGGGGGTGCTGCTTTATTCTACAGGATCTGCCTATGGGGGGTGCTGCCTTATACTACAGGGTCTGCCTATGGGGGATGCTTTAAACTACAGGGTCTGCCTATAGGGGTGCTGCCTTGTGCTATATTGAGGGCTATCTGGCACATTATACTATATGGCGGTTATCTATGGGGTCATCATACAGTGTGGGGATTACAGTGTTGGAACCATCAAACAGTTTGAAGGCTACTAAGGGGTCAGTATAATGTGTGGGTGGTACTATACAGTTAGGGGGCATTATACTGTGTATAGGGGAGCTGTATGGGGGGGAGACTCGGGACATTATTAAATTTAAAGTGAAAAATATTTAGAATTGAGAGTCCTCAGTGGTTGATACCTTTTAATGGCTAACTGAAAAGATGGTAACAAATTGAAAGCTTTCGAGACTACACAGGTCTCTTCATCAGGCAAAGACTAAAACAAATTCTGAAGAATCATATATTTATGCACAACATAGCCTAGAAAAAAAAGGGAAAAACCATGGATAAGACAGGTGACATGAAGCAGAATTACCATGAGTGATAAACAGCTATGTCCATAAATATTGGGCCAGTTCTTAGATGAGGATTGTTTTATTGGGGTCTGGTTCTGTTGTGATGACCCCTCATAGTCTGAGGGGCACGTTCCTTAGTTGATGTAAAAAGACATAAATCCATGCGACACATTCATTCCTGTAGTGAGAGTGTCAAAGGTCATCAGTTTATATTCCCAGACTCTCCTGTCTCTCTGAGATTTGAAGCTATCTTTTAACCCAAGTAATTTCATGTCCATAATGTTATGATTTGGGAGACAAATATGTATTGCCACAGGTAGATCCATTCTTTTTTCTCTTATTGTGTGGCAGTGAGAATTCATTCTTGTTCTAAGCTTTTGCCCTGTCCCCTCCACATACAGACCCCCAGTTGGACATTTAGGACATTTCTAAATGTCCAACTGGGGGTCTGTATGTGGGGGAGACAGGGCAAAAGCTTAGAACAAGAATGAACTCTCACCGCCACACAATAAGAGAAAAAAGAATGGATCTACCTATGGCAATACATTTTTTGTCTCCCAAATCGTAACATTATGGACATGAAATTACTTGTGTTAAAAGGTAGCTTCAAATCTCAGAGAGACAGGAGAGTCTGGGAATATAAACTGATGACGCCCTTTGACACTCTCATTGCAGGAATGAATGTGTCGCACGGATTTATGTCTTATTACATCAACTAAGGAACTTGCCCCTCAGACTATGAGGGGTCATCACAACAGAACCAGACCCCAATAAAACAATCCTTATCTACGAACTGGCCCAATATTTATAGACATAACTGTTTATCACTCATGGTAATTCTGCTTCATGTCACCTGTCTTATCCATGGTTTTTCCTTTTTTTTCTATGCTATGTGGTGCATAAATATGTGATTCTTCAGAATTTGTTTTAGTCTTTGCCTGATGAAGAGACCTGTGTAGTCTTGAAAGCTTGCGATTTGTTACCATCTTTTCAGTTAGCCATTAAAAGGTATCAACCACTGAGGACTGTCAATTCTAAATATTTTTCTATCTACTGGCTAGGTAGCTAGAAGGAATATAGAGCGCACATAGGGTCTTATCCGAGAAAAAAGAGGATCTCAATCCCTCTACAAAAAAGCCCAGACAAGGCTCCTATAGATGTGGCATCCCGAGATGCCTATGTTGCTCAAGCATCATTCATGATGCAAAAACTTTTTCATCAGACAGTGGAAATTCAGATGAGTTTCAAATCAAATACCATTTGACTTGCCAATCCAGTTTTGTCATCTATGTCATTTTATGCGAATGTAAGAAATTATATGTGGGCAGGACAACGCAACAGCTGCATAAAAGAATAAACTCGCACAGGTATAATATAAAAGAAGGATTTTTACAGCATGGCCTTTCCAGGCATTTTGCAATGTATCACAACAAAAGGATATCCTTCAGGGTGATCCCTATTGACCATGTCCCCCTTGATAATCCCAATCGAGTCCAGACTCTCAACAGAAAAGAGATCTTCTGGATTCACAAGCTGAATACCATAAATCCCCATGGACTCAACGAAACAACTGATTTGTTCAATTGAAGGAAAAAATAAAAATAAAAAATAATTCTCAGGGATTCTTTCCTTTTTTTTTTTTTTTTTTTTTTTCTTTCCACTGTTATCTCTTTGATTTCACAGACTCTTGTGAACCTACCACCAAACAAAACAATCCGATCCAATCCACCCCACCCATGGCTTAATGGTTCAAAACATCAGTGGCAGGGTCCTGACAAAGAATAAATGTTTTAACACTGTAGGTTCTAGCACTTGCCTAGCTTGTAAAAGTTATTCATTTGCTTGACTACTCTTTTTAATGTGTTTTTTTTTATTTAGATTTTTACATGTATGAGCAATGGTTTTAAGTGCTTTACTCAATTATATTTTATGATTGTTTCGTGTGTTTTATGATGTACATATATGTTTGAATATGTGTTTAGGTCAGATTCCCCACCCACTGGGTGTGGTGTTTCTTGTTTGTGTTTTTTTTTTTTTTTTTTTCTTTGAAAGGAGGTGTCTCCATGTGCCTTTTTTTGCTATAAATACAAGACCCTGTATGTGTATGTTTATAGACTGTCCTGAGGAAGTGGTGTGATCACCACGAAACGCGTAGAAATAAAGTCTATTCTCTATTACTTCTATTTGGACTTCTCTGGTACATTATCCTGACAGGCGAGCAGCGCAGTCTGATGCCCCATTCTCTTCATCTAGCCAAGGATCTATCTACTGGCTAACACGGTACCAAGATATATTTCTTTCCTGTAAATTTAAAGTGGGCACTTAGTGTAATAGGGGAACTCAGGTTACTGTGACTATCAAAGGGGCACACAGAGGGCATTATTACTTTCTAGGGGGCAAAATGTGGGCTCTGTTTTCTAGGGCACTTGCACCCGGCATTACTATATTATAGAGGGGTGCTTTAGAATTTAGAGGGAACAGAGAACCACAGAGTAGGTGCAGTAATAGGGTTACATATGGCAGCAGAGGCTCAGTATCGGGGTATCAGGTGGAGTAGTAAGGACGCATACAGCAACAGCGGCTCAGTATCGGGTATCAGGTGCAGTAATGGGGTCACATACGGCAGCAGCAGCTGAGTATTGGGGTATCAGGTGCAGTAATAGGGACACATACTGCAGCAGCGGCTCAGTATTGGGGTATCAGGTGCAGTAATAGGGACACATATGCCAGCAGCGGCTCAGTATTGGGGTATCAGGTGCAATAATAAGGACACATACGCCTGCAGCGGCTCAGTATTGGGGTATTGGGGGCAGTAATAGGGTCACATACGGCAGCAGCGGCTCAGTATCGGGGTATCAGGCGCAGTAATAGGGACACATACGCCAGCAGTGGCTCAGTATTGGGGTATCAGGTGCAGTAATAGGGTCACATACGGCAGCAGTGGTCAGTATTGGGGTATCAGGTGTAGTAATAAGGACACATACGGCAGCAGCGGCTCAGTATTGGGGTATCAGGTGTAGTAATAGGGACACATACGCCAGCAGCGGCTCAGTATTGGGGTATCAGGTGTAGTAATAAGGATAGATACGGCAGCAGTGGCTCAGTATTGGGGTATCAGCAGGATGAGGGGTTTGTGCAGGTTGGGAATAGATGGTGATGGATGGAATGTGAGAAGTGAAACATGTCTTTGTTGTTTTCTCTGCAGACGAGTTGTAGCTGGAAGAATTTGTCATGTCGGTCTGGGTCAGATGGAAAAGACGGGAAAAGTGACGATTCCATCATAAAGAATGTCAATGGTAAGTCATTATCTATAACTGTGCAGTGATCTCTTATATGATCTGTAGGGCTGGTATCTACCAATGACCATATGGCGGTAATATCCATGTTGGTCGTTATATAGAGATTATCTTCAGTAACAGCGCGGTCATCTGCTGAGGTTCTCCTCCACTATTAGGGGGCGCCATCGAGTTGTAATCAAGGTTACCTGGTTAGGGGCCCACTCAGAAGCTTCGCCCCCCCTGTACCTAAACCCTAGCTACAGAGTTATTACCACATAAACTGACACTGGTAAGAATTGCAAAATTTGGTCTGGTCATGAGGATAAAAGCAGGGTTGGCAGGGTTAAAGGTGTTAAACTATGATATTGGGTTTAATTATGCACTTATCTGCAATCCTCCACTGTAAATGCAGCCCATGATTTGCTCTGCTGCCCTCACTTAGCATCTGTGGAACTTATTGTTCTCCAATCAGCAAGGTTGAAGTTCCAAGAATAAATGCTCCAGAACAGATTTTTCATGAAGAATACAAGTATTTTCTATAACAGAAATCTCAGGAGAGCTGAAAGTTACTTTTTATGACACAACATTATGGCCTTAAGAGGCAACTTTGTGGTTTATTGGAGGTATTATACTTTGAACTCAATGATAAAAGAATAAAGTAAGTATAATGATAGTTACAGGAAGCCAAATGTTATTCTTTAACTCAATTTCTATGTATGGGATTGGGCTCTTGAACAGCTGTCAAGAAATGAAAATGAATTAATCAGCACAGAAATTAAACCTTAAAGGACATGGTTTCGAAAGGACGAGATTCACATTACTACAATAAAATAACTCAATATGCTGACAAAACTCTTTACATATCACAAGTACTAGGTGACCAGAGGGGGAAGACAGTGGTTTTAATAAGTAAAAGTCACACTATGACTGATATTGGTTAGCAGATTACATCAGCTTTTGACATAAACGAAGACTTAAAATTCACAAATTGAGGAAAATGTTTTGAAATATAGCAAATGGCAAAAAATTACTTTCACAATTCTCTGAAAAAGCTAGAATGATGGATGGGTTGAGTAAATTTAGGCAAATGTATAAAGCTGGTGCTTAAGCGACTTTTTTTTTTATTTCACTCTTGGAGTGGTATAAGTAATATATTTTCTCTGCATGTACTAGATTACTTACCAGCCTCAATCCTCTACTGTTTCCGAACTGCTCCGGTTGTCTTCTACAGGATGTGAGTGGCCAAATCGCTCCAGTATTTGCTGGACAGACTAAAAGTCACCTCTCAATTTAAGTCTAAGTCTTTCATAGACTTGCATTGAGAGCATGTTACCTTACCTCTTACTTCCGGTCAGTCAGGAACTGCGGTCACAAGGGGATGGTGATTGACAGAACTGGAAAAAGCAGAAGACAGTGTCTGGTAAGTATTTTGCTACATGCAGGGAACAGACATTAGTGATACCACTCTGGTGGTGAAATTAAAACGGTTGTCCATTCTAAAACTACAAGTCAGCAGTCACTAACCTCCGTGAGAAGGAGGAAACGGGTGATCATGTGACCGCAAGTATGTGATTTGCATACTTCTGGCCACATTCTGACTAGACTGTATCCGACCTTGCTAAATATACTTGCACGCCCATCAAGTTGCAATGGACCACATGTATGCAAATCACATACTTATTGTCACGCTCCTGCCCGCTTCAGAGAATCCTCACAGTTATGCAACTTACTTCTGTATTTTTGTTTCATGAGATTGGTGTCAGCATTAATAAATCTACCCCTGTTAGTTGTTGAGTTCACGCCTCTGCACAGGGGGAATCTCGAACCATCTCTGCTGCGGTCTCCCATTCTTCTCCAGCCGCAGTGGAGTCTGCTCAGCGGAGACGTTGGTCCCAGCATCTTGCTCAGTCTCACTCTGTCCATAGGGTTACTGCTGCTTTTCCAGCTTCTGCCATTGAAGCCAGTGCTGGGCAGTGGCGAGCAGACGCTTTCGGGACTAAGTCCTGCTTTTCCCCTTCTGAGCATGCCCAGGGCAAGATCTCCCGTTGGAGATCGAGGGTCACATGCTTAGATGCTGCAACAGATCCCATTGGTCCTCCAGGAAGGTCCTGAAGGTGCTCAACTTCTGTGGCAGCCTCCCATTGGGCCTTCTGGGAAGGTCATGTACATGCTGCAGCTATATAAGGTTCGCATGACCGCACGGCCATGCGCTAGTATACAATTGTAATCGTGTGTGTGTTGATGAGTGCAAGTCGTTCATTAAAAAACCCATCCCTTGTGTATGACTGTTCGCATAAGGTGTATGGCTGCAATCTAGTGCCCAGCTGAACTCACAGCATTAACACACGAAACAGTGTCTACTGCTGTGACCGCCAGTATGGCGCCACGCGCCATTAGAGCGCTTCTTTAGCCCAAGTCTGGGTGGTTAGTGGCGTCCGCTAGTACAGCACAGTTCGCACTCTCATGCAGCTTTAATTATTATTTTGGTTACGCTGACACCCCATTAGCGATGTCGAGCGCAAGAAGTCCAGACAGACTCAGATCCCAAGTCTTGGGACTGAGCTCGGTGACTCCTTGCTTGCGCTCTGGCGTGCGGTACCGCGGCCCTGTGAGTTAACAGGGTTCGCTTCCTTCACACAGGGTGAAGTTTACCCGTGTGTGTATTCACATTGTACCGCCATATAGTCCGTCATTACTTGGCAGCAGGTTCCATCTCTGCACGGTGGACCCCGGGCTGCGAACGCACCTTATTCTATCTTTCTTATTATTTGGTGCATTCCGCTAGCCCTAACATTATACTAGCGCCAGGGTCTGGCTAATAATGATGGACAAACAGCAATCCTTGTAGTACATCCAGCAGCTGGAGGGTAGGTTGGCAGCTCTCGAGCGCACAACCTCAGCTGTGGATGTAACCGCAGTTGCTGTTCAGGCTGCTAGCGTGGCTGCAGCCACCTTGTCTACTGCAATCCCTGTACCGAATCTATCTCGCCTCCCGCTGCCAGAAAAATGTTCTGGTGATAGTAAGTCTCGTAGGGGTTTCGTGAGTCAGTGCTCTATACATCTCGAGCGGGCCAAGGTGGGGTTTATTGTGTCTCTCCTGTCGGACAGGGAGTTAGAGTGGGCTACGCCGCTGTGGGAGCGAGGCGATCATGTGGTGCAGAGTGCTTCGTTGTTCCTGAGCATTCTGAAACAGGTCTTTTTAGGACCTCGTGTCACCCATGATACCGCACGAACTGTTGGCATTGACTCAGGGCTCATCCTTGGTCAGCCATTTTGCCGTCCACTTCCGCACCCTAGCATCTGAGCTGGAGTTGTCAGATAAAGCCCTAATTCCGATATTTTGGAGGGGGCTGGCTGACCACGTGAAGGACGCCCTGGCCACTAGGGAGATTCCCGCCACACTGGAGGAGTTAATAGCAGTGTCCACTTGTATTGACCTCCGTTTTCACGAGCGGAGGTTAGAGCGAGCCCAGTGTAGGCAGAGGTTTCGGCTGGCTCCCACCTTTGCCAAACCTTTGGAATCTCAAGTCCAGGCCCCTGAGTCAAATGAGGCCATGGAAGTGTCACGAGTGGGATCTAAGTCCCGGACCGCTCGTGCACTCCAGGTTTGTCATGTTTGCCAGCAGTCAGGACATCTTGCCACCTGATGTTCCCAGCGGTCGAGGAAACGTCAGCGTCTAGTGGTAGTAGGTGGAGGTACACTAGACATGGCGATGTTTGCCTCCAAATTGTCCTTTGAGGGGACAATAACAATAGGCTCATTCACTCACTCGGTAGAGCTCTGCGTGGATTCTGGGGCGGAGGGCAATTTTATGTCTTCTGCCTTCGCCCAACGTCACGCAATACCCGTGGTTATGCTAGCTCAACCAGTAACGGTACGAGTGGTGAATGGGTCGACACTGTCCTCACAGATAACACACCAGACCATCCCTTTTACTCTGTCCATGTCACCATCCCATCAGGAGATTATATCTCTGCTCGTCATTCCTGAGGGAATTGATGAGGTCCTGTTGGGGATACCTTGGCTACGGTACCACTCTCCTCATATCGAGTGGTCCTCAGGCAGAATTCTGGGATGGGGTGAATCTTGTGGGGGTAGGTGTCAGAGCGAGTGCGTTCAGGTTGCTACTACAGAGGTACCCGCAGATCTATCCTCTCTCCCCAAGCAATATTGGTCCTATGTGGACGTGTTCTCCAAAAAGGCGGCGGAGACCCTTCCACCCCATTGCCCCCATGACTGTCCAATTGACTATTGATCTCTTGCCTGGTGCTGAGCCTCCCCGGGGTCGAGTCTATCCGTTATCTCTCCCGGAGATGGAGGCAATGTCTCAGTACATTCAAGAGAATCTGGCAAGAGGGTTCATCTGGAAGTCAGTGTCACCTGCTGGGGCAGGGTTCTTTTTCAGGCAGAAGAAGAATGGGGAACTACGTCCATGCATAGATTATAGGGGTCTTAACGCCATCACCATTAAGAATAAGTATCCTTTGCCCCTGATATTTGAGCTTTTTGATAGGCTACGGGGAGCAAGGGTATTTACTAAATTATATCTGCGGGTTGCTTACAACCTGATTCGCATCCGTGAGGGGGAAGAATGGAAGACGGCTTTTAACACCAGGGATGGGCACTATGAATATCTGGTGATGCCCTTCGGGCTCTGTAATGCCCCAGCCGTTTTCCAAGACTTTGTAAACGACATCTTCCGGGATATGCTTTCCACCTCGGTCATAGTTTATCTGGATGATATTCTCATCTACTCTCCAGATATAGACTCCAACCGCAGAGATGTTTGCAAGGTCTTCGACCTCCTACGGGCTAACTCCCTCTATGCCAAGTTGGAGAAGTGTGTGTTTGAGCAGGAGTCATTGCCTTCCCTTCGCTATATCATCTCTGCCCAGGGATTGGCTATGGATCCTGCCAAGCTACAGGCTGTGATGGACTGGCAGGAACCCCATTCTCTCAAAGCGGTTCAGCGCTTTATGGGGTTCATTAATTACTATTGTTAGTTCATTCCCCACTTCTCAACTTTGGTAGCTCCCTTGGTTGCCCTCACCAAGAAGGGGCAAATCCCAAATTGTGGTCAGAGGAGGTCTCCAAGGCCTTTCTCTTAATTAAGTCACATTTCGCTAGCGCTCCCATCCTGCATCGCCCCGATGTAAATAGGCCATTTATTATGGAGGTGGATGCCTCATCCGTTGGTGCTGGAGCAGTCCTCTTCCAAAAGGATGCTCAAGGTCGGAAACATCCTTGCTTCTTCTTCTCTAAGACCTTTTCACCAGCGGTGAGGAATTATTCCATCGGGGACAGGGAGTTGCTAGCTATGAAGTTGGCTTTCTCAGAGTGAAGACCTCTTCTGGAGGGAGCTCGCTTTCCCTTCCAGGTGTTCACAGACCACAAAAACTTGGTGTATTTACAGACAGCCCAGCAGCTAAATTCTCGTCAGGCTAGATGGTCCCTGTTCTTCTCCGGGTTCCATTTCACCCTCCATTTTCTTTCCGGGGAGAAGAACTTCGTGCCAATGCTCTATCTCGCTCTGTAGTATCATCATCATCATCATCAGAGGAGCCTCGGCTTATTGTCCCTTCAGAGAGCCTGAGAACGGTGGCTCCAGTTTTGCTAGAGTCTGTGCCCCCAGGCAAGACTTTCATTCCATCTAATTTGCGACTGGAGGTTCTCTCTTGGGCTCACTCGTCCATGGTGGGTGGACACTTGGGGACCAGGAGGACATCTGAGCTCTTGGCGAGGACGTACTGGTGGCCGCATACGGCTCGTGACGTCGCAGACTATGTTCGAGCATGTATATATGAAGAGAAGGACAGCACCACAGCAATTGTGAAAAAACAGCTCCCGTGTTTATTCTGCCATCTGCAACGTTTCGGTCCGTGGACCTTTTTCAAGCATAGTGAAAAGACAATACAACCACCATTATATACCTTTAGGCCAAACCCATCAATTAACCAACAACCAATAGGGTAGCTCTATACACTTAGAAAAAAATACATCATGATATAACATACATATACAAATATAAAAATAATCCCACATAGCCAGCCCCCTGTATATACTAACCGCTAGCACAGTCCAACTACCTCTGATCGCTCCCCACTGTTAAATCGCGCTCATAAATCCCAAATAAGTCCCCAAAGTCCACAATGTAAACAGATACAAGGGAAAACTCTATTATATACTGCTTTATATTGTTTTTTCAATTGAGGTAGCTGTATAAATAGTTTTCCCAATATGTAGCTTTGTCTTGTATGTGCGTATAAAACCTCTTGATCAGTTTGATCTATTGGTACACTGAATTCGTACACTGGGATGGATCCCCTGGTGAGGACGTGCGCCCTGTTGTCCATAGAGACGCTGCCACTATAGGGTGCGGCTTTACTACTACGGTTTGATATGTTCAGGCATGTGTCTCCTGCGCCAAGGACAAGTCTCCTCGGCAACGGCCAGCTAAGTTGCTTTACCCCATGCCGGTGGCGGACAGGCCCTGAGAGATGGTCGGGATTGATTTTGTGGTGGGCTTACCCAAGTCTCGTAACTGCACCATTATCTGGGTGATCACTGACCATTTTTCCAAAATGGTGCACTTGGTGCCTCTTCCACGGCTACCTTCTGCACGGGCTCTGGCTGTGTTGTTCATCAAACATATCTTTTGCCTACACGGTATGCCAGACAAAATTGTTAGTGACTGGGGTCCTCAGTTTGCATCTCGAATCTGGAGAGAGCTTTGTCGTCTACTCAGTATTGAGTTCAATCTCTCTTCGGCATATCATCCCGAGATGAATGGGTTGGTAGAGAGGGCCAACCAGACCCTGGTCACATATTTACGACATTTTGTTTCTGCCAGGCAGGATGACTGGGCATCCTTGCTACAGTGGGCAGAGTTTGCGCTTAACAATGCCGTAGCTGACTCCACTGGTCAGACTCCATTCCTCATAAAGTACAGCCAGCATCCGCGTGTCCCTGTGCCCATGCCCATGTCTTCCACTGACTCCAGGGTGGCAGACTGGGCTGTGGAGGCACAGGACATTTGGGACCACACTCAGGATGCCATTCGGGCCTCCAAGGAGAGAATGAGGTCCTCTGCCGATGCTCATCGGCGCCCCGCTCCGACCTTTGCTCCTGGCGACTTAGTGTGGCTCTCCGCCCGTAACATCAGGCTGCGTGTTGAGTCCACTAAGTTTGCACCTCGCTACTTGAGTCCCTTCAAGGTCCTCAAACAGGTTAACCATGTGGTCTACCATCTGGCCCTTCCTCCACGATTGGGTATCACCGACACCTTTCATGTGTCCCTCTGCATGTCCAGGTTTTCCGAGTCATCTGCCGGGACATCGGGTTCGTCTACGGACGATTACGAGGTGAACACTATTTTGGGGTGCAAGGTGGTACGTGGCAAAAAATTCTATTTGGTGGATTGGAAGAGTTATGGCCCAGAGGAAAGGTCCTGGGAGCCTGCTGAACACATTCAAGCTCCACAGCTCATTGCTGCCTTCGAGCGTAGCGAGGTCCAAGGAGGGGGGGTAATGTTAGGTGTCGAGTTCCCGCCTCTGCACAGGGGGAATCTCGAACCATCTCTGCTGTGGTCTCCCATTCTTCTCCAGCCGCAGTGGAGTCTGCTCAGCGGAGACGTCGGTCCCAGCATCTTGCTCAGTCTCACTCTGTGCATAAGGTTACTGCTGCTTTTCCAGCTTCTGCCATTGAAGCCAGTGCTGGGCAGCGGCGAGCAGACGCTTTCGGGACTAAGTCCTGCTTTTCCCCTTCTGAGCATGCCCAGGGCAAGATCTCCCATTGGAGATCGAGGGTCCCATGCTCAGATGCTGCAGCAGATCCCATTGGTCCTCCAGGAAGGTCCTGAAGGTGCTCAACTTCTGTGGCAGCCGCCCATTGGTCCTTCTGGGAAGGTCATGTACAAGCTGCAGCTATATAAGGTTCGCATGACCGCACGGCCATGCGCTAGTATACAATTGTAATCGTGTGTGTGTTCATGAGTGCAAGTCGTTCCTTAAAAACCCATCCCTTGTGTATGACTGTTCGCGTAAGGTGTATGGCTGCAATCTAGCACCCGACTGAACTCACAGCGTTAACACATGAAAGAGCGTCTACTGCTGTGACCGCCAGTACGGTGCCACGCACCATTAGAGCGCTTCTTTAGCCCAAGTCTGGGTGGTTAGTGGCGTCCGCCAGTACGGCACAGTTCGCACTCTCATGCAGCTTTAATTATTATTTTGGTTATGCTGACACCCCATTAGCGGTGTCGAGCGCAAGAATCCCAAGACTCGGATCCCAAGTCTTGGGACTGAGCTCGGTGACTCCTTGCTTGCGCTCTGGCGTGCGGTACCGCGGCCCTGTGAGTTAACAGGGTTCGCTTCCTTCACACAGGGTGAAGTTTACCCGTGTGTGTATTCACATTGTACTGCCATATAGTCCGTCATTACTTGGCAGCAGGTTCCATCTCTGCACGGTGGACCCCGGGCTGCGAACGCACCTTATTCTATCTTTCTTATTATTTGTTGCGTTCCGCTAGCCCTAACAACCGCTATATTCTTTAGGTTTTTTGCCTACAGTGGAAACATAAAGGAAAAATAGTTTTGAACATGACATTCAATAGAAAATGACACATTTTTTTTCTCAGATTCAACCTTTGCGGGCCTTTTTACATGCCATACAGAGGAAAAGTTAGGCTCTTCAGACTTTTAGAGTCACTGTATTACAGTTCTGTACTACTCAAAATATATGTACTACTCAAATATTAAATAGTCGTGTTAGTGTTGTGTTTATGAGCTCTAACGAATATTTTTACTAAATAGAATTTGACAAAATATTATTTTTCAGAAACCACATTTCCATTTAAAGTAATTTAAATGCCTTTTGGTTATTTATTTTCATATACAGATTAAAAAATGAATTGTGTTGGCTGACATAAATATAATAAAATCTTAGTAAAGCTTTATTCCGGTGCTAAAATTTGTGTATGACATATCTATTAGTAGATTTATCTTACGCTAATCCTTCACAGGACGAAATGACCCATACAGAATTTTCTTTTGATCAAAAAACTGTTAATTACAATTACTTTTCCCCAATGATTTATACTCTTAACAATGACAAATTCGTAAGGCGAAATCACAAAGAACAAGAAAGTAGAAAGCATGCAACTTTTTGCCTCCAGCGAGCCCAACTTTGTTATTAACATATTCATGTCAAACATTAAGCATTATGTGGGAACATTAATAAAAGTTTTAAAATTCAATCATTGCTTTAATATTTTTTTTTTTCGAGCAGGAAATTGATAAATGTTTCTATTAACTAATAACCCAGGAATCAACAGCCTTATAATGCTGGTTTATTCTGCTTGGAAAATTAGGCAATCCATCATGACTGATTTGCTCTCATTTCCTTCAGCAAATAAGTGAGATGAAAACTTTTAAACCAATAAGATAATGCACTTAAGAAATTCTGCAGAGAGATAGATGTACTAGGATGCCAATAGCATCAGCTCCAAGAATAGAGTTCAAATGATATCAAAATCTGTCAACACAGTGTCTAGAAATATCACAATATCAAAGGATCTTAGCTGGTAAAGAACCTCAGCATTCAGTAAAATTTGATATTTGAAGATATTTACATACAGTATTATTGGAAGTATATATGGTAAAATCTCTTATCAATATTTGCTAAAGGTTATAAAAGTGGTCAGTACATTTCCATTCAAAAATATAAGTTCTATAAATCACCAATGCTAATGTTTTGCATATCAAATTCTTATTTTTGTGGTTTTGATAAATTGATATCTTGGTAAGTCTATTGCAAATGTATACTTAGGAAGTGGCATAACTGTTAGAGAGACAGTGCAGTGTCAAGATGATAATTAGCGTGCACACTGTCAGAGGAGTGAGGTGCTGGTGGAAAGAGCTGAGAAGCACTAAACCATGTGATACCAAAATTCACCACACACTCTAGGGGTATAGATATGCAAAAAGGTTTTATTGAAGTCTTCCATACAAAAAGTTCAAAAAAATTGAAGGAGCAGATTAAGTTGCTGATACAGATTGGCAACTATAATACACACTAGACGTTTCGACCCCTTCTGGGTCTTAGTCATTACGTCGCTTAAGTCTGCAGAGAGAGATTTAATTCTTATGTTTAAGGTCAAAATGAAAGTTTCCTTGTGGAATCGACCCTGCAGGTACTGGTCTTCAAAGGACAGAGGTTAACATGGAGGTTCCTGGATACCTCCCTGATCTCTGTAGCATGAGAAGCTGCGTCCCGCATAGTCCCATTACAGCAAGGTGCTGGGGAATTGCCTCTCATACTACAGAAATAAGGGTGGCATCCACAAACCTCCATGTCAACCTCTGTCCTCTGCACTCTCAGTCAAAATCCAGACCTAAATCTCATTGAAAATATGTGGCAAGACTTTAAAATTGCTGTTCACGAACATTATCCATCCAATCTCACTGAGCTAGAGCATGTTTGCAAAGAAGAATGGGCAAAAATTTTAGCCCTTAGATATGCAAAGCTGGTAGAGTCATACCCCAGAATACTTGCAGCAGTAATTGCAGAGAAAGGTGATCCTACAAAGTATAGACTCACTCAGGGAGATCTGAATAAAAATACATATCACAATTTTCATATTTGTAATTTTTAAATATTTAGAAACTATGTATCATTTACTTTACAGTTCACAAATACTTGATACTTTGTGTTTGTATATCACATAAAATGCAAATAAAATACATTCATGTTTGGGTGTGTAACATGAAGAAAATTAAACAAGGTTATGAATATTTTTTCATGGCAATGCACACTGATAATAACCTGCATGTGCGGTTATCTAAAAAAAAAAACCACTGTAGCCATTTCACTTTTAAAACACCTGTATTTCTAAACTACATACTATAATTGTATGTCTAATAGACCATTTCTAGTCCCCTCAATGTTGCATATACTGTACAGAACCCTGAAAAAGCTACTGCCATCTACATAGCAAGTGATTTACAGCTATTATGCAATAGTATTAGGGTATGTGCACACGTTGCGGATTTGCCTGCGGATTCGCAGCGGACTTGATGCTGTGGATTCGCAGCAGTTTTCCATCTGGTTTACAGTACCATGTAAACCTATGGAAAACCAAATCTGTAGTGCCCATGGTGCGGAAAATATCGCGCAAAAATGCTGCGGTTTATTTTCCACAGCATGTAAATTCTTTGTGCAGATTCCGCAGTGTTTTACACCTGCTCCTCAATAGGAATTCGAGGGTGTTAAAATGCAGGTGAAATCCTCACAAAAAATCTGGAAATCTGCGATAAATCTGCGGGTAATCTGCAGGTAAAACACAGTGCGTTTTACCTGCGGATTTTTCAAAAACTGAGCGGAAAAATCAGCACAGAAATCCGCAACGTGGGCACATAGCCTAACTTGCCTTAGGCTACTTTCACACTAGGGTTAACTGCAATCCGTCACAATGCGTAGTTTTGCAGAAAAAACGCATCCTGCAAAAGTGTTTGCAGGATGCGTTTTTTCTCCATTGACTAACATTACGCGACGCATTGCGACGGATTGCCACACGTCGCAACCGTCGCGCGACGGTTGCACCGTTTTTCGGCCGACCGTCGGTCGCAAAAAACGTTCCATGTAACATTTTTTGCAGCCGACGGACCGTCTTTTCCGACCGCGCATGCGCGGCCAGAACTCCTCCCCCACCTCCCCGCACCTCACAATGGGGCAGCGGATGCGCTGAAAAGCAGCATCCGCTGCACCCGTTGTGCGGCGGAGGCAACGCTAGCGTCGGTAACCTCGGCCCGACGCACTGCGACGGGCCGGGCCCGACGCTAGTGTGAAAGAAGCCTTACATGCTTAGTTTTATGTAACCTTCATTTTTTTCTAATAGTTTAACATTTTGGTGCCTTTGGAAAGAGTTACTACTTTTCAATTGAGTTAAAGTTTTATATTACAATAATTTTAGCTTACAATTGTCATCCCTGAAAAGATAAAACTTGCATTCGGGGGGACAATCGGTTCATAATTGTTTACCTGAAACATAATGGCAGACATTTGGATATAGTTATCGAGATTAAGAAAAACAAAGAAAACTAATCTATCCAATAAACTTTATTAAACAAAATAAGGATAAAAGACTGACACAACACCCAGACCCCTCTAAATGGGGGTGGGTCAATTAAAAAACCTGGCCCAAAAAGATTGTAAAGGGCAAAGGGTGGGAGGGACAACGGGGCCGATAGCAAAAACCCTACACGTCCCTACAAATATTCCCTGCCTGTCTGCGGAGGTTGGCACCCTCTTGGACGCAATATGGCGCCCCCGCTCACCGTCGACTCACCCTTAAGGCCCTATAAGTCCCTCTACATGTATAAAGATACTATACCACAAACAACACCCAATACATGGCCTAACCAAACTCGGGACCAAAAAAGAGAAAAAACACCAGGTAGTGATTCACCAGTAAAGACAAACGGTCTGACCGTACCAATCCCTAATGCTAAAGTATAACGCCTGAAACTAAGGCTAATACACCCTAAGGAGTCCCTAACCGAGTCTCCCTACCTGTCAGCGGAGGTTGGCACCCTCTTGAACGCAAATGGCGCCCCCGCTCCTCGGCGGCTGCCCCTATTAACCCTGGCTGAATCCCTAAAAGAAGATATATCGGGATACTAAATACGGGTGGTGCCTTAGGGGCTATACTAGTGACCCAGATAAATAGGTCCCTATAGCTCGGTCAGACCCTAAAGATAAAGCAAATAGCAACAATACTTAAACCAATGCTTGCACGGCAATAGGAAAGATGTATATAACAGCTTAACGAATACAACTATATTATGATCACAGTTGGTAAAGTACTCGTATGCAAATACAATGGTTGCGGGGAAGAAAAAAAAACAAAAAAAAAAAACACACAACTGGTGAAAAACATATAAACTTAAAAGGCCTGAAACACTTATCTGTGTTCAGGTCTCGCCTCTACGCGTTTCCCCCCCATGATGTGGTTCCTCAGGAGGCATATGGGAAAAAGAGATACTGTGTGAATAGATCACATCAGAGATACATGTTGTGCCTGGTTGCAGGTCAAGGAAACACTGACTAAAACGCCATTAAATAGTCTCCTCCCCCCCTCCCCAATAGGGACAAAGGGTTAAGGGGCTAATTACCACCTGTGTTCGCCGCTTAAAAAAAAAAAAAAAAAAAAAATATTCATGTTCATATTCATGTCCACCCCGCTCCAACAGCGCATGTGCCTGGGCGCAATGTTTCTGTCCGGCATCTCATCCCTGGACAAACAGCAAAAGCGCATCGACGCCGACTTAAGGCTAATGTAAATAATGCCATAAACACCTTTGCATACAGCTGGGTGCGATATTCATACCCACCCAGCTGTATAAGGGACACCCAAACTGGAGCCACAGCAACGGAGGACAACTATACCGGGGTTACACAGGGACATTAAACCACACATGTTAAACATTATAGCTGGCACATTTTGCGCCCTAGAAGCGTAGTGATTGCGCCATTGGTTATATTTAAAGGACCCCTTACATGTAATCACAGCTGCACCGTCACATACACATGGCCCAAGTATACTATTATGGACACCTATTGGCGATCCCTTAAAACCTGGCGGCCCTTACATGTACTTAAGAAAAAAAAAAAAAAAGAAGATATGGCGTTTACAAAAAATATTGGCATGTGATGCCATATGATATATCATATGGAGGTGATATATGCATAAAAATACATCTATATGTATTGTTATTTTTATACAATTAGTGTACATGGTTAACAAACTATTTGTATGTGGTGCTTTTATAAGTTATACATGGAAACCACGTGTTGTGTGGTGGGTAGTACAGCATCACATGCCAATATTTTTTGTAAACGCCATATCTTCTTTTTTTTTTTCTTTTTTTTTTTTTTTTCTTAAGTACATGTAAGGGCCGCCAGGTTTTAAGGGATCGCCAATAGGTGTCCATAATAGTATACTTGGGCCATGTGTATGTGACGGTGCAGCTGTGATTACATGTAAGGGGTCCTTTAAATATAACCAATGGCGCAATCACTACGCTTCTAGGGCGCAAAATGTGCCAGCTATAATGTTTAACATGTGTGGTTTAATGTCCCTGTGTAACCCCGGTATAGTTGTCCTCCGTTGCTGTGGCTCCAGTATGGGTGTCCCTTATACAGCTGGGTGGGTATGAATATCGCACCCAGCTGTATGCAAAGGTGTTTATGGCATTATTTACATTAGCCTTAAGTCGGCGTCGATGCGCTTTTGCTGTTTGTCCAGGGATGAGATGCCGGACAGAAACATTGCGCCCAGGCACATGCGCTGTTGGAGCGGGGTGGACATGAATATGAACATGAATATTTTTTTTTTTTTTTTTTAAGCGGCGAACACAGGTGGTAATTAGCCCCTTAACCCTTTGTCCCTATTGGGGAGGGGGGGAGGAGACTATTTAATGGCGTTTTAGTCAGTGTTTCCTTGACCTGCAACCAGGCACAACATGTATCTCTGATGTGATCTATTCACACAGTATCTCTTTTTCCCATATGCCTCCTGAGGAACCACATCATGGGGGGGAAACGCGTAGAGGCGAGACCTGAACACAGATAAGTGTTTCAGGCCTTTTAAGTTTATATGTTTTTCACCAGTTGTGTGTTTTTTTTTTTTTTTTTTTTCCCCGCAACCATTGTATTTGCATACGAGTACTTTACCAACTGTGATCATAATATAGTTGTATTCGTTAAGCTGTTATATACATCTTTCCTATTGCCGTGCAAGCATTGGTTTAAGTATTGTTGCTATTTGCTTTATCTTTAGGGTCTGACCGAGCTATAGGGACCTATTTATCTGGGTCACTAGTATAGCCCCTAAGGCACCACCCGTATTTAGTATCCCGATATATCTTCTTTTAGGGATTCAGCCAGGGTTAATAGGGGCAGCCGCCGAGGAGCGGGGGCGCCATTTGCGTTCAAGAGGGTGCCAACCTCCGCTGACAGGTAGGGAGACTCGGTTAGGGACTCCTTAGGGTGTATTAGCCTTAGTTTCAGGCGTTATACTTTAGCATTAGGGATTGGTACGGTCAGACCGTTTGTCTTTACTGGTGAATCACTACCTGGTGTTTTTTCTTTTTTTTTCTTTTTTTTCTCTTTTTTGGTCCCGAGTTTGGTTAGGCCATGTATTGGGTGTTGTTTGTGGTATAGTATCTTTATACATGTAGAGGGACTTATAGGGCCTTAAGGGTGAGTCGACGGTGAGCGGGGGCGCCATATTGCGTCCAAGAGGGTGCCAACCTCCGCAGACAGGCAGGGAATATTTGTAGGGACGTGTAGGGTTTTTGCTATCGGCCCCGTTGTCCCTCCCACCCTTTGCCCTTTACAATCTTTTTGGGCCAGGTTTTTTAATTGACCCACCCCCATTTAGAGGGGTCTGGGTGTTGTGTCAGTCTTTTATCCTTATTTTGTTTAATAAAGTTTATTGGATAGATTAGTTTTCTTTGTTTTTCTTGGTTTAATACTAATTTTGGATTATCAGATATTATACTTTCTATAGTTATCGAGATTATCTAATTCTTAGTTGTTTTTTAGTTTGAAAAATTTGACACATCTTCAGACAGTCTAACTTTACACCAACTATTAGTTGATTTACTTTGCGGCAGAAATTTGCACCAACATTTTTGGTGCATTTTTTGCACACTGTGTTGCATGTTAGACCAAGCCCATACAGTCAACTTCTCAACTAACCCACAAGCCCTTGTCAGAATACCCAAGGAAAATATCTGAAATATATAAGAAATATGGTATATATCATGATAGACAGTTTTATTGCCTCAAAACTGGTAGGATTCTGGCACATTTAGCTTGGTCAATTCCCCCCAATAACTTTATTAAAGCATTAGGCAAAGGCAGAGTATGAGTTTTATTTGTCTCGCCTCTGTGGGATCTCGTTTCACCTTTCCCCAATCATTGACATTCTGAGCTTATTCCTTCCCTCAACTGACACCTGTACTTATGTACTCATAGTTGGTCCGATGATTGAGTGGAGTAGAATCACAGTCAACAAGAATAATTGGAAATATGCCTGCTTTATGCAGCAGCACAAATGAATCACAAAGGCGTACCGGAAATGGCAGCACAGAAATATAATACTGTAGTCAAGTGATCCTGCAGCCGATAACAACAGGGTCTAGACAGATTTGGGCATTTGGTCAGGAAATTAGATTAAGCAAAGCATGGTATGTAGTAGTATCGGGCAGAATCTGAAAGTGGTTACATAAACCATGGATCTGGTAATGTCAGACAGGAAGAACTTGGTAAGGCTGTGTTCACATGTATAGTTGCTATAATTGTTGATAAAATCCATTTAGGAATGAGAAAAATAGAAACATAAAGTTCCAATATAGGATTCATTCACTTTTAATGAAGATGGAAGTGTCCTAAAATGTATTTTGTTTGACTGCAATTCAGCTGCAATTTGTTGTTTAGCTGAATTAAAAAGCAGTCAGCATAACTTTTTTGTGTGGACAAAAATAACTGATGGCACCTGGTATTGATTTTTAACATTGACTTCTATAGGAAACCTATAATTTTATGAAGGTATCTGTTATGTCAGTCATTATCGAATCCATGTTTCAACCTCTGTGCATGCTCAGAACACTAAAGGTATTCAGATGTGTGAATAAATTTGAGTGGAATAGAATTCCACTCGAATTTTCCAAAATGATGCATTGGGCAAAATAATTTTTTGTAATTTGCTTCCATTTTTCTAAACCATAAAAAAATGTAAAACAAAAAATCCTTATACTTACATCACTGTGAACACAGCACAGCGTGATTGGTGCAGGAGGAAATCCTACAGCTTGGACTTTATTTACTATGGCTCAATGATAGTTCAGGTCAAGACAAACTGTTTTCTAGCACTAAAGTAAGGGTATTGTCCATTCTCTTTGACTAGAGTGCCATATTTTCTGCGCATGCACTGTCTGCTTTTTTGCCAGCCCCACTGCAAGACTTACTACTATAGTGATAGCAAAAGGGGCTAGGGTACACTGGTGCCATAAAACCACAAGTGAAATTCAATATGTGAACCAGGCAATAGAAAGTGAACCAACCCAAATTGCATTTACTTCCCTTTCTAATGAATTCTTTTTTGCTTCAATGTTATTGCCAAAAAAGAGCTGCATTACTCTTTCGTCTGATGTCTACAAATATTCCATATCTTTTTTGGTATTTGGTCAAACTCTTATTTTGCTCCTAGTATGTTATGAAATATTAAGCAATATTTTGCAGGGTTATTGTGTGTTTACATCAGGAGTGGACACAGACTGAAAAAGCCCCCTGTGAGTGAACAATATATTGGTCCTGAGCCAACAGCTCTATGGAGTGGACATGGGCCTTCTTATCTCCCAGGACTCTCCGACTGCCCAGGTTGCACCATTGTTATGTGCATCCATAGCTCACATTACTGTGTCTCCATACAATATTTTATATTATTTCGTCATACATTTGAGGACATTTGTAGCCCAAGAGTATCTAGGGTGTAATTGTTTTTAACCCTCCGTCACATACAACTGATCTGACAGGCGCTTCTCTTTTACTTTCATTTCTCCTTCCTCACCAGATTGTGAGGAAATCCCCTCCCTCCAGGTAGTCTCCTGTCTCTTGAAGGTCTGTGAAACCTGATATCACAGTTGGATTTCAGAGCTTCAGGGGAGAGGATATAGCTGCACAGATCTCTCAGGCTCATTGTATGTGAATACGTCACATTCAGTAAGGTTGGTATTTTATGTTTTTATTCATCACAATAGTTTATTTAGCTTGTTTTATGAATGTATAGCACAAAATGTGAGGATATTTCATAGAAATAAGGGAGATTTTATAAAAGAAAGTGTGCTGCTCAGGCATATACAGTAGTTCCCTAACATATTCCTTCTCTTGCTTCAGATTATCTGCTGAAATGGAGAGGAAAATGTACAATTTATCCAAACAACTTGATGTTGAGGAAGTAACAAACATGCTGTTAGATGATAGAGACCTCACACTGAATGAGGATTTAGGAGAGGAAAGTGAGATTGATTCTCATGATGAGGTGGAAGAATGTGTCCTGGATTCTGAAACAGAGCAAGATGGTGACAGTGGTGAGGATGAAGAAGTTGGATCATATTATATTGGAAAAAATACTAAATGGAACAAGAAGCCATTCCAGAAAAAACGTAGGGAACCTTTAAACATTATTACTCACCTTCCTGCAGTAATAGGAACTGCACATAATGCAGAAAAACTGCAGTTGAATGCTGGAACAGTATATTTACAGATGACATTCTGGACTCTATTGTCACATATACCAACCAATATATAGACATTATAAAGGACAAGTACATCTGCAAGAGAACCATCAAGCCCACAGATTAAATAGAACTGCGTGCTTTTTTTTGGATTACTGTACCTTGCAGGAGCTTATAGGGCAAATAGACAAAGTTTGGAGGAACTTTGGGGTAAAGATGGGGATGGAGTTGAAAAATTTAGCCTTCTTATGTCCATAAACAGATTCAAGATTCTAATTCGTTGCCTTTGGTTTGACGACAGAACTACCCGAACCGAACGCAAAACACCTGACCGACTTGCTCCAATTCGTGATATATTTCAAAGATTTGTTGTAAACAGTAAACAAAGTTATTACCCTGGAGAGAATCTCACTATTGACGAAATGCTCCCTGGTTTTCGTGGTAGATGTGCCTTTCGTCAATATATTCCATCAAAGCCAAACAAATATGGAATAAAAATTTATGCCCTTGTTGATGCCAGTAAGACCTACACTTACAACCTGGAAGTTTATGCAGGAAAACAACCAGAAGGTCCTTACTGTGTGAGCAACAAACCCATTGATGTTGTAAAAAGACTGGCTGAACCCTTATTTGGATCGGGTCGCAATATTACAGCTGACAATTGGTTTACAAGTTGTGATATGATTGATTATCTGAAAATTCAGAAGCTGTCATATGTGGGAACTGTAAGAAAAAACAAAAGGGAATTGCCGCCACAGTTTGTAAGTGTGACAGAGAGACAACAGTACAGCAGTATGTTTGCATTCCATAATGGAAAGGCTTTAGTTTCCTATGTACCACATGCCAAAAAAATCGTACTTCTTCTATCAACACTTCATGATGATGCTGCCATCGATCCTGGGACTGGGGCAGAAAAAAAACCGGAGATAATTACATTTTACAATGCCACCAAAGGGGGTGTGGATACAGCAGATCAGATGTGCTCCACTTTCAACGTCAGCAGAAACATCAAACGCTGGCCAATGGTCATATTTTTTGCTATGTTGAATTTGGGTGGTATAAATTCACAAGTAATTTATCTTGAAAACAAGCTTGAACCACTCCGTAGACGATTGTATCTGAAAAAATTGGCCCATGAACTAGTACTTGGAGAGCTACGCAGGAGAAGCGTGAAAACAATCGGTATCCCCTCTCGCCTTCAAGTTCAGCTCAAAAGGTTCCGCCCAGAAGATGATGGTGAAAAGTCACCATCTGCACCACCTCACAAAAGAAGGAGATGCACCACCTGCCAAACGGAAAGCGGAACCAGAAGGCTTTCAAATTATGAATGTCTCAAATGTCATAAAGCAATTTGCCTGACACATGCAAAAATGGTGTGTAATTCTTGCTATTTGCTCTGCAAGTGTGACTTTTCTGGGGAAACCTCAGCATCTACTTCTGATTGAATATGTTTTTAATAGTACTTAAGGTACCTTAAAATTAAGTTTGTGTTCAAAAATTTTCTTTGTACATTTTTTTGAGAGAGTCGAACTGGGGACTATTTGGCGGGAGTTTTGAAAAGTTTGTATTTCATAGTTATTAGTTTTATGTTAAGTAAATGTTTTTTTTTTTGCAACTGATTATGTGTAGTCTCTTTTATTACATCCCTATGAAGGTCACTGATCACTTTTAGAGCACTGAAATTGCAAACAATAGATATTATAGGTATTTTTCCAGCAGGCGCCTGACAGGCACATTGTATGTGAACTCGTTAGTCCGAATATTGTATGTGACGGAGGGTTAAATAATTTACCTAAAATGTAAGTTACTTATGTATTGCATATAGCAAAACAATAGCTCCCCTATTCTTTTTATGACTATCCAGCCTTTGTATGATTTACTCTTTGCAGCTGCTATGGTTACGATTATGCTACCTTATGTGTTTTAACAAATATAACAAATATAACAATTATTTTAACAAATTAAAGGTAAAGCAGGAGCTTAAGAATGTTTTATAAATTTTGCATGCTCTTTGAGCTTTATTTTTATTGCATGAATTTATTTGTCTTAAAAAATTATTAGCTTGGTTTGGCAATGCATTGCGCTATCTTTGTATTGCTTTTTTTATAGTTTCTCATAATATTGTTTCATCAGTACACATGACACATTAGTATTAGATGTGAAGCTATACCTACGCTTTCCTTTTGACTCGAATTACTTAAGTATGGCCACGTTCATACATTCAGTATTTGATCAGTATTTTTTAATCAGTATTTGGAAGCCAAAATATGGAGTGGAACCATCAGAGAAAAAGTATAATAGAAATATGTCACCACTTCTGTATTTATCACCCACTCCTGGTTTTAGCTAACAGATACTGATGTAAAATACTGAATAAATACTGAACGTGTGAATGTGGCCTAATAGTAAATAACCTCTTCCTGACAATGGACATACATGTACTGTATGTCCTATTTTGCAGTACATTACTGCAAATGAACATACTGGCACGTTCTGACAATTGTGCAAGCACAGGATCGGTGCCCACATGATTGCTGCTGGGACCTCAGCTAAAGTGATAGCCAAAACCCGGTTGTCACTGAAATGAGTGGTACCTGCGACGCAGCCGACTGTTTAACTCACTAAATGCTGCAATCACTAAAGATTGCAGCCTCTCTAATATTAATCTGGCTTAATGTCACCTTACAATAGCAAGGTGACATTAACCCTTCATTACCCCATATCCCACTGCTACACGGGAGTGGGAAGAGAGAGGCTATGTGCCAGAATAGGTGCATCTTCCAGATGTGCCTTTTCTGGGGTGGCTGGGGGCAGATGTTTTTAGCCAGGGGGGGGGCAATAACCATGGACCCTCTCCAGGCTATTAATAGCTGCCCTCAGTCACTGGCTTTCCCACTCTGGCGGAGAAAATTGCGCGGGAGCCCATGCCAATTTTTTCCGTGATTTAACCATTTAATTTAATAGCTAGAGACACCAAATTTTACACATATACACTTCTAACATTACTAAAGAGGAATAAGTAATAAAAGAAGAGATATGAGATGGTTTACTATATGTAAACCATGTCTCATATCATGTCGGGTTTTGGAAGGAGATAGGAAAAGCCGGCAATTGAATTACCGGCTTTTCTCCTATCTAGCGCTGTATGAAATATTTATATATATATATATATATATATATATATATATATATATATATATATATATATACCTCTATACTATGTGTAGACATTTATTTGAGCTATTCTATTCTATTCTATTCTGTCAGTGTGATTTTACTGTACACCGCACTGAATTGCCAGCTTTTCTATAGAACACCTCTGCGTATTTCTCGCAAGTCACACTGTTGGTCCATGTGTAATCCGTATTTTTCTCGCCCCCATAGACTTTCATTGGCGATTTTCTTTGTGCAATACGCTGACAAACGCAGCATGCTGCGATTTTCTACGGCCGAAGAAGACCGTATAATACGGATCAGTAAAATACGGCAGATAGGAGCTGGGCCAGAGAGAATCATTGTACTGTGTGCAATCCGTATTTTCTGCACCTCTCATACGTCCGTAAAACTCGCTAGTGTGACGCTGGCCTTAATGCGAGGGCCCAATCATTGCTATGGCAACCTAAGGTCAAATTATGACCTTCAGTCAGGCAGCTACAGTGGCATTTTTAAACCATGATGAGAGCGTGGTGTATGAGGCTTCTGTCAGTACAGCACTGACAGGTATAATGCATGATAAAGTTGTTTTGTATATCAGGGATCAGAGTAAAAAAAAAATTAAAGTCCCATAGAGGGAGTAAGTAAAAAAGTGAAAAAAAAGTTTTTGAAAAATATTAAAATATGTTTAAAAATTCCAAAAATCACAAGATGAAGAACAAAAAATCTGAAAAAATATAACAATAAATACATCTATGTCAGTAAAACATAAATAATCCAAAAAAGTACACATATTTGGTATCGCTGTGTCCAGAATGACCCGCCCTATAAAACTGTCACACTAGTTAACCCCTTTAGTGAACACCTTAAAAAAAAGAGAATGACGCAAAAACCTATACTTTTTATCATACCACCAAACAATAAGAATAAAACGCAATAAATAACAAGAATGTAAATAAAATCATTATCGCTAAAAATGCTATTTTGTCCTGCAAAAGATAAGATGCCATACAGCTCCATCAATAGAGAAAAAAAATGTATAGCTCTCAGAATATAGCGATGAAAAACAATTATGTTTTTAAGAAATGGTTTTTGTGTGTAAAAGTGGCAAAGCATAAAAAGTATAATATAAATGTGGTATCTCTGTAATCGCACTGACCTGAAGAAGCTGCTTTATCCCTTTTACTACACGGTGAATGACATAAAACAGAACAATTCGCGAAATTCTATTTTTTGTTCGTTCTGCCTCCCAAAAATAGGAATAGAAAGCTATTCGTCCCCCTGAAAAAAAGCCCTCTCGTGACTTTTTCAGCATAAAAATAGAAAAATTATAACTGTCAAAATATGTCTATGAAAAAACTTTGTTTTGGAAAAAAAATGTTAGTGTGTGATAGCAGCCAAATTTTAAAAAAATATAAATCTGGTATCACTGTAATTGCACTGATCTGAAGAATACAATTGTCTAATCACTTATACCTCATAAAGAATGATGTTAAAAATAAATAAAACCAATTCTTCATCTGCTATTGATGAAGGCTTGACTCACATTTATCCTGCGCTAACGCTGAGCACTTACACTGGAGTTTCCATGTAAATCTCTAAAATACGTGATTTTGATTAAACCCCCATGATAGATTCCCTGTAGTGAGGCAGATGGAAGCACTGTATATGCAGTCTGGCCAATAATCCAGCGGTGTTTGTCTTTTTCATTATGCATAAAAGAATGGTCGGCCACAGTATTGTACCTGTCTGAAAAGGACACCACTGAACAAAGGCCAGGTGGAGTCCATAGTAACTCTCCTGCTTCATTATAGTGAATGGATTCATTGGGAGTTTCATCTGAATTTTGTCAATGGTATATTTAGATTGGAAACCTGATATAAGTGCTCAGAGTAGAGCACACAATGAATGTGATGCCAAACATGTGGACGCTAAATGTGGTTTAGGCACACACTGGGGCTAAGAAAGGAAGGGGAACTAGGATTTGGAATGCAGAATCGGCTAGATTTCTCTTAGGGGCAAGGAGCTGTAATGCTTTTCCAGAGCCTTTGTGATACCAGTAACTTGGATACTCCCTATGTTTCCATTGCCATATGACTGACCTAAATGGGGCTTTCTTTTGTTGGACTATTTTAAACCTTTTACTGGGAACATTTTACATAACATTTTTCCTGTTGAAGGCAGAGCAAAGTACTGCAGTGCGCAGGCGCCGGGAAAGGTCAGAGAGGCCTGGCGCCTGCGCACTGAAGTACTTCGCTCTGCCCTCAGCAGGGCAGACAAAGTACCCCTGTGCCGGAACCGCAGCATGAAGACAAGAAGAGGACGTCATCATAAGAAGATGGGAGGCCCCGGACCGGACCACGACGCCCATCGGACCAGAACCGGAGCGGGACTGCCCCTGGTTGAGTATAATCTAACCTCTTTTTCTCATCTTTCAGGTTACATTGGGGGCTTATCTACAGCATTACAGAATGGTGTAGATAAGTCCCTGATGCTGGTGGGCTTAGCACACCTTCAATTTTGGGGGTGACAGGTTCCCTTTAATGCATTAGAATAGAAACATACAAAGGTACAATACTGGTTCATACATGCATATGCTTGTGTGTGTGCTCTACAGATCTCTTCAATGAAGACCAGCTATAAGACCGTGTGCATTGGACCTACTAGCAAGAATTTGGGACTGTAAAAGTTTAATTAAATGTATCGACAATATTACTGTCTAGTATAGATTGAAGAAAAAAACAACTTAAAATAGAGAGGTGCAGAATGAATTCAGTTGTTGTGCCAAAAGAATTAGCTCTTGCCATTTGTTTTCTTTATGTGTGTGTTAGTTGTGTTCCCTTGTAAGAGATGGAGAAAAGAACAAATATTTCTGTGTAATTGAAACACTAACTTCAAGCCCAGATGTCCTATTAAAGCAAAATACTGGGTCCCCTCGCTGTCCACACTTACAAATGACGCTGTAAAATGGTAACTTTTAAGACTCGCACACATTCACACATACATTACAAAAGGGACTGCCAGGGCAGTTTTGACCAAAGAGTTCTACTACAAAATTACAGTTTTTATGCTGTCAGTAGAAATATGGCATTGTCGTGTTTATCTCTATTTCGCTACCTCTAAATATACTTTATTTCAGTTTACTAAATTCTGTCAGTGAAGGCAAATAATGTGTGATGTAATGAATGGGAACTTATTCTCGAATAATGTCATTCAAAATGTGTTGGAGATTTCTGATATTTCAAGTCATCCATTGTAAGGAGGCTAATGGCCGCATAATCAGTGGGAGGTGTGTGTCACAGGAATGGCTGCAACCCGGAATGCTTTTCTCTAGTGCACGTAAGCACTAAGATGTTGTTTGGTGCACGTGGGTCCTTGTTGTGGGTAGCTATCAGAGATGGGCAGGTTTGGCTACCCACATACCTCACCTGTGGATGTGGTTACAGCCTACATAATAGAGGCTGTTGTTTGGCACATGGTCTGTGTCTGGGGAGGGAAAAACCCTACTGTGTGTGTGGCTCCAGAGGGAGCCTGTGTGCTGAACATTGCTCAGCCTGTGTGCCCACAGGCCTGAGGGAGCAGTGCCCTGCTATGGACGTTTGTATTTTCTTTACCTGATCTAAAGGCTGTTTACTTTCTGTTTGTGCTGCAAGGGTTTATTGAGCAGATAAACCCGCACAGACTTTTTTTTAAAAGAAACACGCCTCCTGTCTTCCTCCTGCTGCACCTGAGTAAGTACGATCTCTACACCATATATATAAAGGTATCCATATACTATTCTAAATAATTACAGTACCCCTTCAACGGACAGCATAGCACAATTGCTATACTTAAAAGAGTTGTCTGGTGAAAACAAGTTATAACCGATCTATTGAAATTAAGATAACTTGTTGATGGCTTGGTGTCTAAATGCTGGGACATATAAAAGGGAATAATGGTGTGCACTCGGGTCAAGGTCTCGGAAATGCTGGTAAAATGGACCATGTGGCCCAAAAAGGCCACTCTAGCTAGAATAGGAAAGGATAGGACAGAGTACTGTGCGGTCAGTATTAAAACCCTTCGAAAAATATCCACAGCAGATTATACAAAAAATTCCTCCATCTAACTAAAGACGTGGAACGTATATCTGCAACTCCAGAGAATCCTACACTCAGAGCAGAAATACAATCGAAAAACAAGCACACAGCTTGTGTGCCATAGAAAAAGAAACAGACACTTATCTTTGCTGAATTGGCAGCTAAGCAGGAGAAGCCAGACAGAGGTCTAACACTTCCCAAGAAACATTGACAACTGGAAAGGACTAATGAGTCCTACAAACCTAAATACCCCAGTCAGAATTGCAATCAGCAGATACACCTGTCCAGGACTGCAGCCCAGGGACAACTGCATTACCACCTACAACCACCGGAGGGAGCCCAAAAGCAGAATTCACAACAGGTACCCTCCCTAGGTATGACGTATTTAGGAGGTTATAGTGGGCTGCTCAGCTTATGAGTATAGGTTGAGGTGGGCGTTTATAATTTGTATAACACATTATGGTTACACTCTTGTTAAATATTAGCCCGTTTATGACCTGGAATTAGTGAAACTGGGATTTGATATTATTGTTTACCAAAGTCGGCTTGTCAGTGTATTTCTTTTTTCTGATATTACTCTGTTATAATTATTGTGAACCCATTACCTCCACCCATGTGGTGGGGATTTTTAAGTATTTTTAATATTGTTGTGTGGTGTTCTCAATAAAATTTATATTTTTTGTACTTTATTATTGTTGTGATGATCCCATTTGTGCATGTGCATACCCTTTTTTCTTTTTGTGGAAGCCTGAAATATAATTTACAGGCTTCTTTGAATACAATAATTTTATCTCTCCCTCCAGAGGACCTGTCAGGGAGAGATATTTTGGGATCTGGTTGAGCTTGGACATGAGCTGAGACCAAGAAGCCAGACACCTGCTGAAGCTGCTGCACCACCTGAGACCACAGCTCCATTACCTCATCCATGAGGGTCTGGATCAGGCATGCAAAAGCCTCCGCTTATGCCATAGGTTCACCGGAAGAATGGTACGGTTGGTAATAATGTTACGCTCTGGATGGGAAAGTCCAGCGGATGGCACAATACACACAAACAATGGGATGTATAAAGAGAGAGGAAGGCCCTAACAGTAGGGAGCGAGGGATAGGCCACTTCCTAACAACAATCTGAGTCCATCCCTAAGCTCCACTAATGCCCTTTGTGGATCATTCTCCCTACCGCCATCACGTGCCTAGTCCATAGCTGTCACTTCACTATACCCTGGCTAGTACACTGGCTGGCAAGAATGCTAGCCTCACCACTGCAGATGGTATCAGCACAGGGGGTAGTTACAAGCAGGAGACAGACATGGAAAGAAACAATGAAAACTTAGCTCAAGTATCTGCTGCAAAGCTCACCATTGCAGATGATACGGAACCAGGACCACAAACTCCACCAAAGCAGCTCATACACTGCTGGTACCAGAGAGCTCCCAACTCCTAGGCTGGTCTTCAGACACAACCTCTATTACCAACAATCATGCGACTATTTAAAGGATGGTGGGAGTAGTCACCACCCACATCAGCTAACCAGCAACACAGCAGCTGCCAGCAAAGAAACTGACATTAACCACTGCTGGCCCAAAAGTAAAAACAATGTTTAAATTAAAGCACAACCAGAGTTGTCACGACTCCAAAAATTAGTTTTGACAGTAGGTGCACATGTACATCCCATAAGCCAGCACCTGCAACAGGCCCTTGCAGTTGTGTGACGTGTACGGGTGCAATGTTGGACTATTGAAACAAGTCTGCACAAAAATTTAAACTAATAAAACATGTAAACTTGTGAGGGAGACAGTTTAGATTTCTGGAAAGCTTTTCAAAGTGAAATGCAAAATAAATCCAATAACATGTTGCTTAAGCCTTGTCTATAGCACAAGCTAGAACGCAACAGACTGATGGACTGGTCTGATCACATGATCCTATATCAGCGGCCACTTTATGAACAATGGTGCTGGTCAGTTTGTGAGGAAAGCTGCAATAACAAGAGAATGTTTCCAACCTCTTTAACTGTTAAACCTAATCATATTTTAGCTCTTTGTGGTCAATATACCTTAGGAAATGGAATACTAAACAATGATCTTATAATTTGAATCATCACAATATTATATTGTACAGTTAACAATTGGACAAGGAGACGGAACCCAAAACCAAGCTGTTATTAGAATGATTAAAATTTAATATTCTGATGAGATTACAAATACTGATTTGAACAAGACCAATTGTGTTAATTGCGACCCCCTTTCCTGCAATTGGAGCTGCTGCTGAGTTTTGAAATATAATCAGTTTTTTTTAATTTTATCTGATTTCTTAATGAAGTTTGCCCTGAGCAATTGCTCTATTTGTTTCTTAGCAAACAGCATGTGTCATAACTGCTTCCATTAATCTTGATTACTTTAGTGAAAATAAATAGTTATACTTGGGTGGCTTTCAGGAAATACGTTTCTGTAATTTTATTAAGATACCAGTTTTGCTCTTTTTTTTTTAGATGGGATCATTTTTATAAATCAATACATGGATTTTCACAAGGAAAGGTTATTACATAGTCACAGAGCTCTGTAAAAAAAATAATAAACAACAATGTTTTTACTTACATGTTCTATCTGGTGGATTTGAAACATGTTAAGAACATTAGAAAATATACCATGTTACATACATTATATAGAATACTCAACATTATATTGAATGTTGCAATGTTTTTATTTTGATTAATTTGTATAGTGCACATGGGAGGCTTACTCCTAAAACAACAAACTTTAAGGGGTTTTCCAGATGAACTAAAAAGCTTCAGTTAGCCACCATTATTACTAAAATACTTAATAAATGTAGAAATGAATGGATAAGTCTACAGAGGACCAACTCTGAGGCTATGTGCATACGTAGCAAAAGAGGTGCAGAATTTTCTGCACAAAATCCGCATCTCCTGGCAGAATCCGCACCTGCGGATTTGCCGCGGTTTTTATGCGGATTTTGTGCAATTCTTATGCGGAATTGATGCGGATTTTGTGCGGATTTTATGCGGTTTTTGCCACTGCAGATTTTTAATATGGAGGGGTGCAGAAACGCTGCAGATACGCACAAAAGAAGTGACATGCACTGATTTTTCCGCACCATCTGCACAGCTATTTTTGTATCCCATTGATTTACATTGTACTGTACATCACAGTGCGAATCTGCAGTGTTTCTGCGGAGAAAAATCCGCTGTGGATCCGCAGCAAATCCGCATCGTGTGCACATAGCCTAAATTCAAACACTGTGATGTGATTTGCGATTTTACACATGCATTGCTAAAGACTTGAAGGCAAGGCCAATGCCGTTGGGCACCATGTGCGCTTACTTATAATTCCCAGCAGATATCACATCACATGGTCCAGCAGAGAAGGGCTATAATAGGTGATGTAAAATATGGGGGCTGGCAAAGGAGCACAGTTTTATGCAGGTAGAGTATAGGGATCGGAAGTCAGAGTACACATATCTTTCCACATAGGGATTGAAAAATAGCCTAATCTGATTGTGGTATACTATATTCAGTGATCAAGCAGATTTAAAATGTGAGTGCTTGTTTCATTCTGTGAATAATAATCCAAACATACATACATACATACATAGGCAAGATCTGAACCAATACAGTCACTCAGTGTGACCAAATTGATTGATATGAGATATATTGCAGTAATAGCACCTTACTACCAGCTTTTTAATTTTTTTTTTTGCAAATAAGAAGGGCAATAGTTTACATTTAACCCTCACATTTCTCACTGCCTACCTCTTGTTCTTCCAGTATATTTGAATTTCAAAAGATTTTCTTATCTTTAATACTCACCTCCGTAATTTACTCTCCACCCTTTAATTGCATTGATTGGTATTTGACTTGCTGCAGTGATGACATTGAGAATACAGGAAAAGGCCAATACATTCTAGAAGACTAGTCTATAAAACATGGGCACAGAAATGTAAAGGTATGGAGTTTAGGAACCCATACACATTACACAAAACTTGAATGAATTGTGTGATTTGGACCATAATGAACAATCATTGGCTGAAACAGTGAAATGATCGAGTGACTGGTTAAAATTCGCAAGTATCCAACAAATGTGTTAGACCGCACCCAATACTGACACCGTCTCCATGGACATCAGGGCGCTGTCCACACCAGGGGGTCCGTCCCAGCAAAAGAGTCCACAATCGAAATATAAAAAGGACAGCGCCACACCAGGAAGTGACAGACAGTAACTTTCTTTATTCTGCCTCCTGCGGCGACATTTCGGTCCGTGCACCTTTTTCAAGCAGGAGGCAGAATAAAGAAAGTTACTGTCTGTCACTTCCTGGTGTGGCGCTGTCCTTTTTATATTTCGATTGTGGTTAAAATTTGCAGTCATTCAAAATACAAGTTGGTTGTATTGGATTCCTTTTTCAGCAGATGGTTAGTACTGGCTTCATTTTCAACCAAAAAAAATCGATCATATGTTATCTCTTTGGTGCCATTGACAAACGATCAATCTTTGGTCCTTTTTCCCCAATGCGTACAGGGGTCTTAAATAGGTATTATTTTCCTCTTTTAGCTCTATTGGTGTCTATAAGCAGTTTTAAAAATATATATATTTTGGTTTTCACTATATTTAAATTTACATATCTGCCTTTTTTAAGTCCATCTCATATGTGTTATGTTGTTTTCTTTTTAGCTCAACAGTATGGGCAGAGTTTACATTTTCCAAATTGTCTTGCCTGAGTCATCAATTAAAACTTTTGAAAAGTTGCAAAATTTGTTGGAAATGTGAATCGGGACCCCGGTTGATTAATTTTCATGTAGGCCAGATCTATTTTAAAACAAATTCTGTTCCATTTTGTAAAAAATGCTACTTTTTGAGCTAAAGAGGGGCAAAAAAGGATCAAGACAAAAATAAAAAAACATTTTTTACTTTGTCCAAATTTCATGAACCCTGGGTGCTAGAGATAAGGGGATCGTTCAGTGGAGGATCAAGCTTGAAACAAATTTCCTGAAGTCTGTAATTTTAAAAATTCAAACATTTTGAGATTTGATTCGCAATTTATATAAAAAAAATTCCCAACACCATTTCGCATACTGCTGAAGCATCAGAGAGTGAACTTATGTAATTTTGCATTGCCACATGAGAAACCCCATAATGTCTTGCAGTTATGACATCTAGCAGATGACATACCACCATCACATGGGCCATCACAGATCAGTTCTTTCCAGCAGGGCACAGTTTATAGTATGATGGCCTGCACTGCTTTCTATAAACAGTATGATGCCCCCACAGCTCAGTATATACAATATGATGTCACACAGCTCGCTATATATAGTATGATGCCCTTCATAGCTCTCTATATAAAGTATGATTGCCTCCACAGCTCCTTCTGTAGAGTATTTCGGCCTTCACACCACCTATACACAGTAGGATGGCTCCCACGGCCACAGTATGTGCAGTCTGATGCCCCAGGAGCTGCCTAAATAAATGTAAATTGTCGTACCAGCTCTCCTTTACAAAGTATTATTTACCACAGCCCCCTATTTACAGTATGATTACCCCACAGCTCCCTATATACTGTACAATGACCACCACAGCTCCCTATAGAGGGTATAACGGAACCCATAGTTTTCTAAATACAGTATGATGTTTTCACAGTTTTCAATATACAGTATGACCTCTCCACAACTCCTTAATACAAATCGGGATAAGGAGTAAATGATGGAGAAATAATATATAATATACAAGGAAGGCCAAAGAGATCTATAATTAAAATAGCCATTATTTAGTTATTGGCAACTAGGCTACTAATTACTGTCTGCTCACAGCCTCTTTTTTTCACTATCCCCTTGTTTTACACCTCCCTTACATCTTTGCCCTGAGTATGTCAGTATGTCACTATACACCTCTTATTGGTATACAATGCCCTACTTTGACCTTTATGCTGTATTCACATACCACTTTGTCTTTCTTTATACATTGATCCGGATACACTATATATGTAGTATAAGGTAATATCGATTGTATATATATATATATATATATATATATATATACGTATATATATATATATATATATATATATATATATATATATAAAAGACCACAGCAGCACATGTACATGAATCGGCCATGTGAAAACACAGACAAATATACGTTTCACAAAAATATTTTTTCATAAAAATTTTTTCAAAATTTTTTTTTTCATAAAACTTAGAGTTAAAATGAAGATTCTTAGCGCATAAATTGGCCAACTAATGTATGCCCATCAACCACGGCAAGGTGATCTCCCCCTGATGGGTCCTACTCTACTGTACTTGCCACTCTTGGGCCACCAGCCTACAACTTCGGACAAACATGTCACTCCGGGCTAAACCTACAATTTATGGGCAGGTAGAGTTGATCACCGCCACCTGCAAGGTCAATGGGGGGAGTGCAAGATAAGTCTGGATGTTGCCACATCCATACAAATAGAGGTAAAAAAAACAAATCAGCACCCCCAATGTGAACACGTGCAAGCTGCAAACTGCAACAAACAGATAAAAAAGACCACAGCAGCACATGTACATGAATCGGCCATGTGAAAACACAGACAAATATACATTTCACAAAAATATTTTTTCATAAAAATTTTTTCAAAAAATTTTTTTTCATAAAAAAATTCACCTTGCCGTGGTTGATGGGCATACATGAATTGGCCAATTTATGTGCTAAGAATCTCCATTTTAACTGTAAGTTTTATGAAAAAAAATTTTTTGAAAAATTTTTTATGAAAAAATATTTTTGTGAAATGTATATTTGTCTGTGTTTTCACATGGCCGATGTTAGGTCTATCGGAACGCACCAAATAATAAGACTGATAGTGTACGGTGCGTTCGTAGCCCGGGGTCCACCGTGCAGAGATGGAACCTGCTGCTGAGTAATGACGGACTATATGGCGGTACTCATAAGTATACTCGCGTGGGTTAAATTTCACCCAACGTGAAGGAAGCGATCCTGTTGCGTCACAGGGTCGCGGTACCGCACATAGAAGGCGAGCAAGCAGTCAGCGAACTTAACCCCAACTAGGATTGAAGTCCGATTAGACCCTTGCTGGCACAACACCGCAACAGGGTGTGTTAGGCAACTGTAATAATTAGAGCACCGAAGTGCGAACTGTGCCGTGCAGGCAGGCACCACTAAGCACCCAGACGTGGGTCAGGAAGCGCACTACTGGCGCGTGTCGCCGCACTGGCGGTCACAGCAATAGACGCTGATACATGTGTGACACGTTGAGTGATTTGTCGGGCGCTAGATAGCAGCCATACTCCATACGCGAACAGTCATACAATAGGGTAGGGGTATTTAATGAACGACTTGCACTCACAACAAACACACGTATTCAATTGTACACTAGCGCATGGCCGTGCGGTCATGCGCAGTTTTTATAATTGCAGGACAGGAAGTGGCCACAGAAACTTTGCCCTTCCAAGACCTGCCAAGAGGACCAATGGAATGCGCTGCAGAGCCAGAGCACATGACCCTCGATCTCCAACGGGAGATCTTGCTCTGGGCATGCTCAGTGTGCGCAAACAAGGACTTAGTCCCTGGGAAGTCCGCTCGCCGCTGACCAGCACTGACTTTAATGGCAGGAGCTGAAGAAGCAGCAGTAACTCTCTGTACAGAGTGAGAGCGAGCAAGACACTGGGAGCGAAGTCCCTGCTGAGCAGACTCCACTGCGGCTGGAGGAGAATGGGAGACCGCAGCGGAGACGGATCGAGATTCCCCCTGTGCAGCAGAGGAAACTCGACTCCTAACATTACCCCCCCTCCTAGGGCCCCCCCCCCTCCCTGGGCCTCGCTACGCTCGAAGGCAGCAATGAGCTGTGGGGCCCGAATGTTTTCAGCAGGCTCCCAAGACCTGTCCTCTGGACCATAACCCTTCCAATCCACCAAATAAAACTTTTTGCCGCGTACCACCTTGCACCCCAAAATAGCGTTCACCTCGTAATCGTCCGTAGACGAACCCGATGTCCCGGCAGATGACTCGGAAAACCGGGACATGTATACGGGTTTCAAGAGGGACACATGAAAGGTGTCGGTGATACCCAAGCGTGGAGGAAGAGCCAGGCGGTAGACCACAGGATTAACCTGTTCGAGAACCTTGAAGGGACCCAAGTAGCGAGGAGCAAACTTAGTGGACTCAACTCGCAGCCTGATGTTACGGGCGGAGAGCCACACCAAGTCGCCAGGGGCAAAAGTCGGAGCGGGGCGCCGATGAACATCGGCGGAGGACCTCATTCTCTCCTTGGAGGCCCGAATGGCATCCTGCGTGCGATCCCAAATGTCCCGTGCCTCCACAGCCCAGTCTGCCACCCTGGGATCAGCGGAAGACACAGGCATGGGCACAGGAACACGCGGATGCTGGCCGTAATTTAAGAGGAATGGAGTCTGACCGGTGGAGTCGGCTACGGCATTGTTAAGTGCAAACTCTGCCCACGGTAGCAAGGATGCCCAGTCATCCTGTCTGGCAGAAACAAAATGTCGCAGATATGTGACCAAGGTCTGGTTGGCCCTTTCTACCAACCCATTCGTCTTGGGATGATATGCCGAAGAGAGATTTAACTCAATACTGAGTAGACGACATAGCTCCCTCCAGAATCGAGACGCAAACTGGGGACCCCGGTCACTAACAATTTTGTCTGGCATACCGTGTAAGCAAAAGATATGCTTGATAAACAAGACAGCCAACGCCCGTGCAGATGGTAGCCGTGGAAGAGGCACCAAATGCACCATTTTGGAAAAATGATCGGTGATCACCCAGATAATGGTGCAATTACGAGACTTGGGTAAGCCAACCACAAAGTCCATCCCGACCATCTCCCAGGGCCTGTCAGCCACGGGCAGAGGATAAAGCAAACCAGCTGGCCGTTGCCGAGGAGTCTTGTTCCTGGCGCAAGAGACACACGCCCGAACGTACTCCGCGACATCACGAGCCATATGCGGCCACCAGTATGTCCTCGCCAGTAACTCTGATGTCCTTTTAGTACCAAAAGGTCCACCCACCCTGGACGAGTGCGCCCAAGAGAGAACCTCCGGTCGCAAACTAGATGGAACAAAAGTCTTGCCCGGGGGCACAGACTCCAGCGAAACTGGGGCCATGGTTCTCAAACTCTCGGTGGGGACAATAAGCCGAGGCTCCTCTTCCTCCTCCGCAGATGACACAATGGAGCGAGAGAGAGCGTCGGCCGAATGTTCTTCTCCCCAGAAAGGAAATGGAGGGTGAAATGAAACCGGGAGAAGAACAAGGACCATCTGGCCTGGCGAGAATTCAACCGCTGAGCTGTCTGCAGATACACCAAATTTTTGTGATCTGTGAAGACTTGGAAGGGAAAACGTGCTCCCTCCAAGAGATGTCTCCACTCCGAGAAAGCCAACTTCATGGCTAGCAACTCCCTGTCCCCGATGGAATAATTCCTCTCTGCTGGTGCGAAGGTCTTGGAGAAAAAGAAGCAAAGATGCTTCCGACCTTGAGCATCCTTTTGGAAGAGGACTGCTCCAGCACCAACAGAAGAGGCATCCACCTCCATGATAAATGGCTTATCAACATCGGGGCGATGAAGAATGGGAGCGCTAGCGAAGTGTGACTTTATAGAGATAAAGGCCTTGGAGACCTCCTCAGACCACAATTTGGGATTCGCCCCCTTCTTGGTGAGGGCAACCAAGGGAGCTACCAAAGTTGAGAAATGCGGGATGAACTGGCGATAATAATTGATGAACCCCATAAAGCGCTGCACCGCTTTAATAGAATGGGGTTCCTGCCAGTCCATCACAGCCTGTAGTTTGGCAGGATCCATAGCCAATCCCTGGGCTGAGATGATGTAGCCTAGGAAAGGTAAGGACTCCTGCTCAAACATACACTTCTCCAACTTGGCATAGAGGGAGTTTGCCCGTAGGAGGTCGAAGACTTTGCAAACATCTCTCCGGTGGGAGTCAATATCTGGAGAGTAGATGAGAATATCATCCAGATAGACTACGACCGAGGTGGAAAGCATATCCCGGAAGATATCGTTCACAAAGTCTTGGAAAACGGCTGGGGCATTACAGAGCCCAAAGGGCATCACCAGATATTCATAGTGCCCATCCCTGGTGTTAAAAGCTGTCTTCCATTCGTCCCCCTCACGGATGCGAATCAGGTTGTAAGCACCCCGCAGATCTAATTTAGTAAATACTAGTGTTGAGCGATACCTTCCGATATCGGAAAGTATCGGTATCGGTTTGGATCGGCCGATATTCAAAAAATATCGGATATCGCCGATACCGATACCCGATCCCAATGCAAGTCAATGGGACCAAAATATCGGAATTAAAATAAACCCTTTCTTTCCTTGTAGGTTCATTCTACATGAAGGAAAACAACTAAGAATAATGTAGGATGTATGGGGGAGGTGGCGGAGACATTAAAGGCAATGAGGATTAGTCCAATCAAATAGAATAGCATGATTTTTTTTTTTTTAAAGACGTTCGGATTGAAAAAGATATTGACTATGTAAATTTTTTTTTATTTTGTCAGATATTGATGTTTCACTATTCCACGACCTTCCCCTTCTTTTTTTTCCTTTTCCCACACTTTCATCTTCATCAACATCAGCATCTTTGACATCAACTTCTTCTTCACCTTATTCATCTTCTTCTTCATCCTTTACCTTTTTTTTTTTTTTTTTCATTACATTCTTCATATTCATTTTCTTCAACTATTATTATTCTTCCTATTCTACATATTCTTTTTATTACACTGTTATTATTCTTCCTATTCTACTTCTTCATCATATTCTCATTTGTGACAGGCATTCCCGTAGTTGTTATCTATAAAAGTTGGAAGATTACACCTTCCGTTCTGCCAGTCACAAAAGTTACATTTGTCCGCGTTCAGTTTGGCCTGCAGCATCAGGCTTTATCCAGGGGCACCACGAGGAGGAACGGACTCACCCCCATACACTGCTTAGTCTTCTTCTGCATATAATTTAGATAATATCTTTTGCTCTGATATTAAGTCTTATGCTTAATGTTCTTCTGCTCTTTGTTCTGCAGCCTCTTGTTCTTCTGCTTCTCGGTCTTCCATGTCGTCGTCTCCAGGGTCGTCGTCTTCAGTGTCGTCATCTCCGCCGTCGTCGTCTCCGCCGTCGTCGTCTCCGTCGTCGTCTCCGCCGTCGTCATCGGGGTGGTCTTCCGGGTCGTCGTCGTCGTCGTCATCGGGGTGGTCTTCCGGGTCGTCGACTTTAGGGTCTTCAACTTGGAAATGTAGCAGAAGGTACAAGAAGGCTGAGAAAATGCCAAGAACCAGCTGATGGAACTGGAACTCGGATGGCTACCCGAAGGTTCAAGAGCCTATGGAACTACCGAGGACCAGCTGATGTTACTGGAACCCGGTTACTAAGCAGGAGGTACCCGTGCTAAAAAGCACTACCAAGGACCGCCTGACGTTGGCGGAACTCGGATACCCAGAAGGAGGCACCTAAGCCAAAGGCTCTGCCCGGAACCAGCTGACGTTACTGGAACCAGGATGGGGAGCAGAAGGTACAAGAGCAAAAGACACTGCCGAGAACCAGCTGACGGTACTGGAACCCGGATGGGTAGCCGAAGGTCCAAGAGCCAATGGAACTACCGAGGACCAGCTGACGTTACTGGAACCCGGTTACTAAGCAGGAGGTACCCGTGCCTGAAAGCACTACCAAGGACCACCTGACGTTGGTGGAACTTGGATACCCAGAAGGAGGCACCTAAGCCAAAGGCTCTGCCCGGAACCAGCTGACGTTACTGGAATCAGGATGGGGAGCAGAAGGTACAAGAGCAAAAGACACTGCCTAGAACCAGCTGACGGTGCTGGAACCAGGTGGTGGACCCGAAGGCCCACAGGAGAGGAGAGAACAGCTAGGCCGCGAGGCAGCCGCAGTTACCGAACCCCAACAGTCCTACAGGGGGAGCTGGGCCTACTGGCACTACAGAACCAGCCTTGACTACCAGTTCACGCAGCCCACATAGGAAGCTCCTAAACTGGAGGCACCCTGGAGTTGGCTAACTCGACCGCACCACGACGGGGCAAGCATAGGCGTCTCAGTGAAGTTGACACAACCCGGAAACAGCTGACGGTGCTGAAACCAGGCTTGGCATGAGGGAGTACCTGTGACAAGAACACTGCCGAGAACCAGCTGGCGGTGCTGGAACCCGGATGCGTTGCCCCAGTGTGCAAGAGCCAATGGCACGACCGAGGACCAGCTGACGGTGCTGGAACCCGGTTACTAAGCTGTAGGTGCCCGCGCTTAAAAGCACTACCAAGGACCGCCTGGCGTTGGCGGAACTCGGATACCCAGGAGGAGGCACCTAAGCCAAAGGCTGGGCCCGGAACCAGCTGACGGTGCTGGAACCAGGTGGTGGACCCGAAGGCCCACAGGAGAGGAGAGAACAGCTAGGCCGCGAGGCAGCCGCAGTTACCGAACCCCAACAGTCCTACAGGGGGAGCTGGGCCTACTGGCACTACAGAACCAGCCTTGACTACCAGTTCACGCAGCCCACATAGGAAGCTCCTAAATTGGAGGCACCCTGGAGTTGGCTAACTCGACCGCACCACGACGGGGCAAGCATAGGCGTCTCAGTGAAGTTGACACAACCCGGAAACAGCTGACGGTGCTGAAACCAGGCTTGGCACGAGGGAGTACCTGTGACAAGAACACTGCCGAGAACCAGCTGGCGGTGCTGGAACCCGGATGCGTTGCCCCAGTGTGCAAGAGCCAATGGCACGACCGAGGACCAGCTGACGGTGCTGGAACCCGGTTACTAAGCTGTAGGTGCCCGCGCTTAAAAGCACTACCAAGGACCGCCTGGCGTTGGCGGAACTCGGATACCCAGGAGGAGGCACCTAAGCCAAAGGCTGGGCCCGGAACCAGCTGACGGTGCTGGAACCAGGTGGTGGACCCGAAGGCCCACAGGAGAGGAGAGAACAGCTAGGCCGCGAGGCAGCCGCAGTTACCGAACCCCAACAGTCCTACAGGGGGAGCTGGGCCTACTGGCACTACAGAACCAGCCTTGACTACCAGTTCACGCAGCCCACATAGGAAGCTCCTAAACTGGAGGCACCCTGGAGTTGGCTAACTCGACAGCACCACGACGGGGCAAGCATAGGCGTCTCAGTGAAGTTGACACAACCCGGAAACAGCTGACGGTGCTGAAACCAGGCTTGGCACGAGGGAGTACCTGTGACAAGAACACTGCCGAGAACCAGCTGGCGGTGCTGGAACCCGGATGCGTTGCCCCAGTGTGCAAGAGCCAATGGCACGACCGAGGACCAGCTGACGGTGCTGGAACCCGGTTACTAAGCTGTAGGTGCCCGCGCTTAAAAGCACTACCAAGGACCGCCTGGCGTTGGCGGAACTCGGATACCCAGGAGGAGGCACCTAAGCCAAAGGCTGGGCCCGGAACCAGCTGACGGTGCTGGAACCAGGTGGTGGACCCGAAGGCCCACAGGAGAGGAGAGAACAGCTAGGCCGCGAGGCAGCCGCAGTTACCGAACCCCAACAGTCCTACAGGGGGAGCTGGGCCTACTGGCACTACAGAACCAGCCTTGACTACCAGTTCACGCAGCCCACATAGGAAGCTCCTAAACTGGAGGCACCCTGGAGTTGGCTAACTCGACCGCACCACGACGGGGCAAGCATAGGCGTCTCAGTGAAGTTGACACAACCCGGAAACAGCTGACGGTGCTGAAACCAGGCTTGGCACGAGGGAGTACCTGTGACAAGAACACTGCCGAGAACCAGCTGGCGGTGCTGGAACCCAGATGCGTTGCCTTGCCTATTAAAGATTGTCTTCCTAGAGCCCCAACTAGCGGTGTTGGAGCAAAGGGTAAGCAGGGGGAGATAAGTGTAGGCCGAAGCCTGCACTGGAGGCAGCTTTGTGTCTGCGTTGCGTTTGCAGGACACTTTGCCGGCTACACACTGGGGGAACAGCTGGCGTTGCTGAACCCCACTAACACAATGGCGTGTGTTTTTCTCTGTGCAGCTAGCACTTGCGGGCAAAAACTAGCGATGTTAGAGCCCGTGTTGAAGCAGGAGGAGGAGGAGAGGAGCAGAGTGTAGGCCGAAGCCTAGTTGAACCAATTTCAAAGGAAACCTTTAACCCCCCCCTCAGGTGTTACAAAGTACAAGAGACACACCTTGTGCAGTATTAATGCTGCACAAGTGAAAGGTTGCTCTATTAATTTGTCTACTTGCACACGCTGAATGAAAGACATACACAATTTACCCCATTCTACAGTCAAACTGTAGTGGATGCGTGACTTGGTTTTTTGATGAGACGCAGCACAGGTGTCCAAAATAACGCCTTGGTGCTTGGCGCAGCTTCCTGAGCGTTGTTATTTGCTGTACAGGAGTCTGCGCTCTTGTGTTATCCCTTGGCAATGCCCTGTTAGCGCTGCCCATCTTATGACATCATTTCATGTTGGCCGGTGCGGTTAACGATGGCCATAAATCCCAGACCCACAGTGTCTTTTCATAAAGCCACACTGCGGTGCTGGGATTCGTGGCCTTGAGCAGTAAATATTTTGGCCGCTCACACATGTCCTTACACCTGCTTCAGACTGGGCGGCCTCTGCTGATCCCTTCTCGCATGCCGCGGCCATGAGGCTGCACAGTCTGAAGAAGGCGGAAGGAGATGAGTTAAGACAGGCGAAGATATGCACTGCTCGTGCCCATCAATCACACCCTCGCAGTCAAAATAATTAAGACAACGAGGAGCATTTTATTCAGGCAGGGCGGACGAACAGGCGCAAGTAGCCAACCAATGATGTCAGAAGACGGGAAGCGCTACCAAGGGGGGTGCTGCGTATCATTAGAAAGGAAAGTCACACCTCAGGGACAGTGGAATGGTCTCAAAGAGACACATTTTGTACGTGTTGAGTTCCACGTGGGCAAGGAGAAAACATCAGCCACCTTGTACAAATGCAGCAGTACTGCTGTACAAGGTGGCTGTTATACATAGAAACACCTGGGGGTGGGGGCCAGGCTCCCTTCAATTTCAGTTCATGTGCCTGCGTGGCGTTTGCAGGTCACGTTGCAAGCTGCACAGCAGGGGAACAGCTGGCGGTGCTGAACCCCACTGACACATTGACTGGTGTTTTTCTCTGTGCAGATCGCATGTCCGGGCAAAAACTGGCGGTGTTTGAGCCCAGAGTCAGCAGGAGGAGGAGAGGAGCAAAGTGTAGGCCGAAGCCTGCACTGGTGGCAGCTTTTGGTCGGTTGTGCCAGCGTGGCTTTTGCTGGACACGATGCCGGCTACACAGCGGGGGAACAGCTGGCGGTGCTGAACCCCACTAACACATTGGCTGGTGTTTTTCTCTGTGCAGCTAGCATTTCCGGGCAAAAACTAGCGTTGTTAGAGCCCAGGGTCAGCAGGAGGAGGAGAGGAGCAGAGTGTAGGCCGAAGCCTAGTTGAACCAATTTCAAAGGTTACCTTTAACCCCCCCTCAGGTGTTACAAAGTACAAGAGCCACTCCTTCTGCAGCATGAATGCTGCACAAGTAAAAGGTTGCTCTATTAATTTGTCTACTTGCACAAGCTGAATGCAACACGTACACTATTTAGCCCATTATACTGTTAAACAGTAGTGGAGGCGTGACTTGTCTTTTTAAAGAAAAGCAGCACAGGTGTCGAAAACAACACCTTTTTGCATGGGCGCAGCTTCCTGAGCGTTGTTAGTTGCTGTACAGGAGTCTGCGCTCTTGTGATCCTTTGGCCATGCGCTGTGAGCGCTTCCTGTCTTATGACCTCATTTCATGTTGGCCGTTGCGGTTAGCGATGGAAATGAATCCCAGACCCACAGTGTGTTTTTAAAAAATCACACTGCGGTGCTGGGATTCGTGCCCTGGTGCACTAAATATGTTTGCCGCTCACACATGTCCTTACACCTGCTTCAGACTGGGCGGCCTCATCTGATCCCTTATCGCATGCCGCGGCCATGAGGACACCCAGTCTGAAGAAGGCGGAAGGAGGTGACTTAAAACAGGCGAACATATGCACTGCACATGCCCATCAATAACACCCTCGCATCCAAAATATGAGACAACGAGGGGCGTTGTGTCGGGCAGGGCGGACGCACAGGCACAGGCAGCCAACCAATGATGTCAGAAGACGGGCAGCGCTAACAATGGGGGTGCTGCGTGTCATTAAAAAGGAAAGTCACACCTCAGTGACATTAGCATTGGTCTCTAATGAGACACATTTTGTACGTGTTGAGTTCCACGTGGGCAAGGAGAAAACATCAGCCACCTTGTACAAATGCAGCAGTACTGCTGTACAAGGTGGCTGTTATACATAGAAACACCTGAGGGTGGGGGGCAGGCTCCCTTCAATTTCAGTTCATGTGCCTGCGTGGCGTTTGCAGGTCACGTTGCAAGCTACACAGCAGGGGAACAGCTGGCGTTGCTGAACCCCACTGACACATTGACTGGTGTTTTTCTCTGTGCAGATTGCATGTCCGGGAAAAAACTAGCGGTGTTAGAGCCCAGGGTCAGCAGGAGGAGGAGGAGAGGAGCAAAGTGTAGGCCGAAGCCTGCACTGGTGGCAGCTTTTGCTCGGTTGTGCCAGCGTGGCTTGTGCTGGACACGATGCCGGCTACACAGCGGGGGAACAGCTGGCGGTGCTGAACCCCACTAACACATTGGCTGGTGTTTTTCTCTGTGCAGCTAGCATTTCCGGGCAAAAACTAGCGGTGTTTGAGCCCAGGGTCAGCAGGAGGAGTAGAGGAGCAGAGTGTAGGCCGAAGCCTAGTTGAACCAATTTCAAAGGTTACCTTTAACCCCCCCCTCAGGTGTTGCAAGGTACAAGAGCCACACCTTGAACAGCATTAGTGATGCACAAGTCAAAGGTTGCTCTCTTAATTTTGCTCCCTGCACACACTGAATAAAACGCGTACACTATTTAGCCCATTATACTGTCAAACAGTAGTGGAGGCGTGACTACTAGTCTTTTTAAGGTGACGCAGCACAGGTGTACAAATTTACACCTAGGTGCTGTGCGCAGATTCCTTACCGTTGTTATTTGCAGTACAGGAAACTGCGCTCTTGTGTTATCCCTTGGCAATACCCTGTTAGTGCAGGCCGTCTCATGACCTCATTTCATGTTGGCCGGTGCGGTTAACGATGGCCATAAATCCCAGACCCACAGTGGCTTTTCCTAAAGTCACACTGCGGTGCTGGGATTCGTGGCCTTGTGCAGTAAATATGTTCGCCGGTCACACATGTCCTTACACCTGCTTCAGACTGGGCGGCCTCAGCTGATCCCTTATCGCATGCCGTGGCCATGAGGCCGCACAGTCAGAAGAAGGCGGAAGGAGGGGAGTGAAGACAGGGGAACATATGCACTGCTCGTGCCCATCAATCACACCCTCGCAGTCAAAATATATGAGACAACGGGGGGCGTTGTGTCGGGCAGGGGGGACGCACAGGCACAGCCAGCCAACCAATGATGTCAGGAGACGGGCAGCGCTAACAATGGGGGTGCTGCGTGTCATTAAAAAGGAAAGTCACACCTCAGGGACATTGTAATGGTCTGTAATGAGACACATTTTGTACTTGTTGAGTTCCACGTGTGCAAGGAGAAAAAGTCAGCCACCTTGTACAAATGCAGCAGTACTGCTGTACAAGGTGGCTGTTATACATAGAAACACCTGGGGGGGGGGGCAGGCTCCCTTCAATTTCAGTTCATGTGCCTGCGTGGCGTTTGCAGGACACGTTGCCAGCTACACAGCAGGGGAACAGCTGGCGGTGCTGAACCCCACTAACACATTGGCTGGTGTTTTTCTCTGTGCAGCTAGCATGTCCGGGCAGAAACTGGCGGTGTTTGAGCCCAGGGTCAGCAGGAGGAGGAGAGGAGCAAAGTGTAGGCCGAAGCCTGCACTGGTGGCAGCTTTTGGTCAGTTGTGCCAGCGTGGCTTGTGCTGGACACGATGCCGACTACACAGCAGAGGATCAGCTGGCGGTGCTGAACCCCACTAACACATTGGCTGGTGTTTTTCTCTGTGCAGCTAGCATGTCCGGGCAGAAACTGGCGTTGTTTGAGCCCAGGGTCAGCAGGAGGAGGAGAGGAGCAAAGTGTAGGCCGAAGCCTGCACTGGTGGCAGCTTTTGTTCTGTTGTGCCAGCGTGGCTTGTGCTGGACACGTTGCCGACTACACAGCAGGGGAACAGCTGGCGTTGCTGAACCCCACTAACACATTGGCTAGTGTTTTTCTCTGTGCAGCTAGCAGTTCCGGGCAAAAACTAGCGGTGTTTGAGCCCAGGGTCAGCAGGAGGAGGAGAGGAACAGAGTGTAGGCCGAAGCCTAGTTGAACCAATTTCAAAGGTTACCTTTAACCCCCCCCTCAGGTGTTGCAAGGTACAAGAGCCACACCTTGAACAGCATTAATGATGCACAAGTCAAAGGTTGCTCTATTTAATTTTGCTCCTTGCACACGCTGAATTAAACACGTACACTATTTAGCCCATTATACTGTCAAACAGTAGTGGAGGCGTGACTACTAGTCTTTTTAAGGAGACGCAGCACAGGTGTACAAATTTACACCTAGGTGCTGTGCGCAGATTCCTTACCGTTGTTATTTGCAGTACAGGAAACTGCGCTCTTGTGTTATCCCTTGGCAATACCCTGTTAGTGCAGGCCGTCTCATGACCTCATTTCATGTTGGCCGGTGCGGTTAACGATGGCCATAAATCCCAGACCCACAGTGGCTTTTCCTAAAGTCACACTGCGGTGCTGGGATTCGTGGCCTTGTGCAGTAAATATGTTCGCCGCTCACACATGTCCTTACACCTGCTTCAGACTGGGCGGCCTCAGCTGATCCCTTATCGCATGCCGCGGCCATGAGGCCGCACAGTCAGGAGAAGGCGGAAGGAGGGGAGTGAAGACAGGGGAACATATGCACTGCTCGTGCCCATCAATCACACCCTCGCAGTCAAAATATATGAGACAACGGGGGGCGTTGTGTCGGGCAGGGGGGACGCACAGGCACAGCCAGCCAACCAATGATGTCAGGAGACGGGCAGCGCTAACAATGGGGGTGCTGCGTGTCATTAAAAAGGAAAGTCACACCTCAGGGACATTGTAATGGTCTGTAATGAGACACATTTTGTACTTGTTGAGTTCCACGTGTGCAAGGAGAAAAAGTCAGCCACCTTGTACAAATGCAGCAGTACTGCTGTACAAGGTGGCTGTTATACATAGAAACACCTGGGGGGGTGGGGGGCAGGCTCCCTTCAATTTCAGTTCATGTGCCTGCGTGGCGTTTGCAGGACACGTTGCCAGCTACACAGCAGGGGAACAGCTGGCGGTGCTGAACCCCACTAACACATTGGCTGGTGTTTTTCTCTGTGCAGCTAGCATGTCCGGGCAGAAACTGGCGTTGTTTGAGCCCAGGGTCAGCAGGAGGAGGAGAGGAGCAAAGTGTAGGCCGAAGCCTGCACTGGTGGCAGCTTTTGGTCAGTTGTGCCAGCGCGGCTTGTGCTGGACACGATGCCGACTACACAGCAGGGGAACAGCTGGCGGTGCTGAACCCCACTAACACATTGGCTGGTGTTTCTCTCTGTGCAGCTAGCATGTCCGGGCAGAAACTGGCGGTGTTTGAGCCCAGGGTCAGCAGGAGAGGAGCAGAGTGTAGGCCGAAGCCTAGTTGAACCAATTTCAAAGGTTACCTTTAACCCCCCCTCAGGTGTTGCAAGGTACAAGAGCCACACCTTGTGCAGCATTAATGCTGCACAAGTAAAAGGTTGCTCTATTTGTTTTGCTCCTTGCACACGCTGACTAAAACACGTACACTATTTAGCCCATTATACTGTCAAACAGTTGTGGAGGCGTGACTTTTCTTTTTAAGGAGACGCAGCACAGGTGTCAAAATTTGCACCTAGGTACTGGGCGCAGATTCCTGAGCGTTGTTATTTGCTGTACAGGAGTCTGCGCTATTGTGATCCCTTGGCCATGCGCTGTGAGCGCTTCCTGTCTTCTGACCTCATTTCATGTCGGCCGTTGCGGTTAGCGATGGACATGAATCCCAGACCCACAGTGTGTTTTCAAAAAATCACACTGCGTGGCTGGGATTCGTGGCCTTGTGCAGTAAATAGGTTTGCCGCTTACACATGTCCTTACACCTGCTCCAGACTGGGCAGCCTCAGCTGATCCCTTATCGCCTACCACGGCCAGGAGGCCGCACAGTCTGAAGAAGGCGGAAGGAGATGAGTTAAGACAGGCGAACATATGCACTGCTTGTGCCCATAAACCACACCCTCGCTGACAAAATAAATATGACAACGAGGGGCGTTGTTTCTAGCAGGGCGGATGCACAGGCGCAGCCAGCTAACCATGATGACAAAAGACGGGAAACGCTACCAAGGGGGGTGCTGCGTATCATTAGAAAGGAAAGTCACACCTCAGGGACAGTGGAATGGTCTCAATGAGACACATTTTGTACGTGTTGAGTTCCACGTGGGCAAGGAGAAAAAGTCAGCCACCTTGTACAAATGCAGCAGTACTGCTGTACTAGGTGGCTGTTATACATAGAAACACCTGGGGGGGTGGGGCCAGGTTCCCTTTAATTTCAGTTCCTGTGCCTGCATGGCGTTTGCAGGTCACGTTGCCGGCTACACAGCAGGGGAACAGCTGGCGTTGCTGAACCCCACTAACACATTGGCTGGTGTTTTTCTCTGTGCAGCTAGCACTTCCGAGCAAAAACTAGCGGTGTTTGAGCCCAGGGTCAGCAGGAGGAGGAGAGGAGCAGAGTGTAGGCCGAAGCCTGCACTGGTGGCAGCTTTTGATCTGTTGTGCCAGCGTGGCTTGTGCTGGACACGTTGCCGACTACACAGCAGGGGAACAGCTGGCGGTGCTGAACCCCACTGACACATCACCTAGTGTTTTTTCTGTGTAGACAACACTTCCAGGTGGCAACTGACAGTGTTGAAACCCAGGGAATCAAAGAGGAGCAGAGTGTAGGCCGAAGCCTGCAGTGGAGCAAGTTGAAAGGGAACCTTTAACCCCCCCCCCAGGCATTTGTTGCTGAAAGAGCCATCTTGTACAGCAGTAATACTGCACATGGAAAATGGTGGCTCCGAAAATTATGCTCCTTGCAAACGCTGAAGTACACACTCATATAATGTGTCCCCTCACACCGTCAAACCATCCCGGAAGTGGGACTTTCCTTTGTAATGTGACACAGCACAGCCGTCATTCCAACCCCCTTGGTGCCGGGCGCCACCTCCTCAACGTTGTTTGGTTCTGTCACGGAGCCCGCGCTGTAATGTTATCCCTTGGCCATGCACAGTTAGCGGTGCCCGTCTTCTGACATCATGTAGGTGTCAGGCTGGCAGTGCCTGTGCGTCCAAGCTGCCCGAGATCCAACCTTGCAGTGTCATCTAATGTAGTCCCACTGCGGGCCAGGGATCCATGGGCATGCGCAGTGCATATCATCGCCTCTCACTCACCTCCTTCCTGCTTCTTCAGACTGTGCGGCGTCACGGCCGTGGCATGCTATTAGGGATCAGCTGACGCCGCCTAGTCTGAAGAAGCGTGAAGAAGGGGAGTGAGAGGCTAGTATATGCACTGCGCATGGCCATGGATACCAGGCCCACTGTGGGATCACATTAGACGACACTGCGAGGTGTGATTTCGGGCAGCGTGGACGCACAGGCGCAGCCAGGACGACAACAAATGATGTCAGAGGATGGGCAGCGCAAACTGTGCATGGCCAAGGGATAACATAACAGCGCAGGGTCCATGACGGAATCAAACAACGCTAAGGAGGCAGCGCATGGTGCCAAGGGGGTAGCAATGACGGCTGTGCTGCGTCACATTACAAAGGAAAGCCCCACCTCCGGGACGGTTGGACGGTGTGAGGGGACACATTACATGAGTGTGTAGTTCAGCGTTTGCAAGGAGCATAATTTCAAGAGCGACCTTTCCCTTGTGCAGTATTAGTGCTGCACATGGTGGCTCTTTCAGTAACAAACGCCTAGGGGGGGGGGGACAGGTCCCCTTACATTTTAGTTGTGCCAGCGTGGCGGTCGCATGACACATTGCCGGATACACAGCTGGGGATCAGCTGACGTTACTGAACCCCAATAACAGAGGAGCGACTGTTGACTGTGCACACAGCACTTCCAGGCACCAACTGGCGGTGTTAGAGCCCAGGGACAGCAGGAGGAGCAGATCGGAGGTATTGCCACACACACAGCTGGGGATCAGCTGACGTTACTGAACCCCAATAACAGAGGAGCGACTGTTGACTGTGCACACAGCACTTCCAGGCACCAACTGGCGGTGTTAGAGCCCAGGGACAGCAGGAGGAGCAGATTGGAGGTATTGCCGCACACACAGCTGGGGATCAGCTGACGTTACTGAACCCCAATAACAGAGGAGCGACTGTTGACTGTGCACACAGCACTTCCAGGCACCAACTGGCGGTGTTAGAGCCCAGGGACAGCAGGAGGAGCAGAGGAACAGAGTGTAGGCCGAAGCCTGATTGGAGCAAGTTGAAAGGAAACCTTTAACCCCCCCCCCAAGACGTTTGTAGCTGAAAGAGCCATCTTGTGCAGCACTAAGGATGCAAAAGGAAAAGGTTGCTCTTTTAATTATGCTCCTTGCAAACACCGAAGTAAACACTAAAAATGTGTCCCTTTATACCGTTAAACCGTTCCGGAGGTGCGAATTTCCTTCGTAATGGGACACAGCACAGCTGTCATTCCTATCCCCTTGATGCCGTGCGCTGCCTCCTCAGCGTTGTTTTAAGCTGTCACGGAGCCTGCGCTGTTCTGTTAGCCCTTGGCCATGCCCAATTAGCGCTGCCTGTCTTCTGACATAATTTGGTGTCAGGCTGTCAGTGCCTGTGCGTCCACGCTGCTCCAGATCCCACCTCGCAGTCTCATCTAACGTAATCCCACTGCGGGCCTTGGAACCATGGGCATGCACAGTGCATAACCTCGACTCTCACTCCCCTCCTTCCCTCTTCTTCAGACTGTGCGGTGTCACGGCCGTGGCATGCTAGGGATCAGCTGACGGCGCACAGTCTAAAGAAGGCGGAGGGAAATGAGCGAGAGCCCGAGGGGAAGATATGCACTGCGCATGCCCATGGATCCCAGGCCCGCAGTGTGACTCAATCAGAAGACACTGCGAGGCGGGATCTCGGGCACCGCGGCCGCACAGGCGCAGCCAGCCTGACACCAAATTATGTCAGAAGACAGGCAGCGCAAATAGGGCATGCCCAAGGGATAACAGAACAGCGCAGGCTCCGTGACAGCTTAAAACAACGCTGAGGAGGCAGCGCATGGCACCAAGGGGGTAGGAATGACGGCTGTGCTGCGTCACATTACGAAGGAAAGTCCCAGCTCCGGGACGGTATAACGGTATCAGTGAACACATTTTATAAGTGTTAAGTTCTGCGTGTGCAAAGAGCTAAAAAAAAAGAGCTACCTTTTCCTTGTGCAGCATTACTGCTGCACAAGATGGCTCTTTCAGTAACAAACGACGGGGGGGGGGGGGGGGGACAGGTTCCCTTACATTTAGGTTGTTGTGCCATCGTGGCGGTCGCAGGACACATTGCCGGCTACACAGCTGGGGATCAGCTGACGTTACTGAAACCCAATAACACTGGGTCGTATGTTTTTACTGTGCAGCCTGCACTTCTGAGCCGCAACTGGCGGTGTTGGAGCCCAGGAATAGCAGTTCAGGTGGTAGAAAGATGAACACAGCAGGAGACCTGGATGACACCCAATTACTTAATCAGGCAGAGGAGTGGCAAATTCCTGCGAGATCCAGGCCTGGTTCATTTTCAGGAAAGTAAGCCGGTCAACGTTATCGGAGGATAGTCGCATGCGACGGTCTGTTAGTACACCACCTGCGGCACTAAAGACATGTTCCGATAATACACTAGCCGCAGGGCAAGCCAGCACCTCCAATGCATACTGGCTTAGCTCTGGCCATGTATCCAGCTTAGAGACCCAAAACTTGAACGGGGAAGAGCCGTCTGGGAGTACAGTAAGAGGGCAAGCCATGTAGTCTGTCACCATCTGACGGAACCGTTGCCTCCTGCTGACTGGAGCCGCCGGTGATGGTGTAGACATTTGGGGCGGGCACACAAAAGTGTGCCAGAGTTGTGCCATACTGGGCTTGCCTTGGGCAGAGGCACTGCTTCTGCTCCCTCTTTGGGCAGAGCCTCCCCCACTGCCTCGACGCACTGAGCTGCTTTGTAAAGCACTAGCAGCACTCCTCTCAGTTGGACAGGAGAAGATGATGGAATTCACCAGTGTGTCGTGGTACTCCCGCAATTTACGCTCCCGGGTCAACGCAGGGATGAGGTTTTGGACGTTGTCCCGGTAGCGAGGATCGAGGAGGGTGAACACCCAATAATCAGGCATGTTGAGAATGTGGTCGATGCGGCGGTCGTTTCTCAGGCACTGCAGCATGAAATCCACCATGTGCTGCAGAGTGCCAACTGGCCCAGAAACGCTGTCCCCTGCTTGAGACATGATCTCTGCCCGCTCGTCATCACCCCACCCTCGCTGTACACACTGACCACTGGACAATTGTGTCGCTCCCTCCTCTGGACGGAGCTCTTCCTCCTCCATTGACTCCTCCTCATCCTCCTCACAAATTGGCCCCTGCGTACCCCTTTGTGAGGAACCACGTGGCGCTGACTCTCCAGAAGCTGATGGAAAAGGTGACTCCTCATCCTCCACCTCTTCCACCACATCATCCCTTAACCCTTGCAAAGTTTGCTGAAGCAGGCAGATAAGGGGGACAGTCATGCTGACTAGTGCATCATCTGCACTTGCCATCCGCGTGGAATAATCAAAAGGACGCAAAACCTGGCAGACGTCCTTCATAGTGGCCCACTCTGTGGTTGTGAAGTCTGATCGGCGCTGACTGCGACTTCTTTGCGCCTGATGCAGCTGGTACTCCATAACTGCTTGCTGCTGCTCACACAACCGCTCCAACATATGTAACGTGAAATTCCACCGGGTAGGTAGGTCACATATGATGCGGTGTTCCGGAAGGCGGAATCGGCGCTGCAGAGCAGCAATGCGGGATCTGGCCAAGCTGGAACGCCGCAAGTGAGCACACTCTAGGCGGACCTTGTGCAGCAGGGCATCAAGATCCGGATAGTCCCTCAGAAAACTCTGCACAACCAAATTGAGCACATGTGCCAGACATGGGATGTGAGTGAGGTTGCCAAGGGCCAAAGCTGCCACCAGATTTCGGCCATTGTCACACACTACCATGCCTGGCTGGAGATTCGCTGGCAGTAACCACACATCGCTCTCCTGCTTTATGGCATTCCAGAGCTCCTGCGCTGTGTGGCTTCGATGCCCCAATGAAACTAGTTTGGCCACGGCTGTGCTCATGTCGGTCATAGGTAAACGTTCACGGGTCCATGTGGGGGTGGACTGTGACGGATCCTGCAGAGAGGAATCAGAGGAACTGGTGTAAGAGGAGGAGTCGATGCGTACAGACTGGATTCCTGCAATCCTTGGAGTGGGCAGGACACGTCCTGCGCCACTCGCACGATCTGTACCTGGCTCAACAACATTAACCCAATGGGCAGTGAGGGAAACATATCGCCCCTGTCCATGCTGACTGGTCCACGCATCGGTGGTGAGGTGGACCTTGCTACTGACGGCGTTCAGTAGCGCATGTTTTATGTTTGCCTCAACATGCCTGTGCAGGGCAGGGACAGCCTGCCTGCTGAAGTAAAAGCGGCTGGGCACCTTGTACTGTGGGACTGCCAATGCCATCAAGTCACGGAAGCTGTCAGTCTCCACCAGCCTGAACGAGAGCATTTCCAGGGACAACAGTTTGGCAATGCCTGCATTCAGAGCCTGTGCTCGGGGGTGGTTGGCCGAGAATGCCCGCCTTTTCTCCCATGCCTGTACTACCGATGGCTGTAGAGTAGACTGGGAGTGTGAGGATGACTGGGAAGGTGGTGCTGTGGGTGGAATTACACAAGGTCTCTGGGAGGAAGCCAAACCAGCTGTGCGTGAGCTGGAGGAAGAGGCAACACGAGCTGAAGAGGTGGTAGCTGCCGCTGTTGGTTGGCCTACATCTTCAGTGTGTTTCTGTAACTCCACCGCGTGCCTGGTCCGCACATGTTTCCACATATTTGTGCTATTGAGGTTGCTGACATTTTTCCCTCTTTTTACTTTATGATGACACAGCTTGCATTTGACAAAACAAATGTCATCTGCAACTGTGTCAAAAAAGGACCAGGCACTGCAAGTCTTGGGAGCGCCCTTTTTGGCTTTGGAAAGAGACAGGCTCCTAACGGGTGCCAAAGTGGAGGCTACAGGCTCCGCAGTCTTCCCCCTCCCTCTCCCTCTTTGGCCCGTAAGAGGAAGCTCTTCCTCTGAGCTGCTCCCACCACCTTCCTGTTCCTCACGCCACGATGGGTCAAGGACCTCATCATCTCCACTACCCTCTGCCACCAACTGCTCCTCCTGGGTAGTCTCAGCAGCACAGTACGCACGAGAAAGCGGCACCTGAGTTTCATCATCAGATGCGTACTGCGCTGTGGTCACCGGAGGCACTGGCCCACCTGCCTCTTCAGAGTCAGAGAGAAAAATGTGTTGGGCATCACTGCACACTGCCTCTTCTTCCATTTCTCCAATGCTGCTTGGCTGGCCCCCTGTTTCCAAGCCAAGAGATTCAGAGAACAGAAGTAGAGACGGCTCCTGTCCTGGGCTCTCTGACTGCCTGGCCAATTTGGCAGGTGGTGAAGAGACAGATGGCTGCTCTCCAGTGCTCTGTGCCTGAGAGGATGTGGCACTAACTGAAGTCGATGCCGAGGCGTTAGCTGCCATCCACCCGACAACGGCTTCAATTTGGTCTTCACGCAGCAGCGGTGCACGGCGCTCTCCGACAAAGCTGCGCATGAAGGACTGTTCCCTGCTGAAACTGAGTGACGACGAGTCACCGGCGCCCGCAGCAGGCACAGAATCACCACGTCCTCTCCCTGCTCCTCTCCCTGCTCCGCGCCCACGCCCACGTGCCTTACTCCCTGCCCTCTTCATCTTGGTTGACAGATAAAGATAAGCAGAAAAGTACTAAGGCCTTAGTGTGCTTATTCCTGTAATGCTCCTCCTAACAGGTGTAAGAAACACTAATGTTGTAAATTGTGGACTAAACTTTATTATTTTTCAAATGTGGCCTACACAAGTGTTAAGTTGTGTTTGGTGAACTTAACTTTTTTTTTGGTGCAGATCGGGCTACAGAGCTAGTTTAAATCACACGGAGACCGTGCAGACAGCCGTAAACGGCGCTGCAAGGCCAAAAAACCCTCCTCTAGGTTATCCTATATAGTGTTTTTCCACTATTTAGCTGGATACGAGTGGAAAGACACTTATAGGATTTTTTTTTTCAAATTTTAAACAGGCTGCACTATTTGAAAAAAAAGGAAAATTTTTCGCAAGGTATGAGGCAGTAACGAACCCTGAGCTGAATCCAACCGGCTATGGCTGCACACAGACTACAGGGCGAGCTGGGCTCACACGGAGACCGTGCAGACAGCCGTAAACGGCGCTGCAAGGCCAAAAAACCCTCCTCTAGGTTATCCTATATAGTGTTTTTCCACTATTTAGCTGGATACGAGTGGAAAGACACTAATAGGAATTTTTTTTTTTCAAATTTTAAACAGGCTGCACTATTTGAAAAAAAGGAAAATTTTTCTCAAGGTATGAGCCAGTAACGAACCCTGAGCTGAATCCAACCGGCTATGGCTGCACACAGACTGCAGGGCGAGCTGGGCTCACACGGAGACCGTGCAGACAGCCGTAAACGGCGCTGCAAGGCCCTAAAAACCCCCTCTAGGTTATCCTATGTAGTGTTTTTCCACAATAGAGCTGGAGACTGGTGGAAAAACACTAATAGGAAATTTGAGAAAAAATGTGCAGCAGGCTGCACTAAGAGCAAAAAAGAACAACTGTGTGAGGCAGTGTGAACCCCCCCTGAGCTGAATACAACCGGGTATATGGCTGCACACAGACTACAGAGTGAGCTGCACACACACACACACACACACAGAGACCTTGCAGAACGCTGTTAAAACAGCGCTGCAAGGCAAGAGCAAGGTGAACAGTGAAGAACACACAGCGTTTTGCTAAATTAGCCTTTGGAAAGGAAAATAAAGCAATTAGCAAGCTCAACTGGCCCTCAGTTAGAACACAGCGTCCTGTCCCTAACTGAAATCACAGCAGAGTGAGCGCAAAATGGCGGCAGCGCTTTTTTATAGTGCAGAGTGACATCATTTCAGCAGCCAATCCCAGCCTTGCCAGTACTTACATGCCCACCATGCTAAACAGGATGTGCCCACACTTTCATTCATTCCTCATTGGCTGCTGCGTTCAATTTGAATTCTGGGAACTTCCGATTCCGGTATCCGATGCGCGGGAAGTATCGGAATTCGGTATCGGAATTCCGATACCGCAAATATCGGCCGATACCCGATACTTGCGGTATCGGAATGCTCAACACTAGTAAATACCCTTGCTCCCCAAAGCCTATCGAACAGTTCAGATATCCAAGGCAAAGGGTATTTATTCTTAACGGTGATGGCGTTAAGACCCCTGTAGTCTATGCATGGACGCAATTCCCCACTCTTCTTCTGCACGAAGAAGAACCCTGTCCCAGCAGGTGACACTGACTTCCTGATGAACCCTCTTGCCAGATTTTCCTGGATGTACTGTGACATTGCCTCCGTCTCCGGGAGAGATAGCGGATAGACTCGACCCCGGGGAGGCTCAGCACCAGGCAAGAGGTCAATAGGACAGTCATAGGGGCGATGTGGCGGAAGGATCTCCGCCGCCTTTTTGGAGAATACGTCTGCATACGACCAATACTGCTTGGGAAGAGAGGAAAGATCTGCGGGTACTTCAGTTGTAGCTACCTGAACGCACTCCCTCTGACACCTACCCCCACAAGATTCACCCCATCCCAGAATTCTGCCTGAGGACCACTCGATATGAGGAGAGTGGTACCGTAGCCAAGGTATTCCCAACAGGACCTCATCAATTCCCTCTGGAATGACGAGCAGAGAAATAATCTCCTGATGAGATGGCGACATGGACAGAGTAAAAGGGATGGTCTGGTGAGTTATCTGTGAGGGCAGAGTCGACCCATTCACCACTCGTACCGTTACAGGTTGAGCTAGCATAACCAGAGGTAATGCGTGGCGTTGGGCGAAGGCAGAAGACATAAAATTGCCCTCCGCTCCAGAATCCACGCAGAGCTCTACCGAGTGGGAGAATGAGCCTATAGTAATTGTCCCCTTAAAGGACAATTTAGAGGCAAACGTCGCCGTGTCTAGTGTACCTCCACCTACAACCACTAGACGCTGACGTTTCCTCGACCGCTGAGGACATCTGGTGGCTAAATGTCCAGACTGCTGGCAAACATGACAGACCCTGAGTGCACAAGCGGTCCGGGACTTAGGTCCCACTTGTGACACTTCCCTGGCCTCATGTGGCTCAGGAACCAGGACCGGAGATTCCAGAGGTTTGGCGAAAGTAGGAGCCAGCCGAATCCTCTGCCTACACTGGGCTCGCTCTAACCTCCGCTCGTTAAAACGGAGGTCAATTCGAGTGGAGACTGTTATTAACTCCTCCAGTGTGGCAGGAATCTCCCTAGTGGCCAGAGCGTCCTTTACATGGTCAGCCAAGCCCCTCCAAAATATGGGGATAAGAGCTTTATCCGACCATTCCAGCTCAGATGCTAAAGTGCGGAATTGGACGGCAAAATGACTGACCAAGGACTCACCCTGAGTTAATGCCAGCAGTTGGAGCGCAGTGTCATGGGTGACTTGAGGTCCTAAAAAGACCTGTTTTAAAGTGCTCAAAAACAGAGGAGCACTCTGCACCACATGATCGCCACGCTCCCACAGCGGCGTAGCCCATTCCAACGCCCTGTCCGACAATAGAGACACAATAAATCCCACCTTAGCCCGCTCTGTGGGGAAACGTGCAGCCAGAAGCTCGAGATGAATAGAGCACTGACTCACGAATCCCCTACAAAATTTGCTATTACCAGAAAATTTTTCTGGCAGCGGGAGGCGAGAAAATGTCGGAACAGGGGTGGCAATGGACAAAGTTGCTTCAGCCACGCTGGCAGCCTGAACAGCAACTGTGGTAACATCCACAGCTGAGGTTGCGCTCTCGAGAGCCGCCAACCTACCCTCCAGCTGCTGTATATACCGCAGGGATTGCTGTTTGTCCGTCATCACTAGCCAGACCCTGGCGCTAGTGTAATGTTAGGGCTAGCGGAACGCACCAAATAATAAGACTGATAGTGTACGGTGCGTTCGTAGCCCGGGGTCCACCGTGCAGAGATGGAACCTGCTGCTGAGTAATGACGGACTATATGGCGGTACTCATAAGTATACTCGCGTGGGTTAAATTTCACCCAACGTGAAGGAAGCGATCCTGTTGCATCACAGGGTCGCGGTACCGCACATAGAAGGCGAGCAAGCAGTCAGCGAACTTAACCCCAACTAGGATTGAAGTCCGATTAGACCCTTGCTGGCACCACACCGCAACAGGGTGTGTTAGGCAACTCTAATAATTAGAGCACCGAAGTGCGAACTTTGCCGTGCTGGCAGGCACCAATAAGCACCCAGACGTGGGTCAGGAAGCGCACTACTGGCGCGTGGCGCCGCACTGGCGGTCACAGCAATAGACGCTGATACGTGTGTGACACGTTGAGTGATTTGTCGGGTGCTAGATAGCAGCCATACTCCATACGCGAACAGTCATACAATAGGGTAGGGGTATTTAATGAACGACTTGCACTCACAGCAAACACATGTATTCAATTGTACACTAGCGCATGGCCGTGCGGTCATGCGCAGTTTTTATAATTGCAGGACAGGAAGTGGCCACAGAAACTTTGCCCTTCCAAGACCTGCCAAGAGGACCAATGGAATGCGCTGCAGAGCCAGAGCACATGACCCTCGATCTCCAACGGGAGATCTTGCTCTGGGCATGCTCAGTGTGCGCAAACAAGGACTTAGTCCCAGGGAAGTCCGCTCGCCGCTGACCAGCACTGACTTTAATGGCAGGAGCTGAAGAAGCAGCAGTAACTCTCTGTACAGAGTGAGAGCGAGCAAGACACTGGGAGCGACGTCCCTGCTGAGCAGACTCCACTGCAGCTGGAGGAGAATGGGAGACCGCAGCGGAGATGGATCGAGATTCCCCCTGTGCAGCAGAGGAAACTCGACTCCTAACAGCCGATTCATGTACATGTGCTGCTGTGGTCTTTTTTATCTGTTTGTTGCAGTTTGCAGCTTGCACGTGTTCACATTGGGGGTGCTGATTTGTTTTTTTTTCCTCTATTTGTATGGATGCGGCAACATCCAGACTTATCTTGCACTCCCCCCATTGACTTTGCAGGTGGCGGTGATCAACTCTACCTGCCCATAAATTGTAGGTTTAGCCCAGAGTGACATGTTTGTCCGAAGTTGTAGGCTGGTGGCCCAAGAGTGGCATGTACAGTAGAGTAGGACCTATCAGGGGGAGATCACCTTGCCGTGGTTGATGGGCATACATGAATTGGCCAATTTATGCGCTAAGAATCTCCATTTTAACTGTAAGTTTTATGGAAAAAAAATTTTGGGAAAAATTTTTATGAAAAAATATTTTTGTGAAATTTATATTTGTCTGTGTTTTCACATGGCCGATTCATGTACATGTGCTGCTGTGGTCTTTTTTATCTGTTTGTTGCAGTTTGCAGCTTGCACGTGTTCACATTGGGGGTGCTGATTTGTTTTTTTTCCCTCTATTTGTATGGATGTGGCAACATCCAGACTTATCTTGCACTCCCCCCATTGACCTTGCAGGTGGCGGTAATCAACTCTACCTGCCTATAAATTGTAGGTTTAGCCCAGAGTGACATGTTTGTCCGAAGTTGTAGGCTGGTGGCCCAAGAGTGGCATGTACAGTAGAGTAGGACCCATCAGGGGGAGATCACCTTGCCGTGGTTGATGGGCATACATGAATTGGCCAATTTATGCGCTAAGAATCTCCATTTTAACTGTAAGTTTTATGAAAAAAAAAATTTTGAAAAAATTTTTATGAAAAAATATTTTTGTGAAATGTATATTTGTCTGTGTTTTCACATGACCGATTCATGTACATGTGCTGCTGTGGTCTTTTTTTATCTGTTTGTTGCAGTTTGCAGCTTGCACGTGTTCACATTGGGGGTGCTGATTTGTTTTTTTTTCCTCTATTTGTATGGATGCGGCAACATCCAGACTTATCTTGCACTCCCCCCATTGACCTTGCAGGTGGCGGTGATCAACTCTACCTGCCCATAAATTGTAGGTTTAGCCCAGAGTGACATGTTTGTCCGAAGTTGTAGGCTGGTGGCCCAAGAGTGGCATGTACAGTAGAGTAGGACCTATCAGGGGGAGATCACCTTGCCGTGGTTGATGGGCATACATGAATTGGCCAATTTATGCGCTAAGAATCTCCATTTTAACTGTAAGTTTTATGGAAAAAAAATTTTGGGAAAAATTTTTATGAAAAAATATTTTTGTGAAATGTATATTTGTCTGTGTTTTCACATGGCCGATTCATGTACATGTGCTGCTGTGGTCTTTTTTATCTGTTTGTTGCAGTTTGCAGCTTGCACGTGTTCACATTGGGGGTGCTGATTTGTTTTTTTTCCGATAGATAGATAGATAGATAGATAGATAGATAGATAGATAGATAGATAGATAGATAGATAGATAGATAGATAGATAGATAGATAGATCTATAGATAGATATACAGTCTCCAGCCTCTGGTTGTTTAGTTACCCCATTATTATTTTATACCACGTCTTCATACTACCACCTAGCACATATTTATATCAGCACATATTGTTGGTGTCACGTATTTGCTGTTTCTCTTTTGCATATTTGCACATTTGTACTCTCTCCCATATGGCTGTGTATTCATGAGATATTGCTACATATATATACTTTTTATTTGTCTGTGGGTATATTGTGCTCTTTATCCCAAGTCTTACATCAATTTATACATACTGTTGTCCGTCCTGGTATTTATTATGTTTTAATTAAATTTTATATTTCTCCAAGTACAGGCACATGTTGCAGTGCCTAGTTGCCAATAACTAAATAAAGGCTATTTTAATTATATATCTCTTTGGCCTTCCTTGTATATTATATATTATTTCTCCATTATTTACTCCATATTCCGATTTGTTTGTTGTTTTTTCTTGATAGTACTCCGAGTGGTTTGCCACTCACCTACTGTGTATCAGTAATCCCGCCCACTTTTATTATCTTAATATTTGCGTGAATGAAGTAATAATTTCTTGCGGGTGCCCCACAGATCATATATACATTATGGTGGCCCACAAAGCTCCCTATAGAACAATTTATTCTCTTAATTTGGTGCACATCACACAGGAAAGAGGGTTTTAAACAGTTTTAAAACAATCTGCACAAAACAAAACATTGCTAAATACTGGAATCAAAACTAAACCTAGCAGAACTCAACCACTTAATCAGTCCGCACATTCAAATTAAGCATCAATTCTTGTTTCTAATAATCCCACATTGTTCCCAATCCATTTAGATCATGAAACCTGGTGAACATTGTACTACAACTGTACTGTGTATGCCAGGTATGAGCAAATATTCATTTTAATGCTAAATATCTGTCTGTCAAAGTGACTTAAATTATTTTTACTATACGTGTTAGAATACACTTTGTAAATATATGCATTATTGTATTGAGTTTTGGTTTCAAATCCAACCAAATACTTTCCTTATTTGTGTGGGTTTTTTGTGGGTGCTCTGACCAAAGGGATTTTTAACCCTGTTTTTTTTAGTTTTTTTATATTGATTAAATGAAGGTGAGAATTTCTGTCAAAGTCATTTGTCTTGATCTAACGCACTAAAATGCTCAAAGAGTGACATATGCCTCTATATTACTAATGTATCTATCAAATGATCTATCCATTGAGAAATATTCAATGTTTTTAATTTTCCTATGTGATCTTACATATGATATATATTGCTGAGGTATTTGATTTACTTTAGGTATTTGAGGTACTTGATAATCTACATTTAATGTATTTTCTTGTATTGTATAAGTCTTAACATAATGTGATCTATCATTTGGTTGTTTTTATTTTGCACTGTGAACAAGTAGTATTTAGCAGGGATTATGGGCAACCTGCGTATTCAAGGTGCTTTATAAATCCTGACTTATTATTAACTATGTGTTTATCACATGATTTTATAAGAAAGGTGGCTCCATTTAGAACTCCATACAGAAATCTTTGACATACTTCATATTAATAGAATATTGATATAGCTGTAACTGTAATAAAATTCATCATTTGGTAAAGGTAAATCTTCTGCCGTCTGCAATTTTACAGATCTATTTAATTAGCAATTTTACTACCTCACCTACTCTCATTAAATTAATTAATAATTAAGTTCAAATATAGGCATCTTTAATGCCATAATTATATTTCAGTTTTATGGTCACAAGAGTTAGGCTCATTAGTTTAGGTGATCATAAAATAGTGCTTTAGAACTTAGGGATCCTTCAGAACTATGACCATAATATGAGGTTCTTCTTGCTACAGATTTTATGATGTTTCTTTTTTCTTTCTTTTTACATTTTTTTTATTCTAATAATTTCCATTCCACAGTTTGGGTCACATTATTGGAGTTGAAATAATGTATTAATATAATTTTTCCTGAAAAATACAGAAGTGACAGATCCATGTGAATGAAAGATTATGAATGTTAGATAATATCAAATGCCCTTTAGCACCACCTAACATTGCAATATAAAAAGAAAGGTGGTTCTAATGACTGTTCTAATCAAACTTAGTGTTATGACTGTAGGTAATTCAGTAATGTTAGAAATAAAAAATATATGAGTATTTATATCATATTACACGACATGTAGTTATTAGAGAATTGTTTTTAGCAGAAACACTAGTAAAACAAATGGAAATTAGGAACAATAGCAATGTATTACAAAAATGAAAATGGTCCAATGCAACAGTTTGGGCTCCCTGCATGTTAGTATGTAGTAACACCCCCCTTTTGAAAATATCACAGCTTGTAAACACTTTTTGTAGCCAGCCAAGAGTCTTTCAATTCTTGTTTGAGGGATTTTCATCCATTCTTCCTTGGAAAGCCACATACTTTCAATGATGTTCAGATCAGGGGACTGTGAGGGCTATTGCAAAACCTTCAGCTTTTGAGGTAGTGTATTGTAGATTTTGACTTGTGCTTAGGATCATTATCCATTTGTAGAATCTATCCTTTTTTCAACTTCAGCTTTTTTACAGATAATGTTAGGTTTGCATCAAGAATTTGTGGTTATTTTATTGAATCCATTCTTCCCTCTACCTGTGAAATATTCCTCAGGCTATTGGCTGCATCACAACCCCAAAACATGACTGATCCACCCCTATGCTTAATGTTTGGCGAGGTGTTCTTTTCCTAAAATTCTGTGCCCTTTTACTCCACAAATACCTTTGATCATTCTGCCCAAAACGTTGTATTTTAACCTCATCTGTCCACAAGACTAGATGTTCGGTTGCATCCTTTGGAGGCTCAATTTCATTGTGAAAATTCAGGAGAGATTTTCTTTTCATGACTCTTCCATGAAGGCCATATTTGTGCACGTGTATCTGAACAGTAGAGCAATGTCTTTTGCAGTCAAATAGGAGTTTTGATTTTCCTCTGTATCAATCCTACAAGCAGCTCTCACTGAAATTTTACTTGGTCTTTCAGACCTTATTTTGACCTCTACTATTCCTGTTAACTTCCATTAATTACATTTTGAACTGAGTTAAGGGACACATGAAAATGCATTGCTATCTTCTCATAGCCGTCTCCTACTTTGTGAGTCTCCACCATTTTCAGGGTGATAGGCAGCTGCTTAGAAGAACCCATGGCTGCTGTTTTTTGGCACAAGGTTAGAAGAGGCTGGCTTTTTATAAAGTTGGGAAATGTGCATCGCATGGCCTTTCCAAAAAATAATAATGAGCGGGCCATAACCCTAACAGGCTAATTAATGTCTGAAACCTTGGTGAAAGTGATCCGAGCACACAGATCTCCATGGGTAAACAAACTTTTGCAACATCCATTTTCCATTTTAAAATAAAAAAATCTATATATAGAGATATAGTTTATATATATATATATATATATATATATATATATATATATATATATAATGTTTTGGGGGGCCTAAAATATAAAGGAAGTGGTCATCTTTAACTTTAGGCCTTTTAGCGATCATTTCATCTTTAACTTGATTAACTGTTCACAGTAACAGTAATTTTAACCAGGGGTGCCAAAACTTTTACATGCAACTGTAGATTTTAGTTAAAGATAAGGACAATAAGGACATAAGGTCATAAGGACAATTTCCAGCATGATGCAGAATGCTGCAATGCTATGCGTAATGGAAAACCTGTAGGAGGGATGAGCGCAAATAGGGTCTTATTCGGTGGATATTAAGAAAATGCCCTCAGATTATAATAACCTGATAGACCTATTCACAAAGGAGTATAGATCTTAGTAGAGACATCAGCTGCAGCAGATCCACGGGTCAGCAGGTGACCGTATCAAGTATAATAAAATTGGAGATTTGTGGATACAAACCACGCCGCTGAATAAGATGTAGGATCAGATGTATTTGAAATAAAACCACTATCTTTTATTTTAAATACACCTGATCCTACATCTTATTCAGCGGCGCAGTTGTTACTGTATCCACAAATCTCCAATTTTATTATACAATGCTATGTGAAAACAATTGGATAGGTAAACACAGTAATAAACATCAATTTGCATAATTGACTTCCCAAAAAGTGGAGGATGCCTTGTAATATTATTTAATACAATAGGGCTTCTACAAAATGCTAGTCATGGTTACAAATAACATAATGGGAATAGATAGCTTCCAAGTACAAAAGACAAAACACTGAAAATGTATTAACCACCACACCATCAGTAAACCAGAGTATGACTAACAAAAAGGAGTATTAGTTCATATTTTGACAAAAATACATAAGCTTGCAGTTTAAATAAATTTTTATAGCTCTTGTATTAGTAAAGAATGGCTGGCTTCCTTCCAAAATACAAAGCAATTTAATCAAATTTCTCTTGCATACATTAGGTAACACGCAATAAATAAGAATTATATACAATGAACATCTGATAACGTTTTGGGTAGGATTCTTTCATAGTAACATCATGTCTTCATTTATCATACGTAATAATTCATATTTGCTTCATGATAACTGAATTTGTAAAAATATTAATGCCTATAATAGACGTCACAAAAAAAAAAATAATCAAATGTTTAAAAGAGAAAAAGATAACCAGCGGAAAAAAACATAACAAATTCTCCAATTTTCTGGTGAGACCCAGTCTTTTATGTCACTGCATCGGTATCCAGCTGTAAACATATTTAATCTCAGTTCCAAGTTATTCATATTATTGTGGAGAACACAAATAATATAATATGTTGGCTCTAAATTTGATTAATAATATTTTTATTATTTGTTAAATTGATGGTTTGGGACATGAATATTGGTGATGTTTCCTTTCGATAGCTCATCTCATCATCAATATGAGATTTGTGGGGTCTCTCCCGGCAACCCCACTGATCAGCTTGTATCTTCTCTGGTCATCTGAATCTGGAAATAAAACCACATGTAATAAAACAAACATAAAAACTTAAAAATTAAACGGATGAAAATTAACATACTCAAAGCATCAGTTATACAAATAGTTTGGGCCAGATAAAAAATAAAAATAATAAAAAAACACACTGAGGCTCCTAATAACTTATCTTATTATTTTTCTTTTTACTAAGCGATCCCAAAAATGTTTCATTCATGCGCGGCTTTTCTATATCTTTTCCTTCAATCTATAATATTTAGAGTGTTAATTTTAAAAATGTGCTGCAGTCCACTTACAAAGGTGAAACATAGTGACCTAACCAAAGAATAAATTGCAAGAATTACCATAAGTAGTGATCTAAAGTGCACTGATACATTGTAACAGTCACAGGCTATTGAGCGCCTTTGTCAGACAAATGTGCACACCTCTTTTCTGACAGCATAACAACAGACGACCATTTGGAAGGAATTTTTAGTCATTGATTTGTCATTCAATTGAAAGGAATGACAGACACAGCTCATTATTCTGCTCATTAGTTAACTATTGAAGGACATAAGACAAGTCAATAAAATGGAAGACTGTAAATTCTCCAACTAATTAGGACTGCGTCCTAAGAGAAATTCTGTTTCATGTTTTACCATGTTGCCATTAGTATTTGTGTAGTAGTGATGGCTTAACGTACTTATTGTATTAATACTAAAAGCAATGGGATACTGGGGCAAATATGAATGACAGGATGTCAGTATAAAGTTGGCCAAACTAGCGAAAGAAAAGTGAACTTAAAGTCCCACATGAAGGAACAAAGGTTGCAAATTCCCTTCAGCCAGGACTGATTACTGTTAAAGATGGTCATAATGTGTTTTAGAAATACTTTTTATTGAAATATGCATAAAGGATCCTATTGAAAACATTAGAATCAGTTGTATCACCAGTTTCCCTTCAATTTGTATTTAAAAAGCTGTGGTAAAAACACCTTAACTTCTGTATACACGTTATTTTTTCCCCCACGGGGGAAGCGGTATAGTCTGAGATGAATTCAATATTTGCTTAATAATTCACTAGCTACATTAGCATTGCTATTTAAAATGGAAGCAAAAATCATACTATTTTGTTGATTATTATTAGTGATGAACATACTCGTTGCTCGGTTGGTATTTGTGAGTGCTCGGAGATTTAGTTCTTGTTGACGCAGCTGCATGATTTGCGGCTGCTAGACAGCTTGAATACATGTGGGGTTTCCCTAGCAACCAGGCAACCCCCACATGTACTCAGGCTAGCTAGCAGCCATAAATCAAGCAGCTGCTTGGACAAAAACTAAATCTCCGAGCACTCACAAATACTCAGAGATGACCTGAGCAGGTTCGGTAAAACCCGAGCAACGAGTATACTTGTTCATCACTAATTATTATTATTATTATTATTATTATTCAAAATAATAATAATAATAATAATAACCCCATATTAGCCAAACTGTGAAAATAGTTTATGGACAAGACTCAAAAAATATCTTTAAATGGCTCTCCCAGATTCTAATTAAATGATACCCATCATGGAATTCAAACAGCAGCCCTTCCTATTTACATGTCACAATGGGCAGCAGTTTTTGATGAAACACAGCTCCTGATACCTGTGCCTCACCAGACAGAAGAGCTGTTTGATAAGCATGAATGCTGGTGAGCTATAAAGGTACCTTCACACATAACGATATTGTTAACGATATCGTTGCTATTTGTGACGTAGCAACGATATCGTTAATGAAATCGTTATGTGTGACAGCGACCAACGATCAGGCCCCTGCTGGGAGATCGTTGGTCGCTGAATAAAGTCCAGAACTTTATTTCTTCGCTGGACTCCCTGCAGACATCGCTGGATCGGCGTGTGTGACACCGATCCAGCGATGTCTTCACTGGTAACCAGGGTAAACATCGGGTAACTAAGCGCAGGGCCGCGCTTAGTAACCCGATGTTTACCCTGGTTACCATGCTAAAAGTAAAAAAACCAAACACTAGATACTTACCTACAGCCGTCTGTCCTCCAGCGCTGTGCTCTGCACTCCTCCTGTACTGGCTGTGAGCCGGAAAGCAGAGCGGTGACATCACCGCTCTGCTTTCCGGCTCACAGCCAGTACAGGAGGAGTGCAGAGAAGCAGAGCGCAGCGCTGGAGGACAGACGGCTGTAGGTAAGTATCTAGTGTTTGTTTTTTTTTACTTTTAGCATGGTAACCAGGGTAAACATCGGGTTACTAAGCGCGGCCCTGCGCTTAGTTACCCGATGTTTACCCTGGTTACCGGCATCGTTGGTCGCTGGAGAGCTGTCTGTGTGACAGCTCTCCAGCGACCAAACAGCGACGCTGCAGCGATCCGGATCGTTGTCGGTATCGCTGCAGCGTCGCTTAATGTGAAGGGGCCTTAAGAGAAGTGTCATTCATCCTTATGTTTATAGTCCTTTTACTAGGCACTGCTCCTAATAGCCTGTTTCCTACTCCACACTGATGAGGGGCAAATACCCCGAAACAGCTGTCTGTGGATGGATACCATGTTTTGGCATAGGTGGTTTTCCTTTTTGGATGCTGCCGTTCCTGTGGTTGTTTCTTCTTGGTGAAAGACCTGGCTATTTATTGCTTGCGTTGAGAAACACGTGATGGTGTCTCCGCAGCTTTTCTACATGCATAAGAGAAGTGTTGTGACAAGAAAATAAATAAATCTTCTCAACTGACTGAGCACAAGAGATTTTTTCTCCAGCCTTAGTTAGTCATCCAGGAAGATTTATTTCTTCTCCTGTGACATCCCTTCTATGGCAGATCCAGATCTGATATGTGTGCTTCTGATACAGCTCGTTTGTCTGTTCACAAACGACACAGCTCTTGAGCGTTAAATTTATTCATATTGAAGCTTGACCTTACACATGACTAAGATGAACTGTCACTAAGACGTCAAAATTATCAAATTTTCAGACAACTAGCTCCGTAATCTAGTAGAGGCATAAATTAGATTAGATTAGAAGACTTTTTTTAGCCACTTGAAAAATTCAAAATCGCTTCAAGTCTTGTCGCAAACTACCAGGGACAGAATCTTTAAACGAAGAGACTTTGGCTTTTCAGTTCAGTAGAACGCATGTATGCTGAAATGTTAGTAATGTTTAACATTGCACTGCCCAGTAGTTGGAACTATGACAAACTGAAATAACAGGTCAGTGAAAAGAGGGAGACACAAAAGCGCAAATAGGGTCTTATCAAACGTTACACAAAGTTGCCCACCAAGAGAACTACTCACCTGGTGAGATTGAAGGAAGGACATATATTAATGGCGGCTGCTGCAGATCCACCGGTCAGTGCAAGACCTAATTGAAGCACACACTTAGATAGGAGAAAAAAGGATCATCCCCGCGCTGCCGCAAGAAGAATTTCAAAAATTGTAGAGGTTTTCAACGTGGTTTATTCTACGCGTTTCAGGGTTCGGGTGACCCCTTCATCAGGACATACCACAAATATTTTTTTTTAAATTCTTCTTGTGGCAGCGCGTGGATGATCCTTTTTTCTCCTATCTAAGTGTAAACTGAAATAACAGCAAGAGGTGCATAGAGGCAAACCACTGCAAAAAAATGATTAGATTTGTGCATAATGCTCAATTCTGCACTTCAAATGAAAATTGGACTTCACATTCCAAGCTTAAGGTTTCAAACAATGTCTAAGCAAACCATCAGAAGATGTTTGCATCTTATTGGGCTACTAGTCAGACGTCCAGCTGCAGGTGTTTCTTTACTTTCCCACCACCATTCTCAAAGGCTATCGTGTTGTAGAGTAAGATAGTAAGGGTGTCTGGAGAGGAATGCTATTCTCTTCAGTGATAAATCTGGTTTTTGTTTTATACACAATGATAGTAAATTGGTGAGAGACTACACGAACAATGCCATAAAGTTTGAAACAAAATCAATATCTGAAACGGAAACAGCTGTGTATGAAGCTTAAAACTGGGTAAGGAACAGACAAAATTTGTTTCCAAGGTGAGGTTATGAAAGATAATTTCTTAATACAGGTCATACATTTTAGCAAGACTCAGCACAGCAAAATTTTACATAGTAACATAGTAACATAGTTAGTAAGGCCGAAAAAAGACATTTGTCCATCCAGTTCAGCCTATATTCCATCATAATAAATACCCAGATCTACGTCCTTCTACAGAACCTAATAATTGTATGATACAATATTGTTCTGCTCCAGGAAGACATCCAGGCCTCTCTTGAACCCCTCGACTGAGTTCACCATCACCACCTCCTCAGGCAAGCAATTCCAGATTCTCACTGCCCTAACAGTAAAGAATCCTCTTCTATGTTGGTGGAAAAACCTTCTCTCCTCCAGACGCAAAGAATGCCCCCTTGTGCCCGTCACCTTCCTTGGTATAAACAGATCCTCAGCGAGATATTTGTATTGTCCCCTTATATACTTATACATGGTTATTAGATCGCCCCTCAGTCGTCTTTTTTCTAGACTAAATAATCCTAATTTCGCTAATCTATCTGGGTATTGTAGTTCTCCCATCCCCTTTATTAATTTTGTTGCCCTCCTTTGTACTCTCTCTAGTTCCATTATATCCTTCCTGAGCACCGGTGCCCAAAACTGGACACAGTACTCCATGTGCGGTCTAACTAGGGATTTGTACAGAGGCAGTATAATGCTCTCATCATGTGTATCCAGACCTCTTTTAATGCACCCCATGATCCTGTTTGCCTTGGCAGCTGCTGCCTGGCACTGGCTGCTCCAGGTAAGTTTATCATTAACTAGGATCCCCAAGTCCTTCTCCCTGTCAGATTTGCCCAGTGGTTTCCCATTCAGTGTGTAATGGTGACATTGATTCCTTCTTCCCATGTGTATAACCTTACATTTATCATTGTTAAACCTCATCTGCCACCTTTCAGCCCAAGTTTCCAACTTATCCAGATCCATCTGTAGCAGAATACTATCTTCTCTTGTATTAACTGCTTTACATAGTTTTGTATCATCTGCAAATATCGATATTTTACTGTGTAAACCTTCTACCAGATCATTAATGAATATGTTGAAGAGAACAGGTCCCAATACTGACCCCTGCGGTACCCCACTGGTCACAGCGACCCAGTTAGAGACTATACCATTTATAACCACCCTCTGCTTTCTATCACTAAGCCAGTTACTAACCCATTTACACACAATTTCCCCCAGACCAAGCATTCTCATTTTGTGTACCAACCTCTTGTGCGGCACGGTATCAAACGCTTTGGAAAAATCGAGATATACCACGTCCAATGACTCACCGTGGTCCAGTCTATAGCTTACCTCTTCATAAAAACTGATTAGATTGGTTTGACAGGAGCGATTTCTCATAAACCCATGCTGATATGGAGATAAACAGTTATTCTCATTGAGATAATCCAGAATAACATCCCTCAGAAACCCTTCAAATATTTTACCAACAATAGAGGTTAGACTTACTGGCCTATAATTTCCAGGTTCACTTTTAGAGCCCTTTTTGAATATTGGCACCACATTTGCTATGCGCCAGTCCTGCGGAACAGACCCTGTCGCTATAGAGTCACTAAAAATAAGAAATAATGGTTTATCTATTACATTACTTAGTTCTCTTAGTACTCGTGGGTGTATGCCATCCGGACCCGGAGATTTATCTATTTTAATCTTATTTAGCCGGTTTCGCACCTCTTCTTGGGTTAGATTGGTGACCCTTAATATAGGGTTTTCATTGTTTCTTGGGATTTCACCTAGCATTTCATTTTCCATCGTGAATACCGTGGAGAAGAAGGTGTTTAATATGTTAGCTTTTTCCTCGTCATGGTACTATAACATGGTAGTTATACTGCATTAGAAAGTGCTCTACCAGGTAAACATTTCAAAGAACTGCTGGGTTTCAAGTTGTACTGTTCAAGCCATTTTGTAGAAACAGTAAGAAATCGGCAACTTTTAGGACCCTATATCTAGTGGCTGATAGAAAACTTAATGCAGCAGATGAAAGATATATCATGCTATTTTCCATTTTAAAATGGAAGATATATAGCAGTCCCAACAGATCAAAACAGGTTGCAATCAGTGGGAGTTAGCTATACCCAACTACTGTTCTGAGACGTTTCGCCAGAAGTAGTCTTCATGGCAATATTGCAGCTAACACCTTCATCACGGAAACAAAACTACTCAATTATGCATAAAAACTTAAGTTAAAAATTATGGCAGCAAGTGCTGTGGAATGATGATTCAAAATTTGACATATTTGACTGTAACAGAGGCACATTAACATAAAGCTAGTCCTATTAATGCAAAAAATCATCCACAGGAGTAACACTTCAAAAAATTACTGATCACACAAAGGCTTGGTATAGGTAATGCCCAGGGGCAAAAAGAAGTGACTCAAAAATACGTTAAAACATAATTTTTTATTTAAATATTAATAAAATCCATGAAATACAGAAGGTTCCTCTGATGGAAGGAACAAGGGATGCTAGAGTGGTAGTCATGGCCGACAGTAATCCTTGTATGACTCCCTGGTCCCTTCCCCTTAGAAGTTCACAATTCTTTGCTGCGCTACCTCTATGTTGGCTCTATGCATCATCTGGACTTGGCCGGTAAGGGGATGGTCTCCTCACAGACGGCTCCGGAATAAAAGAGACTTCAACAATAACTTCTTTACTTAACACAGCTTGTTCATTTACAGGCACTTTGGGTAACGCATACAACACATCCTTTTCTGTCCCTGCTCTACTCTTTCCTTCTTTGCATTCAGCCCCAGGTCGGACCGCTTCTCTTGGTCCTGCAGAGTCTATTCCATCCGGAATTCTTGCCTCATGTGGGGGAGTCCTATACTGTTTCGCCCCAGTTCTAAGTACTGCCGCCCAGGCAAAGATCTGCTACATCTCGTGTGTAGTGACCATGCTGACCTGCATTCTTGCTCTATAGGGACAAATTTCCTTCAGCTGCATCTGCAGCATTTCTGTTCTCTTTTCCTCCTAGATGAATCCTTTTTCTGTAACTGTTCAATGCTGGGCCCACCTTCTTCAACTTTACAGGGCACAGCACCTTCTGGCTGTGCAGCCCAGTGAGCTGCACGAGTGCTCAGGCCCTGACTCCAACTAACTAAATGCAGGAAGCTGCACTATACTTATGCATTGTACCCCTCCTAGTCTAACTACATGCTACAGTGCCCCCCTCTAATGGCCAACTATGTACATTACGCTATAGATAACAAGGAATATATTTTGCAATATTTGTACCTGCGCTTATCCTAGCAGAATACTCTAGTATACATACACAGTGGGTGGTTACCTTATTGGTAGAAGGGTAGTTGTGAGTCCGTCTATTGGCGCATGTGGCAAATCTGGAAGAGCTTGTGTGAAGGGAATGGAATGGTAAGCGGTACACAAATAAATAACAGTATAAAATAATATAAATAAGATCACAAGTACTGAGCCCCTAGAAATGGAATGGTATCAATAAAAGCAATAAAATGAACTATACGGGACTGGTAAGTACCTATATAGTAAATCACCAATAAAGAACTATAAAAACGGGGGGCTAGTGAACTAACACCCCGGGGAGTGCATAGCCTGAAATAAGAAAAAAAGAGAGTCACTAATATATATCTATGACTCTGGTTAATGCACTAGATACAAAACAAGTGGGGATCCGGTACCTGTCCTGTAACTACTCATAGGAAGAAACCCGGCGAAGTTGCGCTTAGAATGTCCGTGCACACTTAGCGGTACTGGCAGGCAAAGTCGTTGTACTTAGCTGGGGTAGGCACTGTCTTTAGAAGTCCTCAGGCGGCTAGTATAGGCGCCGTCCCGGCCGGTGACGGACGCCCGCCCGGCCTGTGTTGAATCCTGTGCGATGCTGTGCAGGACCTGCGGTGACGTTTGGGTCACGTGCTCGTAAGTCACGTGGTGCCCCAGTGATGCTACGGTGTGCTATGAGAGCCAAAACCAACGCGTTTCGGAAATGCTTCGGCTTCTTTCATCAGGGTTGGCTCCCCCTGCGCGTGCTGGCTTTTTATAGCGGTGGTCTCTTCTCCCATAGGTTCAATTAAAGGCAAACAGTTCCACCTCATTATTTAGGCCCCTTGGCCTCAATGTGTCCAATTCAAAGATGTGCCTGGTTTCTTCTCGGGACATTTGTTTGATAAAGTCCCCATTGCGCCAGTCCTGTTGAACTACTTTGATTCCCGTAACCTTAATTCCCTGTACGGATCCTTTATGGTGAATTAAAAAATGTTTGGATAGTGGATGTGCATCGTATTTATTACGTTTGTTCCTGAGGTGAACATACGTAATAAATACGATCACCTCAGGAACATACGTAATAAATACGATCCCGAACGTCACAGCAGGTCCTGCACAGCATCGCACAGGATTCAACACAGGCCGCGCGGCGTCCGTCACCGGCCGGGACGGCGCCTATACTAGCCGCCTGAGGACTTCTAAAGACAGTGCCTACCCAAGCTAAGTACAACGACTTAGCCTGCCAGTACCGCTAAGAGTGCACGGACATTCTAAGCGCAACTTCGCCGGGTTTCTTCCTATGAGTAGTTACAGGACAGGTACCGGATCCCCACTTGTTTTGTATCTAGTGCACTAACCAGAGTCATAGATATATATTAGTGACTCTCTTTTTTTCTTATTTCAGGCTATGCACTCCCCGGGGTGTTAATTCACTAGCCCCCCGTTTTTATAGTTCTTTATTGGTGATTTACTATATAGGTACTTACCAGTCCCGTATAGTTCATTTTATTGCTTTTATTGATACCATTCCATTTCTAGGGGCTCAGTACTTGTGATCTTATTTATATTATTTTATACTGTTATTTATTTGTGTACCGCTTACTATTCCAGTCCCTTCACACAAGCTCTTCCAGATTTGCCACATATGCCAATAGACGGACTCACAACTACCCTTCTACCAATAAAGTAACCACCCACTGTGTATATATACTAGAGTATTCTGCTAGGATAAGCGCAGGTACAAATATTGCAAAATATATTCCTTGTTATCTATAGCTTTCTTCTCTCCTCTGTGTGGTGAGGAGCAGTACCCGCAGCTATCCCCATCTATCCCACAAGCGCCGCTTATTCATATATTAGCGCATTATGTACATTACGCCCCTGTCATCATACTAGGCCCGGGGACAAACTTTCCCTAACACTAAATGTGCAAAACATTTAAAAGCATACAAAATAAAGAGCAATACACATGCAGTGTGTGGCAATACTCTTATACACGGTGACAATACACTTTATGTGTAGCAGTGCCACTGTGCATGAACACATCAATAACACATTATTTACACTCTTAAAGGGGTTGGGGGAGAAGAAGGAACAATTTGCATTTACATACCCTACACGTCACTAAATAAATACAGCCTTAAAAAAATATCTACAGGAGTCTATGGACAAAAACCTGAAAAGCCCATTCCAATATTTAGTCAGTTTTATGCAATGTTCAAAATAGCAAGGTTTATAAATTAAAATAAAGTTTTATAGGTGACACTGTAAATGGTGATTACATACACCTAGCAGGTACTGCATCCCTCTACCCCAACACACGTTTTGCCCTGTTTCTTAAAGGGGCGTTTCTATATAGACTCTTGTCTGTATTATATTTTGTATAGGCTAATGTATTGCATTTATCAATATTTTTCTGTCCTGCATCTCTATTTAATGAGGCACCTTCTGTATTTTATGGATATTATTATTGTTTAAATAAAAATTATGTTCTAATGTATTATTTTTTGAGTCATGAATACCACCAGAAACGAGCAACAACAACCTCTTTACAAGAGACACACTCTAAAGTGAATCAGCAAACTAACATGAGAAAACATGAGTGCAAAAAGTCTCATAAAAAATGTCATTTTATTTCAATATTTTTAAAAGAATAATATAACTGAACAGACATAAATAAGACACAAACAGAGCACTCCTGAAAGAAGTGGTGCTAGCATACAAGTAAATAAACTTAACAGAAAATTATTTCATATATGTATTTGACAGCAGGGCCTATCCACATTGTGGCCAAATACCAAATAGTCAAAGAAATAAAAAACAATGACTATTGCTAAACAATTTTTAGCTAGAAGATAGTTCAAAGTCTAACATTTACATTAAAGATGGTATGTGAATATACCGGGGTAGAATGGCCCACCAGCCCCAACGCACGTTTCACCCACGGTTTCATCAGGGGACGTATTTTTGGAGTCACTTGTTTTTGTCTTGGGTACTATCTATGCTCCATCTTTATGTTATAAGTTGTATTAATAATTGTATTAATAACTATGGTAATCATAATTGACCTAGAACGGGAAAGGTTTATTCTGATTTCATGTTAGATATCGAGAAAAACATGCACATGTGTCTTTTTATATAGTGTATGGAAACTTCTGGTTTCAACTGTTAACACTTTCATTTTTTAAAACATTATGACTTTGCAGCATTGTTTCCACATTCTCCTAAAATTTTGCACAGTGCTATAATAATACATAATACAAATAAGCATCATTCGTTTTTGCATTTTATGTTTAGGTAAATAATGACATGTTGCCTTTTCTGTATGTATTTAATCCAATACATGGATTTAGATAATTTATGCAGATGAAACAAGGAGAAACACTTGCATTTAAAAAACTGTCAGGGTTAACAGGCTGTCGGCTTTGAAAGAACAAAGTATTAGTGTCATGCTCTTAAAGGGTGTGACTCTTTGAGCCTCCTTAATTCATGTAAGTTTTTCACCTCCCAACAAAGAGTATTCCAGAAAAGCAGATTGAATACACTGTGTTCAAAGAGAACAATGCTGATGTAGGATGACCAGAAAGATGTTTTCACACTGTTTCTGGTAGACCGTCCCTGGAGACGTTATTGTATTTGTTAGCTTTGCATTCATTGCCTTTACACTGAGTTCATTATTTTGGTGCAAGCTCCTAAGCACCTTTTAGGAAAGCCTTTGGGAGGATGTGACAGAAGGCCTGCCTTATTTACCTTAGCGGCCTGCCCATGTCATCTGGTTAATCATGTGGCTAATCAACAACATTGAGGATCCCCCCACACTGTGCTTAACAATGATGACTCATTCATATTTAATACAATGGAGTGTTTAAGTCATTCCACGCTTGTCCGGAGATGATGGCCCCTCTTTGTTTTCTTACTCCAGAGACTTTTATTTTAAACAGGCATATGTTCTCGCTCCTTCCACTGAACAGTCTGCTGCAGATGGACAAAGGCCTGGATCTTTATTACTATTAGGAAAGTCAATGAATCGATTTGTGTGGCGTGAAATGCGGCTTGGAGATCAGCCCCACATGTACACATATATTAATGATTTGCTATTGTTAGAATTCAGTAGACTACATAACAAATCATTTGGCCTTGGTTCCAGAGAAAGTTCACTCCTCAGCCTTTAAAACACAAAAATAACAGTGATAAAAATATATAGTGGCAAAAAATAATGTTTCACTTCATAAGCTGCTACTTAGAAAATGACAACTTTTTTTTTACTAAACCCCTTGGAAGCAGATTCAGATAGTAACAATGGCCTTCATCTCATTATATTTAGCATACAAAACAAAAACTGTTTTTTTTAAAAATAGTTCCCACAAATATGTGCAGATGTCAAGCGGTGACATACATATATTACAGATGATTAGATAGATAGATAGATCTGACAAATAGATATAGTGACAAAGAGAAGTAAAGAAATGATTCTTTTGTCACTTTGCAAACTCATTTTCCTGCCTTCTTTGTGTTAGAGCTAGACTTTTACCCTGAGTTCTTTTCTTTAAAGTATATTTTCCTCTGTAAGCAATGTATACTGCATTTATAATAGAGATGTCAATATATAAAAGTTGGTTATAGTCTTAATATGATAAAGAAATATGTTTATTCTTTATAATAGACAATCTTTCATCAACGATTTCTACAAACTCTGTTATTGATAATGTCAGTGATTTTAGATGTCGCCCACTCTCTTCTATGCCTTAAATTCAGCTGTATAGATGTTGGATGAGCCTTCATTAATTATTTGTCCTTTGTTGTTCCTTTCCCCACCAACCCTAGTGCCCTTGTGTTTTTTTTTTAATTCAGATAAGGATATATTCATTGATAAATAAATAGACAAGCAAAATATAATTACATTTTTTGGTAAAATTTGAGTTCCTATGGAATTATCTATCTTTAAATCGATGATATTGCTGTAGTGTTCAATAGAGATGAGTAGATCAAAGCACAGTTTGTACAGCAGAGTGGTTTTCCACTTTCAGAGTCAGTGAGTAAATCCCTCTCTTCTGTTGAGTGTAAGCTCTTGTGTTCAGCAGAGTTCTCTCCCTCTCTCCTCTCCCTATGTGAATTGTCTGAGCAACTACTAGATTTCCAATGTTGAGATTTCTGAAAACTTACTTGCCACAAATTGAATTTTTGGGGAAAATCAGGCAAACTTGGCAAATCCAAATTTCAAATGATCTGCTCATCCCTATATTTAATGATCCTCAATGGATTTACACCTTTTTTGTAAGGCAAAGTGAAACAAAATAGTGTTTTTGAGTAAAACTGCGGTAACATCCACAGCTGAGGTTATGCGCTCAAGAGCTGCCAACCTGCCCTGCAGCTGGTGGATGTACCGCTGCAGTCGCTGTTTGTCCGCCTTTACTAGCCAGACCCTGGCGCTGGTGTAATGTTAGGACTGGCAGAACGCACCAAATAATATTTAGAGAGGATATGAGGTGTGTTCGCAGTCTGGGGTCCACTGTGCAGAAAGGACACCTGCTGCTCGGTAATGGCGGACTAGATGGCGGTATAATGTGTATATACACACGGATTAGCTTCACCCGGTATGACGGAAGCAAACCCTGTTGCATCAAAGGGCCGCGATACCGCACAGAGAGCACAAGTAAAGGGTCACAGAATTCTGTCCCAAGACACGGAGAAAGAGTTCCTCTAGACCTCTTACGCTTGACACCATTAATGTGGTGACAGGGGTAGAACTAAACTAATAATAATAATTTATTGCACAAGAGTGCGTACAACGCCGCTCTGGCGCACGCCACTAACCACCCTAACCAGGGCCCGGAAAGCGCACTAAGCGCACAGCGCCGCACTGGCGGTCACTGCTGAGAGACGCTGATTTTTGCGCTGGATGTGCAGAGTAGCACTGTCTGGCACTAGGTAGCTTCCACCATTCGCGACCAGGCAACAACACTAGGGATGGGAATGATTTGGAGCTTTCATCCATCAACAGACATTCATCTGCACACAAGTAAATAACTTTACACTAGCGCATGGCTGAGCGGCCATGCAAACCTTTTATAGCAGTAGCTCTCCAGGACCTTCCTGATGGTCCAATAGGAGCCGCAACAGGATCTGAGCACTTGACCCCCGACCTCCAATGGGAGGTAGTCCCGTGGACATGCTCAGTATGGGAAAAGCAGGACTTAGTCCCAGAAAGGCCTGCTTGCTGCTGATCAGTGCTGGCTACAAAGGAAGAGCCTGGAAAGGCAGCAGTAACCATCCGCACAGTATCAGCTTGAGCCAGATGCTGGGACTGATGTCTTCGCTGAGCAGGTTCCACTGTGGCTGGAGGAGAATGGGAGGCCGCAGCGGACATGGTTCGAGATTCCCCCTGTGCAGCTGCGGGAACTCGACACCTAACACGCAATGCAAAAATGAAAAAAAAGTATTGAAATCACTATCTTCTTTTTCCCCTCAAAATATAAAAGTACAACATCTTGAAATATAAATATATTTAGTACTGCTGTGTCCGAAAAATTTAAAAATTATTTAAACAGTTAAATGTTGAAAAAAACGCAATGGAAGAAATGCCATTTTTGGTCAATGCATTTCCCCAAAAGAATATGATAAAAAGTGATCAAGATATGTCCCCCAATATCATATGTTCCTTGACATTAGTTTTAATAAAAATGTCAACTAGGGTGCAAAAAGGAAGCTCTCGCTCAGGTCCTTCAGCAGAAAAATAAAAAAGGTATGCTTCTCAGAAAATGGCAAAACATTCCATTACTTTTCATACAAATTGAAGAAAAATCACTAATAAGATAAAAACAAAATTTGACCAGTTTGCTAATGTAAGATACTTGCAGGTGTGTTGGGATGCAGTGATGGATGGGAGGCAGAGCAAGGGTCAACAGGTTTATTTGCAGGGGAATACTCCATGCAGGGAGGAAAAGAGTTAAACATATGAATGGCAAAGTGAAGTACAAGGGTACAAATAATGACAGCTCCTGCTGCGAACTCAATAATGCCAGCAACGGCAAGCACGGTGTCTTTATTAATGGTGTTCAGAAAACAACAATACCCCATCTTCTGGTGACAGTGGTCAGTCTCCGGTACCTTCCACTGCCCCTTTTCCATATACTGGTGTGGCTAATAGAGGTGCGGGCCACAGACCTGTATGAGCCCAACGTGGCTCCTTAACTGTCTTAACCAAGAGTCAGGACAACTATTCTGTGTCCACATCAGGGTGCAAATGTCAGTCCTGTATGTGGTCTCTCTTGAGCAGCGCGTGTGCGGTACTCTCAGTCACGTAGTGTACGGCGCCTGGTTCTCTCTGGCAGTCACTGGGCACACACTACACGCCCCGCTCTCTCGATCCCCACTGTTGGAAGCGGGTGACACTGAACTGCTTGGCGTTAATGCTCTTGGTCAGAGAACTCCTCTCTGTAGCTACTGCGACACCCGGCTCGGCTCCTCACTGTTTTCACGGCTCTGCACACCTCTGTTCTGCATGGCTCTGCTCTGTATGGCTCTGCTCTGCCCGGCTCTGCTCTGTATGACTCTGCTCTGTCCGGCTATTACTCTCCTGGTTGCGGCTGAGCACACTACACCGCTCAATGCAGCAGCCCCCATCCATCAGGCCTGCTGTAGCACTCTCTGGAGGGAGAAGCAGAGCACGCTCCTCACTGCTCTGTGCTGGCCCCACACTGCTCTGCTTCGCGTGCTTGTTTCCTCTTTTCTTCCTAACCCCCCACAACAGCAGGAAGCCCCTCCTCTCCACAGCTTCTTTCAGGCCACAGGTGGAGGTTCGTCTCACTCTGGCTTCCCCCCGGGAACAGTGGACGCAGCCTCTCTAGTTCTGGACCCGGCATGCAGGTACCTGTGGTCCGGTCAACCTCCTTACACTATCACCATCTGTAATGTAGTCACCTGGAAAATCATGTTACAAAGTCATGTTTACCCAAAAATCAGTGGTAGAATCCTTAGGTTTTTTGCTTGTTTTATTTTATATTGCAATTTAACTGTATTTGGCTTTTTTTTTCAATTTCTTGTACATTGTGTGGTAAAATGAATTATGTCATTCAAAACTACAACTAGTCTTGCTAAAAACAAGCCCTCTTATGGGACTGTGTCAATAGAAAAAAGGAAAATTTATGGCTGTTTGAATAAAGAGATGAAAAGCGAAAGTGCAGAGATGTAAAACTCTCAGATTCTTAAGGAGCTAAAAGGCATTTACTCCCATAACATAAATATGACTATATAGTTGTGAAGTAGTACAATTTAGAATCATAGATTGACCATGTTGAACAAATTAAAAAAAAACTTTGAAAGCTATATTATTATTTACGTTACAGTTATATTGGAATTAATGGAAATGTAATTCCTGAGTAATTAAGGGGTATTGCTAGTCCTCTAAAGTCTCGAAGGACTACTGGGAATAAAATGGGGACTACCTATCTAAAGAACATTGACACTAAAGCAAGCTCTTAAAAAGAAAATGATAGTATCGCTCAGCCAACATGTGTCTGGTCACTTCTATGTGGCTATCTGGAGAAGATAGGTTTAAGGCTGCCGTCACACTAGCAGTATCTGGTCAGTATTTTACATCAGTATTTGTAAGCCAAAACCAGGAGTGGAAAAAATAGAGGAAAAGTATAATAGAAACACATTTACCACTTCTGTATTTATCACCCACTCCTGGTTTTGGCTTACAAATACTGATGTAAAATACTGACCAAATACTGCTAGTGTGACGCCGGCCTAAAAGAAGAAACAAGATCCTGTGCCATCTGCTAATTATTTATTTTCTCTACTAAAGTTGAGCAGGAAATAGGCAACTGTTTGACAAGAGATGATCTTCTCTAAATTTCTCTAGATCCCTCATCTGCTTAAAATTTTAAGTAGGAAGAATTCCTGGCAATTTATCTTCAATTTACAATTCACAAATTATAGAAATTGTACTTTTTAGTTGATGGAGTGGAAATACAAAAACTCTCTTTGGAATTTTTTTTTTTTTTAAATAAGCACTCACATCTAATTTTTGATTGCCTAAATTTGGATAGATATACACTGACATGTAAAAGCTTGGGCACACTTGGTTAAAATTACTGTTACTGTGAGCAATTAAGCGAGTTGAAGATTGAATGATCTCTAAAAGGCCTAATGTTAAAGATGATACATTTCCTTTGTATCTTAGGCAAAAAAAAATAATTTTTACATTTTAAAAACTACAAAAAGGAAAATGGGCTGATGCAAACGTTTTGGGCACCCATGGAGATTTGTGGGCTCAGATAACTTCGACCATGGTATCAGACCTTTATTAGCCTGTTAGATTAATGGTTTGCTCTCGATCATTGTTAGGAAAGGCCAAATTATGCAAATTTCCAAACTTTATAAAAATTCAGCCTCCTCTAGCCTTGTGCCAAAAAACATCCGCCATGGATTCTTCTAAGCAACTGCCTAGGACACTGAAAATGATGGAGACCCACAAAGTAGGAGAAGGCTATAAGAAATATCAAAGGGTTTTCAAGTTGCCCTTTCCTCAGTTCAGAATGTAATTAAGGAATGGCAGTTAGAAGAAACAGTGGAGGTCAAGACAAGGTCTGGAAGACCAATCAAAATTTCAGTGAGAGCGATTTATAAGATTGCTAGATAGTAGTGTTGAGCGATACCGCCCGATATTTGAAAGTATTGGTATCGGATGGTATCGGCCGATATCTGAAAAATATCGGATATCGCCGATACCGATATCCGATACCAATACAAGTCAATGGGACACAAATATCGGAAGGTATCCTCTATGGTTTCCAGGGTCTGAAGGAGAGGAAACTCTCCTTCAGGCCCTGGGATCCATATTCATGTGTAAAATAAAGAATACAAATAAAAAATATTGATATACTTACCCTCGGACGCACCCTGGTTGTCACCGCTGCAACCACCATGATTCCCTTCCTAAGAATGAGCGCGTTAAGGACCTTCGATGACGCTGCGGCTTGTGATTGGTCGCGGTAGCGTCATGTGACCGCTCACGCGACCAATCACAAGCCGCGACGTCATCAAAGGTCCTTAACGCGCTCATTCTTAGGAATGAGCGCGTTAATGACATTTGATGATGTCGCGGCTTGTGATTGGTCGCGTGAGCGGTCACATGATGCTACCGCGACCAATCACAAGCCGCAACGTCATCGAAGGTCATTAACGCGCTCATTCTTTGGAAGGGAAGCATGGCGGTTGCAGTTGTGACAACCAGGGCGTGTCCGAGGGTAAGTATATCAATATTTTTTATTTTTATTCTTTATTTTAAACATGAATCTTAATCCTGATACCGATTCCGATATCACAAAAATATCGGAACTCGGTATCAGAATTCCGATACCGCAAATATCGGCCGATACCCGATACTTGCGGTATCGGAATGCTCAACACTACTAGATAGGCAAATCAGAAACCCACTTGACTGCAAAAAGCCTTCAGAAAGATTCATCAGATTCTGGAGTTGTGGTTCATTGTTATACTGTACAGAGACAACTGCACAAATATAGCCTTCATGCATAAGTCATCAAAAGAAAACTTCTCCAGCATTCTCACCATAAAATTCAGCATCAGATGTACGCTAAAGAACATCTACAATAGCTTGATGCATTTTGGAAACAAGTCCTGTGGACCACTGAGGTTAAAATAGAACTCTTTGGTCACAATGATCAAGGTAAATGTGGCGAAAAAAGGGCACAGAACTTCAGTAAAAGAAAATCTCTTCAACCATTAAGCATGAGGGTGGATCAATCATGCTTTGGGGTTGTGTTGCAGCTAATGGTACAGGGAACATTTCACGGGTGAAGGGAAGAATAGATTCAATAAATAGAAGAGTTTTAATTTGACAAAAGCTAACATGGAGGAACCCCCAGAAATGATACAATAAAATATAACTTTTAATTAACCCCTTAGTGACAGGGCCAAATTTGTAAAATCTGGCCAGTGTCACTTTATGTGATAATAACTCTGGAACGCTTAGACAAATTCCAGTGATTTTGAGAAGGTTTTTTCGTGACACATTATACTTTATGATAATGGTAAATTTAGGTTGATATGTTTTGTGTTTATTTGTAAAAAAATATCAGAAATTTGTCAAAAATATAAAAAACTTAGCAATTTTCAAACTTTGAATGATTATGCATTTAATTCAGATAGTCATACCATAGAAAAACATTAATTATTATTATTTATTATTGTAGCGCCATTTATTCCATGGCGCTTTACATGTGAGGAGGGGTATACATAATAAAACAAGTACAATAATCTTAAGCAATGCAAGTCACAACTGGTACAGGAGGAGTGAGGACCCTGCCCGCGAAGGCTCACAATCTACAAGGGATGGGTGAGAATACAGTAGGTTAGGGTAGAGTTGGTCGTGCAGTGGTTTGGTCGATCGGCGATTACTGCAGGGTGTAGGCTTGTCGGAAGAGGTAATAATAAATAATATTTCCCACATGTCTGCTTTACAACATCACCATTTGTAAAATGTTATTTTATTTTGTTAGCATTTTAGGAGGTTTAAAAATGTAGCAGTAATTTTTCATTTTTTCATGGAAATTTACAAAATTATTTTTTAGAGACTTATCTGTGTTTGAAGTGACTTAACCCCTTCCCGACCTTTGACGCATACGCTGCGTCATGAAAGTCGGTGCCATTCCGACCCATGACGCAGCATATGCGTCATGGAAAGATCGCGTCCCTGCAGGCCGGGTGAAAGGGTTAACTCCCATTTCACCCGATCTGCAGGGACAGGGGGAGTGGTAGTTTAGCCCAGGGGGGGTGGCTTCACCCCCTCGTGGCTACGATCGCTCTGATTGGCTGTTGAAAGTGAAACTGCCAATCAGAGCGATTTGTAATATTTCACCTAAAAAACTGGTGAAATATTACAATCCAGCCATGGCCGATGCTGCAATATCATCGGCCATGGCTGGAAACACTTATGTGCACCCACCCCACTCCTCCGATCGCCCCCCCAGCCCCCCGATCTGTGGTCCGCTCCCCTCCGTCCTGTGCTCCGCTCCCCCGTCCTCCTGTCCGCTTCCCCGTGCACCAATCACACCCCCCGCGCTCCAATCACACCCCCCGCGCTCCAATCAAACCCCCCCGCACTCCGATCCCCCCCCGCACACAGCGACCCCCCCGTGCTCCGATCCCCCCCCGCACAGCGATCCCTCACCCCGTGCTCCAATCCTTCCCCGTGCTCCAATCCTCCCTCCCGTGTTCCGATCCACCCCCCCCATGATCCGATCCACCCCCCCGTGCTCCGACGCCCCCCCCGTGCCCTGATCTCCCCCCCCTTATACTTACCTGGCCGCCCGAGGTCCCGTCCGTCTTCTCCCTGGGCGCTGCCATCTTCCAAAATGGCGGGCGCATGTGCAGTGCGCCCGCCGAATCTGCCGGCCGGCAGATTCGTTCCAGAGTGAATTTTGATCACTGAGATATAACCTATCTCAGTGATCAAAATAAAAAAAATAGTAAATGACCCCCCCCTTTGTCACCCCCATAGATAGGGACAATAAAAAAATAAAGAATTTTTTTTTTTCACTAAGGTTGGGGTAAGAACTAGGGTTAGGGTTAGGGGTAGGGTTAGGGGTAGGGTTAGGGTTAGGGGTAGGGTTAGGGGTAGGGTTAGGGGTAGGGTTAGGGGTAGGGTTAGGGTTAGGGTTTCGGTATGTGCACACGTATTCTGGTCCTATGCGGATTTTTCCGCAGCGGATTTGAAAAATCCACAGTGCTAAACTGCTGCCGATTTATCGTGGATTTACCGCGGTTTTTCTGCGCATTTCACTGCGGTTTTACAACTGCGATTTTCTATTGGAGCAGTTGTAAAACCGCTGCGGAATCCGCAGAAAGAAGTGACATGCTGCGGAATGTAAACCGCTGCGTTTCCGTGCAGTTTTTCCGCAGCATGTGTACAGCGATTTTTGGTTCCCATAGGTTCACATTGAACTGTAAACTCATGGGAAACTGCTGCGGATCCGCAGCGTTTTCCGCAGCGTGTGCACATACCTTTAGAATTAGGCTATGTGCACACGGTGCGGATTGGCCGCTGCGGATCCGCAGCAGTGTTCCATCAGGTTTACAGTACCATGTAAACATATGGAAAACCAAATCCGCTGTGCCCATGGTGCAGAAAATACCGCGCGGGAACGCTGCGTTGTATTTTCCGCAGCATGCCAATTCTTTGTGCGGATTCCGCAGCGTTTTACACCTGTTCCTCAATAGGAATCCACAGGTGAAATCCGCACAAAAAACACTGGAAATCCACGGTAAATCCACAGGTAAAATGCAGTGCCTTTTACCCGCGGATTTTTCAAAAATGATGCTGAAAAATCTCATACGAATCCGCAACGTTGGCACATAGCCTTAGAGTTGGGTTGGAATTAGGGTTGTGGTTAGGGTTAGGGGTGTGTTGGGGTTAGGGTTGTGGTTAGGGGTGTGTTGGGGTTAGGGTTGTGATTAGGGTTACGGCTACAGTTGGGATAAGGGTTAGGGGTGTGTTGGAGGTAGAATTGAGGGGTTTCCACTGTTTAGGCACTTCAGGGGGTCTCCAAACGCAACATGGCGCCACCATTGATTCCAGCCAATCTTGTATTCAAAAATTCAAATGGTGCTCCCTCACTTCCGAACCCCGACGTGTGCCCAAACAGTGGTTTACCCCCACATATGGGGTACCAGCATACTCAGGACAAACTGCGCAACAATTACTGGGGTCCAATTTCTCCTGTTACCCTTGAGAAAATAAAAAATTGCTTGCTAAAACATCATTTTTGAGGAAAGAAAAATGATTTTTTATTTTCACGGCTCTGCGTTGTAAACGTCTGTGAAGCACTTGGGGGTTCAAAGTGCTCACCACATATCTAGATAAGTTCCTTGGGGGGTCTAGTTTCCAAAATGGGGTCACTTGTGGGGGGTTTCTACTGTTTAGGCACACCAGGGGCTCTGCAAACGCAACGTGACGCCCGCAGACCATTCCATCAAAGTCTGCATTTCAAAAGTCACTACTTCCCTTCTGAGCCCCCACGTGTGCCCAAACAGTGGTTTACCCCCACACATGGGGCATCAGCGTACTCAGGAGAAACTGGACAACAACTTTTGTGGTCCAATTTCTCCTGTAACCCTTGGGAAAATAAAAAATTCTGGGCTAAAAAATTATTTTTGAGGAAAGAAAACGTATTTATTATTTTCACTGCTCTGCGTTATAAACTTCTGTAAAGCACTTGGGGGTTGAAAGTGCTCACCACAGATCTAGATAAGTTCCTTTGGGGGTCTAGTTTCCAAAATGGGGTCACTTGTGGGGGGTTTCTACTGTTTAGGCACACCAGGGGCTCTGCAAACGCAATGTGACGCCCGCAGACCATTCCATCAAAGTCTGCATTTCAAAAGTCACTACTTCCCTTCTGAGCCCCCACGTGTGCCCAAACAGTGGTTTACCCCCACACATGGGGTATCAGCGTACTCAGGAGAAACTGGACAACAACTTTTGTGGTCCAATTTCTCCTGTAACCCTTGGGAAAATAAAAAATTCTGGGCTAAAAAATTATTTTTGAGGAAAGAAAACGTATTTATTATTTTCACTGCTCTGTGTTATGAACTTCTGTGAAGCACTTGGGGGTTCAAAGTGCTCACCTCACATCTAGATAAGTTCCTTTCGGGGTCTAGTTTCCAAAATGGGGTCACTTGTGGGGGGTTTCTACTGTTTAGCCACATCAGGGGCTCTGCAAACGCAACGTGACGCCCACAGAGCAGTCCATCAAAGTCTGCATTTCAAAACGTCACTACTTCACTTCCGAGCCCCAGCATGTGCCTAAACAGTGGTTTACCCCCACATATGGGGTATCAGCATACTCAGGAGAAACTGGACAACAACTTTTGGGGTCAAATTTCTCCTGTTACCCTTGGGAAAATAAAAAATTGCGGGCTAAAATTCATTTTTGAGAAAATATTTTTTTTTTTTTATTTTCATGGCTCTGCGTTATAAACTTCTGTGAAGCACTTGAGGGTTCAAAGTGCTCACTACACATCTAGATTAGTTCCTTTGGGGGTCTAGTTTCCAAAATGGGGTAATTTGTGGGGGATCTCCAATGTTTAGGCACACAGGGGCTCTCCAAACGCGACATGGTGTCCGCTAATGAGTGGAGATAATTTTCCATTTAAAAAGCCAAATGGCGTGCCTTCCCTTCTGAGCCCTGCCGTGCGCCCAAACAGTGGTTTACCCCCACATATGGGGTATCTGCATACTCAGGACAAACTGGACAACAACATTTGTGGTCCAATTTCTCCTATTACCATTGGCAAAATAGGAAATTCCAGGCTAAAAAATCATTTTTGAGAAAAGAAAAATTATTTTTTATTTTCATGGCTCTGCATTATAAACTTCTGTGAAGCACCTGGGGGTTTAAAGTGCTCAGTATGCATCTAGATAAGTTCCTTGGGGGGTCTAGTTTCCAAAATGGGGTCACTTGTGGGGGAGCTCCATTGCATAGGCACACAGGGGCTCTCCAAATGCGACATGGTGTCCGCTAACAATTGGAGCTAATTTTCCATTCAAAAAGTTAAAAGGCGCGCCTTCCCTTCCGAGCCCTGCCGTGTGCCCAAACAGTGGTTTACCCCCACATATGAGGTATCGGCGTACTCGGGAGAAATTGCTCAACAAATTTTAGGATCAATTTTATCCTATTGCCCATGTGAAAATGAAAAAATTGAGGCTAAAATAATTTTTTTGTGAAAAAAAAGTACTTTTTCATTTTTACGGATCAATTTGTGAAGCACCTGGGGGTTTAAAGGGCTCACTATGCATCTAGATAAGTTCCTTGGGGCGTCTAGTTTCCAAAATGGGGTCACTTGTGGGGGAGCTCCAATTTTTAGGCACACGGGGGCTCTCCAAATGTGACATGGTGTCCGCTAAAGAGTGCAGCCAATTTTTCATTCAAAAAGTCAAATGGCGCTCCTTCCCTTCCAAGCCCTGCCGTGCACCCAAACAGTGGTTTACCCCCACATATGAGGTATCAGCGTACTCAGGACAAATTGGACAACAACGTACGTGGTTCAGTTTCTCCTTTTACCATTGGGAAAATAAAAAAATTGTTGCTGAAAAATCATTTTTGTGACTAAAAAGTTAAATGTTCATTTTTTCCTTCCATGTTGCTTCTGCTGCTGTGAAGCACCTGAAGGGTTAATAAACTTCTTGAATGTGGTTTTGTGCACCTTGAGGGGTGCAGTTTTTAGAATGGTGTCACTTTTGGGTATTTTCAGCCATATAGACCCCTCAAACTGACTTCAAATGTGAGGTGGTCCCTAAAAAAAATGGTTTTGTAAATTTCGTTGTAAAAATGAGAAATCGCTGGTCAAATTTTAACCCTTATAACTTCCTAGCAAAAAAAAATTTTGTTTCCAAAATTGTGCTGATGTAAAGTAGACGTGTGGGAAATGTTATTTATTAACTATTTTGTGTCACATAACTCTCTGGTTTAACAGAATAAAAATTCAAAATGTGAAAATTGCGAAATTTTCAAAATTTTCGCCAAATTTCCGTTTTTATCACAAATAAACACAGAATTTATTGACCTAAATTTACCACTAACATGAAGCCCAATATGGCACGAAAAAACAATCTCAGAACCGCTAGGATCCATTGAAGCGTTCCTGAGTTATTACCTCATGAAGGGACACTGGTCAGAATTGCAAAAAACGGCAAGGTCTTTAAGGTCAAAATAGGCTGGGTCATGAAGGGGTTAAAGGGAAGGTGCTATCAAAAAAATTTTTTTCCGGCGATTGAAAAAATGTAAAGAATTAATGTTTAAATTTTTTTATAACATATTATCATTTGTTTATAATTTAGTAAAATATGAAAAATAAATTTAAAAGGTTTGGCATTTCCACTTTTAAACACTAGGGGGAGCAGCTAATGAAATTTGACAAAAACCTAGTGTACAACTAGCTCACATTACTGCACTGCAGTAATTATGGGTGGAGAATGCTGACATGGGTGTGATGTCTCCTCTTCTCCCCTTCTGGGTGTTTGCTAAGGGATAAGAGACGATGATATTCAGGAACACAGTGAGAAGCCATTTTGTTGGGGACTGCAAAGTTATACTAAGAAGTACTGTAGACAGTCATAGAGGATGGCAGGCAGCAAGGATTCTGGGAGATATATGGTGGAGGGAACAGGTTGACAGCAGCACAGAGTATTTCAGGAAAGCAGTGTGCTGGTGTATGTAGGCACCATGTTCAGTGTGCGGAGCAGCCAGGGATTGTACTTAGAACTCTGTCTTTTATACACATGGATGGACCGTCTGTTCCACAGAAATCCAGGAAACATTTCTGCTGATTGATGGCCTGTTCTGATCCAGACATTGCATGCTAAGACACCATTCCCCTCCAGAGATTCTGTCTTCTTCATGCTGTCCTGGCAATGTGTGAAAGCAAGGTGACAGGCGCAGTCAGGGTGACGCTGGGAAGGAAATGTAGCCATATAGTAACGATAAAAATGAAACACCTCTCTTCAGCTGCCTCACCAGCCTACCCCTGACTGCACCTAACTGAAGGTCATGCTGCTCCCTCTATTACCCCAAACCCGTGTGCAGGTGTTCAGCCAGAACCACCCTAGAATGGGTCCCCTTTCTGAAGATAATACTGCCATAGTTTTGCAGTGCCCCAGGGTCCTGATCATTGCAGTAATGTCATTTTCCTCTAGGGGAGAGTGATATTACGTTTGGAGGCAAAGAAGGACAACTGCATCCAGGTATCACAAACATGCAAAACATTTCGCACTCCAGGCCACCAAGCGGAGCTCTGCTTCTATTTCTTAGGGCAATCTTCACACTTAGGTAAAACTGGTTGCCTGGGGAGGAAGTTAGTGAGTGGCTGGCTGAGATTCACTCAGGAAGTTGGTCCCTGACAGGGGTGGGATCCTGTCAGAGATCAAGACAGAAGGACACGGAGCTGTGCATGCCCTGAGAGCTGCAGCTTCTAGAAAGAGACACTGAAAGAGAACTGTATTGTAGAGAGGGCGAAGAAGTCGTAGCAAAGGAGTGGATACCAGGAGGGGAACAGCCCTACACGGGCTGCCCCCGTTTTGGGGCACAAGATCCCGGTATCTGGAACACCGAGGGATCAACGATCCTTTATGCCTTGCTCCAGCAACCGGCAGGACAGCTAATTTCACGTTACATGTCCGCCCCTATACTTAGGAGGCAAGGTGGCACCCCATAGAGGCTGGGGCATGTTAGAGTCCCTGTAAAATGCCTCAAGCCACTGGTCATACGGATTTGTCCTATCCATCTGGGGGACAGAGAGAGAGACATAACATCTACAACATCTGTGAGGACCTTATGAGGAGCTTAGCAGTAAGGGACTACAACACCATGGTGCTGGAGGAAAGCTACTGATTTCTACCTGGACTCCAAACCGGCCGGACTCTGTCTGCCCTGTGATCTGGTGCCCTCAACTGTGGATGCTGACGCCTTCAGTAAAAGGTAAAGAGACTGAAACCTTGTGTCCTCGTTCTTCACTGTGCCTCTCAACATCCACCATCTACACACTGGGAAGCCCTGGGGACATACTTTACCTGTGGGAAGGTATACCATCTAGCTGCCATAACATCACCCCAGTGGACCCATTAAAGCAGCGTCGGTCACCCTGACTGAATACCACAGGTGGCATCACAAACATTTCCCCTTTAAAGACCTTTCCCTTTTACATGGACGTCCCAAGGGCCACGGACCGGGTCAGCCACCATGACATCCCCCCGTGAACCGAAGGACCCGGTACCGAGTACCCCACGGCCCGCGCAGGGGCGATCCATCTTGGCATCACGAACAGTATCTACTAAAGCCTGAAAAATCGGGTCATGTGTGCCTAGAGACTGTGCCTGAAATGTGCTTGAACTGTGATTTATTGAAGGACTGTGTATTGCAAAAGACCGCCAAAATTCCCGTAAAAAATGCCACCATTACCACACCACGAGGAGCGCTGGAGAAGAAGGGCATGCCATCGTGGGTGTGAACTAACTGAGAAGTGCAAAAAAATAATGGTCGCCCACTCCAAGTACTACTGTACCGTGCGGACATGTCCATCAGCAACGGAGATCCGCCTCCTGATCTTGAATGGCGGAAGAAAGAGAAAGAAGAAGCTCTGCCCCTGAAGGAGAGAGCGGGAAAGGGATGACGACCCATCAAGAAGGAACAGGGAGGACAAGATGGCGAGCAGCCAGGACTCAGAGCATGGGGTGGAAGCGGAGCACTCCCCCAGCTACCAGGATGGAAGCTGCAGCGAGCCGTCACCAGAGGTCCTGGAGTTCCTGAAAGTGGAGGTGGAAGAGCTCAGCGACCAACTCCTGCAGACGCAGCTGAGCACTGTGGCCGGGTGGAAGAAGACCTTAATCGGGAGCCTCACCAGACGTCCATCGGCAGCCTCGTCTGGTCGGAGCAAGAAAGAAGTTCCGGTGCTCCAAAGCCAGAAAGCAAAGCCCTGCCGGAAAGCAAGATGCTGCAAACAGAGATGACATTGCCGTAGCACAAGGTCCTGCAACCAGCGTTCCAGACCCCAGTGGAGGCGGAGCAGACCGGCACCAGAGGGACCTCATCTGAAGCAGGTATGACCCTGCCCCAGTGACCGAACCCGCTCCTGCAACTGCTCCTGCCACTGCTGCTGACTCCGTTCCAGTGACTGATCTTACCACAGCCCCTGACTGTGCTCCACTGCAGGCTGACAAGTCACTGGTTGGTCCCCTCCCAGCATAAGAGAAAGTAAAAAAAAGAAAGTGACTGTAAATAGTTAACTGTTTGATACAAGTTCCTGAATTGACTGCTGCTGTTGAAGTTTATTAAACCCTACCAGGGTTTTCATTTAAAGGGGTCCCCTGTTTAAAGGGATCTTTTGTTTACAAAATGCCTTTTCTTTTGTTTTAAAGAACATTGGAATCATGGACAGTGAGTGATTCACAAACTGTCTTGTAAATAGTTTGCACCTTCTTAAATGTGCTTCCTACTGGTTTTACAACGGAGGCTTTTACAGAGACTGCCTCCAACAGAGATCGTTACTAGTGTTGAGTGATACCTTCCAATATTTGAAAGTATCGGTATCTGATGGTATCGGCCGATACTGGCAAAATATCGGATCTTGCCGATACCGATACCCGATACCAATACAAGTCAATGGGGCACAAATATCGGAATGTATCCTGGATTGTTCCCAGGGTCTGAAGGAGAGAAAACTCTCCTTCAGGCCCTGGGATCCATATTATTGTAAAAAATAAAGAATAAAAATAAAATATATGGCTATACTCACCCCTCCGAAGGACCCTGGCTGTCACCGCTGCAAGCGTCCGCCTCCATTCCTGAGAATTGCAGAGAGTGAAGGACCTTCGATGACGTCGCAGTCAGGTGACTGGTCACCTGACCGCTCACGTGACCGCTCACCTGACCACGACGTCATCGAAGGTCCTTCACTCACTACATTTTCAGGAATGGAGGCGGACGCTTGCAGCGGTGACAGCCAGGGTCCTCCGGAGGGGTGAGTATATCCATATTTTTTATTTTTATTCTTTATTTTTTACATTAATATGGATCCCAGGGCCTGAAGGAGAGTTTCCTCTCCTCCAGACCCTTGGAACCATACGCACCGCACACTCTGATTCCGATTTCCGATATCACAAAAATATCGGAACTCGGTATCGGAATTCCGATACAGCAAGTATCGGCCGATACCCGATACTTGCAGTATCGGAATGCTCAACACTGAGGTTGAGCGAAACGGGTCGGCCATTTTCAGAAGTCGCTGACTTTTGGCAAAGTCGGGTTCCATGAAACCCGACCCGACTCCTGTGTGGGGTCGGCCATGAGGTCGGCGATCTTCTGAATCTGGTATCGGAATTCCGATACCGAGTTCCGATATGTTTGCAATATCGGAAATCGGTATCGGAATCCATATTTAAGTGTAAAATACAGAATTAAAATAAAAAATATTGCTATACTTACCCTCTGACGCGCCCTGGTACTAACCGGCAGCCTTCCTTCCTTAGAATCAGCGCGTGAAGGACCTTAGCTGACGTCGCTGCTTGTGATTGGTCGTGCGACCACCCATGTGACCGCTCACGCGACCAATCACAAGCCGCGACGTCACCGAACGTCCTTCAAGCGCTGATTTTTAGGAAGGAAGGCTGCCGGAAAAAAGCAGGGCGCGTCCGAGGGTGAGTATATACCTAATAGGAATATACTCACCCTCGGACGCGCCCTGCTTCTTTCCGGCAGCCTTCCTTCCTAAGAATCAGCGCTTGAAGGACCTTCGGTGACGTCGCGGCTTGTGATTGGTTGCGTGAGCGGTCACATGGGCTGTCGCGCGACCAATCACAAGCTGCAACGTCATCTAAGGTCCTTCACGAGCTGATTCTAAGGAAGGAAGGCTGCCGGTTAGTACCAGGGTGCGTCAAAGAGTAAGTATAGCAATATTTTTTATTTTAATTCTTTATTTGACACTTAAATATGGATCCCAGGGCCTGAAGGAGAGTTTCCTCTCCTTCAGACCCTGGGAACCATAGTATCCCATTGCACTGCATTGGGTTTCGTGTTTCGGCCGACCCCGACCCCGACTTTTCTATAGGATCGGCCGATTTCACTCGACCCGACTTTTGAGAAAGTCGGGTTTCGTGAAACCCGACCCGATCCTATAAAAGTAAAAGTCGCTCAACCCTACTCAACACTAATTATTACTAAACTTGTTGTGAGAACTCCTTTGTTCTACAGTGACCTGAAGAAAAACCCGTTGGTTTGGCAGAATTCCGAGTCAGGATACACACCTTGTAGCCCGCCCAAGCCCAACGTTGGGGGTTCATAACGGGTCCCTCGCATCACATCACTTATGTTGCTAAACTGACTTGAATATTGATGTGATTTATATTGCACTACCTCATTGAGTTATCTGAACCCATAAAGGGTTCAATGATTGATTGTTGCACTTTGCCAGAAAGTTAACATATTACAGGGTTTATATAGCACATAAAGTCAAAAATTTGAATCCAGATAGAATTGTGGTTTACATAGTCAATAGTATGTAGTTGAGAATATAGAGTACTTTGAATAAAATTGAGATTGAGTTAGATGATAGAAAATGTTTAATGATGCACTTTTGAATAAACTGAAGGAAGACACAGTGAGCCCATGGGGGTTGATCGACAGTCCTGAATGTGAAGAAGAGTAAGAGTAATAAAATGTTGATTTTCACTTTAAGGTTTTAAGATAGTATACCTGTACGGGTAAGTGCACTTCATAGTCAGGCAAAGTACTGTTTTGCTAAATTTTTCCTTTCCACAATGTAAATATGTTTGTTATGCAACGTTTAAGTGTCCTCACCTCCCATAAAGGGAAGCATCAGTTTATATTAATTTGTATTATTGCATTCAAAATTTGTATGTCTTTTGCTAATGTATTCTTGTTTTCTTTTCCCAGTCCGGAAGTACTGGATTTAACGGGGGGAGTGCAGCGCCCCAGGGTCCTGTTCGTTTCAGTAATGTAATTTTCCCCTAGGGGAGAGTGATATTACGTTTGGTGGCAAAGAAGGACAACAGCATCCAGGTATCATAAACAAGCAAGACATGTCGCACTCCAGGCCACCAAGGGGAGCTCTGCTCCTATTTATTAGGGCACTTTTCACACCTAGGTAAAACTGGTTGCCTGGGGAGGAAGTGGGTGAGTTGCTGGCTGAGCTTCGCTCAGGTAGTTGGTCCCTGACAGGGGTGGAATCCTGTCAGAGATCCAGACAGAAGGACACGGAGCTGTGCATACCCTGAAAGCTGCAGCCTCTAAAAAAAGACACTGAAGGAGAACTGTATTGTAGAGAGGGTGAAGAAGTCATAGCAAAGGAGGGGATACCAGGAGGGGAACAGCCCTACACAAGCTGCCCCCCCTTTTGGGGTGCAGGAGTCCGGTAGCCAGAACACCGAGGGAGCAATGATCATTTATGCCTTGCTCCAGAGACCGACAGGACAGCTAATTTCACGTTACCTGTCCTTCCCTATACCCAGGAGGCAAGATGGTACCCCATAGAGGCTGGGGCATGATAGAGTCCCTGTAAAAGGCCTCAAGCCACTGGTCATACGGGTTTGTCCTATCCATCTGGGGGACAGAGAGAGAGACATAACATCTACAACATCTGTGAGGACCTTATGAGAAGCTTAGCAGTAAGGGACTACAACACCATGGTGCTAGAGGAAAGCTAATGATTCCTACCTGGACAAGGGGACTCTGGACTTGCCTCCAAACTGGCCTGACTCTGTCTGCCCTGTGATCTGGTGCCCTGAACTGTGGATGCTGACGCCTTCAGTAAAAGGTAAAGAGACTGCAACTGTCACGAGGCAGAAAAAGGAAAACAGGAGATGAGGAATCTGGGCCCCTGAACTGCCACTCAGGCTAGGGGAAGCCCTGTCTTTCCTTAACTTGGGGGTACCCTTGAAGGTAGGGAGGCCCAAGTCACCGACCTGTCCCTATCTCCTGTTGAACCCTGAACTAAACCCCCAACCCCCACCCCAGGAGGTGAACAGTGTAAACAGCACCACAAAGCAAATAAACAGGAATAAACAATATGAGAGTGAGGGGACCACGATACCAAATGGTGAATGCACAAATTACAAAGTAACAAAACTAAGAACTTAGCTTGTGCACACCGCTGCAGACTCCACAACACAGATAGTAGAGTAACTGAGCTCCAAACACCAGACTTGGCTGACACCAGGGAGCTGCTACTACAAGGTTGGTCTCCTGAAAGGAACTGTATAACCAACAGTCAGCTGATGCACCAGGTGACCTTATAAAGGATGGTGGAAGTGGTCACAAACATCAGCTGACCCAGCAGCAATGCAATGCAATAACACCAGCGGCCACCGGGGGGGGACACTGCCTTAACCCCAAATGACCAGAAAGGAAAAAAGGTTTAAATCAGAGGGAAACCAGATCTGCCACAGATCCAAACATGGATCGTGACAGCAACTTTGTGTCCTCGTTCTTCACTGCGCCTCTCACCATCCACCATCTACACACTGGGAAGCCCTGGGGACAATACTTCACGTGTGAGAAGGTATACCATCTAGCTGCCATAACATCACCCCAGTGGACTCCTTAAAGCAGCATCGGTCACCCTGACCGAATACCACAGGTGGCGTCACGAACATTTCCCCTTTAAAAACCTTTCCCTTTTAAATGGACGTCCCAGGCCCACGGACCGGGTCAGCCACCATGACATCCCCCGTGAACCGAAGGACCCGGTACCGAGTACCCCACGGCGCCGCGGGGGCCATCCAGTTTTCTCACATAATACCGCCATACAGATCACACATAATACTGTCCTATAGTTCTCACATAATACCATCATATAGATCGCAAATAATGACTCCATAGTGTTCTCACATAATACCGCCATATAGATCTCACATAATACAGCCATATAGATCTCACATAATACCGCCATATAGATCACACATAATGCCGCCATATACATCTCACATAACGACGCCATATACAGGAGATCTCACATAATACCGCCAGTGTTCTCACAATACCGCCATATAGATCACACATAATACAGCCATATAGATCACACATAATGCCCCATATACTTCTCACATAATACCACCATATACTTCTCACATAATACCGCTATATAGATCACACATAATACCACCATATAGATAACACATAACAGGGGGGAAAGGAGTGCATAGGAGAGGATTAGATACATGGCCCAGCAGTCAGTATCACACATAGGAGGATTAGAGACACAGCTCAGCAGTCAGTATCACACAGGACAGTATTAGATACAAATCTCAGTCAGTATCACACAGGATAGGTTTAGATACACGGTTCAGCAGTCAGTATCACAAAAGATAGCATTAGATACACAGCGCAGCAGTCAGGATCACACAGGGAAGGATTAGATACACGTCTCAGCAAAGTATCACACGGTAGGATTAGATACACGGCTCAGCATACAGTAACACACAGAATAGGATTAGAAACACGGCTCAGCACACAGTATCCCACAGGAGAGGATTAGATTCACGGCTCAGCACAGTATCATACAGGGTAGGATTACATACACGGCTCAGCAGACAGCATCACACATGAGAGGACTAGATACACATCTCAGCACAGTATCACACAGGGTAGGATTAGATACACAGCTCAGCATACAGTAACACACAGAATAGGATTAGGTACATAGCTCAGCACACAGTATCCCACAGGAGAGGATTAGATACACGTCTCAGCACAGTATCACACAGGGTAGGTTTAGATACATGGCTCAGCAGACAGTATTACACAGGAGAGGATTAGATACACAGCTCAGTCAGTATCACACAGGATAGGATTAGATGCATGGCTCAGCAGACAGCATCACAGAGAAGAGGATTAGATACACATCTCAGCACAGTAACACACATGGGAGGAGATACACTGCTCAGAGTCAGCATCACAAAGGATAGGATTAGATTACCTCTCCTCCTCCCCCACTGATATTACTTCACTGCTGCCAGTGCTGCTCCTTTCTCCCTCCTGTGCCGTACTTGGTCTCCTCCTCCTATAACCCCAGGTCTCCTGCAATTATACTGGGAAACTGGAGCTCACAGACACACTGTGAGCTCCAGAAAGATTGTGCCAATCTCCTGCCTCTGCTATGATATGGACGGCTCAGGGAGCATGGCCAGATCACAGCAGCGAGCAGCTCAATGTAAAGTATAGGGTCGGACGCCGACCGCAGTCTCCTATGCCCAGGGTAGCTGTATATGCAGAGTGTGAGTGTCGTGCAGCTACACTTACACTCTTGCAAAGCAAAATGGCGGCGCCTAGTGGCTGAAAAAATAATTAATAATAAAAAAAAGTTAAAGTTAAAAAATGTAAATTTGGATTAAAAATAATTGTTTATATAAACAATAAGTTTTAATACAAAATATAAAATGCGGCACCTTCCCTTTAAAGGTTCATATATATTGGAGAAACCCCCAAAGTGATACCATTTTAAAAACAGCACCCCTCCACATGTTAACGTTTGCCATCACATAGTTTATTAACCTTTCAGGTGATTTTTAGGAATTAAGGCAAAGTGGCATGACAGAATTCAAAAGTGTATTTTTACCACCTAAATGTCACTGACTTTTGAACAAGTCACTGTAGCCGGCAGGCTCTAAGGCCGCTATTTGCTCATAAATTGCAATGGCAAACATCAGGACTGCACAATCATGATCTCAGGGTGCCGATGGAGATAAAGATGGAGAAGCCATACTCTTTTAACCCCTTCATGACCCAGCCTATTTTGACCTTAATGACCTGGCCGTTTTTTGCAGTTCTGACCAGTGTCCCTTTATGAGGTAATAACTCCTAGAGGTTCTGAGAATGTTTTTTCATGACATATTGGGCTTCATGTTAGTGGTAAATTTAGGTCAATAAATTCTGCGTTTATTTGTGATAAAAATGGAAATTTGGCAAAAATTTTGAAAATTTCGCAATTTTCACATTTTTAATTTTTATTCTGTTAAACCAGAGAGATATGTGACACAAAATAGTTAATAAATAACATTTCCCACATGTATACTTTACATCAGCACAATTTTGGAAACAAAATTTTTTTTTGCTAGGAAGTTATAAGGGTTAAAATTTGACCAGCGATTTCTCATTTTTACAGCGAAATTTACAAAACCATTTTTTTTAGGGACGACCTCACATTTGAAGTCAGTTTGAGGGGTCTATATGGCTGAAAATACCCAAAAGTGACACCATTCTAAAAACTGCACCCCTCAAGGTGCACAAAACCACATTCAAGAAGTTTATTAACCCTTCAGGTGCTTCACAGCAGCAGAAGCAACATGGAAGGAAAAAATGAACATTTAACTTTTTAGTCACAAAAATTATTTTTAGCAACAATTTTTTTATTTTCCCAATGGTAAAAGGAGAAACTGAACCACGAAAGTTGTTTTCCAATTTGTCCTGAGTATGCTGATACCTCATATGTGGGGGTAAACCACTGGGCGCATGGCAGGGCTTGGAAGGGAAGGAGCGCCATTTGACTTTTTGAATGAAAAATTGGCTCCACTCTTTAGCGGACACCATGTCAGGTTTGGAGAGCCCCCGTGTGCCTAAAAATTGGAGCTCCCCCACAAGTGACCCCATTTTGGAAACTAGATGCCCCAAGGAACTTATCTAGAGGCATAGTGAGCACTTTGAACCCCCAGGTGCTTCACAAATTGATCCGTACAAATGAAAAAGTAATTTTTTTCACAAAAAAATTCTTTTCGCCTCAATTTTTGTCACTTTTACATGGGCAACAGGATGAAATGGATCCTAAAATTTGTTGGGCAATTTCTCCTGAGTACACTGATACCTCACATGTGGGGGTAAACCACTGTTTGGGCACATGGTAGGGCTCGGAAGGGAAGGAGCGCCATTTGACTTTTTGAATGAAAAATTATCTCTATCGTTAGCGGACACCATGTCGCGTTTGGAGAGCTGTTGTGAATTCTGTGGCTGAATTCACTCCTGTGGTCACAAGTGGTACTGCAGCTTCTGGGCTTCCTCCCTCAGGTGTTCTGGTGAGCTCGTTGGCTGCCTTGTTATTTAACTCCACCTGATTCTGTCTTCCTTGCTCCTTGTCAATGTTCCAGTGTTGGATCTGAGCTTCTGGATCTTTCCTGTGGCCTGCTGCTTTGCTTAGATAAGTGCTTCTTTGCTTTTGTTGCTGTTTTTTCTGTCCAGCTTGTCTATTCGTTTTTGCTGGAAGCTCTGAGACGCAAAGGGTGTACCGCCGTGCCGTTAGTTCGGCACGGTGGGTCTTTTTGCCCCCTTTGCGTGGTTTTTTGCTTTAGGGTTTTTTGTAGACTGCAAAGTTCTCTTTGCTATCCTCGCTCTATCTAGAATATCGGGCCTCACTTTGCTGAATCTATTTCATCCCTACGTTTTGTCTTTTCATCTTGCTAACAGTCATTATATGTGGGGGGCTGCCTTTTCCTTTGGGGTATTTCTCTGAGGCAAGTCAGGCTTGTATTTCTATCTTCAGGCTAGTCAGTTCCTCAGGCTGTGCCGAGTTGCATAGGTAGTGTCAGGCGCAATCCACAGCCGCCTTTAGTTGTGTGTAGGATAGGTTCAGGTATTGCGGTCTACAGAGATTCCACGTCTCAGAGCTCGTTCTATTGTTTTTGGGTTTTTGTCAAATCACTGTATGTGCTCTGATTACTGGCACACTGTGTTACTGGATTGCAGTCATAACAGTACAAGGAGCCAAAAACTAATGATTCTCAATAGAGGGAAAAAAGAAGTTCTGACATCATTTTTTTTTCTTAGCTCTGTGTTCAGTCTTTTTTTTCCCCTAGACATTAGGGTGCTTCAGGACACAGCTGTGGACATGGATATTCAGGCTCTGTGCTCTTCAATGGATAATCTCGTTATAAATGTACAAAAGATTCAAGATACAATTGATCAGAAATCTATGCTAGAACCAAGAATTCCTATTCATGATTTGTTTTTTGGTGATAGAACTAAGTTTCTGAGCTTCAAAAATAATTGTAAGCTATTTCTGGCCTTGAAACCTCATTCTTCTGGTAATTCAGTTCAACAGGTTTTGATTATTATTTCTTTTTTGCGCGGCGACCCTCAGGACTGGGCATTTTCTCTTGCGCCAGGAGACCCTGCATTGAGTGGTGTCGATGCGTTTTTCCTGGCGCTCGGATTGCTGTACGATGAGCCTAATTCAGTGGATCAGGCTGAGAAAAATTTGCTGGCTTTGTGCCAGGGTCAGGATGATATAGAAGTATATTGTCAGAAATTTAGGAAGTGGTCAGTACTCACTCTGTGGAATGAATCTGCGCTGGCAGCTTTGTTCAGAAAGGGTCTCTCTGAGGCTCTTAAGGATGTCATGGTGGGTTTTCCTATGACTGCTGGTTTGAATGAGTCTATGTCTTTGGCCATTCAGATCGGTCGTCGCTTGCGCGAGCGTAAATCTGTGCACCATCTGGCGGTATTGTCTGAGATTAAACCTGAGCCTATGCAGTGCGATAGGACTATGACCAGAGTTGAACGGCAAGAACACAGACGTCTGAATGGTCTGTGTTTCTACTGTGGTGATTCCACTCATGCTATTTCTGATTGTCCTAAGCGCACTAAGCGGTTCGATAGGTCTGCCGTCATTGGTACTGTACAATCCAAATTCCTTCTGTCCATTACCTTGATATGCTCTTTGTCATCGTATTCTGTCATGGCGTTTGTGGATTCAGGCGCTGCCCTGAATCTGATGGATTTGGATTATGCTAAACGTTGTGGGTTTTTCTTGGAGCCTTTGCGGTGTCCTATTCCGTTGAGAGGAATTGATGCTACACCTTTGGCCAAGAATAAACCTCAGTACTGGGCCCAGCTGACCATGTGCATGGCTCCTGCACATCAGGAAGTTATTCGCTTTCTGGTGCTACATAATCTGCATGATGTGGTCGTGTTGGGGTTGCCATGGCTACAAACCCATAATCCAGTATTGGATTGGAACTCTATGTCGGTATCCAGCTGGGGTTGTCAGGGGGTACATGGTGATGTTCCATTTTTGTCTATTTCGTCATCCACTCCTTCTGAGGTCCCAGAGTTCTTGTCTGATTATCAGGATGTATTTGAAGAGCCCAAGTCCGATGCCCTACCTCCGCATAGGGATTGTGATTGTGCTATCAATTTGATTCCTGGTAGTAAATTCCCTAAAGGTCGTTTATTTAATTTATCCGTGCCTGAACACACCGCTATGCGCAGTTATGTGAAGGAATCCCTGGAGAAGGGACATATTCGCCCATCGTCATCACCACTGGGAGCAGGGCTCTTTTTTGTAGCCAAGAAGGATGGTTCGCTGAGACCGTGTATTGATTACCGCCTTCCTAATAAGATCACTGTTAAATTTCAGTATCCCTTGCCATTGTTATCTGACTTGTTTGCTCGGATTAAGGGGGCTAGTTGGTTCACTAAGATAGATCTTCGTGGTGCGTATAATCTGGTGAGAATCAGGCAAGGAGATGAATGGAAAACGGCATTTAATACGCCCGAGGGTCATTTTGAGTATCTAGTGATGCCGTTCGGACTTGCCAGTGCTCCATCTGTTTTTCAGTCTTTTATGCATGACATCTTCCGTGAGTATCTGGATAAATTCCTGATTGTTTACTTGGATGACATTTTGATCTTCTCAGATGATTGGGAGTCTCATGTGAAGCAGGTCAGAATGGTTTTCCAGGTCCTGCGTGCTAATTCTTTGTTCGTGAAGGGATCTAAGTGTCTCTTCGGTGTGCAGAAAGTTTCATTCTTGGGGTTCATCTTTTCCCCTTCTACTATCGAGATGGATCCGGTTAAGGTCCAAGCCATCCAGGATTGGACTCAGCCGACATCTCTGAAAAGTCTGCAAAAGTTCCTGGGCTTTGCTAATTTTTATCGTCGCTTCATCTGTAATTTTTCTAGCATTGCCAAACCATTGACCGATTTGACCAAGAAGGGTGCTGATTTGGTTAATTGGTCTTCTGCTGCTGTGGAAGCTTTTCAGGAATTGAAGCGTCGTTTTTTTTCTGCCCCTGTGTTGTGTCAACCAGATGTTTCTCTTCCGTTCCAGGTCGAGGTTGATGCTTCTGAGATTGGAGCAGGGGCGGTTTTGTCACAGAGAGGTTCTGGTTGCTCAGTGTTGAAACCATGTGCGTTCTTTTCCAGGAAGTTTTCTGCTGCTGAGCGTAATTATGATGTGGGCAACCGAGAGTTGCTGGCCATGAAGTGGGCATTCGAGGAGTGGCGTCATTGGCTTGAAGGAGCTAAGCATCGCGTGGTGGTATTGACTGATCATAAGAACCTTACTTATCTCGAGTCTGCCAAGCGCTTGAATCCTAGACAGGCCCGTTGGTCGTTATTTTTTGCTCGCTTCGATTTTGTGATTTCGTACCTTCCGGGCTCTAAAAATGTGAAGGCGGATGCTCTGTCTAGGAGTTTTGTGCCCGACTCTCTGGGTTTATCTGAGCCGGCGAGTATCCTCAAGGAAGGAGTCATTGTGTCTGCCATCTCCCCTGATTTGCGGCGAGTGTTGCAAAAATTTCAGGCTAATAAACCTGATCGTTGTCCGGCCGAGAAACTGTTCGTACCTGATAGGTGGACTAGTAAAGTTATCTCTGAACTTCATTGTTCGGTGTTGGCTGGTCATCCAGGAATCTTTGGTACCAGAGAGTTAGTGGCTAGATCCTTCTGGTGGCCATCTCTGTCACGGGATGTACGTACTTTTGGGCAGTCCTGTGGGATTTGTGCTAGGGCTAAGCCCTGCTGTTCACGTGCCAGTGGGTTGCTTTTGCCCTTGCCGGTCCCGAAGAGGCCTTGGACACATATTTCGATGGATTTCATTTCTGACCTTCCCGTTTCTCAAAAGATGTCAGTCATTTGGGTGGTCTGTGATCGCTTTTCTAAAATGGTCCATCTGGTGCCCTTGATTAAATTGCCTTCCTCCTCTGATTTGGTGCCTTTGTTCTTCCAGCATGTGGTTCGTTTGCATGGCATTCCTGAGAATATTGTTTCTGACAGAGGTTCCCAGTTTGTTTCAAGGTTCTGGCGAGCCTTTTGTGGTAGGATGGGCATTGACTTGTCTTTTTCCTCGGCTTTCCATCCTCAGTCTAATGGCCAGACCGAACGAACCAATCAGACCTTGGAAACATATCTGAGATGTTTTGTTTCTGCAGACCAGGATGATTGGGTGTCCTTTTTGCCGTTGGCTGAGTTCGCCCTTAATAATCGGGCCAGCTCGGCTACCTTGGTCTCTCCATTTTTCTGCAATTCTGGGTTCCATCCTCGTTTCTCTTCAGGACAGGTTGAGTCTTCGGACTGTCCTGGTGTGGATTCTGTGGTGGACAGGTTGCAGCAGATCTGGACTCAGGTAGTGGACAATTTGACCTTGTCCCAGGAGAAGGCTCAACTTTTCGCTAATCGCAGACGCCGTGTGGGTCCCCGACTTCGTGTTGGGGATCTGGTTTGGTTATCTTCTCGTCATATTCCTATGAAGGTTTCCTCTCCTAAATTTAAACCTCGTTTTATTGGTCCGTATAGGATTTCTGAGATTCTCAATCCTGTGTCCTTTCGTCTGACCCTCCCGGACTCCTTTTCCATACATAATGTATTCCATAGGTCGTTGTTGCGGAGATACGTGGCACCTATGGTTCCATCTGTTGAGCCTCCTGCCCCTGTTTTGGTGGAGGGGGAATTGGAGTATATTGTGGAGAAAATTTTGGATTCTCGTGTCTCTAGACGGAAACTCCAGTATCTGGTTAAATGGAAGGGTTATGCACAGGAAGATAATTCCTGGGTTTTTGCCTCTGATGTCCATGCTCCAGATCTTGTTCGTGCCTTTCATGTGGTTCATCCTGGTCGGCCTGGGGGCTCTGGTGAGGGTTCGGTGACCCCTCTTCAAGGGGGGGGTACTGTTGTGAATTCTGTGGCTGAATTCACTCCTGTGGTCACAAGTGGTACTGCAGCTTCTGGGCTTCCTCCCTCAGGTGTTCTGGTGAGCTCGTTGGCTGCCTTGTTATTTAACTCCACCTGATTCTGTCTTCCATGCTCCTTGTCAATGTTCCAGTGTTGGATCTGAGCTTCTGGATCTTTCCTGTGGCCTGCTGCTTTGCTTAGATAAGTGCTTCTTTGCTTTTGTTGCTGTTTTTTCTGTCCAGCTTGTCTATTCGTTTTTGCTGGAAGCTCTGAGACGCAAAGGGTGTACCGCCGTGCCGTTAGTTCGGCACGGTGGGTCTTTTTGCCCCCTTTGCGTGGTTTTTTGCTTTAGGGTTTTTTGTAGACTGCAAAGTTCTCTTTGCTATCCTCGCTCTATCTAGAATATCGGGCCTCACTTTGCTGAATCTATTTCATCCCTACGTTTTGTCTTTTCATCTTGCTAACAGTCATTATATGTGGGGGGCTGCCTTTTCCTTTGGGGTATTTCTCTGAGGCAAGTCAGGCTTGTATTTCTATCTTCAGGCTAGTCAGTTCCTCAGGCTGTGCCGAGTTGCATAGGTAGTGTCAGGCGCAATCCACAGCCGCCTTTAGTTGTGTGTAGGATAGGTTCAGGTATTGCGGTCTACAGAGATTCCACGTCTCAGAGCTCGTTCTATTGTTTTTGGGTTTTTGTCAAATCACTGTATGTGCTCTGATTACTGGCACACTGTGTTACTGGATTGCAGTCATAACAGAGAGCCCCTGTGTGCCTAAACATTGGAGCTCCCCACCAGTGAACCCATTTTGGAAACTGGACCCCCCAAGGAACTTATCTAGATGCCCAGTGAGCACTTTAAACACTCAGGTGCTTCACAAATTGATCCGTAAAAATGAAAAAGTACTTTTTTTTCACAAAAAAATTCTTTTCGCCTCAATTTTTTCATTTTCACATGGGCAATAGGATAAAATGGATCCTAAAATTTGTTGGGAAATTTCTCCCGAGTACGTCGATACCTCATATGTGGGGGTAAACCACTGTTTAGGCACATGGCAGGGCTCGGAAGGGAAGGCGCGCCATTTGACTTTTTGAATGGAAAATTAGCTCCAATTGTTAGCGGACACCATGTCGCGTTTGGAGAGCCCCTGTGTGCCTAAACATTGGATCTCCCCCACAACTGACGCCGTTTTGGAAACTGGACCCCCCAAGGAACTTATCTAGATGGATATTGAGCGCTTTAAACCCACAGGTGCTTCACAGAAGTTTATAACGCAGAGCCATGAAAATAAAAAATAATTTTTCTTTCCTCAAAAATGATTTTTAGCCTGGAATTTCCTATTTTGCCAAGGTTAATAGGAGAAATTGGACCCCAAATGTTGTTGTCCAGTTTGTCCTGAGTACGCTGATGTTTAGGCGCATGGCAGGGCTCGGAAGGGAAGGCATGCCATTTGGCTTTTTAAATGGAAAATTAGCTCCAATCATTAGCGGAGACCATGTCACGTTTGGAGAGCCCCTGTGTGCCTAAACATTGGAGATCCCCCACAAATGACCCCATTTTGGAAACTAAACCCCCAAAGGAACTAATCTAGATGTGTGGTGAGCACTTTGAACCCCCAAGTGCTTCACAGAAGCTTATAACGCAGAGCCATGAAAAAAAGAAAAAATTCTTTTCTCAAAAATGATTTTTTATTTTCCCAAGAGTAACAGGAGAAATTTGACCCCAAAAGTTGTTGTCCAGTTTCTCCTGAGTACGCTGATTCCCTATATGTGGGGGTAAACTACTGTTTGGGCATATGCCGGGGCTCGGAAGTGAAGTAGTGATGTTTTGAAATGCAGACTTTGATGGAATGCTCTGCGGGCGTCACGATGCGTTTTCAGAGACCTTGATGTGGCTAAACAGTAGAAACCCCCCACAAGTGACCCCATTTTGGAAACTAGACCCCGAAAGGAACTTATCTAGATATGTGGTGAGCACTTTGAACCCCCAAGTGCTTCACAGAAGTTTATAACGCAGAGCCGTGAAAATAATAAATACGTTTTCTTTCCTCAAAAATAATGTTTTAGCCCAGAATTTTTTATTTTCCCAAGGGTTACAGGAGAAATTGGACCCCAAAAGTTGTTGTTCAGTTTCTCCTGAGTATGCTGATACCCCATGTGTGGGGGTAAACCACTGTTTGGGCGCACGTCAGGGCTCAGAAGGGAAGTAGTGACTTTTGAAATGCAGACTTTGATGGAATGGTCTGCAGGCGTCACATTGCATTTGCAGAGCCCCTGGTGTGCCTAAACAGTAGCAACCCCCCACAAGTGACCCCATTTTGGAAACTAGACCCCCCAAGGAACTTATCTAGATATGTGGTGAGCACTTTGAACCCCCAAGTGCTTCACAGACGTTTACAACGCAGAGCCGTGAAAATAAAAAATCATTTTTCTTTCCTCAAAAATGATGTTTTAGCAAGCAATTTTTTATTTTCACAAGGGTAACAGGAGAAATTGGACCCCAGTAATTATTGCGCAGTTTGTCCTGAGTATGCTGGTACCCCATATGTGGGGGTAAACCACTGTTTGGACACACGTCGGGGCTCGGAATTGAGGGAGCACCATTTGACTTTTTGAATACAAGATTGGCTGGAATCAATGGTGGCGCCATGTTGCGTTTGGAGACGCCTGATGTGCCTAAACAGTGGAAACCCCTCAATTCTACCTCTAACACTAACCCCAACACACCCCTAACCCTAATCTCAACTCTAGCCATAACCCTAATCACAACCCTAACCACAACCCAAATTCCAACCCTAACCCTAAGACTATGTGCCGACGTTGCTGATTCGTGTGAGATTTTTCAGCACCATTTTTGAAAAATCCGCGGGTAAAAGGCACTGCGTTTTACCTGTGGATTTACTGCAGATTTCCAGTGTTTTTTGTGCGAATTTCACCTGCGGATTCCTATTGAGGAACAGGTGTAAAACGCTGCGGAATCTGCACAAAGAATTGACATGATGCGGAAAATACAACGCAGTGTTTCCGCGCGGTATTTTCCACACCATGGGCACAGCGGATTTGGTTTTCCATAGGTTTACATGGAACTGTAAACCTGATGGAACACTGCTGCGAATCCGCAGTGGCCAGTCCGCTGTGGATCCGCAGCCAAATCTGCACCTTGTGCATATAGCCTAATTCAAAAGGTATGTGCACACGCTGCGGAAAACGCTGCGGATCCGCAGCAGTTTCCCATGAGTTTACAGTTCAATGTAAACCTATGGGAAACAAAAATCACTGTACACATGCTGCAAAAAACTGCACGGAAACGCAGCGGTTTACAATCCGCAGCATGTCACTTCTTTCTGCGGATTCCGCAGCGGTTTTACAACTGCTCCAATAGAAAATCGCAGTTGTAAAACCACAGTGAAATGCGCAGAAAAACCGCGGTAAATCCACCATAAATCCGCAGCGGTTTAGCACTGCGGATTTATCAAATCCGCTGCGGAAAAATCCGCAGAGGACCAGAATGCGTGTGCACATACCGAAACCCTAACCCTAACCCTAGTTCTAACCCCAACCTTAGTGGAAAAAAAAAAACTCTTTATTTTATTATTGTCCCTACCTATGGGGGTGACAAAGAGGGGGTCATTTACTATTTTTTTTATTTTGATCACTGTGATAGGTTTTATCACAGTGATCAAAATGCACATTGGAACGAATCTGCCTTCCGGCAGACTCGGCAGGCACACTGCGCATGCGCCCGCCACTTTGGAAGATGGCGGCACCCATGGAGAAGATGGACGGACCCCAGGAGGCTCGGTAAATATGATGGGATGGGGGAAGCACGGGGGGGGTGGATCAGAGCATGCGGGGGTGGATTGGAGCACGGGGGGGTGGATTGGAGCACGGGGGTGGGATTGGAGCACGGGGGAGCGGACAAGAGCATGGGGGAGCAGAGCACAGGACGAAGGGGAGCGGAGCAGTGTACAGGACAGATCGGTGGCTTGGGGGGGCGATCGGTGGGGTGGGGGGGCAGACCAGTGTTTCCAGCCATGGCCGATGATATTGCAGCCTCGGACATGGCTGAAATGTAATATTTCACCAGTTTTAATATGTGAAATATTACAAATCGCTCTGATTGGCTGTTGAAAGTGAAACTGCCAATCAGAGCGATCGTAGCCACGGGGGGGGAGGGTTAAGCCACCCCCCCTGGGCTGCACTACCACTCCCCCTGTCCCTGCAGATCAGGTGAAATTGGAGTTTGGCACCGACTTTCATGATGCCTACGTGGCGTCAAAGGTCGGGAAGGGGTTAAACATTTATATGATATAGGTATTATTGACAGCAGCATCTAAAGGGTAAACAGATATGGACGGTGACAACACTGGTTGTGGCTGATGCAGCAAGTTGTCAGCTATAGTGTCCAGCCAACAGCTGCTGGATTGTTACCTGCATGGGAATGCTAGTCTCTTATATCTCAGGTCAGTTAGAAGATGTATTGACGGTCATTAAGGGGACAAATAACAAATATAACCAATGACACTACAATAAAAAGTACACACTGCATTCACCATATGGATAACCTCTACACTGAACACCTGCCTCCCAGTGAAGGTTGGCACCCAATAAGAGTCTATATGAGAATAGTACCCACGTTCTTCGGCAGCTGGCCTTCACTGCCCTAGGATGCCCTATAGAAAAGTGATGGCTGACACACACTCATACCATCAAAAGTTGGGCAGAAACTTCTGCACCAGGACAGCCAGGGACACAAGGAACATATATGGGAGAGCAAGTGTTAAAGGATTAGTGGGAGAGTGATTCACCATGCACATTCATGATAGCATATAGAGAAAAAAATGTGAAACGTGACCCCTCTGAACTATTCCTAGACTAAACACCTGCCTATACAGCGGATGTTGGCACCCTACATGGCAGCAGATATGGCGCCCCCCTTAATGAAGTCTGTCCCTGGGAAGCCCTGATAAACAACTAGTTCCAGGAACCAATAACAATTAAATGATGGAAGCAGCAAATGGACAAATCCGGGTAACAGATAGATCCCACAGTAGTAGTAGATCTGTGTGTCATCAGCATAGAGGTGGTACTGAAAGCTATGAGATTCTATGAGCTGTCCCAAGCCGAAGGTGTAAATGGAGAAGAGCAGGGGCCCTAGGAATGAACCTTGCGGGATTCCAAGAGATAGGGGGTGAGGTGAGGATACGGGGCTTGTAAGGGCTATATGTGTGCTTTACTGTTGCATCAGATATATTCTGCATTTGGACAAGGGAGGGACAGTTGCAGGAGCAGGGAGATTGGCAAAATACAGTATCAAGGCAGGGCTCAGGGTTTGCAGACCATTGCTAAACATATATTTGCTGCACATAGAGTAATTGTAATTTTTGGGGAGGTGATAAAATTTACAATGTTTTTATCGCCAGAGCATTACATGCTTTGCGGTACATTTTCATATTATATAATGCTCTGAAAGTGTTGAAAATTTCTTCTGGATTTAATTACTCTTCCATACAGTAATACATTCTCTTTGTTACATTTTGGTGGTATATAACACTACAAAAAAGCATTGTAAATGTTTTCTTTATTCAATTACTCATCTATAGAGTATTATGTGCTTTGTGATAGATTTCAGTAGTATATAACACTCCAAAAAAGCGTTGTAATTTTTTCTCTAGATTCAATTACTCATCCATAGAGTTTTACGTGCTTTTGGTACATTTTTGTGGTATATAACACTGGAAAAAAGAGTTGAAAATGGTTTCTAGTTTCAATTACTGATCCATAATATATTACGTGCTTTGTGGTACATTTGTCACTGTGTGACTTAGCCACCTTGTACTAGCACGTGTCCAGTAACATCACCTGTGTCCTTACCAACACAAAAACTGGGATTGTCCATTTAACTACCCATACTGATGTGAACATTGTGGAAGCCAGGACAGGGTCCCACCCTTGCACGGCACATGTGCTACCAACGTTTAGGATTGATGGCCCTACTTCTATCATGGTTTCCTCCATCTCTTACACCAAAAAAGTCCATCTTCCATCACATTTTTGTCAGTTCTCGCTTTCTTTATACATTCTTAAATAAAAAATAATAATTTTGATTTACTTAAATTATTTTTTAAGTCATTATACAGGAAAGAATGTTTCTTAACTTTTTTCCTGTAAACTCCAATTTCTCATTGATTTTGAATGTTTTACTGTCAGTAGAGATGAGCGAGTATACTCATTGCTCAGGTTTTACAGAACACGCTCGGGTGATCTCCAAGTATTTGTTAGTGCTCGGATATTTAGTTTTTTGTCCACGCAGCTGCATGATTTATGGCTGCTAGCCAGCCTGAGTACATGTGGTGGTTGCATGGTTGCTAGGGAATCCCCACATGTATTCAAGCTATCTAGCAGCCATAAATCATGCAGCTGCGTTGACAAAAACTATAACACATAGGTGGAAATAACTGATAGCCTTAGTGTGCGCAACTATTCACCCCTAAAGTCACTACTTTGTAAAGCCTCCTTTTGCAACAATTGCAGCTGCAAGTAGTTTTGGATAAGCCTCTATGAGCTATCTACATCTTGTCTTTCTTTCAATGTTCTTTTTATTGAAAATTTTTAAGGTTAACAGACAGTTTAAGAGAGTAAGTTATAGTGTAATAATGATTATTAAACAATCAAGAGAACATCAATTAGGTACAAAGAACAGATCAAAGGAGTTCTGATATCAGTTTCTCAAAAGTATCTGTAACAGTAATAGAAAACAAAGTATTGAACGGTTATCCTCTTGTAAAGAGAAGTAATATTGAACAATTCAATTCAAAAAGAGAGGTAAAGAGAAAGTGTAAGTAAGTGGGAATGAGAAAGAGGGAAGATGAGAGGGAAGGCAGGGGAGGGGGATGGGGGGGAAGAGTGGAGACACATTGGAATGAATACATTTATTTAATGACTATATCTCAGAATAAAAAATAGTCTGAGTCCTCAATCGGGTCCAAGGATTCCAGATATTTTGGAATTTGGTAAAGGAGTGATTAGTTTTTGCTGCTAGTTCCTCTATGCGGTACAATTGATCTACTTTGAGGTAAATTTGCTTAATTGTGGGTATATCTTTAGTGTTCCAATTTGAGGGGATCAAGGATTTACCTGCCGCTATAATGAATTGTGACAATTTGGAAGCATTCTTGTCTCCTGGCCATAGTGGTAGGTTCAGGAAAACATTTTCTGGTTTAAAGCCGTGTTTTTCCCTATTAAATCTTGGCTGATAGAGGCTACCACCTTCCATAGAGGGGTAAGGGATGGGCAGGACCACCATATGTGTAAGAAGTTGCCGTCATCGGTCTCACATCTCCAACAGACAGAATTTGTTGAGCGATACCATTTCTTGATTTGACTGGGAGTTAAATACCATCTGGAAATAATTTTAAATGAGTTTTCCTGAATGCGCACGCAGGCAGAAGGACCATGTGAATTTGTATATATATATTTGATCTGAGGATCTGAGAAGGAAGTGCCTAGGTCCCTTTCCCATTGTGCTAGATATGCTCTTTTCACTGAGGTGTCTGTTTGGAGCAGAGATTGGTATATTATCGAGAGAGTCTTATTGGGTATCTTTGATCTGGCACATAGAGCTTCATAAGGGGTTAGTGGTCTACTGAAGTCAATTGATTGGCGGTGTTGGTGAATGAGATGGGAAGTTTACCATATTGCAAAAATGTCAGGCCTAAGGGTACCGTCACACTATACGATTTACCTACGATCACGACCAGCGATATGACCTGGCCGTGATCGTAGGTAAATCGTAGTGTGGTCGCTGGGGAGCTGTCACACAGACAGCTCTCCAGCGACCAACGATGCCGAGGTCCCTGGGTAACCAGGGTAAACATCGGGTAACTAAGCGCAGGACCGCGCTTAGTAACCCGATGTTTACCCTGGTTACAAGCGTAAAACTAAAAAAAAACAAACAGCACATACTTACATTCTGGTGTCCGTCAGGTCCCTTGCCGTCTGCTTCCCGCACTGTGACTGCCGGCCGTAAAGTGAAAGTGAAAGCACAGCCGCTGTGCTCTGCTTTCACTTTACGGCCGGCAGTCACAGTGCGGGAAGCAGACGGCAAGGGACCTGACGGACACCAGAATGTAAGTATGTGCTGTTTTTTTTTTTTTAGTTTTACGCTTGTAACCAGGGTAAACATCGGGTTACTAAGCGCGGCCCTGCGCTTAGTAAGCCGATGTTTACCCTGGTTACAAGCGAACGCATCGCTGGATCGCATCGCTAGATCGCTAGATCGGTGTCACACACACCGATCTAGCGATGACAGCGGGAGATCCAGCGATGAAACAAAGTTGTAAACGATCTGCTACGACGTACGATTCTCAGCAGGATCCCTGATCGCTGCTGCGTGTCAGACACAGCGATATCGTAACGATATCGCTGGAACATCACGAATCGTACCGTCGTAGCGATCAAAATGGTATAGTGTGACGGTACCCTAAGAGTCCCGGGATTTGAAGCAAATCTTGTAAGGGGAGAAGTGTCCCATCCACGATTAATTGCTCAAGTGGGATATGGGCCGCACAGCTGGGAAGTGAGTCCAAAAGGTTAGTGATCATGGTCAGTGGTGAGAAAGGGGGCATCAGCGTAGGGCCAACTTTCCTCCATATTTTAAAAGTAGCTAAGGTGTGGATACTTTTTATCTTAGGTGGAATCAAGTCCTTGGTGTGACCCAGTAACAGAGTGCAGAGGTGTAGGGGACATTGCATCTTCAATGCTTAACCATTGTTTATCTACTGATTTCCTGATCCAGTGGATTGTTCTTGTAATATGGGCTGCCTGGTAGTATTTTAAAATGTCTGGAGCTCCAATCCCTCCCAAGTCTTTCGGAAGAGAAAGCGTTTTGGTGTTAATGTGTGATTTACCCTTTTGCCAGATGTAATTAAAAAATAAGGAATGCACTTTAGCTAGAAAGGAGCATGGCAAATGAATTGGGAGCATGTTGAGAATGTAGATATATTTTGGGAGAATTATGCTTTTTAAAACATTTTTCCTGCCTATCCAAGATAGGTATGTGTCTTTCCAAGAGCGGAGGAGTGTGGTAGAGCTTTCCAATAGTCAGGTGTAGTTGCTTTCTACATCTTGTCACTGGGATTTTTTCCCATTCCTCAAGTCAAAACTGCTCCATCTCCTTCAAGTTAGATGGTTTCTTCTGGTGAACAGCAATTTAAGTCTCACCACAGATTTTCAATTGGCTTAAGGTTTGAGATTTGACTGGGCCACTCTAAAACATTTACACATTTACCCTTAAGAGACATGAGTATTGCTTTAACAATGTGCTTTGAGTCATTGCCTTGTTGGAAAGGTGAACCTCTGTCCCAGTTTCAAATCACTGACAGACAGAAGCAGGTGTTGCACAAGAATATCCATGGATTTTGCATCATTCATCTTCGAAAAAAGCAAAAATAAGGAACTTAAAACTTAACATTTATTATGAGGTCTAAGGGGTAAGGTTTCTCCTTGTGGATAGTGACATACCAGCTCTGGCTTGTCAAGGTAAGGAGGCTTATTAACCATGTAATGCTCCTCTGGCGAATAAGCCTCCTTACCTTGACAAGCCAGAGCTGGTATATGTCACGGTCAGCTGCAGCCGCAGATGCGGCCCAGCCCATAGACGCCCCCAAGCCGACCAACCTCAGAAGGCATGGGGCATGCGTCCCCCGGGGACGAAATATGGACCCTTTAAACCACAGAGGGGGACCCGGCCTACCCGAACTAGGGGAGGGCAGCGACCGGGGTTCTGTGGTAGCTGATCATGTAGAAAAGGAAAGAAACACATAGGACATGATTACACCGATACTTCAGGTATAGAGAAAGTAAAGTTTACTAAAGTAAAGTTACACAGTACATAAACAAAACATGACGATGCTAGGCTCCCGATTCCACACATCAAAAGGGTACCACCCAGTGGATCCCAAGGCACCAACGGATCACCGAGGCACAGATAGGCGGGACATCAGGACCCAGGCAGGACATCAGGGTACACGAGGACATCAGGGTACAGGCAAGACATCAGGATACAAACAGGACATCAGGACATCTGGACTCAGGAAAGACCTCAGGACATCAGGACACAGGCAGAGCATCAGGACATCAGGGAACAGAGAGGATATCAGGACATCAGGGTCCATGAGGTCATCAAGACACAGGCAGGACATCAGGGTACAGACAGGACATCAGGACATCTGGACCCAGGGTCACCGGCAGACATCAGACAGGAGTCGTTCGGCTCCAGACATCCGACACGACCTACAGGCACCACCAGAGACATCAGGCTCCAAGCTCCAGACAGTGGTCATCAGGTTCCAGACTGCGGTCGTCAGGCTCCGGACATAGGACCTGGGAAGGAACTCAAGCATGATGGTGCAGACACCGCTGTACTGGACATGAGCCAGACGGGGTTAATACCTCATGGTAGTCAGAGCACAGAGTGGTAGATGCTCAGCAGAAATACCGGTTTCAAGAGACTCAAAGTCACTGGGAGTGAGGCTCCAGATGCAGAGGGATTCCAGGAACATAATCACAGCAGACACAGTTCAGACAGGTTCAGGTACAGGACAGGTACAGGATCAAGGATTCGGGCCTGGACTTACTGCCTCCAGGACAGGCACCAGATCAGGACAAATCAGGAAACAAGGCAAGGACTTTGGTACCAAAACATAGACAGGAGATGTGCAGGAACATAAACACACATAGCAAAGTTCAAGAGCTTTGTGAGTGTAGCTCAGGCCCCGTCCATAGGGCAGGGGAGCTTTATATATGAGCTGCCCCTCAGCAATTGGCTGGGGACAGCATTTGAAGTACACACCCTAACCCTGATAAAAGCAGGGGAGGTGTGGCCGCACACGCCCTAAGCCCAAACAGAAACCATTACAGCACACACAGAGCAGGATCTGAGGCTCAGGGCACCTGGCTGAGACTGCATACACTGAGCCACGTGGAAAGTCATGAACCAGCCACAAATGACCTCACAACCCGCGGACAGCTTCAAATCAGCAACCAGGGACAGCACATGAGGAAGGTATGCAGCAGGGCAAATACCTAAACACCCATGTACGACTGCGCAGCAGAGCAGGGAACTGAGAAGACTTAATTCAGGTAAAAGCCAACAGTATCCCAGCTCAAATTAGGGGGAAAAGAGTAAAGGGTTAAAGCAAACATATGCATTGTCATGCCGAAAACCAGAAACAGACAGAACGGCATGACAGTATATCACTCTCCACAAGGAGAAACCTTACAACTTAGACCTCAGTTGAGTGACTCTCACCTAGCCAAATCAGTTCTTATGCTTTGCACTGATGAGGGCCAACAGCTCGAAACACTGTGTCTGCAAATTGGGATACTGATTTGGCTTTTATCCTAAGTCATACTACAAGGCTCGTTAAAGGGTTGATTGTGACATGTAGGATCGCTATTTCCAACAGGTGGCGCTATAGAGTTCAAGTCCTCTTTTTCCCTGAAGAGGCAGTTTGCACATTTAATATGAATCATTAAAATATCATGACACAATACACAGAATCAAACCTCCCAAGTGAAGTAACCAAACATAGTTATGCCAAAACTGGGGGCTGATTATAATCCAAAGAAGGCTACCAGTACAACTGGCAATGCAGTAAAGAAACCTAATTGGACATGGGAGAACCTTTAAACCTATTAGTACAACTGATTCATTTACCCCTCTTTGTCTCAATATGTCCAAAGGAAATTCACTTGAAAGAAAATTGGAACAATCTCACCAAATCCACAGATGATAGAATCTCCATTGTTGCAAAAAAGACATTTCCCATGGAGCAAGAGACAAGAACCCATAAGGGTACGTATTCTATGTCAAAATAAAGTTCACTTTGCCATTCCAAGAGAGGACCACCTCCAAACGCATTTCATCCACATAGGACTCATCGGGGATATGGCAGCCAAACCAGGAGTGCTCCACCATTAACGGTATTATTAAAGAGCCTCCTATATAGCATCTTCCCCAAACTCAAACAATTTTCCCTGTCACTGTTGCCAAAAAACATCCCCACAGCATTCTGCCACCATAATGTTTCACTGTGGGTATGGTGTTCTCTGGGTGATTAGCTATGTTGGTTTCGGGCCAGACATAGCATTTATTTTGGTGGCAAAAAAGTTCAATTATGTTCTCATCTGACCACAGCACCTTCCTCTATACATTTTGGGAACCTCCCACATGTCTTGGCAAACTCATAATGAACTTTACAGTTTTTGTGTTTATGCAAAGACTTATTTCTGCCCACTCTTCCATAAAAAACAACTCTATGGAGTGTACGGCTTTTTGTGGTCATATGGACAGATACTCCAGTCTCTGCTTGGGAACTCTCAATTTAATGCCTTCTTTGCCCCGGCTGAGAGTTTTGGCAGGTTTGTTGTGGCACTATGTTCTTTCCATTTGATAATAATTGATTTGATGGATTTTGATTCCAGGGGATCATCAGAGATTGAGATATATTTTTATAACCCAACCCTGACTCGTGCTTCTCAACAATTTTGTACCTGACTTGTTTGAAGATTTCCTTGGTCTTCATGGTGTTGTTTGGTTAGTGGTGTCTCTTGCTTAATGGTGTTGCAGAAAATTTTTGCATATGCTGACAGTCTATGTGACACTTAGATTGCATACAGGGGGATCTCCTTTAACTAAGCAAGTGACTTATAAAGGCAATTGCTTGCACCAGAAATTTTTAGGGGCGTCACAGAACAAGAGGTAAATACATATGCACATGCCAATTGTTAGTTATTTATTCCCATAAATTTAATTTAATTTATGCATATATTTTTCTAACTTCACTTCACCAACCTAGACTATTGAGTGCTGCTGATGCATCACGCACAAATCAGATAGCAAAAATATTTAAACACGGGTTGTAATGTAAATGTAATTTCTCTCGCGTATCACCCCTACTCTGGAACCCTCTACCACAACATATCAGACTCCCGCCTACCATCGAAACCTTCAAAAAGAACCTGAAGACCCACCTCTTCCGACAAGCCTATAACCTGCAGTAACCACCGATCGACCAAACCGCTGCATGACCAGCTCTACCCTCACCTACTGTACCCTCACCCATCCCTTGTAGATTGTGAGCCTTCGCGGGCAGGGTCCTCTCTCCTCCTGTACCAGTTATGACTTGTATTGTTTAAGATTATTGTACTTGTTTTTATTATGTATACCCCTCCTCACATGTAAAGCGCCATGGAACAAATGGCGCTATAACAATAAATAATAATAATAATAATTATGTGACACAATAGGTAAGAAGCTAAGGGGGTGAATATTTTCACAAGCCACAGAATATGCTGTATAATGGTTTTGTATGTCCATGCTGGAACATGGTCTGATCATTCCACATCTAGGTAGGGGAGGAAGCAAAAGAGAGTATATAGTCTTTACAGCAGTGGATTACAGCTAATTCTTTTTCTGAGGCAAAACATGCCTGTGTCTGTTTTTAAATAGTTTTAACTGCAGGAAAGAATCAGAGAATCAGCTGTGATCCCATGCTGAACTGTCTATATATTCTTTTGAATGCTTTTCCAGCCTATAAGATGTGGTAGCTTCAGACTATGTTCCTGTATGGTCAGACACAGCCATTGCGCAGGAACTATTTTTTTAAAAACACATTCAATAGTGGAATTTATGATTATTCAAAGATCTATTGATTTAAATATTTAAATGTTTAAAGTAAACTTTGTTCATGGGAAAACCCCTTTAATTTCAATAAATATGGTCTGTGAAACGAATGACTACATTGTTATGTCAAACTCAATGGTTACACGCAACGAGTTCTGTTTCAGAGTTCTAAGGCAGCTTTAATCCAATAACAAAATGAAAATCAAACCATAAATTACCGTAAGTAATTTCAGTACACAATTTTTATTCTACCTTGGATGCTGGAAATAGAACTTTGATTCTGACCCAATAAAAGCGTTTTAAAACAAAGCCATTTGGTACTAAATATGCATTACATACACTTCTATATAAATTATTCTCTTGTTTTATTGTGTACTTGTTTTGTGGGCTGATCGGAAATGCTGCAAGCGGTGAATCAAGGATGAATCTTTAAAGGAAACCTGTCACCAGGTTTGGCTGATAAGAGTTACAGCCATCACCTTTCAGGGCTGATCTACAGCATTCTATAATGCAGTATATCTGCCCCCAACCCGACCTGTAAGAGAAGAGAAATAACTTTTATTATACTCACCTGTGGGGTGGTCTGATCTGAGGGTTGTTGCTCTTCTTGGTCTGGCGACTCCCTTATTCTTGCAATGCCGTCGTCCTGCTTGATTCGTGTGGATGATGCGTCTCCTCAACGCCGCGCTCCAGTGCAGGCACAGAGTACTGCAGCGCAGGCGCAAAGTACTGCAGTGCGCAGGTGCCGGGAACGGGCAGGGCAGAGAAGTACACCTGTGCAGGATCGCTGTGCCGAGGAGACTGTGTGAATGATGAAGGGGCACATCATCCATATGAAGCTAGCATGAGGAAGGGGATCGTAATAAGATGGGGCGCCGGACCAAGACCAGCGACGCCCATCAGAACGGACCGCCCCACAGGTGAGTATAATAAAAGTTATTTTTCTTCTCTTACAGGTGGGGTTGGGGGCACATATACAGCATTGTATAACCCTGAAAGATGATGGCCATATCTCTTATTGGCCAAAAGAGGTGACAGGGTCACTTTATATGAATAATAGATAAAAAAAATAACCTATGAAATTAGTTTGCAAGATGTCACCTTGTATATCATTCAATTCTTTGTGGAAGGTTAAAAAGACATTATAAGATACAATATTCTTCATGTTCACTACTTCATTAACACATTCACAGTACATTATCTTTACCATAATTCAGTTGCCAGTTTTATGATTAAGGATTAAGGGTCATTTTATCACTTTACAGAGTTGTTTCCATTGTGATGAAGTTGTGAATTGATCACTAACATGACAACACTAAAATGACAACTGGTGACAATTCAGCTTCATTAGTCTGGTACTTGGCTTGTAATTACAACTGATTAGCTTGCCTGTTAGAAGTGGCAAATGCTAGAATTAACAGCTTCTCCTCTAGTCATCTTCCAATTTGCTTTTAGTTAACTGCTTAATGCTATTTACATTAAAATTATCAATTCACTAACAGAATTTAGATATTTAACAGCTTTGTAGTTTATTTATTTATCGGATTACTAATCTATGATGCAAACCTAGTAACTCCTTAAAGACTATTTCAGGCCTTCAAATTCTTTTTCTTTTATTGATTCATTTCAAGAACCAGAACTTTTCACTTTTACTTTAACAAAGCTGTGTGATAGCTGTGGAAAAAGTTGTAGTTGTAGTCACTGCATTGTGACACAATTTTTTTTTCTAACCAAATGAAGCTGTGATGAGGTCTTGATTATTTCTGGACAGATAGTACTTTTTGGGGAAGATTTAGTGTCTTGTTTAACTTTTATCCAAAGGTGAAAAAAATCTCAGTCAGACAAAAGCTACCAGGATGGTGAGCGGAGGGCACAATATGTTCGACGAGGAAAGGTTAAAGGATATGGTAATGTTTAGCTTGCACAAAAGAAGGCTGAGACTTAATAGCTGTCTACAAATATCTGAAGGGATGTCACAGTGTAGAGGGATCATACTCATTCTCATTTGCACATAGAAACACGAGAAGCAATGGAATAATACTGAAAGGTAGAAGATACAGATTAGATATTAGAACAAACTTTTTGCCAGTGAGGGTGATCAATAAGTGGCACAGGCTGCCACGGGAGGTGGCGAGATCTCCTTCAATGGAAGATGATTTAGTGAACCCTGCATTGAACAGGGGGTTGGACACGATGACCCAGGAAGTCCCTCTCCCCATATAACTCTAAGGGTACCGTCACACTATAACATTTCGATCGCTACAACGGTACGATTCGTGATGTTCCAGCGATATCGTTACGATATCGCTGTGTCTGACACGCAGCAGCGATCAGGGATCCTGCTGAGAATCGTACGTCGTAGCAGATCGTATGGAACTTTCTTTCATCGCTGGATCTCCCGCTGTCATCGCTAGATCGGTGTGTGTGACACCGATCTAGCGATCTAGCGATGCGATCCAGCGATGCGTTCGCTTGTAACCAGGGTAAACATCGGGTAACTAAGCGCAGGACCGCGCTTAGTTACCCGATGTTTACCCTGGTTACAAGCGTTAAACTAAAAAAAAAAAAACAGCACATACTTACATTCTGGTGTCCGTCAGGTCCCTTGCCGTCTGCTTCCCGCACTGTGACTGCCGGCCGTAAAGTGAAAGCAGAGCACAGCCGCTGTGCTTTCACTTTCACTTTACGGCCGGCAGTCACTGAGTGCGGGAAGCAGACTGCAAGGGACCTGACGGACACCAGAATGTAAGTATGTGCTGTTTGTTTTTTTTTAGTTTAACGCTTGTAACCAGGGTAAACATCGGGTAACTAAGCGCGGTCCTGCGCTTAGTTACCCGATGTTTACCCTGGTTACCCAGGGACCTCGGCATCGTTGGTCGCTGGAGAGCTGTCTGTGTGACAGCTCCCCAGCGACCACACTACGATTTACCTACGATCACGGCCAGGTCATATCGCTGGTCGTGATCGTAGGTAAATCGTATAGTGTGATGGTACCCTAACATTCTATGATTCTCTTTCTGTCTCTTTTTCTCTCTCTCTCTCTCTGTATACAGGGGCGGATTATCAGAGGGTCAATCATGGCTTGATACAGTTTAAATAATGTGTTTAAGCAATGTTTCTCTGTGGGTTATTCCAATTGCAGTTTTAATTTGTACATTTCTACAATCTTTAAAAGTTAAAGAAAGTTTCAAATTAAAAATGTTTTTGGGGGTAATGGGGGAAGTGTTAATTGAATTATTAATTTTATGTTTATTAATAATTTTATTTTTTGTTTTCCTCTCACTAGATAGTAGATAGGAGCTTTAATTATTTGGGCGGTTGTATATTGCATGAGAATTCTTATTAGTTCAAAGCATTATTGGCTGTCATTGTACTACTGATATGCAATTTAGTTTGACATACCTCTGACATGACGTAATGGACTTTCATGTAGAAAAGCTGCGGAGACACCATCACGTGTTTCTCAACGCAAGCAATAAATAGCCAGGTCTTTCACCGGGAAGGAGCAACCAGTCCTTTTACCAGGCACTGCTCCTAATAGCCAGTTTCCTACTCCACACTGATGAGGGGCAAATACCCCGAAACAGCTGTCTGTGGATGGATACCATGTTTTGGCATAGGTGGTTTTCCTTTTTTGGATGCTGCCCTTCCCGTGGTTGTTCCTTCCTGGTGAAAGACCTGGCTATTTATTGCTTGCGTTGAGAAACACGTGATAGTGTCTCCGCAGCTTTTCTACATGCATTTGCTTATTTCCCATAAGGGATGGGGGCAGTGTTCTGGATCACTGCGTTGAGAAACACGTGATGGTGTCTCCGCGGTGTTGGATGTTTTGATCTCCCCGAGGTCAATCATCCTTATGTTTGTAATGGACTTTCAGACAGGGCAGAAATGAGAGTCTTTTTTATACAAACAGCATAAATGTTTTTGGATGCTCAGCTAAGAATTTCTGTCCCAAGCCTCTTGTCATCGTAAAAAGCTATGCCATGAAAAAATAACTCTGCATTTAGAAACACAAATATTAATGTTTTTTTTACATGTGGTATAACCTAGTTTTTAAAATTTTTGACATTTTGGTAACCAAATTTTCAACAAAATTATTTTAATATATCTCTGATGTAAAAAACACAGTTTCTGATTTTCAAGATAGTCATAAAGTAGTGTCTGCATATTTATCTACATATGCACTTAGATTGGTCAATGGGATTGACAATGCTGTGATTTCCAAGTATCTAGAGTTTCCCAATCATGCACATTTTACATTACAAGCTGTCTAGATAGTTATTATCACAATCAATTTGGGTTATTGAAGTGTGTTCTGTACCACTGGCTGGCCTGTCTGCTTTTATTGTAGAATAGCCTTCCTTAATAAGAGTCAGTACTGTTGACAAGCTGTTAACTTGTGCCAGATCTCACATTATTTCCGCAGTGTTCAATTTACAGATTGGTAATTAAACATGAGCTGCCCTTATCCTTGATCATTCTCCACGCTGTACGTATAATTACATTGTTCTTAATGCAAATTTAATTTGGATATTGTAAAATAATAACAGTAAAAATAAAGAAAAGTATGTATAAAAGTATCAATAATATTATGTTTTATCTAATGTATCAGTATGTGTATCAGTTACATGATTTTAATGTCTATATGAAATGGAACAATAGGAGTTATCTGGACTCAATAGATAATATTCATTCCCTGGGGTCACATAGAAGAATACTAGTGATATAAAGAGCATATGGTACAAATTTATGTTAAAGGGAACCTGTCCTGTAAAATACTGCTATTAAGCTGCAGATATGGTGTTAATTTGCAGGGTAATAGAATTCTGACCCCGTGCAGAACCTGTACTGAAAGCCCTGCTAGTGGGAAGAAATTAACCTTTTTCCATCTGGTAGCATTCAGCTTTCAGTCATAGTGATGGCGCCAGCAAGATTTTAGTCACCACTAGTGTTGAGCATTCCGATAATGCAAGTATCGGGTATCGGCCGATATTTGCTGTATCGGAATTCCGATACCGAGTTCCAATATTTTTGCGATATTGGAAATCGGAATCGGCGTGTGCGGTGCGTATGGTTCCAAGGGTCTGGAGGAGAGGAGACTCTCCTTCAGGCCCTGGGATCCATATTCTTGTAAAAAATAAAGAATAATAATAAAAAATATTGATATACTCACCCCTCCGGTGAACCCTGGCTGTCACCGCTGCTAGCGTCTGCCTCCGTTCCTAAGAATGCAGTGAGTGAAGGACCTTCGATGACGTCACGGTCACGTGAGCGGTCAGGTGACCGGTCACCTGACCGCGACGTCATCGAAGGTCCTTCACTCACTGCATTGTTAGGGACGGAGGCAGACGCTCGCAGCGGTGACAGCCAGGGTCCTTCGGAGGGGTGAGTATATCCATATTTTTTTTCTTTATTTTTTACATGAATATGGATCCCAGGGCCTGAAGGAGAGTTTCCTCTCCTTCAGACCCTGGGAACCATCCAGGATACCTTCCGATATTTGTGTCCCATTGACTTGCATTGGTATCGGGTATCGGTATTGGCGATATCCGATATTTTTTTAATATCGGCCGATACCATCCGATACCGATACCTTCGAATATCGGAAGGTATCGCTCAACACTAGTCACCACTCAATGTATAGAGAGTGGAGGCTGTAACCACTCCCCCAGCACTGACTGACAGCAGGGTCAATATTAGAGCCGGCTGTCAGTCTGCGCTGGGGCTTGGTTACAGTCATTGCTCTCTGTACACAGAGTGGTGACTGAAGTCACGTTGTGGCTACCCTTATAACTGGAAACCGAATGCTAACGGGAAGAAAAAAGTTAATTTTCTCCTGACAATGAGGCTTTCAGAACAATATTAACCTACAAGTTAACTTCATATCTGCAGGTTAATATCATTATTTTTACATGACAGGTTCCCTTTAAGACATAGGAGATTCATGTTTAGTCTCTCCTGAATAGCATATCAACACTGCCAGATCACATAATCCACATATTTTTGCTTAGGTTGTTGGACTACTAATATAGCGCTGTATTATAGCCACCTAAATAAGGCATATTTCAAATCTTGTTTATACAGATGCAATCCTTTTGTAGTCTACACTCTTTTTAAGTTCCACTTGTATTTTTAATATGTGACTTAGTAGAAAAATGTATTAATCAACTTTGACATGGAGTAGGCAAAAGTTAATTCTCGTAAAATGGGTTTTTAAAAGTTTGATGTAGGGCCCAGCCTATTTTAGTTACATTTGTGATTTTATCACTGTTTTTTCAAAGTTGTTCAGGCTCTGGTGTAATTTTGTGGATTTTTTTTAACATATTTAAAAGGATATAAAACTGCAATAGTAATTCTAATAGACCACAAATAGTAACACCTTCAGGGGTAAAAACTATACAGTATAGAAATATATTTATATCTATGTATATATAATGTGTAGTATTAAACCACCCGGTGTACTATGAAATAATTGAGTAAGTCGTTACTCACAGAGTAAAAGAGACCAACACTATGGACGACCATAAAAAAAATCCCATGTAGGGAAAATAATGTTAACAAATGTCTTTATTAATACAAGTGACAGTAGTACAAGAAATAGTATTTAAAAGTGTGCACAGGAGAGAATAATAAACATGCCAGACTTAAAATATAATAAAATAAAGCTAGATGGGCATTTCCTGAAGGAAATACATGGTGCTTGAACAGCGCTGCCAGCTGCCAATGAACCTCAGGAGCACGTCTGGCATGCAGGGCCCTGCCCCTGGATAGCCATTTTGGCCCCTTGGTAGCCACTTTGATGTGCGGGCGCCTTTTTAGCAACTTAAGCCCCTTGGTAGCCATTTTGGCATGCCGAAATCCTTGGTAACCACTTTGGTGCACACAGCCCCTCGGTAGCCACTTTGGCCACATCCCCCTATATACAGACATCACTCCTATATACAGACACCACTCCTATATACAGACATCCCCCAATATACAGACATCACTCCTATATACAGACATCCCCCAATATACAGACATCACTCCTATAAACAGATATCCCCTATATACAGACATTACTCCTATATACAGACACCACTCCTATATACAGACATCTACCTAAATACAGGCACCGCTCCTATATACAGACATCCCCCTATATACAGACAGCACTCCTATATACAGACACCACTCCTATATACAGACATACCCCAATATACAGACATCACTCCTATATACAGACATCCCTCTATATACAGACACCACTCCTATATAAAGATATCCCTCTATATACAGACACCACTCCTATATAAAGACATCCCTCTATATACAGACATCACTCCTATATACAGACATCCCTCTATATACAGACACCACTCCTATATAAAGACATCCCTCTATATACAGACACCACTCCTATATACAGGCATCCCTCTATATACAAACACCACTCCTATATACAGACATCACTTTATATACAGACACCAACCCTATATATACAGACATCCCTCTATATACAGATGTTCCCCTATATACAGACATCCCCCTATATACAGACATCCCTCTATATACAGACACCACTCTATATACATTCACCACTTATATATACAGACATCCCCCTATACACAGACATCCGCCAATATACAGACATCCCCCTATATACAGACATCCCCCTATATTAGGGTTAGGATTGAGATTAGGGTTATGGTTGGGATTAGGATTAGGGTTAGGATTAGGTTTCGGATTCGGGTTGGAATTATGGTTGTGGTTGGAATTAGGGTTAGGGTTGGGATTAGGATTAGGATTAAAGTTGGGGTTGGGATCCCCCTATATACAGACACCACTCCCATATACAGAAATCCCCTAAATACAGACATCTCTCCTATATACAGACATACCCCTATATACAGACATCCCCCTTATATACATACATCCCCATATACAGACATCCCCTTATATACAGACATCCCCAATATACAGACATCCACCTATATACATACATCGCCCTTATACACAGACATCCCCTATAGACATCCCCCTTATAGACGGCGGGGCACTTAGTTATCACACACAGGACGGAGGGCACTTACTTATCACACACAGGACGGGGAGCACTTACTTATCACACACAGGACGGGGGCACTTACATATCACACACAAGACGGGGGGCACTTACTTATCAAACACAGGACCGGTGGCACTTACTTATCACACACAGGACGGGGGGCACTTACTTATCACACATAGGACGGGGGGCACTTACTTATCACACACAGGATGAGGGGGGGCACTTACTTATCACACACAGGACGGGGGCACTTACTTATCACACACAGGATGAGGGGGGGCACTTACTTATCACACATAGGCCGGGGGGCACTTACTTATCACACACAGGATGAGGGGGGGCACTTACTTATCACACACAGGACGGGGGGCACTTATCACACACTGGACTGGGGGACACTTACTTATCACACACAGGACGGGGGGCACTTACTTATCACACACAGGACGGGGGCACTTACTTATCACTCACAGGACGGGGGACACTTACTTATCACACATAGGACAAGGGGAACTTACTTACCACACACAGGACAGGGGTGCACTTACTTATCACACACAGGACGGGGGCACTTACTTATCACACACAGGATGGGGGCACATACTTATCACACACAGGACGGGGGCACTTACTTTTCACACACAGAACAGGGGAGCACTTACTTATCTTACTTATATACAGACATCCCCCTATATACAGACACCGTACATTTGCATAGCTGCCATCTTTGTAAGGTCAATGTACCTGCGCTGTGGCTTCAATTCATGTCACTTGTGGGTCATGGAAAGGTCGCCATTAATTCCTATGGGAACATTTTTTTTTAAAATGCGATTTTTTTAAAAACTCGACTCCAAAAATACATAGCACACCTTTCCCTACCGAGGGCTTTGAAACGCCGCCTGAGCAGTTCGGGACGCATTAATTGCGGAAAAGCAGAGAAGTAGAATAATTAGATGGGCATTTCCTGAAGGAAATACATGGTGCTTGAACAGCGCTGCCAGCTTTACAGCAGTGTATCAGGTGTCGACTGTAAGAAAGTAAAGTTTGATTAGAAGGTGACTAGCACATTAGGAAGAACAGACCTCACACAGTGAAACCGCCTGACAGACAGCTCTGTCAACCAATCAGAGGTCAGCTTTCATTTTACCTCAGCAGTTTCAAATATGAAAGCTGACCTCTGGCTGCTATGGACAACCAAAATTGTTTTACTCTGAGGCAATTTTTATTAATCAGGCCACTAACATTTGTTACGAACAAAAAAAGCCCCACAAGAATGTTATTCAGGGCACAGAATGTTTAGTTCAAACATATAATGTTTATTTATCAATAAGAAATATTTCATTTTTTTTAAAAGACATACGTAATACAAAAATTTGTGCAAGTACCTCTGATCCAAATAAACAACTGGTTTATATGTGCTTGATATTCATCCTGACATGCATATTAATTACTGATCTAGTGCATAAAGTCAAATGATTTCATACCAAATGCTATGCAGGCTTAAACTATGTCATTGCAAGGAGACAGCTCTCGATTTCTAAAGTGCCAATGTGCATGAGTGCATATCTATGTATGGAGATTTGCAAGGAGCTAGCTAAGATAATACTTAATAGAGTAGTAAAATATAACACCACTTCTTTTAGCTCAAATGTTGCATAAAGAACCCCTTCATGATAGGCACATGCCTAATTGAAGCAGAGTTGGTAAGTATATAAAGGCATATTCACCTTGCTGAAGCGCACACACAACACCAGGAACCCCTACGCGCATTTCGATAGTATCTTCATCCGGAGGCGTGTACTTTGGAGGGTAAGCTGGGTCTATTTAAATCCACCACCACCCAATCACTGCTATACTATCATCGTCCAATAGCCGTTCCTGTGTTAGATGTTTCCCTCAACTTCCGGTATATGCCGTCAATGTCCTAAGCAATGTCCCTATTATACAGTTAGGGCCAGAAATATTTGGACAGTGACACAAGTTTTGTTATTTTAGCTGTTTACAAAAACATGTTCAGAAATACAATTATATATATAATATGGGCTGAAAGTGCACACTCCCAGCTGCAGTATGATAGTTTCCACATCCAAATCAGAGAAAGGGTTTAGGAATCATAGCTCTGTAATGCATAGCGTCCTCTTTTTCAAGGGACCAAAAGTAATTGGACAATGGACTCTAAGGGCTGCAATTAACTGTGAAGGCGTCTCCCTCGTTAACCTGTAATCAATGAAGTAGTTAAAAGGTCAGGGGTGGATTCCAGGTGTGTGGTTTTGCATTTGGAAGCTGTTGCTGTGAGCAGACAACATGCGGTCAAAGGAACTCTCAATTGAGGTGAAGCAGAACATCCTGAGGCTGAAAAAAAAAGAAAAAATCCATCAGAGAGATAGCAGACATGCTTGGAGTAGCAAAATCAACAGTTGGGTACATTCTGAGAAAAAAGGAATTGACTGGTGAGCTTGGGAACTCAAAAAGGCCTGGGCGTCCACGGATGACAACAGTGGTGGATGATTGCCGCATACTTAATTTGGTGAAGAAGAACCCGTTCACAACATCAACTGAAGTCCAGAACACTCTCAGTGAAGTAGGTGTATCTGTCTCTAAGTCAACAGTAAAGAGAAGACTCCATGACAGTAAATATAAAGGGTTCACATCTAGATGCAAACCATTCATCAATACCAAAAATAGACAGGCCAGAGTTAAATTTGCAGAAAAACACCTCAAGAAGCCAGCTCAGTTCTGGAAAAGTATTCTATGGACAGATGAGACAAAGATCAACCTGTACCAGAATGATGGGAAGAAAAAAGTTTGGAGAAGAAAGGGAACGGCACATGATCCAAGGCACACCACATCCTCTGTAAAACATGGTGGAGGCAACGTGATGGCATGGGCATGCATGGCTTTCAATGGCACTGGGTCACTTGTGTTTATTGATGACATAAGAGCAGACAAGAGTAGCCGGATGAATTCTGAAGTGTACCAGGATATACTTTCAGCCCAGATTCAGCCAAATGCTGCAAAGTTGATTGGACGGCGCTTCATAGTACAGATGGGCAATGACCCCAAGCATACATCCAAAGCTACCCAGGAGTTCATGAGTGCCAAAAAGTGGAACATTCTGCAATGGCCAAGTCAATCTCCAGATCTAAACCCAATTGAGCATGCATTTCACTTGCTCAAATCCAGACTTAAGACGGAAAGACCCACAAACAAGCAAGACCTGAAGGCTGCGGCTGTAAAGGCCTGGCAAAGCATTAAGAAGGAGGAAACCCAGCGTTTGGTGATGTCCATGGGTTCCAGACTTAAGGCAGTGATTGCCTCCAAAGGATTTGCAACAAAATATTGAAAATAAAAATATTTTGTTTGGGTTATGTTTATTTGTCCAATTACTTTTGACCTCCTAAAATGTGGAGTGTTTGTAAAGAAATGTGTACAATTCCTACATTTTCTATCAGATATTTTTGTTCAACCCTTCAAATTAAACGTTACAATCTGCACTTGAATTCTGTTGTAGAGGTTTCATTTCAAATCCAATGTGGTGGCATGCAGAGCCCAACTCGCGAAAATTGTGTCACTGTCCAAATATTTCTGGCCCTAACTGTATACTGCAATAATCACCGTACCAGCCGACTAACATATACCCTAACACTGCATGTCTCTCATTATTGTAGTCAGAGCAAAAATCTGTCTATATTTTGCAGATCGAAAAGTGAAACTACGTTGCTAAGCAGCATGCTGGGTAAAGCTGCGCAAACCGGAAGTAGGAGAAAAAAATCAATTAAAGAAAGAGATGTGTTTAACTCCGATGTAAAACACAAAGTAGCGACCGTTGCATGCAGCAGAAAGACATGTTGGCTGTAAGATTGCATCCTTACCCACCAATCTGTGTCGCACCGCTGCAGGCTCGTCACCACTGTGACCAATGAAAAAAGAAGTATAAATAATGCCGATAAAACAACAACCGAAGTTCGTTGCCCAGCAACACATTGTGCAAAGCTGCGCAACTCCGGAAGTTGATGGAAAAACTGTATACTTAACTCTAATGGTGACCCACAGAGTAGAAGCCACTACAGGAACAAAAGTGTGTTGTTTAGTAACATGTAATATAAGTCTGCACAACTCCGGAGGTGGGTAACAAAAATGTGCTTTACTCCAACCATAAAGTGCTAAGCCGCTTCATACAACAAAAGAGAGTATTAATTTATAACTGTATGGCCATAACATCAAATGCCTTCAGCCTATCTCACAAAGTACATAGCTTTATTAAGGAAATAATTTCATAATGGTAAATGCTACCACCCTATTACCAGAATATAAAGATAGGGAAAGTTGTTATATCTATCTTAAAATTGCTTTAATAGCAAATACCGCCTAGATTTTATCTGAGTATATTAATTTATAAGCTAAGGGCGAAGTTATGCCAATTTTAAAACCGCGTTGAATAAAGAACGTAGTTATACTAGTTTTGAAACGGCATTACCCTGACAACTTAAATTGCCTTGCTTCAGAGCACGCATATGGAATAGACAATCCTAGAGTCATAATAAGGATAGATGACCCGTGTGTAATCCACAAACCAAAACTGTGATCTGTTACTATATAACCACTATCTCATTACATCAATGTGCAAAATAGTGTATGTGTCACTGTAGTGACCAAATATTAAGACGTGAAGTCCCTAAATTAAGGCGGGCAGGTAAAATGCGGCGCATGCACCCACGGTGCCCAAGGCCACAGGATCCACGTAGCAGCGGCGATGGCATGACTCATGACCTAACCCAAAACTTTTGGGGAGGGCAGGAGCCCAACCTGTGCCACCAGCAAGATGGTCCGGCCCCAACACCACGGCGCATGCGCTCTGCCTGCCGCCAACATATAATTAATAATCAAAGTAAGTGACATACAAATGTTAAGTGATAGTACATCAATTACTGTGCCCGTTAATGATGTCTGATGTGTTATTAACATGCTAAAATAGCATACATATGGTTAATCAAAGATATAGGTACCCGGACCTAGCACAGAATCAGGGGTGGATTAAGGGTAGCCAGGGCCCCGGGCTGTTCACACACTGTGGGCCCCCCCGGTCATGTGACGGGGGTCATGTGACGGGGGTCATGAGATGGGGGTCATGAGACGGGGGTCATGAGACGGTGGTCATGATATACCCAAACCAGATTATTCCAGAAAAATGGCCGGGCCCTACTCTACTGTAACCTATTAAATATTTGTTAAAATCTGCAATACAATTTAGGTATATCTTGACCAATAATATCACATACAAGGAACAAATACAACCGCACTGTGACCAGACCACAAATTACAACCACAGTGATCGAATAATATCACATACAAGGAACAAATACCACCGCACCATGTCAAGACCACATATTACCACTTGGTGACCAAATAGCACATACAAGGGACAAATACCACAACACCATTTCCAGACCACATATTACCACCACATAGTGACTGAGTACCACAATACTGATCAGTAATAAAAAAAGCAAAAAACACAATACTATCACCATAAGTGCCAGTATTCACAGGAGATCTGTACTTAGTATGCAGTGTCTGTGTAGAGGTAATACAGTGATCACTGGTGACATTGTACACAGGACCTCTATATAGTATACAGTATATAGTGTCAGTGTATAGGTAACACTGACTCACCAGTGACGTCTCTAGGTGAAGTCCTTCATCTTTCATCCAGCACAGACCGCCATCATTTCTTCCAGCCAGGACTCGTTTCTGCAGGAAATAACACAGTTATCTCGAGCTCCGCTTGCAGAACACATTACTTAATTTTTCACAACTTCTACATTACACCACATGAAGATAAAAAAGCGATATAGTGTCACTCTGCACAATAACAGGACCGCCCCCCATTTAAAACAGTATACTCAAAAAATAAAATAAATACATCACTGCAGTAATAATATCCCTTAATTAGCCCCTATCGTAATAATATTCCCCACCCTGGCTCCGTTTATCTCATTCCTGGCTCCAGCCATATGTTCTCCCATCCTGCACTCATGAGTATCCATTCTACATCATATGATCTCCCTATCCTGCCCCATCTGTCTCCATCGTATCCATCCTGTCCCATGATCCAATCCTGCCCCATGTCTCCAATCATGCCCCGTGTCTACATTCTGCCCATGCCTCCAGCCCCGGAAGGGGCCCGGTGAGCAGATGAGAAGGGGCCCAATGCGGGCCCCCTCTCTCTGCCCACCGGGTCCAGGGGGCACATAAACGCCGGCCCGGCGGGCAGTCACAGAGGATTATCAGAGGGTTAATCTGCGGTAGCCCAGGGCCCCCCCAGACCCCTGGGCCCTGGGCTACCGCCCATATTGACCCTCTGATAATCCGCCCCTGCACAGAATACACTGAAAATTGAAGTGAACAACATACATGATGAGTGCATAATCATTTGTGACCAAAAACATCTTAATGGTGCTAGATTGATTGAAGCATAATAAAGTGCTAAAATGCAAAGTTCAAATGATAAACCATGTTGGTGATGATTACAGGGTCATTTTGTCCTTATTCAAGAATCCCGACTTTCCAACATGCTTGATGGTAATGTTTTCTCAATACATTTTCCAAGGTCAAAAAGAATAGGAGCTTTCATTCTCAATCCGGAATCATAACGGCAAAGGACGAAGACTATTTGCGTGAGGCTGGCTGATATATAGAGATAAACAGATAAATAAGATTAAAAACTAACCAACATATAACCAAAAACCATAACATAAATACCCATACCAACCCATAAAACCGTATAAAACAAGAGAAAGTATAAGACAGCATAATATTCCAAATACCCTTATAGGAAAGCCCCAAAACCAAGGCTTTCATTAAGCCCCTGAGGAGCCATAGTGCCTAGCCTATAAATCCATCGGCTCTCAATTTGCGACAGTGTTTGAATTATGTCACCACCCCTTATACCCATCGTGACAGAGTCTATTCCCCTTACCTTCAACCCCAGAGTACTACAGGCATGATGTTTTCTAAAGTGTCTGGGTAGGGTTTTAAGGGTCGTTTCATCTTCAATGGTTTTTGCTCTTACAATGTCCCTGCAATGCTCTCTTATGCGTATTTTTAATTCTCGGGTGGTTAGGCCGATATAAATTTTGCCACAAGGGCAAGTGGCGTGGTATATGACTCCTCGGATTGAGCATGTGATGTACTTCCTAATACTATATTCCTTGGTGCCATCGAAATTTGAAAAGACCTTGGTTTTGACCGTATTGGCGCATGCTTTACACAAGCCAGAAGGGTAAAAACCCACAATATTGGTTCCAGTGGACTTGGTGCTTGGATTGTAAAAACTATGCACCAATGTGTCGGCCAGGTTTTTGGATCTCCGTGCTGTTATTTGGGGTCTTTTTGGTAATATTTTCTTTAGGATTGGGTCAGTGAAAAGAACATTCCAATGTTTATTAATTGCCGCCCTAAACTTGTGCCACTTGTTATGATAGGTGGTGATCATCCTAATCTCATCCGGGTCTTTGTTTTTAGTGGCATTCTGATTAGCTCTCCCATACAGTAAGTCAGTTCTGTCACACTGGGTTGCTCTTATGTACCCCTTCCTGATGTTCCTCCTACTGTACCCCCTTTCCTGAAAATGCTCCGCCAGATCTCTAGATTGATCCTGGAAATCCTCCGATCAGGAACATATCCTTTTGGCCCTTAAAAATTGCCCCACCGGAATACCCTTTATGGTGGCTTGCGGATGGGAAGATGTTGCATGCAAAAAGGAATTTGTAGCGGTTGGTTTCCTATATAAATTAGTATAGAGATACCCATCTTTATCCGCCCCAATGCTAAGGTCCAAAAACTCCACCTGTCTACCCACGGTAAACGTAAGTTTAACGTTGACGCTATTGTTATTGAGGCCACTCATGAACATATCCAATCTGTTCCTGGGGCCTTCCCAAATGAACCATATGTCATCTATATACCTCATCCAGCCTCATCACTTACTTTGATTATTAATCATATGTTGGCGGCAGGCAGAGCGCATGCGCCGTGGTGTCGGGGCCGGACCCTCTTGCTGGTGGCACAGGTTGGGCTCCTGCCCTCCCCAAAAGTTTTGGGTTAGGTCGTGAGTCATGCCATCGCCGCTGGTGCGTGGATCCCGTGGCCTTGGGCACTGTGGGTGCATGCGCCGCTTTTTACCTGCCCGCCTTAATTTAGGGACTTCACGTCTTAATATTTGGTCACTACAGTGACACGTACACTATTTTGCACATTGATGTAATGAGATAGTGGTTATATAGTAACAGATCACAGTTTTGGTTTGTGGATTACACACGGGTCATCTATCCTTATTGTGACTCTAGGATTGTCTATTCCATATACGTGCTCTGAAGCAAGGCAATTTAAGTTGTCAGGGTAATGCCGTTTCAAAACTAGTATAACTACGTTCTTTATTCAATGCGGTTTTAAAATTGGCATAACTTCGCCCTTAGCTTATAAATTAATATACTCACATAAAATCTAGGCGGTATTTGCTATTAAAGCAATTTTAAGATAGATGTAACAACTTTCCCTATCTTTATATTCTGGTAATAGGGTGGTAGCATTTACCATTATGAAATTATTTCCTTAATAAAGCTACAGTTAGGGCCAGAAATATTTGGACAGTGACACAAGTTTTGTTATTTTAGCTGTTTACAAAAACATGTTCAGAAATACAATTATATATATAATATGGGCTGAAAGTGCACACTCCCAGCTGCAATATGATAGTTTCCACATCCAAATCGGAGAAAGGGTTTAGGAATCATAGCTCTGTAATGCATAGCGTCCTCTTTTTCAAGGGACCAAAAGTAATTGGACAATGGACTCTAAGGGCTGCAATTAACTCTGACGGCGTCTCCCTCATTAACCTGTAATCAATGAAGTAGTTAAAAGGTCAGGGGTGGATTCCAGGTGTGTGGTTTTGCATTTGGAAGCTGTTGCTGTGAGCAGACAACATGCGGTCAAAGGAACTCTCAATTGAGGTGAAGCAGAACATCCTGAGGCTGAAAAAAAAGAAAAAATCCATCAGAGAGATAGCAGACATGCTTGGAGTAGCAAAATCAACAGTTGGGTACATTCTGAGAAAAAAGGAATTGACTGGTGAGCTTGGGAACTCAAAAAGGCCTGGGCGTCCACGGATGACAACAGTGGTGGATGATCGCCGCATACTTAATTTGGTGAAGAAGAACCCGTTCACAACATCAACTGAAGTCCAGAACACTCTCAGTGAAGTAGGTGTATCTGTCTCTAAGTCAACAGTAAAGAGAAGACTCCATGACAGTAAATACTAAGGGTTCACATCTAGATGCAAACCATTCATCAATACCAAAAATAGACAGGCCAGAGTTAAATTTGCAGAAAAACACCTCAAGAAGCCAGCTCAGTTCTGGAAAAGTATTCTATGGACAGATGAGACAAAGATCAATCTGTACCAGAATGATGGGAAGAAAAAAGTTTGGAGAAGAAAGGGAACGGCACATGATCCAAGGCACACCACATCCTCTGTAAAACATGGTGGAGGCAACGTGATGGCATGGGCATGCATGGCTTTCAATGGCACTGGGTCACTTGTGTTTATTGATGACATAAGAGCAGACAAGAGTAGCCGGATGAATTCTGAAGTGTACCGGGATATACTTTCAGCCCAGATTCAGCCAAATGCTGCAAAGTTGATTGGACGGCGCTTCATAGTACAGATGGACAATGACCCCAAGCATACAGCCAAAGCTACCCAGGAGTTCATGAGTGCCAAAAAGTGGAACATTCTGCAATGGCCAAGTCAATCTCCAGATCTAAACCCAATTGAGCATGCATTTCACTTGCTCAAATCCAGACTTAAGACGGAAAGACCCACAAACAAGCAAGACCTGAAGGCTGCGGCTGTAAAGGCCTGGCAAAGCATTAAGAAGGAGGAAACCCAGCGTTTGGTGATGTCCATGGGTTCCAGACTTAAGGCAGTGATTGCCTCCAAATGACTTGCAACAAAATATTGAAAATAAAAATATTTTGTTTGGGTTATGTTTATTTGTCCAATTACTTTTGACCTCCTAAAATGTGGAGTGTTTGTAAAGAAATGTGTACAATTCCTACATTTTCTATCAGATATTTTTGTTCAACCCTTCAAATTAAACGTTACAATCTGCACTTGAATTCTGTTGTAGAGGTTTCATTTCAAATCCAATGTGGTGGCATGCAGAGCCCAACTCGCGAAAATTGTGTCACTGTCCAAATATTTCTGGCCCTAACTGTATGTACTTTGTGAGATAGGCTGAAGGCATTTGATGTTATGGCCATACAGTTATAAATTAATACTCTCTTTTGTTGTATGAAGCGGCTTAGCACATTATGGTTGGAGTAAAGCACATTTTTGTTACCCACCTCCGGAGTTGTGCAGACTTATATAACATGTTACTAAACAACGCACTTTTGTTCCTGTAGTGGCTTCTACTCTGTGGGTCACCATTAGAGTTAAGTATACAGTTTTTCCATCAACTTCCGGAGTTGTGCAGCTTTCCACAATGTGTTGCTGGGCAACGAACTTCGGTTGTTGTTTTTTCGGCATTATTTATACTTCTTTTTTATTGGTCACAGTGGTGACGAGCCTGCAGCGGTGGGACACAGATTGGTGGGTAAGGATGTAATCTTACAGCCAACATGTCTTTCTGCTGCATGCAACGGTCGCTACATTGTGTATTACATCGGAGTTAAACACATCTCTTTCTTTAATTGATTTTTTTCTCCTACTTCCGGTTTGCGCAGCTTTACCCAGCATGCTGCTTAGCAACGTAGTTTCACTTTTCGATCTGCAAAATATAGACAGATTTTTGCTCTGACTACAATAATGAGAGACATGCAGTGTTAGGGTATATGTTAGTCGGCTGGTACGGTGCTTATTGCAGTATATAATAGGGACATTGCTTAGGACATTGACGGCATATACCGGAAGTGGAGGGAAACATCTAACACAGGAACGGCTATTGGACGATGATAGTATAGCAGTGATTGGGTGGCGGAGGATTTAAATAGACCCAGCTTACCCTCCAAAGTACACGCCTCCAGATGAAGATACTATCGAAATGCGCGTAGGGGTTCCTGGTGTTGTGTGTGCGCTTCAGCAAGGTGAATATGCCTTTATATACTTACCAACTCTGCTTCAATTAGGCATGTGCCGATCATGAAGGGGTTCTTTATGCAACATTTGAGCTAAAAGAAGTGGTGTTATATTTTACTACTCTATTAAGTATTATCTTAGCTAGCTCCTTGCAAATCTCCATACATAGATATGCACTCATGCACATTGGCACTTTAGAAATCGAGAGCTGTCTCCTTACAATGACATAGTTTAAGCCTGCATAGCATTTGGTATGAAATTATTTGACTTTATGCACTAGATCAGTAATTAATATGCATGTCAGGATGAATATCAAGCATATATAAACCAGTTGTTTATTTGGATCGGAGGTACTTGCACACATTTTTGTATTATGTACAGTGGGGCAAAAAAGTATTTAGTCAGTCAGCAACAGTGCAAGTTCCACCACTTAAAAAGATGAGCGGCGTCTGTAATTTACATCATAGGTAGGCCTCAACTATGGGAGACAAACTGAGAAAAAAAAATCCAGAAAATCACATTGTCTGTTTTTTTAACATTTTATTTGCATATTATGGTGGAAAATAAGTATTTGGTCAGAAACAAAATTTCATCTCAATACTTTGTAATATATCCTTTGTTGGCAATGACAGAGGTCAAACGTTTTCTGTAAGTCTTCACAAGGTTGCCACACACTGTTGTTGGTATGTTGGCCCATTCCTCCATGCAGATCTCCTCTAGAGCAGTGATGTTTTTGGCTTTTCGCTTGGCAACACGGACTTTCAACTCCCTCCAAAGGTTTTCTATAGGGTTGAGATCTGGAGACTGGCTAGGCCACTCCAGGACCTTGAAATGCTTCTTACGAAGCCACTCCATCGTTGTCCTGGCGGTGTGCTTTGGATCATTGTCATGTTGAAAGACCCAGCCACGTTTCATCTTCAATGCCCTTGCTGATGGAAGGAGGTTTGCACTCAAAATCTCACGATACATGGCCCCATTCATTCTTTCATGTACCCGGATCAGTCGTCCTGGCCCCTTTGCAGAGAAACAGCCCCAAAGCATGATGTTTCCACCACCATGCTTTACAGTAGATATGGTGTTTGATGGATGCAACTCAGTATTCTTTTTCCTCCAAACACGACAAGTTGTGTTTCTACCAAACAGTTCCAGTTTGGTTTCATCAGACCATAGGACATTCTCCCAAAACTCCTCTGTATCATCCAAATGCTCTCTAGCAAACTTCAGACGGGCCCGGACATGTACTGGCTTAAGCAGTGGGACACGTCTGGCACTGCAGGATCTGAGTCCATGGTGGCGTAGTGTGTTACTTATGGTAGGCCTTGTTACATTGGTCCCAGCTCTCTGCAGTTCATTCACTAGGTCCCCCCGCGTGGTTCTGGGATTTTTGCTCACCGTTCTTGTGATCATTCTGACCCCACGGGGTGGGATTTTGCGTGGAGCCCCAGATCGAGGGAGATTATCAGTGGTCTTGTATGTCTTCCATTTTCTAAATATTGCTCCCACTGTTGATTTCTTCACTCCAAGCTGGTTGGCTATTGCAGATTCAGTCTTCCCATAGTTGAGGTCTACCTATGATGTAAATTACAGACGCCTCTCATCTTTTTAAGTGGTGGAACTTGCACTATTGCTGACTGACTAAATACTTTTTTGCCCCACTGTATGTCTTTAAAAAAAAATGAAATATTTCTTATTGATAAATAAACGTTATATGTTTGAACTAAACATTCTGTGCCCTGAATAACATTCTTGGGGGGCTTTTTTTGTTCGTATTAGATCTTTGAATATGTTCGGTTAAACTTTATATGGACTAATATGTATAAACACTAACATTTGTTATAGAAATCAGGGAACCTTGTCGCATACATTTGTTATAGCAGTGCAGTGGTCCCTATTTACTCAATAAAATTGTACAATTAGTGGACTAGTAAGTCCTTTAGGTCCCTTCACACTGAATGATACTGCTGACGATTGCAACGCTAGAGGGTTCAAGCACCATAAAAAATGTATTTATTTCAGAGTCGGGTGTCGGGTGTCAGAGTGTAGGGTGTCGGAGTGTCGGGTGACATAGTCGGGTGTCGGAGTGTCGGGTGTCGGATGTCGGGGTGTCAGAGTGTCGGGTGTTGGAGTGTCGGGACTTGGAGTGCCGGGGTGTCGGGTGTCAGAATGTCGGGGTGTCGGTGTGTTGGAGTGTCGGGGTGTCGGGTGTCGGGGTTTCGGAGTGTCAGATGTCGGGGTGTTAGGGTGTCGGAGTGTTGGGTTGTCAGAGTGTCGGGGTGTCGGAGTGTCGGAGTGTCGGGTGTCGGGGTGTCGGAGTGTCAGAGTGTCGGATGTTGGGGTGTCGGAGAGTCGGGGTCTCGAGTGTCAAGTTGTTTGATTGTCAGGTGTTGGAGTGTCGGGAGTTGGAGTGTCGGGGTGTCGGGTGTCAGAGTGTCGGGGTGTTGGAGTGTCGGAGTTTCGGGGTGTCGGAGTGTCGGGGTGTCAGAGTGACAGGAGTTGGAGTGTCGGGAGTCAGTGTCGGATGTCAGGTGTCAGAGTGTCGGGTGTCAGTGTCGGAGTGTTGGGTGTCAGAGTGCTGGAGTGTCAGGTGTCGGGTGTCAGTGTTGGAGTGTCGGGTGTCAGAGTGTCGGGTGTCGGAGTGTCGCGGTGTCGGGGTGTCGGATTGTCAGGGTGTCGGTGTGTCGGAGTGTCGGGGTGTCGGAGTGTCAGGAGTTGGAGTGTCGGGTGTTGGAGTGTCGGGAGTCAGAGTGTCAGATGTCAGGTGTCAGAGTGTCGGGTGTCAGTGTCGGAGTGTTGGATGTCAGAGTGCCGGAGTGTCAGGTGTCAGAGTGTCGGGTGTCAGTGTCGGAGTGTCGGGTGTTGGAGTGTCGCGGTGTCGGGGTGTCGGAGTGTCGGGGAGTTGGGGTGTCGGAGTGTTGGGGTGTCGGAGTGTTGGGGTGTCGGAGTGTTGGTGTGTCGGAGTGTCGGGTGTCGGAGTGTTGGGTGTTGGGGTGTCGGATTGTCAGGGTGTTGAAGTGTCGGAGTGTTGGGGTGTTGGGTGTCAGAGTGTCGGGGTGTCGGATTGTCGAGGCGTCGGAGTGTCGGGTTGTGGGGTGTTGGAGTGTCGGGGTGTGGGAGTGTCGGGGTCTCGGGTGTTGTAGTGTCAGGGTGTCGGGTGTCGGGGTGTCAGAGTGTCAGAGTGTCAGAGTGTCGGGGTGTCAGAGTGTCAGGGTGTCGGGGTGTCAGAGTGTCAGAGTGTCGGGTGTCAGAGTGTCAGGGTGTCAGGGTGTCCGAGTGTCGGGGTGTAGGAGTGTTGGGGTGTCGGGGTGTTGGGCTGTCGGAGCGTCGGAGTGTCAGGGTGTCGGGGTATTGGGGGTGGGAGTGTCGGGTGTCAGAGTGTCGGATGTCGGGGTGTCAGAGTTTCAGAGTGTCGGGAGTCAGAGTGTTGGCATGTCGGAGTGTCAGAGTGTCGGGGTGTCGGAGTGTCAGAGTGTCAGAGTGTCAGGGTGTCGGGGTGTCGGAGTGCTGGGGTATCAGATTGCCAGGGTGTCGGGGTGTCAGGGTGTCAGAGTGTCGGGGTGTCGGAGTGTCGGGGTGTCGGGGTGTCGGGTGTCGGAGTGTCAGGGTGTCAGAGTGTCGGGGTGTCGGAGTGTCAGTGTGTCGGAATGTTGGAGTGTCGGGGTGTCAAAGTGTCAGAGTGTCCGCCATTTTCTTGTGGAGTTCTGGTTGCTGGACTTTTTCCTCTGGAGCTGCGTTTGTCTTGGGTCAGGTGTTTGTATCACTCTTTATTAACCAGCACCTGCCTCCCAGTCCTTGCTGGACAACAGTGTTGATCTGCTTGAGCTGTAGCTTGGTGCTTTGCTTTGTATTCTGTGTGTGTTATTTGTGCAGTGCTGGTACCTCTGGCTCTGCTAGCCTTAGTTTCTGTTGTCAGTTGGTTTCTGCAGCCTTCTCTGTGTTTTCTATCAGGAGGTTACTCGTTTTTGTTTCTAGTAATTAGTTCTTTTAGGGAACCCCTTCCTCTTATCCATAGGTCTTCACTTGAGATTAACCTAGGATCATTGGTGGGTCTATTCACAAGGAATGGGTCGCCCACTCCATCATAGGGTTTCAGCCTAGTCATAGTGAAGGGTCAGTTTTCCCCCCTTCTACCTTAAGGTACCGTCACAGCGATCCGGATCGCTGCAGCGTCGCTGTTTGGTCGCTGGAGAGCTGTCACACAGACCGCTCTCCAGCGACCAACGATGCCGGTAACCAGGGTAAACATCGGGTTACTAAGCGCAGGGCTGCGCTTAGTAACCCGATGTTTACCCTGGTTACCATCCTAAAAGTAAAAAAAACAAACGCTTCATACTTACCTTCTGCTGTCTGTCCCCGACGCTGTGCTTCTCTGTACTGGCTGTGAGCACAGCGGCCGGAAAGCAGAGCGGTGACGTCACTGCTCTGCTTTCCGGCCGCTGTGCTCACAGTGAGTGCAGGAAAGCACAGCGCCGGAGGACAGACAGCAGAAGGTAAGTATGAAGCGTTTGTTTTTTTTTACTTTTAGGATGGTAACCAGGGTAAACATCGGGTTACTAAGCGCGGCCCTGCGCTTAGTAACCCGATGTTTACCCTGGTTACTAGTGAAGACATCGCTGAATCGGCGTCACACACGCCGATTCAGCGATGTCAGCAGGAGAGCCAACGACCAAATAAAGTTCTGGCCTTCTAGCCCCGACCAACGACATCACAGCAGGATCCTGATCGCTGCTGTGTGTCAAACTGAACGATATCGCTAGCCAGGACGCTGCAACGTCACGGATCGCTAGCGATATCGTTTAGTGTGAAGGTACCTTTAGTCCTGTGTTGCAGATCCGTAACACAAACACATTGAGCTTGCTTGAATGACCCACTCTTTCACAAATGTTTATACAGCTAGATTGCATGGCTAACTGCTGAATGGAAACCTTAAATAGAATGATTAAAAGTTGTGTCCCAATAATTTTGGTCAAATGGTGCATATATGGATTTTTTATTTCTTGCCATTTATCATCTTTGTCTAACAACTTAGTGTTGGGAGCTTTCTTAGCTTAAGAATTTATATAAGACTCTAAAACTTACAAAACACATGTAGTATCTGTGTAGGCTATTTGCCAGAAGCCATTATGCTAAACACCAGTTATGAGAAAACATGGCAACCTGAAGCACAACATGATCTGAATCCACCTTAATAAGATTCACAATCATGTCCTAATACAATTTGTTCAAATCCATCCAGGAGAAATACGATAATATATTATTTCCACTGACACCAAATATCATATATAAAAGTATATTTCAATCTATTCTGGAACTATATTTTATTAGTTATAAAAAATATAATTGATAAGGTATAGTCAAATTATATTACAGCTGCAACAAGTGTATGGACCCTTGCCTTTATAATCTGGTGTAAGAATAATATTGTGCTTTATACATTTCATGTTATGATTGAGTATAGTGATTCTCAAACGTAATAGACAGTACTGACTGTTTAGTCGAATCACAATAATTTACTTTCTAATGTAAATGAATGATAGTTGCCAAAATAAGCCCCAGATGCATGTTACAATGAAGATATATTTAGCAAAATATCTTCTAATTTCTTTCACTGTTACCATTTTCCTGGAAGTATATTGATCTACACAAAAAGACCATATTATCAAATGCTGAATGTAGACGACTGTTTCTAAGCACTATGGATATTAAGAAATATGAAGGTAATTTACAAAATGTATTTTTTTTATCCAATTTTGAATCATGTGTTTGTAGACACATGAAGAACAGGCAAACTAAAGTGCTTTAACTGTGAATAAAGATAGCCAATGCACCTGGTTTACACAGTGTATCTCACGAATGTTTATTGTACTGGATATTGACCTTATTATGTAGACCTAAATATGTTTTTTTGTGCTTTTATTTATCATTTGTAACTATTAAAAAAAGGGCTAAAAAAAAAATGTACAAAAAGGGTGTTTTGAGGCATACTGTAAATAACCCTTAAAAAATAACTTATATTAAGTATATAAGTCTTAAAAAAGCAAATAACTATCTGTCTTAAAAGAGCAATTTATTCCCAAAGTATGAAATAAAATGCATGACACAATTTTAAAGTTATATATGTGTGACAGTCCATAAAAATCAATTAGTTATTAACTCTATTGATTTTAAGAGACACTGGTAGTTGACATTTATATTCTGTTGATTTGTAAATACAATAAACAACTTAAATAGTTAAAAATCCTAAAATGCCAAGAATTCATAGATTAAAGTACAGTAGAAATAATAAAAAAAGCAATGTTGCAAAAAGAGAAAAAGATCCATTTAGTTTATGGTGGTAAGAAGAAGAAATTCATAGATTATCAGCTCTTCTCCAAAAAATTGTACTCCGAACTACCGTATAGGCTGAACTGGATGGACAAATGTCTTTTTTCGGCCTTACTAACTATGTTACTATGTTACTATGTTACCGTAATTCTCAAAAACGAGAATCATGTTCATTGGTCAAAATCTTAAATTAATTTCTCTTTGCAAAAGTTTGACAATCTTCTTTTCCCTTGGTTATATATAAATTTGGATTTACTGCCCATCTTGTAGCTAATGAAAAGAGCCTATATCTCCCAATACAATGAATGCAACAATAAAAAACACGTTAGTTTAGAAGTCAATAAGAACAAAATTAATTTGGAAGTAAAGATGCAACAATGTTTGGTGTCGAGGTCCCGCCACTGCACAGGGGGAATCTCGAACCATGTCTGCTGCGGTCTCCCATTTTACATCAGCTGCAGTGGAGCCTGCTCAGTGGAGACGTCGGTCCCAGCGTCTCGCTCAGCCTGATACTGTGCAAAGGGTTACTGCTGCCTTTCCAGGCTCTGATTTTGTAGCCAGCACTGGTCAGCAGCGAGCAGGCTTTTCTGGGACTATGTCCTGCTTTGCACACACTGAGCATGTCCACAGGAGAACCTCTCATTAGAGGTCAGGGGTCACACGCTCAGGCCCTGTAGCAGCTCCTACTGGTTTTCCAGGAAGGTCCTAAAGAGCTGCAACTATAAAACGTTCACATGGCCGCACGGCCATGCGCTAGTATCAAATGTGTATGGCTTAATCCAGTGGATACTATACCACTCTTTATACATGTGGTGTGAGACTGTAGCGCTGGGACTGTATACTCAGGCAGGCAGTTAGCGTCAGTGGGGGCAGTTAGCCATTGGCTTGCTTGCAAGCACAACCCTGGTCAGGGCTAAAGTTTTTGTGTACAGCATGACTCTGTGCGGCAACAGAGATCGCTTTCATTTCTCACAGGGTGATGCGTAACCCATGTGTGAGCTCAGAGTTTATCTGCCATTACTTTGCAGCAGATATCTCTGCACGGTGGAACCCCGGGCTGCGAGCGCATCTTGTTGCTTCCTACCTATACTCGATGCGTTCTGCTAGCCCTAACAAACATTAGCTATCTTCTTCTCATTTATCACAAACTTACAATATTATGAATTTTACTTCCTGTTTAAAATCTATATATTTTGTAGTATTGTATACATCCCTGATGAAGCACTCTGTGTGAAACGAACGTAGGGCTTGTCGAGCACCTGGATTCCCCCTTACTTTGGTTGGTACGATGCATTTGACAATGATGTATTTTCTATCTTATATTGTTCTTTGATGCATCTTGCTGTGGTGAATGACATCAGCTCTTAGTACACGCGCTTTACCTTTCAGCACCTTGATTTGTTTTCATGTTCTTACTGGGATTTTTTGCTGACTTATTACCCTTTGCACTTTATGAGATATACTACCTCATTTAATGGTGTTATTCGTTGATGATTATTGAACATTTTTCTTTCTATATATGTATGGTTAATTAGTTTAATACATATTTCTTTATATACTAATCTGCATTGTAACATCCTATGGGGTTCGCATTATTGTTTGGTCACAGTAATACTTTCTTTGGTAGGTTATGTATGCAATTTTGCATGAGTTTAGCCCTGTATACATGTTGCAATCAGCACAAAGTGGTGTGGACATTTAATTCGTCTACAGTTGATCGAAGATTTCAAATATATATGAAAAAGAAATATTACTCAAAGGGATATTTTAGCTGTGGCAATGGCAGACTGCTAGGAAACTATGTCACCAGCCAATGGTAAAGGATTGGCCCAACCATGGGGTTCAACAATTGCTTGAACAAAAGAAGTGATATTTTACAGAGCTCCTTAGTTTTATCTTAGGACAACCTTTCCTAGGACAGTACGGGTACAGCGGCTCAGTCTTATTCACTGAAGTTGGTCTGACTTACAGCTCCTTCAACAATACCTGAAGGAAAGCAGTTGCTGTCCTGCAAAATGCTGAAGGGAACTAGTGAGCCATTAGCAAGTGAACACATATTCTACCCACAAACTATCACTTGCTGAAGTGTTATGTTTTTTAGCTCTTTGAATCTGCATTTTTCATATTATAGATATACATCCTAGAAACACTGTTGACTGTCATAGATGTACAGGTGACAATGCTAGTATTGCCAGTAAGAGGTGCTTGGGACCGTGGTGTTGTGAATTCTGTGGCAGAGCTCCCTCCTGTGGTCACAAGTGGTACTTCGGCTTATTCTCTCTGTGAGCTTCTGTTGGTGGAGGGAAGTGGTACTGCGGCTTCTGAGTTTCCTCCCTCAGGTGATCTGGTGAGGTCGTTAGGTGCTTCTCTACTTAACTCCACCTAATGCTTTGATCCTGGCTTCCTGTCAATGTTCCAGTGTTGGACTTGGCCTGCTGCTCTGCATAGCTAAGTTCTTCTTTGCTATTTGTTTGCTATTTTTTCTGTCCAGCTTGTCTAATTTGTTGCTGGAAACTCTGGGACGCAAAGGGTGTACCTCCGTGCCGTTAGTTCGGTACGGAGGGTCTTTTTGCCCCCTTTGCGTGGTTTTCTTTAGGGTTTTGTGTAGACCGCAAAGTTGCCTTTTCTATCCTCGCTCTGTTAAGAAAGTCGGGCCTCACTTTGCTGAATCTATTTCATCTCTACGTTTGTTTTTTCATCTTAACTCACAGTCATTATATGTGGGGGGCTGCCTTTTCCTTTGGGGTATTTCTCTGAGGCAAGGTAGGCTTATTTTCTATCTTCAGGCCAGTTAGTTTCTCAGGCTGTGCCGAGTTACATAGGCAGAGTTGGGCGCAATCCACGGCTGCCTCTGGTGTTGTTTGGAGAGGATTGGGGATTGCGGTCTGCAGAGTTCCCACGTCTCAGAGCTCGTTCTATGATTTTGGGTTATTGTCAGATCACTGTATGTGCTCTGACCACTATGTCCATTGTGGTACTGAATTGCCTTTCATAACAGTACAGGAAGCCAAAAGTACTAATGATTCACAATAGAGGGAAAGGAGAAGTTCTGAGACCATTTTTTTTTCTTTGCACTGTGTTTTGCCTTTTTTTTCCCCTAGACATTTGGGTGGTTCAGTACACAGGTGTAGCGATGGACATTAGAAGTCTGTCTTCATTTGTGGATCAGCTCTCGGCAAGAGTACAAAAGATTCAAGACACTATTGATCAGAAATCTATGTTAGAACCAAGAATTCCTATTCCTGATTTGTTTTTGGAGATAGAACTAAGTTTCTGAGTTTCAAGAATAATTGTAAATTATTTCTGGCCTTGAAACCTCGCTCCTCTGGTGATCCAGTTCAACAGATTTTGATTGTTAATTCTTTTTTGCGCGGCGACCCTCAGGACTGGGCATTTTCTCTTGCGTCAGGAGATCCTGCATTGAGTAATATCGATGCGTTTTTCCTGGCGCTCGGATTGCTGTACTATGAACCTAATTCAGTGGATCAGGCAGAGAAAAATTTGCTGGCTCTTTGTCAGGGTCAGGATGAGATAGAGGTATATTGTCAGAAATTTAGAAAGTGGTCCGTGCTCACTCAATGGAATGAATCTGCGCTGGCAGCTATGTTCTCTGAAGCCCTTAAGGATGTCATGGTGGGATTTCCTATGCCTGCTGGTTTGAATGAGTCTATGTCTTTGACCATTCAGATCGGTCGACGCTTGCGTGAGCGTAAATCTGTGCACCATTTGGCGGTATTACCTGAGCTTAAACCTGAGCCTATGCAGTGCGATAGGACTTTGACCAGAGTTGAACGGCAAGAACACAGACGTCTGAATGGGCTGTGTTTCTACTGTGGTGATTCCACTCATGCTATCTCTGATTGTCCTAAGTGCACTAAGCAGTTCGCTAGGTCTGCCACCATTGGTACGGTACAGTCAAAATTTCTTCTGTCCGTTACCTTGATCTGTTCTTTGTCATCGTATTCTGTCATGGCATTTGTGGATTCAGGCGCTGCCCTGAATTTGATGGACTTGGAGTATGCTAAGCGTTGTGGGTTTCTCTTAGAGCCCTTGCAGTGTCCTATTCCATTGAGAGGAATTGATGCCACGCCTTTGGCCAAGAATAAGCCTCAATACTGGACCCAGCTGACCATGTGCATGGCTCCTGCACATCAGGAGGTTATTCGCTTTCTGGTGTTGCATAATCTGCATGATGTGGTCGTGTTGGGGTTGCCATGGCTACAAGCCCATAATCCAGTATTAGATTGGAAATCCATGTCGGTGTCCAGCTGGGGTTGTCAGGGGGTACATGGTGATGTTCCATTTCTGTCAATTTCGTCATCCACCCCTTCTGAGGTTCCAGAGTTCTTGTCTGATTACCGGGATGTATTTGATGAGCCCAAGTCCGATGCCCTACCTCCGCATAGGGATTGTGATTGTGCTATCAATTTGATTCCTGGTAGTAAATTCCCAAAAGGTCGACTGTTTAATTTATCCGTGCCTGAGCACGCCGCTATGCGCAGTTATGTGAAGGAATCCCTGGAGAAGGGGCATATTCGCCCGTCATCGTCACCATTAGGAGCAGGGTTCTTTTTTGTAGCCAAGAAGGATGGTTCGCTGAGACCTTGTATAGATTACCGCCTTCTTAATAAGATCACGGTTAAATTTCAGTACCCCTTGCCATTGTTATCTGATTTGTTTGATCGGATTAAGGGGGCTAGTTGGTTCACCAAGATAGATCTTCGTGGTGCGTATAATCTGGTGCGAATCAGGCGAGGAGATGAATGGAAAACTGCATTTAATACGCCCGAGGGTCATTTTGAGTATCTAGTGATGCCATTCGGACTTGCCAATGCTCCATCAGTGTTTCAGTCCTTTATGCATGACATCTTCCGAGAGTACCTGGATAAATTCCTGATTGTGTACTTGGATGACATTTTGGTCTTCTCGGATGATTGGGAGTCTCATGTGAAGCAGGTCAGAACAGTTTTTCAGGTCCTGCGTGCTAATTCTTTGTTTGTGAAGGGATCAAAGTGTCTCTTTGGTGTGCAGAGGGTTTCATTTTTGGGGTTCATCTTTTCCCCTTCTACTATCGAGATGGATCCTGTTAAGGTCCAAGCCATCCATGATTGGACTCAGCCGACATCTCTGAAAAGTCTGCAAAAGTTCCTGGGCTTTGCTAATTTTTATCGTCGCTTCATCTGCAATTTTTCTAGTATTGCCAAACCATTGACCGATTTGACCAAGAAGGGTGCTGATTTGGTCAATTGGTCTTCTGCTGCTGTGGAAGCTTTTCAAGAGTTGAAGCGTCGTTTTTCTTCTGCCCCTGTGTTGTGTCAACCAGATGTTTTTCTTCCGTTCCAGGTCGAGGTTGATGTTTCTGAGATTGGAGCAGGGGCTGTTTTGTCGCAGAGAGGTTCTGATTGCTCAGTGATGAAACCATGCGCTTTTTTTTCCAGGAAGTTTTCGCCTGCTGAGCGAAATTATGATGTGGGCAACCGAGAGTTGCTGGCCATGAAGTGGGCATTCGAGGAGTGGCGTCATTGGCTTGAAGGAGCTAAGCATCGCGTGGTGGTATTGACTGATCATAAGAACTTGACTTATCTTGAGTCTGCAAAGCGGTTGAATCCTAGACAGGCTCGTTGGTCGCTGTTTTTTGCCCGTTTTGACTTTGTGATTTCGTACCTTCCGGGCTCTAAAATGTGAAGGCGGATGCTCTGTCTAGGAGTTTTGTGCCCGACTCTCCGGGTTTGTCTGTGCCAGCGGGTATCCTCAAGGAAGGAGTAATTGTGTCTGCCATCTCCCCTGATTTGCGGCGGGTGCTGCAAAAATTTCAGGCTAATAAACCTGATCGTTGTCCAGCGGAGAGACTGTTTGTCCCTGATAGGTGGACCAATAAAGTTATCTCTGAGGTTCATTGTTCGGTGTTGGCTGGTCATCCTGGAATCTTTGGTACCAGAGAGTTAGTGGCTAGATCCTTTTGGTGGCCGTCTCTGTCGCAGGATGTGCGTGCTTTTGTGCAGTCCTGTGGGATTTGTGCTCGGGCTAAGCCCTGCTGTTCTCGTGCCAGTGGGTTGCTTTTGCCATTGCCGGTCCCGAGGAGGCCTTGGACACATGTCTCTATGGATTTTATTTCTGATCTTCCCGTTTCTTAAAAGATGTCAGTCATTTGGGTGGTCTGTGATCGCTTTTCTGAGATGGTCCATCTGGTACCCTTGTCTAAATTGCATTCCTCCTCTGATTTGGTGCCATTGTTCTTCCAGCATGTGGTTCGTTTACATGGCATTCCAGAGAATATCGTTTCTGACAGAGGTTCCCAGTTTGTTTCAAGGTTTTGGCGAGCCTTTTGTGGTAGGATGGGCATTGACTTGTCTTTTTCCTCGGCTTTCCATCCTCAGACTAATGGCCAGACCGAACGAACCAATCAGACCTTGGAAACATATCTGAGATGCATTGTTTCTGCTGATCAGGATAACTGGGTGTCCTTTTTGCCTTTGGCTGAGTTCGCCCTTAATAATCGGGCCAGCTCGGCTACCTTGGTTTCGCCGTTTTTCTGCAACTCTGGGTTCCATCCTCGTTTCTCTTCAGGACAGGTTGAGTCTTCGGACTGTCCTGGTGTGGATATTGTGGTGGACAGGTTGCAGCAGATTTGGACTCAGGTAGTGGACAATTTGACCTTGTCCCAGGAGAAGGCTCAACTTTTCGCTAATTGCAGACGCCGTGTGGGTCCCCGACTTCGTGTTGGGGATCTGGTTTGGTTATCTTCTCGTCATATTACTATGAAGGTTTCCTCTCCTAAGTTTAAACCTCGTTTCATTGGTCCGTATAGGATTTCTGAGGTTCTTAATCCTGTGTCTTTTCGTCTGACCCTTCCAGATTCTTTTTCCATACATAACGTATTCCATAGGTCATTGTTGCGGAGATACGTGGCACCTATGGTCCCATCTGTTGAGCCTCCTGCCCCGGTTTTGGTGGAGGGGGATTGGAGTATATTGTGGAGAAGATTTTGGATTCTCGTGTTTCTAGACGGAAACTCCAGTATCTGGTTAAATGGAAGGGTTATGCTCAGGAAGATAATTCCTGGGTTTTTGCCTCTGATGTCCATGCTCCCGATCTTGTTCGTGCCTTTCATGTGGCTCATCCTGGTCGGCCTGGGGGCTCTGGTGAGGGTTCGGTGACCCCTCCTCAAGGGGGGGGTACTGTTGTGAATTCTGTGGCAGAGTTCACTCCTGTGGTCACAAGTGGTACTTCGGCTGATTCTCTCTGGGAGCTTCCGTTTGTGGAGGAAAGTGGTACTGCAGCTTCTGAGTTTCCTCCCTCAGGTGATCTGGTGAGGTCGTTAGCTGCTTCTCTACTTAACTCCACCTGATGCTTTGATTCATGCTTCCTGTCAATGTTCCAGTGTTGGACTTGTGTTTCTCTGGATCATTCCTGTGGCCTGCTGCTCTGCATAGCTAAGTGCGTCTTTGCTATTTGTTGCTATTTTTTCTGTCCAGCTTGTCTATTTGTTTTGCTGGAAGCTCTGGGACGCAAAGGGTGTACCTCCGTGCCGTTAGTTCGGTACGGAGGGTCTTTTTGCCCCCTTTGCGTGGTTTTCTTTAGGGTTTTGTGTAGACCGCAAAGTTATCTTTCCTATCCTCGTTCTGTCTAGAATATCGGGCCTCACTTTGCTGAATCTATTTCATCCCTACGTTTGTCTTTTCATCTTACTCACAGTCATTATATGTGGGGGGCTGCCTTTTCCTTTGGGGTATTTCTCTGAGGCAAGGTAGGCTTATTTTTCTATATTCAGGCTAGTTAGTTTCTCAGGCTGTGCCGAGTTGCATAGGGAGCGTTAGGCGCAATCCACAGCTGCCTCTAGTTGTGTTTGGAGAGGATCAGGAATTGCGGTCTACAGAGTTTCCACGTCTCAGAGCTCGTTCTATTATTTTGGGTTATTGTCAGATCACTGTATGTGGTCTAATTGCTATATACATTGTGTTACTGAATTGCCTATCATAACAGAAGTGGTACTGCGGCTTCTGAGTTTCCTCCCTCAGGTGATCTGGTGAGGTCGTTAGGTGCTTCTCTACTTAACTCCACCTAATGCTTTGATCCTGGCTTCCTGTCAATGTTCCAGTGTTGGACTTGCTTTTCCCTGGATCATTCCTGTGGCCTGCTGCTCTGCATAGCTAAGTTCTTCTTTGCTATTTGTTTGCTATTTTTTCTGTCCAGCTTGTCTAATTTGTTGCTGGAAGCTCTGGGACGCAAAGGGTGTACCTCCGTGCTGTTAGTTCGGTACGGAGGGTCTTTTTGCCCCCTTTGCGTGGTTTTCTTTAGGGTTTTGTGTAGACTGCAAAGTTGCCTTTTCTATCCTCGCTCTGTTAAGAAAGTCGGGCCTCACTTTGCTGAATCTATTTCATCTCTACGTTTGTTTTTTCATCTTAACTCACAGTCATTATATGTGGGGGGCTGCCTTTTCCTTTGGGGTATTTCTCTGAGGCAAGGTAGGCTTATTTTCTATCTTCAGGCTAGTTAGTTTCTCAGGCTGTGCCGAATTGCATAGGCAGAGTTGGGCGCAATCCACGGCTGCCTCTGGTGTTGTTTGGAGAGGATTGGGGATTGCGGTCTGCAGAGTTCCCACGTCTCAGAGCTCGTTCTATGATTTTGGGTTATTGTCAGATCACTGTATGTGCTCTGACCGCTATGTCCATTGTGGTACTGAATTGCCTTTCATAACACCGTGGTACATTTATGATAATTCAGCAATAATGTTTGATCAATAGATATCTGGACCTTAATAGAGTTGGGTGAACCATTTTTTTTTCTGATGCAGCTAAAATGAATGAAATTTTAAGCGGCAAAAAAATAAAAAGAATGAAACAGTACCTACTGTTTAATTTTTTTGCTTAAAGTTAGTAAATTCCTTATACGTGTAATGATTGCGATCTAGGTCCTTACACCCCACTGATCGCTCAAAAAGAAACTGAAGTGCCCTGATCAGCAGGCAGAAGTCCTGAACTACTAGCTGAGTTCTTACACAGGGCAGCGTAGTCGGCTAGATAGAACATCTATGAGCTAGTACACTGAATGGAGGACAGGGTTTTAGACTATTGAGATCATACACAACTGTATGAGCTCACTTAGTAGATGCAGCTTACAGATTCCAAACTCCCAGAGATCTGGTGCACATCCTAGGTAGTACCTATCATTTAAATAATCATATCCCTTAACACATAAATGGTAGGTTTAATGTAATCTTTCTTGCATAGAGTCTTGATGTGTATTATATCAAAACCCTATGCAAAGAAGATTGATTTGCACCTACAGATCTTATGCAGACCTACGTGTTTACACAATCAAATTCTTTGTGGTCTGACCTTATATTGTCTCCATTACTTCACCAAAATATTTAGCAAGTCCTTCTAATTCACTGGAAATTCCAGTGCATTAATATTACAATAGCTATAGCACACGCTATCACACAAGTTTATATATATATATATATATATATACATATATATATATATAGTCAAAGTTGTTGGTGCCGCTCAATTAATGACAGAAAAACCCACGATGGTCACAGAAATAACTTGAATCTGACAAAAGTAATAGTAAATAAAAGATCTATGAAAATGACCAAATGAAAGTCAGACATTGCTTTTCAACCATGCTTCATCAGAATTTAAAAAAATTTTAAAACTCATGAAATAGGCCTGGACAGAAAAGATGATTAACTTAATATTTGGTTGCACAACCTTTTGAGGCAATCACTGCAATCAAAAGATTCCTGTAACTGTCAATGAGACTTCCGCACCTCTCGACAGGTATTTTAGCCCACTCCTCAAGAGCAAATTGGTCCAGTTGTCTGGTGTTTGAAGGTTGCCTTTTCCAGACGGCATGTTTCAGCTCTTTTCAAAGATGCTCAATAGGATTTAGGTCAGGGCTCATAGAAGGCCACTTCAGAATAGCCCAATGTTTTCCTTTTAGCCATTCTTGGGTGTTTTTAACTGTGTGTTTTGGGTCATTATCCTGTTGCCATGACATGCGAATGATACAAGCTTTCTGACACTGGGCAGCACATTTCTCTCTAGAATCCCTTTATAGTCTTGAGATTTCATTGTACCTTGCACAGATTCTAGACACCTTGTGCCAGATGCAGCAAAGCAGCCCCAGAACATAACAAAGCCTCCTCTATGCTTCACAGTAGGGACAGTGTTCTTTTCTTGATATGCTTCATTTTCCCATCTGTGAACAAAGAGCTGATGTGCCTTGCCAAAAGGTTCCATTTTTGTCTCATCTGTCCATGGGACATTCTCCTAGAAGCTTTGTGGCTTGTCAACATGTTGTTTGGCAAATTCCAGTCTGGCTTTTTTATGATTTTTTTTTCAACCATGGTGTCCTCCTTGGTCGTCTGCCATGAAGTCCGCTTTGGCTAATACAATGACAGATGGTGCGATCTGACACTGATGTTCCTTGAGCTTGAAGTTCACCTTTAATCTGTTAAGAAGTTTTTCTGGGTGCTTTTGTTACCTTTCATATTATTCGTCTCTTTGATTTTTCATCAATTTTCCTCCTGCGACCTCGTCCAGGGAGGTTGGCTACAGTCCCATGGATCTTAATTTTCTGAATAATATGTGCAACTGTAGTCCCAGGAACATCAGGCTGCTTGGAGATGATTTTATAACTTTTACCTTTAACATGTTTGTCTATTATTTTCTGAAGAAACGTGCACAAATGGACAGCGACATGTTGTGCATAAATATGTGATTCTTCAGAATTTGTTTTAGTCTTTGCCTGATGAAGAGACCTGTGTAGTCTCGAAAGCTTGCAATTTGTTACCATCTTTTCAGTTAGCCATTAAAAGGTATCAACCACTGAGGACTCTCAATTCTAAATATTTGACTTTCTTTTGTTTATTTTCATAGATCTTTTATTTATTATTACCTTTGTCAGATTCAAGTTATTTCTGTGACCATTGTAAGTTTTTATGTCATTAAACGAGGGGTACAAAAATTTTGACTACGTGTGTATTTTTTTTTTTACAAATAACCAGAATTAATTTCAATTACATTCAAAGCCAAAGTATATTGGCAATATTTGTGTTCTAGTTTCATATCTTGCTATGAATTTATGAAGAGAGTGCTTATGGCAAAATATAATTGGTGCAGTTTATTGTTTACTCATACCGTCTAATGTATTTATTATAAAAATAATTAACTTCCTTTTAAATAAATTAAAATTTTTACAGCTATTGTGTTGTTCACTAATTTTTTCCCCTTTTGGCCCTATTGTACCCTGCAGAAATACCAATAGTGAAGAGAGGAAATTAGCTAATTTATTCCCACATGTGAGTATTGCAGACACATTGGCAGCTACAGCAGGATTCCATTGTCATCAAACCGCAGGTTTTGAATTTGCTGACTTTCATTAGCTTTACTTGGTGCAAACTGTGATTAACTCTAGTTACACCTATGTTATCTACTGAAAGTTTTCATACTTACAGTACAAGTGCCGCCAAAGTGATAACAACCCACACCCAAAAGATGTGATATTAACCCCTATCTGACCTCGGACGGGATAGTACGTCCGAGGTCAGATCCCCTGCTTTGATGCGGTGAACCCGCATCAAAGCCGGGACATGTCAGCTGTTTTGAACAGCTGACATGTGCCCGTAATAGGCGCGGGCAGAATCGCGATCTGCCCGCACCTATTAACTAGTTAAATGCCGCTGTCAATCGCAGACAGCGGCATTTAACTACCATTTCCGGCCGGGCGGCCGGAAATGACGTCATCGCCGACCCCCGTCACATGATCGGGGGTCGGCGATGCTTCAGAATGGTAACCATAGAGGTCCTTGAGACCTCTATGGTTACTGATCCTCAGCAGCTGTGAGCGCCACCTTGTGGTCGGCGCTCACAGCACACCTGCAATTCTGCTACATAGCAGCGATCTGATGATCGCTGCTATGTAGCAGAGCCGATCGGGTTGTGCCTGCTTCTAGCCTCCCATGGAGGCTATTGAAGCATGGCAAAAGTAAAAAAAAAAAAAGTGAAAAAAAGTGAAAAAAATAAAAAAAAATAAAAGTTGAAATCACCCCCCTTTCGCCCCAATCAAAATAAATGAATTAAAAAAAAATCAAATCTACACATATTTGGTATCGCCGCGCTCAGAATTGCCCGATCTATCAATTAAAAAAAAGCATTAACCTGATCACTAAACGGCGTAGCGAGAAAAAAATGCGAAACGCCAGAATTACGTTTTTTTGGTCGCCGCAACATTGCATTAAAATGCAATAACGGGCGATCAAAAGAACGTATCAGCACCAAAATGCTATCATTAAAAACGTCATCTCGGCACGCAATTAATAAGCCCTCAACCGACCCCAGATCATGAAAAATAAAGACGCTACGGGTATCAGAAAATGGCGCAATTTTTTTTTTTTTTTTTTAGCAAAGTTTGGAATTTTTTTTCACCACTTAGATAAAAAATAACTTAGTCATGTTAGATGTCTATGAACTCGTAATAACCTGGAGAATCATAATGTCAGGTTAGTTTTAGCATTTCGTGAACCTAGCACAAAAGCCAAGCAAAAAACAAGTGTGGGATTGCACTTTTTTTGCAATTTCACCGCACTTGGAATTTTTTTTTTCCGTTTTCTAGTACACGACATGCTAAAACCAATGATGTCGTTCAAAAGTACAACTCGTCCCGCAAAAAATAAGCCCTCACATGGCCAAATTGACGGAAAAATAAAAAAGTTATGGCTCTGGGAAGGAGGGGAGTGAAAAACGAACACGGAAAAACGAAAAATCCCAAGGTCATGAAGGGGTTAAAGGGGTTTTCCGTTTTCATAAAACCACTATCACCAAAAACTGCTTTACTCAAGTGTAAGGAGGAAGACTGGACTGCAAGTACCTGTGCCAGACCAGGTCCGGAACTTCTGAGGCTGTGTCCCATGTTGTCCAGAGGAAGGCAAAAAGGCCCGTACTGGCTCCCTGACCCTGAAGCTGGGGGTGCAGTTATAAGTAAAAGCACACACAGTGTCAGGCAGTTTCCTGCCAGCAGTGACAGAGGCAAGGTGCGTGCGCAGCCTGGCCACAGCGACACGCGGCCAATCCAAATCCAGAACGCTGCTGGAGCCCAACCCAGTAATAAGGAAAGAGCTGGGAGCCCTGTTCAGCTAAGCCCTGCACGACAGCCTAAATGCCAGGGTAGAGTTCAGGACTATTTGCTGCTACCCTCGTCATCGGACAAATCGGACCATTGTCCACTGGACCTTTTTGGAGAAATGTCGTGCGAACTGTTGTCGGCGCCACAGTCTTGGCGGAAACAAGCAGCGCGCATCATAGAGAGAGAAGTGCAGTGCGCCCAGTAGCAGGCAGAATTGGGTATTGGACAGACGTTTTCAGCCCACCTTACCAGGATATACCTTTTCACCCATGGGAGACCCTGATTGTGCTGCGGTCTTGTTTGCTCCCGCCGCATATGTTCATAGAGTAGGGGCCCAGCGGAAGGTACTGAAAACACCGACTGCTGCTGCCAGAAGATGGACCACCATTACCAGCTGAACCTTCTTGTACAAGCACCGCACCAGCCGTTGTTGGCGCTATTTACTTCCCAGCAGAATTCCCATTCTGGGGAACTACTGCCACATCAAGTGATTCACAAGAGCTGCCGTTATCTGATTCTTTGTTCCTTAAAGGTACCGTCACACTAGACGATATCGCCAGCGATCCGTGACGTTGCAGCGTCCTGGCTAGCGATATCATCCAGTGTGACACGCAGCAGTGATCAGGCCCCTGCTGTGATGTCGCTGGTCGGGGAAGAAAGGCCAGAACTTTATTTCGTCGCTGGCTCTCCCGCTGACATCGCTGAATCGGCGTGTGTGATGCCGATTCAGCGATGTCTTCGCTGGTAACCAGGGTAAACATCGGGTTACTAAGTGCAGGGCCGCGCTTAGTAACCCGATGTTTACCCTGGTTACCATCGTTAAAGTAAAAAAAACAACCACTACATACTTACCTACCGCTGTCTGTCCCCGGGCAGCCGGAAAGCAGAGCGGTGACGTCACCGCTGTGCTTTCCGGCCGCTGTGCTCACAGCCAGAGCAGAGAAGCACAGCGCCGGGGACAGACAGTGGTAGGTAAGTATGAAGCATTTGTTTTTTTTTACTTTTAGGATGGTAACCAGGGTAAACATCGGGTTACTAAGCGCGGCCCTGCGCTTAGTAACCCGATGTTTACCCTGGTTACCGGCATCGTTGGTCGCTGGAGAGCGGTCTGTGTGACAGCTCTCCAGCGACCAAACAGCGACGCTGCAGCGATCCGGATCGTTGTCGGTATCGATGCAGCGTCGCTTAGTGTGACGGTACCTTAACTCTGCATATCCTTTACAATTGGACTGTTATTCTCCCCAATTAACCCTGCACCTATCTGTGAGGAGATAACCCCCTGTTAAATTAAAACTGTTTTATTTGTCAACCCTTGCTCTGCTTTCTGTCTGTCACTGCAACCTTCTTACACTTGGCTTAGTCAGCAGGATGCAGTCTGCAGGCTCAGAAGTGTCAGACCAAGCGGAGGTGCTCCAAGAGCCCGTATACTGCTGGGGGCAATGTTGTGCAACCTCCCAATGTTTACAGGGAGCAAAGCTCTGCTATGGGACTGGACTGAGCAAGTCAGGGGTATGTTGAGGATGCACCCCATGACTCCTGTGATGGAGGCAGAGATTGCCATGATGGCCCTGGATGGAGAGGCGAGAAGCTCCGTCATGTTCCGGCCTCCTCAAGAGCGAGATACTTTTGAAAAGGTGTTACAAATATTAGAGGAGATGCATGGAGATCCCACAGATGTTGGAGAATTGCGCATGCACCTTTTTAGCCATGTCCAAAGGGAGGGGGAGTGACCCAATACATGAATACACTGCAGGAGATTCATGCTGCGATCGCTAAGCGGGAGTGACCCAATACATGAATACACTGCAGGAGATTCATACTGCGATCGCTAGGCGGGAGGACGTAGACGTAGGGCCTCTTTCCTGGAAATCGGAGTGGAAGTGCATGTGAGCAGGAGCATAGGGGATAAAATATCATTTTCGTGGAAAAAAAAATGTTTTTTATCTTCACGGCTCTGCGTTATAAACTGTAGTGAAACACTTTTTGGTTCAAAGCTCTCACAACACATCTAGATGAGTTCCCTGGGGGGTCTAGTTTCCAATATGGGGTCACTTGTGGGGGGTTTCTACTGTTTAGGTACATTAGGGGCTCTGCAAATGCAACATGACGCCTGCAGACCAATCCATCTAAGTCTGCATTTCAAATGGCGCTCCTTCCCTTCCGAGATCTGCCGTGCACCCAAACAGTGGTTCCCCCCCAACATATGGGGTATCAGCGTTCTCAGGACAAGTTGGACAACAACTTTTGGGGTCTAATTTGTCCTGTTACCCTTGGGAAAATAAAAACGTGGGGGCTAAAATATCATTTTCGTGGAAAAAAAATATTTTTTATTTTCACGGCTCTGCGTTATAAACTGTAGTGAAACACTTGTTGGTTCAAAGCTCTCACAACACATCTAGATAAGTTCCTTGGGGGGTCTAGTTTCCAATATGGGGTCACTTGTGGTGGGTTTCTACTGTTTAGGTACATCAGGGGCTCTGCAAATGCAACATGACACCTGCAGTCCATTCCATCTAAGTCTGCATTTCAAACGGTGCTCCTTCCCTTCCGAGCTCTGCCATGCACTCAAACGGTGGTTCCCCCCCACATGTGGGGTATCAGCGTACTCAGGACAAATTGGACAATAACATGTGTGGTCCAATTTCTCCTGTTACCCTTGGAAAAAAAAATTGCGGGCTAAAACATCATTTTGTGGAAAGAAAAAATGATTTTTTAATTTTCACAATGCTACATTCTAAACTTTAGTGAAACAATTGGGGGTTAAAAGTGCTCACCACACATCTAGATAGGTTCCTTAGGGGGTCTTCTTTCCAAAATGGGGTCACTTGTGGGGGGTTTCCACTGTTAAGGCCCGTCAGGGGCTCTCCAAATGCGACGTGGCGTCCGATCTCAATTCCAGCCAATTTTGCATTGAAAAGTCAAATGGCACTCCTTCCCTTCCGAGCTCTGCCATGCGCTCAAACAGTGGTTTCTCCCCATATATGAAGTATCTGCGTACTCAGGACAAATTGCACAACAACTTTTGGGGTCTAATTTATCCTGTTACCCTTGGGAAAATAAAAAATTTGGGACAAAAAGATCATTTTTTGTGAAAATTAATATAAAATTTTTGTTTACGGCTCTACATTAGAAACTTCTGTGAAGCTCTTGGAGGTTCAAAGTGCTCACCACACATCTAGATTAGTTCCTTAGGGGGTCTACTTTCCAAAATGGTGTCACTTGTGGGGGTTTCCACTGTTTAGGCACATCAGGGGCTCTCCAATCGTGACATGGGCTCCGATCTCAATTCCAGCAAATCTTGCATTGAAAAGTCAAATGGCGCTCCTTCCCTTCCGAGCTCTGCCATGTGCCCAAACAGTGGTTTACTCCCACATATGGGGTATCGGCGTACTCAGGACAAATTGTACAACGACGTTGGTGGTCCAATTTATCCTGTTACCCTTGGTAAAATGAAACAAATTGGACCTGAAGTAAAAATTTTGTGAAAAAAAAGTTAAATGTTCAATTTTTTTAAACATTCAAAAAATTCCTGTGAAGCACCTGAAGGGTTAATAAACTTTTTGAATGTGGTTTTGAGTACCTTGAGGTGTGCAGTTTTTAGAATGGTGTCACTGTTGGGCATTTTCTGTCATATAGACCCCTCAAAGTCACTTCAAGTGTGAGGTGGTCCGTAAAAAAATGGTTTTGCAAATTTTGTTGCAAAAATGAGAAATCGCTGGTCAACTTTTAACCCTTATAACGTCCTAACAAAAAAAAATTATGTTTCCAAAATTGTGCTGATGTAAAGCAGACATGTGGGAAATGTTGTTTATTAACTATATTATGCGATATAGCTCTCTAATTTAAGGGCATAAAAACTAAGAGTTTGAAAATTGCTAAATTTTCATAATTTCCGACAAATTTTTGTTTTTTTCACAAATAAATGCAAGTCATATCGAAGAAGTTTTACCACTATCATGAAGTACAATATGTCACGAGAAAACAGTGTCAGAATCACCAGGATCCGTTGAAGCGTTTCAGAGTTATGACCTCATAAAGTGACAGTGGTCAGAATTGTAAAAATTGGCCCTGTCACTTAGGTGAAAACAGGCTTTGGGGTGAAGGGGTTAATCTGGTAGACTGGGACAATATCCTCAGAATTAAGAATGCAGATAATAAATGGAAAATGTTTAAGAACATCCTAAATAGGCACTGTAAGCGGTTTATACCTTGTGGGAATAAAAGGACTAGAAATAGGAAAAACCCAATGTGGCTAAACAAAGAAGTAAGACAGGCAATTAACAGTAAAAAGAAAGCATTTGCACTACTAAAGCAGGATGGCACCATTGAAGCTCTAAAAAACTATAGGGAGAAAAATACTTTATCAAAAAACTAATTAAAGCTGCCAAAAAGGAAACAGAGAAGCACATTGCTAAGGAGAGTAAAACTAATCCCAAACTGTTCTTCAACTATATCAATAGTAAAAGAATAAAAACTGAAAATGTAGGCCCCTTAAAAAATAGTGAGGAAAGTATGGTTGTAGATGACGAGGAAAAAGCTAACATAGTAAACACCTTCTTCTCCACGGTATTCACGGTGGAAAATGAAATGCTAGGTGAAATCCCAAGAAACAATGAAAACCCTATATTAAGGGTCACCAATCTAACCCGAGAAGAGGTGCGAAACCGGCTAAATAAGATTAAAATAGATAAATCTCCGGGTCTGGATGGCATACACCCACGAGTACTAAGAGAACTAAGTAATGTAATAGATAAACCATTATTTCTTATTTTTAGGGACTCTATAGCGATGGGGTCTGTTCCGCAGGACTGGCGCATAGCAAATGTGGTGCCAATATTCAAAAAGGGCTCTAAAAGTGAACCTGGAAATTATAGGCCAGTAAGTCTAACCTCTATTGTTGGTAAAATATTTGAAGGGTTTCTGAGGGATGTTATTCTGGATTATCTCAATGAGAATAACTGTTTAACTCCATATCAGCATGGGTTTATGAGAAATCGCTCCTGTCGAACCAATCTAATCAGTTTTTATGAAGAGGTAAGCTATAGGCTGGACCACGGTGAGTCATTGGACGTGGTATATCTCGATTTTTCCAAAGCGTTTGATACCGTGCCGCACAAGAGGTTGGTACACAAAATGAGAATGCTTGGTCTGGGGGAAAATGTATGTAAATGGGTTAGTAACTGGTTTAGTGATAGAAAGCAGAGGGTGGTTATAAATGGTATAGTCTCTAACTGGGTCGCTGTGACCAGTGGGGTACCGCAGGGGTCGGTATTGGGACCTGTTCTCTTCAACATATTCATTAATGATCTGGTAGAAGGTTTACACAGTAAAATATTGATATTTGCAGATGATACAAAACTATGTAAAGCAGTTAATACAAGAGAACATAGTATTCTGCTACAGATGGATCTGGATAAGTTGGAAACTTGGGCTGAAAGGTGGCAGATGAGGTTTAACAATGATAAATGTAAGGTTATACACATGGGAAGAAGGAATCAATATCACCATTATACACTGAATGGGAAACCACTGGGTAAATCTGAGAGGGTGAAGGACTTGGGGATCCTAGTTAATGATAAACTTACCTGGAGCAGCCAGTGCCAGGCAGCAGCTGCCAAGGCAAACAGGATCATGGGGTGCATTAAAAGAGGTCTGGATACACATGATGAGAGCATTATACTGCCTCTGTACAAATCCCTAGTTAGACCGCACATGGAGTACTGTGTCCAGTTTTGGGCACCGGTGCTCAGGAAGGATATAATGGAACTAAAGAGAGTACAAAGGAGGGCAACAAAATTAATAAAGGTGATGGGAGAACTACAATATCCAGATAGATTAGCGAAATTAGGATTATTTAGTCTAGAAAAAAGACGACCATGTATAAGTATATAAGGGGACAATACAAATATCTCGCTGAGGATCTGTTTATACCAAGGAAGGTGACGGGCACAAGGGGGCATTCTTTGTGTCTGGAGGAGAGAAGGTTTTTCCACCAACATAGAAGAGGATTCTTTACTGTTAGGGCAATGAGAATCTGGAATTGCTTGCCTGAGGAGGTGGTGATGGCGAACTCAGTCGAGGGGTTCAAGAGAGGCCTGGATGTCTTCGTGGAGCAGAACAATATTGTATCATACAATTATTAGGTTCTGTAGAAGGACGTAGATCTGGGGATTTATTATGATGGAATATAGGCTGAACTGGATGGACAAATGTCTTTTTTCGGCCTTACTAACTATGTTACTATGTATGTTACTATGTTACTATGTACCCTAAGGGGACTAACAAATACAGTAAAAAGTGCAAAAAAGTTTTTAAAAATATGAATTTTTGTAAAAAAAAAAAAACACCAAAGCTCAAATCACCCCCTTTTGCCCCATTAAAAAATACACATATTTGGTATTGCTGCATTCAGGAAAGTCCATTTTATCAAAATATAAATTAAATCAATCCGTTCAATAATAGATGTAACGATAAAAAAGAATCAAAACACAAAATAATGGGTTTTTTGCAGTCACAATATTGCAATGAAATGGTAATGAAAAAGTGCCTCTAACTACCCCAAAATGGTATCAGTAAAAATGTTAGCTCAATGGGAAAAAGTAAGCCTTCACACAGCCGCATATCCTGAAAAATGAAAATGTTATGGGTCTTGGAAAATAGTAACAAAAGCAATTTTTTTTTTTACAAATTTCTAAAACAATTTTACCACATGAATGAAACAAAAACTATACAAGTCTGGTATCTGCTTACATCATATTGCCATATAGTGAATATAGTAAATGAAAAACACAAAACACGATGGTGGTATTGCAATTTCAACGCAATTGGATTTTTTTCCCGTTTTTCCAGTACACTGTGTGGCAGAATGAATGGTGTCTAAAGTAAGTCTCATAAAAAACAATCTCTCATATAACTATATTGAAGGAATAACAGAAAAGTTATGGCTCTTGGAAGAAGGGGAAAAATATGGAAAATTGCCATTTCATTAACGGGTTAAATGAAACTGCAAATGCGAATGGGGTTTTCTCAAAATGGAAAACCCCCATAAGCGTTTGCATTTGGCTTATAAGTATATTCTCATCGAATGCATTTGTAAAATAGCCACAGAAATATCTAAAGTCTTGGTAGGTGTGGGATCCACCTCTGTCATCACTTCTCTGTGCTGTATTCTCTATACACTTTAATTAAGATTTGGCATTGATGTGCTTGGCTCTCTCTAGTGAAGTTCATGAGAATTACAGAAAGAGCACAGTAAGCACTACTTGGTCTCCTGAAGGGATTGTACTCTAAAAATGATGAATATGTATAGAAAGAAATTGAAAAGATAATGGATAATCTGGTTGAAGATATGATTTTTGGACAGTTTTCGTCGTATTCTCTATGCCATAGGTAAAGAGGTTACCCTTATTCACATTCATTTTTCACTTTATACATTTCATACAAGTGATACTTTTCAAAATGGTTAATGGCCTATAGGGCTTAAAGTGACTTTGGCAGATGACAACAGGCGGAATGTGGGATTTCTAGTTTTCAATAATAGGAATTTTAGGAAATAAAAAGTCTCGATGGTTTAAAAGCCTCCTTATCACGGCATTCTTGACATGTCACTCTCCGCAAGGAGAAACAATACCCCTTGGATCCCTGTCAGACACCTCTCACACAGCCGAACCAGATCTCACACTTTGACAATTGGCAGTACCCCGAAACACAGTGTCTGCAAATTGAGATTCTGGTTTTGGCTTTTATTTTAAATCATGTGACAAGGCTCGTTAAAGGGTCAATGTTGACTTCTAGGAATGCTACTTACTAGAGGTGGTACTAGAGTTCTAATCCTCTTCCTCTCTGAAGAGACTATTTGCATATTTCCCAGAGGAGCATTATGGCTAAAAAGTCTCCTCATCTTGGCATGCTTAACATGTCACTCTCCGCAAGGATCTAGATAATAAAACTAAAATCTAAAAAATGTCAGTGCTCGTTTTGCCAAGGAGTATCATTCTAAAAGCTGACTGGTACTGGTTTTAGTACATTTGACTATCATAAACCTTCAATTATAATGTATATTTGTGCCTAACTTAATAACGCAGTTATAGAGCTGCTTTATTCTTGACAATGCACATTTCAACACAGCCTCTTAACTGAAGAATTGTACAGTGAAATGAAGGCTGGATGGGGCAGGGAAGCGTGATTATTGATTCTCCTCTCTGCGAAGCAGACGCAAGAATAATTTTCTCTTGTATATTTTTTCATTGTAATAAGGACATGCACAAACAACTATGGCAATCAAATGACTAGTTGAGCTAATTTATATGCTGTGGGAGACTTACATTTAAATGCAGTTTTACAATGAGCAAATGAAAATCACTTGGCAATAAGAAAGTCAGTGAGCAGAGAGCGCTGCCAACAAACCAAGATTCAATGCAGATTTTATGAGTTGAGAGAGCATTATAGCAATTACGCAATTGGCCTGATTTCTGTCAGACTCTTACAGAATTTGGCAAGGAAGCTAAGTGTTCCTCAGTGCATAAACAACACCTAGAATTATTTATAATGAGTCATTGGTGTTTGAGTTTGTTGACACAAGATTATGAGATGTCTTAAGAGCATCTTGTTTATCGCTTTCATTTCCCTCTAGTATATGTATGTATCTATAGTACGAGACCTATGTAAGTTAATTTTATCTGCTGAGGATTTACATTGTAAATATGTAATGGCAGAATGGACTTTATTACCAATTACCATCTCTATAAAATTTACATTTCAAATGAATAAGATTGAGATCACTCTTCTAAAATAGGGATTGATAACATCATATCACGCACATAAGAATATTTTGAGAACAAATAAGTTATATAAAACGTGTTCTATTATTAAGAATGACATGATAGATCCAATTTTCTCTGGAGTATGTCTTACAATTATGCTCTTTTGGCATTTAGCTGTATCTCTGAAATGTCTGCAACATGCTCCTTTCAGTGATTCAGTATAGAGCGGGTCATGGACATGAAATTAGTGTCCGATTTCAGGGGAATTCTAAGAGTATTTGGAAATGAAAATATTTGCTCTCCTTTATAGGATTAATTACTTAATCTGGATTTATGCTATACTGTATACCTTGATGGGAATTGGATTTTTAATAAATATTTGCTATTTTTTGCTTTCTGTCAACATTTATCTTCATTTTCAGTAAAATTGAGATTATTCATTTTAGGCAGATATTGTTGTATTACTTTTGAATTAATGATGGGAATACCAAAGTAAAACTATTTCAGGGTTATGTAAGATAATAGGTAAAGTAGATACTGTATTCCATGTGTTAAATCAATATCTCAATTTCCTTTTAGATTTAGAAACCAACAAATCTGTCAAAATTTGAGTAAATTCAATGGAATTTGGTGAGAAAATTTGAATTGCATAAAATAAATTCAAATAGAATCTGCCTGGAAAGGGTTAACAAAATCATCCACTCACTTCTCCTCTACCGGGCTTATACAGTGGGGCAAAAAAGTATTTAGTCAGTCAGCAATAGTGCAAGTTCCACCACTTAAAAAGATGAGAGGCGTCTGTAATTTACAACATAGGTAGACCTCAACTATGGGAGACAAACTGAGAAAAAAAAATCCAGAAAATCACATTGTCTGTTTTTTTAACAATTTATTTGCATATTATGGTGGAAAATAAATATTTGGTCAGAAACAAACAATCAAGATTTCTGGCTCTCACAGACCTGTAACTTCTTCTTTAAGAGTCTCCTCTTTCCTCCACTCATTACCTGTAGTAATGGCACCTGTTTAAACTTGTTATCAGTATAAAAAGACACCTGTGCACACCCTCAAACAGTCTGACTCCAAACTCCACTATGGTGAAGACCAAAGAGCTGTCAAAGGACACCAGAAACAAAATTGTAGCCCTGCACCAGGCTGGGAAGACTGAATCTGCATTAGCCAACCAGCTTGGAGTGAAGAAATCAACAGTGGGAGCAATAATTAGAAAATGGAAGACATACAAGACCACTGATAATCTCCCTCGATCTGTGGCTCCACGCAAAATCCCACCCTGTGGGGTCAGAATGATCACAAGAACGGTGAGCAAAAATCCCCGAACCACGCGGGGGGACCTAGTGAATGAACTGCAGAGAGCTGGGACCAATGTAACAAGGCCTACCATAAGTAACACACTATGCCACCATGGACTCAGATCCTGCAGTGCCAGACGTGTCCCACTGCTTAAGCCAGTACATGTCCGGGCCCGTCTGAAGTTTGCTAGAGAGAATTTGGATGATCCAGAGGAGTTTTGGGAGAATGTCCTATGGTCTGATGAAACCAAACTGGAACTGTTTGGTAGAAACACAACTTGTCGTGTTTGGAGGAAAAAGGATACTGAGTTGCATCCATCAAACACCATACCTACTGTAAAGCATGGTGGTGGAAACATCATGCTTTGGGGCTGTTTCTCTGCAAAGGGGCCAGGACGACTGATCCGGGTACATGAAAGAATGAATGGGGCCATGTATCGTGAGATTTTGAGTGCAAACCTCCTTCCATCAGCAAGGGCATTGAAGCTGAAACGTGGCTGGGTCTTTCAACATGACAATGATCCAAAGCACACTGCCAGGTCAACGATTGAGTGGCGTCGTAAGAAGCATTTCAAGGTCCTGGAGTGGCCTAGCCAGTCTCCAGATCTCAACCCTATAGAAAACCTTTTGGAGGGAGTTGAAAGTCCGTGTTGCCAAGCGAAAAGCCAAAAACATCACTGCTCTAGAGGGGATCTGCATGGAGGAATGGGCCAACATACCAACAACAGTGTGTGGCAACCTTGTGAAGACTTACAGAAAACGTTTGACCTCTGTCATTGCCAACAAAGGATATATTACAAAGTATTGAGATGAAATTTTGTTTCTGACCAAATACTTATTTTCCACCATAATATGCAAATAAATTGTTAAAAAAACAGACAATGTGATTTTCTGGATTTTTTTTTCTCAGTTAGTCTCCCATAGTTGAGGTCTACCTATGATGTAAATTACAGACGCCTCTCATCTTTTTAAGTGGTGGAACTTGCACTATTGCTGACTGACTAAATACTTTTTTGCCCCACTGTACCTCTCACGCAGTTGCTGATCCTCTAATCAACTTTTCTATCTTCTCTCTTCTGTCTACTATTTTCTATCTTCTCATTTCAAGCTGCCGGCGCTGCACTTCTTCACTAAGCCACATGAGGTGTGGGGTTTGCATCATGCTTTATGTGGTCACATGGGGGTAACACATATTATTGATGTCATTGATGTGCCTTGCACCCCATGTGATGGTGTTGGACCTGGTGAAAAATGACAGAAATGGATGTCTGGGGCAAAATGGTATAATTGAAGGATCAGTGATAGTGGGAGATGTATGTGTTAGGTCTCGAGTTCCCGCTTCTGCACAGGGGGAATCTCGAGCCATCTCCGCTGCGGTCTCCCATTCTTACCCAGCCGCAGTGGAGTCTGCTCAGCAGGGACGTCGGTCCCAGCGTTTTGCTCGGTCTCACTCTGTACAGAGAGTTACTGCTGCTTCTTCAGCTTCTGCCATTAAAGCCAGTGCTGGTCAGCAGTGAGCGGACTTCTCTGGGACTAAGTCCTTGTCTGCACACACTGAGCATGCCCAGGGCAAGATCTCCCGTTGGAGATCGAGGGTCATGTGCTCAGGCTCTGCAGCACATTCCATTGGTCCTCTTGGCAGGTCTTGGAAGGGCAAAGTTTCTGTGGCCACTTCCTGTGCTGCAACTATATAAACTGCGCATGACCGCACGGCCATGCGCTAGTGTACAATTGCTAATGTGTGTATGTTGTGAGTGCAAGTCGTCCTTGGATACCCCTACCCTATTGAATGTCTGTTCGCGGAAGGTGTATGGTTGCTATCTAGCGCCCGACTTATCCTTCAGCACGAATCACACATTACAGCGTCCAGTTGCTGTGACCGCCAGTACGGCGCCGTGCACTTCCTCTGTGCTTTCCTTACCCAAGCCTGGGTGGTTAGTGGCGTTCGTCAGTGCGGCACCGCATGCACTCTTGTGCCTTAATATTGTTATTTGGTTTCCTTACACACCCAGTTGCGGTGTTGTGCCAGCAAGGGTCTAATCGGACTTCAATCCTAGTTGGGGTTGAGTTGGCTGACTACTTGCTCGCGCTCTATGTGCGGTACCGCGGTCCTGTGACGCAACAGGATCACTTCCTTCACGCTGGGTGAAGTTTAACCCACGTGTGTATTCTTATGAGTACCGCCATATAGTCCGTCATTACTTGGCAGCAGGTTCCATCTCTGCACGGTGGACCCCGGGCTGCGAACGCACCATACTCTATCTGTCTTATCATTTGGTGCGTTCCGCTAGCCCTAACATTACACTAGCGCCCGGGTCTGGCTAGTAATGACGGACAAACAGCAATCCTTGCGGTATATCCAGCAGCTGGAGGGTAGGTTGGCGGCTCTTGAGAGCGCAACCTCAGCTGTGGATGTTACCGCAGTTGCTGTACAGGCTGCTAGCATGGCTGCAGCAACCCTGTCCATTGCCACCCCTGCTCCGACATTTTCTCGCCTCCCGCTGCCAGAAAAATTTTCTGGTGATAGCAAATTTTGTAGGGGATTTGTGAGTCAGTGCTCTATTCACCTCGAGCTCCTGGCTGCACGTTTTCCCACAGAGTGGGCTAAGGTGGGATTTATAGTGTCTCTCTTGTCGGACAGGGCGTTGGAATGGGCTACGCCGCTGTGGGAGCGTGGCGATCATGTGGTGCAGAGTGCTCCGCTGTTTCTGAGCACTCTGAAACAGGTCTTTTTAGGACCTCAAGTCACCCATGATACTGCGCTCCAACTGCTGGCATTAACTCAGGGTGAGTCCTTGGTCAGTCATTTTGCCGTCCAATTCCGCACTTTAGCTTCTGAGCTGGATTGGTCGGATAAAGCTCCTATCCCCATATTTTGGAGGGGCCTGGCTGACCACGTTAAGGACGCTCTGGCCACTAGGGAGGTTCCTGCCACACTGGAGGAGTTAATAACTGTCTCCACTCGAATTGACCTCCGTTTTAACGAGCGGAGGTTAGAGCGGGCCCAGTGTAGGCAGAGGTTTCGGCTGGCTCCTACCTTCGCCAAACCTCTGGAATCTCCGGTTCTGGTTCCTGAGTCACATGAGGCCAGGGAAGTGTCACAAGCGGGATCTAAGTACCGGACCGCTTGTGCACTCAAGGTCTGTCATGTTTACCAGCAGTTAGGACATCTAGCCACCAGATGTTCTCAGCGGTCGAGGAAACGTCAGCGTCTAGTGGTAGTAGGTGGAGGTACACTAGACACGGCGACGTTTGCCTCTAAATTGTCCTTTAAGGGGACAATTACTATAGGCTCATTCTCCCACTCGGTAGAGCTCTGCGTGGATTCTGGGGCGGAGGGCAATTTTATGTCTTCTGCCTTCGCCCAACGTCACGCAATACCCCTGGTTATGCTAGCTCAACCAGTAACGGTACGAGTGGTGAATGGGTCGACACTGCCCTCACAGATAACACACCAGACCATCCCTTTTACTCTGTCCATGTCGCCATCTCATCAGGAGATTATATCTCTGCTCGTCATTCCTGAGGGAATTGATGAGGTCCTGTTGGGAATACCTTGGCTACGGTACCACTCTCCTCATATCGAGTGGTCCTCTGGCAGAATCCTGGGATGGGGCGAATCTTGTAGGGGTAGGTGTCAGAGGGAGTGCATTCAGGTTGCTACTACAGAGGTACCCGCAGATCTTTCCTCTCTCCCCAAGCAGTATTGGTCTTATGCAGACGTGTTCTCCAAAAAGGCGGCGGAGATCCTTCTGCCCCATCGCCCCTATGACTGTCCTATTGATCTCTTGCCTGGTGCTGAGCCTCCCCGGGGTCGAGTCTATCCGCTATCTCTCCCGGAGACGGAGGCAATGTCACAGTACATCCAGGAAAATCTGGCAAGAGGATTCATTAGGAAGTCAGTGTCACCTGCTGGGGCAGGGTTCTTCTTCGTGCAGAAGAAGAATGGGGAATTGCGTCCATGCATAGACTACAGGGGTCTTAATGCCATCACCATTAAAAATAAGTATCCTTTGCCCTTGATATCTGAGCTCTTCGATAGGCTTCGGGGAGCAAGGGTATTTACTAAACTAGATCTGCGGGGTGCTTACAACCTGATTCGCATCCGTGAGGGGGACGAATGGAAGACGGCTTTTAACACCAGGGATGGGCACTATGAATATCTGGTGATGCCCTTCGGGCTCTGTAATGCCCCAGCCGTTTTCCAAGACTTTGTGAACGATATCTTCCGGGATATGCTTTCCACCTCGGTCATAGTCTATCTGGATGATATTCTCATCTACTCTCCAGATATTGACTCCCACCGGAGAGATGTTTGCAAAGTCTTCGACCTCCTACAGGCAAACTCCCTCTATGCCAAGTTGGAGAAGTGTATGTTTGAGCAGGAGTCCTTACCTTTCCTGGGCTACATCATCTCTGCCCAGGGATTGGCTATGGATCCTGCCAAACTACAGGCTGTGATGGACTGGCAGGAACCCCATTCTCTTAAAGCGGTGCAGCGCTTTATGGGGTTCATTAATTATTATCGCCAGTTCATTCCACACTTCTCAACTTTGGTAGCTCCCTTGGTTGCCCTCACCAAGAAGAGGGCGAATCCCAAATTGTGGTCTGAGGAGGTCTCCAAGGCCTTTAACTCTATAAAGTCACACTTCGCTAGCGCTCCCATCCTACATCGCCCCGATGTTGATAAGCCATTTATCATGGAGGTGGATGCCTCTTCTGTTGGTGCTGGAGCAGTCCTCTTCCAAAAGGATGCTCAAGGTCGGAAGCATCCTTGCTTCTTTTTCTCCAAGACCTTCTCACCAGCAGAGAGGAATTATTCCATCGGGGACAGGGAGTTGCTAGCCATGAAGTTGGCTTTCTCGGAGTGGAGACATCTCTTGGAGGGAGCACGTTTTCCCTTCCAAGTCTTCACAGACCATAAAAATTAGGTGTACCTGCAGACAGCCCAGCGGTTGAATTCTCGCCAGGCCAGATGGTCCTTATTCTTCTCCCGGTTTCATTTCACCCTCCATTTTCTTTCTGGGGAGAAGAACATTCGGGCCGACGCTCTCTCTCGCTCCGTTGTGTCATTTGCGGAGGAGGAGGAGGAGCCTCGGCTTATTGTCCCCACCGAGAGCTTGAGAACTGTGGCCCCGGTTTCGCTAGAGTCTGTGCCCCCGGGCAAGACTTTTGTTCCATCCAGTTTGCGACCAGAGGTTCTCTCTTGGGCACACTCGTCCAGGGTGGGTGGACATTTTGGTACCAAAAGGACATCTGAGTTACTGGCGAGGACATACTGGTGGCCGCATATGGCTCGTGATGTCGCAGAGTATGTTCGGGCGTGTGTCTCTTGCGCTAAGAACAAGACTCCTCGGCAACGGCCAGCTGGGTTGCTTTATCCTCTGCCGGTGGCGGACAGGCCCTGGGAGATGGTCGGGATGGACTTTGTGGTGGGCTTACCCAAGTCTCGTAACTGCACCATTATCTGGGTGATCACCGACCATTTTTCCAAAATGGTGCACTTGGTGCCTTTTCCACGGCTACCTTCTGCACGGGCGTTGGCTGTCTTGTTCGTCAAGCATATCTTTCGCCTACACGGTATGCCAGACAAAATTGTTAGTGACCGGGGTCCCCAGTTTGCGTCTCAATTCTGGAGAGAGCTTTGTCGTCTACTCAGTATTGAGTTGAATCTCTCTTCGGCATATCATCCCGAGACGAATGGGTTGGTAGAGAGGGCCAACCAGACCTTGGTCACATATTTATGACATTTTGTTTCTGCCAGGCAGGATGACTGGGCATCCTTGCTACCGTGGGCAGAGTTTGCACTTAACAATGCCGTAGCCGACTCCACCGGTCAGACTCCATTCCTCCTAAATTACGGCCAGCATCCGCGTGTTCCTGTGCCCATGCCTGTGTCTTCTGCTGACTCCAGGGTGGCAGACTGGGTTGTGGAGGCACGGGACATTTGGGACCGCACGCAGGATGCCATTCGGGCCTCCAAGGAGAGAATGAGGTCCTCCGCCGATGTTCATCGGCGCCCCGCTCCGACCTTTGCTCCTGGCGACTTGGTGTGGCTCTCCGCCCGTACATCAGGCTGCGAGTTGAGTCCACTAAGTTTGCTCCTCGCTACTTGGGTCCCTTCAAGTTTCTCGAACGGGTTAATCCTGTGGTCTACCATTTGGCTCTTCCTCCACGCTTGGGTATCACCGACACTTTTCATGTGTCCCTCTTGAAACCCGTATACATGTCCCGGTTTTCCGAGTCATCTGCCGGGACATCGGATTCGTCTACGGACGATTACGAGGTGAACGCTATTTTGGGGTGCAAGGTGGTACGCGGCAAAAAGTTCTATCTGGTGGATTGGAAGGGTTATGGCCCAGAGGACAGGTCATGGGAGCCTGCTGAAAACATTCGGGCCCCACAGCTCATTGCTGCCTTCGAGCGTAGCGAGGCCCAAGGGGGGGGGGCCCTAGGAGGGGGGTAATGTTAGGTCTCGAGTTCCCGCTTCTGCACAGGGGGAATCTCGAGCCATCCCCGCTGCGGTCTCCCATTCTTATCCAGCCGCAGTGGAGTCTGCTCAGCAAGGACGTCGGTCCCAGCGTCTTGCTCAGTCTCACTCTGTACAGAGAGTTACTGCTGCTTCTTCAGCTTGTGCCATTAAGGCCAGTGCTGGTCAGCAGTGAGCGGACTTCTCTGGGACTAAGTCCTTGTCTGCACACACTGAGCATGCCCAGGGCAAGATCTCCCGTTGGAGATCGAGGGTCATGTGCTCAGGCTCTGCAGCACATTCCATTGGTCCTTGGCAGGTCTTGGAAGGGCAAAGTTTCTGTGGCCACTTCCTGTGCTGCAACTATATAAACTGCGCATGACCACATGGCCATGCGCTAGTGTACAATTGTTAATGTGTGTATGTTGTGAGTGCAAGTCGTCCTTGGATACCCCTACCCTATTGAATGTCTGTTCGCGGAAGGTGTATGGTTGCTATCTAGCGCCCGACTTATCCTTCAGCACGAATCACACATTACAGCGTCCAGTTGCTGTGACCGCCAGTACGGCACCGTGCACTTCCTCTGTGCTTTCCTTACCCAAGCCTGGGTGGTTAGTGGCGTTCGTCAGTGCGGCACCGCATGCACTCTTGTGCCTTAATATTGTTATTTGGTTTCCTTACACACCCAGTTACGGTGTTGTGCCAGCAAGAGTCTAATCAGACTTCAATCCTAGTTGGGGTTGAGTTCGCTGACTACTTGCTCGCGCTCTATGTGCGGTACCGCGGTCCTGTGACGCAACAGGATCGCTTCCTTCACGCTGGGTGAAGTTTAACCCACGTGTGTATTCTTATGAGTACTGCCATATAGTCCGTCATTACTTGGCAGCAGGTTCCATCTCTGCACGGTGGACCCCGGGCTGCGAACGCACCATACTCTATCTGTCTTATCATTTGGTGCGTTCCGCTAGCCCTAACATTACACTAGTGCCCGGGTCTGGCTAGTAATGACGGACAAACAGCAATCCTTGCGGTATATCCAGCAGCTGGAGGGTAGGTTGGCGGCTCTTGAGAGCGCAACCTCAGCTGTGGATGTTACCGCAGTTGCTGTACAGGCTGCTAGCATGGCTGCAGCAACTCTGTCCATTGCCACCCCTGCTCCGACATTTTCTCGCCTCCCGCTGCCAGAAAAATTTTCTGGTGATAGCAAATTTTGTAGGGGATTTGTGAGTCAGTGCTCTATTCACCTCGAGCTCCTGGCTGCACGTTTTCCCACAGAGCGGGCTAAGGTGGGATTTATAGTGTCTCTCTTGTCGGACAGGGCGTTGGAATGGGCGTACGCCGCTGTGGGAGCGTGGCGATCATGTGGTGCAGAGTGCTCCGCTGTTTCTGAGCACTCTGAAACAGGTCTTTTTAGGACCTCAAGTCACCCATGATACTGCGCTCCAACTGCTGGCATTAACTCAGGGTGAGTCCTTGGTCAGTCATTTTGCCGTCCAATTCCGCACTTTAGCTTCTGAGCTGGATTGGTCGGATAAAGCTCTTATCCCCATATTTTGGAGGGGCCTGGCTGACCACGTTAAGGACGCTCTGGCCACTAGGGAGGTTCCTGCCACACTGGAGGAGTTAATAACTGTCTCCACTCGAATTGACCTCCGTTTTAACGAGCGGAGGTTAGAGCGGGCCCAGTGTAGGCAGAGGTTTCGGCTGGCTCCTACCTTCGCCAAACCTCTGGAATCTCCGGTTCTGGTTCCTGAGTCACATGAGGCCAGGGAAGTGTCACAAGCGGGATCTAAGTACCGGACCGCTTGTGCACTCAAGGTCTGTCATGTTTACCAGCAGTTAGGACATCTAGCCACCAGATGTTCTCAGCGGTCGAGGAAACGTCAGCGTCTAGTGGTAGTAGGTGGAGGTACACTAGACACGGCGACGTTTGCCTCTAAATTGTCCTTTAAGGGGACAATTACTATAGGCTCATTCTCCCACTCGGTAGAGCTCTGCGTGGATTCTGGGGCGGAGGGCAATTTTATGTCTTCTGCCTTCGCCCAACGTCACGCAATACCCCTGGTTATGCTAGCTCAACCAGTAACGGTACGAGTGGTGAATGGGTCGACACTGCCCTCACAGATAACACACCAGACCATCCCTTTTACTCTGTCCATGTCGCCATCTCATCAGGAGATTATATCTCTGCTCGTCATTCCTGAGGGAATTGATGAGGTCCTGTTGGGAATACCTTGGCTACGGTACCACTCTCCTCATATCGAGTGGTCCTCTGGCAGAACCCTGGGATGGGGCGAATCTTGTAGGGGTAGGTGTCAGAGGGAGTGCGTTCAGGTTGCTACTACAGAGGTACCCGCAGATCTTTCCTCTCTCCCCAAGCAGTATTGGTCTTATGCAGACGTGTTCTCCAAAAAGGCGGCGGAGATCCTTCCGCCCCATCGCCCCTATGACTGTCCTATTGATCTCTTGCCTGGTGCTGAGCCTCCCCGGGGTCGAGTCTATCCGCTATCTCTCCCGGAGACGGAGGCAATGTCACAGTACATCCAGGAAAATCTGGCAAGAGGATTCATTAGGAAGTCAGTGTCACCTGCTGGGGCAGGGTTCTTCTTCGTGCAGAAGAAGAATGGGGAATTGCGTCCATGCATAGACTACAGGGGTCTTAATGCCATCACCGTTAAAAATAAGTATCCTTTGCCCTTGATATCTGAGCTCTTCGATAGGCTTCGGGGAGCAAGGGTATTTACTAAACTAGATCTGCGGGGTGCTTACAACCTGATTTGCATCCGTGAGGGGGACGAATGGAAGACGGCTTTTAACACCAGGGATGGGCACTATGAATATCTGGTGATGCCCTTCGGGCTCTGTAATGCCCCAGCCGTTTTCCAAGACTTTGTGAACGATATCTTCCGGGATATGCTTTCCACCTCGGTCATAGTCTATCTGGATGATATTCTCATCTACTCTCCAGATATTGACTCCCACCGGAGAGATGTTTGCAAAGTCTTCGACCTTCTACAGGCAAACTCCCTCTATGCCAAGTTGGAGAAGTGTATGTTTGAGCAGGAGTCCTTACCTTTTCTGGGCTACATCATCTCTGCCCAGGGATTGGCTATGGATCCTGCCAAACTACAGGCTGTGATGGACTGGCAGGAACCCCATTCTCTTAAAGCGGTGCAGCGCTTTATGGGGTTCATTAATTATTATCGCCAGTTCATTCCACACTTCTCAACTTTGGTAGCTCCCTTGGTTGCCCTCACCAAGAAGAGGGCGAATCCCAAATTGTGGTCTGAGGAGGTCTCCAAGGCCTTTAACTCTATAAAGTCACACTTCGTTAGCGCTCCCATCCTACATCGCCCCGATGTTGATAAGCCATTTATCATGGAGGTGGATGCCTCTTCTGTTGGTGCTGGAGCAGTCCTCTTCCAAAAGGATGCTCAAGGTCGGAAGCATCCTTGCTTCTTTTTCTCCAAGACCTTCTCACCAGCAGAGAGGAATTATTCCATCGGGGACAGGGAGTTGCTAGCCATGAAGTTGGCTTTCTCGGAGTGGAGACATCTCTTGGAGGGAGCACGTTTTCCCTTCCAAGTCTTCACAGACCATAAAAATTAGGTGTACCTGCAGACAGCCCAGCGGTTGAATTCTCGCCAGGCCAGATGGTCCTTATTCTTCTCCCGGTTTCATTTCACCCTCCATTTTCTTTCTGGGGAGAAGAACATTCGGGCCGACGCTCTCTCTCGCTCCGTTGTGTCATTTGCGGAGGAGGAGGAGGAGCCTCGGCTTATTGTCCCCACCGAGAGCTTGAGAACTGTGGCCCCGGTTTCGCTAGAGTCTGTGTCCCCGGGCAAGACTTTTGTTCCATCCAGTTTGCGACCAGAGTTTCTCTCTTGGGCACACTCGTCCAGGGTGGGTGGACATTTTGGTACCAAAAGGACATCTGAGTTACTGGCGAGGACATACTGGTGGCCGCATATGGCTCGTGATGTCGCAGAGTATGTTCGGGCGTGTGTCTCTTGCGCTAAGAACAAGACTCCTCGGCAACGGCCAGCTGGGTTGCTTTATCCTCTGCCGGTGGCGGACAGGCCCTGGGAGATGGTCGGGATGGACTTTGTGGTGGGCTTACCCAAGTCTCGTAACTGCACCATTATCTGGGTGATCACCGACCATTTTTCCAAAATGGTGCACTTGGTGCCTTTTCCACGGCTACCTTCTGCACGGGCGTTGGCTGTCTTGTTCGTCAAGCATATCTTTCGCCTACACGGTATGCCAGACAAAATTGTTAGTGACCGGGGTCCCCAGTTTGCGTCTCAATTCTGGAGAGAGCTTTGTCGTCTACTCAGTATTGAGTTGAATCTCTCTTCGGCATATCATCCCGAGACGAATGGGTTGGTAGAGAGGGCCAACCAGACCTTGGTCACATATTTATGACATTTTGTTTCTGCCAGGCAGGATGACTGGGCATCCTTGCTACCGTGGGCAGAGTTTGCACTTAACAATGCCGTAGCCGACTCCACCAGTCAGACTCCATTCCTCCTAAATTACGGCCAGCATCCGCGTGTTCCTGTGCCCATGCCTGTGTCTTCTGCTGACTCCAGGGTGGCAGACTGGGCTGTGGAGGCACGGGACATTTGGGACCGCACGCAGGATGCCATTCGGGCCTCCAAGGAGAGAATGAGGTCCTCCGCCGATGTTCATCGGCGCCCCGCTCCGACCTTTGCTCCTGGCGACTTGGTGTGGCTCTCCGCCCGTACATCAGGCTGCGAGTTGAGTCCACTAAGTTTGCTCCTCGCTACTTGGGTCCCTTCAAGTTTCTCGAACGGGTTAATCCTGTGGTCTACCGTTTGGCTCTTCCTCCACGCTTGGGTATCACCGACACTTTTCATGTGTCCCTCTTGAAACCCGTATACATGTCCCGGTTTTCCGAGTCATCTGCCGGGACATCGGATTCGTCTACGGACGATTACGAGGTGAACGCTATTTTGGGGTGCAAGGTGGTACGCGGCAAAAAGTTCTATCTGGTGGATTGGAAGGGTTATGGCCCAGAGGACAGGTCATGGGAGCCTGCTGAAAACATTCGGGCCCCACAGCTCATTGCTGCCTTCGAGCGTAGCGAGGCCCAAGGAGGGGGGGGCCCTAGGAGGGGGGGTAATGTTAGGTCTCGAGTTCCCGCTTCTGCACAGGGGGAATCTCGAGCCATCTCCGCTGCGGTCTCCCATTCTTATCCAGCCGCAGTGGAGTCTGCTCAGCAAGGACGTCGGTCCCAGCGTCTTGCTCAGTCTCACTCTGTACAGAGAGTTACTGCTGCTTCTTCAGCTTGTGCCATTAAGGCCAGTGCTGGTCAGCAGTGAGCGGACTTCTCTGGGACTAAGTCCTTGTCTGCACACACTGAGCATGCCCAGGGCAAGATCTCCCGTTGGAGATCGAGGGTCATGTGCTCAGGCTCTGCAGCACATTCCATTGGTCCTCTTGGCAGGTCTTGGAAGGGCAAAGTTTCTGTGGCCACTTCCTGTGCTGCAACTATATAAACTGCGCATGACCGCACGGCCATGCGCTAGTGTACAATTGTTAATGTGTGTATGTTGTGAGTGCAAGTCGTCCTTGGATACCCCTACCCTATTGAATGTCTGTTCGCGGAAGGTGTATGGTTGCTATCTAGCGCCCGACTTATCCTTCAGCACGAATCACACATTACAGAGTCCAGTTGCTGTGACCGCCAGTACGGCACCGTGCACTTCCTCTGTGCTTTCCTTACCCAAGCCTGGGTGGTTAGTGGCGTTCGTCAGTGCGGCACCGCATGCACTCTTGTGCCTTAATATTGTTATTTGGTTTCCTTACACACCCAGTTGCGGTGTTGTGCCAGCAAGAGTCTAATCGGACTTCAATCCTAGTTGGGGTTGAGTTCGCTGACTACTTGCTCGCGCTCTATGTGCGGTACCGCGGTCCTGTGACGCAACAGGATCGCTTCCTTCACGCTGGGTGAAGTTTAACCCACGTGTGTATTCTTATGAGTACCGCCATATAGTCCGTCATTACTTGGCAGCAGGTTCCATCTCTGCACGGTGGACCCCGGGCTGCGAACGCACCATACTCTATCTGTCTTATCATTTGGTGCGTTCCGCTAGCCCTAACAGTATGTCAAAGGACAAAGAGAAGTGGGAAAAAGATTTTTATTTTTCAAAATTCTGATTCATTACAATCTGAATGATTTGGTGGAAATTTGCAACAAATTCAATTAATTTAGAATCAATTTTCTCATCTCTGTTTCTTATACCTTTGCTTTATTCTACATTTTGGTCTCTTATGTCTCTTCAAATGCAAACTAATAACACAACTGAATTTACAGGTTTTAGTGACCAAAAATGTTGCCCGGCCTTTTAGTTCACCACTAAAGGTTTGGCTTTAACATGGAAAATGTTTTAAAAAGTCCTTGTTCCCATTACATGGGCTTTAAATGCTCTAATTTCCAGAATTACCATGTCTTTATGTATGTCTTTATGTATGTGTAGAAGGCTTTTTTATTTTTTATCACACATGCAAAAAAAGTCATGGTGCACTTTTATAGTTTACATTTTGGCGCCCTTTCTCTGGCCCAATCATATCAGACCTATTCATGAGAGATAACAAGAACCAATCAAACAGCACAAACTCATTTAAGCTGTTGCTGAGCCCCCAGTCAGATTAACCCCTGATAAACTGAACTCTGTTTAATACACTGGCAGGTCTGTGACATCATGCATCCATAAGCTTATGCTATCGTTTGGATGTGTCTAGGGCAAGAAAAGGAGCCCACATTGAACTGCACTGAGTAGGTATGAAACCGGGAGAGTTTTTCTTTTATTTGGAGCAGATTTCACATTTCTATCATTTTTTGTTGCTTTCCAGTAACTGGTCAAAGTGCACCATGACTTTTATATATATATATATACTAGCTGAAGAGCCCGGCGTTGCCTGGGCATAGTAAATATCTGTGGTTAGTTATAGCACCTCACTTCTCTTATTTTCCCATCATGCCTCTCATTTTCCGCCTCACATCTCTCATTTTCTCCCTCACTCCTCTCATTCCCCCCTAACACTTGTCATTTCGACCTCACATCTGTCATTTTCTGATCACTCCACTATTTTCCCTCACTCCTCTCATTTTGCACTCACACCTTTTCATTTTCACCTCACACCTCTCATTTTCACCTCAGTATATACCTGTGTGTCATCTCCCTTATATAAAGTATACACTTGTATGTCATCTCCTATATATAGTATATACCTGTATGTCATCTCCCCTGTATATAGTATATACCTGCTGTGTGTCATCTCCCCTGTATATAGTATATACCTGTATGTCATCTCCTCCTATATATAGTATATACCTGTATGTCATCTCCTCCTGTATATAGTATATACCTGTGTGTCATCTCCCCTGTATATAGTATATATCTGTGTGTCAACTCCTCCTGTATATAGTATATACCTGTATGTCATCTTCTATATATAGCATATACCTGTGTGTCATCTCCTCCTGTATATAGTATATACCTGTATGTCATCTCCTCCTGTATATAGTATGCACCTGTATGTCATCTCCTCCTCTATATAGTATATACCTGTGTGTCATCTCTCCTGTATATAGTAAATATCTGTGTGTCATCTCCCCTGTATATAGTATATACCTGTGTGTCATCTCCTCCTGTATTAGACCTCGTTCACACGTTATTTGCTCAGTATTTTTACCTCAGTATTTGTAAGCTAAATTGGCAGCCAGATAAATCCCCAGCCAACAGGAAGCCCTCCTCCTGGCAGTATATATTAGCTCACACATGCACATAATAGACAGGTCATGTGACTGACAGCTGCCTTATTTCCTATATGGTACATTTGTTGTAGTTTGTCTGCTTATTAATCAGATTTTTATTTTTGAAGGATAATACCAGACTTGTGTGTGTTTTTAGGGCGAGTTTCGTGTGTCAAGTTGTGTGTGTTGAGTTGCGTGTGGCGACATGCATGTAGCGACTTTTGAGAGATGAATTTTGTGTGGCAACATGCGTGTAGCAACTTTTTGTGTGTCAAATTGCATGTGACAGGTTAGTGTAGCAAGTTGTGTGCAGCAAGTTTTGTGCATGGCGAGTTTTGCACGTGGCGAGTTTTATGTGTGGTGCCTTTTCAGTATGTGCAAGTTTTGTGTGAGGCAACTTTTGCATATGTTGCAGCTTTTGTGCATGTGGCAATTTTTTCGCGTGTGCAAGTTTTGCGTGTGGCGAGTTTTCCATGAGGTGAGTTTTGCACTTGTGGCGAGTTTTGCAAGAGCCTAGTTTTTGCATGTGGCGAGTTCTGCGCATGGCGAGTTTTGAGTGGTGACTTTTGTGTTTCGACTTTTATGTGGCGAGGTTGGTGTATTTGTGGTGAAATGTGTGCTGAGGGTAATATGTGTTCAAGCATGTGGTAGTGTGTGGCGCATTTTGTGTGTGTGTTTATATCCCCGTGTGTGGTGAGTATCTCATGTCGGGGCCCCACCTTAGCAACTGTACGGTATATACTCTTTGGCGCCATCGCTCTCATTCTTTAAGTCCCCCTTGTTCACATCTGGCAGCTGTCAATTTGCCTCCTACACTTTTCCTTTCATTTTGTCGCATTATGTAGATAGGAGCAAAATTGTTTGGTGAATTGGAAAGCGTGGGGTTAAAATTTCACCTCACAACATAGCCTATGACGCTCTCGGGGTCCAGACGTGTGACTGTGCAAAATTTTGTGGCTGTAGCTGCGACGGTGCAGATGCCAATCCCGGACATACACACATACACACACACACATTCAGCTTTATATATTATATATATATATATATATATATATATATATATATAGTGAAAAAAATTGGAACAGCATCCAGAGAATACCTTCAGTCACGGTGCAAAGCTCATCCAGCCAGCTATCCAAATGGCCTCAAACAATACAAGAAAAAAAGAAAAGCAGCACCAAATAATAAAAAAATGATGTGGACTTTATTGCCTGAACGGCGTGGCAACGTTTCGGATATCAAATCCTTTCTCAAGCAGTGAACACATAGGTAAGACAATCTTATATATGCTACTCATATCAATCTCATTACAGAGCTCATTAAATATAATAATAGAAATATAAATAAGTTATAATAAATACCACTCCATGAAATTAGTGATTCCATGTAAAAAGAACATCTCCATTCAGTGTATTAACAATGAACAATAGACATAAAGTGTCGCGTGATTATTCCTAAAATATTCTTAATAATCAATTGTGAAACATTAAAATCAGGTGTACCCATCCTGATGAGCCATGAACATACAGTGGGGCAAAAAAGTATTTAGTCAGTCAGCAATAGTGCAAGTTCCACCACTTAAAAAGATGAGAGGCGTCTGTAATTTACATCATAGGTAGACATCAACTATGGGAGACAAACTGAGAAAAAAAACCCCAGAAAATCACATTGTCTGTTTTTTTAACATTTTATTTGCATATTATGGTAGAAAATAAGTATTTGGTCAGAAACAAAATTTCATCTCAATACTTTGTAATATATCCTTAGTTGGCAATGACAGAGGTCAAACGTTTTCTGTAAGTCTTCACAAGGTTGCCACACACTGTTGTTGGTATGTTGGCCCATTCCTCCATGCAGATCTCCTCTAGAGCAGTGATGTTTTTGGCTTTTCGCTTGGCAACACGGACTTTCAACTCCCTCCAAAGGTTTTCTATAGGGTTGAGATCTGGAGACTGGCTAGGCCACTCCAGGACCTTGAAATGCTTCTAACGAAGCCACTCCTTCGTTGCCCTGGCGGTGTGCTTTGGATCATTGTCATGTTGAAAGACCCAGCCACGTTTCATCTTCAATGCCCTTGCTGATGGAAGGAGGTTTGCACTCAAAATCTCACGATACATGGCCCCATTCATTCTTTCATGTACCCGGATCAGTCGTCCTGGCCCCTTTGCAGAGAAACAGCCCCAAAGCATGATGTTTCCACCACCATGCTTTACAGTAGGTATGGTGTTTGATGGATGCAACTCAGTATTCTTTTTCCTCCAAACACGACAAGTTGTGTTTCTACCAAACAGTTCCAGTTTGGTTTCATCAGACCATAGGACATTCTCCCAAAACTCCTCTGGATCATCCAAATGCTCTCTAGCAAACGTCAGACGGGCCCGGACATGTACTGGCTTAAGCAGTGGGACACGTCTGGCACTGCAGGATCTGAGTCCATGGTGGCGTAGTGTGTTACTTATGGTAGGCCTTGTTACATTGGTCCCAGCTCTCTGCAGTTCATTCACTAGGTCCCCCCGCGTGGTTCTGGGATTTTTGCTCACCGTTCTTGTGATCATTCTGACCCCACGGGGTGGAATTTTGCGTGGAGCCCCAGATCGAGGGAGATTATCAGTGGTCTTGTATGTCTTCCATTTTCTAATTATTGCTCCCACTGTTGATTTCTTCACTCCAAGCTGGTTGGCTATTGCAGATTCAGTCTTCCCAGCCTGGTGCAGGGCTACAATTTTGTTTCTGGTGTCCTTTGACAGCTCTTTGGTCTTCACCATAGTGGAGTTTGGAGTCAGACTGTTTGAGGGTGTGCACAGGTGTCTTTTTATACTGATAACAAGTTTAAACAGGTGCCATTACTACAGGTAATGAGTGGAGGAAAGAGGAGACTCTTAAAGAAGAAGTTACAGGTCTGTGAGAGCCAGAAATCTTGATTGTTTGTTTCTGACCAAATACTTATTTTCCACCATAATATGCAAATAAAATGTTAGAAAAACAGACAATGTGATTTTCTGGATTTTTTTTCTCAGTTTGTCTCCCATAGTTGAGGTCTACCTATGATGTAAATTACAGACGCCTCTCATCTTTTTAAGTGGTGGAACTTGCACTATTGCTGACTGACTAAATACTTTTTTGCCCCACTGTATGTAACTTACAAATATATTCCTTGATCTGCACGCCTCGGATCTCGGCGTTCATACCGCGCAACTGCGCATGACCGTGACGTCAGAGTCAATAGACCCATAATGCCACAGCCCGCAGCTGCGCAGAGTCACACCGAAGATCACAGGCGCCATGTTTACTAAGGGAGACCATTGCCCATAAGAATGAAGGAACAAAAACAAAATTACTATATACAGTTAATCTTTAATAGTATCTAGCAGTAACGGACTCATAGCTATTTTAAAGCAAGACATCGTGTGCACAGAAATAATTCCGTTATCTAGTATTTTTGAGCACCACCACTCAGACCAAACGCAAGCGTTACTATCATTCCTAATCCAAGGGATTTTCATGTGCCATGGACTAAAGGACCTGAGCATAAGCCCACTTAACTGTCACAGGATCAGGGGGACCCCTACATAAAGGAATAATGTCCCAAACCTAAATATGGAAGCAGAGACTAATTGGGGGGGGCAGAAACCCCCGACACCTCTCCACTCCATTTAAAGTGACAAAAAACGGTCCATATCCTATGGCCACCAGCTATATATCCCATTAAGGAAAAACAGACACTCAAACACATCGTGGTTGCTCCTGTATTAGTTTATTGTATTACACGACGCTATTATACAAATGAGTCCGATAATGCTATGACAACTCGAGTTTAATACAAAAAAATCTACAAAAAAAAAAAAAAATTATAAAAAATTTTTTTAAATGAGAAAGTATACAAAAAAATTTATATAACCATTTAGACCAACATTTTTATGGGCAAAAAAATTTTTTTGAAAAAAAAATAAAAAAATATAAGTTTCTCATATATTCATAGCACAGGACTGCACATCTGAAACAGAAAAAAAGACAAAAAGGAAAACATGTTAGTAATCCCTTAGTCAAGAATTTTTTTCAAAACCAATCAAGTCAGGGAAAGAATCAAAATCATCACCATGTTATACACAATTTCACATAATTTGGCTATACTTAAAATCTACATTCAGGCCATATGGCTTTAAAGTCTTAAGTCTCATAATCCACTCCATCTCCCTTCTTTTAAGTAGCTGAATTCGATCACCACCCCTTCTTTGGGCTGGTATTGTATCAATAATACGAAACCGAAGTTCCTTTTCTGTATGGGATTTTTCCGTAAAATGTTTCGAAACAGGTAAGTCCATGCGTTATTTCCTTATGGTATGTCGATGCTGATTGATTCTTGTTTTGAACTCACATGTAGTCTCACCGACATACCATAACAAGCAGGGACATTGTAGCAAATAGACCACATGGTCTGAATCACACGTCAAATAGTGCCGGATCTTGAACTCCTCATTAGTTTTAGGATGAGAGAAACTTTGGCCTTTGATCATTAAATTACAGTTTACGCATGACAAACACGGATAACATCCCCTCCTATCAATACCAGTCAATGTATTCTGGCCTTGTTTTTTAAAAGAGCCTATGTCTGATTTAATCAGGGTAGAGGCGATGGTGCGATTCCGTTTATAAGAAAAAATTGGGGGTTTGGCAAATTACACTTGTGTAACATTCCCCAGTGCTTACGTATGACATTCGCAACCACATTGCTTTCCTCACAATAGGTGGTTACAAAAGGGCGCGGTATGAACGCCGAGATCCGAGGCGTGCAGATCAAGGAATATATTTGTAAGTTACATATGTTCATGGCTCATCAGGATGGGTACACCTGATTTTAATGTTTCACAATTGATTATTAAGAATATTTTAGGAATAATCACGCGACACTTTATGTCTATTGTTCATTGTTAATACACTGAATGGAGATGTTCTTTTTACATGGAATCACTAATTTCATGGAGTGGTATTTATTATAACTTATTTATATTTCTATTATTATATTTAATGAGCTCTGTAATGAGATTGATATGAGTAGCATATATAAGATTGTCTTACCTATGTGTTCACTGCTTGAGAAAGGATTTGATATCCGAAACGTTGCCACGCCGTTCAGGCAATAAAGTCCACATCATTTTTTTATTATTTGGTGCTGCTTTTCTTTTTTTTGTATTGTTTGAGGCCATTTGGATAGCTGGCTGGATGAGCTTTGCACCGTGACTGAAGGTATTCTCTGGATGCTGTTCCAATTTTTTTCACTATTTTCCTTTCTGTGGAAATTTGCATCAGTTTTTTATTATTACTTTTTCTACTTTTTCCTTGTATTTCTTTAAGTATATTATAATTTTTTTGTGCTAAACGTGGACTATGGAGCACACGGTGCCTGAATCAGGCGTTTTTGCTTACACTAGTGAGGACGGAGAAAGAATCATTGGAGGGGTGGAAACTGACGCCACCTTCCTAAGCACACCATCGCTGCACGATTTAAAATTTAAATATGAGAATGTCTTGAAAAAATCTACTACCCTGCAATTACACCTTACTACGCTCAGTGAATACTATAAGGCTAAAAAAATCCCGAGAGGTCTCCGTTCAAATACCCGTCCGAATTTGATGATTAATGACTCTTTTTTCTGTGGGAAATTCAGCATGATATCAAATAAATACGGCCTAGATATAATTTTGCTGAATATTGAGTTCCTACAACATGAACTAAGTAAGATCAATGTGGAAATCCCTGTGCTAGAGTCTGGGATAAAGTGCCTTATGAGGGATGATGAATGGAACAATTTTAAAGAAAATTTAAAAACTAAGTTTGACAAATTACGTCTGGAGTTGGAAGATGTGAAAAGGAGAAAGTGGAACCGCGATATGGACGATTATAAAGAGGGGAATATCTATAATTGGCAAAAGGACAATGCAGGAGCTTGGAGGAAGAAAGGTTTTTTCTTTCAGAGGGACTCTTGTTATGCATGTACTGATAAATCTCTTATCTAACCATGATTTGTTTAGGTCCAGATCCTACCAAAGAAAAAATGAAAACAGTAGGAAAAGAGGAGGAAAGAAACATCATAGACAACAAAAAAGAGAAAAAAGGGAAAAACAAATCATTAGTAGAGAAACAGATGGCGACGAGGAGCAAAGATCAAGCTTGATTGTCAACATCTCGGATAAAACACTCTCTAAAGAACAGGTATCTGTATTGAACAAAGGTCTGTCGTTTGGACTCAGTACACATGTTGATTGGTTTCAGCTTAGCGTTGACCTACAAAATTTCTTCAGGCTGATTAAATTGAAGGAGTGGTTTAGTTCTAGCCCTTATAGTGGGAAAACTCCTATGAGTGAACTTAATTTACAAAACCTAGCCCTTAAGAAAAAAAGCAGTTTCACCCCATCTGAGAACTCACCAGCGATTGACGCATTTATATCTGCGGTAAATAATGATATTGAGAAACTGAGGGATGAATGTTCTAAGGAGTTTAAATACCCAAATATGACGAGGGGGGAAGTTAGAGCCCTACAAGATTTGATGGAAGATGATAAAATTATTATAAAAAAAGCCGATAAAGGCGGTGCAGTAGTTTTACTGAATAAAAATGATTATGTAGATGAGATTAAAAGACAGTTGGCGGACCCGGGGGTGTACGAGAGACTTACATGTGATCCTAAATTTGCTATCGCTAGAGAAATTAAGACTGTTATGGATAGTGCCCTGGATAATAAAATTATTGATCAGGATCTGTATGATTTTTTGATTGTCAAGTTTCCAGTTACTCCAGTGCTGTATACACTGCCCAAGATCCATAAGTCTCTGGGTGTAACTCTATTCTGTCTAACATTGGAATCCTTCTGGACAAGGTTCTCAATCCTATTGCAAGCAATGCAGAATCATTTATTAGGGATACGGCTGATTTCTTGGAAAAAGTGAATGGTATAGAGATAGTGGGTGAAGTGTTGTTGGCCTCTTTCGATGTCACATCGCTTTACACATCTATTGACCATGGTCGAGGGCTGGATGCGATCCGTAGGAAGTTGGTGTCTACACAATATTCTGCTGAAACAAGGGAATTTATATTACAACTATTGAAATTGGTATTGACGAAAAATTATTTTTTATTTGGAGATTTTTTTTATTTGCAATTACGCGGGACCGCCATGGGCGCGAACATGGCGCCCGCGTATGCAAATATTGTTATGAGTACTTTGGAGGAGGACCTCGTCTATGTGTCCCACCACTTCAGCTATGTAGCGGCGTGGTGGAGATACATAGACGATGTCTTCCTCCTATGGTCAGGGACAAGAGACCAATTACTCAAATTTCATGAATATCTCAATACGATTGACGAGACAATCAAATTCACCCTTGTATACTCGGAAGATAATATACAATTTTTGGATGTAAATGTCCAAAGGGTGAATGGTAAGTTGGCGACTCAGTTATATATAAAAGCCACTGATAAGAATGATTTGTTACTTTTTAGTAGTCAACATCCAGAGAAAATGAAAGAGTCCATCCCATATAGTCAGTTGATACGAATTAAAAGAATTGAGAGCAATGAAGACTTTCTAGTAAAATCTATGGAGGGGACTCTTAGAAAATTTTCAGAAAGAGGGTACCCAAGAAATTTATTGCAAAGACAAAAGAACAGAGTTGATGTACTGCACAGAGAAAATCTACTTCAGAAAAAATTGCGTCCTAAAGAACTTAATCGCATCCCTTTTGTAACCACCTATTGTGAGGAAAGCAATGTGGTTGCGAATGTCATACGTAAGCACTGGGGAATGTTACACAAGTGTATACCCCAGGTAACAGAATTTGCCAAACCCCCAATTTTTTCTTATAAACGGAATCGCACCATCGCCTCTACCCTGATTAAATCAGACATAGGCTCTTTTAAAAAACAAGGCCAGAATACATTGACTGGTATTGATAGGAGGGGATGTTATCCGTGTTTGTCATGCGTAAACTGTAATTTAATGATCAAAGGCCAAAGTTTCTCTCATCCTAAAACTAATGAGGAGTTCAAGATCCGGCACTATTTGACGTGTGATTCAGACCATGTGGTCTATTTGCTACAATGTCCCTGCTTGTTATGGTATTTCGGTGAGACTACATGTGAGTTCAAAACAAGAATCAATCAGCATCGACATACCATAAGGAAATAACGCATGGACTTACCTGTTTCGAAACATTTTACGGAAAAATCCCATACAGAAAAGGAACTTCGGTTTCGTATTATTGATACAATACCAGCCCAAAGAAGGGGTGGTGATCGAATTCAGCTACTTAAAAGAAGGGAGATGGAGTGGATTATGAGACTTAAGACTTTAAAGCCATATGGCCTGAATGTAGATTTTAAGTATAGCCAAATTATGTGAAATTGTGTATAACATGGTGATGATTTTGATTCTTTCCCTGACTTGATTGGTTTTGAAAAAAATTCTTGACTAAGGGATTACTAACATGTTTTCCTTTTTGTCTTTTTTTCTGTTTCAGATGTGCAGTCCTGTGCTATGAATATATGAGAAACTTATATTTTTTTATTTTTTTCAAAAAAATTATTTTGCCCATAAAAATGTTGGTCTAAATGGTTATATATATTTTTTTGTATACTTTCTCATTTAAAAAAATTTTTTATAATATTTTTTTTTTTTTGTAGATTTTTTTGTATTAAACTCGAGTTGTCATAGCATTATCGGACTCATTTGTATAATAGCGTCGTGTAATACAATAAACTAATACAGGAGCAACCACGATGTGTTTGAGTGTCTGTTTTTCCTTAATGGGATATATAGCTGGTGGCCATAGGATATGGACCGTTTTTTGTCACTTTAAATGGAGTGGAGAGGTGTCGGGGGTTTCTGCCCCCCCAATTAGTCTCTGCTTCCATATTTAGGTTTGGGACATTATTCCTTTATGTAGGGGTCCCCCTGATCCTGTGACAGTTAAGTGGGCTTATGCTCAGGTCCTTTAGTCCATGGCACATGAAAATCCCTTGGATTAGGAATGATAGTAACGCTTGCGTTTGGTCTGAGTGGTAGTGCTCAAAAATACTAGATAACGGAATTATTTCTGTGCACACGATGTCTTGCTTTATAATAGCTATGAGTCCGTTACTGCTAGATACTATTAAAGATTAACTGTATATAGTAATTTTGTTTTTGTTCCTTCATTCTTATGGGCAATGGTCTCCCTTAGTAAACATGGCGCCTGTGATCTTCGGTGTGACTCTGCGCAGCTGCGGGCTGTGACATTATGGGTCTATTGACTCTGACGTCACGGTCATGCGCAGTTGCGCGGTATGAACGCCGAGATCCGAGGCGCGCAAATCAAGGAATACATTTGTAAGTTACATATGTTCATGGCTCATCAGGATGGGTACACCTGATTTTAATGTTTCACAATTGATTATTAAGAATATTTTAGGAATAATCACGCGACACTTTATGTCTATTGTTCATTGTTAATACACTGAATGGAGATGTTCTTTTTACATGGAATCACTAATTTCATGGAGTGGTATTTATTATAACTTATTTATATTTCTATTATTATATTTAATGAGCTCTGTAATGAGATTGATATGAGTAGCATATATAAGATTGTCTTACCTATGTGTTCACTGCTTGAGAAAGGATTTGATATCCGAAACGTTGCCACGCCGTTCAGGCAATAAAGTCCACATCATTTTTTTATTATTTGGTGCTGCTTTTCTTTTTTTCTTGTATATATATATATATATATATGTATATATATATATATATATATTCAATGCATATATATTGAATAAGATGGATTTTTTTAGGACAACTACAGGTTTTCTGAACTATAAATACCCCATAATATGCTCAAAGTAACCAGCAAAACTGAGGATTGGCACAGTCTGAACACTTAGTTGTATCTGAAGGTTGCTAAGTTCTTTTTATATACTGTTATATACTAACAGTAAACACAGAGAATCTGTCCATTCGCACATATTTAAAACATTTTCAGACTCTGTCACTCTCTTATTGGCATTTCCTTGGGCGAATTGTCCTCAAAGGTAGCCTGTTACCATGAAACTCATGAGATACAATGTCTTAACAGATCTCCTAAATATGAAATGAGAGGAGGTGTACTCTTCAAACAGTTACCAAGTTTTTCTCCAGAGCAATAATCATTAAACATGTTTCTTGTTTCAAAAAATAAAGCTCAATTATTAGTTAGGGATAGATTGTGAAGTTATTTTTAAAATGTGTTACAGAATTTGCTTTTGAATTTTTAGTTATACATGGCAATTTATAATCACACAGGTACACAGCTAATGTTGCAAGACAAAACTGTAATAACAAATAGGTTTGCAGGGATCCAAATATTGAAATCTCTAGTATAGGTCGTCAACATGAAATTGGTGGGGTCTCATTCTATACACCCCACAATCAGCATTTTAGTGTGCACTACGGAGTCTTCTACTATTTTTGCCTACTTAGTAGACATTTTCTGGGTTTTTCAGTGTTGTTCTATTGAAGGGAATGGAAAATGTTGCAATACCCAGCACTGCAGCACCGGTACAGGTAAACAGAGCAAAAGAGGCTGCAGCACTTGTGGTTCAGCACAGCTCCTTCAAGTAAACCTAAAAAGGAATCTGTCACTAGGTTTTAGCTACCCTGTCTGAGAGCAGCGTGATGCAACAGCTGAGACCGTGATTCAGTAACATATCACTTACTAGGCCATTCTATGAATGCTTAGCTTTGCATAACCCCGCCCAAATCACTGCGAATACACTGCCAATCAGTGCTGGGGGCGGGGTTATGCAGAGCTTATGAATATGGAGGACTACCTGGTGGCAGGTTTACTAGTCCTCTAGTGATAATTTACTGTTGATAAAACTGTGATTTTATCAAAACTACAGCATGCAGCCCATGTAAGTGACATATTGCTGGTATCAGGGTCAACGTGTCTACATTATGTTGCTCTCAATTTAGGTTACAAAAACCTGGTAACAGATTCACTTTAAGTGAGAGTGGATCAATTTGTGCACCTATGTAGTCTTCACTTGACCAGGATATCACTATAGCATGCTCCTTGTTCACCTAAAGCAACCAGAAATCTTACAAATTTTGACTACAGAAAATGTGATAGAAACATGCAGTACTTTTAATTGTACAGTCCAGTGAATGCACTTTTTCAGCTGTACCTTTAAAAGTACAAATTAGGATAATCATTTGGGTAATCCTATTCCATTAGCACATCCCTCACAAGCAAACCCTCACGCTCTTAATAAATCCATTTCGGTTGACCTGCTTATTTTTTTAAGTAAGGACTTGTGTTGCAGAAATGGATTTCTATAGGTTGCACCATTAACTAGAGTCAGTGGACCAGTTATATTGAATCAGTTTTGAAGCTGTTATTCCCTAGTAAATTCGCCACTCTGTGTTGCATTACATACTCTCAATTATCATAGGCGAGAGATCCACTTTGTTCTGTGTACTGTACCATAACAAACCAATAAAGTAAATTCAGAGGAGCAACACATTTAAAAGGAATTAATTTCCATGGAAGCTCTTTAAATTGAAAACATTGACACTTATTATAATAATAATCAATGAATTTATTTTAAATGTGGTTTTATTTGAGTGGATGTTTTAGGAATTGTAACAACAGCGCTGAAAAAAGAGAAGACTATTTGTCTTAAAATGTAACTCAAATTCAGAGATGCACAAAATGAAATATTGAAGGGATTTTTAAACTATATAAATTTGGATAGCTCATGCTTACGATAGGCCATCAATATTATATTTGACTATTGGCAGCCTCTTGTGTGAGTGTCACAGCATATTTCATGCTTGCAAGAGCTTGTAGGACTGTTTATAACAATCATTCAGCATATTGTTACAGTTGATACAGTGCTGCAATATCTTAAACAGGTGATCGGTGAAGATGTACATAATTGAACACTCATCTACTATATAAAGCTGAATGTGTGTGTGTGTGAGTGTGTGTATGTGTGTATGTCCGGGATTGGCATCTGCACCGTCGCAGCTACAGCCACAAAATTTTGCACAGTCACACGTCTGGACCCTGAGAGCGTCATAGGCTATGTTGTGAGGTGAAATTTTAACCCCGCGCGTTCCAATTCACCAAACAATTTTGCCCCTATCTACATAATGGGGAAAAAGTGAAAGGAAAAGTGTTGGAGGATTCGCAGCTACAGCCACAAAATTTTGCACAGTCACACGTCTGGACCCCGAGAGCGTCATAGGCTATGTTGTGAGGTGAAATATTAACCCCGCGCTTTCCAATTCACCAAACAATTTTGCCCCTATCTACATAATGGGAAAAAATTAAAGGAAAAGTGTAGGAGGCAAATTGACAGCTGCCAGATGTGAACAAGGGGGACTTAAAGAATGAGAGCGATGGCACCAAAGAGTATATACCGTACAGTTGCTAAGGTGGGGCCTCGACATGGGATACTCACCACACACGGGGATATGAACACACACAAAATGCGCCACACACTACCACGTGCTTGAACACATATTACCCTCAGCACACATTTCACCACACATACACCAACCTCGCCACATAAAAGTCGAAACACAAAAGTCGCCACTCAAAACTCGCCACGTGCAGAACTCGCCACATGCAAAAACTAGGCTCTTGCAAAACTCGCCACAAGTGCAAAATTCTCCTCATGAAAAACTCGCCACACGCAAAACTTGCACACGCGGAAAAATTGCCACATGCACAAAAGTTGCAACACATGCAAAAGTTGCCTCACACAAAACTTGCACATACTCAAAAGGCACCACACATAATACTCGCAGCGCGCAAAACTCGCCATGCGCAAAACTTGCTGCACACAACTTGCTACACTAACCTGTCACATGCAACTCGACACACAAAAAGTTGCTACACGCATGTTGCTACACAAAACTCATCTCACAAAAGTCGCTACATGCATGTCGCCACACGCAACTCAACACACACAACTTGACAAACGAAACTCGCCCTAAAACACACACAAGTCTGGTATTATCCTTCAAAAATAAAAATCTGATTAATAAGCAGACAAACTACAACAATTGCACCATATAGGAAATACGGCAGCTGTCAGTCACATGACCTGTCTATTATGTGTATGTGTGAGCTAATATATACTGCCAGGGGGAGGGCTTCCTGTTGGCTTGGGATTTATCAGGCTGCCAATTTAGCTTACAAATACTGAGGTAAAAATACTGAGCAAATATGCTATATATAGAAGATGACATGCAGGTATATACTATATGCAGGAGGAGATGACACTCAGATATATACTGTATACAGGGGAGATGACACACAGGTATATACTATATACAGGAGGAGATGACATACAGGTATATGCTATATATAGAAGATGACATGCAGGTATATACTATATGCAGGAGGAGATGACACTCAGATATATACTATATACAGGGGAGATGACACACAGGTATATACTATATACAGGAGGAGATGACATACAGGTATATACTATATATAGAAGGAGATGACATTCAGGTATATACTATATATAGGGGAGATGACACACAGCAGGTATATACTATATACAGGGGAGATGACATACAGGTATATACTATATACAGGAGATGACATACAGATGTATACTATATACAGTGGGGCAAAAAAGTATTTAGTCAGTCAGCAATAGTGCAAGTTCCACCACTTAAAAAGATGAGAGGCGTCTGTAATTTACATCATAGGTAGACCTCAACTATGGGAGACAAACTGAGAAAAAAGATCCAGAAAATCACATTGTCTGTTTTTTTAACATTTTATTTGCATATTATGGTGGAAAATAAGTATTTGGTCAGAAACAAAATTTCATCTCAATACTTTGTAATATATCCGTTGTTGGCAATGACAGAGGTCAAACGTTTTCTGTAAGTCTTCACAAGGTTGCCACAAACTGTTGTTGGTATGTTGGCCCATTCCTCCATGCAGATCTCCTCTAGAGCAGTGATGTTTTTGGCTTTTCGCTTGGCAACACGGACTTTCAACTCCCTCCAAAGGTTTTCTATAGGGTTGAGATCTGGAGACTGGCTAGGCCACTCCAGGACCTTGAAATGCTTCTTACTAAGCCACTCCTTCGTTGCCCTGGCAGTGTGCTTTGGATCATTGTCATGTTGAAAGACCCAGCCACGTTTCATCTTCAATGCCCTTACTGATAGAAGGAGGTTTGCACTCAAAATCTCACGATACATGGCCCCATTCATTCTTTCATGTACACGGATCAGTCGTCCTGGCCCCTTTGCAGAGAAACAGCCCCAAAGCATGATGTTTCCACCACCATGCTTTACAGTAGGTATGGTGTTTGATGGATGCAACTCAGTATTCTTTTTCCTCCAAACACGACAAGTTGTGTTTCTACCAAAAAGTTCCAGTTTGGTTTCATCAGACCATAGGACATTCTCCCAAAACTCCTCTGGATCATCCAAATGCTCTCTAGCAAACTTTAGACGGGCCCGGACATGTACTGGCTTAAGCAGTGGGACACGTCTGGCACTGCAGGATCTGAGTCCATGGTGGCGTAGTGTGTTACTTATGGTAGGCCTTGTTACATTGGTCCCAGCTCTCTGCAGTTCATTCACTAGGTCCCCCCGCGTGGTTATGGGATTTTTGCTCACCGTTCTTGTGATCATTCTGACCCCACGGGGTGGGATTTTGCGTGGAGCCCCAGATCGAGGGAGATTATCAGTGGTCTTGTATGTCTTCCATTTTCTAATTATTGCTCCCACTGTTGATTTTTTTCACTCCAAGCTGGTTGGCTATTGCAGATTCAGTCTTCCCAGCCTGGTGCAGGGCTACAATTTTGTTTCTGGTGTCCTTTGACAGCTCTTTGGTCTTCACCATAGTGGAGTTTGGAGTCAGACTGTTTGAGGGTGTGCACAGGTGTCTTTTTATACTGATAACAAGTTTAAACAGGTGCCATTACTACAGGTAATGAGTGGAGGAAAGAGGAGACTCTTAAAGAAGAAGTTACAGGTCTGTGAGAGCCAGAAATCTTGATTGTTTGTTTCTGACCAAATACTTATTTTCCACCATAGTATGCAAATAAAATGTTAGAAAAACAGACAATGTGATTTTCTGGATTTTTTTTTCTCAGTTTGTCTCCCATAGTTGAGGTTTACCTATGATGCAAATTACAGACGCCTCTCATCTTTTTAAGTGGTGGAACTTGCACTATTGCTGACTGACTAAATACTTTTTTGCCCCACTGTATAAGGGAGATGACAAACATGTATATACTGAGGTGATGAGGTGAAAATGAGAGGTGTGAGGTGAAAATGAAAAGGTGTGAGTGCAAAATGAGAGAAGTGAGGAAAAATAGTGGAGTGATCTGAAAATGACAGATGTGAGGTTGAAATGACAAGTGTTAGGGGGGAATGAGAGGAGTGAGGGAGAAAATGAGAGGTGTGAGGGAGAAAATGAGAGATGTGAGGGGGAAAATGAAAGATGTGATTGGGAAAATGAGAGGCGTGATGGGAAAATAAGAGAAGTGAGGTGCTATAACTAACCACAGATATTTACTATGCCCAGGCAACGCCGGGCTCTTCAGCTAGTTGTTCTTATATTGATGGTCTTGTGTAAGGAGAAGCCATCAATTTAAATGGCTGCATAATCCCTTCAAAGATGTGAAGTTCCCCAATATCAATTACCTAAGTAAAGAACAGGGCATCTATAGTAATATTTCCTAGAGCACATCGACATCATTCTCCCATGTGTCTGATGTCTCAGACCAGTGGGGGAATTCACATCACTGTTTCATTCCTGCTGTAAAGAACAGTGAAGCACTTCAGAGTATGGAAGAACATTATACATGGAACCATTATATTGTATGGCGGTGTCACGAGGGTGTCATGTCCCCCTAGAAGATCTTGAGTTAGACGTTCACTTCGAGTAATTAATCACAGGTCTTCTTTAGAGATGGTGTGATTTGCATCCCATATTAAATGGATTTAGTTCTGGTGCTGAAGAGGTTAACAACCCGTTGTATGCTGGTCAGAAACATGCAGCTCCATTTCAGCTGCTTGTGATCTGGCCATTACCTCTTCCTATATAAACTGATCAGACCTTTTTGTCATTGCAAGTGAACGATTTGTCTTCATGTGCTGTGTGCTAAAGCTAAGTGTTTGGAGTAGAGTTGTTACAGAAGTGATCCTTGGTTTGCTGTATTACGTGTGTGATTATCTCCTGGTCTCTGTTCCCATTTAGTTTATTAATTCCTGTCTCTATTCTCTTCCTTATTGTTGGCTAGTGCTTTTGTATGATAGAGGATTTCTGTTATCCCTGTTTTGTCTTTTATATCTTATTTACATTACATTTCTGTCCCATGCCTCTTGGGACAGAGGAGGGGAAAGATCAGGTTTGAACAGGAGCGTAGTAAGATCAGAGACTTGGGCCTCCATACCTTCAAGAATACTCCCAGGACAAGGTTAGTTAGGATCCCAGTTCCAGGGACAGTTTGAGGCCCCCACCTTCTTTACCAAAAACTGTCACAGAATGACAGGAGGACTATGTGGGACCCAATGTTCTGGATGGAGGACTATGTGAGACCATTATACTGTATAGAGGACTATGTGGGACTCGTTAAACTATACCGAGGGCTCTATGGGCCCATTATTCTGTATTAAGAACTATATGGTCCCATTATACTGTACAGAAGATTATGTGGGCCCATTATATTGTATGAAGACCATGTGGGGCCCATCATACTGTGTGGAGGGTTGTGTGGGGATCACAGTTGGGTTACCATACTGTGCGTGGGAAGGGTACTGTGGAAGAATTCACGGTGGGGATTTCGTACTGTGTTGGGGGGGCACTTTTGTTGGCATCATACTTTATTATCTATATTTATCAATTCAACGTGTTCATCCTTTGTAATTACATATTTAAGGCTATATACTTTTTACTGCTCTTACATAACAAATTATATTATTCCAGTATGCCCCATTTGAGATTATGTGTTTATTTTATCCAAAGATCTATTAATTAAAATGCATTTTGTTCATGGGAGACTTTTTGAGTTTGTTTCCATATGAAAATGTTCATTGTTATATTTGATAAGTAAAAACTTCCTGAATTGTAAACTTTTTTTTATAAATATCAAGTTTATATTTTCTCCCTTTGTGTTTTTGAGTTTGACATCCCTGCTTCTCTAATCGCCAACAGGCTACTTACTTTAGTTTGCTACAGTCTGTAATCTGTGCTCAAACTATAGACTACTGTAAACTCCATTCCACTTTAGTTTGTTGATATGTTTGAAGGTCATCTACATGGAATTTGCACTATATTACTATGCCACAGTCTTGACTTTCATGGGGATCACTGTAAGGTAATGACTAAGTCATTACACATCGTGTTCAGCAGTGGTTTGATGGCTCTCATTCAAAGCTTCCTTCTAAATCCCTGAAAAACTTTAAACAGATGTAGCTCTAACAGAGCACCCGTTCATTGATCTCTTCAGATCATGCTTCTGAACACCCAGCAAAGCGAGATTCGGGCATATGCACCGACAGGGCTATAGACAATAATGGTGCCGAGAGAGCAAGCATGTGCTCTGTCATGTATCATTTTCAGGCTTGAATTCCTACTGTAGATAGACACCCAGACACAGTCTACTACGTCTAAAGGTACCTTCACACATAACGATATCGTTAACGATATCATTGCTTTTTGTGACGTAGCAACGATATCGTTAAGGAAATCGCTATGTGTGACAGCGACCAACGATCAGGCCCCTGCTGGGTGATCGTTGGTCGCTGAACAAAGTCCTGAACTTTATTTCGTCGCTGGATCTCCCGTGGACATCGCTGGATCGGCGTGTGTGACACCGATCCAGCGATGTCTTCACTGGTAACCAGGGTAAACATCGGGTTACTAAGCGCAGGGCCGCGCTTAGTAACCCGATGTTTACCCTGGTTACCAGCGTAAAAGTAAAAAAAAACAAACACTACATACTTACCTAACGCTGTCTGTCCCCAGCGCTGTGCTCTGCACTTCTCCTGTACTGGCTGTGAGCGTCGGTCAGCCGGAAAGCAGAGCGGTGACGTCACCGCTCTGCTTTCTGGCCGCTGTGCTCACAGCCAGTACAGGAGGAGTGCAGAGAAGCAGAGCGCCGGGGACAGACAGCGGTAGGTAAGTATGTAGTGTTTGTGTTTTTTTACTTTTAGGATGGTATCCAGGGTAAACATCGGGTTACTAAGCGCGGCCCTGCGCTTAGTAACCCGATGTTTACCCTGGTTACCCAGGGACTTCGGGATCGTTGGTCGCTGGAGAGCTGTCTGTGTGACAGCTCTCCAGCCACCAAACAGCGACGCTGCAGCGATCCGGATCGTTGTTGGTATCGCTGCAGCGTCGCTTAATGTGAAGGGACCTTAAGTGTCTGCCTCCAGTAGGCACACACACCCAAAAATGATGCATAATAGAGCACACGTTCGCTTGTCAGCACCAATATAGTCTATAGCCCTTTGTGCTCTGTCACACCCTTCAGTTAGTACGTGTAGACATGTGGATAGGTACTTTTCCACCATGTCATTGAAACACTGCCTGCTGCTAATACCAACTGTATAGGGTGGTGGTGCTGGATGTTATGGAGTGCTGAGGAAGGTTGCCCACATTTCAGCCTTGCTAACCCTCCCTTCCGAGGTGTTGCCGGTGATTCAACTGCATTTGTGACTTCTTCCTTCTCCTCTGCGTTGTTTTTCTTTGGCTCATCTGTGCCAGGCTGCCCAGAGACAGCGGCAAGCTGTTCTTGGTGGCAGGTGTATCGTATTGGTTCTCTACCAGCCATGCTCCAGTGATGCCCGTGATCTGCTTTGAGTGTCAAATTGCTGTGAACACAGTTTTTCTTCCTCATCCTCATCCTCACTAAACTGTCCCCTGGCTGGACAGTAGTATACCTGGTCACGGTTGGTACAGGAACCCACCCTCCAAGCCTTGTGTGCATGACTATCCTAATAATGGTGTGAATGGTCCTTGTTCTTCCTCTTCCTCCTGTGCAATCACCTCATCCATCATTTTCTGAAGTGTTTTTTTCTAGCAGGCATAGAAGTGGGATTGTAATGCAGATGATGGCATCATCAGTAGTGATGAGTGTACATTTCAATGTTCAGTTCAGATTTCGATCGCAGAATTTTTAATATTCACCAATTAATTTGTCAAATAGTCACTGATCGCCATTCATTTCAATGGAAGGCAAAAACAAATGCACGCACAACACCTTATAATGGCCCCAAATGCTGCCAAAACACAGCTAATGAGGGACAGACACTAGGAAAGTGGCCTCGATTCACCAACAGTACAAATTGTAGCATGGCTCTGCAGAAATCAGCCAGGCATGAGGTATCGGGGTCTGGGACAGCTTAGCAGCTTTCAATTGAACGTCACAGTAAGACGAGGTGTGGGGGGATTGGTGTAGGCCTCCTTTGCTGGGAACCCTGATGCCACATTTAACACCTCTGCCAGCTTTCATGCTGAGCCACACTCAGCTGGCACAAATACCAGTATCATAGACTACCATTGACAATGGTAATTATTGGCAGACAATACCAAAGTGGCATCAATTTCACCGCAGTAGAAATATTATAACAGGGACCGACAGGTCTTCCACTATGCCCAATCCAGCAGATGGACACCCAACCAGGAGTTTTCACATTTTAAAAAATGAAGGCATAACAAAGCAAAAGTGCAATAAATGTCACGAGAATAGAAATTGTATAATTGGGACCGACAAGTCTTCCACTACTGCAAATGTATACCAACCATGACTGTTCACATTTCCCCAATTTGTGCTAACATCAGCAGCAACAGCAGCCACAGAAGGCACACTTAAACAGTGCAGTTAAGTGATATTAATTCATCGCTCTAAAAAATGCAATATCACCTACTCTGTAAAGTCTGTGATTAGGGTGCAAAAGTCCTTGGAGATGTGAGGCAAGCTGGAAGACCAAAATGTGAAATGGTCCAAACCCTCCCTGATGGTATTCATATTCAGTTCTAGATGCTCCTGCACCATCCTCTCCATTCGTTCGCCACATGTAAGATTTGGACTCTGTTGTGCTGGTGCATGAGCTGGTAAAAGTGTCAAGAGGACTCAAATTAATTGCTTCTTCCACTTACACCACTGCTGCTGGAAATATAGAGCTGCGATGCGAACTGTGTGCTTCACTGCTGTCTTGGGGAAAAGCTCTCTTAAGGTTGTGTAAAAGCGTGTTTCAATACTCCAGCATTCGTGAGTCCATTTCCAGGGTGGGAAGCATCTGACAAAATTTGGTTTTAAAACATGGATCTAACAAGTGGCAACCCCGTAGTCAGCAGTATCCCTAATCATAACTATGCAGGGATCATGTTGCAGATAGTGCAGCAAGAAGGCGCTCATATGTCGGGCTCTACCATAAGGTCCAAGGCCATGCTGTGTTGGTGGCTGGGTAACATGAAGACTTGCTTCCTCTGTCCCCTCCCACCAACCATGAACAACAGAGGGGGAAGTATTATCATCTTCATCTGACAGTTGCTCGCCCATCACATCTTCCTTGCACCTTCGATAACAGTTTGTCTGTTAAAACCAGCCCCCCTCGATTGCAGTAATCCACCCTTCCTTGACACCCGCCTGTGTGACGACAGTCTGGAACTTAGAGACAATGCTATCCTTTCCGCATCCTCCTCTGCTTCCTCCTCTTCTTCTGGCACCACCATCTCCTCCTGCAGGCTATTCAAAGTCTGCTCCAGCATATAGATGAATAATTATGCTGATGACTGCATTGTCAGCGCTAAACTTCTTAGTATCCATTTTGAACTCGTGCAGAAGGGTGCAGAGGTCCTTAATCTGTCGCCACTCCGTAAATGTGATATGCGCCACGTCTGTACTGCATTGGCCCAGGCTATATGACATGACAAACTGTGTCAGGGCTTATTGCTGCTGCCACAGTCGCTGCAACATGTGCAGAGTGGAATTCCATCATGTCGGCACATCGCATATCAATCTAACTGGCATGGACAAAGACCTCTGATATCAATGCAAGATGACCTGAGGGGTGCAAACGATGGATATGAGCTCACAGCTTATGAGCTTACTGGAGCAGCTCACCCAGGCTTTGATAGTGGCGGAGAAAATGCTGTACCACCAGGTTGAGGATGTGAGCCATTCAAGGCACGTGCATAAACTTGCTTCACCATAGGTCCGCCAACAGGCTCGCACCATTATTGGATTCGGCCTTCCCGGGATGCAGGTTCAGCGGAGACAGCCATTGAACAAACTCAGCCTGGAGAGCTGTCCACAACTATTCATCTGTATGACTGCGATCTCCAAGGCATACCAATTTTAATACTGCTCGATTGCGGTAAGGCCTGGCTGCGCAGTATGGAGGTGGTGGGGATTCACTCTGCACTATTGGAACATGTGTCTCATTAAGGCAGAGGTTGAGGGTGCAGGTGGAAGCCCTAGAGGAGATAGAGGAGGAGACAGAAGCAATGAAGGAAGTGTTAAATGTTGAGGTTTGTCCTGCAAGCCTTGAGGATTCCAAGACTTGTGGAGCAGCGCCTGCCTCCACAGCCATAAGAGTAACCCAGTGCCTAGTCAGTGAGATGAAATGCCATTGGCCATGCTTACCTGTCCTAGTGTCTGCACCCTGGCAGACAGAGATTTAGTCAAGTAATGGGTTATGTTGTCTACGACATGCTGGTGTAGTGTAGGCACAGCTTCTTAGAAAAGTAATGGCATCTGGGCAATTGGTAATGGGGGCTGCACCATGACCGCATAGAGATATACACATGCGCTTTCAGCAATCTGATTGGTGCAGCTACACATGTGACCACAGTTTGTCACACCTAACTCCTGGCATCCTGGCGCCCTCACATGCACACAGCGCCCAGCGCGCATGCGCGGTATCTCTGGTACAGAGTGCCGCGTCACTTCCGGTAGGAGGGGCCATACTTCCGGTATGGCGTTGCCCACGGTGGCACTAAAACTTGCCGCTTTCCCTATCCTCATATGCCACAACCGCAGGGCGCGGGAGCGCCGCTTACACAAGACATCCCCTTTCTTGCGTGCCACACTTGACAGGACACGGAGGCGCCGCCCACACATGACATCAAGGATTATACAGGCATCCTATCTGCCCTCCTTTAGCCCATTATGCTGCACCACCACTGCCTCTTCAGACTCTCTTAAACTAGATGTACATCGTCCACAGGCCCACCACAAACGTGACGGCCTCCTTATTGGACAATCACCTTCCGTTGAGAATCTACATGCCCCCATCTTGTTCCCTGTTAAGGTAATCAAATAGCACTAACTAACTAATTACACCATTATCATTGCATTGGTGGGAATCAATCCCCTACTCTATATATCGTTCTTTCCCTATGATGCCCCCCTAACATGACCATTTACATCCGGGATGACATGGGGACTTTTGATACATCTAGACGCTCCACATATTTTACTCGTGTTAATTTATATATAACTCTGTTATACTATTATCCATCACAGCGACAGTTTATATGCTAAGGGATTTATCCTCCTGCCCAACGCCTGCCACTCGTATGGGTGTTTAATTGTGCACCAAGGTAACTAGCTTATGCTTTGTCTGTTATCTCCAATATCCCCTATTCCTATCAAAGCTGTAGATGCTTTGAATCAAATATTGTTGCTCTTTACTGGTAGTCTCTGACCATCTCAGGCTCCTCTTTTTGTATATATTTATAGATATCAATTATGTTTGCTTGTCTATGTTTTAGTCATTGGTGTGTATATATTATTGTTTGGTATATTCTCACGATACATTATTGCCTTTACCTCCGTCGATGTTGCTAGACTTAAATCCCATTGAATAAGACCCGGGAGGGTCGAAACATTGGGTTTCTATCTGCACATCTTCCTTTGTGGCAACCTGGTTTGTGAACACAATAAACTTGTGAAATACTTTTGCATCATACCGGTTTTGAGTGTGCGGTAATTTTTTTGGTACATGACTATTTGGACCACATGGTCTGTTTTACCAGCACCTCCTTGCTCTTGACCTGAGTGCACACCATTACATCCCCTCCATTACAGCTGAAGGTGTGCTCTAATTCAGCATGACTAGATAGGGTAAAGAACCCAAGGTTCTGCATTTGAAGACATGCGTCTCAATAGTTGGCATGGTAAAAGAGGAGTAGGAAGAAGCAGTAGATGCGATTGATGGGGTGGATGAAGGTTGTTGAGGTCCAAAGGTCCAGATTTTTGCACAGTGGGATTTCCACAGTAAAGCAAGTTGATTGTGCATGTGAAGGTTCATACATGTAGTAGTCAAATATTTGCACTTTTTACCTCTACTCAGCTTTTTTTTGTGCAAAGTTGATGGATTACGTGAGTTGGCTCATCCTTTACAGTGTCAAAAATTGCCCAGGCTAGACAACCCTTGCTACGCCTGAGAGCTGCAGGCCCACAGACACTGGTGGTCAGAGCCACAGTTGTGGCTGAGGATACATTGCTCATTGTGGCTGCATCACTACATGTCTGCTAAGTATGGCTCAAAGTAACCTCCTCACATTCCTCCTCAGATTGCCTACACAGCTGTGTGTCTCTATGTTCACACCAACTGGGATATAACACCTCATCATCATCATCCTCTGTGTTATCACATTCCTCGCCTTTGGAGTCACCCTTTTCCTGCTCTGACAGCACAGTACAGTCCACGTGAGCCTTAGATATCAGAGTCTCATCATGATCACCTTACCCCTAGGAGTTAATGTCTGATGATGAGTGTCAGGATGCTGTTTGGACCCTACTTCGTTCTGCCCCAGATCCAAGCAAAAAAATGTTGGCCATCGGTGCAGATTTCCTTCTTGACTCTATGAAGCTTTTGAATACACTTCTGATGACCATGACATAGAAGGAGTGAACAGTTCTTGAGACTCACCCATCTGTGGTTCCGTACAGTTGGAGAGTTGGGATGTGGGGGGAAGCAAGGGGAATTTGGGTGCCACCTCTGTGGACTGTACTAAGTGAGATGTTTAGATGGAGGAAGAGGAGGAGAGGTGATTGGAAGATGCGCTTGCCATCCACTCGAGCACAGGCTTTTTCTGGGCCTCATCCACAAGGCATACTACTGTGTGTCTGCCAAAGAAAGGTAGTGGAGTAGCCCATCCAGTAACAGAAGTTGTCAGATGTCTTTGCATAGGACGTGACGTTGTTTTTTCAAAAGTTCTTTCACTAACCTTACCACCTACCACATGTACACCTTGAACACCAAGCCTAATTCACCTTCCACCACAGCCTCACTTTTTCCCAGGCTTGTTGCTCAGATCCTGTGGTAGGAACACATTATTTGCAACAAAAAATTAGATTTTAAACTCTGCATCACCTCTGCAAACAGCTGAATTTCAGTGACAGTAAATTCCAAGGTGAAATATGAAGTGCTGTATCACGTGAGTCACAGAAGAAAGAGTTGTTTGAGTGTGGATAAGGCCTTGAGTGCAGATGTCCCCTACTTTTTGATGTTAGGAACACAATAATTTTTTGGTGGCCTCTGGATAAGATCTATATAACACACTAGATGCTGTACATTATTTTAAAGTCAGGTTTTCTACTGTTTGACACTAGGAACAGAAGATTTTTTTGGTGGCCTCTGGATCAGGCCTCTATAACACATTAGATGCTACAAACTATTTTAAAGTCAAGTCCCCTACTGTAAGATACTAAGAACAGAAGAAATTTTCTGTGGCCTCTGGATCAGGCCTCTTTAACACACTAGATGCTGCAAACTATGTTAAAGTCAGGTGTTCTACTGTATAACACTAGTAACAGAAGAATTTTGAGTGGCCTCTGGATCAGGCCTCTATAGCACACTAGATGCTACAAACTATTTTAAAGTCAAGTTCCTTACTGTATGACTCTTGGAACAGAAGCATTTTTCTGGGCCTCTGCATCAGGCCTCTGTAACACACTATGTTAGGGTAGGCGGAACGCAACAAATATATATTTATCAGAAGTTGGTGTGTTCGCAACCCGGGATCCACCGTGCAGGAAAGCACTTGCTGCTACATATAGCGGTACAAAAAGCAGTATAAACAGACTCTGTTACTTCACAGAGTCTGTTAGCAAAGATAACGCTGTGCCCTGTTTGTCTCACAGAGGAACACAGCTACTTAGTAGAGCAGATGGTGGTCATGCAGTCAAATGCAAACATGAAACTCCTTGCCAGAGGTGCCAGCATTCTAGGGGCTTATTTCAGCTGGGTCCCTGAATACACACACACGAAACTCCTCGCCAGAGGTGCCAGCATTCTAGGGGCTTATTTCAGCCGGGTCCCTGACTGCACACAACATGACCACACTGGCGCTGAGCTCATACATAAATTGATACTAGCGCATGGTCGTGCGGCCATGTGAAACTTATATAGCTGCAGCACGTACAGGACCTTCCTAGAAGGACCAATGAGAGGCTGCCACAGAGCCTGAGGAACTTCAGGACCTTCCTGGAGAACCAATGGGTCTTGCTGCAGTATCTGAGCATGTGACCCTCGATCTCCAATGAGAGATCTTACCCTGGGCTTGCTCAGAAGGGGAAAAGCAGGACTTAGTCCCAAAAGCATCTGCTCGCCGCTGCCCAACACTGGCTTCAATGGCAGAAGCTGGAAAAGCAGCAGTAACCTTTTGCACAGAGTCAGACTGAGCGAGACACTGGGACCGACGTCTCCACTGAGCAAGCTCCACTGCGGCAGGAGAAGAATGGGAGACCGCAGCGGAGATTGCCCGAGATTCCCCCTGTGCAGAGGTGGGAACTAGACCCCTAACATTACCCCCCTTCCAAGGGCCCCCCCCTGGACCTCGCTACGCTCGAAGGCAGCAATGAGCTGCGGAGCCCAAATGTGCTCAGCAGGCTCTCAGGACCATAATCCTTCCAGTCCACCAAATAAAATTTTTTGCCACATACCACCCTGCACCCCAAAATAGCGTTCCCCTCGTAATCGTCCGTAGGTGAACCCGATGTCCCAGCAGATGACTCGGAAAACCAGGACATGTATACACGTTTCAAGAGGGACACATGAAAGCTGTCGGTGATACCCAGGCGTCGCGGAAGGGCTAAATGATAGACCACAGGGTTAAACCGTTCGAGGACCTTGAAAGGACCCAAGTAGCGAGGTGCAAACTTAGTGGACTCAACTTGCAGCCTGATGTTACAGGCGGAGAGCCACACCAAGTCGCCAGGAGCAGGGCGCCGATGTGCATCGGTGGAGGACCTCATTCACTCCTTGGAGGCCTGAATGGCATCCTGAGTGCGGTCCCAAATATCCCGTGCCTCCACAGCCCAGTCTGCCACCCTGGAGTCGGCGGAAGACACGGGCATAGGCACACGTACCCACGGATGCTGACCATAGTTAAGGAGGAATGGGGTTTGTCCAGTGGAGTCGGCCACGGCGTTGTTCAGCGCAAACTCTGCCCATGATAGCAAGGATTCCCAGTCATCCTGCCTGGCTGAGACAAAATGTTGCAGATATGTGACCAAGGTCTGGTTGGCCCTCTCTACCAACCCATTCATCTTGGGATGATATGCGGAATAGAGATTTAACTCAATGCTGAGAAGACGACAAAGCTCTCTCCAGAACCGAGACGCAAACTGGGGACCCTGGTCACTGACAATTTTGTCCGGCATACCGTGTAGGCAGCAGATGTGTTTCATGAACAACGCTGCCAAGGCCCGTGCAGAAGGTAACCGTGGAAGCGGCACCAAATGCACCATTTTAGAAAAATGATCGGTGATAACCCAAATGATGGTACAGCCACGAGACTTGGGCAAACCCACCACAAAGTCCATCCTGACCATCTTCCAGGGCCTGTCTGCCACCGGCAAGGGATAGAGTAACCCTGCTGGCCGTTGTCGAGGAGATTTATTTTTGGTGCAGGAGACACACGCCTGAATGTAATCTCTGACATCACAGACCATATGTGGCCACCAGTACGTCATCGCCAGCAGCTCAGATGTCCTTTTTGTCCCAAAGTGTCCACCCACCCTGGACGTATGAGCCCAAGAGAGAACCTCCGGTCGCAAATTAATGGGTACAAAAGTCTTGCCCTGAGGCACAGACTCTAGCGAAACCGGAGCTACAGTTCTCGGGCTCTCAGAAGGGACAATAAGCCGAGGCTCCCCTTCCTCCTCCTCAGATGACACAACAGAGCAAGAGAGATCATCAACACGAATGTTCTTCTCCCCAGCAAGATAATGGAGGGTCAAGTGGACCCGGGAGAAGAACAAGGACCATCTTGGCCAGGCGAGAATTTAGCCACTGGGTTGTTTGCAAATATAACAAATTTTTGTGGTCCGTGGATACTTGAAAGGGAAAGCGAACCCCCTCCAAGAGATGTCTCCACTCCGAGAAAGCTAACATTATTGCTAGCAACTCCCTGTCCCCGATGGAATAATTCCTCTTCGCTGGTGTGAAGGTCTTGGAGAAGAAGAAGCAAGGATAAGGGTTGAGCGAAACGGGTCGGCCACTTTCAGAAGTCACCGACTTTTGGCAAAGTTGGGTTTCATGAAACCCGACCCGACCCCTGTGTGGGGTCGGCCTTGAAGTCGGCGATCTTCTGAATGTGGTATCGGAATTCCGATACCGATTTCCGATATGTTTGCAATATCGGAAATCGGTATCGGAATCCATATTTAATGTAAAATAAAGAATTAAAATAAAAAATATCGCTATACTTACCCTCTGACGCGCCCTGGTACTAACCGGGAACCTTCCTTCCTTCGAATCAGCGCTTCCAGGACCTTGCGGTGACGTCGCGGTGACGTCGTGGCTTGTGATTGGTCGCGCGGCCGCCCATGTGACCGATCGCGCGACCAATCACAAGCCGCGACGTCACCGTGACGTCACGCAAGGTCCTGCAAGCGCTGATTCTTAGGAAGGAAGGCTGCCGGAAAGAAGCAGGGCGCGTCCAAGGGTGATTATATACCCTGCTTCTTTCCGGCAGCCTTCCTTCCTAAGAATCAGCGCTTGCAGGACCTTGCGTGACGTTGCGGTGACGTCGCGGCTTGTGATTGGTTGCGCGCGCGGTCACATGGGCGCTGCGCGACCAATCACAAGCCGCGACGTCACCGCGACGTCACCGCAAGGTCCTGGAAGCGCTGATTCGAAGGAAGGAAGTTTCCCGGTTAGTACCAGGGCGCGTCAGAGGGTAAGTATAGCGATATTTTTTATTTTAATTCTTTATTTTACACTTAAATATGGATCCCAGGGCCTGAAGGAGAGTTTACGCTCTTTCAGACCCTGGGAACCATTGAAAACCCAATGCACTGCATTTGGTTTCGAGTTTCGGCCGACCCCGACCCCGACTTTTTTATAGGATCAGCCGATTTCACTCGACCCGACTTTTGAAAAAGTCGGGTTTCGTGAAACCCGACCCGATCCTATAAAAGTAAAGGTCGCTCAACCCTAGCAAGAATGCTTCCGACCTTGAGCATCCTTTTGGAAGAGGACTGCTCCTGCACCAACAGATGAGGCATCCACCTCCATTTTAAACGGCTTATTAACATCGGGACGATGTAGGATGGGAGCGCTAGCAAAAAGAGACTTAATAGAAGAGAAGGCCCTGGAGACCTCTTCAGACCACAATTTGGGATTTGCTCCCTTCTTGGTGAGGGCTACCAAAATTGAGAAGTGGGGAATGAACTGGTGGTAATAATTAATGAACCCCATAAAGCACTGCACCGCTTTAAGAGAATGGGGTTCTTGCCAGTCCATGACAGCCTGTAGTTTGGCAGGATCCATAGCCAATCCCTGGGCGGAGATGATATAGCCCAGGAAAGGTAAAGACTTCTGCTCAAACATACACTTCTCCAACTTTGCATAGAGGGAATTTGCCCGTAAGAGGTTGAAGGCTCTGCCAACATCTGTCCGATTGGAGTCAATATCTGGAGAGAAGATGAGAATATCATCCAGATAGACTACAACCGAGGTGGAGAGCATATCCCGGAAGATGTCGTTGACAAAGTCTTGGAAGACGGCTGGGGCATTACAAAGCCCGAAGGGCATCACCAGATACTCATAGTGCGACTCCCTGGTATTAAACCCTGTCTTCCATTCGTCCCCCTCACGGATGCAAATTAGGTTGTAAGCACCCCGCAGATCAAATTTGGTAAATACTCTTGCTCCCCGTAGCCTATCAAAGAGCTCCGAAATCAGGGGCAACAGGTACTTATTCTTAACGGTGATGGCATTAAGACCCCTGTAATCTATGCATAGGATGTAATTCTCCATTCTTCTTCTGCACGAAAAAGAATCCCGCCCCTGCAGGTGACACTGACTTCCTAATGAACCCTCTTGCCAAATTTTCCTGGATGTATTGGGACATAGCCTCTGTCTCCGGGGAGGAGAGAGGGGATAGACCCTTCCCCGAGGAGGTTCTGCTCCAGGCAAGAGATCAATATTACAGTCATAGGGGCGGTGAGGTGGAAGGGTCTCCACAGCCTTTTTGGAGAAGACGTCTGCATAGGACTAATAGCATTTGGGAAGGGAAAAAAGATCTGCGGGTATCTCGGTGGTAGAAACCTGAACGCACTCTCTCACACATCTGCCCTTACATGAATCACTCCAACCCAATATCCTCCCAGAGGTCCACTCAATATGTGGGGAGTGAAAACGGAGCCAGGGCATTCCCAGCAGAATCTCGTCCATTCCCTCGGGAAGGACAAGAAGGGAAATAATCTCCTGGTTTGAAGGGGACATGGATAATGTGAAAGGGACAATCTGGTGTGTGATCTGAAATGGAATTGTCGACCCATTCACTACTCTAACAGTCACCGGTTTGGCGAGCATCACCAGAGGTATTGCATGGCGCAGAGCAAAAGCCGAGGACATGAAATTCCCCTCTGCTCCAGAATCCACACAAAGCTCAACTGTTAGAGAGTAAGAGCCTAATATGATTGTCACTTTGAAGGACAGCTTGGAGGAAAATGCCGCTGTGTCTGGTGAACCTCCTCCAATGGTTACTAGACGCGATCGTTTACCTGACCGCTGTGGACATTTATTGGCATAATATCCTTCTTGTTGGCAATTTCGGCAAACCACGGGTACTTGAGCGGTCCGAGACTTGGAGGTCTTGCTCGAGAAACCTCCATGGCCTCATGGGAGTCAGATGCCTGAACAGAAGACCTGGATCAGGCCTCAATAACACATTAGATGCTACAAACTATTTTAAAGTCAAGTCCCCTACTGTAAGATACTAAGAACAGAAGAAATTTTCTGTGGCCTCTGGATCAGGCCTCTTTAACACACTAGATGCTGCAAACTATGTTAAAGTCAGGTGTTCTACTGTATAACACTAGTAACAGAAGAATTTTTGGTGGCCTCTGGATCAGGCCTCTATAGCACACTAGATGCTACAAACTATTTTAAAGTCAAGTTCCTTACTGTATGACTCTTGGAACAGAAGCATTTTTCTGGGCCTCTGCATCAGGCCTCTGTAACACACTATGTTAAGGTAGGCGGAACGCAACAAATATATATTTATCAGAAGAAGTTGGTGTGTTCGCAACCCGGGATCCACCGTGCAGGAAAGCACTTGCTGCTAGATATGGCGGTACAAAAAGCAGTATAAACAGACTCTGTTACTTCACAGAGTCTGTTAGCAAAGATAACGCTGTGCCCTGTTTGTCTCACAGAGGAACACAGCTACTTAGTAGAGCAGATTGTGGTCATGCAGTCAAATGCAAACATGAAACTCCTTGCCAGAGGTGCCAGCATTCTAGGGGCTTATTTCAGCTGGGTCCCTGAATACACACACACGAAACTCCTCGCCAGAGGTGCCAGCATTCTAGGGGCTTATTTCAGCCGGGTCCCTGACTGCATACAACATGACCACACTGGCACTGAGCTCATACATAAATTGATACTAGCGCATGGTCGTGCGGCCATGTGAAACTTATATAGCTGCAGCACGTACAGGACCTTCCTAGAAGGACCAATGAGAGGCTGCCACAGAGCCTGAGGAACTTCAGGACCTTCCTGGAGAACCAATGGGTCTTGCTGCAGTATCTGAGCATGTGACCCTCGATCTCCAATGAGAGATCTTACCCTGGGCTTGCTCAGAAGGGGAAAAGCAGGACTTAGTCCCAAAAGCATCTGCTCGCCGCTGCCCAACACTGGCTTCAATGGCAGAAGCTGGAAAAGCAGCAGTAACCTTTTGCACAGAGTCAGACTGAGCGAGACACTGGGACCGACGTCTCCACTGAGCAGGCTCCACTGCGGCAGGAGAAGAATGGGATACCGCAGCGGAGATTGCCCGAGATTCCCCCTGTGCAGAGGTGGGAACTTGACCCCTAACATTACCCCCCTTCCAAGGGCTCCCCCTGGACCTCGCTACGCTCGAAGGCAGCAATGAGCTGCCGAGCCCAAATGTGCTCAGCAGGCTCTCAGGACCATAATCCTTCCAGTCCACCAAATAAAATTTTTTGCCACATACCACCCTGCACCCCAAAATAGCGTTCCCCTCGTAATCGTCCGTAGGTGAACCCGATGTCCCAGCAGATGACTCGGAAAACCAGGACATGTATACACGTTTCAAGAGGGACACATGAAAGCTGTCGGTGATACCCAGGCGTGGCGAAAGGGCTAAATGATAGACCACAGGGTTAACCCGTTCGAGGACCTTGAAAGGACCCAAGTAGCGAGGTGCAAACTTGGTGGACTCAACTTGCAGCCTGATGTTACAGGCGGAGAGCCACACCAAGTCGCCAGGAGCAGGGCGCCGATGTGCATCGGTGGAGGACCTCATTCACTCCTTGGAGGCCTGAATGGCATCCTGAGTGCGGTCCCAAATATCCCGTGCCTCCACAGCCCAGTCTGCCACCCTGGAGTCGGCGGAAGACACGGGCATAGGCACACGTACCCACGGATGCTGACCATAGTTAAGGAGGAATGGGGTTTGTCCAGTGGAGTCGGCCACGGCGTTGTTCAGCGCAAACTCTGCCCATGATAGCAAGGATTCCCAGTCATCCTGCCTGGCTGAGACAAAATGTTGCAGATATGTGACCAAGGTCTGGTTGGCCCTCTCTACCAACCCATTCATCTTGGGATGATATGTGGAATAGAGATTTAACTCAATGCTGAGAAGACGAAAAAGCTCTCTCCAGAACCGAGACGCAAACTGGGGACCCCGGTCACTGACAATTTTGTCCGGCATACCGTGTAGGCAGCAGATGTGTTTCATGAACAACGCTGCCAAGGCCCATGCAGAAGGTAACCGTGGAAGCGGCACCAAATGCACCATTTTAGAAAAATGATCGGTGATAACCCAAATGATGGTACAGCCACGAGACTTGGGCAAACCCACCACAAAGTCCATCCTGACCATCTTCCAGGGCCTGTCTGCCACCGGCAAGGGATAGAGTAACCCTGCTGGCCGTTGTCGAGGAGATTTATTTTTGGTGCAGGAGACACATGCCTGAATGTAATCTCTGACATCACAGACCATATGTGGCCACCAGTACGTCATCGCCAGCAGCTCAGATGTCCTTTTTGTCCCAAAGTGTCCACCCACCCTGGATGTATGAGCCCAAGAGAGAACCTCCGGTCGCAAATTAATGGGTACAAAAGTCTTGCCCTGAGGCAAAGACTCTAGCGAAACCAGAGCTACAGTTCTCGGGCTCTCAGAAGGGACAATAAGCCGAGGCTCCCCTTCCTCCTCCTCAGATGACACAACAGAGCAATAGAGATCATTAACAGGAATGTTTTCTCCCCAGCAAGATAATGGAGGGTCAAGTGGACCCGGGAGAAGAACAAGGACCATCTGGCCAGGCGAGAATTTAGCCACTGGGCTGTTTGCAAATATAACAAATTTTTGTGGTCCGTGGATACTTGAAAGGGAAAGCGAACCCCCTCCAAGAGATGTCTCCACTCCGAGAAAGCCAACATTATTGCTAGCAACTCCCTGTCCCCGATGGAATAATTCCTCTTCGCTGGTGTGAAGGTCTTGGAGAAGAAGAAGCAAGGATAAGGGTTGAGCGAAACGGGTCGGCCACTTTCAGAAGTCGCCGACTTTTGGCAAAGTTGGGTGTCATGAAACCCGACCCGACCCCTGTGTGGGGTCGGCCTTGAAGTCGGCGATCTTCTGAATGTGGTATCGGAATTCCGATCCCGATTTCCGATATGTTTGCAATATCGGAAATCGGTATCGGAATCCATATTTAATGTAAAATAAAGAATTAAAATAAAAAATATCGCTATACTTACCCTCTGACGCACCCTGGTACTAACCGGGAACCTTCCTTCCTTCAAATCAGCGCTTCCAGGACCTTGCGGTGACGTCGCGGTGACGTCGTGGCTTGTGATTGGTCGCGCGGCCGCCCATGTGACCGATCGCGCGACCAATGACAAGCCGCGACGTCACCGCGACGTCACGCAAGGTCCTGCAAGCGCTGATTCTTAGGAAGGAAGGCTGCCGGAAAGAAGCAGGGCGCGTCCGAGGGTGAGTATATACCCTGCTTCTTTCCGGCAGCCTTCCTTCCTAAGAATCAGCGCTTGCAGGACCTTGCGTGACGTTGCGGTGACGTCGCGGCTTGTGATTGGTTGCGCGAGCGGTCACATGGGCGGCCGCGCGACCAATCACAAGCCGCGACGTCACCGCAAGGTCCTGGAAGCGCTGATTCGAAGGAAGGAAGGTTCCCGGTTAGTACCAGGGCACGTCAGAGGGTAAGTATAGCGATATTTTTTATTTTAATTCTTTATTTTACACTTAAATATGGATCCCAGGGCCTGAAGGAGAGTTTACGCTCTTTCAGACCCTGGGAACCATTGAAAACCCAATGCACTGCATTGGGTTTCGAGTTTCGGCCGCCCCCGACCCCGACTTTTTTATAGGATCGGCCGATTTCACTCGACCCGACTTTTGAAAAAGTCGGGTTTCGTGAAACCCGACCCGATCCTATAAAAGTAAAGGTCGCTCAACCCTAGCAAGGATGCTTCCGACCTTGAGCATCCTTTTGGAAGAGGACTGCTCCTGCACCAACAGATGAGGCATCCACCTCCATTTTAAACGGCTTATTAACATCGGGACGATGTAGGATGGGAGCACTAGCAAAATGAGACTTAATAGAAGAGAAGGCCCTGGAGACCTCTTCAGACCACAATTTGGGATTTGCTCCCTTCTTGGTGAGGGCTACCAAGGGAGCTACCAAAGTTGAGAAGTGGGGAATGAACTGGTGGTAATAATTAATGAACCCCATAAAGCGCTGCACCGCTTTAAGAGAATGGGGTTCTTGCCAGTCCATGACAGCCTGTAGTTTGGCAGGATCCATAGCCAATCCCTGGGCGGAGATGATATAGCCCAGGAAAGGTAAAGACTTCTGCTCAAACATACACTTCACCAACTTTGCACAGAGGGAATTTGACTGTAAGAGGTCGAAGGCTCTGCCAACATCTGTCCGATTGGAGTCAATATCTGGAGAGAAGATGAGAATATCATCCAGATAGACTACAACCGAGGTGGAGAGCATATCCCGGAAGATGTAGTTGACAAAGTCTTGGAAGACGGCTGGGGCATTACAGAGCCCGAAGGGCATCACCAGATACTCATAGTGCGACTCCCTGGTATTAAACCCTGTCTTCCATTCGTCCCCCTCATGGATGCAAATTAGGTTGTAAGCACCCCGCAGATCAAATTTGGTAAATACTCTTGCTCCCCGTAGCCTATCAAAGAGCTCCGAAATCAGGGGCAACAGGTACTTATTCTTAACGGTGATGGCATTAAGACCCCTGTAATCTATGCAAGGACGTAATTCTCCATTCTTCTTCTGCACGAAAAAGAATCCCGCCCCTGCAGGTGACACTGACTTCCTAATGAACCCTCTTGCCAAATTTTCCTGGATGTATTGGGACATAGCCTCTGTCTCCGGGGGGGAGAGAGGGGATAGACCCTTCCCCGAGGAGGTTCTGCTCCAGGCAAGAGATCAATATTACAGTCATAGGGGCGGTGAGGTGGAAGGGTCTCCACAGCCTTTTTGGAGAAGACGTCTGCATAGGACTAATAGCATTTGGGAAGGGAAAAAAGATCTGCGGGTATCTCGGTGGTAGAAACCTGAACGCACTCTCTCACACATCTGCCCTTACATGAATCACTCCAACCCAATATCCTCCCAGAGGTCCACTCAATATGTGGGGAGTGAAAACGGAGCCAGGGCATTCCCAGCAGAATCTCGTCCATTCCCTCGGGAAGGACAAGAAGGGAAATAATCTCCTGGTTTGAAGGGGACATGGATAATGTGAAAGGGACAATCTGGTGTGTGATCTGAAATGGAATTGTCGACCCATTCACTACTCTAACAGTCACCGGTTTGGCGAGCATCACCAGAGGTATTGCATGGCGCAGAGCAAAAGCCGAGGACATGAAATTCCCCTCTGCTCCAGAATCCACACAAAGCTCGACTGTTAGAGAGTAAGAGCCTAATATGATTGTCACTTTGATGGACAGCTTGGAGGAAAATGCCGCTGTGTCTGGTGAACCTCCTCCAATGGTTACTAGACGCGATCGTTTACCTGACCGCTGTGGACATTTATTGGCATAATATCCTTGTTGGCAATTTCGGCAAACCACGGGTACTTGAGCGGTCCGAGACTTGGAGATCTTGCTCGAGAAACCTCCATGGCCTCATGGGAGTCAGATGCCTGAACAGAAGACCTGGATCAGGCCTCTATAACACATTAGATGCTACAAACTATTTTAAAGTCAAGTCCCCTACTGTAAGATACTAAGAACAGAAGAAATTTTCTGTGGCCTCTGGATCAGGCCTCTTTAACACACTAGATGCTGCAAACTATGTTAAAGTCAGGTGTTCTACTGTATAACACTAGTAACAGAAGAATTTTTGGTGGCCTCTGGATCAGGCCTCTATAGCACACTAGATGCTACAAACTATTTTAAAGTCAAGTTCCTTACTGTATGACACTAGAAACAGAAGGATTTTTTGGTGGCCTCTATAACACACTAGATGCTAAAACTATTTTAAAGTGAACCTGTCACCCCCAAAATCGAAGACGAGCTAATCCCACTGACATCAAGGCTTATCTACAGCATTCTATATTGCTGTAGATAAGCCCCCGATGTATCCTGAAAGATGAGAAAAAGAGGTTATATTATACTCACCCAGGGGCGGTCCCGCTGCGGTCCATTCCGATGGGCGTCGCGGTCCAGTCTGGGGCCTCCCATCTTCTTACGATGATGTCTTCTTCTTGTCTTCACGCTGCGGCTCCGGGAAAGGTCAGAGAGGCCCAGCGCCTGTGCACTGCAGTACTTTGCTCTGCCCTCAACAGGGCAGACAAAGTACGCCTGCGCTGGAGCCGCAGCGTGAAGACAAGAAGAGGACTTCATCCTATGAAGATGGGAGGCCCCGGATCGGACCGTGACACCCATCGGATCGGACCGCTCCCAGGTGAGTAAAATCTAACCTCTTTTTCTCATCTTTCAGGATACATTGGGGGCTTGACTACAGCATTCCAGAAGGCTGTAGTTAAGCCCCTGATGCTGGTGGGCTTAGCTCATCTTCAATGTTGGGGGTGACAGGTTCCCTTTAAAGTCAGGTCCCCTACTGTATAACACTTGGAACAGAAGCATTTTTCTGTGGCCTCTGGATCAGGCCTCTAAAGGACACTAGATGCTACAAACTATATTATAGTGAGGTCCCCTACTGTATGAAACTAGGAAAATAAGAATGTTTTGGTGGCCTCTGGATTAGGCCTCAATAACATACTAGATGCTACAAACTATTTTATAGTCAGGTTCCCTACTGTATAATGTTTAGCAACAGAAAAAATGTTTTGGTTATGTGTAGGGTTGAGCGAAACGGGTCAAAAATTTTCAAGAGTCGCCGACTTTTGGCAAGGTCGGGTTTCATGAAACCCGACCCGACCCCTGTGTGGGGTCTGCCATGAAGTCGGCGATCTTTTGAATCTGGAATCGATTCCCGATATGTTTAAGATATCGGGAATTGGTATCGGAATTCAGATTTAAGTGTAAAATAAAGAATTAAAATAAAAAATATCGCAATACTTACCCTCTGACGCGCCCTGGTACTAACCGGGAACCTTCCTCCTTCGAATCAGCGCTTCCAGGACCTTGCGGTGACGTCGCGGTGACGTCGCGGCTTGTGATTGGTCGCGCGGCCGCCCATGTGACCGCTCGCGCGACCAATCAGAAGCCGTGACGTCACCGAAGGTCCTTCAAGCGCTGATTCTTAGGAAGGAAGGCTGTCGGAAAGAAGCAGGGCGCGTCCGAGGGTGAGTATATACCTAATAGGAATATACTCACCCTCGGACGCGCCCTGCTTCTTTCCGGCAGCCTTCCTTCCTAAGAATCAGCGCTTGCAGGACCTTTGGTGACGTCGCGGTGACGTCACGGCTTCTGATTGGTCGCGCGAGCGGTCACATGGGCGCCGCGCGACCAATCACAAGCCGCGACGTCACCGCGACGTCACCGCAAGGTCCTGGAAGCGCTGATTCGAAGGAGGAAGGTTCCCGGTTAGTACCAGGGCGCGTCAGAGGGTAAGTATTGCGATATTTTTTATTTTAATTCTTTATTTTACACTAAAATATGGATCGCAGGGCCTGAAGGAGAGTTTCCTCTCCTTCAGACCCTGGGAACCATGGAAACCTAATGCACTGCATTGGGTTTCGGGTTTCGGCCGACCTCGACCCCGACTTTTTTATAGGATCGGCCGATTTCACTCGACCCGACTTTTGAAAAAGTCGGGTTTCGTGAAACCCGACCCAATCCTATAAAAGTAAAGGTCGCTCAACCCTAGTTATGTGCATGAGATCTGCAGACAGCTTAATTTCAACCCAATAAAATGACAAAATGTGATACAGCGAGCTGTCTAACTTTTTACAGCTGAAAAATTAAATATTTTTTTAATGTGCATTAGGTCTACAGACAGTTTACTATCACCACATCATTAAATGACAAGGTGGGATAAAGCAGGCTGTTTCACATTTAGCTAGTGAAAAAATATTATTTAGTGACAGTGTCAAAATGGAGCTAAAACAAGATATCTGCTCTTTATATGGAGAGGGACATGTAATTTTAGCAGCCAATGACACAAGCCGTTGTGTCAGGACATTGTGGATGTTTCCTGTGCTCTGATTGGCTAGCTGCAATGTGCACACATAAAGTTAGGAAGAAAAATATAAGTTTACAAGAATGCCGTACTTTTGAGCTCTGCAAACTCCCTCCCCTCATCAAACACATACAAAACGCTCATGATACACCACCATTATCATTGCAAAAGTGCTGATAATTCTTTTGTGGCAATGCAAATATTTTCCGGCACTTTTTACCAAATGTTATCTATTTTTACGGTTTTTCTAAAATTTTGCTCGTGTTTCCGATCACGAATCTGAATGTGCCATATTTGTGCCTAATTTATGTTTGGTGATCTTTTCCAAACAAATTCGCTCATCACTAGTTATCAGTGTTGGCCATGCTGGTGGAGTACTCAAAGCAGTGCCCCAAGGCACAGAAGTCCCACATGGAGGCATACTCATTAGTGGAGTACCATCATGTGGGTACATTGCATTCAGTATGAGATGATGAGCAGGAAGGCAAAAAATGAAGCTGCAGTTCAGACAGACAATCAGCACCACCAAATTCAGCAAATGTCCCAGGCAACGGATGTGGGTGAACATGAGTACGCCCAGAGCTGCTACAAGATTTCACCCAGCTGGGTTTGAGATTAAGCAGTAATAGTCACTTATTGGTTTGTTGTTGGACCACTGTCCACTCCTGCGTGGTATGATCTTTCCCTCAAACAGATAAGTTTCAGAACAGCCTGCTAATGTCCCTGGCCGTACTTACAGGTCCACATACCAGCAGTTATGTGGGCCTCTCCACTAAAAGATTTAAACAGTGCACACCTAATTTTGTCCACAACATGTGTGTGCAGGACAAAGATGGCACACCTAGAAAAGTAGTGGCAAGTGGGAAGCATGTACTGTGGGACAGCCAGTGCCATCAGTTTTTTTTTTAAAACTGTCCTCCACCAGTTGGAATGGCAGCATATGAGGGTAATTTTGCTTTCTCTACAGTGTTTGGGGAATGGATAGCTGAATGGTTCTATGGTACAATGTGGAGATCCTCGGTGACACTGTTGGTGGTGATGGTGCTGTCAAATCCTTTCTTTGCAGTGAGCCAGGTGGCCTGTTGATTGGGAGTGGGAGAAAGAGGCCAAGACCATAGCATAAGAGCGAGCAGGAGGAGTCTCAGAACTTCTCTGCTTTTTCAGGTGTGTACTCCACTGCAGCTCATTATGCCTCATTATGCAGGTGGTGCTCTGGTTCAGAAGATTTATGCCTCACTTCAGGCTACGACTGAACATAGTGCAAACCACTGGTCTCTTGTTGTCAGCATATTGCCTGAAGAAATGTCATGCCAGGGGACTTCTTTGAGCTGGCTTTGAGGTGCTCAGTTTGTTTGGACGGTGGTTAGTAGCAGTTGACGTACTTTATAGGGACTGACCGCTGTGGTTTTGCACCCTGCTCCCTCTTTTGCTGTGCAGCTGGTGCAGCATGGTCACCTCCACTTCATTCAAACTGTGCACATCACACATATGGTCTTCACTCCATGTGGAGTGTAGGACCTTATCATCCCCTGCATCATCTTCTACCGACTCCTCATCCCTGCCCTCCTTACCATTCTGCAAACTGCAGAAAGAGGCAGCAGTGGTCTGCTGACCATGTGCACTGACTTTCCCACATACTAATTCTCCAACTAAACAAGTGGTTGGTCATCAATGATCTTAATCTCTTAAACTTGTGGGACAGGGCCAGGTGGATATCTTTTGGAACACCAGCCAGTGGAGTCATCAAAAAAGCAGAACTGACTGCTGCATGACTTTGGGCTCAGACTGCTTGGCTGATTTGCAAAGTGGTGAGGTGGAAGCCAGATGACCTTGGTCTGCAAGTGCCAAATCTGCACTTTCAACAGGGGACCGAGAAGAAGATAATGCAAAGCCATCCAATCTAAAATCATTTCAACAAGTTCGGGACTCGCTATTCATTCAGCAGTACTCGTGCCTATGAAATTGAGCAGAATCTCCTGTCACCTGCGTGCACCAGAGGAAGATGTTTCATTTGGGCACGTAGCAGGTACAGAACGATGACATCCTCTCCTTTTAGCAGCTACACCACCAGCAGCACCACGGCCATGTCAACATCCAATATTTGATGCTTTCCTCATTTTTTCCTCCCTATAAAGTGCATAGTAGAGAAAATAAAGAGTCCTCAGATTTTTACACTCTTAGGGTACTCTGAAACAGGCTGTTATAACACTCTACATCAGGCTGCTATAGCACTATGCACCAGGGTGTTATGGAACTGTACACCAGGCTGTTATGGCACTATCTATCTATCTATCTATCTATCTATCTATCTATCTATCTATCTATCCATTAAAAAAATGGAACAGCAAACACTAGGCAACACTCCAAGTTTTTTTTCAAGACTTGCGAAGAGCAAAAACGTCACCACGCCATGTGGGTCTATTAAATCCACCCTATATTTTTGGAAAAAATACTTGTAGTGCTGCCTCCTTTTTCCCTTCTATCTATCAATCCAGTTATTGGAGGCAGCACACCATTCAGAGTGAAAAAAGACTTCTATTTAATGGCCCGATTTCCGATGTTTCCTTGAATCGAAATGTCACCATGTTTGGCCATTAAATAGAAGTCTTCTTTCACTCTGAATTGTGTGCTGCCTCCAAACTCTGGATATATAACTAAGGTTTGGTGGATACTAGGGGGGCTTTGCAACTGAACAGTGATTACTAGTGCTTCTCTTATTCTCTAATTTATCTATCTATCTATGTATGTATCTAACTATCTATCTATCTACAAAAGAAAATGAAAAATGCATTAGGCATTGTTATTTTTGAATTTGCTATAGTAATATGTATGTCACATGATGCACATATATAATTATGTAAATCTCTCCATAAAACATCATCTACTATATAATTGTCTAAGGGTCACTTCCATCTGTCTGTCTGTCCCGGATAGTCATTGGTCGCAGCCTCTGTCTGTCATGGAATCCAAGTCGCTGATTGGTCTCGCCAGCTGCCTGTCATGGCTGCCGCGACCAATCAGCGACGGCCACAGTCCGATTAGTCCCTCCCTACTCCCCTTCAGTCAGTGCCCGGCGCCCGCTCCATACTCCCCGCAGTCACCCCTCACACAGGGTTAACCCCTTAATGACAGCCAATACGTCTTTTAACTGACCTGAGATATAAGAGAATAGCATCCCCATACAGGTGACAATCCAGCAGCTGTCGGCTGTACACTATAGCTGACAACTTGCTGCATCAGCCATGATCAGTGTTTGCACCGTCCAAATCTGTTTAACCCCTTAGGTGCTGCTGTCAATATTGACTACATCATTATAAATGGTTAACAGAGTGTGGGAGCTTCCTATTTAACCAAATTGGTGCCCTCAGATCTTGATTTTGTGGTCCTGATGTTTGCCATGGCAATTCATGACCAAATAGTGGCCTTAGAGTCTGATTGTTGTAGTAATCTGTTCAAAAGTTAGAGACATTTAGGTGGCAAAAATGCATTTTCATTCCTATCATGCCACTTTGCATTAATTCCTGTAAAGCACCTGAAGAGTTAATAAACTACCTGACTGCAGTTTTCAATATGTCTGGGGGTGCTGTTTTTAAAATGATATCACGTCTGGGGGCTTCCCAATATATGAGACCCCTAAAGTCAATTCAAACATGGATAAGTCCCTAAAAAAATAAATTTTGTAAATTTCCTAGAAAAAATGAAAAATTGCTGCTACATTTTTAATCCTCCTAAAATGCTAACAAAATAAAATAACATTTTACAAATGGTGCTGATGTAAAGCCGACATGTGGGAAATGTTATTTATTAATGGTTTGCTGTGGTATGGCCATCTGGATTAAAGGGATAATCATTCAAAGTTTGAAAATTGCAATTTTTTTTTACATTTTTCTCAAATTTTTGATATTTTTTATAAATAAACACAGAACATATTGACCTAAATTTACCATTATCATAAAGTATAATGTGTCATGAAAAAACAATCTCAAAATCACTGGGATTTGTTGAAGCGTTGCACAGTTATTACCACATAAAGTGACACTGGTCAGATTTCAAAAATTTGGCTCCGTCACTAAGGGGTTAATGCCAGCGGTAACGGACCGTGTTATGCCATGGGTAACTCACTCCGTTACCGCCGCTATTAACCCTGTGTGACCAAGTTTTTACTATTGATGCTGCCTATGTAGCGTCAATAATAAAATGATCTAATGTTAAAAATAATTTAAAAAACCATTATGTACTCACCTTCCACTGCCTTTCCCGCTCTCATGACACTCCGGTAACCGCTCCATGCAAGCGACAGGTTCTGGTGGCAAGGATGGTACGCGACAAGGACCTGCCATGATGTCACGGTCATGTGACCGCGACCTCATCACAAGTCCTGCACGCCTGCGCGAGAAGGACCTGCCATGACATCACGGTCATGTGACCGTGACGTCATCACGGGTCCTGCGCTACCAACCCTGGGACAGGCAGCTGCCGAGTGCACCGCACACAGGCGACATGACTACAAGGCCGCCCTCGGAAGGTGAGTATATGTTTATTTTTTTTAACCTGTGACATACGTGGCTGGGCAATATACTACGTAGCTGGGCAATATACTACGTGACTGGCCAATATACTACGTGGCTCTGTGCTGTATACTATGTCGCTGTGCAATATACTACGTGACTCTGTGCTGTATACTATGTCACTGGGCAATATACTACTTAACTGGGCAATATAATACATGGCTGGGCAATAAACTACATCACTGGGCAATATACTACATGACTGGGCAATATACTATGTGGCTGGGCAATATACTACATGGCTGGGCAATATACTACGTGGTTGGGCAATATACTACGTGGCTCTGTGCTGTATACTATGTCGCTCTGCAATATACTACGTGGCTCTGTGCTGTATACTATGTCACTGGGCAATATGCTACTTAACTGGGCAATATACTTCGTGACTGGGCAATATACTACGTGGCTGGGCAACATACTACGTAACTGGGCAATATACTACATGGCTGGGCAATATACTACGTGGTTGGGCAATATACTACGTGGCTGGGCAATATACTAAGTTGACATGCATATTCTAAACTACCCGATGCGTTAGAATCGGGCCACCATCTAGTCATATTATAATCTTTCGGACATAAAGAGCTTGAACCAGTGTAGCCCTAACTTAATGGTGTGTAAAGCGCTGCGGAATATGTTAGCGCTATATAAAAATAAAGATTATTATTATTATTATTATTATTATTAATGGCGTGTCCCCATAAACAATTATAAGTATTTTCCTCTTTTATTCCCAGCAGACATTTATTTGAGAATTTATTGGTGACCAATCCAATCTTAGTGGCTAGGTCTCATACCCCAGTCTATTTGCTGCCAGTTGTTTGCCAATCATATCATTTATAGATGACAAAGGGACAAAGGAAAGAATAACTGTAATGTGACTGGTGATATGATGAGAAATGAATGCTATTTCCAGCACCTCCTATTTATTATAATCACCTACTGAGGAATAATTCCATTTTCAATGATGGTGTAAATCTTATATATGTCCATCCTGAACATGTCTGCTCTATTTTATTCGACCTTCTTTTATCAATCTACATATTATTCCCGGATATTGATTCCCCTCTTTGACCTTTTGAAGCTGGAACACTTTGGAACGTATTAGTTCTCGGCTTCCTTCTTTCTCTGCATAGCTGTGTACTGAGTTTTTCTTGTGCAGATTAATGACAGCTAATAATATCTGATATATCTGGACATTGCAACATAATGAGATGGAGTCCCACTGGATTTCTAAAGTGTCACCACTAACAAATTCACTAGAACTGCATATAATTAGCATGTGAAGGGAGTGATCATGCAGTAAATCTGTTGCGAACGATGGATAGTCTGCAAGGAAAAGTAGAGGAGAAAACATACACTTCCTGACACTCTTTAAAAAATATATGTTTCTTGGCATGCATATTTTCTAGATAACAAACTGTGGACAGGTTACCTTTGTAGTAATATTATTACTGCATGGCTGATAGGCTCAATTTCATTATCCTACTGCTAATGTTACAATATTTTCTGCAAAATGTCACCCTATGTAAATGAGCTAAAGGTTTCATTGTTATTCATGGTTTTTCCTTAAAGATGCACTGCCCCTTTGTCGATATACTACCTTTCATTTAAGCAAAGCATCCAACCTAGGGTGAGTAATAACTTTAATTTATAAAGATAAGGGTTTACAGGGTATTGGTATTAGTAAAGTATATTATGTTTGCATGATTATAGGCTTGTTCACCTTTAAATGCAATCTTACAGTTCCACATGCTCACGGTAAATCGAATAAAATCCCTTATTGAAACTGTCTTGACCTAAGTCTCTTACCATACTAGTTTTATTCTCCCTTTGTGTTAGACTTATTACCATATTGAAATAAAACCACAGTGGATAACACTAAAATATAGACGTGCTACTATTACTGCCCATATTATATTAGTAAAAGAATTGCAGAAACAAAAAATAGTTCCTAAAAAATAAAAAAATGAAAATTAGAATTCACCAAAATTCTAATTTTTGTCAGTTGCCTTTTTTCCGTATTTTAAAGTGCCAGAAGGGTATTTAAAATAGTTGTGCTATTCTCCCACCTGTTCCGTCGCCACCTCTGGTCCTCTGATGGGATCTTCTGTCTTCTATCTATCTATCTTCCATTCACTAGGTCCATACTGTAATGTGGGGATGCGATCACTTCATTGATCTGCATCGCCCCAACAGTGAGCGCACTACGCCCTACATGAGGGTTTGAGTGAGGCATATGTTGGTGAGGTGCAATAATGGACCCAGTGAATGGAAGACCTGGCCAAAAGGAGGAAAGAAGAAAGAAGATAGAAAATAATAGGAAAAATGAGGATAAATGAGTTGATGAGAGGATTAGTGGCATCGGCATTTCTAGAGTGAGGGCCGAGGTGAGGTGAATTTGAGTTTCTCAACTGAATAAAGCAAATCTGCCAGCATTGAATTTAAAATATTTGTTCAACTTAGAATTATTGTTTATTTTTATTTTGCGTTCTATAGTACATTGTTAAATATTCTATTCATATACAGCACTATATAAAACACGTTCCTGTACTATTGATAACTCAATTAAAAAAAAATTCTTAAAATGTGTACAGTAGCTAAGATTAAAGGAACTGAAATCAATAGTAAATGAATTTCATAGTTAAGATCAACACTGAATCAATTGATCTATTGAAAACCAATTGTTGTTTACAACGCTTTGATGATATAATCAGAGATTAAAGGGGTTTTCCCACAAGCAAAGTATACTTTAATTACACCATAATAAGTTCCACAATTGCAAGTGTTAAAAAATGTTCATGTGCTGAGATAATCTTATAAATGTGCCCCTGCTGTGTACTGTGTAATGGCTGTGTCTGACCTTGCAGGGACCTAGTCTAATCACACCACAGCTCCTGGGCAGGGGAGGAAGCAAAACAGACTATACAGACATTACAGCAGGAAAACATTGTGTGAGGGAAAACATTTCCCTGGCTGTTTAAAAATCTTCTTTTACCTCACATAAAACAGCAGCTGTAATCCCCTGCTTTAATATCTGTATATTTTTGTGCTTCCTCCCCTGTCCAGGAGCTGTGGTATGATCAGGCCATGTTCCTGCCTGGTCGGACACATCCATTAAACAGGGGCACATTTATAAGATTATCTCAGCACAGGAACATTTTTTAACACATCATATTGTGGAACTTATCTTTATTTTAAGATCTATTAATTAAAATGTAATTTGTTCATCGGACTTTCACTCTAAAAACTAGTTTGTCCTTCCCTACATAACATAATGGACAAACATTTGAACACACATTGCTTTTTGTATCATCCCTATTTTTTATAGCTGATACCTCACGCCTACTCTTTGAATTGTAGAATTATGTGTTGCTCTTTTATGTCTGATATTGTCTATACATGTCCCTCTGATTTGTAAAGTGCTGCGGAATATGTTAGTGCTTCATACAGTATATATAAAAAATATTATTAATATTATTATTATTACATTTAAGTAACCTGAGAGGGAATCCATGCTGCTTGAACCACAGGGATCATCACAACAAAGGCCACGCAAGAAAAAATTATTACACATGGCTCATGGAATGCAAATATATACCAATTTTATTAATAACTTCATAAACATAACATCATAACACCAGAGTACCTCATAATGCAACAGGACACCACACGGCTAAGGCATAACAATAATTATTAATCAATACTGCGTCCTACTTCTATTGACCCATACACATAGCATAGACTGATACTCAAAAGAGTGAACCTTACAAAATAGCGTTACAGAAACCAACTGGACCATCTGGACCTAAATGGAAAGCACGCTGGGGGGACACTTAGGTACCAATGCTAATATACGTAGAGCCAAAAAACGAGCAAGAGTCCATTGCATAGAATGAATAAGAATATATTACCTGTGGCTTGCCTTCACCTAGGTGGGACGTTCAAACATACCTACCCTGTTTCCCCGAAAGTAGGACCCCCCCGAAAGTAAGACAGGGTGGGGGTTTCGGGGGGGTCCTCCAATGTAAGGCCTCCCCCGAATGTAAGGCAGGGTTGGGGGGGCCGCTGTGAAATGTAAGGCCCTTACCTTTGGGCCGCCGCTGTCCCCCATTGGGTCCCCAGGCTCCAGAGGTGTCCTCAGGTGCAGCTGGGCGGGTCCAGCGCTCATGGGGTTAACTCGCCGTGTTAACCCCGCAATCCGCCCAGCTCAACAGCTCATTGGCCGCCCCTGCTCCCCACGTCACCGCCGGCCCCCGGCTCGAGCGCTGATTGGCCAATCAGCTCGAGTGCTGATTGGCCCAGCAGCTCGGGCTGTAATTGGCCGCCCCAGCCCCACGTCACCGCTGTTTCCCTGCTGATTGGCACAGCGTTCCCTGCAGCACAGGCCTTCCGCACCCACAGCCGCACCGCAGAGGAAAACGTCCAGCATTTAAAAACCAAGTAGGGAAACATGTACTGTATAGGGTATGGGGCTGTGTGCAGTGGGATACGGCACTGTTATGGGGTATGGGGCTGTGTGCAGTGGGATACGGCACTGTTATGGGGTATGGGGCTGTGTGCAGTGGGATACGGCACTGTTATGGTATGCAGGCAGAGGGTATACGGCAATTACCGTACAGTACCGTACCGTAGTGTGTTACTGTTACCGTACTTTGATTTGTTGTCTGCTTTCCAGTTGAACGGTGTAACGTTAAGTACTGTACTGAATTTGAAAATTGTCATTTTTTTTTCGGGCTAATGTAAGACCTCCCCCGAAAGTAAGACAGGGTGGGACTTTTTGGGGTAAAATTAATGTAAGACAGGGTCTTACTTTCGGGGAAACACGGTAGCTGAAATCATGCAGCCAATTTCTGATACAGTCTGATGCATGAAGCCAGTGGTTCAAGCAGTATATATCCGCTCTCAGGTTCTTTTTCAACCAACCACTGAATTTAATTTATCTGCTATTATATTGCAAATGAAGCTTATAGCAGATATCTTGCAATCCCATGTAGATACACTTCTTAGGCCACGTTCACACATTCAGTATTTAGTCAGTATTTTAGTCAATATTTGTAAGCCAAAATCACAAGTGGAAAAATCTGAGAAAAATTATCATAAAAACACGTCACCACTTCTGCCCTTATAACCCATTCCTGGTTTTGGCTAACAGATACTGATGTAAAATACTGACCAAATACTGAGCGTGTGAATGCGGCCTTAATATGATTTCTATGGTGCACGGTGCGTAGTTATTTTAGTGAAGGAACATTCTCTAATTACCCTATTGGGCGATATGGATATACTAAAGCTGGACCACGCTCTACTGGGCAAAGCACAGACTCTTGGAAAAAAAACAAAAAAAGCAACAGTGTTGTTTAAAGACAAAAGTGCAACATTCACGTATGTCTGTGGCATTGTTTTTCATTGAGAACCAGAAGCTCTGCATTATACCTCCGTATGTCATAATCTTTTATGTTTATTCAATGGGATTAAATATCTTTCACAGTAACTACCCATTTCATTTTACTTAGTTATAAATATAATTTCTAAGGACAAATTGCACACAGTTGAAACAGAGTAAATATTGTATTATCATCAGGGGGGCAAAATAATGAAATACAGCTAAATATGAGAAATTCATGTACTTTGCAAATGATCTATTTTTTTGCCACTGTTAAAATAATTATGAGTTTTTCAACCCACGATAACTATTAACTATAACTGTAAATGAGCCAACAGGGAATTAAACATGGTGATAGGGAATTTTAATACTGAATATGTTATATAATATTTAACTTCATAAGAAAAATTAAAACCATAAGTTAGGTGTTTATGGGACATTCAACCAATAAATAATTTTTACAATCTAAAAACAGTTGCAGACAATATAGAAATTCATCAAAATGATCCTAAATGTAAGTAAAGAGATATAGCTATATAGCATTATTTTAATATTTATCACTTTCAATAAAAACACAATTTACACTTCGACTTTGCTTATTTAATCACAAAACAATTAAGGTCATGGTTAAAATGAACACATATTTAGGGCACTTTGAAAGCAAATGCAATCCAGATTTCATCTTTTTCCCTACTTTGCATTAATGAGTCTCTTCAAGAATATATATGCAATAATATAACAAATTAAGTTATAAATGCAGAGATATGCTTCAAGTCACTCTCAAAATCTGCATAAGGATGCATAATAATCACATAGCTACAATATTACAATATTAAAAAATACCTTACAATTAAATTATCATGGGGAAATAATCATAATGTTATTGGAAACTCAATTATTGTGGCAACCCTTGTCAGGAAATTAGCAGGCTATGGCAATGGCAAGTCAGACCTGAATTCATCAAATATATATTATCACAATATTACATGTTCACTTCGATTCCATGCAAAGACAAACATCCTCACTCACTGGTATCTGTTCAATGCATTTGTATTATTCATGAACAACTCTGTGATCTATTATACATACAAAACTGATTGTACACAGTTTGCCGCGGGCTACTATGCAGAGACACAGAATTAATTTTATTATATACACATGCATGATAATTGTGTAGGATTCTGTGAAATATCAAACATTGTCCCCTTGCAACATTATTTTACTTTACAAAATGGGCACTTTAGATCAACAGGCAAGTTCTGCTACAAAGAACGGCTTTTATTTTTGGTTAGGTCCTGGTAATTGCATTTTAGTGACATATTTAAAATAGCGTGTTACCTTTTATAAATATGAAGATTTCTGGAAATATTTATTCTATAATGCTTGTATTATCTGTGCAGTTGAAAAGATCCAAATGTTAATAAAATATTAAGTAAAAAACAAAATGCCGGTTGTATTTTTTTTTTTTTGAAAGAGCAAACTGTACATGTAAACCTGGCAGGTTTAGGACTTCCATGGACAGGCTTATCACAAGCCACTCTATTTGGCTGGTCGTATAGGAACCATAGCTTTCACCTGTCCCATTTACAACTGTATGGATTTGTTACAGGGTCTCTTGGGTTGCATCCACGAAGTAGCTGCCGGGCAAAGAAAAGGGTTGGGAGAGGATAGATTAACTGGCAGGGTAAAAATAAGAAAGGGCAAAATCAGCAGTTAGAGAAAAAGTCAGGAGGTAGCCAAGGTTAGAGCCCAGAGGGCAAAGTAAAAGGCAAAAGCATCACGCAATTGGAGGATTAAGTCAATATATGGTAAACATTGAGTAAAGTATTAACTAAGCTGGGTCAGACAACAGGTAAAAGCAGGAAACAAAGATCAATATAGTGGGAGTTTAAGTAGAGAATGTGATTGCCCTTCTGGCTAGAACAAGGAGCTGTTAACACCTGCTGTGCTGCTAGACAGCATGCATACCTATTCTGCCTTGAGCGACACCACCGGTACCAGTCACACCACTTTGTCTAGGTGTTCAGGGCCTACTCAGAGGTATTGGTCACAGCATCTCTTCTATTAACAGCCCTGCCCACAGAGTAAATACGGCAGTTGGTGATAGAAGCAGATGTTGCTGAAGCAGGTACAGGTGGGATTTGAGATTATTAGTATATGAATTTGAATTGTTATATATTTATTGTTGGAATGTGGGAGGAAACCAGAGTGCCCGGAGGAAACCCACGCAAACATGGGGAGAACATACAAACTCCTCGCAGATGGTGTCCAAGGTGGGATTTGAATCCAGGACTCCAGCGCTGCAAGGCTGCAGTGCTATCCACTGAGCCACCATGCTGCCCAGTATTTATTTCTCTCCTGTGTTTTAGTAACACTAATGAAAGAACTGATCCCATGGTTTGCTAAGGGATTTTTTACATCACCATGCCATCAGTTGTGCTCTGGACTTTTCAATAAACTAATGTTGAAAAAAACAGCATGTTACAGCTTTCGATAATGCTACACAAGAAAACTGATAATAAACCAGCATGAAAATGGAAACAAATGCTATAATCCAAGGGATTATAATCTAACCAGTTCAACCAACCTTACCTTATGTAAACATCAACAAACTGAATTAGGCTCTCATGTTAGTTTTTGCAGACACAAAAACTAGAATATTTCTATTCCCCTCTCCGCTACAAGTGCTTCTCACTAAATTAGAATATGATCAAAAAGTTAATTTATTTTAGTTCTTCAATGCAAAAAGTTAAACTCTTGTATTATATAGAGTCATTACAAACAGAGTGATCTATTTCAAGTGCTTATTTCAGTTTATGTTGATGATTATGGCTTACAGCCAATGAAAACCCAAAAGTCATTATCTCAGCAAATTAGAATAATTAGCAAAAAACACCTGCAATGGCTTCCTAAGCGTTTAAAAAGGTCCCTTAGTCTGTTTCACATGGCCATATTGATGGAAGAATCAAAAAGTTGTGGCTCTGGGAAGGTGGGGAGCAAAAAACGAAAGAGCAAAACTGAAAAAAGCTTCTGGAGTTAAGAGGTTAATGATCAATCTGTCAGATTAGTTCAATTAGGGATCAATTGAATGTTTGTGTGTGAGACAATTGTACAAATTTGCAGCTCTTCCTGAAATTTCAGACCCTATTTTCACAATTGTTTATCATTTATTTTAACAATACAATAACATTTTTACATTAAATGTTATCATTTATTTTGTTATCCATGTATTTTGCACATGAGATACGTCAGATTTCATAGTTAACAGTTATTGCCTGGTAAAAAAAAATGTCTGGTTTTCAAATATGTCTATAATAGCTCTTTAAATAAACAGCTATACTATAAAGATTGAGATGAAAAAGACTAAAGACCACATATGCTATGCAGCACAGAAAGTAATGCATCAAAGGATTTAATTGCGATTTTAATGCAACAACAATTTGCACATTAAAACCTAGTAAGGTAGAAATGCGTTTGTATGTGAAACACCTGCCAAGAGTACTGTTTACTGAAATTAAATATTCTTGATGGTCTATTGAAACTTTTGGAATCATTTACAGCAATTCAAGTAATTCTTAAAATATGTAAATAGGTTTTATTTAAAAAAAATGCACTTTTAACAAATGTAGCAGAGATAGGTTTGTCATTTGGCACAATTCATTGTAAATTTGCAACATATCTGTGATTTAAAGGCCCTTGGACAATACTTTATTATTTTGTACAGAACCATAGTAGAACTTGTGTAGAGGTGCATGTGCCCTATTACTGTACTACCACATGGTTTTTCTCCTACATTGGATGAATAGATAATTTTGGCATGGAAATGTGGCACACTCAATGACTGTACATAAAGAAGCATTCTTCTTTATATGCATTGAGTCAAGAGAGAAGAATATCTTTGTTCATGCAGATTCCAATCAAGCCTGTGTCGTACTAGAGGGTGCATTCCATTTTGGATGAACACATAAAAAGAATTATAGAAGGGTCCACGATTACTGGGCTCCAGTACCAATAAGAAAATGTTAAAACAGAATTTTTTCTGCACACAGCTATGAATAAGGATTGCCAACCCAAAACGCAGACGCTTATGGGTTCTTAAGCTTTTTTGCTCTTTCTTAGCCTATTTTAACTGCACAGTAAAAATTATATTTTAATTAACATTGTCTCATGTTTCTTTTCTGACCTGGATATCAGCCTGGTGTGTTCCTATACTCCATAACCCACATCCTGACCAAACAAGGTCTACCGGGGTTCCTATGTGAATATTTCACTATGCTGTCATCAGAGCTCAACGGCATCAGGCAGTGTTTACATTGAAATGTCTGGGAAATGTGAGTCACACAGCTGAGGAGTTGTGGTCAGCTCTGGAGACCGAGTTCCATCAATGGTTGTCTCCACTCAACCTGCAGCCAGGGAAGGTTGTGTGCGACAATGCTGCAAACCTGGGTGCGGCCCTTCGCTGGGGCAATGTCACACATGTGCCTTGTATGGCTCACGTTTTGAACCTGGTTGTCCAGCAATTTTTATCCAACTATCCCGGACTAGATGGGCTTCTGCAGAGGGCACGTTCGCTGTGTGCTCACTTCCGCCATTCGCATCCCGCAGCTCAACGACTTACATCTCTACAGAAGTCGTCGGGCCTGCCAGTTCACCGGCTGAAATGCGATGTGCCCACACGGTGGAATTCAACTCTGTACATGTTGCAGCGACTGTGGCAGCACCGATGAGCCCTGGTGCAGTACGTTATGACACATAGCCTGGGCCAATGAGATCAAGAGGTGGGGCAAATCACGCTGCAGGGGTGGTCTCAGATCAGGGACCTATGCACCCTTCTGCACAGTTTTGAAATAGCAACGAAGATGTTTAGTGCTGACGATTCCATTATCAGCATGACCATTCCGGTGATTTACATGTTGGAGCATACCTTACACAGTGTTCGGAGTCAGGTGGTGGAACAAGAGGAGGAGGAGGAACAGGAGGAGTCGTATGCAGAAGGGATAATATCTCCAAGGTCAAGAAGGTTGGCAGCACCAAGGCTGCTGGCACTGGAGGCTGGGGGAGAGGGATTACCGAGGGCGCATGGTAGCAGCAAAACTGATGAGGAAGGTGCAGGAGGTGAGGAAGAAGTGGAGGATGAACTGGCGCTGGGCATGGAAGACTCATCAGATGAGGGAGACCTTGATCAAATTTCTGTTGTGCGAGGTTGGGGGAAAGGGCAGACGAAGGAAACATGATTCTCACCTCACCACCACCAAGACCACAAGGATTTGGTCCTCCTGGATGCGCAAGACACATGAGTGCCTTCTTGCTGCACTACCTGCAACATGACCCTCGGACTGTCAGAATCCGAAGTAATGCCAACTACTGGGTTGCCACACTCTTAGATCCCCGGTACAAAAGCAAATTTGGCAAAATAAATCCTGCCACAGAAAGGGATTCACGCATGGAGGAGTATCAGCAGAGACTGTTACAGAATCTAACATCTGCTTTTCCACAAAACACCAGTGGTGCACATAGTGAATCTCTGAGTTCTAACTTGCCAACCGTGGGACTATCGAGTCATCACTCTAACCGTAACAGTAACATCGTATCTGGTGGTAACAGCAATTTTTTCCAATCGTTTCAAGATTTTTTTAGACCATCCTTTGCAAGGCCACAGGAGACAAGAAGTCTGACGCACAGCCAACGCCTAGAGAGGATGGTACAAGAGTATCTCCAAGTTAACATCGATGCCATGACTGTGGAACTGGACCCTTGCTGATTTTGGGCTTCCAATCTTGAAAAATGGCCTGAGCTCACCACTCACGCCTTGGAAATCTTGTCGTGCCCCGCAGCCAGTGTACTCTCTGAACATCTGTTCAGCGCTGCTGGTGGTGTGCTGACAGATAAGCGCACGCGGCTGTCCAGTGACAATGTAGACAGACTAACGTTCATCAAGATGAACAAATCATGGATCCACAAGGACTTTTCTACCCCTGTGTCATCTTCGGGAGACTAAAAGCTTGATGATTTTTGAAAATCACCTCACCAACCGTTTAAAAAAAACTCTGGCGAAATTGATGCCACTTAAGTGGTGTCTGTGGCTGAATTTTTGGAAAAAATGGAGACTCTTTTATTTAGTCCCCTTGCTGAGTTTTACATGACGTTGCCATCGTCAATTCCAAGTGGGGGTGGGTAGTCTGCACAGTTGTTTACTCATACTATGGCCTGGGATTCAGAGGACTGCTCCAAAGCTCCAGTGTCTGCAAGTCAGCAGAGTAGCCCAGCCACCCATCGCCTGTTTACCTAGTTACTATTTTTAACAGCATCTGGCCCAGGAAATCATTTTGGGCCTAGTAGAATTTAGTGCTACTCCGCAGCGTACTCCACCCATGAAGCAAGCTACACCGCGTGTTTACCTAAATACTATTTTGTAAACGGCATGTAGCCCAGGAAATCCTTTTGGGCCTAGTGGAATTTGGTGCTACTCAGCAGCGTACCCCACCCATGAAGCAAGCTACACTGCCTGCTTACCTAACTACTATTTTGTAATGGCATCTAGCCCAGGAAATCCTTTTGGGCCTAGTAGAATTTGGTGCTACTCAGCAGCGTACCCCACCCATGAAGCAAGCTACACCGCCTGTTTACCTAAGTACTATTTTGTAACAGCATCTAGCCCAGGAAATCCTTTTTGGCCTAGTAGAACTTGGTGCTACTCAGCAGCGTACCCCACCCATGAAGCAAGCTACACCGCCTATTGATCTAATTACTAATTTTTAACTGCATCTAGCCCAGGAAATTGTTTTGGGCCTAGTAGAATTTGGTGCTACTAAGCAGCGTACTTCACCCATGAAGCAAGCTACACCGCCTGTTTACCTGAGTACTATTTTTTAACGGCATCTAGCCCAGGAAATCCTTTTGGGCTTAGTAGCAATTTCTGCTACTCAGCAGAGTACCCCACCCATGACGCAAGCTACGCCGCCTTCTTTGTTTCTCAATCTAACCCCTCGGCTCTGGGGTGTCCACTCTCCCTCCAGCTCTCTCCTTCTGACAGGTGGACTACCGCGTGTTTTCACACTGTGGCGAATCTTTTGAGCCCAGGCATAAGAAGTCGTCGAGGTAATGGATAATATGTGCCGCCTTACAAACGTCCATGACAACACATTCGAGGAAGCAACTAAACGCCTCAAATAGTGAGCAGTAGGGTTGAGCGACCTTTACTTTTATAGGATCGGGTCAGGTTTCACGAAACCCGACTTTTTCAAAAGTCGGGTCGAGTGAAATCGGCCGATCCTATAAAAAAAAGTCGGGGTCGGCCAAAACTCGAAACCCAATGCAGTGCATTGGGTTTCCAATGGTTCCCAGGGTCTGAAGGAGCGGAAACTCTCCTTCAGGCCCTGGGATCCATATATAAGTGTAAAACGAAGAATTAAAATAAAAAATATCGCTATAGTTACCCTCTGACGCGCCCTGGTACTAACCGGGAACCTTCCTTCCTTCGAATCAGCGCTTCCAGTACCTTGCGGTGACGTTGCGGTGACGTCGCGGCTTGTGATTGGTTGCGCGGCCGCCCATGTGACCGCTCGCGCGACCAATCACAAGCCGCGACGTCACAGCGACGTCACGCAAGGTCCTACAAGCGCTGATTCTTAGGAAGGAAGGATCGCCGACTTCATGGCCGACCCCACACAGGGGTCGGGTCGGGTTTCATGAAACCCGACTTTGCCAAAAGTCGGTGACTTCTGAAAGTGGCCGACCCGTTTCGCTCAACCCTAGTGAGCAGGATATGGAGCACCCCATGGGCAAACAGCGATCTATGTAGTATGCTCCTTCACAGAAGCAGCCCAATGGGAGGACACTATTCGGAGGCACAGGTAGTAACCGGAACGCCCCCTCAATGTCTGTTTTGGCCAATAGGGTGCCCTTTACGAACTTCTTGACCTGCCTGATTGCTTCATCAAAGGAGGTACAGTACATAGTACCGTACTTGGTTCCGCGTTGATGTTGTTGTTTACTGACCTGCCCCTTGGATATGACAAATGGTGGATTAGTCTGAATGTTCTGGGTTCATTTTTTGGCACAAATCCCAACGGGGGTACCACTACGTCTTCTAAGGAAAGTGTTCTGAATGGACCCGCCGCCATTCTACCTAAAGATTAGAGTTGAGCAACTTTTACTTTTTTAGGATTGAGTCGGGTTTCACGAAACCCAACTTTGTCAAAAGTCGGGTCGGGTGAAATCGGCCGGTTATTTCGAAAAGTCGGGGGCCGACCGAAACACGAAACCCAATGCAAGTCAATGGGGAATCAAAGTCAGCAGTGAGTGGAGGACAGGAAAACACCTACAGTGCCCATTTTAATGCCAAAAACATTAATTCTTATTTCTTAAGCTTGTCAATCTTAATTTACTTTATAATAATAGTTAGGCATTGAAAATAGGGGGTCATTTGGCTAAAGTTGGGGGGGCAGGGCTGGCTCAAGATTTTTGAGGGCCCAGGAAACGTGGAATACATCATGGCGGTGGAGCAGGGAGAAGTAAGTATTTCAACTTTGCAAGTGCTGTGATCCTGAGCAAGCAGGGGGGCCCCACTAGTTAGCACTGGCACAGGGCCCCTCATAGTATGACGGTGTGTTTGACGGCAGGTGGCGCCTCCCATTGCCAGGGACACTTTTGCGTACTATGAGGGGCCCTGTGCCAGTGCCAACGAGTATGCCCTCCACCTGTAATGAGTGGCTGACAGCCAGACATAGGTAGTAGGCCCAAATGATAAAGTAGGCTAAATGCAGTTCAAAATTGGTAACAGGAGTACACAGGCGGCATTGCTTGTTTTGTGGAGGAAGACAACTGCAATGAGTGGCTGACTGCCAGACACAGGTAGTAGGCCCAAAAAAGTAAGTAGGCTAAATGCAGTTCAAAATTGCTAACAGGACTAAAATGGCGGCATTGCATTGTTTAGCGGAGGACAACTGTAAGGAGTGACTGACACAAATACTAGGCCCAAATAAGTACTGTAAGTAGGCAAAATGCAGTTCAAAATTGGTTACAGGACTAAACAGGCGGCATTGCTTTATTCAGTGGAGGACAACTGTAATGAGTGGTTGACACAGTTAGTAGGCCCAAATAATAAAGTGGGCTAAATGTCTGCCAAAAAATTGGTCATAAATAAACAGGTGGCATAGCTAGGTACAGGGGTGGGCTCCTCTGATGAGTAGCAGACAGTGGTAGTTGGCACAAAGTATTAACTGGTCTAAATGGAGGCCAGGGACCCTGTATATTTTAACTATCATCTATCATTTCAACAAATTTGTATTGGCAGTGCCATTGAAGGATTTAACAGCACAGACTACACAGTGGTGGAGCAGGGAGAGGTAAGTGTTGCAAGTGGTAGAGCACTGTTCAAGCTGGGGGGAACACTCTCTTGTGGGTGGCAGTACTGGCACAGGGCCCCTCATATTACGATGGTGTGTCTGACATTGGTTGTGCACCACCACCGTCAGAGACACTTCATTGAACTATGAGAACCCTGTGCCAGTGTTGTCGCCCAAGAGTGGGCGTACCCACCTGTCCAGGCAAATGGCGAGCAAAGTCTTCACACCTTCAGGAGCAGGGCTGGTAACCCCGGATAATTTTTCAGGAAGCACTGCACCACCAGGTTCAAGGTGTGAGCCAGGCAAGGTATGTGTTTCAGTTGTGAAAGGGCTATGGCAGCCATAAAATTCCTTCCGTTATCACTGACTACCTTGCCTGCCTCAAGATGTACACTGCCCAGCCATAACTGAGTTTGTTGCTGCAAGTACTCAGCCAGTACTTCCACGGTGTGTCTGTTGTCGCCCAAACACTTCATTTCTAACACAGCCTGCTGACGCTTACCACTAGCTGTTTGATAATGGGACACCTCGTGTGCAACACTGGCAGCTGCGGATGGAGTGGTCGTGTCGCTGCACTCTGTGGACAAGCTTTCGCTTCTGGAGGAGGAGGAGGAGGAGGAGGGGTGGCGAATGCCTACAGCCTACTGTTTCCTAGACCGTGGGCTAGGCAGAACTGTCCCACTATGGCTGTCCCCTGTGGCCCCTGCATCCACCACATTAACCCAGTGTGCCATGATGGAAACGTAACATCCCTTGCCATGCCTACTGGTCCATGCATCTGTTGTGAGGTGCACCTTTCTACTGACTGATTGCCTCAGTGCATGGTCAATGCGGTCTTTGACATGCTGGTGAAGGGCTGGGATGGCTTTTCTCGCAAAGAAGTGTCGACTGGGTAGGTCATAGCGTAGTACTGCGAAGGCCATCAGGGCTTTGAAAGCTTCGCTTTCAACCAACCGGTAGGGCATCATCTCTAACGAGATTAGTCTAGCAATGTGGGTGTTCAAACCCTGTGTACGCAGATGAGAGGATGAGTACTTTCTTTTCCTAACGAGAGTCTCTTGTAGGGTGAGCTGGACTGGAGAGCTGCATATGGTGGAACTAGCGGGGGTAGTGGTGGACATGGCAGATTGAGAGAGGCTTGGTGATGGTATTCTTGATGTTGGCCTACATACAGTCTTTCCTACCAAGAACCTTGTGATTCCCTGACTGCTTTGGCCTTGCAACGATACCTCCACATTTGCTGCTGGTGGTATCCTAACCGGTGGGCTTACAGTGAGGGAAACAATGTAGCGTTGCTGACTACCTTCATTCTGAGCAGGTGCACCAACCGTACGGGACATTTGGTAGTTAGTCCAGGCTTGCAAGTGCATACTGGTTAAATGTCTAAGCATACACATTGTATTTAAATTTTGGAGATTCTTCCCTCTGCTAAAGGTCTTTCAGCATTTCTTACAGATAACTTTGCACTAATCATTCGAATCTTTGTTAAAAAATTGTCACACTGCACTCTTCCTACTATCGAATACCTTTTCAGGCATTGCACGCTGTTCTCCTTTCACCGGATGGCCACACTGTCCTAAAACTGTTTTTGTTTTTGACAAACGTTTTTGGCCAGATACGGGCCTGCCAGATGAAAGCTGTTGCGATATAGATGGCTGCTGCGGATCATCCTCTCCGCTTCTGAGCTACTGGCTGCGGCACCCTCTTCCCCCAATGGCTGCCAATCTGGGTCAACAACTGGGTCATCTATCACCTCCTCTTCAATGTCATGTGCACCTTCCTCTGTGTCACCGTGTAAGGTGCTATAGCGTTCGGATTGGGGCACCATAGTCTCATCAAGGTCAGATTCTGGCTCAGTACACTGCGAAGGCAATGTAGTGATCTGAGTCAATGGAACAGCATAATAATCTAGCTGTGGCTGTGCATCAGTGCACTCCATGTCCGATTCATCTTGTAATGGGCTGTTAACAATTTCCCTTTCTAACCCAGTCACAGTATGTGTAAAGAGCTCCATGGAGTAACCTGTAGTGTCGCCTGACGCATCCTTCACTTTTGGTTTGAGTGAAGGACACAAGGAAGTGACCTGTTCCTGACCGGGAGCATCTACTGACGACTCGCTGCTTTTATATTTGGAACTTTCTGAAGATTAGGCGAAAGAGCTAAAGGCTGAGTCAGCAAGGAAAGCCAAAACTTTTTCCTGCTGCTCGGGCTTTACAAGCGGTTTTCCTACTCCCAGATAAGGGAGCTTTTGAGGCATTGTGTAGCCAGACGATGACGCTGGCTCAACACCTCGAGCCTTAGGTGCTATTTTGCTTTTTCCCACTACCACCAGATGCTCCACCACCACCATCAGTACCAGCTGGCAACGTCCGCCCACGGCCTCTTCCACCAGACTTCCTCATTTTTGGGAAAATCTAACGCAAATAACAACCTTTATATGGTACTGTAAAACAAGGTAGAAGGTGTATATAAACTTGTTGAGAATTTAAATCTCCCTTATTTTTTGGTGGACTGAACCAAAACTCAGGCCCAGTGTATAACACTACACAATGTAAGTGGCAGAACGTGGCTGGCTGATATACGACAAACTAACAGTACTGATGTAGATCCACTTTGCGACAATTTGAATCTCCCTTTTTTGGGGGGGAGACTGCACCAAAACTCAGGCCCAGTGTATAACACTACACAATGTAAGTGGTAGAACATGGCTGGCTGATATACGACAAACTAACAGAAATGACATAGATCCACTTTGTGACAATTTACATCTCCCTTTTTTTGGGGGGAGACTGCACCAAAACTCAGGCCCAGTGTATAGCACTACACAATGTAAGTGGCAGAACGTGGCTGGAAGATATACAACAAACTAACAGAACTGACATAGATCCACTTTGTGACAATTTGAATCTCCCTTTTTGTGTGGGGGGGATTACCCAAAATTCAGGCCCAGTGTATAACACTTCACAATGTAAGTGGCAGAATGTGGCTGGCTGATATACGACAAACTAACAGAACTGACGTAGATCCACTTTGTGATAATTTAAATCTCCCTTTTTGGGGGGGAGACTGCACCAAAACTCAGGCCCAGTGTATAACACTACACAATATAAGTGGCAGAACGTGGCTGGAAGATATACGACAAACTAACAGAACTGACGTAGATCCACTTTGTAACAATTTAAATCTCCCTTTTTGGGGGGGAGACAGCACCAAAACTCAGGCCCAGTGTATAACACTACACAATGTACCGGTAAGTGGCAGAACGTGGCTGGCTGATATACGACAAACTAACAGAACTGACATAGATCCACTTTGTGACAATTTACATCTCCATTTTTGGGGGGGAGACAGCACCAAAACTCAGGCCCAGTGTATAACACTACACAATGTAAGTGGTAGAACGTGGCTGGAAGATATACAACAAACTAACAGAACTGACATAGATCCACTTTGTGACAATTTGAATCTCCCTTTTTGTGTGGGGGGATTACCCAAAATTCAGGCCCAGTGTATAACACTTCACAATGTAAGTGGCAGAATGTGGCTGGCTGATATACGACAAACTAACAGAACTGACGTAGATCCACTTTGTGACAATTTAAATCTCCCTTTTTTTGGAGGGAGACTGCACCAAAACTCAGGCCCAGTATATAACACTACACAGTGTAAGTGGTAGAACGTGGCTGGCTGATATACGACAAACTAACAGAACTGACGTAGATCCACTTTCTAACAATTTGAATCACCCTTTTTTTTGGGGGGGGGGAGACAGCACCAAAACTCAGGCCCAGTGTATAACAATACACAATGTACCGGTAAGTGGCAGAACGTGGCTGGCTGATATACGACAAACTAACAGAACTGACATAGATCTACTTTGTGACAATTTAAATCTCCCTTTTTTGGGGGGGAGACTGCACCAAAACTCAGGCCCAGTGTATAGCACTACAAAATGTAAGTGGCAGAACGTGGCTGGAAGATATACGACAAACTAACAGAACTGACGTAGATCTACTTTGTGACAATTTAAATCTCCCTTTATTGGGGGGATGAGACTGCACCAAAACTCAGGCCCAGTGTATAACACTTCACAATGTAAGTGGCAGAACGTGGCTGGCTGATATACGACAAACTAACAGAACTATAGATATAAAAAACCCGGCACTCAACTTGAATTGAACTTGAGGTTTTTTATTCCGTAGTACGAAAAAATGTTTCGGCCTAGTGTGGTGTCATGATTCCAATGGCAGGGAATCACAAAAGGACAAGCACCAACGAGCTCTAGGGTGATGGAACCTGAGCTGACCGCGACCCTAAACCTGAACACACAAATAACAATAGCCGGGGAACGTGCCTACATTGATCCTAGACGTCTCGCACCAGCCGAAGATCTAACTTCCCCTATTAGAAGAAACACAGACCTCTCTTGCCTCCAGAGAAATACCCCACAGAAATAGCAACCCCCACATATAATGACGGTGAAATGAGAGGAAGGCACATACACAGTATGAAAACAGATTCAGCAAAACGAGGCCCGCTAAAACTAGATAGCAGAGGATACAAAAGTAAACTGCGCGGTCAGCAAAAAACCCTTCAAAAAACCATCCTGTAATTACTTGAACTCATGTTCCAACTCATGGAACATGAGGAGCAATTACAGCCCACTAAAGCAACCAGCAGCAAAGAGACAATTATATGCAAGCTGGACAAGACAAAAATAAAGCAAAACGTGGAACAAGAAAATCAAAACTTAGCTTGTCCTGAAGATTACTGAAGCCAGAAGCTGAGGTAACAAAACACTCTGATAACCTTGATAGCCGGCGGGGAAATAACAAGAAAGCCCGGTTAAATAGGAAACTCCCAAATCCTAATAGAACAGGTGGACACCAGAGACAGCAGAACACAAATCACCCAGTACCATCAGTAACCACCAGAGGGAGCCCAAAAACAGAACTCACAACAGTACCCCCCCTTGAGGAGGGGTCACCGAACCCTCACGAGAACCACCAGGGCGACCAGGATGAGCCCTATGAAAAGCGCGGACCAAATCATCAGCATGAACATCAGAGGCAACCACCCAAGAATTATCCTCCTGACCATAACCCTTCCACTTGACCAAATATTGGAGTTTCCGTCTGGAAACACGAGAATCCAAGATCTTCTCCACAACATACTCCAATTCTCCCTCCACCAGCACCGGAGCAGGAGGCTCAAGCGAAGGAACAACAGGTACCTCATACCTCCGCAACAACGACCGATGGAACACATTATGAATAGCAAACGATGCCGGGAGATCCAAACGAAACGACACAGGGTTAAGAATTTCCAAGATCCTATAAGGACCGATGAACCGAGGCTTGAACTTAGGAGAAGAGACCTTCATAGGAACAAAATGAGAAGACAACCACACCAAGTCCCCAACACGATGTCGAGGACCCACGCGGCGACGGCGATTAGCAAACTGCTGAGCCTTCTCCTGGGACAACTTCAAATTGTCCACCACATGACTCCAAATCCGATGCAACCCATCTACCACCATGTCCACTCCAGGATAATCAGAAGGCTCCACCTGACCAGAGGAAAAACGAGGATGAAACCCCGAATTACAAAAGAAAGGAGAAACCAAGGTAGCAGAACTAGCCCGATTATTAAGGGCAAACTCGGCCAGCGGCAAAAAGGTAACCCAGTCATCCTGATCAGCAGAAACAAAACACCTCAAATAAGTTTCCAAGGTCTGATTAGTTCGCTCCGTCTGGCCATTCGTCTGAGGATGGAATGCAGACGAAAAGGACAAATCAATGCCCATCTTAGCACAGAACGTCTGCCAAAATCTAGACACAAACTGGGATCCCCTGTCAGAAACGATGTTCTCCGGAATCCCATGCAAACGAACCACGTTCTGGAAAAACAGAGGGACCAACTCAGAGGAGGAAGGCAACTTAGGCAAGGGTACAAGATGAACCATTTTAGAAAAGCGGTCACACACAACCCAGATGACAGACATTTTTTGAGAGACAGGGAGATCCGAAATAAAGTCCATGGAAATGTGCGTCCAAGGCCTCTTCGGGATAGGCAAAGGTGACAACAATCCACTGGCTCGAGAACAGCAAGGCTTAGCCCGAGCACAAACCTCACAAGACTGCACAAAAGAACGCACATCCCTCGACAAGGAAGGCCACCAAAAAGACCTGGCCACCAAGTCTCTAGTACCAAATATTCCAGGATGACCTGCCAACGCAGAAGAATGGACCTCGGAGATGACTCTACTGGTCCAACTATCCGGAACAAACAGTCTCTCAGGCGGACAACGATCAGGTTTACCCGCCTGAAACTCCTGCAAAGCACGTCGCAAGTCTGGGAAGACGGCCGACAAAATCACCCCATCCCTAAGGATACCAGTGGGCTCAGAATTTCCAGGGGAGTGAGGCACAAAACTCCTAGAAAGAGCATCCGCCTTCACATTCTTTGAACCTGGCAGGTATGAAACCACAAAATTGAAACGAGAGAAAAACAGTGACCAACGAGCCTGTCTAGGATTCAGACGCCTGGCAGACTCAAGGTAAATCAGATTTTTGTGATCAGTCAAGACCACCACACGATGTCTAGCACCCTCCAGCCAATGACGCCACTCCTCAAATGCCCACTTCATGGCCAAAAGTTCCCGATTACCCACATCATAATTCCGCTCAGCGGGTGAAAATTTTCTAGAAAAGAACGCACATGGCTTCATCACCGAGCAATCGGAGCTTCTCTGTGACAAAACCGCCCCCGCTCCAATCTCGGAAGCATCAACCTCAACTTGGAAAGGAAGCGAAACATCAGGCTGACGCAACACAGGAGCAGAAGAAAACCGGCGTTTAAGTTCCCGAAAGGCCTCCACAGCCGCAGGAGACCAATCAGCAACATCAGCACCCTTCTTAGTCAAATCCGTCAAAGGCTTAACAACACTAGAAAAATTAGTTATAAAACGACGATAGAAATTAGCAAAGCCTAAGAACTTCTGCAGACTCTTAAGAGATGCAGGCTGCGTCCAGTCACAAATAGCCCGAACCTTGACGGGATCCATCTCAATAGTAGAAGGGGAAAAAATATACCCCAAGAAAGAAATCTTCTGGACTCCAAAGAGACACTTTGAGCCCTTTACAAACAAGGAATTAGCCCGCAGGACCTGAAACACCTTCCTGACCTGCTGAACATGAGACTCCCAGTCATCAGAAAAAAACAAAATATCATCCAAATACACTATCATAAATTTATCCAGATATTCACGGAAAATATCGTGCATAAAGGACTGGAAGACTGAAGGAGCAGTAGAAAGTCCGAAAGGCATTACCAAATACTCAAAATGGCCCTCAGGCGTATTAAATGCGGTTTTCCACTCATCACCTTGCTTTATTCGTATAAGATTATACGCACCCCGAAGATCAATCTTAGTGAACCATTTAGCCCCCTTAATGCGAGCAAACAAATCAGTCAACATAGGCAAAGGATACTGATATTTTACGGTAATCTTATTCAAAAGACGATAATCTATACAAGGCCTCAAGGACCCATCTTTTTTGGCCACGAAAAAAAAACCTGCTCCCAAAGGGGACGAAGATGGACGGATATGTCCCTTTTCCAAGGACTCCTTAACATAATCCCGCATAGCAGTATGCTCTGGCACTGACAGATTGAACAAACGACCTTTAGGAAATTTACTACCAGGAATTAAATCTATAGCACAATCGCAATCCCTGTGAGGAGGAAGCGAACTGAGCTTAGGCTCCTCAAAAACATCCCGATAATCAGACAAAAATACAGGAACCTCAGAAGGAGTAGATGAAGCGATAGAAATCGGAGGTGCATCATCATGAACCCCCTGACATCCCCAGCTTAACACAGACATTGTTTTCCAGTCAAGGACTGGATTATGAGTTTGTAACCATGGCAGACCAAGTACTAGAACATCATGTAAATTATACAATACCAGGAAGCGAATCACCTCCTGATGAACGGGAGTCATACGCATGGTCACTTGTGTCCAGTACTGAGGTTTATTCATAGCTAAAGGTGTAGAGTCAATTCCCTTCAAAGGAATAGGGACTTCCAGAGGCTCAAGACTAAACCCACATCGCTTGGCAAATGACCAATCCATAAGACTCAGGGCAGCGCCTGAATCTACATAGGCATCGACGGAAATGGATGATAATGAGCAAATCAGAGTCACAGACAGAATGAACTTAGACTGTAACGTACTAATGGCAACAGACTTATCAACCTTTTTTGTGCGTTTAGAGCATGCTGATATAACATGAGCTGAATCACCACAATAAAAGCACAACCCATTTTTCCGCCTATAGTTTTGCCGTTCACTTCTAGACTGAACTCTATCACATTGCATTGTCTCAAGTGCCTGTTCAGAAGACACCGCCAAATGGCGCACAGGTTTGCGCTCCCGTAAACGCCGATCAATCTGAATAGCCATAGTCATAGACTCATTCAGACCCGTAGGCGCAGGGAACCCCACCATAACATCTTTAATGGCCTCAGAAAGGCCATCTCTGAACTTTGCAGCCAGGGCGCACTCATTCCACTGAGTAAGCACTGACCATTTCCGAAATTTTTGACAATATATTTCTGCTTCATCTTGCCCCTGAGAGAGAGCTAATAAAGCTTTTTCAGCCTGAATCTCCTGGTTAGGTTCCTCATAGAGCAAACCCAATGCCAGAAAAAACGCATCCACATTAAGCAACGCAGGATCCCCTGGTGCCAATGCAAATGCCCAATTTTGAGGGTCACCCCGCAGGAAAGATATAATAATCTTAACCTGCTGAGCAGGGTCTCCAGAAGAGCGAGATTTCAAAGAAAGGAACAGCTTGCAATTGTTCCTAAAATTCAGAAAACTAGATCTATCTCCAGCAAAGAACTCTGGAATAGGAATTCTAGGTTCAGACATAGGAGCATGTACAACAAAATCTTGTATATTTTGAACCTTAGCAGCAAGATTATTCAGGCTGGAAGCTAAACTCTAGACGTCCATGACAAACAGCTAAGGTCAGAGCCATTCAAGGATTAAGAGGAGGAAAAAAAAATCAGCCAGGCTGCAATTAAGGCTAGGCAGCAACCTCAGAGGAGAGAAAAAAAAAAAAAAAACTTCCTCAGACTACTTTTCCTCCTACTTCAGCCCAAACATTTTGGCCGGCTATACTGTCATGATTCCAATGGCAGGGAATCACAAAAGGACAAGCACCAACGAGCTCTAGGGTGATGGAACCTGAGCTGACCGCGACCCTAAACCTGAACACACAAATAACAATAGCCGGGGAACGTGCCTACGTTGATCCTAGACGTCTCGCACCAGCCGAAGATCTAACTTCCCCTATTAGAAGAAACACAGACCTCTCTTGCCTCCAGAGAAATACCCCACAGAAATAGCAGCCCCCCACATATAATGACGGTGAAATGAGAGGAAGGCACATACACAGTATGAAAACAGATTCAGCAAAACGAGGCCCGCTAAAACTAGATAGCAGAGGATACAAAAGTAAACTGCGCGGTCAGCAAAAAACCCTTCAAAAAACCATCCTGTAATTACTTGAACTCATGTTCCAACTCATGGAACATGAGGAGCAATTACAGCCCACTAAAGCAACCAGCAGCAAAGAGACAATTATATGCAAGCTGGACAAGACAAAAATAAAGCAAAACGTGGAACAAGAAAATCAAAACTTAGCTTGTCCTGAAGATTACTGAAGCCAGAAGCTGAGGTAACAAAACATTCTGATAACCTTGATAGCCGGCGGGGAAATGACAAGAAAGCCCGGTTAAATAGGAAACTCCCAAATCCTAATAGAACAGGTGGACACCAGAGACAGCAGAACACAAATCACCCAGTACCATCAGTAACCACCAGAGGGAGCCCAAAAACAGAACTCACAACAGTGTGGCCTTCGTCAGTTATGTACTGAAGGATGACTGAGAATAACCTCAGTATGTGTGATAGATCCGTGGGTTATCACTTAATGGTGGTCCGCTTAAATAGATATAGCGCAGCTGTGAGCTGAGAGTGGCCTGGTCCTGACGCGGTGTCCACCGCACACAATGTAAGTTGCAGAACGTGGCTGGAAGATATACGACAAACTAACAGAACTGACATAGATCCACTTTGTGACAATTTAAATCTCCCTTTTTTTGGGGGGAGAATGCACCAAAACTCAGGCCCAGTGTATAACACTACACAATGTAAGTGGCAGAACATAGCTGGAAGATATATGAAAAAATACAAGGGCTGTAGTACAATTTCAATCTCCCTACAATGATCTCAGGACAGGATGGCAGCAATAAAAAGGACTGCTGCACACAAAAGTGTGGACAAATAAACAAGAGAACTGTGCAGAAAGGAGCAACAGGATTTTTGCTTTTAAAAAAGCAGTTGGTTTGCACAGCGGCGCACAAACAGCAATGCAGCTATCAGGAAGGCTTATAAGGCAGCCTAATAAGCTACAGAGCTGATGCACAAAAATATAAACTCCACTGTCCCTGCAAACAAATGGTGGTGTTGGACAGTGGAAATCGCTACAGCACAAGCAGTTTCGGGGCTTAATCTTCCCTCCATAACTATATCCCTTTTTCTAATGCAGCTGCGGCAACCTCTTCCTATGCTACGATCGGCAGAAGTAAGATGGCAGTCGGCATGCACGCCCCTTTATAGCCCCTGTGACGCCGCAGAAAGCAAGCCAATCACTGTCATGCCCTTCTCTAAGATGGTGGGGACCGAGACCTATGTCATCACACTGCCCACACTCTGTGTCCTCCTTCATTGACTGAAAAATGGCGCTGAAAGCGTCATACGAAATGCGACTTTGCGCGAAGATTGCCGACCTCATGGCCGATCCCACACTAGGATCGGGTTTCACGAAACCCGACTTTGCCGAAAGTCGGCGATTTTTGAATTTGTCCGATCTGTTTCGATCAACCCTACTAAAGATATTTATTTTTTTATTTTTTTTGTCAAGACGTCTGGGTGTTGGTAGAGTGACTTAAGATTTTCACTCCAGCCTTTCTTGATTTTAGAAGGGCATGACATGTCTATATCTCCTCCTCTTGTTACTCCTCCACCTCTTTTCTTTTCACATGACTATATGTAGTTGTGACTTTTACATGTGTTTGTTGTGTCTTCTGAGCAGTTTGTCAGCATTTGGACACCATTTAAGGTGTTTTCTATGTGTTTTCCATGTGTTTGTATGTGTTTATGTTTGCCTGCCATTGGTTTCAATGGGGTTCGACGGTGTTCGTCGAACGTTCGACGAACATTCGTTGAACACATCCCTGTTCAACGAACCGAACCCGAACACTAGGGCGGTGGCTCAATACTAGTCAGGACAGTACACCAAGCATACTTCAAGAAGCTCCCAGAAATGGAGAGAAACAAAATGCTGGAGAGTTCTGAAGTGGCCAGCAATGACTCCAGATCTTATTCCCATTGAACACCTGTGGAGAGATCCTAATACATTGGCCACTTCACACTTATATATCAGTATCTAAGTTTATTCTTTCAGTGCTGCCTACTTATATATACGTACCCCAATAAATCAAAATTATTCGGTATTATTTTAACAATATTAGCATCCTATGGACTTTACCTTAGCGATGCTGACATCATCACAAGTGCCTTACATACCTCACGCATGCGTGCAGATTTTTTTTGTCATGGCATTGATCCTCTGAAGCCAGGTGTACCTCACTGAAGCCGACATGTGTACACCCAGCTTCAGAGGATCAATGCAGCGAGGAAAAGACGTACAGGCATGAGTTATGTAAAATGCTAGCAATGACACCGGCACTTGGAAATCATGTGATCACGCCCACAGGGGCATGATGACATGCTTAGCAGGCCGACTTATCTGGGGACACTAAATCCCCATCGACTAGTCAAAGGTCTCATTTACATATCATGAAAGTACTTTACAAATACTATTTCTAAAGATCTGTTTGTGTGTAACGTAATAAAGGAACTGTTAGGTAGGGAATTTCAAAAGGTATTAAGATGAGGGTGCCAACAATTTTTTACAGACCATTTTAGGGGTTTTGTGTGACATGATTTCCCCTTTTTTTGTGTTGTTCCAATACACACAAAAAATAAACAAGTATATACCAAAACATGTGTAATTGTAATAATAGTAATAATTTTCTGGGAGAAATACTTCATTTTCTGGAACAATTGTAAGGATGCCAACACTTTTTGCCATGACTGTGGATAGATCGGTAGAAGGATAGAAATGCAATTGAAATTATTCCCCACTGCAAATTCTGATTATTAGAAAACTTTTCTGTTGTTTGCGATAAACATCAAATATGACTCATTTAAATAGCAATTTAAATACCTAAAGAAAACGAATATACAGTGGGGCAAAAAAGTATTTAGTCAGTCAGCAATAGTGCAAGTTCCACCACTTAAAAAGATGAGAGGCGTCTGTAATTTACATCATAGGTAGACCTCAACTATGGGAGACAAACTGAGAAAAAAAAAATCCAGAAAATCACATTGTCTGTTTTTTTAACAATTTATTTGCATATTATGGTGGAAAATAAGTATTTGGTCAGAAACAAACAATCAAGATTTCTGGCTCTCACAGACCTGTAACTTCTTCTTTAAGAGTCTCCTCTTTCCTCCACTCATTACCTGTAGTAATGGCACCTGTTTAAACTTGTTGTCAGTATAAAAAGACACCTGTGCACACCCTCAAACAGTCTGACTCCAAACTCCTCTATGGTGAAGACCAAAGAGCTGTCAAAGGACACCAGAAACAAAATTGTAGCCCTGCACCAGGCTGGGAAGACTGAATTTGCAATAGCCAACCAGCTTGAAGTGAAGAAATCAACAGTGGGAGCAATAATTAGAAAATGGAAGACATACAAGACCACTGATAATCTCCCTCGATCTGGGGCTCCACGCAAAATCCCACCCCGTGGGGTCAGAATGATCACAAGAACGGTGAGCAAAAATCCCAGAACCACGCGGGGGGACCTTGTGAATGAACTGCAGAGAGCTGGGACCAATGTAACAAGGCCTACCATAAGTAACACACTACGCCACCATGGACTCAGATCCTGCAGTGCCAGACGTGTCCCACTGCTTAAACCAGTACATGTCCGGGCCCGTCTGAAGTTTGCTAGAGAGCATTTGGATGATCCAGAGGAGTTTTGGGAGAATGTCCTATGGTCTGATGAAACCAAACTGGAACTGTTTGGTAGAAACACAACTTGTCGTGTTTGGAGGAAAAAGAATACTGAGTTGCATCCATCAAACACCATACCTACTGTAAAGCATGGTGGTGGAAACATCATGCTTTGGGGCTGTTTCTCTGCAAAGGGGCCAGGACGACTGATCTGGGTACATGAAAGAATGAATGGGGCCATGTATCGTGAGATTTTGAGTGCAAACCTCCTTCCATCAGCAAGGGCATTGAAGATGAAACGTGGCTGGGTCTTTCAACATGACAATGATCCAAAGCACACCGCCAGGGCATCGAAGGAGTGGCTTCGTAAGAAGCATTTCAAGGTCCTGGAGTGGCCTAGCCAGTCTCCAGATCTCAACCCTATAGAAAACCTTTGGAGGGAGTTGAAAGTCCGTGTTGCCAAGCAAAAAGCCAAAAACATCACTGCTCTAGAGGAGATCTGCATGGAGGAATGGGCCAACATACCAACAACAGTGTGTGGCAACCTTGTGAAGACTTACAGAAAACGTTTGACCTCTGTCACTGCCAACAAAGGATATATTACAAAGTATTGAGATGAAATTTTGTTTCTGACCAAATACTTATTTTCCACCATAATATGCAAATAAATTGTTAAAAAAAACAGACAATGTGATTTTCTGGATTTTTTTTCTCAGTTTGTCTCCCATAGTTGAGGTCTACCTATGATGTAAATTACAGACGCCTCTCATCTTTTTAAGTGGTGGAACTTGCACTATTGCTGACTGACTAAATACTTTTTTGCCCCACTGTAAGTGATATTACTCCAGTTACAGAATTATTTAACTCCTTTATGACAATTATTTTTAGTATTTAGCCATTACATCACGCTGCAAATGTGATTCATAGCCAGACACCAGCTTCAGGCAATGTTCCTAATGAATCTTAGTAAATTCATCATAGGCAGTGGCCTACAGTTTGCTAATATTTCTAGGATTGGCAGGCAGGAACCACATTCTTAAAATACCACGATAGATTTTTCAGAGGGTTCAAGTCAGACAATTTTGATTCCAACTCTGGAATCTCCCATGACTTCTTCTGAAACCAAGTATTTATGGACTTTAAGGTGTGCTTGGATCATTGTAGTATTGAATAGTCCAACGACACCCAAGATTCCACTTCCTCACAGAAGGCATGATGTTTCTTGCTACTTTAGATTTCATGATAATTAAATCCATCTTGCCCTCGATCCTCTGTATTATCTCAATACCAGAAGATGCAAATAAGCTCCGGAGCATCACTGTCATGTTTCACTGTGGGCAGGATGGTGTTCCAGTATATGCTTAATTTTCACTTTTCTGGATATACAGTACTATGTGCTGATCCATTGGCCAGAAAAGTTCCAGCTTTGTTTCATTGCTGCACAGAACAGAATCCCATAACCTATGTTATGTATTAGTGTTATTTTTGCATATCTATTTATTATTATTTATTATTTATTATTATAGCGCCATTTATTCCATGGCACTTTACATGTGAGGAGGGGTAGACATAATAAAAACAGGTACAATAATCTTGAACAATACAAGTCACAACTGGTACAGGAGGAGGGAGGACCCTGCCCGCGAAGGCTCACAATCTACAAGTCCATTGAGCTTTTGGTGTAACTTGGAGGTGGGGCATTTAATCTGCTCCTTACTTCCGTGCCTCTTACACATCTTTGCTGCAGGTCATTTGTTGTCCCTTGAGGGCATTTGAAGATGTGCCTCCTCAGGAATCTTTTCAAAGCCAGTGATAATTTCCTCTGTGTGCTACATGTGGGTAGTATCCTTTAACTTTGAACTTGTAAAATAAGTTTTCCATTGTATATCTAGCAACAATTTTATGACTTGGCTGTAATGCAATTATCTCAGCTTTTATAGGGAATCTGTCACCAGATTTTTGCTGCCTCATCTGATAGCAGCATGATGTAGGAACAGAGACCCTGAATCCAATGATTTATCATTTAGCTTACTGGGTGCAGCAGTTGTGACACAGGGTTTTTAGATGTAGCACAAAGCAGAGCTCAAGAAAGCTACCTCTGCCCACACAGCTTTATGTCTATATTGTATATTGACAGTTAGCTGCTTATCAGAGGAGGAGCTGTAGTCAGTCTAGCAAGAGCATGCCAAGTAGTCAGGGCAATAGTTATCGCAAGGTGATAAACCTTCAATGTAAGTAAACAACAGCAGACAACCTAATAAGTGACACAATGCTGAAATCTGTGTTTTAATCCCGACATCATGCTGTACTCAGATTACATATGAAAAACCAGGTCACTTTAAGTCTTTGGACCACTCACTTGATTTATTTTTCAAACATGTAATTAAACAATAAAGGCAACAAACACATGGACAGTCCAGGTATTTGATTTCTTTTTTCCTCATGATCAGTTGGTCTTTTGATAATTTTCTTTTGGTGTGTTTGATACAACATCTGTGTCTGGGTGACCGGGGACCAGGGGCTCCTTCCCTGTCCCTATCACTAAGGGGGTGCCCTAGCTGGCCCTATTCCCGGGGATACTTCTGAAGGTGAAGATGGCAGGGCTGCCACCCTTGCCTTATCTCCTAAGTTAGCCATCCATCTGTTCTCTTCCCTCACCAAGTGAAGAGGGGCGTTAATGTTCACCGCAGTACACCAACCAGACAAACAAGGCTACACAGACAAGGGTTAAATGAAAATTGCAGGCGTACAAAATATTCACTTACAAATTACAGAGGAATGCGCTGGGGAGTGGAGGAAGGGGAACACACAAAAGTAGAGAAGGGAAGGGAATTACTACACTTACAAAGCAAGCAATAGTCACAGATAACTTCTCCAACACTCCTTATCATATGAACACCTTTTCCTCCTTAAGCCTCGCAGGAAATGCTAGCTCTGACATGGATTTGCATCAGAACTCAGATTATAAAGGGGAAGGGAGTGGCTAACTGAGCTTAGCTGAGAGCTCAGAGTTTCCAACATGGCCGATTAATCCCTGTTCTTCCAAAAGGAAAAAAACACCATTAAAATTAAGAAGTGCTTCTTCTCAGTGCCGGAGTAGGAACAATCAGGTGGTGCGGTCTTCTGGCTCCACACTGTTGCAGTAACCCTGTAACAATCTGATTTGCAAATTTGTGCTATTTGCCTCAAACCCTACATTATCCTTTATAGTGTCCTTTTGTATTGAATTAAGATTAACCACTTGTTATACAGAGGATGCCAAGTTTAGCTTAGCACAGATAACACAGTGTTTGGATGTTATGGCGCAAAATGAATAATTTGAAATTGATACCCAATATGACAATGTCTTGTGCAATGTTAGATCATCTTACTCGTCTTAAGTTAAACAACCTTCTGGAACAAGTTATCAAGAATTGTGCATAATTTGTCACATTGTGCTCAGCTACGTCTGCATTAGTTCTGCTCAGTAGGGATGAGCAGATCCATGGAAGATCAGGTTCGTTTGGTTCCACCAAACTTTAGTTCAAAGTTCGGTTCAGTTACCAGAACTCTACCTGAACTTTATCGAGAACCCGAACCCCATAGAGGTCAATGGGGACCCAATCTTTGGACTCTCCTCCCTGACTTTGCCCATAACTTCAAACACTAAAATGGACTTACAGGAGAAGTCCGTGTTCTGAGTTCAGCAACGGATACTAGGTGTTCGGTTATAACCCCGAACTTTCCAGTTTGGCTTCGCTTATTTCTAGTTCTGAGTTATTCAAATTGTTTCCTTAGACCTCATTTGCAATGGTGGTTGAATAATTTTAATTTCAACTGTAGATAGATGCTAAAAAAAATCTTACTGTTGGAAAAGTAAAATACCGTATGTGTTGGATTATAAGACGCTCCGGATTATAGAACGCACCCCAAATTTTGACGAGAAAAATAGGAAAAAAACTTTTTTTTTTATAAAATGGTGGTGCTTCTAGTATCTATGCTTATTGCTTACCACCAGGGGTGGTGGCTGCAGTGAAGTGGGGTCCTGGGGCCACTGCTGGAGGAGGCAAGATTGGAGCAGTGCTGCAGGCCGCAGGATGGGATGAGGGAGTGTTCGAATGTATGGCGTGGTGCTGCGTGTGTCCGGTACTGTGGGTGGTGTCCGCTGCTGCAGGTGGTGTCCAGTGCTACGGGTGGTGTCCGCTGCTGTGGGAGCTCTGCCAACATTTTGTGAAAGGCCAGAGCCCCCGCTGAGATCTCATCTCCCCAGATCTTGATGTCGAGATCACCATCTGCGCATGAGCCGCCCAAGCAGCCATTTTCCAGGAGTTCACCGCATAGGAAAACATGGAACTGCGGGGGCTCTGGCCTTTCATAAAATGTCAGCAGAGCCCCCATAGCAGTGGACACCACCCGCAGCACAGGACACCACCCGCAGCATTGGACACCAACCGCTGCACTGGACATCATCTACAGCACCGGACACCACCCGCAGTGGTGCGCCACACATCTGAACACCCCCTGCGGCCTGCAGCAACGCTTCACTCTTTCCTCCTCCAGCTGCAACCCTGGGACCCTGCTCCACCGTGGCCTCTAAGGTATATCTGCATTATAAGATGCACCCCCATTTTCCTCAAAACAAATTTGGGGGAAAAAGTGTGTCTTATAGTCCGAAAAATATGGTAAATTACAATATCGTAAATTAGAAAACCTTATGTTCTTACTTTTTTTTAATATTATTTTCTTCCCACTACTTAGATAAAACATTCCAAGTAATATAACAGGAGTTATGTGAAATTTTATAAATATTAAGTGGGTGTCTAATTCTCAGCGCACCTGCCTATTAAAGGTTTTTGAGTCTATGGCAGTCTGCGTAGCAGCATGTCTTCTTCATTGTGTATCAGGCACTGCCCTATACTTTTATCAGTGCTTGTACCTGCTATTACAGTTCACCCCCACTTATGTAATATTTGTTATCTATCAATTAATTTCAAAGATTTGAATAGCTTTTTGAATAAATATATACATTCCAAAAACACAAAGATAAGTAAAAAATAAAGACATTCAACGTGTTAATTTGAGAATTGAAGGTTGCTCTTGCTCTAAGGCTAAAATATTTGCTTTTATCAGTAATTTTGGGCTAAAATATAACTAAGACAAGGTTGGATTACAATACAGGGTTGTAAATAATTGTTATAACAAAGAAGCCACTTTCAATGAAAGAAAGACACAAGATATCTAAATAGCTGTAGTAAAAGGTCACGTTGCTTAATACATATCATTGCAAATATGACTCATCATATCTTTTCCCATAAGCATATCATAACATTACATACTCCACCCAACAACCAGTACTTCATGCGTGACTGTGTCATGAGGAAAGGGATCACCAGCTTTAAAAGCTACAACACCAGGATTTCTCTTACAACATCATTAGGCTTTGCATTTGTCAAGAAAAGATTTAACTTTTTGTGTAAGGTACAGCTGGTGTCCTTTCAGGGTTTTCCCATCAATATTAAGTTGCTGATACCAAAAAAGAAAAAAATAACAAGACATATCATAAATGTCAGTTATTGTCTTCACAGCTTAGTTAAATATTACCTTAGGTATATTTATGTGCATTACTGATATGCTTTTTTTAAAAGTATAATAAAGGGTTGAGATAGGTGATATCAAGCAGAGAAGACCATGTGAAGTGCGTGTATTAGATTCACTCTAGTAACTAGTTATTTGTAAGATGAGCATAAAAAGGTGTTCTACAAGGTGAAAGAAAAGTACTAAGACCAGTTACTCCTCTGCTGATATTGCTGGTCTTGAAATAAAAAAAATAAAAATAAAACAGACTCTTGAGAACCAAGCTAACTCAACCACTTAGCGCCCCATGATGGATGTATCTGACATGGAACATGTCAGGGGCTTTTGAAAAGGCTTAGAAGCAGAACCCGCTCCACATAGGGCAGATGCCGGCTATAAAATATATAGCATCTAGCACTAACTACATCAATTGGTATGTCAGATGATCGCAGGTTCAAATCCCTCAAGAGGACGAACAAATAAAGCAAAATGTGATGAAAACAGCTTTTAAAAATGTAAAATTGATGGACAAGATGTTAAAAATTTGAATTCCCCTTCTTTTCCCCAGTTAACAATAAAAAAAGTTTTTAAAAAACCAACATCTTGGATTTTTCTTGACCATATGTTTGCTTAGGCCTTTTGTCATGATCTGCTACCTTCATGAATTTCTGACCTTGGACTGTGTCCTGACTATGCCTTTGCCTCTGTCTATGATGTACCCTCTAGGTTTTTATCCTCTGACCTCTTGACTACCCAGCATGATGGCTTGTCCGTGACTGGTGACTAGCATCACAATGGCCTTATTCAAATTGAAATATTGTTCTTTGCTTACCCATGTAATATGTAACATCTCTAGCAAATAAGCCTCCAAATAACAGCTGTAAAGGGCAGACACTCAAAGAAATTTGATTAAAGTAAAATCCAAACTTTATTTTTAATTTTTTTTTATATCGACATCTGAGAATCTATCATCTATGTAACCCTAGATGTCCAGGATTTTACTGCATATTTAATTTATTGTTACCATAGAACATTTTGATGAGTACAGTGTTGAATTTTATTGAACTGTTGAACCAATTTTACCCTGCATACATTGACATTCCAAAGACGATCTTTTAACTGTTGTTTTAGATAGAAATATGAGAATGTCCTTTGGAAGCGGATGATACATTTACAAGAATGATGTCTTTAACAAGTCACATTTAATTTTGACTAGGTGAGCTGTACTTATCATGTAGTTTATTGTATGTACATATAAACTGATTTTGAATTGAAAAATCTGCTAACAGTGATGTATTTATCTAGTTTTCTTCCAGATTCTAAAATGAGACTTTATTGACTTAGGCTATATTTACACGAAAGTGAATCCAAAGAATTCCATGGGCCAAAAAAATACTGGATTAAAGGGTGTCATTTTGACACATTTCTTGCCTATATGTTTGGTACACCTTATTTTTAACTTTGCAAATTCTACTTCAGTAAACATTGAAGCATAGTAAAAGATATCAAACACTGAAATGAAGTGAACTTTGTGAAAACCCAAATTTTTGTAAGTCTTAAAACATTTAGCCATGAATTTATATGTAGATGCATTCAATTAGGTTTAGAAAAAAAATGCTATTTTTGTTATGAATATGTATAAGTCCAAGATGACAAATATGGTAGCACTTTACTAAGCTGGAAAGAAATACGTTGTTCTGCATTTCGGAGTAGTTATAGCACTTTATGAAAAAGGTATTCCAGATGAAAAATATGCAATGAAAAGACTCTTTGGATTGAACATTTAACATAATATATTATAATATGTCCAGCACTATATGTTATTTTTTAGACCACTTTAGATCAAAGACCAAACTGACAATTATGACTTGCACATGTGTAGAAAGTTGGATGATAGTTTCCAACATTTGAAAATTCTCTAATATTTTAGTCATGTCTGAGAAATAGTTACTGCATTGGTAACTTGAAACGAGAGGGGACCAAATAAAAAAAAAAACAAGAAAAAAAATAATTTAGAGCATATGATATTTAAAAAAATACTTTTTAAAATCGCTACAAAAGCAGCAGTTGTCTTGAACATTACAGTTTTCTATACACTAGAGCTGTGTTCAAACGCAGCATTTTTTTCTCCTGCCAAAATACTCTCTTAGCAATAAAGCGCTGCACTCAAAATGCAGGTTTTGCTACATTTTTACTGCTTTTTCATGTTTAACTCCTTAACGCCAAATGACGAACATAGCATGTCCAGAGTATGAGTCAGTTGGTGCTTCATGACTTTCCATGTCCATCATGACTTTAAACTGTCACTGCGTGTAAACATGCAGTGACAGTTCTATGCTGAAAGCTGTCACTGAAAGCTAAGCAGCACGGGAAAAGGTTTGGAGACCCATGCCGTTGGTTCTCAAACTCAGAGAGCTGTGATCGATCAATCAATCTGACTGACTGATCACAGCATGATCGTGCAGGAGGTGCTGAAATATCAGCACCTCTCACCCTATCACAGTAGGAACTCAGCTCTGCTAGAGGCCGAGCTCCTGCACTAACAGCCAAGGAAGGTGCCAGCATTGCCTCTGGCTGTTAACCCCTAAATTCTGCAATCGAGTGTGATCACATTTAGGAGGCAGGAAGTGGAAGGGAGTCCATCTGCCTTCAGATATGCACCCCTGCAGCGCCATTGCGGGGGGCCTGATCATTATCATGGTGATTCGGGGTCGTCATGACAACCTCTGAGTCACCAAGCTATGGAAATCAGCTTAGACCATGTTCAGTCATGAATCCAGGAGACAGTGAGCTGAGCTTGGGACACCACTTCAGTGATGAGCGGAAACGGCATAGAGTGTACTGCTGGTCACTACCAGCTGTTCCCAAGCTCAGTTCAGTGTGAGCCAGATGATGAACTGCAGTAACCTTCATTACATCACCGCTAGCACCATGAGAAACTTCTCACGGTGCTCTCAGTGATCTCATTCAGGTCACCGTATTTCATCGGGATGCTCACGATAAGTTGCCGGTGGGACGGCAGCTTCAGTGATTTGCTGGAACCTGAATGGTGTTACCACAGATCACTGAAGCTGCGCTCTGACGCTCAGATCAGTGTCTCCTAGATGTCAGACTAAACGGTCGCATCATGCCACTGCTCAGTCTGGAATACAGAAGCAGCAGAGATTGATTATGGCGTGGGACCAAAGGGTTATCGTCAGACAGGTGAGGAATATGATGCCTTTTTATTTATCATTTATACTGTAATAAATAAAAAAAAGAGGGCCAGGGAATATTTATTTCAAATAAAGGATTTTATTCTTGCTGCGTTTTTATTTCAAAACTTACTATGGGGTTAGTAATTGGGACATCTTATAGATGCCTCTCTATTACTAACCCCTGGGATTAATGTCAGCTGACATTGCAAAGTTGACATCAATCCTATTACCCCACTTGCCATCACACCAGGACAGGTGGGGAGAGGGAGGCTAAATGCCAGAGCTGTTGAATCTTATGGATGAGCCATTTCTGGGGTGACTGAGAGCTGAGGTTTTTAATCTGGAAGGAGGACAATATACTATTAATAACAGCTCGCAGCTGTCTGTTTAGCATTTGCTGGTCTTTGATTATAATGGAATCCCAAAACAATTTTTTGGGCAGTCTCCACTACAATAAGCAGTAAAGGCTAAACAAACAGCTGTGAGCTGATAATAATAGCCTATCAACACTTATGGCTATTGACTTTTTCAAAATATTAACATTAGCCCTCAGCCGTCAGCTTTTCCACTGTCAGTTCAAAAAATTACCCACGCCATTTAAAAAAAACAAAAAAAACAACTTATTTTATACATGATATACACAGCGGGTGCTGAATATAACTCCCATCATTGTCACCTGGCAGTGCTGATCTCATGAACTTGCCGTGCACTATTAGATACACTGCTGAAGGTTGAGAGAGCAGGCTAATGCCATTTAGCAGTGTCAGGCCTGTTTTCCCTAATGCTCTGCAGCTTACGGATTATCATACCTTGTATACTGGTGGTCAATACCTGGGCCATGACAGATCAGCAGTTCCCAGCAGAGCACAGTTTGTACACCAGAGTCGGTTTCCATCTTCAGAGTCACTGGGTAAAGGTACTGTCACACTCAGCAACTTTACAACGAGAACGACAACGATTCGTGACGTTGCAGCGTCCTGGATAGCGATCTCGTTGTGTTTGACACGCAGCAGCGATCTGGATCCCGCTGTGCCATCGCTGGTCGGATCTAGAAGTTCAGAACTTTATTTCGTCATCAGGTCGGCGTGTATCGTCATGTTTGACATCAAAAGCAACAACGCCAGCAATGTTTTACATGGAGCTAACAACCAGCGAGAACGATAAGTGAGTCGCCGTTAAGTCACTGGATCGCTCCTGCATCGTTCTGGAGTTACTGTGTTTGACGTCTCTACAGCGACCTAAACAGCGATCGGCTCATTGTCTATATCGCTGCAGAGTCGCTGAGTGTGACGGTACCTTAAGTCTCTCTCTTCTGTAGAGTGTAAGCGTGTATGCTCAGTTGTGCTCTATTGCTCTTATTCTCTCATGTAGAGTGTCAGCTCTTAGGATGAGCAGTGTCCTCTCTCTCTTTTCTATAGAGTAGAGTGTGACCTCTTTTGGTTAATGGTGGTCACTCTCTTCTCCCATGTGTATTTTTCAAAACAATTACAAGCTTTCATGTATTTGAGATTTGTGAAATTCATTCACAGAGAATATCATTTTGGGGAAAATGTGGCAAAGTTGGCAAATTAGAATTTCAAAAGATCTGCTCATCTCTATTCTACGGAAAAGTCTACTTTAAAAAGAATCAGTCTCATGAAAAAATGCTGTTAACCCACAAATATGGGATTAATCTGCAGGTTAATAGTGCTAGGGCTTAGAGCCATGCAGCCTGGAGGAAATGAACTGTATTTTTCTTGGCAATGTTCAGGTTTCAGTCATGGGGGTGGTGCTGGCATGTATTCAGTCACCGCTTTATGTATAGAGAGCGGCAGCTGTAACCACACCATCGGCTTTGACTGATAGCAGCTCAGCATTAGGGCCAGAATTCAGTCAGTGCTGAGGTTGAGGGTATCCGAAGAGGTGACTCAATTCCCGCTGGCCTGAACCCCATATCTGCAGATTAGCAGTGATTTTTTTCACATGACAAGTTTCCTATAAGAGCTGGTCACAGCAAAATCTGTCAATTGTTTAAAAATGGTTTAGATGCTATATTTAGATAAAATATCATAAATTATTAGGTAACTGTGTAAAATTTGTGTTCTGAATTTGATCCACTTGGAATGAGGCGGGAAAATTAGAATCATACATTATGGATGTATTGTACGTAATCCCCATTCCCTTTATCCTTTCCCAACCCTTGGCTCAACTTATAGAACATGTCTTTTTTCAACGGGTGGCAAATATTACCCCCACTTACCCCCATCACATGTAAGTGGGAAGAGGCGGGCAAAGCTTCAGTTGGCATATCTAATTGATGTGTCTTTTCTGGGGCCACTGTGGGCTGCTATTTTTAGATTGCGGGCCAATTTCCATGGCCCCATGTAGCCTTAGAATACCGACTCCCATTTGTCTGCTTTAACTTTTCTGGTCATCAAAAATGAGGTTGGACCCCCAACATTTTTTAAACTATTTTTTAAAATAATTAAAAAAAACTGCATGGAGACCCCTCTATTCTTGATAACCAGCCATGATAAAGCTGACAGCTGAGGGTTGCAGCCCACAGCTGTCAGTTTTGCCATGCTGGTTATCAAAAATAGAGGGAAACCCATGCCATTATTTATTTATTGTGCATGCGCCGGCTAATGAATACTTCTATCAGCCGAAGGATGGAGTATAAGATACAATGTAAAGTGAAAAGATAATTTATTTAAGTCAGTACATATAAGGCAATACAGAATAAAAGATCATATCAATGACAGAGCCATTTTAAACAAAAGTCAGGTGCAAAGAGAGTAGTATGGTACTACATCACCTACTGTATATAGTGTAGTCAGGGAAAGCCTAGTGAAAGAGCCTGCATATACGAGGGGTGTTCATGAAAGATTTCCCCTGGGCCACTTCCTGTGGACTTAGAACAATGGAACTTGACAAATTTATTAGTCCTACTCTACATAGGTGCCACCTTTGGGAAATGCAATTCTTCCATCTCTTTAAGCAACTGTAAAGACCTCTCTTGTAGAAGTCAACAGGTTGCTCCAAAAGCCATATTGTGAGTTCTGAGATCAGAGTCTCATCATCTGGAAAATGCTTGCCCTTCAAAAATAACTTCATTGTTGGAAAGAGGTGGAAGTCCAATGGAGCGAGGTCGGGTGAATAAGGGGGATGCTGTAGAATTTCAAAGCCACAGGAGCATGCTTCCATTTGGGCAACATGAGTTGTGAACAGTAGCTTAGCTACCGGGGGGCAGAGCAACGCTACTGTAATTATATTGGTGCGCACTGATACAGTTACATTCTGCGGCAGAGCAGGGAGAATCTGATGCCCAGCCGCTATGGGGCCCCAGAGCAGGCGGGGGCCTGGTGCCAGCAGTGGGCCCCCACCCATCATTGGAAGGTTAGCTGTACCGGAATTTAGCCAATATAGCTGATCGCACTGATGGGAGAAGGAGCGCTATGCTCCTTCTCCTATCATCCCCCTCTCAGCGTATGACATCACCAATGCAGACACTGACAGGGGCGCGATGACGTCACTAGCCAGCGCCTGCTGTCAGGAGATGAGCGGGTGCTCAGAGCTGTGGAGGAAGAGAGGTGAGTATTTATTTTTTCATTTTTTACGAGTGCTGCCTTATACTCTAGGGTCTGCCTATGGGAGTTCTGCCTTACATTACAGGATCTGTCTATAGGGGTGCTTCCTTATATTTCAGGATCTGCCTATAGGGGTGCTGCCTTATATTGCAGGGTCTGCCTATAGGGGTGCTACCTTATATTACAGGGTCTGCCTATAGGGGTGCTGCGTTATACTACAGGGTCTGTCTATAGTAGTGCTGCCTTATTTTACAGGGTCTGCCTATAGGGGTGCTGCCTTATAATATAGGGTCAGCTTATAGGTGTGCTACCTTATATTACAGGGTCTGCCTATGGGGGCGGTGTCTTATACTACAGGGTCTGCCTATGGGGGTGCTGCCTTATATTACAGGATCTGCCTTTAGGGGTGCTGCCTTATACTACAGGGTCTACCTATAGGTGTGCTGCTTTAAACTATAGGGTCTGCCTATAGGGGTGCTGCCTTATATTACAGGGTCTGCCTATAGGGGTGCTACCTTATATTACAGGGTCTGCCTATAGGGGTGCTGTCTTATACTAATGCTCTTTAGCAAACTTGAGACGGGTCCGGACATGTACTGGCTTAAGCAGGGGGACTCGTCTGGCAATGCAAAATCTGAGTCCCTGACAGCGTAGTGTGTTACTGATGGTAGACTTTGTTACGGTGGTCCCAGCTCTATTCAGGTCATTCACTAGATCCCTCGTGTGGCTGTGGGATTTTTGCTTTCCATTCATGTGATCATTTTGACCCCACGGGGTGAGATCTTGCTTGGAGCCCCAGATCGAGGGAGATTTTCAGTGGTCTTGTATGTCTTCTATTTTCTTATTATTGCTCCCACAGTTGATTTCATCACACTAAGCTGCTTGCCTTTTGCAGATTCAGTCTTCCCAGCCTGCTGCAGGGCTACAATTTTGTTTCTGGTGTCCTTCGACAGCTCTTTGGTCTACACCATAGTGGAGTTTAGAGTGTGACTGTTTGAGGTTGTGGACAGGTGTCTTTTATACTGATAACAACTTCAAACAGGGGCCATTGCTACAGCTAATGAATGGAGGACAGAGGAGCCTCTTAAAGAAGAAGTTATAGGTCTGCGAGAACCAGAAATCTTGCATGTTCTTAGGTGACCAAATATTTATTTTCCACCATAATTTGCATGATAAATCTTGCCAAATCAGACAAGGTGATTTTCTGGATTTGTTTTCTCATTTTGACTCTCATAGTTGTGGTCTACCTATGATGTCAATTACAGGCATCTCTCATCATTTTAAGTGGGAGAACTTTCACAATTGGTGGCTGACTAAATACTTTTTTTCCCCACTGTATTTCTACCTGATGTTGAAAAGTAAGATATTCCTTGAGAAATCTATACAATATTTTCCAATTTATTTTACTGTCTTTATTATATATCTACTAGCTATTGAACCCGTTCTACGCCCGGGTGGTGAGCATTTATATTGGTATATTGTCTCCATCATGGTATGTGCTGCTCCATCCTGCGTCCCCATCCTGTCATGCGCTGCTCCATCCTGCGTCCCCATCCTGTCATGTGCTGCTCCATCCTGCGTCCCCATCCTGTCATGCGCTGCTCCATCCTGCGTTCCCTTTCCTGTCATGCGCTGCTCCCATCCTGCGTCCCCATCCTGTCATGCGCTGCTCCCATCCTGCGTCCCCATCCTGTGATGCGCTGCTCCCATCCTGTGATACGCTGCTCCCATCCTGCGTCCCCATCCTGTCATGTGCTGCTCCATCCTGCGTCCCCATCCTGTCATGCGCTGCTCCATCCTGCGTCCCCATCCTGTCATGCGCTGCTGCATCCTGCGTCCCCATCCTTATGTGCTGCTGCATCCTGCGTCCCCATCCTGTCATGCGCTGCTGCATCCTGCGTCCCCATCCTTATGTGCTGCTGCATCCTGCGTCCCCATCCTTATGTGCTGCTGCATCCTGCGTCCCCATCCTTATGTGCTGCTCCATCCTGCGTCCCCATCCTTATGTGCTGCTCCATCCTGCGTCCCCATCCTTATGTGCTGCTCCATCCTGCGTCCCCATACTGTTATGTGCTGCTCCATCCTGCGTCCCCATCCTTATGTGCTGCTCCATCCTGCATCCCCATCCTTATGTGTTGCTCCATCCTGCGTCCCCATCCTTATGTCCTGCTCCATCCTGCGTCCCCATACTGTTATGTGCTGCTCCATCCTGCGTCCCCATCCTTATGTGCTGCTGCATCCTGCGTCCCCATCCTTATGTGCTGCTCCATCCTGCGTCCCCATCCTTATGTCCTGCTCCATCCTGCGTCCCCATACTGTTATGTGCTGCTCCATCCTGCGTCCCCATCCTTATGTGCTGCTGCATCCTGCGTCCCCATCCTTATGTGCTGCTCCATCCTGCGTCCCCATCCTTATGTCCTGCTCCATCCTGCGTCCCCATACTGTTATGTGCTGCTCCATCCTGCGTCCCCATCCTTATGTGCTGCTGCATCCTGCGTCCCCATCCTTATGTGCTGCTCCATCCTGCGTCCCCATCCTTATGTCCTGCTCCATCCTGCGTCCCCATACTGTTATGTGCTGCTCCATCCGGCGTCCCCATCCTTATGTGCTGCTGCATCCTGCGTCCCCATCCTTATGTGCTGCTCCATCCTGCGTCCCCATCCTTATGTCCTGCTCCATCCTGTGTCCCCATACTGTTATGTGCTGCTCCATCCTGCGTCCCCATCCTTATGTGCTGCTGCATCCTGCGTCACCATCCTTATGTGCTGCTCCATCCTGCGTCCCCATCCTTATGTCCTGCTCCATCCTGCGTCCCCATACTGTTATGTGCTGCTCCATCCTGCGTCCCCATCCTTATGTGCTGCTGCATCCTGGGTCCCCATCCTTATGTGCTGCTCCATCCTGCGTCCCCATCCTTATGTCCTGCTCCATCCTGCGTCCCCATACTGTTATGTGCTGCTCCATCCTGCGTCCCCATCCTTATGTGCTGCTGCATCCTGCGTCCCCATCCTTATGTGCTGCTCCATCCTGCGTCCCCATCCTTATGTGCTGCTCCATCCTGTGTCCCCATTTTTATGTGCTGCTCCCTCCTGCGTCCCCATCCTTATGTGCTGCTGCATCCTGCGTCCCCATCCTTATGTGCTGCTCCATCCTGTGTCCCCATTTTTATGTGCTGCTCCATCCTGCGTCCCCATCCTTATGTGCTGCTGCATCCTGCGTCCCCATCCTTATGTGCTGCTCCATCCTGCGTCCCCATCCTTATGTGCTGCTGCATCCTGCGTCCCCATCCTTATGTGCTGCTCCATCCTGTGTCCCCATTTTATGTGCTGCTCCATCCTGCGTCCCCATCCTTATGTGCTGCTGCATCCTGCGTCCCCATCCTTATGTGCTGCTCCATCCTGTGTCCCCATTTTTATGTGCTGCTCCATCCTGCGTCCCCATCCTTATGTGCTGCTGCATCCTGCGTCCCCATCCTTATGTGCTGCTCCATCCTGCATCCCCATCATTATGTGCTGCTCCATCCTGCGTCCCCATCCTTATGTGCTGCTCCATCCTGCGTCCCCCTCCTTATGTGCTGCTCCATCCTGCGTCCCCATCCTTATGTGCTGCTCCATCCTGCGTCCCCATCCTTATGTGCTGCTCCATCCTGCGTCCCCATCCTTATGTGCTGCTGCATCCTGCGTCCCCATCCTTATGTGCTGCTCCATCCTGTGTCCCCATTTTTATGTGCTGCTCCATCCTGCGTCCCCATCCTTATGTGCTGCTGCATCCTGCGTCCCCATCCTTATGTGCTGCTCCATCCTGTGTCCCCATCCTTATGTGCTGCTGCATCCTGCGTCCCCATCCTTATGTGCTGCTCCATCCTGTGTCCCCATCCTTATGTGCTGCTGCATCCTGCGTCCCCATCCTTATGTGCTGCTCCATTCTGTGTCCCTATCCTTATGTGCTGCTGCATCCTGCGTCCCCATCCTTATGTGCTGCTCCATCCTGTGTCCCCATCCTTATGTGCTGCTGCATCCTGCGTCCCCATCCTTATGTGCTGCTCCATCCTGTGTCCCCATTTTTATGTGCTGCTCCATCCTGCGTCCCCATACTGCCTCTGACCCGCTCGGCGCCGAGTGCTGGGGGGCCTGAGCAGGCGGGGACACCGGCGCGCTGTGGGGGTCAGGTGCCGGTATCGCCGCCAGCTCAGGCCCCCCAGCACTTACTATACCCACCTGTCCGGCGTTCCATCGCTGAGCGCCGCCATCTTCCCGGTCTCCTGGCTGTGACTGTTCAGTCAGAGGGCGGCGCCGGCGCGCATTACGCGCGTCATCGCGCCCTCTGAACTGAAGGCCACAGACCGAAGACCGGGAAGATGGCGCCGCTCAGCGATGGAACGGGGACAGGTGAATATAGGCCGATACTCACCCTCCTGGCGGTCCCTGCTTCTGTGGTGGAGATCACGGTGTGTGTTCAGTGTGAACACACACCGCGATCTCCCGGGAGCGTCGCTCTGTGAGGCCCAGACTGCGCCGGCGCTTGCGCTTGCGCAGTCTATAGAGGCTTCGGACAGAGTGACGCTCCCAGCGTTATATTATAGATTTTAAACATAAAAAAGAACGTATGATAACATGATAATGCTTCATATTGAACACAACCATTTCTGAGCTAGTACAAATTCATTTTCCAAGCTTTAATCTTCTATTGTAATTAAGTTGTTATGCAATTTATAGGATACATTTGATGATGCCAATGAAGACTTAATTAAAATCCTAATTTGGAGCATGTAAACAAAAAAGTCTATTACATTAAACAGCATTTGTTTAAAAGGGTTTTACTTTAATTTAAACTGAGTTTACCTTGTTTTCTAATTGCTGCTCTTGTAACCGCCATAATATATTCTCCTGAGGTGATTACAAACCACATTCGATATACTGTACAGTGGTTTTGCTTATATGAACAGAATACATAAGTTATTCTGTACATAAATGAATGCTCAGTAATTATTTGAAACTTGCCGGATTTATCTGAAAATTAAATAATATTATATTTCCGATCTAAGTAAAGTAAATAAGAAAAAAAGTAGTTATTTTATTAATACGTAATTGTTATTAATTGCTAGGGTTGAGCGAAACGGGTCGAGATTTTTCAAAAGTCGCCGACTTTTGGCAAGGTCGGGTTTCATGAAACCCGACCCGACCCCAGTGTGGGGTCGGCCATGAAATCGGCGATCTTTTGAATCTGGAATCGGAATTCCGATACCGATTCCCGATATGTTTAAGATATCGGGAATTGGTATCGGAATTCAGATTAAAGTGTAAAATAAAGAATTAAAATAAAAAATATCGCAATACTTACCCTCTGAAGCGCCCTGGTACTAACCGGCAGTCTTCCTTCCTTAGAATCAGCCTTCCAGGACCTGGCGGGGACGTCGTGGTGACGTCGCGGCTTGTGATTGGCCGCGCGGCCGCCCATGTGACCGCTCGCGCGACCAATCAGAAGCCGTGACGTCACCGAAGGTCCTTCAAGCGCTGATTCTTAGGAAGGAAGGCTGTCGGAAGGAAGCAGGGCGCTTCCGAGGGTGAGTATATTCCTATTAGGTATATACTCACCCTCGGAAGCGCCCTGCTTCCTTCCGACATCACAAGCCGCGACGTCACCGCGACGTCACCGCCAGGTCCTGGAAGGCTGATTCTAAGGAAGGAAGACTGCCGGTTAGTACCAGGGCGCGTCAGAGGGTAAGTATTGCGATACTTTTTATTTTAATTCTTTATTTTACACTAAAATATGGATCGCAGGGCCTGAAGGAGAGTTTCTGCTCCTTCAGACCCTGGGAACCATGGAAACCCAATGCACTGCATTGGGTTTCGAGTTTCGGACGACCCCGACCCCGACTTTTTTATAGGATCGGCCGATTTCACTCGACCCGACTTTTGAAAAAGTCGGGTTTAGTGAAACCCGACCCGATCCTATAAAAGTAAAGGTCACTCATCCCTATTAATTGCTCTAAATTATTTGCACAAATCTTTTTTATCTCCTAAAAAATTTTCATGAAAGACTATTGCCCCTTTAGAGCCATTGAGCCTCTTCCAACAACATGAGTAGTGGCATCACCTGCTCCTTAGCTGACCACACAAGAGCAATAACTGCCCATGGAAGATCTTTTTACAAAGGTCGCCTAGCTCTTTATGTCAGCGCCTTCATTCTTTGGTGACATCATATCCTCATCTACCTGATCTCGGTGAGATCAGGCAGATGTCTCAATGTGGGAAATGTTCTGAGCTCATTGCTCCCCACTCTTGATTCTCAACTTTAGGTTTAATCTGACACAGAGGGCCAGTATCAACTTTCCTGCCAGTGCTACTAATGCTGCTATCAACACGGCTGGACATATGAGTCATTAGCTGTTCTTCTCATCATGTACGTCAACTGGAAAAATATGTTTTGAAACATCTTCAATAGCACCTGTAGTGTTTTGATCATTTTGGTTAAGGGACTAGTGATCAGAGAAGATAGTGATTTTATTGACAGAACTGAAAGTTTGCAAATAATAACATTAACTGCTATGGTTGTTGAAGAGGATGGATGGGCAGAACACTGTTTCAAACTGACAGTGTTACAAGCATCCTGCCGCAACTGAGATGAGTGATGCACTTTATATATTCTAACTAGGGTTGAGCGAAACGGGTCGAACATTTTCAAAAGTCGCCGACTTTTGGCGAAGTCGAGTTTCATGAAACCCGATCCGACTCCTGTGCGTTGTCGGCCATGCGGTACGCGACTTTCGCGCCAAAGTCGCGTTTCAATGACGCGAAAAGCGCCATTTCTCAGCCAATGAAGGTAAACGCAGAGTGTGGGCAGCGTGATGACATAGGTCCTGGTCCCCACCATCTTAGAGAAGGGCATTGCAGTGATTGGCTTGCTGTCTGCGGTGTCACAGGGGCTATAAAGGGGCGTTCCCACCGACCGCCATCTTACTGCTGCTGATCTGAGCTTAGGGAGAGGTTGCTGCTGCTTCGTCAGAAGCAGGGATAGCGTTAGGCAGGGTACATTAACCACCAAACCGCTTGTGCTGTAGCGATTTGCACTGTCCAACACCACCTTCGGTGTGCAGGGATAGTGGAAGCTACATTTTTTTTTTCTCAGCGCTGTAGCTCATTGGGCTGCCCTAGAAGGCTCCCTGATAGCTGCATTGCTGTGTGTATGCCGCTGTGCAAACCAACTGCTTTTTTCAAAGCACAAATCCTCTTGTTCCTTCCTTTCTGCACAGCTATCTTGTTTGTTTGTCCACACTTTTTATTTAATTTGTGCATCAGTCCACTCCTTATTGCTGCCTGCCATACCTGGCTGAGATTACTGCAGGGAGATAGTAATTGAAGGACAGTTCCTTTTTTTTTTTTTTTTTTGTGGGAGATTAAGATTGGCATTTCTGCTAGAGTGCCATCCCTGTCTGTGCCATCTCTCACTCAGTGGGACATAGAAAGCCTATTTATTTTTTTGCTTGATTTGGGTTCTAAAATCTACCTGAAAAAATCACTACATCAATCAGTGGGAGAAAAATATTGGCCTCAGGGCTTGTGTGCCACTCCTGACTCCTGTGTGTGCCATCTCTCAGTCAGTGGGCCATAGAAAGCCTATTTATTTTTTTGCTTGATTTGGGTTCCAAAATCTACCTGAAAAAATCACTACATCAATCAGTGGGAGAAAAATATTGGCCTCAGGGCTTGTGTGCCACTCCTGACTCCTGTGTGCATCATCACTCACTCAGTGGGCCATAGAAAACCTATTTTATTTTTTTGCTTTATTTGGGTTCTAAATTCTACCTGAAAAAATCAATAAATCAATCAGTGGGAGATTAATATTGGCCTTTGGGCTTGTGTGCCAGTCCTAAGCGTGCCATCTCTCTCACAAATAGTGGGCCATAGAAAGCCTATTTATTTTTATTTTTTTTGGTTTTATAAATTCTCCCTGAAAAAAAAAAGGAGATTAATATTGGCCTTTGGGCTTGTGTGCCAGTCCTAAGCGTGCCATCTCTCTCTCTCTCAGATAGTGGGCCATAGAAAGCCTATTTATTATTTTTTTTATTGGGTTTATAAATTTTCCCTGAAAAAAAAAAAAAAAAGTGGGAGATTAATATTGGCCTCTGGGCTTGTGTGCCAGTCCTGAGCGTGCCATCTCTCTCACAAATAGTGGGCCATAGAAAGCCTATTTATTTATTTTTTTTTGTTTTATAAATTCTCCCTGAAAAAAAAAGGGAGATTAATATTGGCCTTTGGGCTTGTGTGCCAGTCCTAAGCGTGCCATCTCTCTCTCTCAGATAGTGGGCCATAGAAAGCCTATTTATTATTTTTTTTATTGGGTTTATAAATTTTCCCTGAAAAAAAAAAAAAAAAAGGGAGATTAATATTGGCCTTTGGGCTTGTGTGCCAGTCCTAAGCGTGCCATCTCTCTCTCTCAGATAGTGAGCCATAGAAAGCCTATTTATTTTTTTGGTTGATTTGGGTTCTAAATTCTACCTGAAAAAATCAATAAATCAATCAGTGGGAGATAAATATTGGCCTCTGGGCTTGTGTGCCACTCCTGACTCCTGTGTGCGTCATCTCTCACACAGTGGGCCATAGAAAGCCTATTTTTTGTTTTATTTGTTTTCTAAATTCTCCCTGAAAAAATCATTTTATTTTATTTGGTTTCTAAATTCATCCTGAAAAAATCATTTTATTCTATTATTTTTTTTTTCTAAAGTCTCCCTGAAAAAAAAAAAAATCAAATCAGTGGGAGATTAATATTGCCCTTTCTGCTTGTGTGCCAGTCTTGACTCCTGGGTGTGCCATCTCTCTCTCTCTCTCTCCAATTGTGGGCCATAGAAAGCCTATTATTTTTTTAGCTTGATTTGGGTTCCAAAATCTACCTGAAAAAATCACTACATCAATCATTGGGAGAAAAATATTGGCCTCTGGGCTTGTGTGCCACTCCTGACTCCTGTGTGCGTCATCTCTCACTCAGTGGGCCATAGAAAGCCTATTTTTTGTTTTATTTGTTTTCTAAATTCTCCCTGAAAAAATCATTTTATTTTATTTGGTTTCTAAATTCTTCCTGAAAAAATTATTTTTTTTTATTATTTTTTTTTTATAAAGTCTCCCTGAAAAAAAAAAAAATCAAATCAGTGAAAGATTAATATTGCCCTTTCTGCTTGTGTGCCAGTCTTGACTCCTGAGTGTGCCATCTCTCTCTCTCTCTCCAATTGTGGGCCATAGAAAGCCTATTATTTTTTTAGCTTGATTTGGGTTCCAAAATCTACCTGAAAAAATCACTACATCAATCATTCGGAGAAAAATATTGGCCTCTGGGCTTGTGTGCCACTCCTGACTCCTGTGTGCGTCATCTCTCACTCAGTGGGCCATAGAAAGCCTATTTTTTGTTTTATTTGTTTTCTAAATTCTCCCTGAAAAAATCATTTTATTTTATTTGGTTTCTAAATTCTTCCTGAAAAAATCATTTTATTCTATTATTTTTTTTTTCTAAAGTCTCCCTGAAAAAAAAAAAAATCAGTGGGAGATTAATATTGCCCTTTCTGCTTGTGTGCCAGTCTTGACTCCTGGGTGTGCCATCTCTCTCTCTCTCTCTCCAATTGTGGACCATAGAAAGCCTATTATTTTTTTTGCTTGATTTGGGTTCCAAAATCTACCTGAAAAAATCACTACATCAATCATTGGGAGAAAAATATTGGCCTCTGGGCTTGTGTGCCACTCCTGACTCCTGTGTGCGTCATCTCTCACTCAGTGGGCCATAGAAAGCCTATTTTTTGTTTTATTTGTTTTCTAAATTCTCCCTGAAGAAATCATTTTATTTTATTTGGTTTCTAAATTCTTCCTGAAAAAATCATTTTATTTTATTTTGTTTCTAAAGTCTCCCTGAAAAAAAATAAATAAATAAAAAAAAACAGTGGGAGATTAATATTTACATTTGTGCTTCAGTGACAGTCCTGCGTGTGTGGCATCTCTCTCATTTGTTGCCACCAAAAACAGAGTGTGTAACATTGTGCCTGATTTTCGTTGTGGTCTCACCCACCTGTAAAGGGGTAGCTAAATCATACTGAAGTTATAGCTCACCGTGTAAGTTGTGTGACAGCAACAAATACAGTTAGTTTGGTTACGTTTTTAAAACAATGAGGAAGTCTGGTGGAAGAGGTCGTGGCCGGGGGCGTTCATTGTCAGCTGGTAATGCGGGTAGTGGTAGTGGTGGAGCATCAGGTGGTCGTGGGAAAAAAAATATTGCACCTAAGTCTGGAGCTGTGGAGCCAGGTTCGTCGTCTGGCTACACAAGGCCTCGAACGCTCCCTTTTCTGGGAGTAGGAAAACCGCTTTTAAAGCCGGAGCAGCAAGAGCAAGTTTTGGCTTATCTTGCTGACTCAGCCTCTAGCTCTTTTGCCTCCTCTCGTGAAACTGGTAAATGTAAAAGCAGCGCGTCGTTAGTGGATGTTCACAGTCAGGGACAAGTCGCTTCCTTGTCCTCTTCAGCGAAAACAACAACAGAGAAGAATGCAGCAGGCGACACAACGGGTTACTCCATGGAGCTCTTTACACATACCGTCCCTGGCTTAGAAAGTGAAGCAGTTAACAGTCCATGCCCATTACAAGTTGAATCTGACATGGAGTGCACTGATGCACAGCCACAGCCAGACTACTATGCTGGTCCTTTGACTCAGACCACAACATTGCCCTCGCAGGGTAATGATCAAGAATCAGACCCTGATGAGACTATGTTGCCCCATCACGAACGCTATACCACCGACCGACACGGTGACACAGATGAAGTTGCACACGAGCTACAAGAAGAGGTAATAGATGACCCAGTTGTTGACCCCGATTGGCAGCCATTGGGGGAACAGGGTGCAGGCGGCAGCAGTTCTGAAGCGGAGGAGGAGGGGCCGCAGCAGGCATCAACATCGCAACAGGTTCCATCTGCCGGGCCCGTATCTTGCCCAAAACGCGTGGCAAAGCCAAAACCTGTTGGAGGACAGCGTGGCCATCCGGTTAAAGCTCAGTCTGCAATGCCTGAAAAGGTATCCGATGCTAGAAAGAGTGCAGTCTGGCATTTTTTTAATCAACATCCAAATGATCAGCGCAAAGTCATCTGTCAAAAATGTTCAACTACCTTAAGCAGAGGGCAGAATCTGAAAAGTCTCAATACAAGTTGCATGCATAGACATTTAACCACCATGCATTTGCAAGCTTGGACTAACTGCCAAACGTCCCTTAAGGTTGTAGCACCCTCGGCCAATGAAGCTAGTCATCAACGCAACATCCCTTCCGGCAGTGTAGGGCCACCATTATCCGCACCACCTGCAGTATCTGTGCAGGTTTCTTTGCCAGGCTAAAGCAGTCAGGGTCAGGGAATCACCAGTTTCGTAGTAGGAAACACTGCATCTAGGGCACCGGCGGCAACAATACCATCTCCCACCGTCTCTCAGTCTGCCATGTCCACCGGCACCCCCGCTAGTTCCACAATCTCCAGCTCTCCAGTCCAGCTCACCCTACATGAGACTATGGTTAGAAAAAGGAAGTACTTAGCCTCGCATCCGCGTACACAGGGTTTGAACGCCCACATAGCTAGACTAATCTCGTTAGAGATGATGCCCTACCGGTTAGTTGAAAGCGAAGCTTTCAAAGCCCTGATGGACTACGCTGTACCACGCTACGAGCTACCCAGTCGACACTTTTTTTCCAGAAAAGCCATCCCAGCCCTCCACCAGCATGTTAAAGAGTGCATCGTCCATGCACTCAGGCAATCTGTGAGCACAAAGGTGCACCTGACAACAGATGCATGGACCACTAGGCATGGCCAGGGACGTTACGTGTCCATCACGGCACACTGGGTGAATGTTGTGGATGCAGGGTCCACAGGGGACAGCAATTTTGGGACAGTTCTGCCTAGTCCACGGTCTAGGAAACAGTTGGCTGTAGCCGTTTGCACCCCCTCCTCCTCCTCCTCGTCCTCCTGCAGAAGCGAGAGCTCGTCCACAGACCGCAGTCGCACAACCACTCCATCTGCAGCTGCCACTGTTGCACACCAGGTCTCCCATTATGGGGCAGCTACTGGCAAACGTCAGCAGGCTGTATTGGCTATGAAGTGTTTGGGCGACAACAGACACACCGCAGAAGTTCTGTCCGAGTTCTTGCAGAAAGAAACGCAGTCGTGGCTGGGCACTGTAGATCTTGAGGCAGGCAAGGTAGTGAGTGATAACGGAAGGAATTTCATGGCTGCCATCTCCCTTTCCCAACTGAAACACATTCCTTGCCTGGCTCACACCTTAAACGTGGTGGTGCAGTGCTTCCTGAAAAGTTATCCGGTGTTATCCGACCTGCTCCTCAAAGTGCGTGGACTTTGCTCACATATCCGCCGTTCGCCCGTACACTCCAGCCGTATGCAGACCTATCAGCGTTCTTTGAACCTTCCCCAGCATCGCCTAATCATAGACGTTGCAACAAGGTGGAACTCAACACTGCACATGCTTCAGAGACTGTGCGAACAGAGGCGGGCTGTTATGTTTTTATGGGAGGATACACATACACGAGCAGGCAGTAGGATGGCAGACATGGAGTTGTCAGGTGTGCAGTGGTCGAAGATTCAAGACATGTGTCAAGTCCTTCAGTGTTTTGAGGAATGCACACGGCTGGTTAGTGCAGACAACGCCATAATAAGCATGAGCATCCCCCTAATGCGTCTGCTGATGCAAAGTTTGACCCACATAAAGGATCAGGCGTCTGCAGCTGAGGAAGAGGAAAGCCTTGATGACAGTCAGCCATTGTCTGGCCAGGGCAGTGTACAGGACGAGGTAGCGGGCGAAGAGGAGGAGGAGGACGAGGAGGATGATGGGGATGATTATATTTTTAATGAGGAAGCTTTTCCGGGGCCACTGGAAATTGTTGGCGCGGCAAGGCCGGGTTCTGGTTTTTGGAGGGACACAAGTGACGTGGATTTGCCTGAAACTGCCCTTCAACCAAGCACAACCGCAGATTTGAGAACTGGAACTTTGGCTCACATGGCGGATTATGCCTTACGTATCCTCAAAAGGGACACACGCATTACTAAAATGATGAACGATGACGATTACTGGTTGGCCTGCCTCCTTGATCCTCGCTATAAAGACAAATTGCAAAATATAATGCCACATGAGAACTTGGAAATAATATTAGCAACCAAACAATCAACTCTTGTTGACCGTTTGCTTCTGGCATTCCCTGCACACAGCGCCCGTGATCGTTCTCACACGAGCTGCAGGGGCCAGCAGACCAGAGGTGTTAGAGGGGCAGAAATCTGAAGTGGCGTTGGCCAGAGGGGTTTTCTGACCAGGTTGTGGAGTGATTTTGCTATGACCGCAGACAGGACAGGTACTGCAGCATCAATTCAAAGTGACAGGAGACAACATTTGTCCAATATGGTTACAAACCATTTTTCATCCCTTATCAACGTTCTCCCTCAACCGTCATTCCCATTTGATTACTGGGCATCCAAATTAGACACCTGGCCAGAATTGGCAGAATATGCATTGCAGGAGCTTGCTTGCCCGGCAACTAGTGTCCTATCAGAAAGAGTATTCAGTGCTGCAGGTTCAATACTAACAGAAAAAAGGACTCGTCTGGCTACCCAAAATGTAGATGATCTAACCTTCATTAAAATGAACCACAACTGGATTTCGAAATCTTTTGCCCCACCTTGCCCGTCTGACACCTAGCTTTCCTATGAAAAGGTCTTGCCTGTGGACTATTATGAATGACTTTTCCAATATCGTAATTTGCTACACCTGATTGTCCAGCATACGACATGTTTACACCTCCCTAAATGGCCAAACTCCCCACACGGGGCCGTGGTATCGCCACTTGGCGCCAGCACCCGTGAGAGTGCTGTTTTTTTTCTGAAGAGGTGGGTGTGCCCGCTTTTAGTCGACGGCACTGCCACTGGGTCCCTCATAGTACAATAAAGTGTCTCTGGCGGTGGTGGTGCGCACCCAACGTCAGACACACCGTTGTAATATGAGGGGCCCTGGGCCTGTACCGCCGGCCACAAGACAGTTCCCCCCCCAGCTCAAACAGTGCTCTACCACTTGCAAAATTATCTCTCACAGCTCCACCAATGTTTAGTCTATGCGCTGGCATCCTTCAATGCCTGGCACTGACAATACCATTGTATTGACATTTTTGTTATGTTAGGCCTTCGAAGCCTGTCTGCGGTCCCTCCTTCCACTAGGCCTCCACTGACCATTGTACTGCTGCCCGTGTACCCCTGGAACCAATTTTAAATTGTCAACAGCCCAATTTTGTTATGTTAGGCCTTCAAAGCCTGTCTGCAGTCCCTTCTTTCTACTACTACTACACTGACCAGACCACTGCTGCCCGTGTACCCCTGGAACCAATGTTAAATTGCCAGCACCCCTATTTTTGTTATGTTAGGCCTTCGAAGCCTGTCTGCGGTCCCTCCTTCCACTAGGCCTCCACTGACCATTGTACTGCTGCCCGTGTACCCCTGGAACCAATTTTAAATTGCCAACAGCCCAATTTTGTTATGTTAGGCCTTCGAAGCCTGTCTGCAGTCCCTTCTTTCTACTACTACTACACTGACCAGACCACTGCTGCCCGTGTACCCCTGGAACCAATGTTAAATTGCCTGCACCCCTATTTTTGTTATGTTAGGCCTTCGAAGCCTGTCTGCGGTCCCTCCTTCCACTAGGCCTCCACTGACCATTGTACTGCTGCCCGTGTACCCCTGGAACCAATTTTAAATTGCCAACAGCCCAATTTTGTTATGTTAGGCCTTCGAAGCCTGTCTGCAGTCCCTTCTTTCTACTACTACTACACTGACCAGACCACTGCTGCCTTTGTACCCCTGGAACCAATGTTAAATTGCCAGCACCCCTATTTTTGTTATGTTAGGCCTTCGAAGCCTGTCTGCGGTCCCTCCTTCCACTAGGCCTCCACTGACCATTGTACTGCTGCCCGTGTACCCCTGGAACCAATTTTAAATTGCCAACAGCCCAATTTTGTTATGTTAGGCCTTCGAAGCCTGTCTGCAGTCCCTTCTTTCTACTACTACTACACTGACCAGACCACTGCTGCCCGTGTACCCCTGGAACCAATGTTAAATTGCCTGCGCCCCTATTTTTGTTATGTTAGGCCTTCGAAGCCTGTCTGCGGTCCCTCCTTCCACTAGGCCTCCACTGACCATTGTACTGCTGCCCGTGTATCCCTGGAACCAATTTTAAATTGCCAACAGCCCAATTTTGTTATATTAGGCCTTCAAAGCCTGTCTGCAGTCCCTTCTTTCTACTACTACTACACTGACCAGACCACTGCTGCCTTTGTACCCCTGGAACCAATGTTAAATTGCCAGCACCCCTATTTTTGTTATGTTAGGCCTTCGAAGCCTGTCTGCGGTCCCTCCTTCCACTAGGCCTCCACTGACCATTGTACTGCTGCCCGTGTACCCCTGGAACCAATTTTAAATTGCCAACAGCCCAATTTTGTTATGTTAGGCCTTCGAAGCCTGTCTGCAGTCCCTTCTTTCTACTACTACTACACTGACCGGACCACTGCTGCCCGTGTACCCCTGGAACCAATGTTAAATTGCCTGCACCCCTATTTTTGTTATGTTAGGCCTTCGAAGCCTGTCTGCGGTCCCTCCTTCCACTAGGCCTCCACTGACCATTGTACTGCTGCCCGTGTATCCCTGGAACCAATTTTAAATTGCCAACAGCCCAATTTTGTTATTTTAGGCCTTCAAAGCCTGTCTGCAGTCCCTTCTTTCTACTACTACTACACTGACCAGACCACTGCTGCCCGTGTACCCCTGGAACCAATGTTAAATTGCCTGCGCCCCTATTTTTGTTATGTTAGGCCTTCGAAGCCTGTCTGCGGTCCCTCCTTCCACTAGGCCTCCACTGACCATTGTACTGCTGCCCGTGTACCCCTGGAACCAATTTTAAATTGCCAACAGCCCAATTTTGTTATATTAGGCCTTCAAAGCCTGTCTGCAGTCCCTTCTTTCTACTACTACTACACTGACCAGACCACTGCTGCCCGTGTACCCCTGGAACCAATGTTAAATTGCCTGCACCCCTATTTTTGTTATGTTAGGCCTTCGAAGCCTGTCTGCGGTCCCTCCTTCCACTAGGCCTCCACTGACCATTGTACTGCTGCCTGTGTACCCCTGGAACCAATTTTAAATTGCCAACAGCCCAATTTTGTTATGTTAGGCCTTCGAAGCCTGTCTGCAGTCCCTTCTTTCTACTACTACTACACTGACCAGACCACTGCTGCCCGTGTACCCCTGGAACCAATGTTAAATTGCCTGCACCCCTATTTTTGTTATGTTAGGCCTTCGAAGCCTGTCTGCGGTCCCTCCTTCCACTAGGCCTCCACTGACCATTGTACTGCTGCCCGTGTACCCCTGGAACCAATTTTAAATTGCCAACAGCCCAATTTTGTTATGTTAGGCCTTCGAAGCCTGTCTGCAGTCCCTTCTTTCTACTACTACTACACTGACCAAACCACTGCTGCCCGTGTACCCCTGGAACCAGTGTTAAATTGCCTGCACCCCTATTTTTGTTATGTTAGGCCTTCGAAGCCTGTCTGCGGTCCCTCCTTCCACTAGGCCTCCACTGACCATTGTACTGCTGCCCGTGTACCCCTGGAACCAATTTTAAATTGCCAACAGCCCAATTTTGTTATGTTAGGCCTTCGAAGCCTGTCTGCAGTCCCTTCTTTCTACTACTACTACACTGACCAGACCGCTGCTGCCCGTGTACCTCTGGAACCAATGTTAAATTACCTGCACCCCTATTTTTGTTATGTTAGGCCTTCGAAGCCTGTCTGCGGTCCCTCCTTCCACTAAGCCTCCACTGACCATTGTACTGCTGCCCGTGTACCCCTGGAACCAATTTTAAATTGCCAACAGCCCAATTTTTTTATGTTAGGTAGTGTTGAGCGATACCGTCCGATACTTGAAAGTATCGGTATCGGATAGTATCGGCCGATACCCGAAAAATATCGGATATCGCCGATACCGATATCCGATACCAATACAAGTCAATGGGACATCAAGTATCGGAATGTATCCTCATGGATCCCAGGGTCTGAAGGAGAGGAAACTCTCCTTCAGGCCCTGGGATCCATATTAAAGTGTAAAATAAAGAATTAAAATAAAAAATATTGTTATATTCACCTCTCCGGCGGCCCCTGGACATCAGCGGGAGGATCCGGCGTCCGGCACGGCTTCTTTCTTCAAAATGCGCGCCTTCAGGACCTGTGGAATGACGTCCCGGCTTCTGATTGGTCGCGTGCCGCCCATGTGACCGCCACGCGACCAATCAGAAGCCGCGACGTCATTCCTCAGGTCCTAGAAGGCGCTCATTCTAGGACTTTAGCTGAGGAATGACGTCGCGGCTTCTGATTGGTCGCGTGGCGGTCACATGGGCGGCACGCGACCAATCAGAAGCCGGGACGTCATTCCACAGGTCCTGAAGGCGCGCATTTTGAAGAAAGAAGCCGTGCCGGACGCCAGATCCTCCCGCTGATGTCCAGGGGCCGCCGGAGAGGTGAATATAACAATATTTTTTATTTTAATTCTTTATTTTACACTTCCGATACCGATACCCGATATCACAAAAATATCGGATCTCGGTATCGGAATTCCGATACCGCAAGTATCGGCCGATACCCGATACTTGCGGTATCGGAATGCTCAACACTAATGTTAGGTCTTCGAAGCCTGTCTGCAGTCCCTTCTTTCTACTACTACTACACTGACCAGACCGCTGCTGCCCATGTACCCCTGGAACCAATGTTAAATTGCCTGCACCCCTATGTTTGTTATGTTAGGCCTTCGAAGCCTGTCTGCGGTCCCTCCTTCTACTAGGCCTCCACTGACCATTGTACTGCTGCCCATGTACCCCTGGAACCAATTTTAAATTGCCAACAGCCCTATTTTTTTATGTTAGGCCTTCGAAGCCTGTCTGTGGTCCCTCCTTCCACTTGGCCTCCACTGACCATTGTACTGCTGCCCATGTACCCCTGGAACCAATGTAAAAGTGCCTACAGCCTGTCCAATTTGTTATGTTAGGCCTTCGAAGCCTGTCTGCGGTCCCTTCTTTCTACTACAACTACACTGACCAGACCACTGCCGCCCGTGTACCCCTGTAACCTATTTTAAAGTGCATACAGCCAATTTTTTTTCTCTATTTTACAATTATAAAGCCCAGATGGACTACGCTGTACCACGGTAAGAGCTACCCAGTCGTCACTTCTTTTGCAAGAAAAGCCATCCCAGCACTACAGCATCATGTAAAAATCTGCATTGTCCATGCTCTCTGGCTATCTAATAGTAGAAAGGTGCACCTGACAACAGATGCATGGACCAGTAGGCATGTCCACGAAAGGTTAGATGTCCATTACGGCGCACTGGGTTAATGTTGTGGATGCATGGTCCACAGGGGACAGCCTACAAAGTCTGTCTGCAGTCCCAATTATAAATTGTCCTCCGCTTACCACACCAATGCTGCCTGTGTACCCCTGGAACATTTCATAAACTCCATTGACCAAAATTTGGGGTTTACAGCCTACTACCAGTGTCTGCCGCTCCAAGGTGTTCCCTGGGTTGCCTTTTCTGAGCTTTGATCTTCAGGCTCTTCTTAAGTAGTTGTTGAAAACAACACTGCATTCGGCCTACAAGTTGGGTCTGGGGTGTAGAGATGGTGTGTTCCACTCCAAGGTGTTCCCCAGGTTTCCTCGCCATTGCTGCGATCTTAATGCTCTCGTTTAGTAGTTGTTGGAAACTACAGTGCATTAGGCCTACAAATTGGGTATGGGGTGTAGAGAGATGGTGTGTTCCACTCCAAGGTGTTCCCCAGGTTTCCTCTCCATTGCTTTGATCTTCCTGCTCTCGTTTAGTAGTTGTTGGAAACTACAGTGCATTAGGCCTACAAATTGGGTATGGGGTGTAGAGAGACGGTGTGTTACACTCCAAGGTGTTCCCCAGGTTTCCTCTCCATTGCTTCGATCTTCCTGCTCTCATTTAGTAGTTGTTGGAAACTACAGTGCATTAGGCCTACAAATTGGGTATGGGGTGTAAAGAGATGGTGTGTTCCACTCCAAGGTGTTCCCCAGGTTTCCTCGCCATTGCTGCGATCTTAATGCTCTCGTTTAGTAGTTGTTGGAAACTACAGTGCATTAGGCCTACAAATTGGGTATGGGGTGTAGAGAGATGGTGTGTTCCACTCCAAGGTGTTCCCCAGGTTTCCTCGCCATTGCTTCGATCTTATGGCTCTAATTTAGTAGTTGTTGGAAACTACACTGCATTAGGCCTACAAATTGGGTATGGGGTGTAGAGAGATGGTGTGTTCCACTCCAAGGTGTTCCCCAGGTTTCCTCGCCATTGCTTCGATCTTCCTGCTCTCGTTTAGTAGTTGTTGGAAACTACACTGCATTAGGCCTACAAATTGGGTATGGGGTGTAGAGAGATGGTGTGTTCCACTCCAAGATGTTCCCCAGGTTTCCTCTCCATTGCTTCGATCTTCCTGCTCTCGTTTAGTAGTTGTTGGAAACTACAGTGCATTAGGCCTACAAATTGGGTATGGGGTGTAGAGAGACGGTGTGTTACACTCCAAGGTGTTCCCCAGGTTTCCTCTCCATTGCTTCGATCTTCCTGCTCTCGTTTAGTAGTTGTTGGAAACTACAGTGCATTAGGCCTACAAATTGGGTATGGGGTGTAGAGAGATGGTGTGTTCCACTCCAAGGTGTTCCCCAGGTTTCCTCGCCATTGCTGCGATCTTAATGCTCTCGTTTAGTAGTTGTTGGAAACTACAGTGCATTAGGCCTACAAATTGGGTATGGGGTGTAGAGAGATGGTGTGTTCCACTCCAAGGTGTTCCCCAGGTTTCCTCGCCATTGCTTCGATCTTCCTGCTCTCGTTTAGTAGTTGTTGGAAACTACACTGCATTAGGCCTACAAATTGGGTATGGGGTGTAGAGAGATGGTGTGTTTCACTCCAAGGTGTTCCCCAGGTTTCCTCGCCATTGCTTCGATCTTCCTGCTCTCGTTTAGTAGTTGTTGGAAACTACACTGCATTAGGCCTACAAATTGGGTATGGGGTGTAGAGAGATGGTGTGTTCCACTCCAAGGTGTTCCCCAGGTTTCCTCGCCATTGCTTCGATCTTCCTGCTCTCGTTTAGTAGTTGTTGGAAACTACACTGCATTAGGCCTACAAATTGGGTATGGGGTGTAGAGAGATGGTGTGTTACACTACAAGGTGTTCTCCAGGTTGCCTTTCCTGAGCTTCTATCTTCAGGCTCTCATTAAATTGTGGTTAAATGGAACAACTGCATTTGGCGTACTAGTTGGGTTGGGGCCTACTATCGGTGTCTGCCACTCCTTGCTGTTCTCCTGGTTTCCTGTCCTGAAATTCCATTTTCAGGCTCTCGTTAAGTAGTTGTTAATGTTAGACTGCATTTGGCCTACTAGTTGGGTTGGGGCCTACTATCGGTGTCTGCCACTCCTTGCTGTTCTCCTCCACTGAACAAAGCTGTGCCGCCTGTTTACTACGGTTGTCAATTTTGAACTGCATTTCGACTACTTACTGATTTGGGCCTACTCTCTGTGTCAGCCTCTCATTCCAGTTGTCCTCCACTGCAATGCCCCCTGGTTAGTCCTGTGTTACCAATTTTGAACTGCATTTAGCCCACTTTATTCTTTGGGCCTATATCTGTGTTTCCTCCTCATCCTGCCCATTGCCCAGCCAGTGATAGATGAGTCTGCTGGTACATTGACCCATAACGCTAAATTCCCCGTGCACGCTACACAGCAAGATTGTGACCCTGCTGAAAGTCAGGTTCCTCTTCCCGCATACCATACCACCTTACACGGGGACAAAGAGGAAGGTGCAGATGAAAGTGCAGGTTCCTTCATCAGGTGGGGGGAGGAATACTAGTTGGCGACGTCACTGGCACAGGGCCTCTCATAGTACGCAAAAGTGTTGCTGCCGGTGGGAGGCGCCCCCGCCGTGCAAACACACCGCTGTACTTTGAGGGGCCCTGTGCCAGTGCCAGTGCCAACGAGTGGGCCCCCCCTGCTTGCTCAGGATCACAGCACTTGCAAAGTTGAAATACTTTCCTCTCCCTGCTCCACTGCCGTGATGCGTTCCAGATTTCCTGGGCCCACTAATTACTTGAACCAGCCCTACCCCCCACAACTTTAGCCAAATGACCCCCAATTTCAAATGCCTTCCAATTATTATAAGCTAAATTATGATTGACAAGCTTCAGTAAAAAGAATGGATGTTTTTGCCATTAAAATGTTTTCCTGGCCTCCACTCACTGCCGACTATGCTCCCCCATTGACTTGCATTGGGTTTCGTGTTTCGAGCGATACCCGACTTTTCGCGATAATCGGCCGATTCCACTCGACTCGACTTCTAAGATAGTCGGGTTTCGCGAAACACGACTCGACTCTAAAAAGGTCAAGGTCGCTCAACCCTAATTCTAACTACAAGTGCCACCGTTATTCTGCTTTGATTAGTGTAGGGACATAATGCAGCTTGAGTGAGTGACAGTGTCTCGGTGTCTCAGTGTACTTTGCACCTATATTTGTGAGAGTACTGTGTGAAAAGTCTCCGTTAGTACTCTGAAACCCCATATGTGGGAGTACTCTGCCTTTAATCCACTGTGTGTATTCTGCACTCATATCAGTGGGAGAACTGTTTCCAAATATTCTGCAACCCTGCCTGTGGGCGTCCTGTGCCTTTAAACTGCTGTGTGTACTCTGCACTCATATATCTGTGGGAGTGCTGTGCCAAAAATCCGCTGTATGTACTCTGCATCTTTACATGTGTGAGTACTGTTCTTTTAAACTGTTGTGAGTACTCTGAAACACTGCCTGTGGGAGTGCTGTGTCAAAAAGTGTACTTTGCACCCCTGCCTGTGGGAGTACTGTGCCTTTAACTCCGTCACTACCTATGATGTATAATTGCATCATAGAGTGCTTCCTCCTGTATGATGTGGGCTTCGGCAATGAGCCTGCCGCTTTTCCAGCACATGTCAGCTGATTTCTAAAGCTGACATGTGCTCCTAACAGCTTCGGGTGGAATCGCGATTCACCTGCTGCTGTTAACATGTTAAATGCTGCTGTCAATCTCTGACAGTGGCATTTAATATGATTGTGCAGGGGAATCACATCATTAGCTCCATTCATCGGTGCCCGTGTCACATGATGGGTTGGCATGACAACCTAGGGTCTGCAGGAGACCCCTGTGGTTGACATTGTCAGATTTCTATGAGCGCCACCCTGTGGCTGGCACTCATAGCAGAGGAGCACTTTAGCTACACATAGCAGGAATGAAGCCCTGCTATGTGTATCACAGATAATCGGATGATTGCAGCTTCTAGTCTCCCATGGAGACTATTGATTGAAGCAAGTAAACAGTAAAAAAAAAAAAGTTATTTTTTTTTTTAAATATGAAAGTTCAAATCACCCTCCTTTTTCCTCATTCAAAATAAAGCAATAAAAAATATACATATTTGGTATTGCAGCTTTCAGAATTGCCAGATCTATCGATATATAAAAAGAATTAATTCGATAGGTAAACAGCGTGAGAATAAAAAAAATCAAAAAGCAAGAATAACAGTTTTTTGGTAGACCAGAGGTGTCAAACTGCATTCCTCAAGGGCTGCAGACAGGTCATGTTTTCAGGATTTCCTTGTACTGCACAGGTGATAATTTAATCACCTACAAACATAATGATTACAGCACCTTGTGCAAAGCTAAGGAAATCTTGAAAACACGCATGGTTTGTGGCCCTCGAGGAATGCAGTTTGACACCACTGTGGTAGACACAACATTGCATCTACCCCGAGACGCATCAATAAAAACATTAGCTCGGCACACAAAAAAATAAGCCTTCACCCACCCCAGATCAAGAAAAATGGAGACGCTTCTGGTGTCAGAAAATTATGTCAATTCTTAAATTTTTTTAAAAACTTTTGATCTTTTTTACCATTTAAATAAAAACAAAAACTCAAAAAATGGAAAAACCCAAGGTGGTGAAGGGATTAAAGGGGTGTACTCTGCAAATCCTCCTATGGGAGTACTGTGTCAAAAAGCTGCTGCGTGTGCAGTGCAATCCAGCCTCTATCGCTGTGTTTGTATGAGCAGCGTGTATAAAAAATAATTTTATTAAGCAGCCATCTCTTTGCCATTTGTAGACCAAACTAATAATTTTACTGCACCGCTGTCTTTTTTAATAGTGTTGCAAACAAATAAATCTCAACAGCCATGTCTTTGCCATATGTAGGCCAAACAAATAATTTTACTGTACCGCTGTTTGTACCCAAGTAGTGTGGCAAGTAAATAAACTAACTCTTCTGCCATCTATGTGCGAAGGGTGTGTAGAAAAACCACTTCCATAAATGAGGAGAGCATCAAATAGGGAACATTGAAGTGGCTGTGGTCGTGCTGGTGTAGCTGCTGCAAGGCGAGGATGTGATCATCCTGTGCCTGCTATGTGCCCAAATACAACACCTTCCTCTGGTGCATGCAAGCGACACGACGTTATGCATCCTTTCGCAGGGCCAAATACTGCTGCACGATTGGTGCGGCCACAAGATGTTAATAAGGTATTAAATTGGATAGCTGACAGTGGCCCCAGTTTCTTCACAATATCGTCCACCCAGTCCACTGCAGAAAGTACAGAGTTGGCACCTGAGGACTATGGTTATCCGGCTTCCATCTCACTCAATTGCAAATCAGCCAAGCAGTCTGAGCTCTAAGTCATGCAGCAGTATCTTCTGCTTTTTGATGACCCACTGGCTGATGTTCCATGGCCCATCCACCTGGCCCTACCTCAGAAGTGGAAGAGACTGAGTGCACTGATGCCACACCACTTGTTTGGTTGGAAGAGGAATATGTAGGAGGGATAGTGCACATGGTCAGTTGACCACCACAGCAAAGGCACAGAGGGAGGCATCTAGCCAGTTCATCGGTTGCCACTGCCCACCATGCTGCTGAAATCAGCAAACCAAAAATAAAAATAGCTCCCTAATGTGGCATTTTTTCAGGCAATGTGTTGATGACAAGTGACGGGTGGTTTGCATGCTGTGCTGTCAAAGTTTAAAGCTAGGCAAAAATCATCTGAACCTGAGCAGCACCATTTAACTTCTGGATCTCCAAATTGAACACATGGCCTGAGCTTGCCCTTTATGCCTTAGAGGTGCTAGCCTGTTGTGCAGCAAGTGTACTCTCAGAACCTGTGCTTAGCATGGCAGGGGGTGTGATAACTGACAGGTGCATCCACCTGTCCACATCCAACATGGGGAAGCTAGCACTCCTTAAAATGAACCAGGCATGTCCATACCTTTGGATAACTAGACAACTATACCAGCTGCATCCAGCCAGTCTTCAAGTGTACTTACCATTAATTTCATTTGGTTGCCTCCTCCCCAAGTAAACAGCTCCAAAATGCCAGCTGATTTTCCCATGCTAAAGAGTTCATTTTAGTTCAGGCCACCAGCGAGTGCAGCTTCGGTGACATCACCACTATTCACCGAAGCTCCGCTTCCAGCATTTCATTCATTCCCCGGTAGTTTACAGCCAGAAGCGGTTGCATTAGCAGCGCTCCCTATTGTAAATTGTACATTCCCCTAGATATGGATTACTGCGTGGGACTGACTGTACGCTAGACAGGTATGGTATATTGTTGGTTTATATTATTTTGACATTTTTTCCAGGAGATTGAAGGCTTCACTTGGAATGGCAGACTACTAAAGATGGAAAAAATGTGTATATTATTTTATTTCATTAAAATACTTTTTTCTAAATGTGTGGTGTGTTTAATTAACCCTTTAACAACTATAAGATTAGTAATGGATATGTGTCTTATCGACACCTCTCCATCTCTCCATTACTAAGCCGGCTTAATGTCACCTTACAATAGGAAATTGACATTAACCCCTCATTACCCCACTTGCCACCGCTACAGGGCAAGTGGGAAGAAAAAGGCAAAGCTCCAGAATTGGCACATCTAATAGATGCGCCTTTTCTGGGCAGCTGCTGGCTGCTTTTTGGAGGCTGGGGGGGGGCATGCCTTACCAGCCTGCGAATAGCAGCCCGCACCTGTGAATTTTGCTGGGTTGGTTGTAAAATATAGGGGGGACCCCACGTCAGTTTTTTCTTTTATTCATTGCCCCCTGTTCACGCTGCAGCCAGCAGAGCAGGGGGCAATGGATGAAAGTCAGGTTCAGCACCACACGCAGGGGAACAGCGGCTTACAGTAGTGCTGCTTCCCAGCAGCCGTCCGTGCGCACGAAGGACAGTGTACACTGTTCTCCATGTTCACGTGTGCGGGACTTTTGGCGAGCCATGTGTCCGGGTAAAAATGGACATGTCTGCGTGCTTTGCACATGGACACACGGTCCATCAAAAGACGTTGACATCTGCATAGATCCATTCATTTGAATGGGCCTACGTGTGTCAGTGTCTCCTGTATGTGAGAAAACTGTCACTACACGTATCGGAGGCACGTGAAACTGGCCTAAGGCAGAGACAGACTGTCATATTTCTCATGCAAGAATCGCATCATAAACTTCATACTGGCTGTTTTCTCTCCTGACCTGAGCTTGACTGCTACATAGAAATACATCATACTGTCTTGCCCAGGTCAAGAGGAGGTGCCAGGCCAGTGTTTGCAGTGCGATCATGGCATGAGTTGTATGGCAGTCTGGCTCAGCCCTTTGGTTTTGTGTTTGCCACTTTTCCAAAAACAATCTTTGTGTGTACTCCGCATCTGTATCTGTGATAGTACTGTGCGTACCCAAAAGTGTTTTTAAAATACAACTGTGTTGGTGGTAGTCATGTGTGTCAAAACATATTTTTCAACTCTTATGCACCTACGCCTGTGGGAGTACTGTGCCTTTAATCCTCTGTGTATACTCTGCAACCTCGCTGTTTGTGTACTGTTCCAAAAACCCTCTGTGTACTCTGCAGTTATGTCTGTATGAGTAGTGTGCTCAAAAAAATATTCTAGTCTGCAGCCATGTTTTTGGGAGTAGAGTGTCTAAAAAGAATTCTACTCTCGAGCACTGTTTATAAAGGAAATTTCTACTCTGCATGCTTCTTTTTGTCAGTAGTATATCTAAAACTTTTTTTACTATGCAGCCGTCTCTTTCCCATTTGAGTGCCAAAAAATGTTTTTCTTCTACAGCTTTATCTAGATAAGCAGTGCTTGTAAAAAAAAATTATATTATGCAATCATCCCTTTCCCATTTGTGGGACCAAAAAATGTATTTTATTTTATCACTTTGTGTATACGAGCAGTGTTTCTAACAAAAAATGTTCTACTCTAAAGCTATTTTAGTAGTGTTCTAAAAAATGTTTCTACTTTTCTACTATGCAGCAGTCTCTTTCCCATTTGCGGGCTGAAATAATTATTTTATTTTGCCACTGTGTCTACACGAGCAGAGTTTCTAAAACATGTTCTACTCTGCAGCTGTCTTTTTTTGTCAGTATTTAATCTAATAAAAAGTACTACTACGCAGACATTTATTTCCCATTTATGAGCCAAAAAAAAGTTTTATTCTACCGCTGTGTATATATGAGTAGTGTTTCTAAAATAGTTTTCTACTATACAGCCGTTTCTTTCCCATTCATGGGTAAAAAAAAATATTTTATTTTACCCCTGTGTCTATACGAGTAGTGTTTCTAAAAGGTTCTTCAACTATGCAACAGGTTTGTTCTCATTTGTGGACCGAAAAATTTTTTTTATTCTACCGCAATGTTTTTCCGAGCAGTGCTTCTAAAAAATCTTTCTACTCTGCAGCTGTCTTTTTGTTTGGAGTGTGTCTTAAAAAAAATTCTATTATGCAGCCATCTCTTTCCCATTCATGGGCCAAAAGAAATCTTTTATTCTACTGCTGTGTCTATACGAGCAGTGTTTCTAAAAAAAATGTTCTACTATGTTCCACTATGCAGACGTTTCTTTTATGGGCCCCAAAAAATCTTTTATTCTACCGCTTTGCTTACGCAAGCAGTGCTTCTAAAAAATCTTTCTACTCTGAGGCTGTCATTTTGTCAAGACCGTATCTTAAAAAAAATTTCTATTACGCAGCCATCTCTTTACCATTCTTGGGCTGAAAACAATATTCTATTCGACCGCTGTCTATACGAGTAGTATTTCTAAAAGTCTTTTCTACTATGCAGCAGTCTTTTTCCCATTTGTGGGCAGAAAAAATATTCTGCTACTGCTGTGTCTAAATGAGTAGTGTATGGCCGGTGTCACACTTGCAACTGCAATGTGAGAAGCTCGCTCTTCAATATTCGGCACTGCTGCTGGCACTTGGGACTGGAGTGTGCGGCTGCATGTATTTCTATGCAGCTGAATACTCCGGTCCGAACCGCCAGCGGTAGTGTCGGGTATAGAGATGAGAGACTCGCACAAGATTCTCGCATTGCAGTTGAAAGTGTGACATCGGCCTATCACTAACATTTTTCGACTTTACAGCCTTCTTTTTCTGAGTGGTGTGTCTAAAAAAAATTCTAGTATGCAGCCGTCTCTTTCTCATTTGTGTGCCAAAAATCCTCAGTTTGCACTGTGCTAAAAAGCCTTTGTTTCTACTTTACCAAAAAGCTTCTGTATGTATTGTGCCAAATAGCCTTTGTTTCTACTTTACCAAAAACCCTCTGTGCCAGAAAGCCTCCATTTGTACTGTTCCAAAAAGCCTGTTTTACTTTACCAAAAGGATTCTCTGTGTACTGTGCCAAAAAGTTTTTGCTTCTACTTTGCCAAAAATCCTCTGGGAGTACTGTGCCAAAAAACCTCTGTACAAAAATTGGGACCATATCAGATGGTCGTGCTGGAATCTGCAACATGCAGAGTAAGGTTTTTCACATTTCTGCCAACCTAACCATATACCAAGGTGGAGCCAGTGCTCCAGCTGCATTGGCGACTTCATCCTCCTCTCCACGGTGCTTCTGATCAGCCCCGCTGTCAGATGAGGATGCCATCAGTAGTGCATCTACTAGTGTGCACTTGTGTTCCAGCATTTTCCTATCTTGCTCTGGTGATGGATGTTAGGATGGCACATTGTGCTTGTACTGGGGATCCAGCAGGGTGACTACCCAGTAATCAGCAATTGTAACAATCCAGTCAACTTGGTAGTCATTGCATAGGCACAGCAGCGTGTCTCATGTGTGCCAGTCTGCTCAGAGGCAATGACAAGATGTCCTTTGTAGGAGGTGTATCGTCTGGGTCCTCCTCTGTATCATATGTATGTCTCCAGCCACGCTCTAGTTGTCATCATGAGCTACTTTGAGTGCCATCCTGCTGTGAATACAGTAGTTCCTCATCCTCCCAAATTGTCCTCTTGTTGGACATTTGTGTACCTGGCTGCAGTAGGTACAGGAACCCATCTTCCAAGTATATGTGTGGATTCCTGGCCTGACAATCATGTGAATGTTCCCTGCTCCTCTTCCTCTTTTGCCACCATCTCATCCATCATCACCTAAAGTTTTTTTCTTGGAAACATGAAAATGGGATAGTAACGCTGATTATGGTGTCATCAGCACTGGCCACATTGGTGGAGTAGTCGAAACAGCGCAACACAGAACACACGTCCCACATGTAGGGCCACTTTGGTCATGAAGTGGTGTTGTTCCGCAGAGTGACTAATCCATGCATGGTGCTGCAGATCCAACTCCAGTATCACATGCTGCTGCTCGCAGAGTTTCTCCAGCACATGAAAGGTGGAGTTCCACCTTGTTGGTGCATCGCATATGAGGCAGGAAGCATGAAAGGCAGAAGTGATGCTGCACCGCAGACAGGTGAGCAGGAAAGTGAGAATACTAAAAGCACGCAAAGATGACCCTCACTTTCTGACCAGATGTGAAGATGGTGGAGGAAGCAAAGTATGAAGAGGAGGAAACATGGACAGAGAAAAGGCTAGGGGCCAGCCATGGTACACAGTAGCAGCAAACCTAATGGCTAGGAGCCGGCCTCGGCACTTTTGCACCACCACTTTTCCTCCAATCTGCCACATCACTCATATGGCCTTTACTCTATGTGTGGCCTATTACTTTCTCATCTTTCATCACATCATCACACTTATCCAGTCTGTCTGTAACTCTGTTGCCCTACTAATTCACTTCTTTCCTCCCTACTCCTCCAATTCTCCCCTTTGCAAATCTTTTCATTGTCACCCAATTCCATAACATATGCACTTCAAGCTATTAACAGTGATTTACAAAGCTGTCCATAATCTGTCTCCCCAATATATCTCTGAGCTAATCTCCCAGTATCTCCCACCACGTAATCTCTAGTCCTCCCAATACATCATTCTCTGCTTCAAAATCGTACCTTCCTCATACAATCACCTGCAAGACTTCTCTCAAGTATTCCCCATCTTATGGAATACTGTGGCCCAACACATCTGATTATCCCCTACATTCGGAACTTTGAAGCGGAACTTGAAAACCCAGCTTACAACCTGCAATAACCCATCTGCCACCTCACCAACATCAGAGTTGCTGCATCGCACAAACCTACTATGTCCTCCCCACTATCCTGTAGAATGTAAGGCTACAAGGGTAGGGTTCTCCCCCCTCTGTACCTGTCTGTCACTATTAGTTTGTTCATTGTAAATTGTATTTTGGTTTTGCATGTAACCCTTCCTCATGTACAGCATCATGGAATCAAAGGTTCTAAAAAATTATAATAACAATCCTCTGCGTGATGTTTCACCATGATGTTTCACAAATGACAAATTGCGCTTTTTTACCGATCACCGACGATCGCAACCCGGGGGTCGGTAAAAATCATGTTTTCTGGGGTCTCAGCTACCCCTCGCAGCCGAGACACCAGAGAAAATCTGACTCTGGGGGTGCTATACACTTTTTCCACAGCGCCGTTAATTAATGCTGTGGTTTAAGTACCCTTAACCACTACCGTTAATAGGCGTATTGGCGGTCGTTAAGGGTTTAAAATGTAGATACAATTAACCTAATGGCTAGAAATAGTGTTATTCTTCATAAATACAAATATGAAAGGTCTTGAAATGCTACCTGAATGATAGACATGCTTTAATAAATTACACTGTCCTACATATTTTTTAAAACTGTCAATTTCAGTTATGAAATGAGCCATTTCTTAATGATTTCGGCCTCCTGAATTAAAATCTAACAATGAACATGTTTAGTTGACTCTTGCTTCTATGATATCAGAGCTTCCCTTTCACTGCTACATATAATTAATGCATACAAGTTTCTGTACTTTCAAACATTATTATTTCTCCTATTAAAAAGATACAGAATATTTTGCTATGACAATTTTTTTATATTTATTTGGAGGAAATTTAGCAACACTTCAAATAACTAAAACATGTTTAAAACTCTATAGCTAATTATAAACAGTTACAGAAACCGCACTGCAAAATTTAATTCCTTTTTTAGTGACAACTGTCTTGCCTCCTGCATCGGATCATCTCTTACAATTGTCCAATTGTAATCTGCAAGCATTGATGGATTTAATTTTCCTTGATATCTATTCTCTAGAGCAGCAACACATCTTGTCGAAATATCTTACCATACTCATTGCTCACTTCTCTACAGTTTAGTGGAAAACAGTCTACAGTGGGTATGGAAAATTTTCATAACCTTTTAAATTTTTCACTCTTTGTTTCATTGCAGCCATTTGGCAAATTAAGAAAAAGTTCATTTTTTTTCTCATTAATGTACATTCTGCACCCCATTTTGACTGAAAAAAACAGAAATGTGCTAATGTTTGCAAATTTCCGAAAAACTGAAATATCACATGATCATAAGTATTCAGACCCTTTGCTCAGTAATGAGTAGAAGCACCCTTTTGAGCTAGTACAGACATGAGTCTTCTTGGGAATTATGTAATAATTTTTTCCTGGATTTGGGGATCCTCTGCCATTCTTCTTTGCAGATCCTTTCCAATTCCTTCAGGTTGGATGGTAAACATTGGTGTACAGCAATTTTGAGGTCTCTCAAGAGATGCTCAATTGGGTTTAGGTCAGGGTTCTGGCTGGGCCACACAAGAATGGTTACAGAGTAGTGCTGAGCGATATCTTCTGATATCCAAAAGTATCGGTATCGGATTGGATCGGACGATATTCAAAAAATATCGGATATCGCCGATACCGATACCCGATACCAATGCAAGTCAATGGGACCAAAATATCGGAATTAAAATAAACTCTTTCTTTCCTTGTAGGTTAATTCTACATGAAGGAAAACAACTAAGAATAATGTAGGATGTATTGGGGGAGGTGGAGGAGACATTAAAGGCATAGAGGTTTAGCCCAATCAAATGGAATAGCAGGAATTAAAAAAATTTTTAAGACGTTCGGAGTTACAAAGCTATTGACTATGTTACTATTTTTTATATTTAGTCAGATACTTATGTTTCACTACTTCCATGCTGTTCACCTTCCTTTTAACTTCTCCCACACTTTCTTCTTCATCATCCTCAGCAGCATAATCTTTTCCATCAACTTCTCCTTCACCTTATTCATCTTCTTCTTCTTCACCTTCTTCGTACTATTTTTTTTTTTACATTCTTCACATTCTTTTTATTCAACTATAATTCTTCTTCTTCATAATCAACTTCTTCATCTTCTTCTTCTTCATCATATTCTTATTTGTGTCAGCCAGGCCTTCCTGTAGTTGTTATCTATAAAAGTTTGAAGATTACACCTTCTCTTCTGCCTGTCACAAAAGATTTACAACAGGATTTGTCCTCATTCAGTTCAGCCTGCAGCAGCAGGTTTTTTCCAGGGGCACCAAGAGGAGGAACAGACTCACCCCCATACACTGCTTATTCTTCTTCTGCTTATAATTTAGATATCTTTTGCTCTGATTTTTAGTCTTATGCGTAATGTTCTTCTGCTTTTTGTTCTGCAGCTTCTTGTTCTTCTGCTTCTCGGTCTTCAGGGTCATCATCTTTAGGGTCTTGAACTTGGAAATGTAGCAGAAGGTTCAAGAGCAAAAGACACTGGCGAGAACCAGCTGACGGTACTGGAACCCAGATGGCTAGCCGAAGGTACAAGAGCCAATGGAACTACTGAGGACCAACTGATGTTACTGGAACCGGGTTACTAAGCAGGAGGTACCCATGCCAGAAAGCACTACCAAGGGCCACCTGACGTTGGTGGAACTCGGATACCCAGAAGGAGGCACGCAAGACAAAGGCTCTGCCCAGAACTAGCTGATGGTACTGGAACCAGGATGGGGAGCAGAAGGTACAAGAGCAAAAAACCCTGCCGAGAACCAGCTGATGGTACTGGAACCCAGATGGCTAGCCAAAGGTACAAGAGCCAATGGAACTACCGAGGACTAGCTGAGGTTACTTGAACCCCGTTACTAAGCAGGAGGTACCCATGCCAGAAAGCACTACCAAGGACCACCTGACGTTGGTGGAACTCGGATACCCAGAAGGAGGCACCTAAGCCAAAGGCTCTGCCTGGAACCAGCTGACGGTACTGGAACCAGGATGGTAAGCAGAAGGTACAAGACCAAAAGACCCTGCCGAGAACCAGCTGACGGTACTGGAACCCGGATGGCTAGCCTAAGGTACAAGAGCCAATAGAACTACCGAGGACCAGCTGACGTTACTGGAACCCAGTTACTAAGCAGGAGGTACCCATGCCAGAAAGCACTACCAAGGACCACCTGACGTTGGTGGAACTCGGATACCCAGAAGGAGGCACCTAAGCCAAAGGCTCTGCCCGGAACCAGCTGATGGTACTTGAACCAGGATGGGCAGGAGGGACTACCTGTGACAAAGACACTTCTGAGCAGCAACTGGTGGTTTTGGAGCCCAGGGAATCCAGGAGAAGCAGAGTATAGGCTGAGGCCTAATTGGAGCCAGTTGAAAGGGAACCTTTAACCCCCAAAGGTGTTTGTAACTAAACGAGCCTCCTTGTGCGGCACTAATGCTGCACAAGGAAAAGTTGCCTCTATTCATTATGCTCCTTGTACACGCTGAAGTTAACACTTATAAAATGTGTCCCCTCATACCCTGAAACCGTCCTGGAGGCGAGACTTTCCTTCTTAGTGAGACGCAGCACAGCTGTCATTCACACCCCTTTGGTGCAGTGCACCACCTCCTCAGCATTGTTTGAATCTGTCCCGTAGCCTGTGCTGTTATGTTATCCCTTGGCTATGCGCAGATAGCACTGCTCGTCTTCAGACATCATTTGTTGTCAGGCTGGCTGAGCCTGTGCGACTACCCTGCCAGAGATCCCGCCCCGCCGTGTCTTCTGATTTATTCACACTGCAGACCTGGGATTCATGGGCATCCGCAGTGCATATCTTCGCCTCTCACTCATCTCCTTCCGCCTTCTTCAGACTGTGCCGCACCAGCTGATCCCAAATTGCATGCCATGGCCGTGACGCGGCACAGTCAGAAGAATGCGGAAGGAGATGAGTGAGAGGCGAAAAAATGCACTGCGCATGCCCATGAATCACAGGCCCGCAGTGTGAATAAATCTGAAGACACTGCAGACCTGGGATTCATGGGCATCCGCGGTGCATATCTTCGCCTCTCACTCATCTCCTTCCGCCTTCTTCAGACTATGCCGTGCCAGCTGATCCCAAATTGCATGCCACGGCCGTGATGCGGCACAGTCAGAAGAAGGCGGAAGGAGATGAGTGAGAGGCGAAGATATGCACAGCGCATGCCCATGAATCACAGCCCCGCAGTGTCAATAAATCTAAAGACACTGCGGGGCGTGATCTCGGGTAGGGTGGCGCAGCCAGCCTGACAACAAATGATGTCTGAAGACGGGTAGCGCTAACTGCGCAGGGCCAAGGGACAACATAACAGCGCAGGCTCCGGGACAGATTCAAACAATGCTGAGGAGGTGGCGCACGGCGCCAAGGGGGTGTGAATGACAGCTGTGCTGCGTCTCATTAAGAAGGAAAGTCCAGCCTTCGGGACGGTTTCAGGGTATGAAGGGATACATTTTATAAGTATTAGCTTCAGCGTGTGCAAGGAGCATAATGAAAAGAGGCACCTTTTCCTTGTGCAGCATTAGTGCCGCACAAGGTGGCTCTTTTAGTTACAAATGCCTTGGGGGGACAGGTTCCCTTTAATATCTGTTGTTGTGTCAGCATGGTGGTCGCAGGACACATTGCCGGCTACACAGCAGGGGAACAGCTAGCGTCACTGAACCCCACTGACACAGTGGCAAGTGTTTTTCTCTGTGCAGCCAGCACTTCCGAGCCCCAACTGGCGGTTTTGGAGCCCAGGGAATCTAGGAAGAGCAGAGTGTAGACCGAGGCCTGCATTGGAGGCAGCTTAATATCTGTTGTGTCTGCGTGGCGGTCGCAGGACACATTGCCGGCTACACAGCAGGGGAACAGCTGATGTTACTGAACTCCACTGACACATGAGCGAGTGTTTTTCTCTGTGCAGCTTGCACTTCCAAGCACCAACTGGTGGTATTGGAGCCCGGGGAATCTAGGAGGAGCAGAGTGTAGGCTGAGGCCTGCACTGGAGGCAGTTTAATATCTGTTGTGTCTGCGTGGCGGTCGCAGGACACATTGCCGGCTACACAGCAGGGGAACAGCTGATGTTTCTGAACCCCACTGACACAAAGGTGAGTGTTTTTCTCTGTGCAGCCAGCACTTCCGAGCACCAACTGGCGGTGTTAGAGCCCAGGGAATGCAGGAGAAGCAGAGTGTAGGCCGAGGCCTAATTGGAGCACGTTGAAAGGGAACCTTTAACACCCCCAGGCGTTTGAAACTGAAAGAGCCACCTTGTGCAGCAATAATGCTGCACAAGGAAAAGGTGGCTCTTTTAATCATGCTCCTTGCAAATGCAGAAATAAACACTTCTAAAATGTGTCCACTGATACCGAGAAACCGTCCCGAAGGTGGGACTTTCCTTTGTAATGAGACGCAGCACAGCCGTCATTCCTACCCCCTTGGCGCCATGTGCCGCCTCTTCAGCGTTGTTTGAATCTGTCCTATAGCGTGCGCTGTTATGTTCAACCTTGGCCATGCGCAGTTAACGCTGCCCGTCTTCTAACAACATTTGGTGTCAGGATGACTGCGCCTGTGCGGCCGCATTGCTCGGGATCCCGCCTCGCAGTGTCTTCTGATTTAATCACAGTGCGGGCCTGGGATTCATGGGCATGCACAGTGCATATCTTCGCCTCTCACTCACCTCATTCCGACTTCTTCAGACTGTGCGGCGTCACGGCCGTGGCATGCTATTAGGGACCAGCTGACGGCGCATAGTCTGAAGAAGGCGGAGAGAGATGAGTGAGAGCCTGAGGTGAAGATATGCACTGTGCATTCCCATGAATCCCAGGCCCGCAGTGTGATTAAATCAGAAGACACTGCGAGGCGGGATCTCGGGCAGCGAGGCCGCACAGGCACAGTCCACCTGACACCAAATGATGTCAGAAGACAGGCAGCGCTAAGGGGTCACTTTCAGATACAAACGTCTGGGGGGAGTGGACAGGTTCCCTTTAATTTCAGTTGTAGTGTCAGCGTGGCAGTCGCAGGACACATTGCCGGCTACACTGCAGGGGAGCAGCTGGCATTACTGAACCCCACTAACACAGGAGCAAGTGTTTTTCTCTGTGCAGACAGCACTTCCGGGCAACAACTGGCTGTGATGAAGCCCAGGGAAAGCAGGAGGAGCAGACTTTAGTTTTTGCCGCACACACAGCAGGGGAACAGCTGGCGTTACTGAACCCCAATAACAGAGGAGCAACTGTTGACTGTGCAGACAGCACTCCCGGGCAACAACTGGCGGTGTTGAAGCCCAGGGAAAGCAGGAGAAGCAGAGTGCAGGCCAAGGCCTAATTGGAGCAAGTTGAAAGGGAACCTTTAACCCCCCCAGGCGTTGTGTAACTGAAAGAGCCACCTTGTGTAGCAGTAATGCTGCAAAAGGAAAAGGTGGCTCTTTAAATTATGCTCTTTACAAATGCAGAACTAAACACTTCTAAAATGTGTCCCCTGATATCTTGAAACCGTCCCGGAGGTGGGACTTTCCTTCCTAAAGACACGTAGCACAGCAGTCATTCCTAGTCCATTCGCGCAGGGGGCCACTTCCTCAGCGCTGTTTGAATCTCTCCCGGAGCCTGCGCTGTTATGTTAAACCTTGGCCATGCGCAGTTAACGTTGCCAGTCTTCTGACAACATTTGGTGTCAGGCGGACTGCGCCTGTGTGGCCGCGCAGCCCAAGATCCCACCTCGCAGTGTCTTCTGATTTAATCACACTGCGGGCCTGGGATTCATGGGCATGCGTAGTGCACAATCCGCCTGACACCAAATGATGTCAGAAGACGGGTAGCACTAACTGCGCATGGCCAAGGTTGAACAAAACAGCGCAGGCTATGGGACAGATTCAAACAATGCTGAGGAGGCGGCGCCTGGTGCCAAGGGGGTAGGAATGATGGCTGCGTTGCATCTCATTAGGAAGGCAAGTTCCATCTCCAGACCGGTTTCATGGTGTGAGGGGACACATTTTATAAGTGTTAAGTTCAACGTGTGCAAGGAGCATAACTAAAAGAGCCACCTTTTCCTTGTGCAGCATTACTGCTGCACAAGGTGGCTCTTTTAGTAACAAATGCCTTAAATTTTGCCTTAAAGGTTGCCTTAAATTTCAAATGTAGTGTCAGCGTGGAGGTAGCAGGACACATTGCCGGATACACAGCTGGGGATCAGCTGACGTTACTGAAACCCAATAACATTGGGTCATGTGTTTTGACTGTGCAGACGGCACTTCTGAGTAGCAACCGGCAATGTTGGAGCCCAGGGATTACAGTTCAGGTGGTAGAAACATGAACGCAACAGGAGACCAGGATACTGTAGCCAACCAATTTTTTAATCTGGAAGAGGAGTTGCAAATTCCTGCGAGATCCAGGCCTTGTTAATTTTCAGAAAAGTTAGCCGGTCAACATTATCGGAGGATAGTCACATGCGACGGTCTGTTAGTACACCACCTGCGGCACTAAAGACGCATTCTGATAATACACTAGCAGCAGGGCAAGCCAGCATCCAATGCATACTGGCTAAGCTCTGGCTATGTATCCAGCTTAGAGACCCAAAACTTGAAGGGGGAAGAGCCGTCTGGGAGTACACTGAGAGGGCAAGCCATGTAGTCTGTCACCATCTGACGGAAACGTTGCCTCCTGCTGACTGGAGCCGTCTGTGACGGTGTAGACATTTGTGGAGGGCACACAAAAGTTTGGCACAGTTGGGCCATACTGGTCTTGCATTGTGCTGAGGCACTGCTTCTGCTCCCTGTTTGTGCTTACCTTCCTCCACTGCCTCGACGTACTGAGCTTTGTAAAGCACTAGCAGCACTGCTCTCAGTTGGACAGGAGAAGATGATGGAATGCACCAGTGTGTCTATGTACTCCCGCATTTTACGCTCCAGGTTCAACGGGGTTATGAGGGTTTGTAAGTTGACCCGGTAGCGCGGATCTAGGAGGGTGTACACCCAATAATCAGCCGTGTTGAGAATGTGGGCGATGCGGCGGTGGTTTCTCAGGCACTGCAGCATGAAATCAACCGTGTGCTGCAGACTGCCAACAGGCCAAGAAACACTGTCTCCTGCTTGAGGCGTGATCTCTGCCTGCTCTGCATCACCCCACCCTCGATCTACACACTGACTACTTGAGAATTGTGTAACTCCCTCCTCTGGACCGATGTCTTCCTCCTCAATTGACTCCTTCTCATCCTCCTCACAAAGTGTCCCCTGCCTAGGCTTTTGTGAGGAACCACGTTGCGCTGACTGTCCAGAAGCAGATGGAATTGGTGATTCCTCATCCTCCACCTCTTCCACAACATAATCCCTTAGCACTTGCAGTGTTCTATCAAGCAGGCACATAAGGGGGACAGGCATGCTGACTAGTGCATCATCTGCACTCGCCATCCACGTGGAATCATCGAAGGCACGTAAAAACTGACAGACATCCTTCATAGTGGCCCACTCAGTGGTTGTGAAGTCTGAACGGCGCGCTGTGCGACTTCTTTGCGCCTGATGCAGCTGGTACTCCATTACTGCTTGCTGCTGCTCACACAACCGCTCTAACTTATGTAACGTTGAATTCCACCTGGTGGGAAGGTCACATATGATGTGATGTTCCAGAAGGCGGAATCAGCGCTGCAGAGCTGCAATGCACGATCTTGCCATGCTGGAATACCACAAGTGAGCACACTCTAGGCGGACCTATGCAGCAGTGCATCAAGATCCGGATAGTCCCTCAAAAAACTCTGCATGACCAAGTTGAGCACATGTGCCAGACATGGGATGTGAGTGAGGTTGCCTAGGGCCAGAGCTGCCACCAGATTTTGGCCATTGTCACACACTACCATGCCTGGCTGGAGATTCTCTGGCACAAACCACACGTCGCTCTCCTGCTTGATGGCATTCCAGAGCTCCTGCAGCGATGATTCTGAGGAACTGGAGTATGAGGAGGAGGCATAGTGTACAGACTGGATTCCTGCAATCCTTGGAGTTGGCAGAACAAGTCCTGCACCACTCGCATGATCTGTACCCCGCTCCACAACATTAACCCAATGGTCAGTGAGTGAACGGTATCGCCCCTGTCCATGGTGACTGGTTCACGCATCGGTGGTGAGGTGGACCTTGCTACTGATGGCGTTCAGTAGCGCGTGTTTTATGTGTCCCTCCACATGTTTTTGCAGGGCAGGGATGGCTTGCCTGCTGAAATAAAAGCGGCTGGGCACATTGTATTGTGGGACTGCCAATGCCATCAAGTTACGGAAGGTGTCAGTCTGCACCAGCCTGAATGACAGCATTTCAAGGGACATTAGTTTTTCAATGCCAGCATTTAGAGCCTGTGCTTGGGGGTGGTTTGCCGAGAATGGCCACCTTTTCTCCCATGCCTGTCCTACCGATGGCTGTAGACTGGGCTGGGAGTGTGAGGATGACTGGGAACGTGGTGGTGTGGGTGGAATTATACTGGGTCTCTTGACAATAGTGCCAGAGGTTTTTCCATGGCGATCATGTGAGGAAGCCAAACCAGTTGTGTATGAGCTGGAGGAAGAGGCCACAACACGAGCTGAAGAGGTGGTAGGTGCCGCTTTTCGTTGGTCTAGGTCTTCAGTGTGTTTTTGTAACTCCACCGCGTGCTTGGTCCGCACATGTTTCCACATTTTTGTGGTATTGAGGTTGCTGACACTTTTCCCTCTTTTGACTTTCTGATGACACACCTTGCATTTGACTAAGCAAATGTCATCTGCAACTGTGTCAAAAAACGACCAGGCACTGCAAGTCTTGGGAGTGCCCGTTTTGGCTTTTGGAAGAGCCATGCTCCGAATGGGTGCCGATCTGGAGGCTACAGGCACTGCAGTCTTCCCTCTCGCCCTCCCTCTTTGGGCCGTTTGGGGAATCTCTTCCTCAGAGCTGCTCCCACCACCTTCCTGTACCTCACGCCACGATGGGTCAAGGACCTCATCATCTACACTACCCTCTTCCACGAACTGCTTCTCCTGGGTAGTCTCAGCAGCACAGTATGCACCAGAAAGTGGCACCTGAGTCTCATCATCAGATGCGTACAGAGGTGTGCTGACCGGAGGCACTGGCCAACCCGCGTCTTCAGAATCAGAGAGACAAAGCTGTTGGGCATCACTGCATACTGCCTCTTCTTCCATTTCTCCAATGCTGCTTGGCTGGCTCCCTCTTTCCAAGCCAAGAGATTCAGAGAACAGAAGTAGAGATGGCTCCAGTCCTGGGCTCTCTGACTGCCTGGGCAATTTGGCAGGTGGTGAAGAGACAGATGGCTGCTCTTTAGTGCTCTATGCCTGAGAAGATGTGGCACTAATTGAAGTTGATGCATTAGCAGCCATCCATCCGACAACGGCTTCAATTTGTTCTTCCCGCAGCAGCGGGGAACGGCCAATCTCCTACAAAGCTGCGCATGAAGGACTGTTCCCTGCTGAAACTGGGTGATGATGAGTCACCGGTGCCCGCAGCAGGCACAGAATCCCCACATCCTCTCCCTGCTCCACGCCCACGTGCCTTACTCCCTGCCTTCTTCATCTTGGTAGAGTGATAAAGATAGGCAGAAAAGTACTAAGGGTTTAGTGTGCTTATTCCTGAACTGCTCCTAACAGGTATAAGAAACACTAATTTTCTAAAGTGTGGACTAGACTTTTATATGAGCTAATGTGGCCTACACAACTGTAAAGTGGTGTGTTTGGTGAACTTTATTATTTTTTTTTGCAGAACAGACTACAGAGTGAGCTGGACTCACACACAGACCGTGCAGACAGCCGTGAACGGCGCTGCAAGGCCAAAACAAGCTCCTCTATGTAATCCTATATAGTGTTTTTCCACAATCTAGCTGGATGCAGAGGGAAAGCCACTAATAGGATAAATTTGAAAAAATGTGCAGCAGGCTGCACTAATTGAGAAACGGACAATGGAACGGTATGAGGCAGTGACGCACACTGAGCTGACTACAACCGGCTGTGGCGGTAGAACAGACTACAGAGTGAGCTGCACTTACACGCAGACATGCAGATGGCTGTGAACGGCATTGCAAGGCCAAAACAAGCTCCTCTATGTAATCCTATATAGTGTTTTTTCACAATCTAGCAGGATACGGAGGGAAAGCCATTAACAGGATAAATTTGAAAAAATGTGCTGCAGGCTGCACTAATTGCAAAAAAAGGCAATGGATTGAACAGTTTGAGGCAGTGACGTACCCTGAGCTAACTACAACCAGCGGGGGCTGCGGACAGACTACAGAGTGAGCTGCACTCACACACACAGAGACCTTGCAGACAGCTGTGAACAGCGCTGCAAGGCAAAAGCAAGGTTCTCATACAGCGGTTGCTTAATTAGCCTTGGTAAAGCACAGTGAAGCAAATCGCTATCTCTAAACTGGCCCTCAGTAAGAACGCAGCATCCTGTTCCTAACTGAATTCACAGCAGAGTGAGCCCAAAATGGCGGCATCATGACATAATTTCATCAGCCAATCACAGCCATGCCAGTAGTTACATGCCTACCATGCAGAACAGGATGTGCCCCACTTCTAATCATTCCTCATTGACTGAGTTCGGGCTCTTAGAATTATGGGAACTTCCGATTCCGGTATCCGATATAATGAAAGTATCGGAACTCGGTATCAGAATTCCGATACCGCAAATATCGGCCGATACCCGATACTTGTGGTATCGGAATGCTCAACACTATTACAGAGTTGTTCTGGAGCCACTCCTTTGTTATTTTAGCTGTGTGCTTAGGGTCATTGTCTTGTTGGAAGGTGAACCTTCAGCCAAGTCTGAGGTTCAGAACACTCTGAATAGGTTTTCATCCAGCATATCTCAGTACTTGGCTGTATTCATGTTTCCTTCAATGACAACCAGTCGTCCTGTCCCTGCAGCGGTAAAACACCCCCATAACATGATGCAGCCACCACAATGCTTCACTATTGGGATTGAATTGGGCAGGTGATGAGCAGTGCCTGGTTTTCTCACACATGCCATTTAGATTTATAACCAAAAACATCTATCTTTGTCTCATCAGACCAGAAAATCTTATTTCTCAAAGTCTCGGAGTCCTTCATGTGTTTTTAAGCAAACTCTATGTGGGCTTTCATATGTCTTGCACTGAGGAGAGGCTTCTGTCAGGCCACTCTGCCATAAAGGCGCAACTGGTGGAGGGCTGCAGTGATAGTTGACTTTGTGGAACTTTCTCCTAGGGTTGAGTCGGGTTTCGCGAAACCCGACTATCTCAAAAGTCGAGTCGAGTGGAATCGGCCGATTATCGCGAAAAGTCGGGGATCGACCGAAACACGAAACCCAATGCAAGTCAATGAGGGAGCATAGTCGGCAGTGAGTGGAGGCCAGGAAAACACCTTTTAATGGCAAAAACATCCATTCTTGTTACTGAAGCTTGTCAATCTTAATTTACCTTATATTAATAGTAAGGCATTGGAAATTGCAGGTCATTTGGCTAAAGTTGTGGGGGGTAGGGCTGGTTCAAGTATTTAGTGGGCCCAGGAAATCTGGACCACGTCACGGCAGTGCAGCAGGGAGAGGTAAGTATTTAAACTTTGCAAGTGCTGTGATCCTGAGCAAGCAGGGGGGGGCACTAGTTGGCATTGGCACTGGCACAGGGCCCCTCAAAGTACGGCGGTGTGTTTGCACGGCGGGGGCGCCTCCATCCAGCAGCAACACTTTTGCGTACTTTGAGGGGCCCTGTGCCAGTGACGTCGCCAACGAGTATTCCTCCCCCCACCTGATGAAGGAACCTGCACTTTCATCTGCACTTTCCTCTTTGTCCCCGTGTAAGGTGGTATGGTATGCGGGATTGGGAACCTGACTTTCAGCAGGGTCACATTCTTGCTGTGTAGCGTGCACGGGGAATGTAGCCTTCTGGGTCAATGTACCAGCAGACTCATCTATCACTGGCTGGGCAATGGGCAGGATGAGGAGGAAACACAGATATAGGCCCAAATAATAAAGTGGGCTAAATGCAGTTCAAAATTGGTAGCAGGACTAACCAGGGGGCATTGCTTTGTTCAGTGGAGTACAACTGTAATGAGAGGCTGACACAGTGAGTAGGCCCAAATCAGTAAGTTGGCTAAATGCAGTTCAAAATTGGTAACAGAAGTAAACAGGCGGCACTGGTTTGTTCAGTGTAGGAGAACATCAAGGAGCAGCAGACACCGTTAGAAGGGCCAACAAAACAAGTAGGCCAAATACAGTGTTATATTAAAAACAATTTAACGAGAGCCTGAAGATAGAAGCTAGGGAAAGGCAACCTGGAGAACACCTTGGAGCGGAAGACACCGTTTGTAGAACCCAGACCCAACTTGTAGGCCTAATGCAGTGTTGTTTCAACAATTACTTAACAAGAGCTTCAAGATAGAAGCTAGGGAGAGGCAACCTGGAGAACACCTTGGAGCAGCAGACTCCATCTCTACAACCCAGACCCAACTTGTAGGCCTAATGCAGTGTTGTTTCAACAACTACTTAACGAGAGCTTCAAGATAAAAGCTAGGGAGAGGCAACCTGGAGAACACCTTGGAGCGGCAGACACCGTCTCTACAACCCAGACCCAACTTGTAGGCCTAATGCAGTGTTGTTTCAACAACTACTTAATGAGAGCTTCAAGATAGAAGCTAGGGAGAGGCAACCTGGAGAACACCTTGGAGCGGCAGACACCGTCTCTACAACCAAGACCCAACTTGTAGGCCTAATGCAGTGTTGTTTCAACAACCACTTAATGAGAGCTTCAAGATAGAAGCTAGGGAGAGGCAACCTGGAGAACATCTTGGAGCGGCAGACACCTTCTCTACAACCCAGACCCAACTTGTAGGCCTAATGCAGTGTTGTTTCAACAACTACTTAATGAGAGCTTCAAGATAGAAGCTCAGGAAAGGCAACCAGGAGAACACCTTGGAGAGGCAGACACTGTTAGTAGGCCCCAACCAAACTAGTAGCCCCACTGCAGTTGTTCGATTAAAAAACTATTTAACAAGAGCCTGAAGATAGAAGCTCAGTAAAGGCAATCAGGAGAACACCTTGGAGCGGAAGACTCAGTTTGTAGACCACAACGAAACTTGTGGCCCCAATGCAGTTTTATAATTCTGACAGGCTGAAAACCAGCCTTTTTTTTTTTTTTTTTTTTTTTTAGAGGAGGACAGCTGTATTAAGTGGCACAGACAGACACTGCTAGTAGGCCTTACACCACAAAGTAGGCTCACTGCAGGTTGAAAAAAGTTACATGGGTACACGGTCGGCATTGGTGTGCTCAGCGGAGGACAAATGGTAGGAGGGACCGCAGACACAGTTAGTAGGCCTAAAATTAAAAAAAATAGGCTCAAAGCACCTTCGATTTTGTGGCAGGGGTACACAGGCAGCATTGGTGTGGTCAGCGGAGGATGATTGGAAGGAGTGTCTGACACAGTTAGTACTCCCAAAAAATAAATAGATGTTAATGTCTCGCAAAACAACAAAACCAAAAAACAAAAGGGTGGCAAACTTAGGTAGAAGGGTGGGCTCCTCTGCTGAGTTTCAGACATAGTAATTTGGCGCTAAGTATTTACTGGTGTCAATATAGGACACTGACCCTGACTATATTAACTAGCATCATACATGTCAACAAATTGGTATTGTCAGTGCCAGGCATTCAAGGATGTCAGGGCATAGACTAAACATTGTTGGAGCTGTGAGAGATAATTTTGCAAGTGGTAGAGCACTGTTTGAGCTGGGGGGGGGGAACTCTCTTGTGGCCGGCGGTACAGGCCCAGGGACCCTCATAATACAATGGTGTGTCTGACGTTGGGTGCGTGCCACCACCGCCAGAGACACTTTATTGTACTATGAGGGACCCAGTGGCCGTGCCGTCAACCAAAAAGGGGCACACCCACCTCTTCAGACGAACGGCACTCTCACGGGTGCTTGCGCCAAGTGGCGAGACCAGGGCCCCGTGGGGGGAGTTAGCCCATTTAGGGAGGTGTAAACATGTCGTATGCTGGACAAACAGCTGCTGCAAATAAAGAGATTGGAACAGTCAATAAGACCAGTCCACAAGCAAGACCTTTTTATAAGAAAGCTAGGTGTCAGCTGTGAAAGGTGGGGCAAAATAATTCGAAATCCATGAGTGGTTCATTTTAATGAAGGTTAGAACATCAACATTTTGGGCAGCCAGACGAGTCCTTTTTCTGTCAATATTAAACTAGCAGCACTGAATACTCTTTCTGATAGCACACTAGCTGCTGGGCAAGCAAGCTCCTGCAATGCATATTCTGCCAATTCAGGCCAGGTGTCTATTTTGGATGCCCAGTAATCAAATGGGAATGACGGTTGAGGGAGAACATCGATAAGGGATGAAAAATAGTTAGTAACCATACTGGACAAATGTTGTCTCCTGTCACTTTGAATTGATGCTGCAGTACCTGTCCTGTCTGCGGTCATTGCGAAATCACTCCACAACCTGGTCAGAAAACCCCTCTGTCCAATGCCACTTCTGATTTGTGCAACTCTAACACCTCTGCCCTGTTGCCCCCTGCAGCTCGTGTGAGAACCATCACCGGCGCTGTGTGCTGGGATTGCCTGAATCAAACGGTCTACAAGAGTTGCTTGTTTGGTTGCTAATATTTGTTCGAGGTTCTCATGTGGCATGATGTTTTGCAATTTGCCTTTATAGCGAGGATCAAGGAGGCAGGCCAACCAGTAATCGTCATCGGTCATCATTTTAATAATGCGTGGGTCCCTTTTGAGGATACGTAAGGCATAATCCGCCATGTGGGCCAAACTTCCAGTTGTCAAATCTGCGGTTGTGCTGGGTTGAGGGGCAGTTTCAGGCAAATCTACGTCACTTGTTATGACCTGGTGGTCAGGACAATAATGGACCTGGTGGTTAAGAGCACACGGAATGACCTGATAGTTACTGATAATAAAGCACGAGCTCTGGGACGTGGGAACTCTGCTGACCGCAATCCCTAATCCTATCACACACACTAGAAATAGCCATGGATTGCTCCTAACGCTCCCTATGCAACTCGGCACAGCCTAAGGAACTAGCTAGCCCTGAAGATAGAAAAATAAAGCCTACCTTGCCTCAGAGAAATTCCCCAAAGGAAAAGGCAGCCCCCCACATATAATGACTGTGAGTAAAGATGAAAATACAAACACAGAGATGAAATAGATTTAGCAAAGTGAGGCCTGACTTACTGAACAGACTGAGGATAGGAAAGGTTGCTTTGCGGTCAGCACAAAAACCTACAAAAAGATCACCCAGAGGGCGCAAAAAGACCCGCTCCCGCTGCGTCCCAGAGCTTCCAGCAAGCAAGACAACAATAAAAATAGCAAGCTGGACAGAAAAATAGCAAACCAAAGAAAATACAAGCAGGAACTTAGCTTCTGCTGGGAAGACAGGTCACAAGAACGATCCAGGAGTGAACTAGACCAATACTGGAACATTGACAGGTGGCATGGAGCAAAGATCTAAGTGGAGTTAAATAGAGCAGCCAGCTAACGAATTAACCTCATCACCTGTGGAAGGAAACTCAGGAACACCCACCAGAGGAAGTCCATGGACAGAACCAGCCAAAGTACCATTCATGACCACAGGAGGGAGCCCGACAACAGAATTCACAACAGTACACCCCCCCTTGAGGAGGGGTAACCGAACCCTCACCAGAGCCCCCAGGCTGACCAGGATGAGCCAAATGAAAGGCACGAACCAGATCGGCAGCATGAACATCAGAGGCAAAAACCCAGGAATTATCTTCCTGACCATAACCCTTCCACTTGACCAGGTACTGGAGTTTCCGTCTCGAAATACGAGAATCCAAAATCTTCTCCACCACATACTCCAACTCCCCCTCAACCAACACCGGGCAGGAGGATCAACGGATGGAACCACAAGCACCATGTATCTCCGCAATAACGACCTATGGAACACATTATGGATGGCAAAAGAAGCAGGAAGGGCCAAACGAAATGACACACGACTGAGGGGCGATCTAATAACCATGTATAAGTATATAAGGGGACAATACAAATATCTCGCTGAGGATCTGTTTATACCAAGGAAGGTGACGGGCACAAGGGGGCATTCTTTGCGTCTGGAGGAGAGAAGGTTTTTCCACCAACATAGAAGAGGATTCTTTACTGTTAGGGCAGTGAGAATCTGGAATTGCTTGCCTGAGGAGGTGGTGATGGCGAACTCAGTCGAGGGGTTCAAGAGAGGCCTGGATGTCTTCCTGGAGCAGAACAATATTGTATCATACAATTAGGTTCTGTAGAAGGACGTAGATCTGGGAATTTATTATGATGGAATATAGGCTGAACTGGATGGACAAATGTCTTTTTTCGGCTTTACTAACTATGTTACTATGTTACTATGATAACCTCAGAAATCTTATACGGACCAATGAAACGAGGCTTAAACTTAGGAGAGGAAACCTTCATAGGAACATAACGAGACGACAACCAAACCAAATCCCCAACACGAAGTCGGGGACCCACACAGCGCCGGCGGTTAGCGAAACGTTGAGCCTTCTCCTGGGACAATGTCAAATTGTCCACCACATGAGTCCAAATCTGCTGCAACCTATCCACCACAGTATCTACACCAGGACAGTCCAAAGACTCAACCTGCCCTGAAGATAAACGAGGATGGAAACCAGAATTGCAGAAAAACGGCAAAACCAAAGTAGCCGAGCTGGCCCGATTATTAAGGGCGAACTCAGCCAACGGCAAAAAGGACACCCAATCATCCTGATCAGCAGAAACAAAGCATCTCAGATATGTTTCCAAAGTTTGATTAGTTCGTTCGGTTTGGCCATTTGTCTGAGGATGGAAAGCCGAGGAAAAAGACAAATCAATGCCCATCCTAGCACAAAAGGATCGCCAAAACCTCGAAACAAACTGGGAACCTCTGTCAGAAACGATGTTCTCCGGGATACCATGTAAACGAACCACATGCTGGAAAAATAATGGCACCAAATCAGAGGAGGAAGGCAATTTAGACAAAGGTACCAAATGGACCATCTTAGAAAAGCGATCACAAACCACCCAAATGACCGACATCTTTTGAGAGACGGGGAGATCCGAAATAAAATCCATAGAAATATGCGTCCAGGGCCTCTTCGGGACTGGCAAGGGCAAAAGCAACCAACTGGCACGAGAACAGCAGGGCTTAGCCCGAGCACAAGTCCCACAGGACTGCACAAAAGAACGCACATCCCGTGACAAAGACGGCCACCAAAAGGATCTAGCCACCAAATCTCTGGTACCAAAGATTTCAGGATGCCCAGCCAACACCGAACAATGAACCTCAGAGATAACTCTACTAGTCCATCCATCAGGGACAAACAGTTTCTCCGCTGGGCAACAGTCAGGTCTATCAGCCTGAAATTTTTGCAGCACCCGTCGCAAATCAGGGGAGATGGCAGACAAAATTACCCCCTCTTTGAGAATACCCGCCGGCTCAGGAACACCCGGAGAGTCAGGCACAAAACTCCTTGACAGGGCATCAGTCTTCACATTCTTAGAGCCCGGAAGGTATGAAACCACAAAATCAAAACGGGAGAAAAATAACGACCATCGAGCCTGTCTCGGATTCAACCGTTTGGCAGACTCAAGATACGTCAAATTCTTGTGATCTGTCAAGACCACCACGCGATGCTTGGCTCCTTCAAGCCAGTGACGCCACTCCTCGAATGCCCACTTCATGGCCAACAACTCTCGATTACCAACATCATAATTACGCTCAGCAGTTGAAAACTTTCTAGAAAAGAAAGCACATGGCTTCATCACCGAGCCATCAGAACTTCTTTGCGACAAAACAGCCCCTGCTCCAATCTCAGAAGCATCAACCTCAACCTGAAACGGGAGCGAAACATCTGGCTGGCACAACACAGGGGCAGAAGAAAAATGACGCTTCAACTACTGAAAAGCCTCTACAGCTGCAGAAGACCAATTGACCACATCAGCACCCTTCTTGGTCAAATCAGTCAACGGTCTAGCAACACTAGAAAAATTAGCGATGAAGCGCCGATAAAAATTAGCAAAGCCCAGGAACTTTTGCAGGCTCTTCACAGATGTCGGCTGAGTCCAATCGTAAATGGCCTGGACTTTAACAGGGTCCATCTCGATAGTAGAAGGGGAAAAAATTAACCCCAAAAATGAAACCTTCTGAACTCCAAAGAGACACTTTGACCCCTTCACAAACAAGGAATTTGCACGAAGGACCTGGAACACCATTCTGACCTGCTTCACATGAGACTCCCAATCATCCGAAAAGACCAAAATATCATCCAAATACACAATCAGGAATTTATCCAGGTACTCTCGGAAGATGTCATGCATAAAGGACTGAAATACTGATGGAGCATTGGAAAGCCCGAATGGCATAACCAGGTACTCAAAATGGCCCTCGGGCGTATTAAATGCCGTTTTCCATTCATCGCCTTGTTTAATACGCACAAGATTATACGCCCCTCGAAGATCTATCTTGGTGAACCAACTAGCCCCTTTAATACGAGCAAACAAATCAGACAGCAACGGCAAAAGATACTGAAACTTGACTGTAATTTTATTAAGAAGGCGGTAATCAATACAAGGTCTCAAAGAACCATCCTTCTTGGCCACAAAAAAGAACCCTGCTCCTAACGGTGATGACGACGGGCGAATATGGCCTTTCTCCAAGGATTCCTTTATATAACTCCGCATAGCGGCGTGTTCTGGCACAGATAAATTGAACAATCGGCCCTTAGGAAACTTACTACCAGGAATCAAATTAATTGCACAATCGCAATGCCTATGAGGAGGTAGGGCACTGGCTTTGGGCTCATCAAATACATCCCGATAATCCGACAAAAACTCTGGAACTTCAGAAGGAGTGGAAGACGAAATAGACAAAAATGGAACATCACCATGTACCCCCTGGCAACCCCAGCTGGACACAGACATAGATTTCCAGTCCAATACTGGATTATGAACCTGTAGCCATGGCAACCCCAAAACGACCACATCATACAGATTATGCAACACCAGAAAGCGGATATCCTCCTGATGTGCAGGAGCCATGCACATGGTCAATTGGGTCCAGTACTGAGGCTTATTCTTGGCCAAAGGCGTAGCATCAATTCCTCTCAATGGAATAGGATACTGCAAGGGCTCCAAGAAAAAACCACAGCGCCTAGCATACTCCAAGTCCATCAAATTCAGGGCAGCGCCTGAATCCACAAATGCCATAACAGAATTGGATGACAAAGAGCAAATCAGAGTAACGGACAATATAAATTTAGACTGTACCGTACCAATGGTGGCAGACCTAGCGAACCGCTTAGTGCGCTTAGGACAATCGGAGATAACATGAGTGTAATCACCACAGTAAAAACATAGCCCATTCCGACGTCTGTGTTCTTGCCGTTCGGCTCTGGTCAAAGTCCTATCACATTGCATAGGCTCAGGCCCATGCTCAGATAGTACCGCCAAATGGTGCACAGCATTACGCTCACGGAATCGTCGATCGATCTGAATGGCCAAAGACATAGACTCATTCAGACCAGCAGACATGGGAAATCCCACCATGACATCCTTAAGGGCTTCAGAGAGACCCTTTCTGAAAATTGCTGCCAGGGCACATTCATTCCACTGAGTGAGCACAGACCACTTTCTAAACTTCTGACAATATATCTCCGCTTCATCCTGACCCTGACACAGAGCTAGCAAGATTTTCTCTGCCTGATCCACTGAATTAAGTTCGTCAGAAAGCAATCCAAGCGCCAGGAAAAACGTATCAACATCACGCAATGCCGGATCTCCTGGCGCAAGGGAAAATGCCCAGTCTTGAGGGTCACCACGTAACAAAGAAATAATGATCTTTACTTGTTGAACAGGGTCACCTGAGGAGCGAGGTTTCAAGGCAAGAAACAATTTACAATTATTTTTGAAATTCAAGAACTTAGATCTATCACCAAAAAACAAATCAGGAATTGGAATCCTAGGCTCTGACATCGGATTCTGAACCACAAAATCTTGAATGTTTTGTACCCTTGTAGTGAGATTATCCATCCAAGAGGACAGACCTTAAATGTCCATGTTTACACCTGTGTCCTGAACCACCCAGAGGTAAAGGGGAAAAGAGAGACAAAACACACTGCAAAGAAAAAAAAATGGTCTCAGAACTTCTCTTATCCCTCTATTGAGATGCATTAGTACTTTGGGCCACCTGTACTGTTATGACCTGGTGGTCAGGACAATAATGGACCTGGTGGTTAAGAGCAGACGGAATGACCTGATAGTTACTGATAATAAAGGACGAGCTCTGGGACGTGGGAACTCTGCTGACCGCAATCCCTAATCCTATCACACACACTAGAAATAGCCGTGGATTGCTCCTAACGCTCCCTATGCAACTCGGCACAGCCTAAGGAACTAGCTAGCCCTGAAGATAGCAAAATAAAGCCTACCTTGCCTCAGAGAAATTCCCCAAAGGAAAAGGCAGCCCCCCACATATAATGACTGTGAGTAAAGATGAAAATACAAACACAAAGATGAAATAGATTTATCAAAGTGAGGCCTGACTTACTGAACAGACTGAGGATAGGAAAGGTTGCTTTGCGGTCAGCACAAAAACCTACAAAAAGATCACGCAGAGGGCGCAAAAAGACCCGCTCCCGCTGCGTCCCAGAGCTTCCAGCAAGCAAGACAACAATAAAAATAGCAAGCTGGACAGAAAAATAGCAAACCAAAGAAAATACAAGCAGGAACTTAGCTTCTGCTGGGAAGACAGGTCACAAGAACGATCCAGGAGTGAACTAGACCAATACTGGAACATTGACAGGTGGCATGGAGCAAAGATCTAAGTGGAGTTAAATAGAGCAGCCAGCTAACGAATTAACCTCATCACCTGTGGAAGGAAACTCAGGAACACCCACCAGAGGAAGTCCATGGACAGAACCAGCCGAAGTACCATTCATGACCACAGGAGGGAGCCCGACAACAGAATTCACAACAGTCACTTGTCTCCCTCAGAAAACCTGAACCCGGCCTTGCAACGCCACCAGTTGCTATTGGCCTCGGAGAAGCTTCCTCATTCAAAAAATACTCATCCCCATCATCCCCCTCGTCCTTCTCCTCTTCGCCTGCTACCTCGTCCTGTAGACTGCCCTGACCAGACAATGGCTGACTGTCATCAAGGCTTCCCTCTTCCTCGGCTGCAGATGCCTGCTCCTTTATGTGCGTCAAACTTTGCAGACGCATTAGGGGGATGCTCATGCTTATTATGGCGTTGTCTGCACTAACCAGCCGTGTGCTTTCCTCAAAACACTGAAGTACTTGACACAGGTCTTGTACCTTCGACCACTGCACACCTGACAACTCCATGTCTGCCATCCTACTGCATGCCCGTGTATGTGTATCCTCCCACAAATACATAACAGCACGCCTCTGTTCGCACAGTCTCTGAAGCATGTGTAGTGTGGAGTTCCACCTTGTTGCAACGTTGATGATTAGGTGATGCTGGGGAAGGTTCAAAGACCGCTGATGGTTCTGCATACAGCTGGAGTGCATGGGCGAACGGCGGATATGCAAGCAAAGTCTGCGCACTTGGAGGAGCAGGTCGGGTAACCCCCGATAACTTTTCAGGAAGCACTGCACCACCAGGTTTAAGGTGTGAGCCAGGCAAGGAATGTGTTTCAGTTGTGAAAGGGCTATGGCAGCCATAAAATTCCTTCCGTTATCACTCACTACCTTGCCTGCCTCAAGATGTACAGTGCCCAGCCATGACTGAGTTTCTTTCTGCAAGAACTCGGACAGAACTTCCGCGGTGTGTCTGTTGTCACCCAAACACTTCATTGCCAATACAGCCTGCTGACGCTTGCCAATAGCTGTCCCATAATGGGACACCTCGTGTGCAACAGTGGCAGCTGCGGATGGAGTGCTCGTGCGACTGCGGTCTGTGGACGAGCTCTCGCTTCTGCAGGAGGATGAGGAGAAGGAGGAGGGGGGCGAACGCCTACAGCCAACTGTTTCCTAGACCGTGGGCTAGGCAGAACTGTCCCAATATTGCTGTCCACTGTGGACCCTGCATCCACCACATTAGCCCAGTATGCCGTGATGGACACGTAACGTCCCTGGCCATGCCTACTGGTCCATGCATCTGTTGTCAGTAGTGTTGAGCGATACCGTCCGATACTTGAAAGTATCGGTATCGGATAGTATCGGCCGATACCGGAAAAATATCGGATATCGCCGATACCGATATCCGATACCAATACAAGTCAATGGGACACCAAGTATCGGAAGGTATTGTGATGGTTCCCAGGGTCTGAAGGAGAGGAAACTCTCCTTCAGGCCTTGGGATCCATAGGGATGTGTAAAATAAAGAATTAAAATAAAAAATATTGATATATTCACCTCTCCGGCGGCCTCTGGACTTCACGCTGGTAACCGGCAGGCTTCTTTGTTTAAAATGAGCGCCTTTAGGACCTGCGAATGACGTCGCGGCTTCTGATTGGTCGCGTGCCGCTGATGTGACTGCCACGCGACCAATCAGAAGCCGCGACGTCATTCGCAGGTCCTTAATTCCTAGAATTAGGAGTTTAGTGAATGAGAATGACGTCGCGGCTTCTGATTGGTCGCGTGGCGGTCAGATGAGTGGCACGCGACCAATCAGAAGCCACGACGTCATTCGCAGGTCCTAAAGGCGCTCATTTTAAACAAAGAAGCCTGCCGGTTACCAGCGTGATGTCCAGGAGCCGCCGGAGAGGTGAATATATCAATATTTTTTATTTTAATTCTTTATTTTACACATCCCTATGGAACCGATACCGATACCCGATACCACAAAAGTATCGGATCTCGGTATCGGAATTCCGATACCGCAAGTATCGGCCGATACCCGATACTTGCGGTATAGGAATGCTCAACACTAGTTGTCAGGTGCACCTTTGTACTCACAGATTGCCTGAGTGCATGGACGATGCGGTCTTTTACATGCTGGTGGAGGGCAGAGATGGCTTTTCTCGAAAAGAAGTGTCGACTGGGTAGCTCGTACCGTGGTTCAGCGTAGTCCATCAGGGCTTTGAAAGCTTCGCTTTCAACTAACCGGTAGGGCATCATCTCTAATGAGATTAGTCTAGCAATGTGGGTGTTCAAACCCTGTGTACGCGGATGCGAGGATGAGTACTTCCTTTTCCTAACGAGAGTCTCATGTAGGGTGAGCTGGACTGGAGAGCTGCAGATCGTGGAACTAGCAGGGGTGCCGGTGGACATGGCAGACTGAGAGAGGGTTGGAGATGGTATTCTTGCTGGTGCCCTACATGCAGTGTTTCCTACTACGAAACTGGTGATTCCCTGACTGCTTTGGCCTGGCGACGAAATCTGCACATTTACTGCAGGTGGTGCGGGAAATGGTGGGCTTACAGTGAGGGAAGGGATGTAGCGTTGCTGACTAGCTTCATTGGCCGAGGGTGCTACAACCTTAAGGGACGTTTGGTAGTGAGTCCAGGCTTGCAAATGCATGGTGGTTAAATGTCTACGCATGCAACTTGTATTTAGACTTTTAAGATTCTGACCTCTGCTTAAGGTAGTTGAACATTTTTGACAGATGACTTTGCGCTGATCATTTGGATGTTGTTTAAAAAAATGCCAGACTGCACTCTTTCTACTATCGGATACCTTTTCAGGCATTGCAGACTGAGATTCTTTAACCGGATGTCCACGCTGTCCTACAACTGGTTTTGGTTTTGCCACACGTTTTTGGCCAGATACGGGCCTGGCAGATGGAACCTGTTGCGATGTTGATGCCTTCGCGGCTCCTCCTCCTCCGCTTCAGAGCTACTGCCGCCTGCACCCTGTTCCCCCAATGGCTGCCAATCAGGGTCAACAACTGGGTCATCTATGACCTCCTCTTCTATCTCGTGTGCAACTTCGTCTGTGTCACCGTGTAAGCCGGTGGTATAGCGTTCGTGACGGGGCACCATAGTCTCATCAGGGTCTGATTCTGGATCAGTACACTGCGAGGGCAATGTTCTGGTCTGAGTCAAAGGAACAGCATAGTAATCTGGCTGTGGCTGTGCATCTGTGCACTTCATGTCCGATTCAACTTGTAATGGGCATGGCCTGTTAACTGTTTCACTTTCTAACCCAGGAACGGTATGTGTAAAGAGCTGCATGGAGTAACCCGTTGTGTCGCCTGACGCATCCTTCTCTGTTGTTCTTGGTGAAGATGACAAGGAAGCGACTTGTCCCTGACCGTGAACATCCACTAACGATGCGCTGCTTTTACATTTAGCAGTTTCAGAAGAGGAGGCGAAAGAGCTAGAGGCTGAGTCAGCAAGGAGAGCCAAAATTTGTTCTTTCTGCTCCGGCTTTAAAAGCGGTTTTCCTACTCCCAGAAAAGGGAGCGTTCGAGGCCTTGTGTAGCCAGACGACGAACCTGGCTCAACAACTCGAGACTTAGGTGCTATATTGCTTTTCCCACGACCACCTGATGCTCCACCACCACTACCATCATTACCAGCTGGCAATGACCGCCCACGGCCACGACCTCTTCCACCAGACTTCCTCATTGTTTGAAAAACGTAACCAAACTAACGGTATTTGTTACTGTAAAACCAGTTACAAGGTGAACTCAAACTTCTGTTGGATTTATATATCCCTTTATAGGTGGGTGAGACTGCAGGGAAAATCAGGCCCAATGTATAACAGTACACAGCTTCAGTGGCAGACAGATATGCCACTAATAGGACTGACGCTGATGCAGACACTAACAATTAAAATCTCCCCCTTTTTATTTTTTCTGGGAGAATATTGAAGAAATGTGGCCCACTCTTATACAGTATATGTTCTGTGGCACAAAATTAGAGACAGATGCCACGCACAGCACTGGCAATGAGGCAGAATTGCCAATCTTAATCTCCCACTATTTTTTTTTTTTCAGGGAGAATTTAAAAGAAATCTGGCCCAGTATTACACACTAGGTTTAATGTGGCACAAAATTTGAGACAGGTGGCACACACAGGAATGGCACTGAAGCAGAAATGCCAATCTTAATCTCCCACTATTTTTTTTTCAGGGAGAATTTAAAAGAAATCTGGCCCAGTATTACACACTAGGTTTAATGTGGCACAAAATTTGAGACAGGTGGCACACACAGGAGTGGCACTGAAGCAGAAATGCCAATCTTAATCTCCCACTAATTTTTTTCAGGGAGAATTGAAATGAAATCTGGCCAGTATTACACACTAGGTTTAATGTGGCACACAATTTGAGACAGGTGGCACACACAGCACTGGCAATGAGGCAGAATTGCCACACTTAATCTCCCACTATTTTTATTTTTCCAGGGAGAATTGAAAAGAAATCTGGCCCAGTATTACACACTAGGTTTAATGTGGCACAAAATTTGAGACAGGTGGCACACACAGGAGTGGCACTGAAGCAGAAATGCCAATCTTAATCTCCCACTATTTTTTTTTTCAGGGAGAATTTAAAATAAATCTGGCCCAGTATTACACACTAGGTTTAATGTGGAACACAATTTGAGACAGGTGGCTGTAATGAACAGGTAATTCAGAACCACAATGGACCTTGAAGTTCAGAGCACACAAGGTGACCTGACATTTACCAAAAACATAGGACAAGCTCTGAGACGTGGAAACTCTGCTGACTGCAATCCCTAATCCTAACACACCACACTAGAGGTAGCCGTGGATTGCGCCTAACGCTCCCTATGCAACTCGGCACAGCCTGAGAAACTAACTAGCCCTGAAGATAGAAAAATAAGCCTACCTTGCCTCAGAGAAATTCCCCAAAGGAAAAGGCAGCCCCCCACATATAATGACTGTGAGTAAAGATGAAATACAAACACAGAGATGAAATAGATTTAGCAAAGTGAGGCCCGACTTACTGAATAGACCGAGGATAGGAAAGATAGCTTTGCGGTCAACACAAAAACCTACAAACAACCACGCAGAGGGGCAAAAAAACCCTCTGCACCGACTAATGGTACGGAGGTGCTCCCTCTGCATCTCAGAGCTTCCAGCAAGCAAGAAAAAAACAAAATAGCAAGCTGGACAGAAAATATAGCAAACAAAAATAACACAAGCAGAACTTAGCTTATGCAGGATAGAGAGGCCACAAGAACGATCCAGGAGGAAGCAAGACCAATACTAGAACATTGACTGGAGGCCAGGATCAAAGCACCAGGTGGAGTTAAATAGAGTAGCACCTAACGACTTAACCTCATCACCTGAGGAAGGAAACTCAGAAGCCGCAGTACCACTCTCATCCACCAAAGAAGAAAGCTTATAGACAGAACCAGCCGCAGTACCACTCACGACCACAGGAGGGAGCTTGGCCACAGAATTCACAACAGGTGGCACACACAGGAGTGGCACTGAAGCAGAAATGCCAATCTTAATCTCCCACTATTTTTATTTTTTCAGGGAGAATTGAAAAGAAATCTGGCCCAGTATTACACACTAGGTTTAATGTGGCTCACAATTTGAGACAGGTGGCACACACAGGAGTGGCACTGAAGCAGAAATGCCAATCTTAATCTCCCACTACTTTTTTTTTTCAGGGAGAATTGAAAAGAAATCTGGCCCAGTGTTACACACTAGGTTTAATGTGGCACAAAATTTGAGACAGGTGGCACACACAGGAGTGGCACTGAAGCAGAAATGTCAATCTTAGTCTCCCACTATTTTCATTTTTTCAGGGAGAATTGAAAAGAAATCTGGCCCAGTATTACACACTAGGTTTAATGTGGCACAAAATTTGAGACAGGTGGCACACACAGGAGTGGCACTGAAGCAGAAATGCCAATCTTAATCTCCCACTACTTTTTTTCAGGGAGAATTGAAAAGAAATCTGGCCCAGTATTACACACTAGGTTTAATGTGGCACACAATTTGAGACAGGTGGCACACTCAGGAGTGGCACTGAAGCAGAAATGCCAATCTTAATCTCCCACTATTTTTATTTTTTCAGGGAGAATTGAAAAGAAATCTGGCCCAGTATTACACACTAGGTTTAATGTGGCACAAATTTTGGTTGCACACACAGGAGTGGCACTGAAGCAGAAATGCCAATCTTAATCTCCCACTATTTTTATTTTTTCAGGGAGAATTGAAAAGAAATCTGGCCCAGTATTACACACTAGGTTTAATGTGGCACAAAATTTGAGACAGGTGGCACACACAGGAGTGGCACTGAATCAGAAATGCCAATCTTAATCTCCCACTATTTTTTTTTTCAGGGAGAATTGAAAAGAAATCTGGCCCAGTATTACACACTAGGTTTAATGTGGCACAAAATTAGAGACAGATGCCACACACAGCACTGGCACGGAGGCAAAATTGCCAATCTTAATCTCCCACTATTTTTTTTTTATTTATGGGAGAATTGGCAAGAAATCAGGCCCACTGTTAGACTGTATATTTTCTGTGCCAGAAAATGAGACACAGATGCCACACACAGGACTGCCACTGATACAGATTTGCCAATCTTAATCTGCAACCTTTTTTTCTCATTCTTCAGGGAGACTAGTGAATAAATCTGGGCCACTGTATGTTAGGACTGGCGGAACGCACCTAGACAGATGATAAAGGTGCGTTCGCAGTCCGGGGTCCACCGTGCAGGTGAGAACCTGCTGCTAGCAATTTGCAGACAATATGGCGGTACACTAAAGTATACACGCGTGGGTTAAACCTCACCCAGCGTGAAGAAAGCGATCCTGTTAATTCACAGGACCGCAGTACCGCACTAGTGCGCGAGCAAGTGGTCAGCGGACTTAACCCCAGAAGGGATTGAAGCCCGATTAGACCCTTGCTGGCGTAACACCGCAACTGGGTGTGTAGAGAACCTTAAGAAATATAAGTGCACAAGAGTGCAAGCGATGCCGCACTAACGGACGCCACTAACCACCCAGACTCGGGTATGGAAAGCGCAAGGCAGGCGCACGGCGCCGTACTGGCAGGCACAGCTACAGGACGCTGAGATGTGTGTTTAGTGCTGTAGGCTAAGTCGGGCGCTAGATAGCAGCCATACACCTTCCGCGAACAGACATTCAATAGGGTAGGGGTTTCCAAGGACGACTTGCACTCACAACATACACACATAAGCAATTGTCAGATAATACTAGCGCATGGCCGTGCGGTCATGCGCAGTTTATATAGCAGCAGCACAGGAAGAGGCCACAGCACCTTTGCCCTTCCAGGGCCTGCAAAGAGGACCAATGGAATGTGCTGCAGAGCCTGAGCACATGACCCTCGATCTCCAACGGGAGACCTTATGCTGGGCATGCTCAGTACGTGCAGACAAGGACTTAGTCCCAGGGAAGTCCGCTCGCTGCTGACCAGCATTGACTTTAATGGCAGAGACTGGAGAAGCAGCAGTAACTCTCAGAACAGAGTGAGGATGAGCAAGACGCTGGGACCGACGTCTTTGCTGAGCAGACTCCACTGCGGCTGGACAAGAATGGGAGACCGCAGCGGAGGCGGCTCGAGATTCCCCCTGTGCAGAAGCGGGAACTCGACCCCTAACATTGCCCCCCCCTCCTTGGGCCTCGCTACGTTCGAAGGCAGCAATGAGCTGCGGAGCCCGAATGTGCTCAGCAGGCTCCCAGGATCTATCCTCAGGGCCGTAACCCCTCCAGTCCACTAAATAAAATTTTTTGCCACGAACCACCTTGTACCCCAAGATCGCGTTCACCTCGTAATCGTCCGTAGACGAACCCGACGTCTCAGTAGATGACTCAGAAAACCGGGACATGTAGACGGGCTTAAGGAGGGACACGTGAAAGGTGTCGGTGATACCCAGGCGTGGAGGAAGGGCCAGACGGTAAACCACAGGATTAACCTGTTCGAGGACCTTAAAAGGACCTAAGTAGCGAGGTGCAAACTTGGTGGACTCAACTCGCAGCCTGATGTTACGGGCGGAGAGCCACACTAAGTCGCCAGGAGCAAAGGTTGGAGCGGGGCGCCGATGTGCATCGGCGGAGGACCTCATTCTCTCCTTGGAAGCCTGAATAGCATCCTGAGTGCGATCCCAAATGTCCCGTGCCTCCACAGCCCAGTCTGCCACCCTGGAATCGGCGGAAGACACGGGCATGGGCACAGGTACCCTCGGATGCTGACCATAGTTAAGGAGGAATGGAGTCTGTCCAGTGGAATCAGCGACAGCATTGTTAAGAGCAAACTCCGCCCACGGTAGCAAAGATGCCCAGTCATCCTGCTTAGCAGAAACAAAATGTCGCAGATATGTGACCAAGGTCTGGTTGGCTCTCTCTACCAACCCATTCGTCTCGGGATGATAAGCCGAAGAGAGATTCAACTCGATACTGAGAAGACGACAAAGCTCTCTCCAGAACCGAGACGCAAACTGGGGACCTCGGTCACTGACAATTTTGTCTGGCATACCGTGAAGACGAAAGATGTGTTTGACAAACAACGCTGCCAAGGCCCGTGCAGAAGGTAACCGGGGAAGTGGCACCAAATGCACCATTTTAGAAAAATGGTCGGTGATTACCCAAATAATGGTACAGCCACGAGACTTGGGCAAACCCACAACAAAATCCATCCCGACCATTTCCCAGGGCCTGTCTGCCACCGGCAGAGGGTATAACAAACCAGCTGGCCGTTGTCGGGAAGACTTATTCTTGGCACAAGAGACACATGCCCGAACGTAGTCTCCGACGTCACGAACCATATGTGGCCACCAGTACGTCCTCGCCAGTAGCTCAGAGGTCCTTTTAGCCCCAAAGTGTCCACCCACTCTGGACGAATGAGCCCAAGAGAGAACCTCCGGACGCAAATTGATGGGAACAAAAGTCTTGCCCGGGGGCACAGACTCCAGCGAAACCGGAGCTACAGTTCTCAGACTCTCCGAAGGGACAATGAGCCGAGGCTCGTCCTCCTCCTCCTCAGCTGACACGAAGGAGCGAGAGAGAGCGTCGGCACGAATGTTCTTCTCCCCGGCGAGATAATGTAGGGTAAAGTGGAACCGGGAGAAAAACAAGGACCATCTGGCCTGACGAGAATTCAGCCGCTGGGCTGTTTGTAAATAGACCAAATTCTTGTGATCCGTGAAAACCTGGAATGGGAATCGGGCACCCTCCAAGAGATGTCTCCACTCAGAAAAGGCCAACTTCATTGCCAACAACTCTCTATCCCCGATGGAGTAATTTCTCTCCGCTGGTGTGAAGGTCTTAGAGAAAAAGAAGCATGGATGCTTCCGACCCTGAGCATCCTTTTGATAGAGGACTGCTCCAGCACCAACGGATGAGGCATCCACTTCCAAAAGGAATGGCTTACCCACATCGGGACGATGTAAGATAGGAGCGCTGGCAAAATGGGTCTTTATAGAAGAGAAGGCCTTGGAGACCCCTTCGGACCACAATTTGGGATTCGCTCCCTTCTTGGTGAGGGATACCAAGGGAGCTACCAAAGTTGAAAAGTGGGGAATGAACTGGCGATAGTAATTTATGAACCCCATAAAGCGCTGCACCGCTTTAAGAGAATGGGGTTCCTGCCAGTCCATCACTGCTTGTAGTTTGGCAGGATCCATAGCCAATCCCTGGGCCGAGACAATATAGCCCAGGAAAGGCAAGGACTCCTGTTCAAACACACACTTCTCCAACTTTGCATACAAGGAATTTGCCCGTAAGAGTTCGAAGACTCTGCCAACATCTCTCCGGTGGGAGTCAATATCTGGAGAAAAGATGAGAATATCATCCAGATAGACTACGACCGAGGTAGAAAGCATATCCCGGAAGATATCGTTGACGAAGTCCTGAAAAACGGCTGGGGCATTACAGAGCCCGAAAGGCATCACCAGGTACTCATAGTGCCCATCCCTGGTATTGAAAGCCGTCTTCCACTCGTCCCCCTCACGGATACGAATCAGATTGTAGGCACCCCGCAGATCTAACTTGGTGAATATTTTAGCTCCCCTTAACCTGTCAAAGAGCTCCGATATCAGGGGCAACGGGTATTTATTCTTAATGGTGATAGCATTGAGACCCCTGTAATCGATGCAAGGACGTAACTCTCCGTTCTTCTTCTGCACGAAGAAGAATCCCGCCCCTGCCGGAGACACTGACTTCCTTATAAATCCTCTTGCTAAATTCTCCTGAATGTATTGAGACATAGCCTCCGTCTCAGGGAGAGAGAGGGGATATACCCTTCCCCTAGGAGGTTCAGCTCCCGGCAAGAGGTCGATAGGACAGTTGTAAGGGCGATGGGGCGGTAGAGTCTCAGCAGCCTTTTTAGAGAACACGTCTGCATAACACCAATAATACCTGGGAAGTGACGAGAGATCTGCGGGTACCTGGGTAGTAGAGACCTGTACACACTCACTCACACATCTGCCCAAACATGACTTACTCCAGCCCAATATTTTCCCTGAGGACCACTCAATATGTGGCGAGTGGAAACGGAGCCAGGGTATTCCCAGCAAAATCTCATCCATTCCCTCAGGAAGGACAAGAAGGGAAATAATCTCCTGGTGGGAAGGAGACATGGACAGCGATAACGGGACTGTCTGGTGCGTGATTTGCAGTGGGAGTGTTGCCCCATTCACAACTCTAACCGTTATTGGTTTGGCGAGCATGACCAGTGGTATAGCATGACGTGTAGCAAAAGCAGAGGACATGAAACTTCCCTCTGCTCCTGAATCCACACAAAGGTCGACTGTAAGAGTGGAGGAGCCTAACAGGATTGTCCCTTTAAAGGACAGTTTGGAGGAGAATGCTGCTGTGTCTAGTGAACCTCCCCCAATGGCCACTAGACGCGATCGTTTCCCGACCGCCGCGGACATTTATTGGCGTAATGTCCATGTTGTCGACAGTTATTACAAACTACGGGTACTCGAGCGGCTAGAGATTTAGGTCCCGCTCGAGAAACCTCCATGGTCTCATGAGAATCTGACGCCAAGACAGGAGATTCCAGAGGTCTGGCGAAAGTTGGAGCCAGCCGAAACCTCTGCCTACACTGGGTCCGCTCCAACCTCCGCTCGTGAAAACGGAGGTCGATGCGGGTAGACACGGAAATAAGTTCCTCCAGTGTGGCCGGTATCTCCCTAGTGGCCAAGGCGTCTTTCACGTGGTCTGCCAGTCCCCTCCAGAACACCGGAATAAGAACTTTGTCTGGCCACTCTAACTCTGAAGCTAGAGTCCGGAACTGAATGGCAAACTGGCTGACCACGGAGGTACCCTGTGTAATGGACAACAATTGGAGTGCGGTGTCGTGGGTAACCCGAGGCCCTAAAAAGACCTGCTTCAGAGTGTCCAAGAAGAGAGGAGCACTCTGTACCACACGATCATCTCGCTCCCAGAGTGGCATTGCCCACTCCAACGCCCTGCCCGACAAGAGAGATAGGATAAATCCCACTCTCGCCCGCTCCGTAGGAAAACGTGACGCCAGGAGCTCAAGATGTATAGAGCACTGACTCACGAATCCACGACAATGTTTGCTGTCGCCAGCAAACTTGTCAGGTAGTGGGAGACGGGATAAAGTCGGAGCAGGGGTGGCAGTGGACAAACTGGCTGCGGCTACACTTGCAGCCTGCACAGCTACAGCAGTGACATCCACAGCTGAGGTTGTACGCTCAAGAGCCGCCAACCTTCCCTCCAGCTGCTGGATGTACCGCTGTAAACGCTGGTCGTCCGCCATTTTTACTAGCCAGACCCTGGCGCTAGTATTCTGTTAGGACTGGCGGAACGCACCTAGACAGATGATAAAGGTGCGTTCGCAGTCCGGGGTCCACCGTGCAGGTGAGAACCTGCTGCTAGCAATTTGCAGACAATATGGCGGTACACTAAAGTATACACGCGTGGGTTAAACCTCACCCAGCGTGAAGAAAGCGATCCTGTTAATTCACAGGACCGCAGTACCGCACTAGTGCGCGAGCAAGTGGTCAGCGGACTTAACCCCAGAAGGGATTGAAGCCCGATTAGACCCTTGCTGGCATAACACCGCAACTGGGTGTGTAGAGAACCTTAAGAAATATAAGTGCACAAGAGTGCAAGCGATGCCGCACTAACGGACGCCACTAACCACCCAGACTCGGGTATGGAAAGCGCAAGGCAGGCGCACGGCGCCGTACTGGCAGGCACAGCTACAGGACGCTGAGATGTGTGTTTAGTGCTGTAGGCTAAGTCGGGCGCTAGATAGCAGCCATACACCTTCCGCGAACAGACATTCAATAGGGTAGGGGTTTCCAAGGACGACTTGCACTCACAACATACACACATAAGGAATTGTCAGATAATACTAGCGCATGGCCGTGCGGTCATGCGCAGTTTATATAGCAGCAGCACAGGAAGAGGCCACAGCACCTTTGCCCTTCCAGGGCCTGCAAAGAGGACCAATGGAATGTGCTGCAGAGCCTGAGCACATGACCCTCGATCTCCAACGGGAGACCTTATGCTGGGCATGCTCAGTACGTGCAGACAAGGACTTAGTCCCAGGGAAGTCCGCTCGCTGCTGACCAGCACTGACTTTAATGGCAGAGACTGGAGAAGCAGCAGTAACTCTCAGAACAGAGTGAGGATGAGCAAGACGCTGGGACCGACGTCTTTGCTGAGCAGACTCCACTGCGGCTGGACAAGAATGGGAGACCGCAGCGGAGGCGGCTCGAGATTCCCCCTGTGCAGAAGCGGGAACTCGACCCCTAACACTGTATTAGAGTATATTTTCTGTGGCAGAAAGTAGCTTGAAGAGATATAACGAAACAAAAAAAAAGGGACTGTCCTACAATTACTATCTCCCTGCAGTAATCTCAGCAATGTATGGCAGGCAGCAATAACAAGGAGTGGACTGCTGCACAAAAAAAGTCAAAAGTGTGGACAAACAAACAAGAAAGCTGTGCAGAAAAGAAGGAGCAACAGGATTTGTGCTTTGAAAAAAGCAGTTGGTTTGCACAGCGGTGTACAAACAGCAATGCAGCTATCTGGGAGCCTTCTAGGGCAGCCCAATGAGCTACAGCGCTGAGGAAAAAAAATGTAGGCTCCACTGTCCCTGCTAAGAAAAGGTGGTGTTGGACAGTGGAAATTGCTACAGCACAAGCGGTTTGGCGGTTAATGTACCCTGCCTAACGCTATCTCTGCTTCTGACGAAGCGGCAGCAACCTCTCCCTATGCTCAGATCAGCAGCAGTAAGATGCCCCTGTGACGCCGCAGAAAACAAGCCAATCACTGCAATGCCCTTCTCTTAGATGGTGGGGATTGAGACCTATGTCATCACGCTGCCCACACTCTGCGTCCACCTTCATTGGCTGAGAAATGGCGCTTTTCGCGTCATTGAAACGCGACTTTGGCGTGAAAGTCGCGTACCGCATGGCTGACCCCACACAGGGATCGGGTCGGGGTTCATGAAACCCGACTTTGCCAAAAGTCGGCAACTTATGAAAATTAACGATCCATTTCGCTCAACCCTACTTTCTCCTATCTCCCTAGTGCATCTCTGGAGCTCAGCCACAGTGATCTTGGGGTTCTTCTTTACCTCTCTCACCAAGGCTCTTCTCACATGATTGCTCATTTTGGGTGGATGGCCAGGTCTAGGAAGACTTCTGGTGGTCCCACACTTCTTCAATTTAAGGATTATGGAGGCCACTGTGCTCTTAGGAACCTTGAGTACTGCAGAAACTCTTATAATAATAATCTTTATTTTGTAACCTTGGCCAGATCTGTGCCTTGTCACAATTCTGTCTCTGAACTCCTTGGCCAATTCCTTTGACCTCATGATGATCATTTGGTCTGACATGCACTGTGAGCTGTGAGGTCTTATATAGACAGGTGTGTGCCTTTACAAATCAAGTCCTATCAGTTTAATTAAACACAGCTGGACTCCAATGAAGGAGTAGAACCATCTCAAGGAGGATCACAAGGAAATGGACAGCATGTGAATAAACATGAGTGTCTGAGCAACGGGTCTAAATACTTATGGCCATGTGATATTTCAGTTTTCCTTTTTTATTAAATTTGCAAAATTTTCTACATTTCTGTTTTTTTCAGTCAAGATAGGGTGCAGAGTGTACATTAATGTGAATAAAATAGCTTTTTTGAACTTACCAAATGGCTGCAATGAAAAAAAAGTGAAAAATTTAAAGGGGTCTGAATACTTCCCGTACACACTGTACATGCAAACGTAAGAAATTAATCTTTAAGGACATCTTACAGCCCAAGTCCTTGTATGTTTTGAGAAGATTTCTCACCAACTCTTCATAGTTATCTGCTCTTAAGTTTCCAAAAAATTTAGATAACCCATGCAACCTTTTCCTTGCCCGTCAACAAATGGAGGATGTAATCATCTTGAAGAAGATTACGAATCTGAGGTCCAATAAAGACTCCTTTCTTTATCTTTGCTTCACTCAACCTTGGATATTTGTCAATAAGATACTTGAATGCTTTTGCATTTTTAACTATTGCCTTTACAAAGTTATTCATTAGGCCCAACTTGATATGCAATGGGGTAACAAAGTCTTATTTGGGTCCACAAGTGCTGAATGCAGGAATGTCGCACAGACTAGTCTCTTTTATTGTAGCAATATTCTCTTGCACATCTGTCCCACTCCCAAGTAAAAGGATAACCACCTTTAAGTCACCACACAGGGGCCACAACTGTTGGTCATAGTTCAGGCACCTGAACATCTGTTTCATGTTGTCATAGGTTTATTTCATGTGGACTGCATAAACAATTGGATTCAAAAGTATCACATTGCCATTATTGTTATGATCTGGTGGCCTAGGAGCAGCATGAGACGGACTCTGGAGAAGGTGGTCCCTGTACTGACCGCAAACCCTGAACCTAGCAGCGCAACTAGAAGTAGCCGTGGGGGGGTACCTAACACTCCCTAGACCCCTCGACACAGCCTAAGAACTAACTTCCCCTAAAGACAGAAACAGGAAACCTTTCTTGCCTCAGAGAAAATCCCCAAAGGATAGATAGCCCCCCACAAATATTGACTGTGAGAGGAGAGGGAAATAACATACGCAGACATGAAATCAGAATTTAGCATAGGAGGCCAAACTAGCTAAAAAGGAAGAATAGGACAGAGTACTATGCGGTCAGTATTAAAACACTAGAAAATATCCACCACAGAAAATACAAAACACCACATCTGACTAAAGACATGGAGGGTATATCAGCATCTCCAGAGACACAGCTTGGCTGCAAAAAATCCTTCACAGACAAAGCTGGACAAGACAAAACATGAACATGCACAGAACTATAAGGTCCACAGCAGGTGGACAGCAAAAACAAAGCCAGGACTTATCTTTGTAGAAAAGCACAGCAAACAGGAGAGACCAGAAGGGAAGTGAATCCTCCAAAAACAATGGACAACTGGCACTGACTAAAGGATCAAGCAGGACTAAATAGCTGAGTCCAAATTGAACACACCTGATGAATGCTGCGATCCACAGACAGCAGCACTACCACTCATAACCACCGGAGGGAGCCCAAGAGCAGAATTCACAACACATTATGCAGCAAGATTGCTTTTAAGCTTGTTTTGAACTAATCAATGAAGAGTCTCCCTTTTTCTGGATTATGACTGGTCTTCAGAGCTTCCGTTAAACTGTTGATGTTGTTGCATGCTACAAGATTGTCCTCAATGAAGACATATTGGACAAGATCTTTATCACAGTTGTGGAACAAAAAAATCCAAACATTGCCGACTAGTAGATTCCATTGCCTGGAACCTAAGAGCTCAGCCTTATTCTTGGGATGATCCAAATCTCTAACAAGATTGTTCAGCTCACTTTTTGTTATAAGGTGTGGTTTAGTTGAGATTACTGACAGAAAGTCTTGGACATGAGAGGAAGATGCTTCATGAGACCATGCACCCTTTTCTGTTTTAGTTGACTCAACTAAAAATGTTTCAGGTGCTTTTGGAACTGGCAATTCTTATCGTATGTGGCAGTGGGCATATTGCAGATGGATTTTTGGATATTGTAAAGTCCACTTCTTCCTTGAAACTCCTTTCCTAATGTTGGGCACCATGCAGAAATAGCAATTGGTGGTGTGATCGGTTGGTTCTTGCCATATCATTGCCTCTTCCTATACAACCACTAGGTAAGATGTGATGCACATTTATTGCAGCATATGTGTGGAGCCCAACTCTTGTCCTGATCCCCTGTTCTGCAGCCAAAATACAGGTTGTAGGCTTTCCTGATCATGATAGTCAAGTTTCGCCTTTGTGATGCCAGCGTGGCTTCTCTGCATATGTAGCAAAACCTATCCACTTTGTTAATGCAAGAATGAGGCATATCTGAAAAAAACATACAGAAATATGCTAAGAAACTAAGCTAAGAAATCCTAAAACTGACTACCTTACACATGGAGCATTTAGAAAAGTAGTTGATGCAACTGTAGTTAGGATGATGTCATAGGAGCTGAGTTGGCATTGTTTGATTGGTCCCTAAGATGATAGAATACTGAAGGCACAATATATTAAATAGATTATGTAAAAACAAGCTACTAACAATGCAATAAGATAATGACGTAATAAAGCCACAATTTTTCTATAAGTCTGTGTGAAAGGAGTCATAAATTATAACCTCCTCTGGATCTTGAAAATTCAAGCCCAACAGCAAATTTAAGCATCATATTCGATTTCAGAATGACAAAATTAGTTAAGTTCAACTGTTTTTGTCTCTAGACCAATTTGGCTGTAGAGCAATGTTACATGTCCATTTAAATGCTTAACCACAAGTGTATTGTAACCACTTTATTTCAGAGACATAAAATCTTGTTACTGAAAAGCAAAGCTGTGTACTTATTTAAGGGAATCATTAAAGGGGATGTTTGGATGTTTGTGACTGCAGACTTCTGAATTGTGACAGTATGACCACTTGCATGCGATTTGCATACTTGCGGTCATGTGCTGCCTAGTCTTACCCTGCTTTTTTAATCAAAGAGAACTGAGTGAACTGCAGAAGTCTAGTCGGCATGTGACATACCATTTATATGCAGTCTTATAACTGTCCCCCCTTCACGGGGAATACAGCGGAATTGTAACAGGGTGTGCCCCACATATTGTTACGGTTTGAAAATCTGCAATTACAATAAGTGACTAAAGACTTTTGTTTGGAGTTTGGACAGCCTTTGTAAGCATTTTAGGCAAAAATATTTAGATTTTCAAAATTACGTGTAAAAAGCGTCTCAAACAAATATAATAACAATACTTAGATGTACCGAGTAATGGAATTTTTATGCAAAAAACATAATGCTCCATTTAGATAAATTAATAGTATTTCAAAATGATGGTAAGGAAAAAAATGTAATGATAGCAATTAAGACTTGAAAATGCAAATTTTATAGTCAAGGACAATTACCTCATTTAAAGTGAACTGGAATAATGCCAGAAAGAGGTAATTTAGGCCCCTAACTCACACTTCGTGATGGATCTTATATTCATATTACTTTACAGTGGTAGGTGAGAATGAGGAGCTAAGACATAAGATACATATTGACCTTTACTACAGCTCTTGTAGAACATCTTTAAAAATTATTACTATTGTAATATTTTAATTGAAACAATTTCTCAAATGAATGTCTGTCATCAATCATTGGTTACAGAAAAGCAGCATCAGGGAGTGTAATAAGTACTCAGCAGACAGAGGAACAGCCCACCAGATCTGTATGAAGCAGTGTGAATCTGTCCTGTCTCTGTTACAGAAAGGCAAGCTACAGTTCATTGCGATGCTAGAGGCTGTAATGGGATATTGATTTGCTTGGATCTTGTGCCCACAGCGGTAGATTCTATTGTAGAAACTTATGTTCCGAGTGTTTATTGCAGGTATTGTAATTAAAAATAGTCACCTTTTTTCTCTTTTTGATTCTGTTTTTATATTTGAAAGACTATATCAGCAAAAAACAGTAGTATATCAAAAAGAGACCCTAACAATATATAAACCTATGCATACAACACTGGATCATGTACAGTTATGACTTCAGGAATCATATATACTATGGGTAGTAGAATTCCTCTTTTGCTCGAGACTGGATGAGTTTTTCAATTTCTGCAAACATATGGAGATTATATTTTTTATTTCCAATGGTATCATTTCTTGATATTCTATTATTAATTTTCTTCTTGATAACATACCAGAAAATATTCATTAATTTATGTTTCCCAATTTTATACATATGCTATTAATCTTTAGATTACGGATTATACAAATGCATGTGGTGCACACTTATACATATAAAGAATGTGTACATTACCAAAATTGTCCAATTGTGAAATAACCACCTCTAATCACTACAATGAACACATATCCACCAGATCAATAACTGGTGAAGCAAAGAGACATTTAACGAGTAAAGAATAAAAAATATATATTTATTATTTATTATATCATTTAAAACCAAGACAAGGAGCTTTCAATAATACAGCCAATGGTAACACATGTAAGAATACAGAAAGCTATAGGAATAATACATTCCAGAGAATTCCAAAGATATATAAATATCATACACAATGTAGAGCATCAAACAAAAATAAAGTGCATAGTGCAATAAATACTGGAACCTCAGGAGCAGACTAAACTAATTAGGATATACGCCTACCTTAACCTCTATACAAACTGTTGCATATATGCTTGCTATATATACAGATAAAGTGCATTGTGCTATGCACATATAAACACCACTGTTAGCCAGCAACAGCCTGTGAAAATAGAGGTATTAAGTGTACGGTGGCAAATCCACTAGTCAAATTAAACCCCAGCATATAAATCCTAATACTTACAAGAGTGTAACCATCAGTAACCTCGACAGCGCCGTTTTGCCATATTGGCTTTGTCAAATGGGGGCGCCCCCAAGTCCCATCGGACGATGCCTGCTACAGTGACAGTGATTGACACATTAGCCAATGATGGGACAGTAGTAGTCTCATCATCCTGCTAATGTTTTGAATGAACAAAAAACAAAAAAAACATACATACTACATACATACTGTTAGAGGTCGAGTTCCCGCTTCTGCACAGGGGGAATCTCGAGCCATCTCCACTGCGGTCTCCCATTCTGTTCCAGCCGCAGTGGAGTCTGCTCAGCAAAGACGTCGGTCCCAGCGTCTTGCTCAATCTCACTCTGTTCTAAGAGTTACTGCTGCGTCTCCAGCTCCTGCCATTAAAGCTAGTACTAGTCAGCAGCAAGCGGACTTCTCTGGGACTAAGTCCTTGTCTGCACATACTGAGCATGCCCAGGGCAAGATCTCCCGTTGGAGATCGAGGGTCAGGTGCTCAGGCTCTGCGGCACATTCCATTGGTCCTCTTGGCAGGTCTTGGAAGGGCAAAAGTTCTGTGGCCACTTCCTGTGCTGCAACTATATAAACTGCGCATGACCGCACGGCCATGCGCTAGTATTGTCTCATAATGATATATGTGTGTGTGTTGATGGATGTATGTCGATGGATGAAAGCTCCTAAATATCCCTCCCTAGAGTTGTTGTCTGCTCGCGGATGTTGGTAGCTATCTAGCGCCCGACTAACCATCTGCACGATACACACATTACAGCGTCCTCTTGCTGTGTTCGCCTGTACGGCGCCGTGCGCTTGCCTTGCGCTTTCCATACACTAGCCTGTGTGGTTGGTGGCGTCCGACAGTGCGGCATTGCTCGCACTCCTGTGCATTTATATATTTCTAATTAGTTTCCTTACACACCCAGTTGTGGTGTAGTGCCAGCAAGGGTCTAATCGGACTTCAATCCCTGTTGGGGTTAAGTACGCTGACTGCTTGCTCACACTTTAGGTGCGGTACCGCGGTCCTGTGACGCAACAGGATTGCTTCCTTCACGCTGGGTGAGGTTGAACCCACGTGTGTTTACTTTAGTGTACCGCCAGATAGTCTGCAATTTACTAGCAGCGGGTTTTCACCTGCACGGTGGACCTCGGACTGCGAACGCATCTAAATCATCTTTCTGGGTGCGTTCCGCCAGTCCTAACATAATACTAGCGCCAAGGTCTGGCTAGTAAATGGCGGACGATCAGCGTTTACAGCGGTACATCCAGCAGCTGGAGGGAAGGTTGGCGGCTCTAGAGCGTTCAACTTCAGCTGTGGATGTTACTGCTGTCGCTGTTCAGGTTGCAAGTGTGGCTGCAGCTACCTTGTCCACTGCCGCCCCTGTACCGACGCTATCTCGCCTCCCGACGCTATCTCGCCTCCCGCTACAAGAGAAATTTTCTGGTGACAGTAAGTCCTGTAGGGGTTTCGTGAGTCAGTGCTCAATACATCTCGAGCTTCTGGCCTCTCGTTTCCCTACAGAGCGGGCTAAGGTGGGCTTTATCATTTCCTTATTGTCGGACAGGGCGTTGCAGTGGGCTACGCCGCTGTGGGAGCGTGACGATCTTGTGGTGCAGAGTGCTACGTTATTCCTGAGCACTCTGAAACAGGTCTTTATAGGACCTCGTGTCACCCATGATACGGCGCTCCAACTGTTGGCATTGACTCAGGGCTCGTCCTTGGTCAGCCTTTTTGCCGTCCACTTTCGCACTCTAGCATCTGAGCTGGAGTGGACGGATAAAGCCCTTATCCCTATATTTTGGAGGGGGCTGGCTGACCACGTTAAGGACGCCCTGGCCACTAGGGAGATTCCCGCCACACTGGAGGAATTGATAACTGTATCTACTCGTATTGACCTCCGTTTTCACGAGCGGAGGTTAGAGCGAGCCCAGTGTAGGCAGAGGTTTCGGCTGGCTCCCACCTTCGCCAAACCTTTAGAATTTCCAGTCCAGGCTCCTGAGTCCCATGAACCTAAGGTGGTGTCACGAGCGGGATCTAAGTCCCGGACCGCCCGTGCACTCCAGGTTTGCCATGTATGCCAACAGTCAGGACATCTTGCCACCAGATGTCATCAGCGGTCGAGGAAACGTCAGCGTCTAGTGGTAGTAGGTGGAGGTGCACTAGACACTGCGACGTTTGCCTCCAAATTGTCTTTCAAGGGGACAATTACTTTTGGCTCATCCTCCCACTCGGTAGAGATCTGCGTGGATTCTGGGGCGGAGGGCAATTTTATGTCTTCTGCCTTCGCCCAACGTCACGCAATACCCCTGGTTATGCTATCTCAACCAGTAACGGTACGAGTGGTGAATGGGTCGACACTCCCCGCACAGATAACACATCAGACCATCCCTTTTACTCTGTCCATGTCACCATCCCATCAGGAGATTATATCTCTGCTCGTCATTCCTGAGGGGATTGATGAGGTCCTGTTGGGGATACCTTGGTTACGGTACCACTCTCCTCACATCGAGTGGTCCTCTGGCAGAATTCTGGGATGGGGTGAATCATGTGGGGGTAGGTGTCACCGAGAGTGCGTTCAGGTTGCTACTACAGAGGTACCCGCAGATCTATCCTCTCTCCCCAAGCAATATTGGTCTTATGCAGACGTGTTCTCCAAAAAGGCGGCGGAGACCCTTCCGCCCCATCGCCCCTATGACTGTCCTATCGATCTCTTGCCTGGTGCGGAGCCTCCCCGGGGTCGAGTTTATCCATTATCTCTCCCGGAGACGGAGGCCATGTCTCAGTACATTCAAGAGAATCTGGCAAGAGAGTTCATCAGGAAGTCAGTGTCACCTGCTGGGGCAGGGTTCTTCTTCGTGCAGAAGAAGAATGGGGAACTACGTCCATGCATAGACTACAGGGGTCTTAACGCTATCACCGTTAAGAACAAGTATCCTTTGCCCTTGATATCCGAGCTCTTCGATAGGCTTCGGGGAGCTAGAGTGTTTACTAAATTAGATCTGCGGGGTGCTTATAACCTGATTCGCATCCGTGAGGGGGACGAATGGAAAACGGCATTTAACACCAGAGATGGGCACTATGAGTATCTGGTGATGCCCTTCTGGCTCTGTAATGCTCCAGCCGTTTTCAAGACTTTGTCAACGACATCTTCCGGGATATGTTTTCCACCTCAGTTGTAGTCTATCTGGATGATATTCTCATCTTTTCTCCAGATATGGACTCCCACCGGAGAGATGTTGGCAGAGTCTTCGACCTCCTACGGGCAAACTCTCTCTATGCAAAATTGGAGAAGTGTATGTTTGAGCAGGAGTCCTTACCTTTCCTGGGCTATATCATCTCCGCCCAGGGATTGGCTATGGATCCTGCCAAACTACAGGCTGTGATGGACTGGCAAGAGCCCCATTCTCTTAAAGCGGTGCAGTGCTTTATGGGGTTCATTAACTATTACCACCAGTTCATTCCCCACTTCTCAACTCTGGTAGCTCCCTTGGTAGCCCTGACCAAGAAGGGAGCGAATCCCAAATTGTGGTCGGAAGAGGTCTCCAAGGCCTTCACTTCTATTAAGTCCCACTTTGCTAGCGCTCCCATCTTACGTCGCCCCGATGTTGATAAGCCATTCCTAATGGAGGTGGATGCCTCATCCGTTGGTGCTGGAGCAGTCCTCTATCAAAAGGATGCTCAAGGTCGGAAGCATCCATGCTTCTTTTTCTCAAAGACCTTTACATCAGCGGAGAGAAATTACTCCATCGGGGATAGGGAGTTGCTAGCGATGAAGTTGGCCTTTTCGGAGTGGAGACATCTTCTGGAGGGTGCACGGTTTCCTTTCCAGGTCTTCACGGACCACAAAAATTTGGTGTATTTACACACAGCCCAGCGACTGAATTCTCGTCAGGCCAGATGGTCCTTATTTTTCTCCCGGTTCCATTTTACTCTTCACTATCTCGCCGGGGAGAAGAATATTCGTGCCGACGCTCTCTCTCGCTCCCTTATGTCAACTGAGGAGGAGGAAGAGGAGCCTCGGCTTATTCTCCCTGCTGAGAGCCTGAGAACCGTAGCGCCGGTTTCACTGGAGTCTGTGCCTCCGGGCAAGACTTTTGTGCCCATTAATTTGCGACCGGAGGTTCTCTCTTGGGCTCATTCGTCCAGGGTGGGTGGACACTTTGGGACAAAAAGGACATCTGAGCTACTGGCGAGGACGTACTGGTGGCCGCATATGGTCCGGGATGTCAGGGATTATATTCTGGCGTGTGTCTCCTGCGCCAAAAATAAATCTCCGCGTCAAAGGCCAGCTGGGTTGCTCTATCCCTTGCCGGTGGCAGATAGGCCCTGGGAGATGGTCGGGATGGACTTTGTCGTGGGTTTACCCAAATCTCGCGGCTGTACCATCATTTGGGTCATCACCGATCATTTCTCAAAAATGGTGCATTTGGTGCCGCTACCACGGTTACCTTCTGCACGGGCCTTGGCAGCGTTGTTCATAATACACATTTTCCGCCTACATGGTATGCCTGACAAAATTGTCAGTGACCGAGGTCCCCAGTTTGCGTCTCGGTTCTGGAGAGAGCTTTGTCGTTTACTCAGTATTGAGTTGAATCTCTCTTCCGCTTATCATCCCGAGACGAATGGGTTGGTAGAGAGGGCCAATCAGACCTTGGTCACATACCTGCGACATTTTGTTTCAGCCAGGCAGGATGACTGGGCATCCTTGCTATCATGGGCAGAGTTTGCGCTGAACAACGCCGTAGCCGACTCCACTGGAAAAACCCCATTCCTCCTCAACTATGGTCAGCATCCACGGGTGCCTGTGCCTATGCCCGTGTCCTCCGCAGACTCCAGGGTGGCAGACTGGGCTGTGGAGGCACAGGATATTTGGGACCGCACTCAGGATGCCATTCGGGCCTCTAAGGAGAGAATGAGGTCCTCCGCCGATGCTCATCGGTGCCCCGCTCCGACCTTTGCTCCTGGCGACTTGGTGTGGCTCTCCGCCCGTAACATCAGGCTGCGAGTTGAGTCCACTAAATTTGCTCCTCGCTACTTGGGTCCCTTCAAGGTCCTCGAACAGGTTAATCCTGTGGTCTACCGTCTGGCTCTTCCTCCACGCCTTGGTATCACCGACACCTTTCATGTGTCCCTCCTTAAGCCCGTATACATGTCCCGGTTTTCTGAGTCATCTGCCGAGACATCGGGTTCGTCTATGGACGATTTCGAGGTGAACGCTATCTTGGGGTGCAAGGTGGTACGTGGCAAAAAATATTTTTTGGTGGACTGGAAGGGTTACGGCCCTGAGGACAGGTCCTGGGAGCCTGCTGAGCACATTTGGGCTCTGCAGCTTATTGCTGCCTTCGAACGTAGCGAGGCCCAAGGAGGGGGGGGCCTTAGGAGGGGGGGTAATGTTAGAGGTCGAGTTCCCGCTTCTGCACAGGGGGAATCTCGAGCCATCTCTGCTGCGGTCTCCCATTCTGTTCCAGCCGCAGTGGAGTCTGCTCAGCAAAGACGTCGGTCCCAGCGTCTTGCTCAATCTCACTCTGTTCTAAGAGTTACTGCTGCGTCTCCAGCTCCTGCCATTAAAGCCAGTACTGGTCAGCAGCAAGCGGACTTCTCTGGGACTAAGTCCTTGTCTGCACATACTGAGCATGCCCAGGGCAAGATCTCCCGTTGGAGATCGAGGGTCAGGTGCTCAGGCTCTGCGGCACATTCCATTGGTCCTCTTGGCAGGTCTTGGAAGGGCAAAAGTTCTGTGGCCACTTCCTGTGCTGCAACTATATAAACTGCGCATGACCGCACGGCCATGCGCTAGTATTGTCTCATAATGATATATGTGTGTGTGTTGATGGATGTAAGCTCCTAAATATCCCTCCCTAGAGTTGTTGTCTGCTCGCGGATGTTGGTAGCTATCTAGCGCCCGACTAACCATCTGCACGATACACACATTACAGCGTCCTCTTGCTGTGTTCGCCTGTACGGCGCCGTGCGCTTGCCTTGCGCTTTCCATACACTAGCCTGTGTGGTTGGTGGCGTCCGACAGTGCGGCATTGCTCGCACTCCTGTGCATTTATATATTTCTAATTAGTTTCCTTACACACCCAGTTGTGGTGTAGTGCTAGCAAGGGTCTAATCGGACTTCAATCCCTGTTGGGGTTAAGTACGCTGACTGCTTGCTCGCACTTTAGGTGCGGTACCGCGGTCCTGTGACGCAACAGGATTGCTTCCTTCACGCTGGGTGAGGTTGAACCCACGTGTGTTTACTTTAGTGTACCGCCAGATAGTCTGCAATTTACTAGCAGCGGGTTTTCACCTGCACGGTGGACCTCGGACTGCGAACGCATCTAAATCATCTTTCTGGGTGCGTTCCGCCAGTCCTAACACATACTACATACATCCATACATACTACATACATACTACATGCAATACATTCATACAATACATACATATAGATATACAGTACATTAAACATAGAGTACATACTCACCATTACTTGTCATTTTGATCCCCGAAGCAAGTGTCACCTGTAAAAAATATTAAAATAACAAACAATCAATATACTCCCTGTCCCCAGAAATCCACGAGTGTCCCACGACGATCTCCCGTGGAGAATGGCAGCATCAGCTGATGCGACCGCTCTCCAGGGGCTCCAGGAACACAATTATGGGAGGAAAGTATCCTTCCCCACTGTATTCCTACGCCGCTGTAAAAAAATAGTCCCTACCCTCGCGGGCAGGGTCCTCCCTCCTTATGTACTCGTGTGCCTTGTTATCTGCTCATGTTTAATGTATTTGTCTATATTTGCCCCGTATTCACATGTAAAGCGCCATGGAATAAATGGCGCTATAAAAATGTATAATAATAATAATAATAATAGTCTCACTTTTTGCATTGCTGTGTGAGAAATTTTCCCACGCAGCAATTGCCATAAAGTGAGACTTTGAACTATAGTAACCTCAGTGATGCACTGCAGGAGCCATTGTTTCCTGTCAGTGTGCAACTGAGGGTCTTATAGAGCAGTGACATCACCCAATCTCACTGTTCTATAGGGGAGATCGTTGTGGGACACTCGTTATTAATTGGACTATGGCGGACAGGTACTATAAGGCATTGAAGTATGGTAAGTATGGTTAAATGAAGAATATTAAAATACTTTTTTCCTAATGTGTGTGTTTTATTAACCCTTTATTACTATTGGATTAATAATGGATAGGCGTCTTATTGACGCCTCTCTATTAGGGTTGAGCAAAACGGATCGGACAATTTCAAAAATCGCCGACTTTCGGCAAAGTCGGGTTTCATGAAACCCGATCCGATCCTAGTGTGGGATAGGCCATGAGGTCAGCGATCTTCGTGCCAAAGAGTTGTGTTTCGTATGATGCTTTCAGTGCCATTTTTCAGCCAATGAAGGAGGACGCAGACTGTGGGCAGCTTGATGACATAGGTCTCAATCCCCACCATCCTAGAGAAGGGCATGACAGTGATTGGCTTGCTTTCTGCGGCGTCACAGGGGCTATAAAGGGGCATGCACGCTGACCGCCATCTTACTTCTGCCGATCGTAGCATAGGGAGAGGTTGCCGCAGCTGCATCAGAAGAAGGGATATAGTTAGGGAGGGAATAATAAGCCACAAAACTGCTTGTGCTGTAGCGATTTCCACTGTCCAACACCACCATTTGTTTGCAGGGACAGAGGAGGCTATATTTTTGTTCATCAGCTCTGTAGCTTATTAGGCTGCTTTATAAGGTTCAATGATAGCTGCATTGCTGTTTCCACGCCGCTGTGCAAACCAACTGCTTTTTTAAAAGCAAAAATCTTGTTGCTCCTTTCTGCACAGTTCTCTTGTTTATTTGTACACACTTTTGTGTGCAGCAGTCCTTTTTATTGCTGCCATACATGTCCTGAGATCATTGTAGGGAGATTGAAATTGTACTACAGAGCTTGTATTTTTTCATATATCTTCCAGCCACTTTCTACCACTTAGATTGCGTTGTTATATACACTGGGCCTGAGCTTTGGGTGAGTCTCCCCCCCAAAAAGGGGATATTCAGATTCTCACAAAGTAGATCTACTGCAGTCCTGTTAGTTTGGTGTATGTCAGCCAGCCACTTTCTGCCACTTAGATTGCATTGTTATATACACTGGGCCTGAGTTTAGGGTCAGTCTCCCCAAAAAAAGGGAGTTTCAAATTCTCACAGAGTGGATCTACTGCAGTCCTGTTAGTTTAGTGTATATCAGCCAGCCACTTTCTGCCACTTAGATTGCGTTGTTTTATACACAGGGCCTCAGTTTTGGGTCAGTCTGCCCAAAAAAAGGGAGTTTCAAATTCTCACAAAGTGGATCTACTGCAGTCCTGTTAGTTTGGTGTATGTCAGCCAGCCACTTTCTGCCACTTAGATTGTGTTGTTATATACACTGGGCCTGAGTTTTTGGTCAGTCTCCCCCCCAAAAAGGGAGTTTCAAATTCTCACAAAGTGGAACTACTGCAGTCCTGTTAGTTTGTCATATATCAGTCAGCCACTATCTGCCACTTAGATAGCGTTGTTATATACACTGGGCCTAAAGGTACCGTCACACATAGCGACGCTGCAGCGATATCGACAACGATCCGGATCGCTGCAGCGTCGCTGTTTGGTCGCTGGAGAGCTGTCACACAGACAGCTCTCCAGCGACCAACGATCCCGAGGTCCCCGGTAACCAGGGTAAACATCGGGTAACTAAGCGCAGGGCCGCGCTTAGTAACCCGATGTTTACCCTGGTTACCATCCTAAAAAGTAAAAAAACAAACGCTACATACTTACCTATCGCTGTCTGTCCTCGGCGCTCTGCTTCTCTGGTCTGGCTGTGAGCGCCGGGCAGCCAGAAAGCAGAGCGGTGACGTCACCGCTCTGCTTTCCGGCTGACCGACGCTCACAGCCAGTACAGGAGGAGTGCAGAGCACAGCGCTGGAGGACAGACGGCTGTAGGTAAGTATGTACTGTTTGTTTTTTTACTTTTTAGGATGGTAACCAGGGTAAACATCGGGTTACTAAGCGCGGCCCTGCGCTTAGTTACCCGATGTTTACCCTGGTTACCAGCAAAGACATCGCTGAATCGGTGTCACACACGCCGATTCAGCGATGTCTACGGGGAGTCCAGCGACGAAATAAAGTTCTGGACTTTCTTCCCCGACCAGCGATCTCCCAGCAGGGGCCTGATCGCTGCTGCCTGTCACACTGGACGATATCGCTAGCGAGGACGCTGCAACGTCACGGATCGCTAGCGATATCGTCTAGTGTGACAGTACCTTAAGTTGTGGTTCAGTCTCCCAAAAAAAAGGTAGATTCAAGTTCTCACAAAGTGGATATACTTCTGTCCTGTTAGTTTGTCGTATATCAGCCCGACAATTTCTGCCACTTAGATAGCGTTGTTATATACACTGGGCCTAAGTTTTGGTTCAGTCTCCCAAAAAAAAGAGGGAGATTCAAATTCTCACAAAGTGGATATACTTCTGTCCTGTTAGTTTGTCGTATATCAGCCAGCCACTTTCTGCCACTTAGATAGCGTTGTTATATACACTGGGCCTAAGTTGTGGTTCAGTCTCCCAAAAAAAGAGGGAGATTCAAATTCTCAAAAAGTGGATATACTTCTGTCCTGTTAGTTTGTCGTATATCAGCCAGCCACTTTCTGCCACTTAGATAGCGTTGTTATATACACTGGGCCTAAGTTGTGGTTCAGTCTCCCCAAAGAAAAGGGGAGATTCAAATTCTCACAAAGTGGATATACTTCTGTCCTGTTAGTTTGTCGTATATCAGCCAGCCATTTTCTGCCACTTAGATTGCGTTGTTATTAGTGTTGAGCATTCCGATATTGTGTTGTGCGATAGTCACTATGTACCCCCGAAGGGCAACCCCTTCGGCACTCGCCTAAAGGGTCCTCCTTGGGGTTGCTTTCCCTGCAGGAATTGTTCTGCCTGCAGATATATCTGCAGGTCGAAACAATTCTCAAATTCTGCTGGGGACAAAAGCTACAGGATAGTACATCACATTACCTGTAACACGGAGGCCATTGTCTATTATGCTCAGTGCCCCTGTAACCGGATTTATATTGGCATGACCACAAGACCTTTTAAAGTCCGTGTTCAGGAGCACATCAGAGACATTAACAATTCGGCAAAGTGTCTTGACCCTGCCCGATTAAAATCCATTCCTAGACACTTCCTCGAGGCCCATAATAGCAGCCCAAAAGGCCTCAATTTTTGTGGGATTGATCACGTCTATACAGGGATTAGGGGTGGTAATACCAAACAGAGACTCCTCCAAAAAGAGACACGTTGGATGGTCACGTTGAATACACTCTCACCATATGGCCATCAGCTTCAAGCCTTTTTTGTAAAATTGAGCTTTCTTTTAATATTGTATTAGGTCTGGGGTTATTTTATATTTATTTTTATGTTGGTATTATTTTTTTGTACTGTATTATTGTCTGGTTTTGTTCTAGATTGATATTAATTTGCGTTGCTATCTTCTTTCTATCTAGATATCACCTAACTCTCTTTTCATCCTGCTCATCACTGGGAGGTATTTATGGAGGATGCCTTTACGCTTAACTCTTTTCGGATTTACTTTCCATCTCCACTCATGGGGATCTATAAACTGGGACTATTAAAGGAGCACCTATATCCATCTCCGCTCTAATAATCTGGATTCTGACATCGCGAAGGGAAGTAACCTCCAGCAACAATACGTATATATGTCTGTTGCTCATGTATTTATGGAGCTTATTGCGTTATGTTTCGTTGCTTTTTGTTCACAGATAGATTGCCGCAGGATTTATCTACAGCGGTAGCAGTCCAATTGACATGTTCGGCGTAACCTTATTATTAAATTTCCACCTTTTCTGTATTCTCGCTAAAGCTGGTATGAGGGCTTCTACATATGTGGGCTTATGTCCAGACTAAGTCCTAATCGATACCCTGAATATGGGCTTATCACTTTAATATTAGCTGGACTATCTATTATCACTTTATTTTATTATACTTATCTTTAATTAATCATGGACTATACTTTATGTCTGTCATAACTATTTAAGTCATCCTTTGACTGTTTATTGCAGCATGTACAGACCCTCATGCGCAGCTGATACTTCCTGCTATGTGTTAGATACTTTGCCTTTTTTCGTCTTATTTAGACGCTCTACGCATGCGCTAATCAAATTTCCTTGCAGTATTGGTGTCAATTGTTTATATTATCCCATGGATGGGCGGGCCTACTGATCAGCCCCCGCCCATGTACTGTTACATTCGGCTGACTTGGTCTGCTGTGCGGGACCATATTATGTAGATCTAGCAGCGGATCAGACCACTGCTATCATTTGACCTCCCCACTACTGTGTACTCACTTGGCATTCACTCCTTCCTCCCTGCTGCTACTGGTCTGTGCGCACCTCAGGTATGCGCTGTGGTTCCCTGGATGGTGTTGTGGGTTGGCCGCATCACCATGGGGATGGGCGGAGATGACGTTCGTCCTCCCGCCCATGTCCTGTGACGCGCGGCTCACCGGGCTGTCTGCGGGTAATCACATCATCCTGGGCTGTGCGCCGATTGGACCATTAGCCCTTCCAATCTACTACATATACCCCAGCCTTTTCTTTTAATGGCCACACCTCCTGACGAAGCCATTCAGGTGAAATGCGCGTCGAGGTTCTCCTCTCTGCCCGCAGCACCCTGTCATTCACCGCAACCATGTCTCAAGGTAACGGCATACTATTCTCAGTCCACCCACTGTATTTGTAACTATGCTGCCTTGATTTTGACATATATCCCCTGCTATTCACCATATTTAGGGGACCACTATAGGGGTATACCCACCTTTTACATCCTGTGCACATTTAGGAGTACTACCCCAGTGCATAATCTTATATTCATTGGTCTGCAGTCAGAGTAAGTTGCTCAAATTTCTTTCATGTTATCTTCAGCATTGTTTTTTTTACCATCTATTACATGCTACTTTTTAGCCACTCTTCTCCAATACCTGTTTTGTCTATGTAATGTTATTTCCTACAAAAAATTTTTTTTGTATATTTGATACTTTAATAAATTAATGTTGGCATATATTTCTGTTGTATCTCTATTTTTTATGCACAGACCCCTGGTCTATGACCTTCTCTTATACGATCCCTTGGATCTAGGTACTATCTGTGGGTCTGGTGCGAATTTTAGGTTCATAAGTATTGGGTATCGGCCGATATTTGCTGTATCGGAATTCCGATACCGAGTTCCGATATTTTTGTGATATCGGAAATTGGAATCGGCGTGTGCGGTACGTATGGTTCCCAGGGTCTGGAGTAGAGGAAACTCTCCTTCAGGCCATGGGATCCATATTAATGTAAAAAATAAAGAATAAAAATAAAAAATATGGATATACTCACCCCTCCGACGAACCCTGGCTGTCACTGCTGCAATAGCACCTAAGGCTGGAGGTGTTGAGCCAGCGTCATCGTCTGGCTACACAAGGCCTCAAAGGCTCCCTTATGTGGGAGTAGGAAAATGGCTGTTAAAGCCGGAGCAGCAGGAAAAAGTTTTGGCTTTCCTTGCTGACTCAGCCTCTAGCTCTTTCGCCTCCTTTTCAGAAAGTTCCAAATATAAAAGCAGCGAGTCGTCAGTGGATGCTCCCGGTCAGGAACAAGACTTTTCCTTGTGTCCTTCACCCAAACCAAAAGTGACGGATGCGTCAGGCGACAATACAGGTTACTCCATGGAGCTCTTTACACATACCGTGCCTGGGTTAGAACGGGAAATTGTTAACTGCCCATTACAAGATGAATCGGACATGGAGTGCACTGATGCACAGCCACAGCTAGATTATAATGCTGTTCCATTGACTCAGATCACTACATTGCCCTTGCAGTGTACTGAGCCAGAATCTGACCCTGATGAGACTATGGTTCCCCGTCCTGAACGCTATAGCACCTTACACGGTGACACAGAGGAAGGTGCACATGACATTGAAGAGGAGGTCATAGATGACCCATTTGTTGACCCAGATTGGCAGCCATTGGGGGAAGAGGGTGCCGCTGCCAGTAGCTCTGAAGTGGAGGAAGATGATCCACAGCAGCCATCTACATTGCAACAGCTGTCATCTGGCAGGCCCGTATCAGGCGAAAAACGTTTATCAAAAACAAAAACAGTTTTAGGACAGTGTGAAAGTAGCACAGCGTGCAATGCCTGAAAAGGTATTCCATAGTAGGAAGAGTGCAGTGTGGGAATTTTTTAACCAAGATCCGAATGATCAGTCAAAAGTTATCTGTAAGAAATGCTTAAAGACCTTTAGCAGAGGGAAGAATCTTCAAAATTTAAATACATGCATGCTTAGACATTTAACCAGCATGCACTTGCAAGCCTAGACTAACTACCAAACATCCCGCACCGTTGGTGCACCTGCTCAGAATGAAGGTAGTCAGCAACGCTACATTGCTTCCCTCACTGTAAGCCCACCAATTAGGACACCACCAGCAGCAAATGTGAATAACAAGGTTATTGGTAGAAAACACTGTATGTAGGCCAACATCAAGAATACCCTCACCAACCCTCTCTCCATCCGCCATGTCCACCACCACCACCACCGCTAGTTCCACCATATGCACCTCTCCAGTCCAGCTCACCCTACAAGAGACTCTCATTAGGAAAAGAAAGTACTCATCCTCTCATCCATGTACACAGGGTTTGAATGCCCACATTGCTAGACTAATCTCGTTAGAGATGATGCCCTACCAGTTGGTTGAAAGCGAAACTTTCAAAACCCTGATGGCCTATGCCGTACCATGCTATGAGCTACCCAGTTGACACTTCTTTGCGAGAAAAGCCATCCCAGCCCTCCACCAGCATGTCAAAGACCGCATTGTCCATGCACTGAGGCAATCAGTCAGTAGAAAGGTGCACCTCACAACAGATGCAAGGACCAGTAGACATGGCCAGGGACGTTACGTGTCCATCACGGCACACTGGGTTAATGTGGTGGATGCAGGGTCCACAGGGGACAGCCATAGTGGGACAGTTCTGCCTAGCCCATGGTCTAGGAAAGAGTTGGCTGTAGGTGTTCGCCACTCCTCCTCCTCCTCCAGAAGCGAAAGCTCATCCACAGAGCGCAGTCGCACGACCACTCCATCTGCAGCTGCCAGTGTTGCACACGAGGTGTCCCATTATCGAACAGCTAGTGGTAAGCGTCAGGAGGCTGTGTTAGAAATGAAGTGTTTGGCGACAACAGACACACTGCAGAAGTACTTGCCGAGTACTTGCAGCAACAAACTCAGTCATGGCTGGGCAGTGTACATCTTGAGGCAGGCAAGGTAGTCAGTAATAACGGAAGGAAATTTATGGCTGCCATAGCCCTTTCAGAACTGAAACACATACCTTGCCTGGCTCACACCTTGAACCTGGTGGTGCAGTGCTTCCTCAAAAATTATCTGGAGTTACCAGCCCTGCTCCTGAAGGTGCAAAGACTTTGCTTGCACATCCACCGGTCGCCCGTACACTCCAGCCGTATGCTCAACCATCAGCAATCGCTGAATCTTCCCCAGCACGCCTAATAATCGACGTTGCAACAAGGTGGAACTCCACACTGCACATGGTTCAGAGGCTGTGTGAACAGAGGAGTGCTGTGATTAATGTAATGTGAACCTAGCCTAAGTGGTGAAAAAAAAATTTAAAACTTTGCTTAAAAAAATGAAATTTTCTGTTACCTGTAGCGTCTCTATTTTTCGTGATCTGAGGTTGGGTGAGGGCTTATTTTTTGCATGCTGAGCTGATGTTTTTATTGATACAATTTTAGTGCAGAAACGTTCTTTTGATCGCCCATTATTGCATTTTAATGCAATGTTGTGGCGACCAAAAAAACGTAATTCTGGCATTTTGACTTTTTTTCTTCCTACGCCGTTTAACGATCAGGTTAATCTTTTTTTATTGATAGATCAGGCAATTCTGAATGTAGCAATACCAAATATGTGCAGGTTTGATTTTTTTTATTGTTTTATTTTGAATGGGGCGAAAGGGGTGTGATTTAAACTTTTATTTTGCTTAATTTTCTTCATATTTTTAAAAACATTTTTTTTAAAAGGAACCTGTCACCCCCAAAATGGAAGATGAGCTAAGCTTACCAGCATCAGGGGCTTATCTACAGCATTCTGGAATGCTGTAGATAAGCCCCCGATGTATCCTGAAATATGAGAAAAAGAGGTTAGATTATACTCACCTGGGTGGGCGGTATGATCCGATGGGCGTCGCGGTCCAGGGCCTCTTATCTTCATAGGATGACCTGTTGAGGTCAGAGCAAAGTACTGCAGTGAGCAGGCACTGGGCCTCTCTGACCTTTCTCGGCGCCTGCACACTGTAGTACTTTGCTCTGACCTCAACAGGGCAGACAAAGTACGCCTGCGTCGGAGCTGCAGAGTTAAGACAAGAAGAGAACATGATGGGAGGCGCTGGACCGGACTGTGATGACCATAGGACCGGACCACAGCGGGACCACCCCTGGGTGAGTATAATCTAACCTTATTATCTCATCTTTCAGGATACATTGGGGGCTTACAGTATCTACAGCATTCCAGATTGCTGTAGATAAGCCTCTGATGCCGGTGGGCTTAGCTCATTTTCCATTTTGGGGGTGACAGGTTCCCTTTAATTTTGGCATACTTCAATAGCCTCCATGGGAGGCTAGTAGCTGCCATAACTCGATCACCTCTGCTACATAGAGGCGATGCTCAGATCACCTTTATGTAGCAGAATTTCAGCATTGTTATGAGCCTCGACCACTGCTGCATTGTTAAAAAAGTCCTTTTCAGGGCTAAATATTTTCTTTTTCCTATTAATACAGGAAAGTTTGCAAGCATATGAATATATAACTAATTTAAAATGCGCAAGTGGTGAAATAAGGGATGGGGAACTGGACATTCTGCTGATGGTGCATGCAGATGCTGAGGTCACGGGCCAGGTTGAACTCTGCCTGCTGCTTGAGCACAACAAACACGCTCATTCATAAGACCAAGTTTGCTGTCCCACTTTGCAGAAGGGCATGGGACACAACTATTGAAGCCAGTACAGGGTGAACTAGTGGTCAATTGGATGTCAGATAATGCATCCAGTATGTTTCCCAGCACCACACTATCTTCCCCAAGGCCCAGTCTCACTAGCCAAAAGTCTGGACCACGCATTCCTCACTCTGATCCTCTTATATATGGCCATGGTGACGCCAAGGATATAAGTGATCCCACACTAACACAGTCCCAGTAGCTCTAATTTACATTTATTGATTCTGACCTCTCGCCATGCACATTTCAAGTGGGACGTAAGGAGCTCATGTGTAGTGATGCCCAAATATTTGAGCAGCTACAGTCAGAAGAAGACGGTGGTGGGGAAGGCTAATTATTGTCTCGAGCAGTATATGATGATGAGGCAAAGTTGCCAACAAGTGATGTTGTTAAGCCAACAAGTCAGGAAGGCCTGAGTGGGGAAGTGGAAAATGAGGCAGTGTACAATGAAGTTAATGACCACACGTGGGAAGGTACCATGCAGAGCAAGTCGAGCAGCCTAGATTGGGAGGGATCCGCAGCACTACAAGGCAAGTGGTAGAAGGTGGGTAACTGTTCCCCAGAGCACCCACAGGCAGCAAGTTCACAAGCCAAAGGTTAGATGTTTCCCAGTCTGACACTTTTTTAAGGAAAGTACAGACAATAAAAAATGGTGACTTGCAACATTTGCCATACAAAGATCATCAGGAGCCTTACCATGGCCAGATTGACCACCATCAGCATGCTCAGGCACGTGTCATCAAAGCACATTACTAAGAGAACCACAATCAGTGTCTGTTGGTGATATCACTTCGTAGTCCCCAGTGCTATGTGCTTGTAAATCCCCAATCCTAGACACAAGCACAGATGCCTCCCACTCTGCATCTGTCATTCCGCAATCGCAGGCACCTTGAGCAACCATGTCCATTTCCTTGTACCAGGGCAGCATTGAGCTGTCCATACCAAAGCCTAGGGACGCAAGAGGAAATACCCAGCCACCCACAGGTCCAAACACTAAACTGCCACAATTCCAGACTGCTTGTCATGGAAATGTTGTCATTTAGGCTTGTGGACATTGAGGCTTTCTGAAACCTCATTACAGCGCCCGTACCTCGGTACTCGATCCCCAGCCACAACTTTTTTCCCCATTTTGGCTTTCCAGCCTTATATCAGCATGTGTCGCATATCATCTTCCGTGCCCTGGCCAACACAGCTGCTGGGAAGGTCCACCTAATGACTGACACATGGACAAGTGCTTGTGGCCAGAGACATTACATTTCCCTAATGGCACTCTGGGTGAACCTTGTGGAGGCTGGTACCAAGTTGTACCCTGGCACCATTGCTGCTAACACTAAGAATTGCAGGTCCTAATTCCATCAGGGTGCCCTCCACCTCCTACATCAGTTCCTGCATCTGCTCCTCCACCTCATCCTCCAACTTCAAATTGTCATCTCCAACAAAATCGTGCATATCAGTTACAAGCTGGAAGCACTGCAGCACTGCCTCGTCAAAGCAGCAACAGGCTTTGCTGAAACTAATTTTTTTAGGTGAAAAACAGCATACTGGTGCTGAGTTGTTGAATTGTATAACAGATCAGACAGATCTGTAGCTCTAGCAGTTTAACCTACAAGCAGGCATGGTCATGTGCGACAATGGCCATAACCTGGTGGCGGCTCTGAAGCTTGTCAGCTTGCACATGCCTGGCCCACGTGCTCAACATAGCGGTTCAGCTATTTCTGAAAACCGACCCAGATTTGCCTGAGCTACTTGTGAAGGTGCGTTGTGTGTGCGCTCATTACCACATGTCAGCTACAGCTGCTGCCAGTCTTGCAGTACTGCAGCAGTGCTTTCAAATGCCAGCTCACCGACTGTTGCGTGACATTACCAAATTACATATGTTGGCAATGATTTGTTAGCAGCAGAGGGCAGTAGTTAAATACCAGCTACAACGAGTCCTTCGGAATTCCGGTGAGCCTCCGCACATAACAACTGACGACTGGGCATGGATGTCTGACATATGTGAGGGTCTACACAACTTTGAGGTATCAGCTAAGATCCCCATCTTAGCTGATACCTCAAAGTTTTGTAGACCCTCACAGATGTCAGCAGCAATGATGATAATCAGCATAACCATCCTGTTTCTGTGCATACTCAAACAGATGGAGGAAGAAGGTACGCAGTACCCAGGCCAACCTCATCTCATCTTCAAAGCACAGATTGGGTGATAATAAAGAGGAGGAGGCAGAGGAACGGGAGTTTGTTTCCTGCTCTATAAAGGGTACTACCCACACCAGCTTCATCCCATCTGTTCAGCGTGGATGGGCTGAAGAGTAGGAGGATATGGAGTAAGAGTGTCATTTTCCTGGTGGGGACAGTGAATTCTTGTCTGTTGGCAGTCTGGCACACAAGGCTGACTTTGTGTCCCTCTGCCTTTCCTGTGACCCTCACATTATGCTCATGTTAGCCAACACCAATTACTGGATGTTCACCCTTCTCGATCTACACTACAAGGAGAACTTTCCATCTCTCCTTCCTGAGGCAGAGAGAGCTTGTAAACTGGTGCAATACCAGAAGTCACTAGTCTAATAATTTGTACAAAAATTCCCATCTGACAATGCTGGTGGCAGAGGTCATAGATCCTTAGGCAACCAAGGAAGAGATACGAGGGAGAAAAACACTAAATCCAAAAGAGGCAGGGAAACAATATTAAAGGTCTGGGCCAGTTTCACTACACCCTCCCAGTGCCCAGGTTCCAATGCACATTGTAGTCTGGCAAGGTGGGAAGGTTTTTGAACACGGTGAAGGAGTACCTAGCCAACCGTAGACACGTGCTCCGTGATTCCTCTGTGCAGCACAACTATTGTGTAAAGCCATAGCTTATACTGATGATTAATAGCTACTACAGATATAATATTAGTCACTTCAGTTGTAACACGCCCCTACAAATGTCACATATGCAAATTTGTATGTCATATCCGCTCATCATGTCTGTTACAGATGTAAACTTTGCTGGTATTGATATATCTTTTGCCCTCTGGCTTTTTAGGGTTAGTTTAAAAGGTAGTCAGGGATAAATGTATTGTTAACTGGTTACTTGCATTTAGTAAAAAATATTAAATACACGGAGGGGGGGGGGGAAGAATTCCACTCAACAATCAAGCTCTTAAAGGTACAAAAATACTTTATTAAGAGGGCATAGGAGTGGTGGCAGCAACGGAAAGCCACCAAAAGAACTGACACCGAGCGCTAGGTACCCACACAAGCCACATAGATTATTTAATAAATAGATTGTTCAAAAGACATATATACGGGGAGTATCCTGACATAATAATGGATATACAAAAAGGGAAACATCACATAATACAGGTCCCGGCTCATAATGGAGCTGCACATATAGGAAAATTATAAAGAAAATGAAAATAGAGATCAAAGGTCAGAATACATCACCGATAAGGTTCAGGCAAGTGCTGGCCAGTTAGGGTCCCGGCGCCTGCCCCAACGCGCGTTTCGGAACACCTTCGTCAGGGGGCACGCAAAAGAATGAGGGACAGAGGAATAAAAAGGCCGCAGACCAGAAATGAAACGTGCGTTTGAACCGGAAGTGCTGCTCAGGTGCTCGGCAACCATGAAGCGCTCAGAGGGCGGCACGAACCAGGCAGCGTGCAGGGGAGTCACGTGGGACCCCACATGATCCACCAGCAACGCTCACCATGGACGCCGCCGCTAAAGATGGAGGGCGCATGCGCCGGAAAGAATAGAGTCCAGAATCGCCATATTACCAGAGGGCAAAGAAAGATACCAGCCCAGAAGCAGCGGGAGAGAGAGGTAAACAGCAAAGTCCCCTATGTCAGTTCGGCACAGCAGACAAAGAAACAGGGGACAAGTCAGTATATAGCAAATAAGTATAAAGAATAAATGAATATACATGTAAATACTGGTATACACATAAGGGACGAATGCCATAACGGTAACATATAATCTAAGCAGATAATGTAAAAAGTATAATCATAATAGATAGATGTTCGTCCCAGAGAATAGGTATATGTCTTAAAAAACTCCATCTCCCGGCATCCAGGTCCATATGGGTAGTAAGAGCCAGAATCCCGCATATTAAATGGAGCAGTATATGATGTATCACTTCTGATCATAGTCCATAAAGGCAACATCATCCCAGTCATGAGGCCAAAAAAAGTGAACGATTAATCTAAAAAGATATTTAAAAATGGGTTAAAAACAAAACAGATGGCTATCTGCAGAAGGCACAGATCCACAGTACTGAGGTCATAAGAAGGGAGCAAAACTTAAATGCTCATTGAGCCCGAGGGGGTGGACATTAAAACCAATGTTACCTGCTTCCTGTCACCTATATTGACCCAATACAGGACTCTCCCTGATTTGGGCCAGCCTTGGAAGGGAAGATACACCCATTTATCAGCCACAGACTTGATGTGGCTTGTGATTTGTAAATAGCCTGCACTAGATCTAGGTATGTGAGAGCTGGTGCATAGTATTGGTTTTCAGATTTTTACTGTAGGCAGATAGCATAATTACACTGTTGTGTCCACCTAAAAAGATGTGCACTGTGAAAATGGAAGACAAATAGAGACTTTGGACTTAATATGCCTCATTATACAGAATATGTGTATGTTGCAATAACTCTTGGCATCTACTTATGAGTTGGATATATTAATATACTGTATATTTACAGTATGTGTGAGGTTTATTGTGTTTTTTTTTGTGTGAGGCCCTGACTACTGCCCATATGAAAGCTCAAATGTAGAAAAGGGCTGTATTAGTTAATTTGGTGTTGATATTTTTACTAATGATTTTTTTTTTTACAATGAAAGGTAAGGAATGCAATTTCAATATTTACTTCAAGAAGCAGACAGAAAAGCTAGAACTTGCAAAAATCAGCATGCAAAGCATTTTAATTGTGATTTTTATCACAATTTTTTGGACACACATGATAAAAAAAAACTGTAAAATGCTCAAATGTTTGGGCAGTCATTGAATCAGCAGGAGCTGATTCCCAAAATATCCATACAATAATCAACCACTGATTCCGAGTTATATGTAGAGCACATTAATATGCATAAATCTCCTAACAGTATACAAATGGTTAAATAATGAGAGCTGCAAATGCAAAGGACTAGTAAATATCTACAGATGATTTTTTTTTTTAATACATGTGCATATTGTTAAGCATGAAGCTATGTTGATGGTCCATTGAAAACAGCCATCCAGTTAGTTACACTTTACGTATAAGTACTGTAAAAAGGTATTACAATAGCAGATGTATTGCAATTGAGATTACAATGCAAACAGCTAAGGATTACCCAAGGGCATTACAAAATAGGACCAGCATTGCAAATACCAGCTCTGAAACTAAGCTGTGAATGATTCAATTACAATTACACGTCTCCTTAATACCAAACATGCAATGATATTACCATAAAGATCCCTTTCCACTAGACAAGTTGACACATACACTTGTGTATATATATACTATATATATATATATATATATATATATAGTATATATATATACAGTATATCATAAATATTTCATTATTCTGTTGAGTGTGTGTATATATATAGATATGTGAATATATACTGTATATATATATATATATATATATATATATATATACAGACATATATATCTCTATATATAGATATACAGTGTATATCTATATATAGTATATATATATACTGTATGTTATCCACTCAGCTGAATAATGAAAGTCTGGAATAGTTGTACAGATGCCACAGTTTTAGAAGAATGTAAATTATAGGTGTTAGCTGAACAGTAATGGGTAAACCAGTGATTCTTAACCTGCCACTGGGGAAGTCTTTCAACTTATAACCAATATTTTAAAACAAGCTTTTCAACAGACAGTTTTGACACCTTGCAATGGTCTGTTCTATAGGCTTTAAAACTAATGATTTGATATTTATGGTCATCCCTAGATCCCTTCATAAGACTCTCACTATTTCTTTAACATATCTAACATTTATAATGTATTATTTTACCATTTTTCACGTAGATTGAAAAATTCATACTGATTTCTCACACTGCCATGATATAGTGCAGAAGAAGACTTGTCTTCAGCCTGTCCTTTAAGCAGAAAATCAAAGGAATAAATGTCCAAGAAAGAATGTAGGAGAAAGATTTTATTGATAATGTTGTGGCTCAAATCACGGTACAGTTAAACAAGATGTCATACATTATAGTCAGTGTTGCAGCATTGCTCACTAGTGAGAGGTCCCTAGGTCAGTTCTCAATTACAAATATAAATGTAATTCAGTGTCTTTCTCTATCCAGCTAATTTGAAACATCACAAATTGTTCTACTTGAAACCTAAAAAAGTTACCTAGAATAAAGTTTACCCACCATTTAATTGTCTTTCAGTAGTGCATGCAAAGATTAGTGTTATTCAAGAGCTGAAATGCTCGAGTGCTTGAATCGAGCATGTCAGACGTTCGGACGTGTTCGACTCGCGTAGTGAGCAAAATGGAAGTGAATGACAAACTCAAGCATTTTTCCCAAGGTCTTAAAATCTCTCTCTCTTTCAAGCAGTGCCAAGCCTGCTCGCTCATTAATAGCAAAGGTAACTAGAGATGGCCGAATGTGTTTGAGTGGAATTTAATTTTACTTTTAGCCGAACTGAAGAGATATGACACCCGCACTGCCGTAATTAGTTAGACCCTTGTGACTCAGGGGTATATGTAATGTACCGTATATGCCTTTTGTCAAAAGAAAACATCAATCGCCATGAGCATTCCACCTGGGTGCCGCTTCAGAGAAAAAACAGTTCATATAGAAGTATCCAAAAGGAAAAAAGTGAGAGCGCACTCACCGGTGAGGAACTTCAGTGATTTACTTACACATAGTTATGTGATGCAGGGAGGGCGGTGAACACACGCAGGACGACAGCTGTTTCGTGCTATACAGCACTTCGACAGGTCCAAACGACTCTCAGCCACAGATCCTGGAGTTCAGTGCACATGTGCAGTGTTTTCCTGGATCTGCTTGTGGATCAAAAGCACCAGTTTAGAATTAATATTAGGCTAAAGATGCCATGCAATGGAGTTATAATGGTCCAGACAGCAAACTTAGAGCAGTGGGAAAAATTGATAAGGTGAGTATAAGGTTTTTTTATTTTTTATATCTTATACTTCAGTGCTTTAGAGTGTGGAAAGACCCCATGTATTTCAGGGATTTATACGGAAACCCTTGTCTTGTTTTATTTATTTTTTAAACCTTTCCTCGTGTGATGCTAATGATTAGACCACTTTATTCTTCAGATTGATGCGATGACAGCAATATCAGGTCTATTTTTTTTGTCTGCTATCACATATTAAAAAATGCTTTTTGTTACAAAAACAAATTTTTGCATCGCCATATTTTGAGAGCTATCATTTTTCCACATTTCGGCCAACAGACTCATGTGAGGCTTTGTTTTAGCAGGATGTGTTGATGTTTTTATTGGTACCATTTTTGGGGTCATAAACTTTTTTGGGCGCTTTCTATTCCAATTTTTTGAAGGTAGAATGAACAGAAACCAGCAATTCAGAAATTGTTCTTAATGATTTTTTAAGCCGTTCCACGTGTGGTAAAATTGATAAGGCAGCTTCATACTTCGGGTCAGTATGACTACAGCAATACCATATATATATATATATATATATATATATATATATATACACTACCGTTCCAAAGTTTAGGGTTACTTAGAAATGTCCTTATTTTTGAAAGAAAAGCACAGTTTTTTCCAATGAAGCTGATATTTAATGATACAGAAATACACTCTATACATTGTTAATATGATAAATGACTATTCTAGCTGCAAACGTCTGGTTTGTAAAGCAATATCTTTATAGGTGTATGGAGGCCTATTTCCAACAACCATCACTCCAGTGTTCTTATGGTACTTTGTGTTTGCTAACTGTGTAAAAAGGCTAATGGATGGTTAGAATACCCTTGAATACCCTTGTGCAAGCATGTTAGCACAGCTGAAAACAGTTTGGCTGATTAGAGAACCTTTAAACCTGACCTTCCTTTGAGCTAGTTGAGAATCTGGAGCATTACATTTGTTGGTTTCATTGAACTCTCAAAATGGCCAGAAAAAAAGAACTATCATGTGAAACTCGACAGTCTATTCTTGTTCTTAGAAATGAAGACTATTCCATGCGAGAAATTGCCAACAAACAAGATTTCCTACAACGGTGTGTACTACTCCCTTCAGAGGAGAGCACAAACAGGCTCTAACCAGAGTAGAAAGAGAAGTGGGAGGCCCCGCTGCACAACTGAGCAACAAGACAAATATACTAGAGTCTGTAGTTTGACAAATCGACGCCTCACAGGTCCTCAACTGGCAGCTTTATTAAATAGTACATGCAAAATGCCAGTGTCAACATCTACAGTGACGAGGCGGCTCTGGGATGCTGGTCTTCAGGGCAGAGTGGCAAAGAAAAAGCCATATCTGGAACTGGCTAATAAAAGGAAAAGATTAATATGGGCAAAAGAACACAGACATTTGACAGTGTAAGATTGGAAAAAAGTGTTGTGGAGCAACGAATCCAAGTTTTAGGTGTTTGGATCACACAGAAGAACATTTGTGAGAAGCAGAACAACTGAAAAGATGCTGGAGTGCCTGACGCCATCTGCCAAGCATGGTGGAGGTAATGTGATAGTCTGGGGTTGCTTTTGTGCTGGTATAGTGGGAGATTTGTTCAAGGTAAAAGGGATTTTGAATAAGGAAAGCTATCACTCCATTTTGCAATGCCATGTCATACCCTGTGGACAGCGCTTGATTGGAGCCAATTTCATCCTACAACAGGACAATGACTCACAGCACACCTCCAAATTATGCAAGAATAATATAGGGAAGAAGCGGGCAGCTGGTATTTTATGTGTAATGGAGTGGCCAGTGTAGTCACCAGATCTCAACCTCTTTGAGCAGTTGTGGGAGCAGCTTGACCGTATAGTACACAAAAAATGCCCATCAAGTCAAACCAACTTCTGTGAGGGGCTTCTGGAAGCATGGGGTGAAATTTCTCTGGATGACCCTAAACTTTGGAACCATAGTGTATATATTTATGTTTTGGTGCTATTACACAATAAAAACTATAGAAAAAATAATTATTTTTGCATTGTTGTGTTCTGAGAACTATATATTTTTTATTTTTCAGCTGGCCTTGTTTGATGGCTTTGTTTTTTGCGGGACAAGATGTTGTTTTCAGTGTTACCATTTTTATTTACATTAGTCTTTATCATGTTTTATTCCAATTTTATTCAGCTGTATGGTGAAAAAGCATCCCTTTTTGTCCCATTTTTTATTTATTTTTTATGGTGTTCACTGAAGGAGTTAACTAGTGTGACAGTTTTATGTGGTGGGTCGTTCTGGACTCAGCAATACCTAACTTACGTACTTTGTTTGCTTCCTTTTTTTCTGCACAAAAATACAAATTTATGGGTACAATGTATTTTTTTTATTATTCTGTGATTTTTAAAATTATATTTTTACAATTTTGTTTAACTTTTCTTTACTTTTTACTTAGTCCCTCTATGGGACTTTCAGTTTCAGCAGTCTGACCGCTGTTATAATGCATTGCAATGCCTCAGCATTACAATGCATTATAATTGTCACTTCTGCTCTCACAAAACCTTTTAGACCATGCTCTCAGTATGGTATAACAAACTTAATAGAGCCTGGTGACACAGATGTCGTCATGATGACCTCGAGTTATGATGGCAATGATCGGGCCCTAACAATGATATCGTGGGGGTGCCGATCAGAAGGCAGAGGGAGATCCCTCTTCCTGCCTTGTAAAAGCTTTGATCAAAATCTATCATTGCATTTGGGGGTTAAACTGCTGGGAGTGGTGCCTGCACTACTTTTGGCAGTGAAAGCCTGGTGTCAGCTATGATGTTAGCTGAACACCCTATGGCGATCGTGACCCACAGCTACTGTGCTCACATAATCACCAGGACATACCCAGTACCTTCAAGGTCTGGAAGTCATTCCCAGTCTGGACATACTGGGTACATCCAAGGTTGTGAAAGAGTGAAATCCAAAATTTTATAAGTTTGTTCTTTGCCTCTTTCAGCAGGATTGTGCACAGTAGCCTACAGACAGTGTCAGGTTGGTGTCGTTATACTATTTAAAATGATACCTAGGTTGATTAAATCCATCCTGTGGTTGTTGTTTAATGTTTATTTTCAGTTTTGAGTTAATGATTAGTGATGACCGAATACATTCGGCACTATTCGTTACTCGCACAAATAGTACGCTATTTGGGCTATTCGTTACTCGGCGAGTTGGATGTATCTCACAGGGGAAGGGGGTGTCGACTTTGCTCACCCTCTGGGGAGGGGAGAGAAGGGCCCAGCAGTGATCGGCTCTCTGGCACCACCACTTGCCCCAGGTCAGTCAGGGAACTGCACCAATGGCAAATAGTCACCAGAAAGTCTTCCCTTATAGGTTCAAGTTATTGAGACGCTCCCAGTAAGGGGGGATATTGTTGTGAATTCTGTTGTCAAGCTCCCTCCTGTGGTCATGAATGGTACTTCGGCTGGTTCTGTCCATGGGCTTCCTCTGGTGGTTGTGTGTGGGGCTGCGGCTTCTGAGTTTCCTTCCACAGGTGACAAGGTTAATTCGTTAGCTGGCTGCTCTATTTAACTCCACTTAGATCTTTGCTCCATGCCACCTGTCAATGTTCCAGAATTGGTCTAGTTCGCTCCTGGATCGTTCTTGTGACCTGTCTTCCCAGCAGAAGCTAAGTTCCTGCTTGTTTTTCTCTTGTTTGCTATTTTTCTGTCCAGCTTGCTATTTTGATTTTTGTCTTGCTTGCTGGAAGCTCTGGGACGCAGAGGGAGCGCCTCTGCACCGTGAGTCGGTGCGGAGGGTCATTTTGCGCCCTCTGCGTGGTCTTTTTGTAGTTTTTGTGCTGACCGCAAAGTTACCTTTCGTATCCTCTGTCTGTTCAGTAAGTCGGGCCTCTCTTTGCTATATCTATTTCATCTCTGTGTTTGTAATTTTCATCTTAACTCACAGTCATTATATGTGGGGGGCTGCCTTTTCCTTTGGGGATTTTCTCTGAGGCAAGGTAGGCTTTATTTTATCTTTAGGGCTAGCTAGTTTCTTAGGCTGTGATGAGTTGCCTAGGGAGCGTTAGGAGCAATCCACGGCTATTTCTAGTGGGTGTGATAGGATTAGGGATTGCGGTCAGCAGAGTTCCCAAGTCCCAGAGCTTGTCCTGTATTATTAGTAACTATCAGGTCATTCCGTGTGCTCTTAACCACCAAGTCCATTATTGTCCTAACCACCAGGTCATAACAGTACAGGTGGCCCAAAGTACTAATGCATCTCAATAGAGGGATAAGAGAAATTCTGAGACCATTTTTTTTTCTTTGCAGTGTGTTTTGTCTCTCTTTTCCCCTTTACCTCTGGGTGGTTCAGGATACAGGTGTAGATATGGACATTCAAGGTCTGTCCTCTTGGATGGATAATCTCACTGCAAGGGTACAAAACATTCAAGATTTTGTGGTTCAGAATCCGATGTCAGAGCCTAGGATTCCAATTCCTGATTTGTTTTTTGGGGATAGATCTAAGTTTCTGAATTTCAAAAACAATTGTAAATTGTTTCTTGCTTTGAAACCTCGCTCCTCAGGTGACCCTGTTCAACAAGTGAAAATCATTATTTCTTTGTTACGTGGCGACCCTCAAGACTGGGCATTTTCCCTTGCGCCAGGAGATCCGGCATTGCGTGATGTTGATGCATTTTTTCTGGCGCTTGGATTGCTTTATGATGAACCAAATACAGTGGATCAGGCAGAGAAAATCTTGCTGGCTCTGTGTCAGGGTCAGGATGAGGTAGAGATATATTGTCAGAAGTTTAGGAAGTGGTCTGTACTCACTCAGTGGAATGAATGTGCCCTGGCAGCAATTTTCAGAAAGGGTCTCTCTGAAGCCCTTAAGGATGTCATGGTGGGATTTCCCATGCCTGCCGGTCTGAATGAGTCTATGTCTTTGGCCATTCAGATCGATCGACGCTTGCGTGAGCGTAAAGCTGTGCACCATTTGGCGGTATTATCTAAGCATAGACCTGAGCCTATGCAATGTGATAGGACTTTGACCAGAGCTGAACGGCAAGAACACAGACGTCGGAATGGGCTGTGTTTTTACTGTGGTGATTCCACTCATGCTATCTCCGATTGTCCTAAGCGTACTAAGCGTTTCGCTAGGTCTGCCACCATTGGTACGGTACAGTCGAAATTTCTTTTGTCCGTTACTCTGATTTGCTCTTTGTCATCCTATTCTGTTATGGCATTTGTGGATTCAGGCGCTGCCCTGAATTTGATGGACTTGGAGTTTGCTAGGCGCTGTGGTTTTTTCTTGGAGCCCTTGCGGTATCCTATTCCATTGAGAGGAATTGATGCTACGCCTTTGGCCAAGAATAGGCCTCAGTACTGGACCCAATTGACCATGTGCATGGCTCCTGCACATCAGGAGGATATTCGCTTTTTGGAGTTGCATAATCTGCATGATGTGGTCGTTTTGGGGTTGCCATGGTTACAGCTCCATAATCCAGTATTGGATTGGAAATCTATGTCTGTGTCCAGCTGGGGTTGTCAGTGGGTACATGGTGATGTTTCATTTTTGTCTATTTCGTCATCCACCCCTTCTGAAGTCCCGGAGTTTTTGTCGGATTACCGGGATGTATTTGATGAGCCCAAATCCAGTGCTCTACCTCCTCATAGGGATTGCGATTGTGCTATTAATTTGATTCCTGCTAGTAAGTTCCCTAAGGGCCGACTGTTCAATTTATCTGTGCCAGAACACGCCGCTATGCGGAGTTATATAAAGGAATCCTTGGAGAAGGGTCATATTCGCCCGTCGTCGTCACCATTGGGAGCAGGGTTCTTTTTTGTGGCCAAGAAGGATGGTTCTTTGAGACCTTGTATTGATTACCGCCTTCTTAATAAGATCACAGTCAAATTTCAGTACCCTTTGCCGCTGCTGTCTGATTTATTTGCTCGGATTAAGGGGGCTAGTTGGTTCACCAAGATAGATCTTCGTGGTGCGTATAATCTTGTGCGTATTAAACAGGGCGATGAATGGAAAACAGCATTTAATACGCCCGAGGGCCATTTTGAGTACCTGGTTATGCCATTCGGGCTTTCCAATGCTTCATCAGTATTTCAGTCCTTTATGCATGACATCTTCCGAGAGTACCTGGATAAATTCCTGATTGTATATTTGGATGATATTTTGGTCTTCTCGGATGATTGGGAGTCTCACGTGAAGCAGGTCAGAATGGTGTTCCAGGTCCTTCGTGCAAATTCTTTGTTTGTGAAGGGGTCAAAGTGTCTCTTTGGAGTTCAGAAGGTTTCATTTTTGGGTTTCATTTTTTCCCCTTCTACTATCGAGATGGACCCTGTTAAAGTCCAGGCCATTTATGATTGGACTCAGCCGACATCTGTGAAGAGTCTGCAGAAGTTCCTGGACTTTGCTAATTTTTATCGTCGCTTCATCAGTAATTTTTCTAGTGTTGCTAAACCGTTGACTGATTTGACCAAGAAGGGTGCTGATGTGGTCAATTGGTCTTCTGCAGCTGTGGAAGCTTTTCAGTAGTTGAAGCGTCGTTTTTCTTCTGCCCCTGTGTTGTGCCAGCCTGATGTTTTGCTCCCGTTTCAGGTCGAGGTTGATGCTTCTGAGATTGGAGCAGGGGCTGTTTTGTCGCAGAGAAGTTCTGATGGCTCGGTGATGAAACCATGTGCCTTCTTTTCTAGAAAGTTTTCGCCTGCTGAGCGTAATTATGATGTTGGCAATCGAGAGTTGTTGGCCATGAAGTGGGCATTCGAGGAGTGGCATCATTGGCTTGAAGGAGCCAAGCATCGCGTGGTGGTCTTGACGGATCACAAGAATTTGACTTATCTCGAGTCTGCCAAACGGTTGAATCCTAGACACGCTCGATGGTCGCTATTTTTCTCACGTTTTGATTTTGTGGTTTCGTACCTTCCGGGCTCTAAGAATGTGAAGGCTGATGCCCTGTCAAGGAGTTTTGTGCCCGACTCTCCGGGTGTTCCTGAGCCGGCGGGTATTCTCAAAGAGGGGGTAATTTTGTCTGCCATCTCCCCTGATTTGCGGTGGGTGCTGCAAAGATTTCAGGATGATAGACCTGACTGTTGCCCAGCGGAGAAACTGTTTGTCCCTGATAAATGGACTAGTAGAGTTATCTCTGAGGTTCATTGTTTGGTGTTGGCTGGTCATACTGGAATCTTTGGTACCAGAGATTTGGTGGCTAGATCCTTTTGGTGGCCGGGATGTGCGTTCTTTTGTGCAGTCCTGTGGGACTTGTGCTCGGGCTAAGCCCTGCTGTTCTCATGCCAGTGGGTTGCTTTTGCCCTTGGCGGTCCCGAAGAGGCCCTGGACGCATATTTCTATGGATTTTATTTCGGATCTCCCTGTCTCTCAAAAGATGTCGGTCATTTGGGTGGTTTGTGATCGCTTCTCTAAGATGGTCCATTTGGTACCCTTGTCTAAATTGTCTTCCTCCTCTGATTTGGTGCCATTGTTTTTCCAGCATGTGGTTCGTTTACATGGCATTCCGGAGAACATCGTTTCGGACAGAGGTTCCCAGTTTGTTTCGAGGTTTTGGCGATCCTTTTGTGCTAGGATGGGCATTGATTTGTCTTTTTCCTCGTCTTTCCATCCTAAGACAAATGGCCAAACCGAACGAACTAATCAGACTTTGGAAACATATCTGAGATGCTTTGTTTCTGCTGATCAGGATGATTGGGTGTCCTTTTTGCCTTTGGCTGAGTTCGCCCTTAATAATTGGGCCAGCTCGGCTACTTTGGTTTCGCCGTTTTTCTGCAATTCTGGTTTCCATCCTCGTTTCTCTTCAGGGCAGGTTGAGTCTTCGGACTGTCCTGGTGTAGATACTGTGGTGGATAGGTTGCCGCAGATTTGGACTCATGTGGTGGACAATTTGACATTGTCCCAGGAGAAGGCTCAACGTTTCGCTAACCGCCGCTGCTGTGTGGGTCCCCGACTTTGTGTTGGGGATTTGGTTTGGTTGTCGTCTCGTTATGTTCCTATGAAGGTTTCCTCTCCAAAGTTTAAGCCTCATTTCATTGGTCCGTATAAGATTTCTGAGGTTCTCAATCCTGTGTCATTTCGTTTGACCCTTCCAGCTTCTTTTGCCATCCATAATGTATTCCATAGGTCGTTGTTGCGGAGATACGTGGCGCCTGTGGTTCCATCCGTTGATCCTCCTGCCCCGGTGTTGGTTGAGGGGGAGTTGGAGTATGTGGTGGAGAAGATTTTGGATTCTCGTATTTCGAGACGGAAACTCCAGTACCTAGTCAAGTGGAAGGGTTATGGTCAGGAAGATAATTCCTGGGTCTTTGCCTCTGATGTTCATGCTGCCGATCTGGTTCGTGCCTTTCATTTGGCTCGTCCTGGTCGGCCTGGGGGCTCTGGTGAGGGTTCGGTGACCCCTCCTCAAGGGGGGGTACTGTTGTGAATTCTGTTGTCAAGCTCCCTCCTGTGGTCATGAATGGTACTTCGGCTGGTTCTGTCCATGGGCTTCCTCTGTTGGTTGTGAGTGGGGCTGCAGCTTCTGAGTTTCCTTCCACAGGTGACAACGTTAATTCGTTAGCTGGCTGCTCTATTTAACTCCACTTAGATCTTTGCTCCATGCCACCTGTCAATGTTCCAGTATTGGTCTAGTTCGCTCCTGGATCATTCTTGTGACCTGTCTTCCCAGCAGAAGCTAAGTTCCTGCTTGTTTTTCTCTTGTTTGCTATTTTTCTGTCCAGCTTGCTATTTTGATTTTTGTCTTGCTTGCTGGAAGCTCTGGGACGCAGAGGGAGTGCCTCCGCACCGTGAGTCGGTGCCGAAGGTTTTTTTGCGCTCTCTGCGTGGTCTTTTTGTAGTTTTTGTGCTGACCGCAAAGTTACCTTTCCTATCCTCTGTCTGCTCAGTAAGTCGGGCCTCTCTTTGCTATATCTATTTCATCTCTGTGTTTGTAATTTTCATCTTAACTCACAGTCATTATATGTTGGGGGCTGCCTTTTCCTTTGGGGATTTTCTCTGAGGCAAGGTAGGCTTTATTTTTCTATCTTTAGGGCTAGCTAGTTTCTTAGGCTGTGACGAGGTGCCTAGGGAGCGTTAGGAGCAATCCACGGCTATTTCTAGTGGGTGTGATAGGATTAGGGATTGAGGTCAGCAGAGTTCCCACGTCCCAGAGCTTGTCCTGTATTATTAGTAACTATCAGGTCATTCCGTGTGCTCTTAACCACCAGGTCCATTATTGTCCTAACCACCAGGTCATAACAGGATATACATCACCAGTCCAGACTGGGGACATATATATAAACCTCCTGACCATCACTATCAGAGTTCTTCACTAATACTGTATGGTATGCCGCCACCAGTTCCTCGTTATACATTAGTACCGTCCGACAACAGGTTTATGTCGGGTCAGAAACCAACCCAGAGTTGCATATGATTGACCGACCAAGAGTGTGGACCTGGGGATTATTGAATAAAGATAAAAGAGCAGCACAAAATTAATTTTATATTTATTTGCCGAAAAGGTGCACTAGAAATATACTTGTATATATTTACAAGAATAATATACAGGTATACAGTCAGGAGTGTAGTACAAGGATATAGATATATTGCAATTACTGTGTTATGTAACATGTGACCACAGGGAGGCGCTGATGGATCACAGGTCCAAATTTTAGCTACATGGTTCCCTTGTCTGCCTCAGATAATGGGTCCTCCTGCCAGTAGAAAACTAAGTCCAAAATGAGGAGCTGCCTTATATCTCCTAGTCTGCCCCCTCCCACACTCTGCTGCCACCCCTGGGCTTGGCTGCCTCCCTCCTTCCATGTCTGAGAATATGATTTTCTGCCCAGAATCATGGATGGTCCATAACTTTACGCCAACGCTCTGAATGGGTCTGTGGTGCAGCCACTGGGTCCACTGGATTTTATCTGTGCATGGAGACTAAATATGAATACCATATGTAATTCCTGGAAGCAATGCTTTATAACTCCATAATGCAGAGTGCTACAGGTGGCTGCCGGGTACGGGTGTATGGGGGAAGGAATGCCGATTCCGATTATGTGCTTGGCTAGTCTCAGAGATATTGTATTCTGTTATTATAGGTCATTATCCAGATTCAATACCTCAGAGCAAGGCTGTGACTTGTTGTGCCTCAGTGTCTCCATGTGCTTCAGTCAGACAAAAGAGTTCAGTTTGCTTTTGCTGCAGAAGAGTTTGCACCCTTGTGTTAAGAGATTCAAAGAGCTTCTTTTTGGCATTCTAATTAAAAGAAAACAATGATCCTGTGGAATCCCAAGGGTGGGGGCACATTTCAGGAGGGGAGAGACATTTACTTTGTCCCTCACAACGAGTAATTTGCTATTTGCCTCAGTATATTCGAACGACCCGCCCAGCATCTTTGGCACTTCATTTGTAGCCAATGGACATGCTGGGCTGGCTTGCCAATATCAGGAATGCCGGCACCATCTTTGGTGTGGCATTACTGTGATTGGCTGACGTTACAGCATCATATGGGATATTTAATGCCAGACGGTAGGGTAATGGTGGGGTTTCATCCACTACCATAATATACAAAGCAGCTCTTTTTAGAGCCAAAAAATATTAGTTAGTACCAGCATATACTAAACCAATTTTTTTGAAACTACATAATATTCCTGTGCACTAGCATATACATTTTTTGCAGCTAATTAACCCCTTCATGACCCAGCTTATTGTGTCCTTAAAGACCTTGCCGTTTTTTGCAATTCTGACCAGTGTCCCTTTATGAGGTAATAACTCAGGAACGCTTCAACGGATCCTAGCGGTTCTGAGATTGTTTTTTCGTGACATATTGGGCTTCATGTTAGTGGTAAATTTAGGTCAATAAATTCTGCGTTTATTTGTGATAAAAACGGAAATTTGGCGAAAAGTTTGAAAATTTCGCAATTTTCACATTTTGAATTTGTATTCTGTTAAACCAGAGAGTTATGTGACACAAAATAGTTAATAAATAACATTTCCCACATGTATACTTTACATCAGCACAATTTTGGAAACAAAATTTTTTTTTGCTAGGAAGTTATAAGGGTTAAAATTTGACCAGCGATTTCTCATTTTTACAACGAAATTTACAAAACCATTTTTTTTAGGGACCACCTCACATTTGAAGTCAGTTTGAGGGGTCTATATGGCTGAAAATACCCAAAAGTGACACCATTCTAAAAACTGCACCCCTCAAGGTACTTAAAACCACATTCAAGAAGTTTATTAACCCTTCAGGTGCTTCACAGCAGCAGAAGCAACATGGAAGGAAAAAATGAACATTTAACTTTTTAGTCACAAAAATGATCTTTTAGCAACAATTTTTTTATTTTCCCAATGGTAAAAGGAGAAACTGAACCATGAAAGTTGTTGTCCAATTTGCCCTGAGTACGCTGATACCTCATATGTGGGGGTAAACCACTGTTTGGGCGCACGGCAGGGCTTGGAAGGGAAGGAGCGCCATTTGACTTTTTGAATGAAAAATTGGCTCCACTCTTTAGCGGACACCATGTCACGTTTGGAGAGCCCCCGTGTGCCTAAAAATTGGAGCTCCCCCATAAGTGACCCCATTTTGGAAACTAGACGCCCCAGGGAACTTATCTAGATGCATAGTGAGCACTTTGAACCCCCAGGTGCTTCACAAATTGATCCGTAAAAATGAAAAAGTACTTTTTTTTTCACAAAAAAATTATTTTAGCCTCAATTTTTTCATTTTCACATGGGCAACAGGATAAAATGGATCCTAAAACTTGTTGGGCAATTTCTCCTGAGTACACCAATACCTCAGATGTGGGGGTAAACCACTGTTTGGGCACATGGTAAGGCTCGGAAGGGAAGGAGCGCCATTTGACTTTTTGAATGAAAAATTATCTCCATCGTTAGCGGACACCATGTCGCGTTTGGAGAGACCCTGTGTGCCTAAACATTGGCGCTCCCCCACAAGTGACCCCATTTTGGAAACTAGACCCCCCAAGGATCTTATCTAGATGCCTAGTGAGCACTTTAAACCCTCAGGTTCTTCACAAATTGATCTGTAAAAATGAAAAAGTACTTTTTTTTCACAAAAAAATTATTTTCGCCTCAATTTTTTCATTTTCACATGGGCAATAGGATAAAATGGATCATAAAATTTGTTGGGCAATTTCTCCCGAGTACGACGATACCTCATATGTGGGGGTAAACCACTGTTTGGGCACTCGGCAGGGCTCGGAAGGGAAGGCGCGCCATTTGACTTTTTGAATGGAAAATTAGCTCCAATTGTTAGCGGACACCATGTCGCGTTTGGAGAGCCCCTGTGTGCCTAAACATTGGAGCTTCCCCACAAGTGACCCCATTTTGGAAACTAGACTCCACAAGGAACTTAACTAGATGCATATTGAGCACTTTAAACCCCCAGGTGCTTCACAGAAGTTTATAACACAGAGCCATGAAAATAAAAAATAATTTTTCTTTCCTCAAAAATGAATTTTTAGCCTGGAATTTCCTATTTTGCCAAGGGTAATAGGAGAAATTGGACACCACATGTTGTTGTCCAGTTTGTCCTGAGTACGCTGATACCCCATATGTGGGGGTAAACCACTGTTTGGGCGCACGGCAGGGCTCGGAAGGGAAGGCACGCCATTTGGCTTTTTAAATGGAAAATTAGCTCCAATCATTAGCGGACACCATATCACGTTTGGAGAGCCCCTGTGTGCCTAAACATTGGAGATCCCCCAGAAATGACCCCATTTTGGAAACTAGACCCCCAAAGGAACTAATCTAGATGTGTGGTGAGGACTTTGGATCCCCAAGTGCTTCACAGAAGTTTATAACGCAGAGCCATGAAAATAAAAAAATAAAAATATTTTCTCAAAAATGATTTTTAGCCTGCAATTTTTTATTTTCCCAAGGGTAACAGGAGAAATTTGACCCCAAAAATTGATGTCCAGTTTCTCCTGAGTACGCAGATATCCCATATGTGGGGGTAAACCACTGTTTGGGCACATGCCGGGGCTCGGAAGTGAAGTAGTGACGTTTTGAAATGCAGACTTTGATGGAATGCTCTGTGGGCGTCACGTTGCGTTTGCAGAGCCCCTGATGTGGCTTAACAGTAGAAACCCCCCACAAGTGACCCCATTTTGGAAACTAGACCCCGAATGGAACTTATCTAGATGTGTGGTGAGCACTTTGAGCCCCCAAGTGCTTCACAGAAGTTTATAATGCAGAGCCGTGAAAATAATAAATACGTTTTCTTTCCTCAAAAATAATTATTTAGCCCAGAATTTTTTAATTTTCCCAAGGGTAACAGGAGAAATTTGACCCCAATATTTGTTGTCCAGTTTCTCCTGAGTACGGTGATACCCCATATGTGGGGGTAAACCACTGTTTGGGCACATGCCGGGGCTCGGAAGTGAAGTAGTGACGTTTTGAAATGCAGACTTTGATGGAATGCTCTGCGGGCGTCACGTTGCGTTTGCAGAGCCCCTGATGTGGCTAAACAGTAGAAACCCCCCACAAGTGACCCCATTTTGGAAACTAGACCCCGAAAGGAACTTATCTAGATGTGTGGTGAGCACTTTGAACCCCCAAGTGCTTCATAGAAGTTTATAATGCAGAACCGTGAAAATAATAAATACGTTTTCTTTCCTCAAAAATAATTATTTAGCCCAGAATGTATTATTTTTCCCAAGGGTTACAGGAGAAATTTGTCCCCAAAAGTTGTTGTCCAGTTTCTCCTGAGTACGCTGATACCCCATGTGTGGAGGTAAACCACTGTTTGGGCACACGTCGGGGCTCAGAAGGGAAGTAGTGACTTTTGAAATGCAGACTTTGATGAAATGGTCTGCTGGCGTCACGTTGCGTTTGCAGAGCCCCTGGTGTGCCTAAACAGTAGAAACCCCCAACACGTGACCCCATTTTGGAAACTAGACCCCGAAAGGAACTTATCTAGATGTGTGGTGAGCACTTTGAACCCCCAAGTGCTTCATAGAAGTTTATAATGCAGAACCGTGAAAATAATAAATACGTTTTCTTTCCTCAAAAATAATTATTTAGCCCAGAATGTATTATTTTTCCCAAGGGTTACAGGAGAAATTTGACCCCAAAAGTTGTTCTCCAGTTTCTCCTGAGTACGCTGATACCCCATGTGTGGAGGTAAACCACTGTTTGGGCACACGTCGGGGCTCAGAAGGGAAGTAGTGACTTTTGAAATGCAGACTTTGATGAAATGGTCTGTGGGCGTCACGTTGCGTTTGCAGAGCCCCTGGTGTGCCTAAACAGTAGAAACCCCCCACAAGTGACCCCATTTTAGAAACTAGACCCCCCACGGAACTTATCTAGATATGTGGTGAGCACTTTGAACCCCCAAGTGCTTCACAGACGTTTACAACGCAGAGCCGTGAAAATAAAAAATCATTTTTCTTTCCTCAAAAATGATGTTTTAGCAAGCATTTTTTTATTTTCACAAGGGTAACAGGAGAAATTGGACCCCAGTAATTGTTGCGCAGTTTGTCCTGAGTATGCTGGTACCCCATATGTGGGGGTAAACCACTGTTTGGGCACACGTCGGGGCTCGGAATTGAGGGAGCACCATTTGACTTTTTGAATACGAGATTGGCTGGAATCAATGGTAGCGCCATGTTGCGTTTGGAGAACCCTGATGTGCCTAAACAGTGGTAACCCCTCAATTCTACCTCCAACACTAACCCCCCACACCCCTAACCCTAATCCCAACTGTAGCCATAACCCTAATCACAACCCTAACCACAACCCTAATTCCAACCCTAACCCTAAGGCTATGTGCCCACGTTGCGGATTCGTGTGAGATTTTTCAGCATCATTTTTGAAAAATCCGCGGGTAAAAGGCACTGCGTTTTACCTGCGGATTTTCCGCGGATTTCCAGTGTTTTTTGTGCGGATTTCACCTGCGGATTCCTATTGAGGAACAGGTGTAAAACGCTGCGGAATCCGCACAAAGAATTGACATGCTGCGGAAAATACAACGCAGCGTTTCCGCGCGGTATTTTCCGCACCATGGGCACAGCGGATTTGGTTTTCCATGGTACTGTAAACCTGATGGAACACTGCTGCGAATCTGCAGCGGCCAATCCGCTGCGGATCTGCAGCCAAATCCACACCGTGTGCACATAGCCTAATTCTAAAGGTATGTGCACACGCTGCGGAAAATGGGGCGGATTCGCAGCACTTTCTCATGAGTTTACAGTTCAATGAAAACCTATGGGAAACAAAAATCGCTGTACACATGCTGCGGAAAAACTGCACGGAAATGCAGCGGTTTACATTCCGCAGCATGTCACTTTCTGCGGATTCCGCAGCGGTTTTACAACTGCTCAAATAGAAAATCGCAGTTGTAAAACCGCAGTGAAATGCGCAGAAAAAACGCGGTAAATCCGCCATAAATCCGCAGCGGTTTAGCACTGCGGATTTATCAAATCCGCAGCGGAAAAATCTGCAGAGGACCAGAATACGTGTGCCCTAACCTTAACCCTAGCCCTAACCCTACCCCTAACCCTAGCCCTAACCCTACCCCTAACCCTACCCCTAACCCTACCCCTAACCCTAACCCTACCCCTAACCCTAACCCTACCCCTAACCCTAACCCTACCCCTAACCCTAACCCTACCCCTAACCCTATTCTAACATTAGTGGGGAAAAAAAATTATTTATTTTATTATTGTCCCTACCTATGGGGGTGACAAAGGGGGGGGGTCATTTATTATTTTTTTTTATTTTGATCACTGAGATATAATCTATCTCAGTGATCAAAATGCACTTTGGAACGAATCTGCCGGCCGGCAGATTCGGCGGGCGCACTGCGCATGCGCCCGCCATTTTGGAAGATGGCGGCACCCAGGGAGAAGACGGACGGACCCCGGCAGGATCGGTAAGTATGATGGGGTGGGGGGGAGCACGGGGGGGGATCGGAGCATGGGGGGTGGGATCGGAGCGCGGGAGGGGTGGAACGGAGCACGGGGGGTGCATTGGAGCATCGGGGGGTGGATCGGACTGCAGGGGGGTGGATCGGACTGCAGGGGGGGTGGATCGGAGTGCAGGGGGGGTGGTTGGAGCACGGGGAGGGTGATTGGAGCACGGGGGGAGCGGACAAGAGCACGTTATAATAGGTGAAATATTACAAATCGCTCTGATTGGCAGTTTCACTTTCAACAGCCAATCAGAGCGATCGTAGCCACGGGGGGGTGACGCCACCCCCCCTGGGCTAAACTACCACTCCCCCTGTCCCTGCAGATCGGGTGAAATGGGAGTTAACCCTTTCACCCGATCTGCAGGGACGCGATCTTTCTATGACGCCACATAGGCGTCATGGGTCGGATTGGCACCGACTTTCATGATGCCTACGTGGCGTCATGGGTCAGGAAGGGGTTAATATTTGCCAGTGCCAGCATAAAGTATCATAATTTTTAAAAGCTAATTGCTAAATAATATCCCTCTTCTATCACTGAAAAAGCTAATATTTATATAGCAGATATGCAACTGGCTCAAAACCTGCTGAGCTATGGAAGCGTCACTATTTATGAGTAATTTCTCTGAGTCTGCTATTGTCATGTCTCATAAAAACATTCTATTAGTTAAATAAATAGCATATCTTTATCTAACAGTTGTCCAACTGTCGCAAACTCTGAAGAGATACGCAAACATCACAATTTACCAGTGGCAATAATTTTCCTTTGTCTGCTGTTACCATGTGTCAGAAAGGCGATATAAAAAATGAAAATTTTCTATTGGTTAAATAAATAGCATATTTTTATCTAGCAGTTGTGCGACTGTTGCAAACCCTGCCGAGATATGCAAATGTCACAATTTACCAGTGACAATAATTTTCCTTAATCTGCTTTCGGCATGTGTCGTAAAGGCAATCTTAACAAATACTACTTTTCTATTGGTTAAATAAATAGCGTATCTTTATTTTGCAGTTGTGTGACTGTTGCAAACCCGACAGTTACGCAAATGTCACAATTTACTGGTGGCAGTAATTTTCCTTAATCTGCTGTTGATGTGTGTCATAAAGGCGATCTAAAAAAATATTAATTTTCCATTGTTTAAATAAATAGCATATCTTTATCCAGCAGTTGTGCGACAGTCACAAACCCTGCAGAGATATGCAAACGTCACAATTTACAAGTGGCAATCATTTTTCTTAATCTGCTGTCAGCGTGTATTGTAAAGGCAATCTAAAAAAATATAAATTTTCTATTGGTTAAATAAATAGCGTATTTTTATCTAGCAGTTGTGCGACTATCAAAGACCATGCAGAGATATCCAAACATCACAATTTACCAGTGGCAATAATTTTCCTTAGTCTGCTGTTGCCATGTGTCTGAAAGATGATCTAAAAAAATTTACACATTTTTTATTGGTTAAATAAAAAGCATATCTTTCTCTAGCAGTTGTGCGACTAGCGCAAAGCCTCCTGAGCTGAGATACGAAATGTGACTATTTACCTGTAATTTTCATGAGTCTGCTGTTGCCGTGTGTAATGACGTGTAGGGTGACGTTAAGGGATGTGGTGGTTCCCACCAAAGTTGTGTGACAGATCATAAGGTGACTGGATCTCATTCTAGTGTCCTGTCAAAATGCGGTAAGTGAGCTACACCACTGTCAAACCCAGACAAGTGTGAGGATGTTGTGGGTTAGATGGCAGACAAAGGCTCCAGTGTGTTGATAAGCAGCAACACAAAGTCTTCCACACGGTTCAGTCTCAGCAGCCAAGAGGCTAGGACTCTAAATCCTCAAGCTGGTCCTCCTTCCTCCCCATCAAGAGTCCCAGGAGACATATGACCACAACACTGGCTGCTCCGAGGAACTGTTTATGTTCCCCTGTAATTATTCAGGCCTCTAAATGTTCACCATTAAAGAGGGTCATGAGGGGTTGGAGTGATGTGTTGCCCAAACATTTGAGCACCTACGGCCAGTAGAAAGCCATGTTGGGGAATGTCAATTGATGTCTGAAGAGGTGGAGGATAATCAGGAGGTACAGTTGACAGCAGGTCAGCCTCAAACCGCAGCTCAAAAGGAACATCGGGTAGAGTAATTGGAATGTGGTCGGTGATGAGACGTGTTATGATCTGGTGGCCTAGGAGCAGCATGAGACTGACTCTGGAGAAGGTGGTCCCTGTACTGACCGCAAACCCTGAACCTAGCAGCGCAACTAGAAGTAGATGTGGGGAGTACCTAACACTCCCTAGACCCCTCGACACAGCCTAAGAACTAACTTTCCCTAAAGACAGAAACAGGAAACTATCTTGCCTCAGAGAAAATCCCCAAAGGATAGATAGCCCCCCACAAATATTGACTGTGAGAGGAGAGGGAAATAACATACGCAGACATGAAATCAGAATTTAGCATAGGAGGCTATACTAGCTAAAAAGAAAGAATAGAACAGACTACTATGCGGTCAGTATTAAAACACTAGAAAATATCCACCACAGAAAATACAAATCACCACATCTGACTAAAGACATGGAGGGAATATCTGCATCTCCAGAGACACAACTTGGCTGCAAAAAATCCTTCACAGACAAAGCTGGACAAGACAAAACATGAAAATGCACAGAACTATAAGGTCCACAGCAGGTGGACAGCAAAAACAAAGCCAGGACTTATCTTTGTAGAAAAGCACAGCAAACAGGAGAGACCAGAAGGGAAGTGAATCCTCCAAAAACAATGGACAACTGGCATTGACTAAAGGATCAAGCAGGACTAAATAGCTGAGTCCAAATTGAACACACCTGATGAATGCTGTGATCCACAGACAGCAGCACTACCACTCATAACCACCGGAGGGAGCCCAAGAGCAGAATTCACAACAGACATGACTGATCCAACCTGGCCAGGTAGTATGCCTAGCAAGAACAGCAGTGCAGAGAGTGTTGGATCTGAAGCATGAAAAAAGGCAATAAGAGGTAGTGTTTTTACCAGAGGGAGAACTCTGTCAACTGTTCCACAGAACCCCCCCACTTGGCTAGAAAGTCCTTCAGACAAAACAATTGTAATTTGCAGCATCTGCCATACAAAGCAAAGAGGCAAGAACATTGCCAACCTGAGTACCACCAGCATGCAAAAGCACATGGCAGCCAAGCACCCCAGTAGGTGGGCGGAAAGCCTGAGTACAAAATCTGGGTCTGAGGGTGAAACCACTGCCTCTTCCCCTGTGTTACAGCCTTCCCAATCTGCTGTCCAGCACTTATGCCTCCTGCCCACAACCTGCAGTTGCACAGACACAACAGTTAGCTACCACATCCAGTTCATTGTCCCAGTGCAGCGCTCAATTGTCCCTGCCCCAGACGTTTCATGGGAAGCAGAAATATCCACCCACCCACAGGCCCAAATGCTAAATACTCACATTGCCAGATTGTTAGCCCTGGAAATGTTGCCATTTCGGCTTGTGGGAACTGAGTCTTTCTGTGACCTCTTGGCGGTGGCAGCCTCACGGTACTCAATTCCCAGCCACCACACATCTTACCCAGACCAAGAATAGCGGGCCCAACTTCCATCATGGTCTCAGTCTTGTCGTATTCCAGGTCCTGTCTCTCCTCCTCCTCCTTCTGAGTGGAACTAGCCTGCCCATCACTCCTCCGCTGGGAGATCTGCCACACTGCCTTGGTGAAACCGCTGCTCACTCTACTGAAGCTCATCTGTTTAGGCAATAAAGCTCACAACACAGCAGAACTGTTGAAAGGGATAAAAGAACAGACCGATCAGTGATCCTCTCTGAACCTCCAACCAGGTCTGGTTGTGTGAGATAATGGGCAAAACTTGGCAGCTTTAAAGCTCTGCAAGCTGGTACACGTTCCTTGCATGGCCCATGTGCTGAACTTGGACGTTAATCGGTTTTAAAAAACATACACTGACTTGCTGGACCTACTTGCCAAGGTATGCAGTGTCAGGGCACATTTCCAAAAGTCATCCCAGGCTTCTGCCAGTCTAACTTAGCTGCAGCAGAGCTTTAATTTGCCTCGTCACCGATTGTTTTGTGACCTGCCCACATGCTGTAATTCAACCTTTCATATGTTGGCACAGTGTCTGAATTCCTGCTACTCAATGCCTGTCAGAATAACATTCAGCCTCGACACATAACAACTGCCGAGTGGGTGTGGATCGCTGACATATGTGAGGTTCTTCAAAACTTTGAGTACTGCACTAAGATGTTGAGCGCTGATGACGCTATTATCAGGGTAAACATCCCGCTATTCTGTCTATTAAAATGTTCACTGCAGAATCTCAAAGAGGAAGCTTTGAATGCTGAGCATGTGGCTTTGGAGCAAGATATTTCAGTGGCTGATACCATACAGCCCAGCCTCACAAAATATTCTTAGGCCACATTGGTTGATGACGAGGAACAGGAGGTGGAGGTGGAGGCAGAACAAGAGTTTTGGTCTGCGCTACAGAGGGGATTCCCAATCCCAGCTTCATGCCTGTCCAGCATGGATGGCCTAAAGAGGAGGAGAAGGATGCAATGCATTTTGAGGAGGAAAGGCTGGTTAGTGTTCTTCCTGGTGAGGGCACTGAAAGTTTGGCCCTTTGTAGTCTGCCACACTTGGCACAGTTCATGTCCTGATGCCTTTCCCAAGACCGTCTTGTGAAACACCTTTTTTCCAACATGAAATACTGACTGTGCACATGTTAGGCACCAGGATTCTCCCGCTGCATGGGATAGATCCCAAGCTTTGTCTGGTGCAGTGGTCTACCATTCTGGCTCAGCCACTGGGATGACTGCTCAGCACAGACTTCGGTCCCGGCGCCTTTCCCAGGCTCGTCGTGTAAGTGTAGTTACTGCTGCCCCTCCAGCTAAGCGTGTGGTGACTACTGGTTTACACGTCTGGACTTGTGCTCTGGAGCCTAAGTCCAGATTTCAACCAACAGAGCATGTCCATGATGTGGTGCATTCTCATTGGTGCTCGGACGTCAGCTGCTCTGGTGATGTAGCAGCTTCAGATTGGTCCACAGGTAAGGTCCTCTCTGGACATGAGCTTAACGTATAAAAGGCTCTCAATGGTGCACACATGTGCGCTAGTATCAACTTATGTTGATGTTTGTAAGAAATTTGCTACTGTGTGGTCTGTGTCAGCATGTGTTCAGGCTCAGCTGTAAGCCGTTAGAATTCTGGTACCTCTGGAGAGGAGTTTGTTTTTATGAATTCAGAGCTGGCATATTGAAACGCCCGCCAGAGCCGTGGGGTACTTGGTACAGGGTCCTGTACGGATGTGTCACGGTGACAGGGACCCGGTCCGCGGCCCAGGGAGCCCATGCAAAAGGGGTAAAGGACTTTAATGGGATTGTTGATTAAAGTTTGTTCATTAAGCCACCTATGGTATTCAGTCAGGGCTGACCGATGCTGCTTAAAGGGGTCCCCTGGGGTGATGTTATGGCAGTTGGGGTGGTTTGGCTTCCAACAGGTGAAGCTGGGTCCCCAGGGCTCCCGATGTAGTAGGGACAGATGGTAGATGGTGTATAAAGGAAAAGAACGCACAAGTTATAGTCTCTTTACCTCATTACTGTAGAATTCTGGCAGCCACAGTCCAGGGTACCGGATCACAGGTACTAGTATAATTCAGCCGGCATGGAAGCGAATCTGGAGTCACCCTAAACAGGTAGGGTTGGAAGCCTTCCTAGCGCTGTGTTGCAGTCCCTTGCTGCCTTAGGCCTCACACAAGGTCCTCATGTTCTCTCTGTCCCCCTTTAGGTAGGACACTACCTGCATGACAGGTAACTCGAGCCTTTTTACAGGGTCTCTCAGATGATGTCAGCTCTATCTGCTACTGTGTCTTTGGTTGTTAATGGTGGACAGGTGACTTGAAATCTAGCTGTCCTCCGGTTTCTGCTGTGTGGCATGAAGTTACCCCACAGAGCCTCGGTCTTCTGGCTACCGGAATTCTGCGCTTCAGCGTGGAGGAAGCTCAGTCGCAACTTCCCTCCAGCTCTTAACTTTTCTTTGCTCCTGTTACAGAACCCCCAGCACCAAGAATATGTTATGCAGTATATATTATGAAATGGAAGGAGGAACAGGAGCATATAGTAATAATGTAAAAAATCTTGCAGGGGTACTCCCCTTTATTGCCAGATTACAACCACCTTATTACTCTACGTGGGGGCGGTGGGTTGTGGGATGTGTTTCTCCCCCCCTTTTTTCATGTTCTGTCATGGTTTACAAGATTACGCTCATTGTGTGTCCTATACCCCTCTTTTAACTTTGTTATATTAATAAAGATTTTTTACATTATTACTATATGCTCCTGTTCCTCCTTCCATTTCATGTTTAGCGTTTGGAGCGATTATATAGAGTCTGGGTGACTACTACATATACTTGTTTAATTTTCTTTCCCAGATCTCTGATATTATGTACTCGGTATCTTGTTTGGCAGTATATATTATGTATAATAGGTTCCATGTGAAATGCATCAGTCCACAGGCTGCGCCCCTGGACAAGATATTCTCTTTCTGACCTCCCCCCACCTTTGTAATTCCCACAGTAAATAGCGGCAGGCTCCGGCCCCCTGCGGCTATTGTAATGTATGTCTGGCCTGCTGTGTTCCTATTGACCTGCCCTGTGTATCTGTGTTATATATTCTGTGTGCTGAAAATAAAGTGTGTTCTTTTAGACTGGAAATACGTGGGGTAGCAGTCAGCTTTTATATGCAAACCAAGGAATTCCAGCCAGCATCCTTCATTCAGAATCCAGCAAAACCAGCGTGGACCTCCTGAAACACGGGGTGGTACTGAAAGAGGTACCCCAGCTTGTTAGACCCCGTTACAGCTCCTTTTCCTCTTTCACGAGCTCCACTGCTTTTTCTGTCCTTTTCTCTCTCCCTCCCAGGAGCTGCAACACCTCACGTGGCTGCAAGGGTTCCACTCTGCTCTGACTTGGAACATGTTGCATGTGTGTGTGTACCACCTGTTAAAGGGATCCTCCTTGCTTCCAGGCATGGCATTACTCTCCCTGAAAGGAAAGCAATACCACTGTAACAACTGGTTACCTGGGGTGTTAAAGTATAGCCATTAGAATTCCGGAGAGGAGTTGTTTGAGTGCTGTTGCTGACTGTATGACCACTGTATGCTACCTGCTCTGTTAGTGAGCTTTGATCTTCTGTGAGGTTAACAGGGATCATGTCTAGAATCATATCTTTTGCTACTGTGTGTGAGTGGCACAGTTCTATTGCAGAGCATCTGCTCCTTTAACGTGTGCGAGTGACAGCTCTATTGCAGAGCATCTGCTTTGTTACTCTGTGCGAATGACACTACTGCATGTGCTATTCATTGAGTCATGTCTAACTCAGTGAAAGCTAGCAATCGCTCTCTGCGTTCTCTGCCTTAGCTCACATTAGCTGCAGTTCTACATCTCTGCATGTTGGACCACGGCTGGCGAACGCACTTTATTATTATATTTTATTTAGTGCGTTCCGCCAACACTAACAGTATACTAGTGCCAGGGTCTGGCTAGCAATGGTGGATGATCAGCATCTTCAGCGGTACGTCCAGCAGCTTAAGAGCAGGTTGACCACTCTTAAGTGGACGTCTTCAGCTGTGGATCTTGCCGCAATGGTAGCACAAGCAGCCACCAATGCCGCTACTATGGTAACTGCAGATCCTGTTTCTTCTGTGCCACGCTTTTCACTGCCCGAAAAGTTTTCCGGGGACAGCAAGGCTTGTAGAGGGTTTGTGAATCAGTGCTCAATCCACCTGGAGTTACTGGCTTCACGATTCTCAACAGAGCATGCCAAGGTGGGATCTACCTTTTTTGCAGACAACTAACATTTAGAATTTTGTACTATCAACCATCACTAATAGACGAGCTTCCAGATCAGGATAGACAAACTTTCAGAGACTTATTAGACTTATTAACTGAAAATGACAATACACAAGGTAGAAGAAGATTTAGTGGCAGACTGCCGTCTCAGGAAACTCCTAAATTTCCAATGTTTCCAGCCATTCAGATATTTTGAAACAACATGTTGAGATATAAAAAGACTTCAATTGGATAAGAACGGCCAAAATAATTTGACACAAGAGGAAAAACTAGCATTATCCAAGTTGAGAAACAATGATTCAATAGAAATCAAAGAAGCAGACAAAGGTGGAAACATTGTGTTGTGGCCTAAAGACATGTACTGCCAGGAAGCAAGACACCAACTGGACAATACCCAATATTATCAAAAATTACCAGCAGATCCGACATCAACTTTTAAGATGCAATTAGACACTTTTTTTGAGGGCTATCATTTCTGGGCTGGGGGGGTTATATGAGAAACCATGCTCCTATCTTGATCATTTCTTGCTGCCAATGGTGAAATCTCTGGACTCCTATGTATGAGACTCATCCCATCTTATAGAACTCTGTGAGACTTTGGAAGTGCCGGACAACGCAATCCTAGCAACCCTAGATGTGGAGGCCCTTTATACGAACATTGAACACAAATTAGGTATGACTACAACATCCTATTTTCTGAACAAACAATCTACAGGGGATAGGGCTCATGATATCTTTATCCTGGAGCTACTCAAATTTGCACTTTAGAAAAATTATTTTGTGTTTGACCAGACTTTTTACAAACAAGTCTCAGGCACGACCATGGGGGCAAAATGCGCACCTTCATACGCCAACCTCTTTATGGGGTGGTGGGAGGAGACTCATGTTCGAAAACTCAACAACTTCTCCACTCATGTGGTAAAATGATTGCGTTATATAGACAACATCATTATAATTTGGGCAGGGACATCTGAAGAACTATGTACTTTCATTGGAGAGCTCAACAATAATTGTTGGAACATTAAACTTACATTCTCTTTTTCCACTGTTTCAGTTGAGTTTCTGGATTTAAAACTGCTGATTGACCGGAATCAAGTTATTACCACATTATTTCGGAAACAGATGGCCTCAAACAACCTCTTGCATTTTAAGAGTTTCCACACAGCACATTTGAGAAAAGGCATTCCGAAATGACAATTCCTTAGACTCAGAAGAAACTGTAGTCATACAGAAGATTTTATTAAAGAGTCTCGCTAACTGACCAACAGATTCCATGAACGTGGATACCCCCAGAAAATCATTTCGGGAGCCTTTGATTTCTCAAAAGAAAAGACAAGAGAGGAGGCCTTGAAACCCCAGGTAAGACCCGTATCATTTAACAATCAATGGAATGATATATATTGCATTCTAAATGCCAATTGGGAGATCCTGAGGAGTGAGCCAAGACTAAGTCCTTTTTTTGGGGATCAGCCCAAGGTGGTGGCAAGAAGGGCAAAAAACCTAAAGGACTATCTATCCAATAGTCACTTTAGACACCCCACTGCAAAACTAAGGACAGGCCACTCCAACAAAGGATCTTTCCCCTGCGGCAATTGTTCAATCTGTCCACGGATGATTGCGAGTAGGGGTGTCTCAGTCCAACACTTCAATTGTCAATCACATAATGTGGTTTACGCGCTGATCTGTGGCTGTGACAAAATTTATGTAGTACAAACAACGCAGGAGCTGCGACATAGAACTCAACAGCATCTATCAAATATAGCCACGGCTAGATCTGACAGATCCAAAGGTAAAGTGATCACCTCAGTGGCATCACACTTTCAAGAGGCTAATGCTGGTTCAGGGGATTCTCTTAAAGTAATGGGTTTGGAAGGGGTCAATATAAATATAAGAGGAGGGGATGTAACAGAGGAGCTTCTCCGTCGAGAGGCCAGATGGATATATGAATTGGGTAACCTCGCACCAGATGGCCTCAATGAGGAACTGCTATATTCTGTTTTTTCTAAAAAGAATTAACTCTTTTAGTGGCCATCCCACATCTGTATATAGGGGGGGCCTGGACATTGTTTCAATGCATGTTTTCATGCATCTTTTCTCCCCATTTTTTTCAGTTCCACTATTACAGTGAACGTTGGGGCTTGACCCCTGAAAATAGAGACTCTAAAAACTTCTTCTAACCATTTGTATTGGATACAGTACAGATTTTTTTTTTTTCAGATCAACCTATTTTGGGTTGGGATAGGACCCAAATGCATTGGGTCTTATGTATAACAATCCGGGCTGCCCTAACAATTTTGTTTTTTGCTTGTTTGTAAATTAATCCATGGTATTATACCAATGTAAGATATGGGGGCCTATCAATTGTAGACAAACGCTGTGGTTATACATACAACCGCATAGGATAACAAAAAACTAAGAGTTCCAACAAATTTCTATTGCCAAATGTGTCTAACGTATGGGCCTTTAATGTGAATACACGCCGGGGTGTCTTAATCATTGCCCGGACTATTTGGTGCTATCTCCATACAAGTTAAATGGATATTTGACTTTGAAACATGAAATGCGCAGGTGCAAACTGCCCATATGACGTATCACTACCTAGCATACACAATGCGCAAGCGCATGTTAACAAGAGCCCGAGCACTTGACGCGCAAGCGCATATGGATCAGGAGAACTAAAAAACATACAATACGCACAGGCGCATTGTGCTATAAGACCTCAGCACTTCATTTCCGGGTCATGGCCAGACACGCTGGCGATGCCGGCTGAGACAGCTTCCTGCAGCTCAATAATTGGTAATGTAATCAAGATACTTTAAATAGATGGGAGTATTCACACTAGGTACACTCACCTTGAGAAAGACACCTTGTGTGTCGGAACGCGTGGGTCCTTTACTCTTCCATATCCTGGCTGCCCTGCTGCTTATGGGACCAGGGGGTGACATTAGTGGACCAGTGGACTGGCTAGGGTGAAGTATTCAGCACTCTTAAATACTGGTTATCCATCTGTGAACTTTGTCAAATCATACATATCAATGACATATGGTGCCATTTTTCTGGCACAGGTATTTTTGTAGACCAAGTCCAGACCATTCACTGCCTACACATTGTGTGCACATTTATTGCATATACTGTTTGTACTGTTGCCATCTTATGGGCTTTATATATTGTATGCAAATCATTGGCTGTGTGCACTTTGTGTACATATTTGTTGTATATATTGTTCACAATATCGCCACCATATGGGCCCTATATATTGAATCTATTTCACAGGTCAACAAAAAAAAATTTATTTTCTGGTGTCCAAAATATTTTAATGAATTTGGGGTATTTTTGGGGTGCTGATTCTGAATATGCTATCAGTTTTGCCAGATTGGCTCAAGTTTTTGAGATTTTTGGTATCTTATTTATAGCACTTGTTGGTAAATGCGACGCATCATCTCATTAATTTCTTTGGATTAGTACTTGAACTGAGCAGTTCTCAATATAGTTTTGTGTTAATTAGTGTTCTAAAAGTTTGTTCATAGCTTGATTTTTGCACTAACTTTATGTTGTTGTCTGTTTTCCAGTGAAAAGCATGAACTCATCAAGAAGAAGTTGTCTTAACGATCCAGACTCATTCTGTTACATTTGTGGTGAATACACACTGCCAAAACATAGAAGAAACATAACAGACTTTGTAAAAAAAGTGTATTTTGCCTATTTTGGGGTTATGCTTGGGGACCAAGACAAGTTTTGGGCACCACACATAGTGTGCAAAGCATGTATCGAATTATTACGAAAATGGAGCAAAGGACAAAGAAAAAGCTTCAAATTTGGTGTTCCAATGGTGTGGAGAGAGCAAAAAAATCATCATGATGACTGTTATTTCTGTGCAGTGCAAGTGCAAGGATTCAATAAGCATAAGAAACGAAAATGGGAGTATCCTAACATGGAATCTGCAAGAAGGCCTGTCCCTCATTGTGAAGATGTGCCTGTACCTGTGTTTACCATGTTACCTGACCTTCCCCCACTTGATGATGATGAAATGCAGGGTATGGAGCTAAACATCAGTTCTGGAAGTGAACTAGAATATGAAGGAAGTTTCAGAACACCTACGCAATTTACCCAAGGAGAGCTCAACGATCTAATAAGAGACCTCAACCTCTCAAAAAGTGCATCCGAACTTTTAGCTTCAAGGCTAAGTGAAAAAAATTGTCTGACGCCTGGAACTAAAATTACATCTTACCGGACCAGAGAAGAAGCACTTCTTCAATTTTTCTGTGAAGATGACCTACTTGTATATTGTAAGGATATTCCTGGCCTAATGCTGCAAATGGGTTTACAAGTATATCGTCCTGAAGACTGGAGGCTTTTCATAGATAGTTCTAAAAGGAGTTTGAAATGTGTTTTGTTGAACAATGGCAATCAGTGTGCATCTCTTCCAGTGGCTCACTCAACTAAACTTGCAGAACAATACAAAAATGTCAAAATGGTCTTGGAGAAACTGTGCTACCATGAACATTCGTGGCTGATATGTGTTGATTTAAAAATGGTCAACTTTTTACTTGGACAGCAAAGTGGATACACAAAGTATCCTTGCTTCATCTGCATGTGGGATAGTAGAGCAAAACATCAGCACTGGGAGAAACTGAATTGGCCTTCAAGGGATACCTTGACAGTAGGAGCATCAAACATAGTGAACGAACCTTTGGTGGACAGGGAAAAAATCATTCTACCACCACTTCACATAAAGTTAGGATTAATGAAGCAGTTCGTCAAGGCATTAGACAAAGATGGTAATTGCTTCATGTACATCTGCAGATCTTTCCCTGGTCTTAGTAGCGAAAAACTGAAGGCAGGAATCTTTGATGGTCCTCAAATTCGGAAACTCATTAAAGATTCAAATTTTCCTAAGGAAATGAATGACATTGAAGCTGCTGCATGGTGTAGTTTTGTGTTGGTAGTGAAGAACTTCTTGGGAAATCAAAAGGCAGACAATTATGAAGAACTGGTACAAAACATGCTATTGAGATTTAGAAATCTGGGTGTACACATGAGCATTAAATTGCATTATCTTCACAGTCACTTGGACAGATTTCCAGAAAACCTTGGAGATTTTAGCGAAGAACAAGGGGAGAGATTTCATCAGGATATTATGGTGATGGAGGAAAGGTACCAAGGCAGATGGGACAGACATATGATGGCTGATTACTGCTGGAATCTACAGCGTGACTGCCCGAATAGCTCACATAGAAGAAAATCATATAAAAAGCGCTTTTCCAGCGATTAAATGTCTCCTATCTTTCATGTCTTGTTCATTTTTGAAGATTACTTTCTAAAACTAGTTAAAATAAACTAAAATCAACATTTACTTTGTTAAATTTATTGTATTCATGACAATATCAATAAAGTTAATGCGCGTGTAGCAAATTACGTATTTTTTTTACACATTTTACGAAAAATCTCAAAAACTTGAGCCAATCTGGCAAAACTGATGACATATTCAGAATCAGCACCCCAAAGTTACCCTAAATTCGATGAAATATCTTTGGCACCAAAAATGCTGTTGACCAGTGTTTGATAAGATGTTATATGCAGCATTTATATATTAAAGTGCTCTGGTGCAAAAATTATTATAGCCAGGATAGATGTTTTTAACTGTGTGTAGTATCTTTTGTGTGAAAAAAAACTTTTTGTATTTTTGCTTAAATCTTTGTGGTGTTCTCACCCTTATTTGCATGTACTTTTCTTTTTTAAATTCAAGGCATATTTCTTACATGCATGGTAGTGAACCCACGGGACCTTTTCAATATTGTGTGATGGTGCCCACTTAAAAAATAAATTTTTAAGGTGGGATTTATAATTTCACTTTTGTCAGGCAGGGTGTTGGAGTGGGCTGCGCCATTAAGGGAACGAGAAGATAACCTGATCCTTAGCGCCTCTCGTTTTCTGGGTGCCCTGAAAACTATTACCGATAGTTGCTAGTGTGCAGGTGTGGCTGATGCCATTTTCAAACTGATTTCTTTTTTTAAGGAATATCAGGAGAACGGCAAAAAAATTACTTATAAACACATTACATATGCGATCAGGCTTCAGCGTAGGCGCCGCCGCCGATGCAGCCTGAAGAAGGTTTTTTTTCCAAGATGCATAATATTCATTATGTAAACTAGGGGGCAGGTGACTGAGGGATCAGTGACCTGTCAAAAGCCATACACATGAATATCTAAGCAGAGCAGCACGACTTCCCTCCCGGCTTGCCCCGAAGCATGATCATATCATTAACTAAAAACTGAAAATAATGATTAAACAACAATCACTAGATGGATTTCATCCACCAAAGTATCAGTATAATTGCGCCAACCTGAAACTGTCTGTAGGTTCCTGGGCACAATCCTGCTGACAGGTTCCCAGCTGTGCAAAGAAACCATCACTCTATCTCCTTCACTCTCACAACCGGATGATGTGTCAAACAATATTGATTAAGGAGATGTCCTCACAATAGGCTATCAATGTATGAGCTGGAAAAACCTAATAATATGAGTTTCAGGAAAGCTGTAAATATTGTAGACTAGTGAAAAACAATAGTCACTGGAGATGGGCAAAATATTCACAGGACCCTGGCCCAGTGGTCATGTCAGTAGCAGCAGGCATTCCTCACACCTCTTCTGATTAGTAGGCCTGACAGAATATCATGCATGCATCACACCTTTATGATAATATCAAGCCAGAGAGCCCAATCAGAAGAAGAACAAGGGTTAGTGTTAGGTAGGAGGAGACTTACAGGGCTGTGATCTGACGGACATAGGCTACCAACATAGCCACTCTAATTATTATCTTTACTTTCTCCGAGCAATCCAGCACTAATGCTTTGGGTCCTCCTAGTGTTTATTTGCAAGTGGTTAGACTATGACTAATACAGCCTATAAATGGGAGCAGTCATATGCTGTATTACTACATTATGTTTCCCATCAATGTGGGTGCTACCAGTAATACGCTATCTGTTCACATGTTGCTTATGAACAAAAACCAGGAGGATAACCAATGCACCAGACCTTAATCATAGACGGAAAGAAGAGATGAGTGTTGTCTATTTTGTTAAGTTTCTATCATTTGCAAAACAAACCTTTTTTTTTACAGCTATTTTTTACGTAAAATTTCGAAAACACAATTAAGCTTTTGCCAGATCTACAAAAGTATTTTATTATTATTATGATGGGTTTTTTGGAACTCGACTATAGATTAGTATAGAAACTGTATTTAATTACATAATATTGGCTTAACAACTCTACTTCAGCAGAATTCAGATCAATAATATATACTTTATACAATCCAATATTAGCTTGCTTCATATATAAAGTAACACTTTTTGAATTTCTTCCTAAAGATTATTATTCGGTCTCTGGTGTACCCTATGTGCTGGCATTTACAATTTATTTGAGCTATTAGGTTTTCAATCTACCTGTATATTTTAGCTGATCTCCATCATTTATATTTGTCACACTCGTTTTGTCTAAACACCGCTGTCCTATCTTTTTTTTCTCAACTTCCCAATTATGTGTGCCCTGCAAGGTCTAGAAAGAAATTGGTGCGTCAGCGTGTAGTTTTAATGAGTTATTAACTTATAATATAAATTTGCTCAGGAGTTTGTCAGGTTTGTTGTTTTTCCTCTCTCTTCCACTTCTTAAAAATATGCACACATTTGAGTTATGACTTTCCTACAGGAACTAACAGCTGTATGTGCAAATCATGCATATAAATCAATTACAGAGGCCTATGTTCTATAAATGCGCCCATTAATTAAGCAATGTCAGATGCTATGAACCGTGAAGTTCATTACATCTTTAGCATTCAAGCCACAGCTTATTTGAAGAAGGAGCAGGGAGTTTACCTTCTTGTTAATGAAATTAGCTGTGGCTTTTGGTGACATTCATGGTGTCTCTTCTAATTCAGTCTTTAAATGTTTGTATGTTAAATAATTTCTGCGTAAAGTTGAAAATACTAAAATGTAATTACTAGTAAGTAGTAACTCATTCAACAACTTATTACATCGGCAGTCAGATTTTTAGTATTTCCTGTAAAATGTTCTCCAAAAAGAGTGCATTTTATGGGCTGAGAACTGGAGAGGCATAAATGATGTTAAATTTGCACTGGATGACTGCAGTTTTTGATGATCGCGGTTCTGTGATTTATGACGGTAACATTTTCCAATCATTATATGACTGCATTTTAGTATTGTGACAGGATTTACATATGCAAGTATGCCAGCAAATTAACTACTGACGACTGCTGTAATGTTTGACTAGTTAAAGGAACCTGAGACATAAGTAAGCTGCATTGTACTATTTCAAATATTGTATTTCAAAAACCAGAAAATAACTTGTTAGAAATAATTACTATAAGGCCCAAATAAGAAACAAATGAAAATCTGTAAACTTTAGTTTTGCAAGCCATTTTCATGCATTCATTTTACTGTTTAAGTTCCTAAAAGGCCAATAAAACATTTTTTTCTAACACTCAAAATACAGCGTATGTAGGCAAAAAGAGAGCGAGAGTTATTCTGAGTTTATCTCACTGGCACTTTTTATAGTGATAACAGTTTAGTTTGGCTTGATGACCAACAATGTACTATGCATACGATTTTGAATAATTTTTTTAGCATTTTTTTTATCTGTATATACAGGTGAAAAACTTAGGCCCAAGTAAATAGCTAGAATGAGGAGAAGAGAAGCATTGAGCTTGATACACATCGTTGTCATGTCATAATATTTTCTGTAATTTGCAAGAAAAATTTAAACTAAATTATTTTGTCCACAACTGTATGCATAATTTGCTTAAGAACCTCCACAGATAAGGTCACGCAATCATATGTATGCTATTCCTCTAACTGTTAAAGGACCTCTTTAAATTAGGTCATATGACAATATTCGTGAAGGTTCTGATGTTAAACTTCAGAGTATCTGCTGCTATGTGAGCTTGTGTGTTATGGTTTCAGGTCTGTGTAAGGTGCATAAGTATCTACAATTGCCTAGATAAAGAGCTGTACACAGAACCCCCCCTCCCCAGGATGAAGCAAATGGTAAATGCGCGTCGGGGCTCCGTGCTGCATCCACAGTTCATGTTTTACTCATCTCCATAAGTTTCCCTTCCTTTTTGCACCATCTGCTTAACCTGCATATTGCATTATTACCAGTTCTTTATCTAGGCAATTTTAGTTACTTATGCACATAGCATCTTGGCAATAATAGTAATAAGGATTAACTAATATCTTTAATTTGTAAGCACAGCCTTATCACTGATTCCCTAGCCGGGGTATTTTACCCATATTGAGACATGCTTGGGATATATAACAACCAGCTTTATTGCCTCCATGTGAGCACCATCCTTGTTATATAGCAACTTAAACTCTGGTATCTAATTTATTGAGCACTTTAGCACTTTGGTTGATCCTTTCACATAGATTCTGCAGTGTCAACTTTTGTCTAACCTCATTATCTGCTCTCAAACTAGTTATATTGAGCACATGGCACTTTGGAAGCAATAACCAGTTACTATTTTGCACTTTGCATTGTTAATCTGTGTCTAGTCATTTTGTATGATCACTGAAGCAGGCCAGTGCTAATGCATGCAAGGTAGGGAATTTTACATACTCAAGGCTGTTTAGGAGATAGACATTGGTAATTTACATTTGATTATTGGTTATTTAACCACTACATACAATTATTCTCTTCCCCTAGAAAAACCCGGGATATTTACAATAATTTATGTGATTTATTCATTAACAGATTGAATATTGTTCATGTTGAATACATCATTTATACAGTATTCTTTCAGTGCTTGCAGCCTTTTTTGTGTCTGTATCCCCTTCTTTTAATATGTATTGTACTGTATGTTTAATAAAATATGTTTAGTTTATTCTATATTTTGTCATTTGCTTCCGCTTGTAGGATAGGTTAAAAAAAAACTGGAGTATTTGATAACTAAATGTTACAAATAAAATTACATTTCTACCCTCAAAAACCATTGTTTCCTTTGGCTATGTGAATGGATTTCTTTTCATAAATTGCATTTTGCTTATATGGAAAGGATGAACCATTCTTGTGGCAGAAAACATTCTGTCTGGGTATATTTGATTTATATATACCATCGTACGGACAATCGTATGCTTAATTACAGCAGGGTTATACTTATATGTTATACAGCAATATGTCCACTTGTACACTCTATGGCTCCTCCACTAACAGTTCTGTCAGTTTTGACAATTGTTCAGCCAAAAAACATGGTATAGCCCCAATGAACCTCATTGTTTGTTTTATAGGATGTGAACTGATTTTTAGATTTTTATGTGGTTATATGGGGTTGACAATGTATGGCAAACATATTTTTTAAATGTCATACTAGTCCTTTAAATTTAAGTGGGAGAAATATAAAGGTTTCTTGTGACTTGCCATATTTACGGTATTCTTGAATCTTGGTAAATCTTTTGAATGATCCTTATCAAGGCTTCCTATTCCATGTTCCATTTATCTTCAAGTGTCTTGAGAGTTTACAGTAAATGTTATATTTAGCCTTAGAGCTAATTGTTAGTGTATATCCCTAGTGTACTGTTCTAGGATTAATTATTTCATGGCATATTCTTAATTAAAGGATGGTTTTTGTCTAGTATTGCATATATTATATGTCAAAAGGTATCCCTATTGTACTTTATTCTATATATATATATATATATATATATATGTATATGTGTATATATATATATATATATCTTTATTGATTAGCAAATGTTTGGAATAGATATATTCATTACAATATTTGCCAAATTGAATGCAGTGATATTTCTTATATAAGTAAAAAATTAGTTTTGTCATTAGTTGTGCACTATTTATACTGCCTATTTTTACATGTGGGATTTCTGCCATTTCTGTGTTCGAGATTGAAGGACTTCCCTAACTTTGTCTTCCTATTCTCTTTCAGCAATAGGAGATCTCACATAATTGGTACATATGGACAATTTTTGGATCACGGAGGATTTTTCACAAAAGGAAATAGTTTAGTAGCACGGCGTACTATGTTTAAAAGAATATGGATTTTGAGCGTGCAAATTTTCTTCATGTTGCTGATGATTAGAATCCAAAATATTTATATTAGTTGAGTAATTCCAGGAGAGAGACAGTAATTTATTGAAAAAACCTTCTTTTATTGACCATAATTGCATAAATAGGACTGTAGGTCAAGGTCCCATTGAGCCTTGCACAAGTTTCCGAAGTTTTACCTTCTTATGTCTCACATATATTAGTTGATATAGGAAAGACATATATCTTGGTACCGTGTTAGCCAGTAGATAGAAAAATATTTAGACATGAGAGTTCTCAGTGGTTGATACCTTTTAATGGCTAACTGAAAAGATGGTAGGAAATTGCAAGCTTTCAAGACTACACAGGCCTCTTCGGTGTCTTTGCCTGATGAAGAGACCTGCGGAGTCTCGAAAGCTTGCAATTTGCTACCATCTTTTCAGTTAACCATCAAACAATGAGGACTCTCAATTCTAAATATTTTTATATATTAGTTGAGTGATGCTTATAGTTTGATGTACATCTAATGTAACGTCTATGTACATCTTTTATCTAAACACAACTAAAACTCTTTTTATTAAGTTCTGAACATTCAGGTTACATTTACCTGACTGCTAAGGTCTACCTTTGTCTTCCCTTAAAGCAGAGCTGAGACGACAATTCAAATATGCTGTAAAATCCTGTACAAAGAGATCCTGTGGGTGGACATATTGCAGATAAAGATACATCCTTTCTGTATTGCTGTACAGACAGCACACCAAAGTATATATGCTTTAAGGCTAATACTACACTAACATACACAGCAAAGCTGAATAGTGAGCTACAGAAACACGCAGCAAAGCCGATGAGTGAGCTACAAAAAAGGAAGTGTCACTCTATTGTGTTTGTAGTGTTTTTTTATGTAAAGTTTGGCAATATATATTTTGCCATTATAGATAAATGTTGATTTTTTTCTTGTTAAATGACACTGGTTTCTAAAAATCTGGGATGGAAATTATTTCTGATTTTGCCCTTTGCAGAAGAGCAGAGCAGCTCCTCCACTTGTACCTGCACTGTACTGTACATTTATTGGATCAAGTTAGATGAACCCATGGACTGCGCTGCTGGAGTAAATCAATTCTTCCACAGTGGTGATGAGAATAATATTTTTATTCACCTGGTATTTATGTCACCTGGCATTAAATATGTCGTGTAAGCCCCGAAACTATATGGCAAATGGTATCTGCAGTGGACAGTACAATAAATTGTATGCCTTAACACTAGAACTACTGATGGAGTCATTTTGACTCCTTTCGTTTTTTATTTCTCTTCTGTGACTACATTTTTCAGAATTCCGGCTTGAAACTCGGTGACTTTTCCTCAAATATGATGTGAAAAAAGATTTTGCGAGAATAAATAATTTTGGTAAAAAATTTGCGCGTTTTTTTCAAAATTTACCAAGAACTACTGAAGGGAGTCATTTTGACTCCCTACTATATTTTGAGGTCCTTTTGTCACTAAATGTTGCTATAAAGTTTTGTGCATAATTTTTTCACTCTGTCTTATTTACCCTGATGTTCATATAGATGTAGTTCAATTTACATGTCAACTTTTCACATTTTCCTTGTGTTTTACCTGCTTGTATTACTGTGTAATGCTGAACAAAATAGCTTGTTTACTCTAGGCTCTTATCTTATGCTAATGAAGAGTGGTGTTTTTCTAAGGTCCTAGCAGGAGACAGTATTCTGGATAGTAACTTTACTTTCAGTTCAGCTGAAGAGACAAAGAGAACAGACGCAGACATACGAGCTCTGAAGACTCATACAGGTATGAATTGTTATGAAATAGTTTAGCTGTCTGTCAACTGATTCAGCCCACCTACTTTTGAAGGTGGCAGAACAGTTATTATTTCTTTTAGTTTTCATTTCTATTTTTCAGCAGGGAACTATATAGAATTATGGAATTTGTGAGGAATATGGAGAGAAGACGTTTGATAAAGCCTCAGGATATTCTGGCTACTTTGCAATCCATACCGGAGGATGAATCGGAATCCGAATTGCAGGAACATGTATTTGATTCTGACAGTGATGAAGATTTCATTCCTCAGAACATATCAAGTGAATCTGAAGACTCAGAAGGAACAAATCCAGAAGGTAAGTAGTTATGTGTATTTATTTGTTCTTCCACACACTGAGTTAGGGCCTGTGCACACTAGCAGAATTCTGGCTGAATAGCCATCTGGATATTCTTGCCGCAATACAGGCCGTACCTGCCCGCTCATGCCTGAAGCTCCGCTCCGAACCCCGGGCTGGAGCCGCTGTCAGGGACAGAGCAGCGCTTGCTTACGCGCGAGCACGGCTCCGTCCCAGACAGCGGCTCCAGCCCGGGGTTCGGAGCGGAGCTTCAGGTATGAAACTCCGCTCTGTACCTGAGCGGGCAGGTACGGGCCGGATTGTGGTGAGAATATCCGGTCGGATATTCCGCCGCTAATCCAGCCAGTGTGCATGGACCCTTACAAAACAAAATTTCTAAATATTCATCAACTTTTTTCCAGATATTCCAAGCACATCAACTGGGGATCGGGCTCATGCAGTTATGTTGCCTCGTGACCATCCTCCTGGTCGTGGACAGAAAAAATCAGCAAAACGTCCCAGAAATGAAAGAACAACAGATAACGATGGCGGCGAAGGTAATGCAACAACAAACACCAGAGAAGGCGAATCTGAAGGAATACTAGTTTCAGCGGATGGTATTCAATGGAAACCTGTTGAAATTGGACAACACTTGCCTGGTAGGCGTGACAGACAAAATATTCTTCGAGAAGCACCTGGCCCTACAAGATACGCCAGAAGAAATATCATTATCGATAGTCCTTTGAGCGCATGGCGTTTATTTTTTGATTCATATATATTGACACATATAAAGAACTGTACGCTTGCAGAAGCATGCAGGAACAATAATTTACAGTTTACTCTATCTGATGAGGAGCTAGATGCATTCAATGCGATATTCTATGCTCGTGGAATATCTGGCACGAACCGTCACTCGATTAGCAGTATTTGGTGTAATGACTGGGGAATACCGTTTTGCAAAGCGACAATGTCTAGGGACCGCTTTGTTGAAATTATGAGGTTTCTCAGATTTGATGAGAAATCTACTCGATCGGAGAGACTGCAAACGGACAAGTTTGCTCTATTTTCTACTGTGTGGGACAGGTTTATTGAAAATTGTATTGCGTGTTACAAACCTGGCCCATACATAACGGTGGATGAGCAACTTTTCCCAAGCAAAACTAGGTGTCCATTCACGCAGTACATGCCTTCCAAACCAGATAAATATGGCCACAAATATTGGCTAGCTGTTGATAAGGAGATCAAATATCTGGCAAATGGCTTCCCTTATCTAGGCAAAGATGACACACGCCGTGCTGAGGACCGTTTAGCTGACCATGTGGTAATGAAGTTATTGGACCCGTTTTTGAAAAAAGGTCGCAATGTTACAACCGATAATTATTTTACTTCATTAAAATTAGCTAAACAGCTAAAAAGCAAAGGAACAACCATCGTGGGAACACTGAATAAGATAAGGCGAGAAGTGCCTAAAGAAATAAAATCCATGAAAGAGGAATTGTACAACACTAAAGTGTTTAGAAATGAAGACAATTTTACATTTACAGTATATCAAGGAAAGCCCAACAAAAATGTTGTCATTTTGAGTTCCGTCCATCCAGATGTTGTTGTTGCGTCTGATTCCCCCCAAAAAACTCCAGAAACGGTAAAGTTTTACAATGAAACAAAATATGGAGTAGATGTAGTGGATCAGATGGCACGAAAATATACCACACGAACATCCACAAGGAGATGGCCTGTTCATGCATTTGAAAATGCCTTAGACTTTGCGGGTATAAATGCATGTATAATATTCAAGGAGATTACCCACCAAAAAATGTCACGCAAGGCATTTTTGCAAACGCTTGTGAGAGAGTTGAGTGGTCCTTATGTCACAGATAGGGAAAAGGGTTCCACGTCCCAAGTTTCTACATGTTCAGAAGTGATGGTTCAAACAAAATTTTGCCAGATCAAAGAAAATTGCAAGAAAAATAGATCTGTCGGCAATTGTAAGACTTGTGGTAAGTCTTTGTGTGGGCAATGTACTGCCATAAATCAAAGGCAATGCCTAAAATGCGAAACACCAAATGTTTAGAAGGTGAATTCTGCGCCATATTTTCATTTTTATGCTCCTCCACCTACATTTTCTCTGCTTTTTGTTCTTCAGTTGTTGTTTATATGTGTGCACTTCTATGTGTAAACGTCTATTATAATTATTGTTATTTTCTGTAGAAAAATAAGAAAAGCAGAAAAAAAACAATCAAAAGCATTACTGTTGGAGCTCACAATAATAATACATTACAAAAAATATAATTATTAATAAATAACCACAAATGAAACTCTAAAAATAAACGAAAACAAGCAAGGAGTCAAAATGACTCCTTTCAGTAGTTCTAGGCGGGGTCACGAGTCCAGTAGTCCTAGTGTTAATGGACAGAATATAATGTATGTTTGCAGGGGACATTAAAGAGATACAGTAGATCATATATATATATATATATATATATATATATATATATACAGTTAAGACCAGAAATATTTGGACAGTGACACGTTTTGTCATTTTAGCGGTTTACCAAAACATATTGCGCAATCAATATAGGCCTAAAGTGCAGACTCTTAAATTTAATTTGAAGGAATTCACATTGTACTTTCAGTAAGAGTTTAGGAATTACAGCTTTTCAATACGTAGCTGCCTCTTTTTCAAAGGACCAAAGGTAACTGGTCAATTATCTCAACAGCTCTTTATTGGACTGCATGGGCTTTTCCCTCCTTAATCCATTATCAAAAATGCAGGTAAAATGTCTACCAAAACGAGAAGATTTCATGAAAACAAATACAAAGTGTTCACCATCAGGTGCAAACCATTAATCCACCTTTAAAATAGAAAGGCCATATTAGACTTTGCCAAAAAAAAAATCTAAAGGACAAAGCCTAGTTCTGGAAAAGCATTCTTTGGGCAGATGAAAGTCAGATCAACCTGTTCCAAAATCATGGAAAGAAGAAAGTATGGAGAAGGCTTGGATCGGTTCATGAACCAAAGCACACCACATTTTCTGTAAAATATGGTGGAGGCAGTGTGATGGCATGGGCATGTACAGTATAGCTTGCAATGGCACTGGGTCACTACTATTTATTGATTATGTGACTGAAAACAGAAGCAGCCGGGTGAATTCCGAGGTGTACAGGGCGATATTTTCTTCTCAGGTTCAACCAAATGTAGCTAGGTGGCTTAGGCGGTGGACAATTGTTAGGACTGGCGGAACGCACCAAGACAGATGGTATAGATGCGTTCGCAGTCCGGGGTCCACCGTGCAGGTGAAAACCTGCTGCTAGCAATTAGCAGACTATATGGCGGTACACTAGAGTATACACGCGTGGGTTAACCTCACCCAGCGTGAAAGAAGCAATCCTGTTAAGGCACAGGACCGCGGTACCGCACCTAAAGCGCGAGCAAGTAGTCAGCGAACTCAACCCCAACTGGGATTGAAGTCCGATTAGACCCTTGCTAGCGCAACACCGTAACTGGGTGTGAAATGAAACAGAAGAGCATGCAGTGCCGCACTGACGAACGCCACTAACCACCACAGAGGAAGTGCACGGCGCCGTACTGGCGGTCACAGCAACTGGACGCTATAATGTGTGACTAGTGCTGTAGGATAAGTCGGGCTCTAGGTAGCAGCCATACACCTTCCGCGAACAGTCATACTATAGGGTAGGGGTATCCAAGGACGACTTGCACTCACAACATAAACACATTAGCAATTGTTTGACAATACTAGCGCATGGCCGTGCGGTCATGCGCAGTTTATATAGCAGCAGCACAGGAAGTGGCCACAGCACTTTTGCCCTTCTAGGACCTGCCAAGAGGACCAATGGAATGTGCTGCAGAGCCTGAGCACATGACCCTCAATCTCCAACGGGAGACCTTACGCTGGGCATGCTCAGTACGTGCAGACAAGGACTTAGTCCCAGAGAAGTCCGCTCGCTGCTGACCAGCACAGACTTTAATAGCAGAGACTGGAGAAGCAGCAGTAACTCTCAGAACAGAGTGAGAATGAGCAAGACGCTGAGACCGACGTCCTTGCTGAGCAGACTCCACTGCGGCTGGACAAGAATGGGAGACCGCAGCGGAGGTGGCTCGAGATTCCCCCTGTGCAGAAGCGGGAACTCGACCCCTAACAATACCCCCCTCCTAGGGCCCCCCCCTCCTTGGGCCTCGCTACGTTCGAAGGCAGCAATGAGCTGCGGAGCCCGAATGTGCTCAGCAGGCTCCCAGGACCTATCCTCAGGGCCGTAACCCTTCCAGTCCACCCAAAAAAATTTTTTGCCACGTACCACCTTGCACCCCAAGATAGCGTTCACCTCGAAATCGTCCGTAGACGAACCCGATGTCCCGGCAGATGACTCAGAAAACCGAGTCATGTATACGGGCTTAAGGAGGGACACATGAAAGGTGTCGGTGATACCAAGGCGTGGAGGAAGGGCCAGACGGTAGACCACAGGATTAACCTGTTCGAGGACCTTGAAGGGACCCAAGTAGCGAGGAGCAAATTTAGTGGACTCAACTCGCAGCCTGATGTTACGGGAGGAGAGCCACACCAAGTCGCCAGGAGCAAAGGACGGGACGGGGCGGGGCGCCGATGAGCATCGGCGGAGGACCTCATTCTCTCCTTAGAGGCCCGAATGGCATCCTGAGTGCGGTCCCAAATATCCCGTGCCTCCACAGCCCAGTCTGCCACCCTGGAGTCTGCGGAAGACACGGGCATAGGCACAGGTACCCGTGGATGCTGACCATAGTTGAGGAGGAATGGGGTTTGTCCAGTGGATTCGGCTATGGCGTTGTTCAGCGCAAACTCTGCCCATGATAGCAAGGATGCCCAGTCATCCTGCCTGGCTGAAACAAAATGTCGCAGGTATGTGACCAAGGTCTGGTTGGCCCTCTCTACCAACCCATTCGTCTCGGGATGATAAGCGGAAGAGAGATTCAACTCAATACTGAGAAGACGACACAGCTCTCTCCAGAACCGAGACGCAAACTGGGGACCCCGGTCACTGACAATTTTGTCAGGCATACCATGTAGGCGGAAGATGTGCTTAATGAACAATGCAGCCAAGGCCCGTGCAGAAGGTAAACGTGGTAGCGGCACCAAATGCACCATTTTCGAGAAATGATCGGTGATGACCCAAATGATGGTACAGCCGCGAGACTTGGGCAAACCCACGACAAAGTCCATCCCGACCATCTCCCAGGGCCTATCTGCCACCGGCAAGGGATAGAGCAACCCAGCTGGCCTTTGACGCAGAGATTTATTTTTGGCGCAGGAGACACACGCCAGAATATAATCCCTGACATCCCGGACCATATGCGGCCACCAGTACGTCCTCGCCAGTAGCTCAGATGTCCTCTTTGTCCCAAAGTGTCCACCCACTCTGGACGAATGAGCCCAAGAGAGAACCTCCGGTCGCAAATTAATGGGCACAAAAGTCTTGCCCGGAGGCACAGACTCAAGCGAAACCGGTGCTACGGTTCTCAGGCTTTCAGAGGGAACAATAAGCCGAGGCTCCTCTTCCTCCTCTTCAGTTGACATAAGGGAGCGAGAGAGAGCATCAGCACGAATATTCTTCTCCCCGGCGAGAAAATGAAGAGAAAAGTGGAACCGGGAAAAGAACAAGGACCATCTGGCTTGGCGAGAATTTAGCCGCTGGGCTGTCTGTAAGTAGACCAAATTTTTGTGGTCAGTGTAAACCTGGAAGGGAAACCGCGCACCTTCCAGAAGATGTCTCCACTCTGAAAAGGCCAACTTCATTGCTAGCAGCTCCCTGTCCCCGATGGAGTAGTTTCTCTCCGCTGGCGAGAAAGTCTTAGAGAAGAAGAAGCATGGATGCTTCTGACCTTGAGCATCCTTCTGGTAGAGGACTGCTCCAGCACCAACGGACGAGGCATCCACCTCCATTAGGAATGGCTTATCCACATCGGGACGATGTAAGATGGGAGTGCTAGCAAAGTGGGACTTAATAGAAGTGAAGGCCTTGGAGACCTCTTCTGACCACAATTTAGGATTCGCTCCCTTCTTGGTGAGGGCTACCAAGGGAGCTACCAAAGTTGAGAAGTGGGGAATGAACTGGCGGTAACAGTTAATGAACCCCATAAAGCGCTGCACCGCTTTAAGAGAATGGGGCCCTTGCCAGTCCATCACAGCCTGTAGTTTGGCAGGATCCATAGCCAATCCCTGGGCGGAGATGATATAGCCCAGGAACGGCAAAGACTCCTGCTCAAACATACACTTCTCCAACTTAGCGTAAAGAGAGTTTGCCCGTAGGAGGTCGAAGACTCTGCCAACATCTCTCCGGTGGGAGTCAATATCTGGAGAAAAGATGAGAATATCATCCAGATAGACTACAACTGAGGTGGAAAGCATATCCCGGAAGATGTCGTTGACAAAGTCTTGAAAAACGGCTGGGGCATTACAAAGCCCGAAGGGCATCACCAGATACTCATAGTGCCCATCTCTGGTGTTAAACGCCGTTTTCCATTCGTCCCCCTCACGGATGCGAATCAGGTTGTAAGCACCCCGCAGATCTAATTTAGTAAATACCCTTGCTCCCCGAAGCCTATCGAAGAGCTCAGATATCAAGGGCAAAGGATACTTGTTCTTAACGGTGATAGCGTTAAGACCCCTGTAGTCTATGCATGGACGTAGCTCCCCATTCTTCCTCTGCACGAAGAAGAACCCTGCCCCAGCAGGTGACACTGACTTCCTGATAAACCCTCTTGCCAGATTCTCTTGAATGTACTGAGACATGGCCTCCGTCTCCGGGAGAGATAATGGATAAACTCGACCCCGGGGAGGCTCCGCACCAGGCAAGAGATCGATAGGACAGTCATAGGGGCGATGGGGCGGAAGGATCTCCGCCGCCTTCTTGGAGAACACGTCTGCGTAAGACCAATATTGCTTGGGGAGAGAGGATAGATCTGCGGGTACCTCAGTAGTAGCAACCTGAACGCACTCTCGGTGACACCTACCCCCACATGATTCACCCCAACCCAGAATTCTGCCTGAGGACCACTCGATGTGAGGAGAGTGGTACCGTAGCCAAGGTATCCCCAACAGGACCTCATCAATACCCTCAGGAATGACGAGCAGAGAAATAATCTCCTGATGGGATGGCGACAGGGACAGAGTAACAGGGATGGTCTGATGTGTTATCTGTGCGGGGAGTGTCGACCCATTCACCACTCGTACCGTTACTGGTTGAGATAGCATAACCAGGGGTATTGCGTGACGTTGGGCGAAGGCAGAAGACATAAAATTGCCCTCCGCCCCAGAATCCACGCAGAGGTCTACCGAGTGGGAGGATGAGCCAAAGGTAATTGTCCCCTTAAAGGACAATTTGGAGGCAAACGTCGCAGTGTCTAGTGCACCTCCACCTACTACCACTAGACGCTGACGTTTCCTCGACCGCTGATGACATCTGGTGGCAAGATGTCCTGACTGTTGGCAAACATGGCAACCCTGGAGTGCACGAGCGGTCTGGGACTTAGATTCCGCTCGTGACACCACCTTAGGTTCCTGGAACTCAGGAGCCTGGACTGGAGATTCCAAAGGTTTGGCGAAGGTGGGAGCCAGCCGAAACCTCTGCCTACACTGGGCTCGCTCTAACCTCCGCTCGTGAAAACGGAGGTCAATGCGAGTAGATACTGCTATTAACTCCTCCAGTGTGGCGGGAATCTCCCTAGTGGCCAGAGCATCCTTAACGTGGTCAGCCAGCCCCCTCCAAAATATAGGGATAAGGGCTTTATCCGACCACTCCAGCTCAGATGCCAGAGTGCGGAAATGGACGGCAAAAAGGCTGACCAAGGACGAGCCCTGAGTCAGTGCCAACAGTTGGAGCGCCGTGTCATGGGTGACACGAGGTCCTAGAAAGACCTGTTTCAGAGTGCTCAGGAATAACGGAGCACTCTGCACCACATGATCGCCACGCTCCCACAGCGGCGCAGCCCACTGCAACGCCCTGTCCGACAATAAGGAAATTATAAAGCCCACCTTAGCCCGCTCTGTAGGGAAACGAGAGGCCAGAAGCTCGAGATGTATTGAGCACTGACTCACGAAACCCCTACAGGACTTACTGTCACCAGAAAATTTCTCTGGTAGCGGGAGGCGAGATAGCGTCGGTACAGGAGCGGCAGTGGACAAGGTAGCTGCAGCCACACTTGCAGCCTGAACAGCGACAGCAGTAACATCCACAGCTGAGGTTGAACGCTCAAGAGCCGCCAACCTTCCCTCCAGCTGCTGGATGTACCGCTGTAAACGCTGGTCGTCCGCCATTTTACTAGCCAGACCCTGGCGCTAGTATTCTGTTAGGACTGGCGGAACGCACCAAGACAGATGGTATAGATGCGTTCGCAGTCCGGGGTCCACCGTGCAGGTGAAAACCTGCTGCTAGCAATTAGCAGACTATATGGCGGTACACTAGAGTATACACGCGTGGGTTAACCTCACCCAGCATGAAAGAAGCAATCCTGTTAAGGCACAGGACCGCGGTACCGCACCTAAAGCGCAAGCAAGTAGTCAGCGAACTCAACCCCAACTGGGATTGAAGTCCGATTAGACCCTTGCTGGCGCAACACCGCAACTGGGTGTGAAATGAAACAGAAGAGCATGCAGTGCCGCACTGACGAACGCCACTAACCACCCAGGCTTGGGTAAGGAAAGCACAGAGGAAGTGCACGGCGCCGTACTGGCGGTCACAGCAACTGGACGCTATAATGTGTGACTAGTGCTGTAGGATAAGTCGGGCGCTAGGTAGCAGCCATACACCTTCCGCGAACAGTCATACTATAGGGTAGGGGTATCCGAGGACGACTTGCACTCACAACATACACACATTAGCAATTGTTTGACAATACTAGCGCATGGCCGTGCGGTCATGCGCAGTTTATATAGCAGCAGCACAGGAAGTGGCCACAGCACTTTTGCCCTTCTAGGACCTGCCAAGAGGACCAATGGAATGTGCTGCAGAGCCTGAGCACATGACCCTCGATCTCCAACGGGAGACCTTACGCTGGGCATGCTCAGTACGTGCAGACAAGGACTTAGTCCCAGAGAAGTCCGCTCGCTGCTGACCAGCACAGACTTTAATAGCAGAGACTGGAGAAGCAGCAGTAACTCTCAGAACAGAGTGAGAATGAGCAAGACGCTGGGACCGACGTCCTTGCTGAGCAGACTCCACTGCGGCTGGATAAGAATGGGAGACCGCAGCGGAGGTGGCTCGAGATTCTCCCTGTGCAGAAGCGGGAGCTTGACCCCTAACAACAATGACCCTAAACATACTGTAAAAGTAACCCAGGAGTTTTTAAGGCAAATAAGGAGAATATTCTCCAATGGTCATGTCAAAACTTAATGCAGAAAGACCAAGAAACAACTGAAGTCAGTTGCAGTAAAGGCCTGAGTTTGTTGATGTCCATGGCCTCCAGACTTAAAGCAGGCATTATCTGCAAAGGGTTCTCAACATAGTTTCAAAAATGAACATTTCATTTATGCTAAAGATAATTTGTCCAATTACTTTTGAGACCCTGAAATGATGAGGCTTTATGTAAAATGGTTGCAATTTCTTCACGTTCCACAGGATATTTTTGTTCAACCCCTTTAATTAAACCTGAAAGTCTATACTTCCATTACATCTCAGTTGTTTCATTTTAAATCCAAAATAGTGGCATGCAGAGCCCATATCACAACTATTCAGTCACTGTCCAAATATTTCTACTGTATATTATGTACATTATGTATATAAAAATGTATTCATAAAATTACTTTCATGATATGGGATAAAATATGTTCTTTTAAACTCAATGTATGTTTATATGTATATACATGTAGAAGTTTGAGCACCCCTGGTATAATTACTGTTATTGTGAACAGTTAAACAAGTCAACGATGAAGTGATCTCTAAAAGGGCTAAAGTTAAAGATCACACATTTACTTGCATTTTAGGCAAAAAAATGTTGTCATTTTATAAATTTTAAATAGCGTAAAGGAAAATGGGCCAATGCAAAAGTTTGGGCAGACTTGGAGATTTGCGTGATCTAAGGTTTCAGACCTTAACCCTTTCACAACATGCGCCGTACTAGTACTGCGCATGTCGTGTCTCCCCCTTTGATGTGGGCTCCGTCAGTGAGCCTACATAAAAGTCGCGACATGTCAGCTGTTTTGTACAGTTGACATGTGGGCGCAATAGCGGCGGGTGAAATCGCGATTCACATGCCGCTATTAACCTGTTAAATGCCACTGTCAGATGCTGACAGCAGCATTTAACTACCACTTCCGACCGCACGGCCGGAAATGAGCGCATCGCTGACCCCCGTCACATGATTGGGGGTCAGCGATGCATCAGGATGGTAACCATAGAGGTTCTTGAGACCTCTATGGTTACTGATGCCGGCCTGCTGTGAGCGCCCCCCTGTGGTTGGAGCTCATAGTAAGCCTGCATTTCAGCTACATAGCAGCGATCTGATGATCGCTGCAATGTAGCTGAGCCGATCGGATGGTGCCAGCTTCTAGCCTCCTATGGAGGCTATTGAAGCATGGCAAAAGTAAAAAAAATGTTTTAAATTTAAATCACCCACCTTTCGCCCCATCCAAAATAAAACAATAAAAAAATCAAACCTACACATATTTGGTATCGCTGCATTCCAAATTGCCCGATCTATCATTAAAAAAAAGCATTAACCTGATCGCTAAACAGCGTAGCGATAAAAAAATTTGAAACGCCAGAATTATGTTTTTTAGTCGCCGCGACATTGCATTAAAATGCAATAACAGATGATCAAAAAAACGTATCTGCACAAAAGTGGTATCGTTAATAATGACAGCTTGGCACGCAAAAAATAAGCCCTCACGCGACCCCAGATCACGAAACATGGAGATGCTATGGGTATCGGAAAATGGCGCATTTTTTTTAGCAGCGTTTTTTATTTTTTTTCACCACTTAGATAAAAAATAACCTAGACATGTTAGGTGTCTATGAACTCGTAATGACCTGGAGAATCATAATATCAGGTCAGTTTTAGCAGTTCTAGCATTTCGTGAACCTCGACAAAAAGCCAACAAGCGTGGGATTACACTTTTTTTGCAATTTCACCACACTTGGATTTTTTTTCCTGTTTTCTACTACAAGACATGGTAAAACCAATGGTGTCGTTCAAAGGTACAACTTGTCCCACAAAAATTAAGCCCTCACATGACCATATTGATGGAAAATTAAAAAAGTTATGGCTCTGGGAAGGAGGGGAGCGAAAAAAGAAAACGCAAAAAATAAAAAGGGCCGCGTCGTGAAGGGGTTAACTAACTTATTAGGGTTATAACTTGTTCACTATCATCATTGGCAAAGGCCACGTGATGCAAATGTAAGGGTTAATCACAGTTTACTGTGTTGTTTGAGATTTGTGATATAATGTATGGTCTTGCCAGTAGAGGGCTGTGGCGTGGGGCCCAAGCTAGAGGTTTGGCAGTGGGTGCACGTTTGAAAGAGGCAAAGAAGAGACCGGAGGGAAGCAGAGGTGATGATCCATTGCAAAAATCTAGATAGAGCGGTGTGACCCTGTATCTGTTGTTGGTGACTTTGAGATGCGCTGTTTGGCTTGACATGAACTGATTCTGTAGGGACAACCAAGTATACAGCATCTTGGGCCATTTGAGGCCTCATCTCTAAGGACTTAGTTGGAGAGATTGGCACTCTCTAAGAGTTTCAAGATGGCATTTCTGATTGTTTGGGACTGAGCCCTGCAAGGAACCTTCTACTTTAGTCTTAGATTGTACTGGTACCATCTTACAACTGAATATATGTCTAGTTAGATAGAAAAAAAAAGGCCTCTTTTGTAAGAGACATTTTGAAAACTGCTCAGAATAAGTGATTACTAAAATGCTGGCACAACACTGTAATGTTTGCATATAACTGTTAATTCTGTTTAAGTGTACCTGCGTATACTCTTAGTCGGTATTATTTAGAGTAACTGCTGTCATTGTATTTGTTACTACCATCCTTTCCTCTGTGACTGCTGTTTGCTGCTGCACCCCTCGTGCTGTGGCCGTCCCTCGTCCGCTTGTCACAAATTTCCAAGCTTTATAAAAACCCAGCCTCTTCTAACCATGTGACAAAACACTGCATCCATGGGATCTGGCACTCTGAAAATGAAAATGGTGGAGATCCACAAATCAGGAGAAGGCTATAAGAATTCTTCCATGAAGGCCACTTATAGCTAAACGCTTCTGAACAATAGATGGATGTAGCTGGGTCCCACTGGTTACTCCCTGTTCTGAGCTGATAACATTGCTGGACATCTGCCAATTTCAAAAAGAAGCATAATGTGTCTTTCATCTGATGCATTGTTTCCTTGGCTGACCACTGCATCTACAGTACTCAACATTGCCCAAATATTGGTTCTTTCTCAAAGGACATCTAGAAACCCCAATCTGTAAGACTACCTCTTGAAGCTCATCAAGAGAATGCCAAGCGTGTGCAAAGCAGTCATCAAAGCAAAAGGTGGCTACTTTGAAGAACCTAGAATATAAGACATAATTTCAGTTGTTTCACACTTTTTTGTTAAGTATATAATTCCACACGTGTTAATTCATAGTTTTGATGTCTTCAGTGTGAATATACAATTTTCATAGTCATGAAAATACAGAAAAATCTTTAAATGAGAAGGTGTGTCCAAACTTTTGGTCTGTACTGTGTATCAGAGGGGATATGGGTTGTACCGTACATGGGTATGCATATAACAGAGATTATATGGATTTACTGTACATTAAATATATACCAGAGATTATTCCAGTTTACTGTATATTATGGTATACCTGGTTAAACAGAAAGAGTGGGTTGGGAATTGAAATTCAACTTCTAAACAATGGAATGTGCGGTGCGTCCTGCATAGTAGATCTGCCTATAATACCAATATATTATGCACTCTGCCAGCAGCAGTGTCATAATTGTACCAGATATTCTTTGAGAACCCAAGGATTGCGTCTTGTAGTGCTGTGCTTGTCATATACTGTATATGTAAAAAAATAAATTTAGCAATTTAGTTCCAAAATGTAAATTTTGGGACCCCAAATTGTAAGCTAGCCTTACTGGGTATTTATCTTAAAAAAGAAACAAAAAACACAACTTAAAGCATTTAGTAATTAAGGAGGAGGGGGGGAAATGGAAACCTGATTACATTTATGTACATTATCACTGTATCAAATTCCTTTTAATGCTTAAAATACAGGCCTGGGTATCTTAGCTGTGTCAGTATATTTCTATTCACGCTTTTATTTTATTTATTGTATGAATTATAACAATATGAATTTTCATTTATTTTCTATATGTCTACATGTATAAACAGAAGAATAAAGTAGGAGTTCAGGCAATGAGCCATTGTTAGCCAAACGATAGGTTATTAAAGTATCAAACTTCATATTATTGTGGATCTATAAAACTTTTACAACCCAATCTGATTTGCACAGAGATTACATCTCCAAAGCTCAGTGCCAAAGACACATGTTAATAAGCTCACAACTTTTAATTAAGCAATATGTATAAGTAGATTCCCATTAAGCAGTGATTTGTGGGCTAGTTCATTACAGTGGGTTTCAGCCACAAGACACATAGGCAATACAAATCAAGGAGCCTGAATATTATTCGCTTAATTCTGAGCTTATGTGTAAGATTTTATCGTTGGTTTACAGGGCTGGTGTGCAGCAAGGCAGTTGTTATATGTGAGTTACTGATACTTATCGTAGAACAAAGAGGATTTATTGAAACAGAAGACAAATTGCACAGGAAAATTATTTTAATTATTGGAAATTAAAATAAAAATGTAAAAAGCACAAAGCCATGAAAGTTATGCAGTAGTTGAAATCATACTCTCAATTAAATAGTCTTATAATAGAGATGACTGATAAATTTTACGCAACTCAAATCCATGTGAACTTTTTAGAACCCCACAAATTCAAACAACTTGCTAAATGCTTTGCATAAATGTCATAAAATAGCCACCAATATTGTACACATTGCAGAGCAAGGTATTAGAAAGAGAAGACTGACATGACTGGACGTTGCCAGGCTTCCCCATTATGCCTTGCAGCTATCACATTACATGGTATAGCATAGTCTATCAGGAAGGAGCCTGTATAAAAGCAAAATGAGTGAATGCAGCAGCCATTATGATGTGAATATGGCTAGTTTGACTACATTATAGTTCAAAGCTTACCCACAGAGTTAGAGAGAAAAGCCATAAAACTGAAAAAAAATACACAGATAGTATGTGCAACAGCCCAGCTATGAAGAATATCATCACATGAAGAAATGTCCCCACAATCAAAATTCCCTACAAGTGTGTCGTTGGAGTGTGGGAAGAAATTAGAGTAGCCAGAACAAATGCTCGTAAACATGGGGAAAACATATAAATGTATTTCATATGTTGTCCTTTCTGGAATTTTAACCCATTATCTGTGCTTTGCAAACAACTGCACACACCTAGCTTTTTTTCAGTGGCCAATTTTGGGAAAGAAGGAATTGTGGTTCGAAACACAAAAAGGTAATTCTTGAGTAACAAAAAATGAATAGGAAAACAAAACAGAAAGAGAGACAATGGCAATGATTTGGGAAAAAGAAAGCAAATGAAAAAACGAACAAAACCCATGGCATCTGTCAGTAAGAATGCGGGAACTGCAAGCATCAGGATTAGCACTACAATTGTCACCAGCCATGCAGAAAGTAGTGCTGCCAAATGTAGATTACAATTGTCCTACTTTGCCTCTGGCAAGCATATTTGAGGGGAGGAAGCACAGGATGTAATGGACCAGGCCAAGAAAAGGGGTAGGCAGGGTGGACACCGGCCTAGGGGGCCACCTCCTGCCTACCTGAAGGGGGCACAGTTTAGGGAAGATAAAAATGATATTTCTGAATGCCTGCAGCTGCCTGGCCCCTTATTCAGCCACACAAATTCCGCACACTGACGGATTGGGCGCAGGCACACAGGTGAGCTCCCAAGCTCAATTTTATTTGCATCTATAAAACACAAATCTAATTGCTGTGAGTGCCCCTCCAGATCAGGAGCAGATGAGCTGCAATCAGCTCCCTGCTCTGCTGGGAATTCCATCAGAATGTAGGACACTTCTGGCCTGTGCCCTGTTGGAGTTGGTGCTAGCAGAGATCATTGGATGTCATAGTGACATCAGTATTAGGCCCCTTTCACACATCAGTTTTTTGCTATCAGTCGTAATCCGTAGAATTTTGAAAAAAACAAATCCGGCGACTGATGCCGCTGGATCTGTTTTTTCTCATAGACTTGTATTAGCGACGGATTGCGATGGATGACCTCACAATTCATCCGTCGTTCGCCGGGGATCCGTCAAAAATTGTTTGTCCGCCGGCTGGAGACAATGTACAAAGTAACGTTTTTTGTGTGCGTAAAAAAATGGACAGCAATGGATCTGTCGCCATCCGTCGTTTGCTCAAATGGAATCTGGTGACGGATTCTATTTTTTTTTAATTGAGCATGCTCCGATTTATTTAGCCAGATCCGCTGGTTGGATCAGCCAAAAAACAAATCCGTTGCATCAGTTTTTCACAATCTTCGACGGATCCGTCGATCAGTCGAGCCAACAGATTGTGCCTGATGGCAAAAAACTGATGTGTGAAAGGGGCCTTAGACAGAAGAAGACACAAAAGGCTGGGCTGGACGGGGAACCTGGATCAGGTGAGCTTAAGCTTATTTTTATTTTTCTTCCATTGTTATCCTAGCAGAAAAGGGACTGTTGGGGTTATCATTAAAGGGGCTGTTGGGGGCTTTCATAAGAGGGGCTGTTGGGGGCTTTTATAAGAGAGGCTGTTGGGGGCTATCATAAGAGAGGCTGTTGGGGGCTATCATAAAAGAGGTTGTTAAAGTGCTATCAGAAGGCTCTAGGGGTTATCAATAGAGAGCCTGTTGGGGGCTATCATAAGAGGAACTGTTGGGGGGGCTATCAGAAGAGGGGCTATCATAGGAGGGGATGTTGGGAGCAACACAAGAGGGCAGCTGTGGGGCAGCTATCACAAGAGAGATTGTTTGGGGGCTATCAGAAGAGGGTCTTTTGGAAGCCATCACAAGAGGGCTTGTGGGGCTCATTATGCTGTGGAAACATAATACTGTAAAGAAGCTGTGGTGACCATACTGTATACAGGGCTGTAGGAGACATGCTGAGGCTTTTCGTAACTATCCCGTATTAGGGCTGTTGTGATCATACTGTATAGGGTGCTGTGGGGGACATTATATTATATAGGGGCTGTTTTTACCATATTTTATAGGGGCTGCGGTGGACATTATATTGTATATTGGGGTGTTTGAGGTGGATATCATACTGTATATTGTATATTGTGTTGTATTATATTGTATATTGAGTAGAGGATAGCATGGTGGGGAGTATGAGAGTATAGTGTGAAGAGGGGGCACAGAATTGATGTGGAGAGGGGCAGTGTGAAATGGGGGCACAGAATGCAGAGTGTGTGGGCATATAGTAAATGTAAGGGAAAACATTGGAAAGGACAGTGCCATGGTATAGGCCAGGGTTCATAAGGTTATATCTGATAATGGCAGACAGTGTGGAGATCATATTCAAAAGGAGGCTTTTCTAGGGCAGAGTATAGACAGATGTGTTTATGCAGAGGGCATTTTAATAGCACTCTTATTTTGAAACGTAACGTGGGGTTGTGCTGCAGTAGATTGGAGAAGATGAAAGTCTGCAGATATGAGATGAGGATGTGTAAAGTCATCATGGTGCCTGGACAAGATGGATACAAAAAGAAAGAGGACAACTGAGAGAAGATGTAATATTTAAGGAACCTGTATGTAAATGTTTACTTATTTATACTAATCATGTCTCATCAGTACTGTGGTCCCTGTATAGTCTACAGTCTGATAATGACTGATAAAACTCATTATTAAGGACATACTGGGAGTTGCAGATTCATGCTATACAAATATATATGGGGTTCTCTTGATATTAAAATCGATAGCTGTAATAAGCTTGGTGATGTAGTCATATACTGATGGTGGTTCTGGTGATGTATTCATGTACTTATGGTGGTTCTGGTGATGTATTAATATACTGAAGGTGGTTATAGTGACATATTTATTTACTGAGCATGGATCTGGTGCCATATTTATGTACTATTGATGACTTTGTGTTCTATTTATGTACTAATGATGGTTTTTGTTTGGTATTCATGTACTGATGAAGGTTTTGGCGATAAATACAGCACCAGAACAATAATTACAGTATATTAATATGTCATTAGTGCCACCATCAGTACATAAATGTCAACAGAATTACTATCTTTACAGGAATATGGCTCCAGAATCAATATCAGTTTTGTTGCAAACTGTATTTGTTGCATAGCGAATGCATAAATCATTATACGTATTACTATATCTATAATCTTATTGTATCCCTGTTGGGCCTCACCCCTAAAATGCTCCACATTTTTTACTTTTGCTGGTATTTTTTGGTGAAAAGTAGCCATGTTATGGACTATATTGAAAATCGATCATCTCACAGCAGGATAATGATACCACTGTCTGTAAAACTATTGGTTTTAATCAATGCTCTATATAGTCCCCTTCCTTTACAGCTGTAACAGGTAATCTTGTTGATAACAGACTTTCAATTCCATTAATGAAATCTCTGTTTGTTTTTGACTCTTTGTCTCCTAAGTAAAAGCCCTCTTGTGCAAAGGAAATATTTCACAATAACTTCTTTTAAGTTATATGTTGGTTCAAAATGGACAGCTTTTGGACTTAGATGAGATGCTTGGAGAAGGTGGAGGTCGAGACTCAAATGCCAGACTGTGTTGTCGGTGGCAGTAGTAGTTTTCTCTAGCATTCATGGTGGTAGGGGCACTGCAGTGGAAGTTGACATGTTAGTGCTATTCAGAGTCAGGGCATTTCCTACAATGAGACAACTGTCAGCTGAGTTAGGGACAATAATGATGATGATTGTATGACTGACAAGATCTAAGAAACATCAGGGTGACAAGAAGGTGATGTCGTCAGAAGAGGATGGTTATGGCATTGGCGATAAAAAGAGAGCAAAGGGTATGGCCAACGATCTTCCAGGGAGATCTGCTTCTTATGCAGTCACCTGGTCACCATTTTGATGAATCCTCTTGAAGTGAAATTACAACAAACCAAATTCTCAAAAATGTGGATTTTATGTATATTCAAGTAGAATTCAATTCCACTTGAATATACTCTCTTATCTCTGTGACTGTGTGACTAAGCATGACACTAGATTAGTAAAACATATTAAACAATAAAGGAATAAAACTTTCTTTTATTAATGTGCTTAAGTAACTTTCTTATTAGGAAAATAAATTCCTGGTGATCAAAAATTCTGTAGAAAGAGGAATTTAATAATTACATTTTCATATACTTTTGGCTTGGACAATTATGAGTGTTTAATGAGATTTCAGAATATTTTGTGAGCTTAAAAGTCTTAACTTAAGGGCTAAAATAATAAATGCTATGTTATTGGCATTCAAATGAAGGAGGTGTTAATTGTCAAACTCAAATATCAATTGGATTTAGGTGCCAGCTTTCAACTGATCACTGAAGGCATCATTGCTTGAAACACTTTCTTAAAGCGAACCTGTGAACAGGATTTTGCTAAGTAAACTTATTTATCCTAATAATTTCTCCTAACACTATTATATGCAGTATTTAAAATAGAAGGCAGGTCACTGACAGTGACCTGTCAGATAAGCCCATAAGGATGATTATGTGAACAGAGCACCAAAAAAAGACCCGCCATCAAGGCCACCCCAGGGCATCAGAATCTCATTAACTGAAAATTGCAAACACTGTTTAAACAACAACCACAGGACGGATTTCATCAACCAAGGTATCATTTTAATCAGTTTAATGGCACCAACCTGACAATGCCTGTAGCTCACTGCAAAATCCTGATTATAGGTTCATCTTAACATATTTGTGCAAGTTAAAGGTGTTGTTCATTACAGGACAAGCCCTGCTCAACTACTCCTGAACTGCCCTTAGACTGTAACAAATATGCCAGCCTCAGTTATATGGGAATTCAGTAATAAAAATAATGCATTGCTATGTTAAAATGCCCCCTTCCCCTCTAAAGAAAATGTCTGTTAAAGGGAACCTGTCACCACCAAAATGGAAGGTGAGCTAAGCCCACCGGCATCAGGGGCTTATCTACAGCATTCTGTAATGCTGTAGATAAGCCCCCGATGTATCCTAAAACATGAGAAAAAGAGGTTAGATTATACACACCCAGTGGTGGTCCCGGTCCGGTTCTGGTCTGATGGGCATCGTGGTCCGGTCCGGGGCTTCCTATCTTCATCAGATGATGTCCTATTCTGGTCTTCACGCTGCGGCTCCGGCGCAGGCATACTTTGTCTGCTCTGTTGAGGGCAGAGCAAAGTATTATAGTGTGCAGGCGCCGGGAAAGGTCAGAGAGGCCCGGCAGCTGCGCACTGCAATACTGGGCTTAGCTCACCTTCAATTTTGGGGGTGACAGGTTCCCTTTAAGACCCTATGGGGGCACAATGTGTAAAAAAAATGAAAAATAAACAAATAAAATGGCAAAAATAAAATAGAAAAAAGTATAAATATATAAACCAAGACTTAAGAAAGAGATTCTGTCAGTCTAAATTTTTGTTTCCAGCCCTTCCCTCATAAAAAAAAATTGTACAATATATAAAAATTATTTCTATGTAAGGGGAAATTCACTTTCAATTTCTCGTGCGGTTGTAAAAAAATTGAAAATAATTTCTACTAATATGAGCAAGAGTGCTTGTACTATAAATTCAAAAAGTATACCGGGTCAGGAACAGGGGAAAATGGTGAACTAAACTACTTAATCAATTCAAGGCCATAGACAATAAAAACAATTTATACTAACCTCCCACAGCTGTGCCGTTTCAGTAATGTCACTGCTGTGTTCCCTGTAGATGACATTACCACTGCAGCCTATTAATGACAATTGACAAGGTGCAGCCTTTACAGTTTCATCAGTAGGTGTCTGTTCTTATGGAATATTAGTGAGCTGAAGCTGATCAATTACTGCTGTTTAGCTGCAGAGGTGGAACAGCAGGATACACATCTCTGGAATGGCTTTGTTCCAGTAGGTGAGTATATAGTGAGTGAAATAAGTATTTGATGTTGATGTAAATTTGCCCACTGACAAAGACATGAACAGTCTACAATTTTAAGGGTAGGTTAATTTTAACATTGTGAGATAGAATATCAAAAATAAAATCCAGAAAATCACATTGTAAAAATTATATAAATATATTTTCATTCCAGTGAAAAATAGGTATTTGATCCCTCTGGCAAACCAGACTTAATACTTGGTGGCATAACCCTTGTTGGCAAAACCCTTGTTTGCAAGCAAAGCAGTCAAACGTTTTTGTAGTCAATGATGAGATTTGCGCACATGTCAAGAGGAACTTTGGTCCACTCCTCTTTGCAGATCATCTCTAAATCATTAAGATTTTGAGGCTGTCACTTGGCAACTCAGAGCTTCAACTCCCTCCATAAGTTTTCTATGGGTTTTTTAATGGGCTTCCTTTAATGCCTCTCCTTTGTTGACATGGCTGTATGTTTTGGGTCATTGTCTATCTGGAAGACCCAGCCATGACCCATTTTTGATGTCCTGGTGCAGGGAAGAGTGTTGTCACTCAGGATCTTACGGTACATGGCTCCACCCATTCTCCCATTGATGCAGTGAAGAAGTCATATGCCCTTAGCAAAGAAATACCCCCAAAACATAATGTTTCCACCTCCATGTTTAACAGTGGGGATGGTGTTATTTGGGTCATAGGCAGCATTTCTCTTCCTCCAAACACAGCGAGTTTAGTTAATGACAAAGATCTCAATTTTTCACTCGTGATCACAGTGCCTTCTCCCAATCACTTACAGTTCATCCAGGTGTTCATTGGAAAACTTCAGGTGGGCCTGTACGTGTGCCTTCTTGAGCAGGGGGACCTTGTGGGCACTGCAGGATTTTAGACCTTTACGGCGTAATGTGTTAGCAAAGGATTTCTTGGTGACTGTTGTCCCAGCGGCCTTGAAATCATTAACAAGTTTCCCCTGTGTAGTTTTAGGCTGATCTCTCACCTTCCTCATGATCAAAGATACCCCACGAGGTGAGATTTGGCATGGTGTCCCAGATTGATGAAGATTGAGAGTCATTTTGTATTTCTTCCATTTTCTTACTATTGCACCAGCAGTTGTCTCCTTCTCACCCAGCGCCTTACTTATGGTTTTGAAGCCCATTCCAGCTTTGTGCAGGTCTATGACCTTGTCCCTGACATCCTTATATGATCTTGCCCATGTTGTAGAGGTTAAAGTCTGAGTGATTAATTGAGTCTGTGGACAGGAGTCTTTTATAAAGGTGACTATGTAAGACAGCTGTCTTTAATGCAAGTAACAAGTTGATTAGGAGCATCTAACTGGTCTGTAGGAGCCAAAACTCTTAATGATTGGTAGGGGACCAAATACTTATTTCTCACTGAAAAATGCAAATACATTTATATAATCTATACAATATGATTTTCTGGATTTAATTTTTGAAATTCTATCTCTCAATGTTAAAATTAACTTACCCTTAAATTTATAGACTGTTCATATCTTTGTCAGTGGGCAAACTTACAAAATCAGCAAGGGATCAAATACTTATTTCAGCCACTGTACATTGTTTTCATACTTTATTGGCCAAAAAGTAGAACAGAGGTTGTCCAGTGATGGGAAGTGCCTGTGAGTCACTCACATTTGATTTCTCGCTACTTATAAAACATTATAATGGATTTATATATGGCACATCAAAAAATATCCAAAAGCTAAGATTAATAACAGACATGCCATAAGTGCAAATGCACAAACATACATTAATAAGACCTATAATTTTTTAGGACAATGCAAAAAGTGACAGAAAATGACAATATAAAACTTTTTTCAAATACATGTTGTTCATAAACCAGATGATTTCTCTCAGAAATACAGGGATGATGGTTTTACATTGATTTTACAGGAATGAGCACAAAACCTGGCAAGATTCTCTTCTCGTGGAGTTACCAACTATAACGGGCAGCTGATTCTATAATGCCTCTAAACAGTAAATTGAGCCATGTATTAAGATGTCTCTTTACATTACAAGACCTAGATAAAGGAAGTGGATATAACTGCTTCTAAAGGATTAATCTGACTTTTAAAAATTAATCTGTAAAAGATAGCTTGTGATAAAGAGTTAATCTTCAAAAGGCAAACATAACTAAACGCTTAATATAAAGAATAAAATAGTTGCTTATTAAGGGTTAATCTTCTATAATGTGAGACTTAATTGGTTGCTTTTAAAAAGGTAGCCTACTTTAAAAGGACATAGCTGCCTGTAAAGGGTTATCTAATATCGGGAGAGACATAGCTGCTTACAAAGGGTTTTTCTTAGGCCAGGGTCACACTTGCCAGTGCAATACGGGAAACTCACACGAGTCTCTCACCTCAATACCCGGCACTGCTGCTGCCACTCGGAACCAGAGCGTTCAGCGGCATAAAAATACATGCAGCTGAACGGTCCGGTCCCAAGTGCTGGCGGCAGTGCTGGGTATTGAGGTGAGAGACTAGCATGATTTTCTCGCATTGCACTCGCAAGTGTAACCCTGGCCTAAGTCTCTTACTAGACCCAGAACCCACAACACATGCACTGGAGACAGGTAATAGGTATTACGGACACAGATAGACGGTGGCTGCTGTGATAGAACCATATATGGGACCTTTGCGATTCAATAGCTCATCATAATAGACAATTTCATCTGCTTTTGATTTGGTAGTGGGCCCTGTTACCTCTTGGGCCCCTGTGCAGTTGCACAGGTTGCATCAGGTCTTCCCCTGGGTTTTATGTTTGTAAACTTATCTGTTAGCCTCTTCAGTCTCCCCTGCTGCTCCATAGTACACATGAATCCATAACAAATTGCTTCAAATATCGATACCTCAAGTATAAAGATGGACAGAAACACAGATCTCATTCAATCAAGAAACAGCTGACCGCACCACCAAGAAACTGAGTAAATGAACACGTAAGCTGTCAGCATCAGCCGGCCACTAGATCTCGGGTGCTGAACTGAGAGAGCATAACAGTGCAGATGCGAGTAGAAAAGGAGACAGCAGCACTCACCGATCTTCAAAGCAGGTAAAACTTTATTGTAGTAAAATCTTCACGGCTCGGGGGTGCATATACAGCAGAGTGTACAGGTCAAACGATGGCCGTTTCACACTGCTAAAGCGCTTCAACAGGTTTTTAACACAGATCTGTTTGGCACAGGTCCCGAATTTTACAGTTCAGGTTCACCCATCCCTTCTAATGACTGTCGATATTACTTTTTTATGGGAGTCATTTAAGTCATCCTTATTCTTCAGCATTGCCTATTTACAATGCATTGTAGATTAAATAAATTGAAATTGGTTTTAAGGCTCAGTTCACATTTATGTATTTTACATTGAGCACTTATATCATGGTTCCCATCAAAATTCCCCAGGATTCAGACATGACCCAAGCTGTAGCCATGTATTATAATGAAGCAAATAGAGTTACTTTGGACTCTGTCGATTTGTTTGCTTTCATTTTGCATTGGTGTCTCATGGATCTATTGCTTAGTGATAAACATGATTAAAAACATATGATCTTCCAAAGATTTTTTTTATTGGCTTGGAAGCAAGTGCACCTCTTTAGTGAACAGAAGCAACAAAAATGCAATTAGAACACCTGACAAAAAAAATCTGCCCATTTCTCTATGATGGTAACATTCAAGCGGATGTGTGAATCTAGCCTAAGGGAAAGACCTATTATTTACCTGTAGTGGAAAGATATGTTTATTATATTGTTTCTGAAACACCAAAGTGTTTTGGGCAACCTAAATCAGACGAATAATATTTCTTAAATTGGGGGATTTTGTTGTCTATGGTTTTAGATGACATAATAAATTCCAAAATGACACCTATGTTACACTGTTTTTTTTTTACATTGTGGCTCATAGAATAGAAATGATGCATACCATGATCAATAAGCCACAAGATCGATGGAAAGTCTTTCCACTATGTAAGTTTTCTGTTCGTACATTGTCCAAAAATATCTATGTACAAAACATGTTTTTGAACCGAAACATTCTTTTGCACTTGAGTCTATTAAAGTGTTTTGTTTTTTTTAGTAAAATTAATTTTTAAGTGTTGTCTTCTTTTCTTCTTATCTTCTAATTCTTCTGAATGAATTATCTATCTATCTCTTTATTCAACTTGGCACAGAAGTATTGCCCTAAGATATTATCCAACTTTAAATAAAACTCTCCCACTAACAAATTATAGTAAAAAAAATGCAACATTTGTGCAGAGGTTCCCCTCTAATGACTCATGCGACAGCAAATAGATACACAGTAGATAATTTTAGATGAGAATATAAGATTAACGAAATGTGTAAAGCTGCACAGTGACTCAGAAAGTAAGGAGTACCACTTCCATCTTCAAAGCAGGTGGAATTGTGCTTTATGATGAGATATTGGACAGCAAAGGGAACAAAAACATTTCTTGCACAGGAGCCCTATTTTGATTGGATCTGCTTCTGGATCATTGCACCTAGGCTACTATGAATATATGAATACACTAATAATGTGCTGATGCTCTTTTGGATTAGTGGGTTAAAGCATACAGTATGTCTTGTAAATAGGAGATCCTGAGTTTAAATCTCAGGGGTTCCTATTTGTTATTCTATAGGAGGGATAAATAACACTAGAGAAGACAGAGAAAGGATTTAGAAGGATATATATGATAAGCTTGAAGAATGGACAGTGACTATTAGAATGGTATTTAACAGGGAAAAATGCAAGATTCTACATTTGGGCAAGAAAAATGAAAATTATATCAACAGAATGAGTGGAATAAAACTAAGCAACAGCATGTATGAAAAATACTTGGGTATACTAATAGATCACAGACTACACATGAGTCAACAGTGTGATACAGCAGCAAAAAAGGCAAACATAGTTCTGGGATGTATTAAGAGAAGCATAGAGTTTATATCACATGAAGTAATGATCCCCTCACCTCCCCCCTTGCTCAGACCTCATCTGTAATACTGTGTTCAGTTATAGGAGCCATAATTTAAAAAAGACATCAAATAAATAGAGCAAGTTCAGAGAAGAGCTACCAGGATGGTGAGCGGACTGCAAACTATGTACTACGAGTAGTGTTGAGCGATACCGTCCGATACTTGAAAGTATCGGTATCGGCCGATACCCGAAAAATATCGGATATCGCCGATACCGATATCCGATACCAATACAAGTCAATGGGACATCAAGTATCGGAAGGTATTCTCATGGTTCCCAGGGTCTGAAGGAGAGGAAACTCTCCTTCAGGCCCTGGGATCCATAGGGATGTGTAAAATAAAGAATTAAAATAAAAAATATTGATATGCTCACCTTTCTGGCGGCCCCTGGACTTCATGCTGGTAACCGGCCGGCTTCTTTGTTTAAAATGAGCGCCTTCAGGACCTGCGAATGACGTCACGGCTTCTGATTGGTTGCATGCCGCCCATGTGACCGGCACGCGACCAATCAGAAGCCGCGACGTCATTCGCAGGTCCTTAATTCCTAGAATTAGGAGTTTTGTGAATGAGAATGACGTCGCGGCTTCTGATTGGTCGCGTGCCGGTCACATGGGCGGCACGCGACCAATCAGAAGCCGCAACGTCATTCGCAGGTCCTGAAGGCGCTCATTTTAAACAAAGAAGCCGGCCGGTTACCAGCGTGATGTCCAGGGGCCGCCGGAGAGGTGAGCATATCAATATATTTTATTTTAATTCTTTATTTTACACATCCCTATTGATCCGATACCGATACCCGATACCACAAAAGTATCGGATCTTGGTATCGGAATTCCGATACCGCAAGTATCGGCCGATACCCGATACTTGCGGTATCAGAATGCTCAACACTAACTACGAGGAATGATTAAAAGATCTGGGAATGTTTAACTTGCAAAATAGAAGGCTAAGAGGAGACTTAACAGCTGTGTACAAATATCTGAAGGGATGTCACAATGTTGAGGGATCATTCTTATTGTCATTTTCACATGGAAAAATGAGAAGCAATGGAATGAAATTGAAAGGGAGAAAATAAAGATTAGATATTAGAAACTATTTTTTTGACAGTGAGTGTGATCAATGAGTGGAACAGGCTACCACAAGAGGTGGTGAGTTCTCCTTCAATGGAAGTATTCAAACAGATGCTGGAAAGACATCCGTCTGAGATGGTTTAGTGAATCCTGTGCTGCATTGAGCAGGGGGTTGGACACAATGACTTTGGAGGTCCCTTCGAACTCTATCTTTCTATGATTTTATGATTCTGTCCTAGCTGTCTCTTCTGGCTTCTAGTCTGCTCATTGTCATAGATCACGTCTACATTGTATTCTTTGTATATGAAGATGAAAACCAAATTTATCAAACACAAGTTACACTTTAAAAAAAAATAACATTTAGCTATTTTCTAAGCACAGCTTTTGCTGTTCTCAAAGACAGTATAAGCTTGCTCATTTTTTACAATCAGTTTTACTGCCGGTCACAGTGGCTATATTAACTGACATTATCCGGATGAGAAATTTGTGGCAGATACAAATGAAAATAAGTTTCATAGCAAGGGTAGATATAAAAGGACTAAACCCTAGGGTCATAATATTAAAGTGAAACAGGGAATTAAGATGATCACTATTACCATGTGAATAGATAAAAAGTGCTTTTTATCATCCCGTTAAATATGCACTGTACTGCTAAATGATATGTGCCTCGACTAGAAGCAAATTACTTAGCACTTCAACAAACACAGCATGGAAGCGCACCGATAGAAACGACACTGCTGACATGCCCAGGCTTCACATTTATTAAATAAATCAAGTGATAATGCTGTGAAAAGCAATGAAAAGAGTAACAACACCACTACAACATTTAAACACTGTACTACATGAAATGCTAAGGCAAGAGTAAAAGTGGGAACTCAATGGTATGTAACAGATTATATGCTGCTGCATTAACCATTCCATTTAAAGGCTGAGTAGCTAAACTTCTAAATATATGGGGGAAACTCTGCTTAACTAAGGATCTATTCTACATAAAGTTTCAAATGTGACGTTGTTTATTTTGGGGCTTGTGCACAAAGGCGAATTAAGGATCTATATGGTTTGGTGTCATAATTATTATCATTATTATTTATTATTATTATAGCGCCATTGATTCCATTGCACTTTACATGTGAGGAGGGGTGTACTTAATAAAAACAAGTACAATAATCTTAAACAATACAAGTCAAGACTGGTACAGAAGGAGAGAGGACCCTGCCCCCGAGGGCTCACAGTCTACAAAGGATGGGTGAGGATACATTAGGTGAGAGTAGAATTGGTCATGCAGCTGTTTGGTCAATCGGTGGTTACTGGTTCTAGGCTTGTCGGAAGAGGTTGGTCTTTAGGTTCTTTTTGAAGATTTCAATGGTAGGCGAGAGTCTGATATGCTATGGTAGAGAGTTCCAGAGTAGGGGTGATGCACGAGAGAAATCTTGCATGCGATTGTGGGAAAAAGAGATTAGAGGAAAGAAGAGAAGGAGATCTTGTGAGGATCGGAGGTTGTGTGCAGGTAAATACCAGGAGACGAGATCACAGATATACGGAGGACACAGGTTGTGGATGGCTTTGTATGTCATGGTTAGGGTGTTGTACTGGAATCTCTGGGCAATGGGGAGCCAGTGAAGGGATTGACAGAGGGCAGAGAGCGGGGAATAGTGGGGGGACAGGTGGATTAGTCAGACAGCAGAATTTAGCATAGATTGGAGGGGTGCGAGAGTGTTCGAGGAGAGGCCACAGAGCAGTAGGTTGCAGTAGTGAAGGCGGGAGATGATGAGGGGATGGACTAGGTCTTTTGCAGATTCTTGGTTTAGGAATGTATGGATCCGTGAAATATTTTTGAGTTGAAGTCGGCAGGAAGTGGAAAGGGCTTGTATATGTAGTTTGAAAGAGAGATCAGTGTCAAGGATTACCCCAAGGCAGAGGGCTTGTGGGACTGGGGAGAGTGGGCAGCCGCATACTGTAATGGATAGGTCCACTGGGAGAGTCAAGTGAGATGGGGAAAGATGATGAATTCTGTTTTGTCCATATTAAGTTTTAGAAATCTAGCGGAGAAGGATGAAATAGCGGACATACATTGTGTTATTCTGGTTAGTAGGGTGGTGATATCTGGTCCAGAGATATTGATCTCTGTGTCATCAGCATAGAGTTGATACTGAAACCTGTGAGATTCTATGAGCTGTCCCAGGCCGAAGGTGTAAATGGAGAAGAAGAGGGGCCCTAGGACTGAACCTTGCGGGACTCCGACAGATAGGGGCGAGCTTAAGAGGTGGTGTGTGAGAGGAAGACACTGAATGTTTGGTCTGTTAGGTATGACAAGATCCAGGATAGGGCCAAGTCTGTGATGCCAAGGGATGAGAGGGTCTGTAATAATAGGGAATGGTCTATGGTGTCAAAGGCAGAGGACAGGTCTAGGAGGACAGAGAAGTGTCGCTTGGCTTTGGCAGCTAATAAGTCATTGGTGACTTTAGTTAGGGCAGCTTCAGTGGAATGATGCAGCCGGAAGCCAGATTGTAAGTGGTTGAAGAGGGAGCAGGAAGAGATATGGGAGGACAGTTCAAGATGGACATGTTGTTCCAGTAGTTTTGAGGCATAGGAGAGAAGTGGTATAGGGCGATAGCTAGATACAGAGGATGGGTCAAGAGAGGGCTTTTTGAGGTTAGGTGTGATTGAGGCATGTTTAAAGCTTGAGCGGAAAGCACCAGTTGTTCTTGATAGGTTGAAAAGATGGGTTTGGGTTGGGATGAAGACTGTAGCAAGGTTTTTGATGAAGTGGGATGGGATTGGGTCAACTGCACAGGGGTGAGATGCGATCTTGAGAGTAGAGTGGAGAGTTGATCTTCTGTAATGGTGGAGAAGTTGGTTTTGGAGGTGGATGGCTGGGCAGTTGGGAGGAAGTGCTCTGGTTGTTGCTGACCAAAACTGTCTCTGATGTTATCAATCTCGGTGCTGGGGGACAGAGGAGAGAATTGAAGGTGTTAAATATCTGTTTAGGGTCGTGAGACAGAGGATTAGAGAGATGAGAAGTAGGTTTGTTTAGCTGTGGCGAGTGAGGCCTTGAAAGTAGTGAGGGACTGTTTGAATGTGATGAAGTGCTCGTTGGAGTGGGATCTTTTCCATCTCTGCTCAGCAGCCCTGGAATCTTGCCTCAGTTCTTTGGTCAGGCTGGTGTGCCAGTGCTGTCTGTTGAATTTGCAAGCTTTGGTATGTGTGAGAGGGGCAAAGGATTCCAGAGCTGCAGCCATTGTGCTGTTATGTAGAGCGGCAGCGGCATCTGCATTGTGTAGGGAACTTATGTCTGTAAGAGGGAGGAGGGATTCAGAGAGTGAGTGTAGATCGAGGTGTTTAAGATTTCTGCGAGGGTGTGCAAGTTTGTGGGTTGGGGATTGTAGACAAGGAGTGAAGTGGAAAGAGACTGTGAGTAGGTTGTGGTCAGAAAGAGGAAGGGTTGAGTTAGAGAGGTTAGATAGGGAGCAGAGGCAGGTCAAGATAAGGTCCAGTGTATGGCCATCTTTGTGGGTGGCTGCAGAAGAACATTGAGTGAGGCCAAAGGAGGAAGTGAGAGATCTAAGTTTAGAGGCAGCTGAGAGGGAAATGTCAAAGGGGATGTTGAAGACACCCAAGATGATAGTGGGGATGTCAGCGGAGAGGAAATGAAGTAGCCAGGTGGTGAAGTGGTCAAAGAAGTTAGTTGGTGGCCCTCGGGGGCGGTAAATGACAGTCAGTTGGAGGTTGGAGGGGGAGTAGATGAGCACAGAGTGCACCTCAAAGGAAGGGAGGGTAACAGAGGGTGGTAGTTGGATTGGGGTGAAGGAGCAGTTATCTGACAGGAGAAAACCAACCCCTCCACCATGCTTGCTGCTAGGGCGGGGTGGGTGGGAAAGGTGGAATCCACCATACGAAAGTGCAGCAGGAGAGGCTGTGTCAGAAGGGGTGAGATAGGTTTCGGTGATGGCAAGGAAGGAAAGTTTGGTAGTAACAAAAAGATCATGGATATAGGAAAGCTTGTTACAGACAAAGCGAGCGTTCCACAGAGCTCCTGTTAGTGGGACTGGGGAAGCGGGGGCTGGGCGAATGGGTATAAGGTTAGAGAGGTTATGGAAAGTTGTGATAGAGTGTGGATGGGAGGTAAAAATTACTGTGGGGATGTGGGTGGTGAGGAGGACCAGGATTTGGAGAGATATCACCAGCAGTGAGAAGAAGCAGAGAAAGTGTTAGCAGGTGGGAACAGGAGAGAGCATGAGGTGGCTGTCTGTGTTTGGAGACAGAGGATTGTTTGTTGAGGAAGAGTTTTGAGGAGGAAGTTAGATGGATAGTGAGGATTGAAGAAGAGATGAACAGTTCCTTACTAAGTGTAGGGATTAGGGGGTAATAGAAAGTGAAGGATTATAGGGATGAGAGTGAAAGCAAACAGAAATATTGTTTTACAGTGACTGTGTCCAGTTACCTTCAGTTCCCTTCTGGTTCGATTCTAGAATTAATTCTGATCTTCACACTTGTATGATACACACTTACAGGATGAACACTGCAGACTAAAGTCTTGGCAGAGTTGTGCTATGCAATATATGTGCTACAAAGTGCATTCAGGTATGAACCAGAGAGGAATGGTCTTTGTTCATCTTGGTCAGAGAATTAATGCCACCCTTATTGATTTTTGTGGGTCCGTACTGTGCAACATTAGTTCTTCTCTCATCAACATATTCTAAGTCCACCACTGTATTGTTTGATTGATCCTATCAACTAAATGGCAATAATTTGGGGACCATTTTAGGAGAATGGACCTGTCCTGTGTATATTTAAGGAGATTCAGGTGGAAGCTTCACTTTAAAGTCAAATGTTATTCTTGCTACCTCTCTTTGTCCACTCTATTAGGAAGCACCTGGTTCCATAACTTAAAAATAACCCTCTAACAAGAGTCCTAGAGAATTGGGTTAGCGTGTAGTCACACTCATGCTAATATTTACGCCAAGATTTTTTTTTTAATAACCATACAGCAGACTCTAAAAAAAGTCATACAGGATGTTACTCACTTTATCAATGTCCTCCACTCTCTTTCTATTGCTGCTTGAGTTTTCTGCCAGTCTCTGTGCTTCTCTTCTGGTCAGAAACACATCACGCCTGTGAGATGTAATTAGCTGTATTGATCATTTGTCCATACAGCAGGAACAAGTACGCCCATCTCTGTACATCCTGTACTGACCATATGGACACCTGAGAAATGCAGTCAGTTACTGGCCACATCAGTACATGTTAGTTCTCGTTAGTGATTGTCTGCCTGTCCCCTCTGGATGAGAAGGCATAGTGGGGCAGCATTGTGGCTCAGTAATAAGCACTACAGATAAGTCAAACGATCTACATTGGATCGAGTTTTCATTAAATTTTCTGAAATTTACAGTTTCATAGAAACGTAAACAGTTTGAGATTTGACTCTTAGATCACAAAAAAACTCTCTTTTTTGGGAAAAATTTGGCAAAGCTAGCGAATTTGAATTAAAAAAAAAACTCCACTCTAGTTAGTAGAGGTGAGCGAACTCGAACTTAAAAGAGAGAGATAGAGTACCCAATCTTGAGCCTTAACCCAGACCCAACTGAAAACAATGGAGACCCAGAAGAAAAAAAATTCTCTCTCCCTCTCTTTCTCTCTGTAACAGACTTTCCCCAGAACTTTGAACTTTGCAATGGATTTCAAGGAGAAGTAAGTTTAGCTTTGCTCATCTTTAGTTGTTACTAGGGTTGAGCGACCTTTACTTTTATAGGATCGGGTCGGGTTTCAAGAAACCCGACTTTTTCAAAAGTCGGGTCGAGTGAAATCGGCCGATCCTATAAAAAAGTCGGGGTCGGGGTCGGCCGAAACTCGAAACCCAATGCAGTGCATTGGGTTTCCATGGTTCCCAGGATCTGAAGGAGCGGAAACTCTCCTTCAGGCCCTGCGATCCATATTTTAGTGTAAAATAAAGAATTAAAATAAAAAATATCGCAATACTTACCCTCTGACGCGCCCTGGTACTAACCGGGAACCTTCCTTCCTTAGAATCAGCCTTCCAGGACCTTGCGGTGACGTCGCAGCTTGTGATTGGCCACGTGGCCGCCCATGTGACCGCTCGCGCGACCAATCACAAGCCGCGACGTCACCGTGACGTCACCGAAGGTCCTGGAAGGGCTGATTCTTAGGAAGGAAGGCTGCCGGAAAGAAGCAGGGCGCGTCCGAGGGTGAGTATATTCCTATTAGGTATATACTCACCCTCGGACGCGCCCTGCTTCTTTCCGGCAGCCTTCCTTCCTAAGAATCAGCCCTTCCAGGACCTTCGGTGACGTCGCAGTGACGTCGCGGCTTGTGATTGGTCGCGCGAGCGGTCACATGGGCGGCCGCGCGGCCAATCACAAGCCGCGACGTCACCGCGACGTCACCGCAAGGTCCTGGAAGGCTGATTCTAAGGAAGGAAGGTTCCCGGTTAGTACCAGGGCGCGTCAGAGGGTAAGTATTGCAATATTTTTTATTTTAATTCTTTATTTTACACTTAAATCTGAATTCCAATACCAATTCCCGATATAAACATATCGGGAATCGGTATCGGAATTCCGATTCTAGATTCAAAAGATCGCCGACTTCATGGCCGACCCCACACAGGGGTCGAGTCGGGTTTCATGAAACCCGACCTTGCCAAAAGTCGGCGACTTTTGAAAATTTTCGACCCGTTTCGCTCAACCCTAGTTGTTACCGATATCTGGTGAGAATCGCATGTCAATAGCAGCTTTAAAAAATATATTTACTTATGTAACAGTAATAATAACAGTATGTGTGTGTGTATATATATATATATATATATATATATATGTAGTAGGTATATATATATATATATATTTACTATACTGTATATATATACTGTATATATATAAATATATATATATGTATATATATATATAGAACACAGTGTACCTACTTAAATAATAGTGAATACAAACAAGGGAAAAAGTTCTAAGGTATCTTTGATGTTCAGTACAGTTCAGTACAGTTTTCTCAGATCCTTTATATATAAGTGAATTTTATTATTTCAGGATACTGTAGGATAAGGTTCAAAATAGAAGCTTCTCCAAAGATTCATGTCAGTAAAGTCAGGGTTACCAGGTGCTCCTCTGTCATTATTTAGTTACTGAGGCTGTTAACAGAGAAGTATGCACATTTTTACAGTCTGGCTCTGCTTCTTTTCTAGCAGGTGTTACAAGAAGAACTGAAGTTGCCTTCCTCGCATCTTGGTGATTTATTCCTATGTAGATCTCATCTGAGCGTATCCAGTTGTTTTGAACATTATGATCCTGGTTGTTCCTTTCTTAATGATGCATATGAATGGTAAACTAAAAATAAAATATAACAATCATTAAGAAGATGACTTTTAGAGTGCATTTTTGCAAGGCTTTGTAATTGTTTAAAGATGCAGCTCTAGATGTTCTTGTGGAGCAGACATGTTTAATTATATTTAATTTAAAATTCACAGCACTATGTGATTTTTCTTCTGCTTGACTTAGTAAAGCTGCTTAAAATCACTGCTACTCATTTATTTACTTTTGCATATTTTTGAAAATAGTTTAATTGCTATATCTAACTGGAAGAAAATGCAAAAATATTACACACATTATATTTATGCACACATGTGTAATGTTTTTGTGTTTTCAATTTGATATAGTGATTAAACTACATTCTTGCGGTAAATAATCAGTAAAGTCTCTTCTATTATGGCAATCTATAAAATGATCTGAGTCAGTTATAGATTATGAAAATGTTGTCCCATGTGTACAATTCTTTTCCATATTTCCTTTAAATGGAACCTGCCATGTAAAAAAAATGCTATTAACCAGCACAAATTGGGTTAATCTACAAGGTATAACCATTCTGAAACTGCCTGGTTCCTGCAATGAGAGCCCCAGTGCCGTAAGAAAATGACCTTTAGTCATCCCAAAAGCCTCAGGCTTACAATCATGTCACTGCTCAGTGAATTGAGAGCAATGACTGTAGCTGCGTCCCTGGCACTGACAGTTGACTCATTTAAATACATCTGAACATCATAATAAAGGATTAAAGAATACCTACAATTTAATTTAATAATGTTTTTATGTCATAGGTATTACGTAACATGTCCTGCAGATCAGTTTGGGTGTGAATGCTGAGATCCCACCAATCAATAAGCTACTGCTTAAGGCACCCAGAGTGTATAGTCTATGGGGTGATTAGTTAAGGTGCTTAAGCTACAAAAGCTGGTGGTTACACAAAAAGTGGCTACTTTGGCGTCTGCACGCCAGTCCTAGCTAGCTACACCAATATAGGCAAACCATGGATGGGACATGGGCGGAACAGGGCATGAAGACATCGATCCATCAAATTCATCATAAGTTATTCTGTTAAGATAGCGTAACTTACTTTAGAAATGTTTGCTAATAGCAAGCTGGTGTACAGTTATGGCAATGGCACACACTGGGTATCAGTTGTGCCTGTGTCATTAAAGGAGATATAAGAGATTTAAAAAAAATGCCTTAGCACTAGCAGGCATGTAGTTGCTAACAGATGTAACTACCTGCCTATTGTTCCTGGCACAGGTCATTGACTGCTTCTGCTGGAGATTCAGCTGCTCCATGCCAACAGAACAGCAGTTTCTCTTCCAGTTGACAGGACGGGACTACTGATGTGATGCTGATTGATATTCAGCTTTCTCCAATTGGGCAGCAGGAAGCCAGCTGTCAATCAGCATGACACCTGTAGTCCAACCCTGCCAAGAGGAAGAAAACTGCCACTCTATTGATGTGGCATCAATGGAAGTCTGTGACTGTTCTGTGCCACCGGAAAATGGCACCAGGCAAAACAGGCAGGTAGGTGGCAGTCCGGATATACCCATTGAGCTGTATGTGCCGCTTAATTAATTGGGTCACTGTACTTCAGTGAGTAGTTCATTAAGACTGGAGTGCACTACACTTGCTTTGAGTAGTCCTCTGTTTTACTTGCTTTACTCTGTGAAGGTTCATAGATCTTCTTCTGTGGATCCAGTGCTGATCTGTGTTGATTAAGATCGCATAGATCGAAACGCGTTGTCTATCCTCATGACTGCATCCACCTTTGAGCAAGGATTTTACTCACGCTATATTTATATGCACCAATAAAGCTTTTCAAGATTTTAGAAGCTGGAGTATACACCTTTTCTTCATCTTCCATCTCCTCATAATGCCTTGCAGCTATCATATCACAAGGTTTAGCGCAACCTGTCAGTGAGGATTATCACAGCCGCAGGCAGTGTAAGAGGGGAGGATGGACCAAACAGCATAATGTTATCCTAGAAATATGATGTCAAAGTGCACAGCTCATGAGTATAGAAAAAGGCCTATTTCTGAATGGGACATACTGAAGCAGATTGAAAATGGGAGTGGTAGTCTCAGTCTGTGAATAATAATCCAAAGATTTAAGTAATAGAAAGGTGCTGGGCCTGTAGAGTCAGTGTGACTGGGAATTGATCTGTGATTTGTATTAACATCACCTTAACCACTTCCCAACAATGGACGAAATGGTACATCCTATTTTGCAGTGCACTCTCACAAATGGACGTATCAGTATGCCTTTGTGATAGTTGCCAGGTGCAAGGTTTTAAGGTTGGCGGAACGCACCAAGTATATATATGTATAAATAGGTGTGTTCGCAAACCGAGGTTCACCGTGCAGGAGAGGAACCTGCTGCTGGCAAATGGTGGCGCTATATGGCAGTATAAGCAAACTCTGTTAACTCCACAGATTCACTAGAAACAAGATACTGTGCCCTGTTAGCATCACAGGGGAACACAGATAACTGCTGAGCTGATGGCAGTCAGTGGTCACGCACCAGAAATGCACACAAACACGCCTCACCGGAGGTGCCGTTATTCTAGGGGCTTATTTCAGCTGGGTCCCTGAATACACACATACAGGCACGACCACAAATAACAAGCTCAGGACATGAGGTGATACTAGTGAATGGCCGTGCAGCCATGCAAACCTTTTATAGCTGCAGCAGCTTCAGGCCCTTCCTAGGGAAGCAATGAAAGTTGCTGTAATACCAGAGAAACTTCAGGACCTTCCTAGAGAACCAATGGGAGCTGCAGCAGTACTTGGGCATGTGACCCTTGACCTCCAATGAGAGGTCTTGCCTTGGGCATGCTCAGTGTGTGCAAAGCAGGACTTAGTCCCAGAAAAGCCTGCTCACCGCTGACCAGTGCAGGCTACAACAGCAGAGTCTGGAAAGGCAGCAGTAACCCTTTGCACAGTATCAGACTGAGTGAGACACTGTGACCGACATCTCCGCTGAGCAGGCTCCTCTGCCTCCGATGTAGAATGGGAGATCGCAGCAGACATGGTTTGAGATTCTCCCTGTGCAGCTGCGGGAACTCGACTCCTAACACTAGGCATAATTTATAGCCGAGACCCAACTGTCATTGCCAGGTGCGGTGCCTGCACCACCCCGGTATATTTAACACTTTAAATGCTGCAATCAATAGCATTTCTTTGGTAGGGAGAGGACGGGGGGGCCCTCTCCTGTCCGAGTGACACCTTTCCGATGTCATAGCGACGGTCTGATCGATGTTATGGCAACCTGAGGTCAAATGATGGCCTATGCATCTGCCAGCTACAGTGGCCTGTTTAGACCATGCAAGCATCGTAGTCTAACAGGCGATCTATCAGTGCAGCATTAACAGGTATAATGCATTGCAGTGCTGGTGCATTGTAATGCATTAAACCAGCAATCCGAGTAGTCCCATAGAGGGACTTACCAAAAATCTTTTTAAAATGAAAATAATATTTTAAAAAATCACAAAATAAATAACACAAATATTTCAGAAATATTATACCAATAAATACGTATATTTATTTATGTAAAAACAAAAATAAACAAAAAAATTATACATATTTGGTATAGCCCAACCTATAAAATGACCACACTAGTTAAGGCCCTCAGTGCACAGGATACAAAATAAATGAAAACATGGCAAAAAACTATGCTTTTTCATCAAAACACCAAGCAAAAAGTTAAATAAAATGTAATCAAATCGAATGCAAATAAAACTGGTATCTCGGAAAACATCATCTTGTTGTGCAAAAAACAATCAACCATACAGTCCCATATAATAGAGAAGTTAAAAAATGTGTAGCTCTCACAATATAGGATGCAAAATCAAACATTTTTTTTTAAATTGTGTTTTTTGTGGAAAAGTGGCAAAACATAAAAAATGAAAAAACAGAACCATCACTGTAATTGTACTGGCCTGAAGGATAAAGTTTCCTTATCACTTTTTCCACAAGGTAAACGACATTAAAAAAACAAAAAAAAAAACGGTTTCTGAATTGCTGTTGTTTGTTCATTTTGCCTCCCAAATACTGGAATAGCAAATGATCAAAAAAGGTTATTTTCTAAAAAATGGAAAATGAATAAGCCTGGAAGGGACAAAAAGAGCAATAGTGTTTATCTGGGTAGATTGTGTGGAGAAGAATGTGCACCTGATAAGGTTGTGTGCACACAACCACTGAAAGAGATTTAACATGCTGCAGACCCACAAATAAGGAATCAAAAGTGTTGAATGGTATGGGTTCACCTATGCTTCCATCAATTGATGATTAGAAGACAGGAATCTGAAAATCAATTGCTGTGGATTATTGGTCAATGTGTTTCGAATTTTCAAACATCTTCACCAGGACAAAACCAAAAAATTTGTCTGGCAAATTCAAAACGAGCTTTACAATTTTTGTGTGTAAGTAAAGGCTTTTTTCTGCCTACTCTTTCATAAAGGCCACCTCTATGGAGTGTATGGCTTGGAGACTCTGCTGCTCCTTCAGGGTTATATTTGGTCACTGTACTGCCTCTCATATTAATGCCCTCCTTGCCATGGCTGAGAGTTGTTGTGAGCGGTCCTATCTTGGCAGGCTTGTTGTGGTGCCATGTTCTTTCCATTTGATGATAATGGGTTTGATGGTGCTCCTAGGGGATTATCAGAGATTGGGATATTTTTTATAACCGAACCCTGACTTGTACTTCTCAACAACTTTGTTCCTGACTTGTTTGGAGATATCCTTGGTCTTCATTGTGTTTGGTTAGTGGTGCCTCTTCCTTAATGGTGTTGCAGCCTCTGTTCCTTTCAGAAAAGGTGTGTACATACTGACATACCATGGGATGGGATACTTACATTGCACACAGGGGGACTTCCTTTCACTAAGCATGTAACTTATGAAGGTAATTACTTGCACCAGAAATTTTTATGGGTGAATACATATGCACAAGCCAAGTATTAGTTATTTGATCTCATAAATTTTAATTTATGCCAATGTTTTTCTCACTTTACTTCATTTCACCAACTTAGACTATTTAGTGCCGATTAAAGAATTAAGCACCTCCTTTGTACCTACTTGTTTTGCATTTATCTTAGTAGTTTTCTAAGTGATGTTCCCTTTATTTATTTTGTCTGGGACAGTTTCTATACTCTTCAGTGATCTGTGTTGTTATGCCTGTCATTTGTATATTTTATTTGAACATATTGCTGTTTTCAGATATATCATTCTTATCTTATGCTATCAAGCATCTGTTATATACTTGATAGTATATATAAAGGTGATATATAGTTCTATAGGCCTCTTTACATTTATACTAGGCGATGATCATATTGTCAACACATCTTACAAAGTAGTCATATTTTTCCTTTAGTATAATATTCTATTATACCTCATCTTTTTTGTGCGGGGCTGAAATAGGCAAGAGTCAACTATATTGTAGTTTGTTGTACCATGTTTCTTTGACGTTTTGGTTGTTTTTATGATATTTGGGTTGGTTCTCTTTCTACTAATAAAGTATTGTTATTTTTTATTGTTATCCCTGGCATGTTTCTTGTTCTTCCTAAATATTCAGCTAGTGAATACTCTCTTCATCGCGTGCTATCTCGCTACTATGAGCAAGACCAGGCGTTCGATTAGAGCATTACTCTCATTAGCTGACACCTATGACCAGTGATAACCTTTTTATTGATGTTCAGAGCTGCTGGCTCACATGCTGTCATCTGTTTGACAGCGTGGGAACCACAGCACTCTGAAGCACTCTGACCGGCTGTAATGAACTTACCACCAATCATAATCAGGGCTTCCAGTGCTGTCACACAGATGGCAGGGTGGAAACAGCGGATGTTCTGGTCCTCCATTCATTTGAATGGGGTCCAGGTTTGGATTTGAGTTCAGGTACCATTTTGATACCCTAACCAAACTTTTTTTTTTTATGTTCGACCTAGCTCGACAAATCAGAACATCCACGAGTCCACCATTCACTATTGTTTATGAATCACAAACAAAGTGGATTATAAAAATATTTAAACACAGGTTGTGTAACAAAATAGGTAAAAAGCCATGGGGTGAATACTTTTGCAGGCCACTGTAAATGCTCAACACAGAGTGCAAAATAAATGTCATCCAAAGTGTTGTGTAAAATGTTCCCAGTAAAAGCTTCAAATTGAAATTCAAGTCTCCATTTAGGTCATTCATGTGGCAATAGAAATATGGAGGAATCTATGTTATCGGTAGAACAAAGGCTCTGGAAAAGCGCTATGGCTCTTGATTCCACAAAAGAAATCCTTTGCATGCTGCGCTCCCAAATCCAAATGTCCCCCCCTTCTAAGCCTGTGTGCCTAAACCACATTTAGCATCCACATGTTTGGCATTTCTTTAGAGATGAGAGCCTGCTTAATTTTTTGGGTGCATGTCTCCAGAAACAAGAGCTGAGCATAACATCCATGATTGCTTGCTTCTGGAAAATACCCATCGAGTAAAAATCTTCTCTTTTCCAAGATGGGTGTAATTTCCAACATGGAGTCACTTGAGGGGGGATTCTTCTCTTCTTTCAATTAGGGGCTCTGTATATGGAATCTTTAAACTATTTTATCATAACTTGTTCTCAAAGAGTCAAATAGTGCTCATTCCCTCCCGAGTCTCGCCATGTGGCTAAGCAGTACTGTACAGGCACATATGGGGTATTGCCAGGTTCAACAAAAATTGTGTCACAAATTTTGATGCAATTTTTACCTAATTCCCCATGTGAAAATGTAAAATCTGAGGCTAAAAGAAAATTGTTGTAAAAATGTAGCAATTTTTTCTTCACTACCCAATAGTATAAAAGGTTTTGACACACCCTTAGACGAATTCATTTATAGTTGTAGTTTGTAAAATGGGTTGTTCCACTGTTCTGGCACCTCAGCGGCTCTTCCAATGTAACATGGCACCCTCAAACCATTCCAGTTAAACCTAAACTCATTTCTGAGCTTGCACTGTGCCACAAAAGTAGTTTTTGACCACATATGTGATATCGGTGTACTCAGGAGAAATTTTTTAACAAATTGTAGCAATCATCTTCTCCTATTATCCCTTTTGAAAATTAAAAAACTTGGTGCTAAAGCAACATTTTAGTAGAAAAAATTGTAATTTTCCACTTACTCAGCCCAATGTAAATCATCTGTAGGTTTAAAATGCTCACTACACCCCAAGATGAATTTCTATAGAGGTGCAGTTTCCAAAATGGTGTCCCTTGTGGTAGTTTTTGCTGTTTTGGCTTGTCAGGGGCTCTTGACACGCGACATTGCATCCACAATCTATTTTCGCTTAAATTGCTCTCTGGAATTCAGTTGGCATTCTTTCACTTCTGAGACCTGTGGTCCACCCAAACTGTAGCTTTCACACACATGTGAGGAATTTGTGTACTCAGGAGCAATTGCTAAATAAATTGTCTGGTGCATTTCTCTACCTGTCCTTGAAAAAATAAAAAATTTGACCCTAAAACGAGATTTTTGTGGGAAAAGGAAAAATTTAATTTTTTTTCCTTGAACATTGTTTCAATTGCTGTGGAGCACATAAAGAGTTAATAAACTTCTTAAATGTAGTTTTCAGTACTTTGAGGTGTGAAGTTTTTAAACTGATGTCACTTTTGAGCAGTTTGTCACATAGGCCCCTCAAAGACATTTCAAATGTGATGTGGTCTCTAAATAAAAAAGGTGGCTTTGTAATTTTGTTGGAAAAAAGAGATGTAAAGTAGAAATGTGGTATATGCTATTTATTATCCACAATGCTACGTTTTCAATTTTTTTCAATTTTTTTATATTTTCATCAATAAATGCAAATCGCATCATCAAAAATTTACTATTAACATGAAGTACAACCTTTCCCAAAAAATTAAAGACAGAATCACTGGAATATGTTGAAGCGTTTTAGAGTTTTTACCACATAAGGTTTTACTGGTCAGAATTGTAAAATTTGGCCCGGTCAGGAAGGTGAAAACAGACTCGGTGCTGAAGAGATTAATAACAATATTCTATTTTTATTTTTCACACACTGTAAAACAGTTTAATACACCTCTGTCCTAATTTTGCTGCAAAAAATGCTGAAAATAAGTCTTGTTTCATAGAAAGTGTGCTTCTTGGCTTGTGGGAAGGGCAAGAAAAATTTCCGTATTACTGAAATGTGAATGCTATTTTTACACACTTCCCTATTGTAATAGGCCTATATTAGACATGCACATGCTACCCATTTAGAGCAGCTTGATGCAGGTTCTTCCTTGTGATGGGGAACTACCTAATTTGTCTTGTCTTCTCCTTTTTTTCCAAGTTGTTTCTGGTTTCCGTGGCTGTTATTTCTTTATTTTTCTTTATTAAAAAATACAGCAACATAGTTTTTTAGGATTCTTAACATTATGGTATGGTATAGAGAATTGAAAAAAAAATAGTTCTTGCTTAACTGTTTTATGAATCCAACTTAGAGTATTGTAAGGTACAAATGCGTGCGCTGCAACAATACAGCTGGCTGTTGCCGCGACATACAGTCCTTGTTTATACCAACAGACGACATAGTTTTTTTACATAATTTTTGTCACGTAAGGGGAATAATTTAAGCCAAAATATGTTTTAAAAAAAAGTTTTTGCAGTACTGATTTACTAAAGCAATTAGTACAAAGTGTAGGTGCCACAAATTACTGCTGTCTGTTGCCACAAGTTCATTTCTATGTAGGTACCCACCAACTAATGTTGCAATCTTGGTTACATTTTTTTGATTGGCGGAAATAGTATTTAAAAAAAAGTTTTGGGAAACATTGCACACACTTTTTACTTTTTGCATACCTGTTTTAATATTTAATTTTGGCAACCATATAATCCTCAACTAAAATTTAGGATGTTTAACTACCGCCTGGCATTTGTTGTTATGTCATCCGGATTGGGCAGGTGGAATAACTCTTCTTTAGGGCTCGATCACACTGGCGAGAAGCATCGGATGGTTTTCTCATGAAAGAGAATTGGATGCTATATGCAAATGACCTTCTGCTCAAACTCTGCTGTGTGTATGAGCCAACCGTCCAATAGGGCTGCACGGTCCTGCATGGCATTCACATTGTGAATTTAATTGTTCAATATTTCTTACTGAAATGTACCTGTTTTGGGAAGGTGGTGGCAATTTCTGGATTTGGTCAATCTATCTGCTGCAAGAGTGGAAAACATGATATTTGGCAAAATTGTGGTCTTACATTCACCAATGGCGGATACCATTGATTAGATCGACCTTACCAGCTGACTGCCTGACTGTCTATTTCCAGTCTTCTACACCCTTCTGCTGTTACCTGCTCAGCTGGGCTTCTACTTCCTTTCCTTCAGATTATCTGTGCTGTATAGCTGTTGGGCTGCTATTGCTGGACCTACTGTCAGAGACCTCCTTGTCTGCCCTGTTCTATTTTTCTATCGAGGGGCTTCTGCAACTGCTGCTACTACTGCAATTGCACAGCAATGCCAGCTAGACATCTCCTGGCCTTGCACTGTGTTTTATGGTGTTAGACTGTACTGCTTCTGATGGGTTTGTTGATGCTAGCTTTATACTGCCAGACATCTGCCTGTCTTAATTCTCCATCATGCTGCTGCCATATCCACTGCATGGATTTTGCCATGACAGCTACACATCTTATGGCTTTCCATTGTGCAATAATTTAGTTAAATTTAATTGTGCAATATTTCTTACTGAAATGTACCTGCTTTGGGAAAGTGGTGGCAATGGCCACAAACGTGTCTGCTCATTTCTACCTTGGATCAGATTATTTGCTTCTTGTCAAGATCAACTATCATTTTTGCGTCTTTTTGTTCTTTCTCCTAATCTTCCAAGAGCCATAAGTTTTTTTTATTCTTGTCTCAACATAGCTGGATAAGATCGTAGTTTTTCAGGATGAGTTGTAGTTTTGAATGAACCATTCATTTTAACACAAAATATGCTGGAAAATGGGAAAAATATTCAAAGTGTGGTGAAATGGTAAAAAAAAATGCAGTTTCAGCATTTTTTTATGGTGTCCATTTTGCAGTAAAAATGGGCAGGCGACATGATTCTTCAGCGTGGTACAATTACGACAATGGCAAACTTGTATTTTTTTTTTTTACTAAAATGATGAAAAGAAAATAGTAAAAAGAAATTAGTATATGTCACTATTTTCTAATATTTTCACTTTTCAACAGAAGGAGCTTTGTGGGAAATTGTTTTATGCGTGGCATGCTGCCATTTTTATTTAGGATTTGGGGTGATAAGGCTTTATCATGTGATACATTTCTGAATAGTCAAATGTGTTTTTTAAGTAAAAGATGGATTACAGCATCTAAAAGTTGACGGAAACATAGTTTTGAATCATAAGACAATCTTACCTCAATTGTCTGTACTTTTTTTCCTCTCTTGTAGGTCTCCTGTAGAAGTTTCACACATTGAAGAGTAGATTTGGTTGGCATGATCCTCAACAGCATTGTTTACTTCATTAGGTAAAAGGTTTACACCATTATAATCTCCAAATATCTATAAAGGCAGGGAAAAACATGGCATTGTCTTTGAAAAACAGTTGAAGTATTTTGCAGTATTTAAAAAACTACTTAATAAAAACATACATATGTTGTAATTCACATTATCAAGATTAAATGATGTGTGGGGAACCATAAATATTGTTATGAACATGTGATATTTAAGTTTTTCTTTTTTAATACATTTGCAAACATTTCTACATTTCTGTTTTATTCAGTCAAGATGGGGTGCAGAGTGTACATTAATGAGAAAAAAATTGAACTTTTTTGAATTTTCCAAATGTCTGCAATGAAACAAAGAGAGAAAAATTTAAAGTGGTCTGAATACTTTCTGTACCCACTGTATGTGTGCTGCTGTTTGGCTTTGGAGGTACTGAGATTTATAGTATTAAATTAACACATTGCCATCTATAAGTGCCATATTTCAGAAATCTACAGCACAGATTTACATGTTCATGTGCATAAGTACTAACATCTTGTTCACATCACCAGAATCAGAACAACTGGGAAAATTCCTGAATATTTAGAATATAATACTTTAACAGCAAAAAGATACAACTTATGATATTCCTCTTTGCAACACATTGTGTATTATCAGAGAGTTTTTATGCATAGCTCAGTTTATTCTTTTGGGATACAATCTCCTTTCGAAGGGGAGGACAAATCTGATCAAACAGTAGTTATGTAGACATAGCTTTAATGTTTGTAATGGGAAATTATCCTTATAAAGATCCACCATAATTTCTAAGGACATACACAATCTAAATTAATTTACTTGTACAGTGCATATGAAGAAACATTATCGCTTGCCCTTTATAAACTTGTTTCCTGAGAGATATTGAACCATCAAAGTGTCGCTGGGAATGCTGTAACCTTTACTGAGGAAGATGAGGATTTCACTTTTTGCTGTATTAATTTTGAAACATTCAAATGCATTAAATTCACTATTTAAAAAAGCAGAGTTCACAGCCAATTCCATTCCAAGAGAAAACAACCTGGAGCATAAGTCTAAGAATACGAAGAAACTAATTTGTTTTTATTAAGGGAGGATAGATGGGCTGGACAGTTAAAAATCAAAGGAACCTGGGGCTACAATTGCAATTCTAATTATGTGACCTATTGTGTCACCTGTTATCATGGCAAATGCAGCTATCTATTAATGTAGATAGCAACACTTGAGAAACAAACACACATTTAACAAGAATGGCACAAGAGTTGACATGCTAAATTTTGTAAGATGCCCTTTAATCAACTCTTATCAATGTAATACGTGCTGCAATCTTTTCAAAACTGCCCGTGTTTTAAGCGTTCCCTTGCTTTGAGCAGTCGTTTTTTTAGACCTTGAATTACTACCATTCAGTGATTTCATGACAGAAGAATCTCTTTTAACAAAACATTATGGGTGTCATTTTTTCCCTAGAGAAAACAGCATTTCTAGTGTCTTTATCCTGTCTGGTAGAATAATTACTGTATTGCATTACGCTTTGTCTCAAATTTGGTTTAAGATATATAGAGTATACATTTTTCATTAATACATTGACATTTTTGAACTGGGAACCCTGAGACCTGCCTCTGATTGCAACTGCTGCTCCTCTCTTTATTAGCTGGCCTTTAAACCACTTTAGGGTTCGGAAACCCTGAAACAGTCAGAAGTTGAGACATATTCATTTTTTGGCTGGCTTCTACTGGGATGTTACCCGTTTTCTATACATCATGGTAAAGAATAAAATCTGCCATCGGTGGAGCTGCGTGCCGCTGTAAGTGAAGTTGCCTCAGGAAAATGAACACTGGTGTTCTCTTGAAGCAACTTTGCCTGACAGCTGTGCCGCATTCTACATAAGGCCACCCATGTGCCAATGCCCCAAGAATATCCTTACACTAATTTTTTTTTTCAGGAGTAGTGTTGAGCGATACCTACAGAAGTATTGGTATTGGATTGGATCGGCCAATATCCAAAAAATATTGGATATCGGCGATACTGATACCCGATACCAATGCAAGTCAATGGGACACAAATATCAGAATGTAAATAAGCCCTTTCTGTCCTTCTACATCCTGTTCCGGAGGGGGGAAGAGTGTGGGCGGTGCGTGGGCGGACACTGTGCATGTCTGTCTGTGCGGGCGGGGTCTGTGCAGGCCTGCTGGGGATCTGTACAGGCCTCACGGGGGCCTGTATGGGCCTGTTGGGGCTCTGTGCGGGCCTGCCGGGGCCCTGTGTGGCGTGCCGGGTCTCTGTGCGGCATGCCGTGGCTCTGTGCAGCATTCTGGGGCTCTATGCGGCGTGCCAGGGCTCTATTCGTGTGTGCCAGTGCTCTGTGTGACGTGCTGGGGCTCTATGTGGCATACCAGGGCTCTGTATGGCGTGCTGGGGCTCTGTGCGGCGTGCTGGGGCTCTGTGCGGCATTCCGGGGCTCTGTGCGGCATGCCGGGGCTCTATATGTGTGTGCCGGGGCTCTGTGCGGCGTGCCGGGGCTCTGTGCGGTGTGCCGAGGCTCTGTGCGTGTGTGCCGGGGCTCTGTCCGGCGTGTCGGGGCTCTGTGCGTGTGTGCCGGGGCTCTATGCAGGCTGCCAGGGCTCTGTGCGTCTGTGCAGGCATTGTCCGATGGGAGTACAAGTCCCATTGGATGATGCCTACTACAGTGACAGTCATTGACACATTAGCCAATGATGGGACAGTAGTAGTCCCATTATCCGGCTAATGTGTTGAATTAAAAAAACAAAATGAAAAAAACAAACCATACATACTACATACAGTATATTCATAATTACATACAATACATACATACAGACATACAGTACATTAAACATAGAGTTCATACTCACCATTACTTGTCACTTTGTTCCCCGAAGCCAGTGTCATCTGTAAAAAATATGAAAATAACAAACAACCAATATTCTCCCTGTCCGCAGAAATCCACGAGTGTCCCACGATGATCTCCCGTGGAGAACAGCAGCATCAGCTGATGCGACTGCTCATTAGGGGCTCCAGGAACACAATGACGGAAGCAAGATACCTTCCGCACTGTATTCCTCCGCTGCTGTAAAAAAAATAGTCCCTAGTCTCACTTTTGGCATTGCTGTGTGAGAAATTTTCCCACGCAGCAATTGCCATAAAGTGAGACTTTGTCCTAAGGTAATCTCTCAGTGATGCACAGCAGGAGCCATTGCCTCCTTTCAGTATGTCACTGAGGGTCCTATAGAGCAATGACATCACCCGATGTCACTGTTCTATAGGGGAGATCGTCGTGGGACACTCGTTATTAATTGGACTACGGCGGACAGGTAGTATACGGTTTATTATTTTACATTTTTTGCAGGTGCTGAAGTAAGGTAAGTATGGTTAAATGAAGAATATTAAAATACTTTTTTCCTAATGTTTGTGTGTTTTATTAACCCTTTATTACTATTGGATTATTAATGGATATTGACGCCTCTCTGTTATTAACCTGGCTTAATATCACCTTACAATAGCAAGGTGACATTAACCCCTTTTTACCCCATATTCCACTACACGGGAGTGGGAAGAGAGGGGCTAAGTGCTTTAATTTCTGGGGCGGCTGCAGGCTGGTATTTGTATCCGGGGGGCCAATATCCATGGCCCCTCTCTAGGCTATGAATATCAGACCGCAGCTGTCTGTATGTAGCATGGCTACCACAGCATCTTACAGCGGCATGCTATTCCATCCAGTTTGCATTTAGTTGGACCATCATTTATTTTTCAACAGGACAATAACCCCAAACACATCTCCAGGCTGTGTAAGGGCTATTTGACCAAGAAGGAGAGTGATGGGGTGCTACGCCAGAAGACATGGCCTCCACAGTCACCAGACATGAACCCAATCGAGATGGTTTGGGGTGAGCTGGACCGCAGAGTGAAGGCAAAAGGGCCAACTAGTGCTAAGTCTCTCTGGGAACTCCTTCAAGATTGTTGGAAGATCATTTCCGGTGACTACCTCTTGAAGCTCATTAAGAGAATGGCAAGAGTGTGCAAAGCAGTCATCAAAGCAAAAGGTGGCTACTTTGAAGAACCTAGAATATAAGACATAATTTCAGTTGTTTCACACTTTTTTGTTAAGTATATAATTCCACATGTGTTAATTCATAGTTTTGATGCCTTCAGTGTGAATGTACAATTTTCATAGCCATAACTAGGGTTGAGCGACTTTTAGTTTTTTAGGGTCGAGTCGGGTTTCGCGATACCAGACTATCTCAAAAGTCGAGTCGAGTGAAATCGGCCGATTATGGCAAAAAGTCGGGGATCGACCGAAACATGAAACCCAATGCAAAGTCAATGGGAAATCTTTTTTTTTTCTCTCTCTCTCTCTCTCTCTCTCTCTCTCCTCCATCCCTGAACAGAAAAGCTGGTGTTACACATTGCAAATCGCTACAGCGCACAAGCGACAAGATGGCGATAGGCGTCCACCCCCCTAAGACCTATGTCATCACTCTGCCCACGCTCCTTCATTGGCTGAAAAAATGGCGCCAAACGCGTCATACGAAAAGCGACTTTGGCGCAAAAATCGCCGACCGCATGGCCAATCCCACACTAGGATCGGGTCGGGTTTCATGAAACCCGACTTTGCCAAAAGTCGGCGACTTTTGAATTTGTACGATCCGTTTCGCTCAAGCCTAGTCATAACAATACAGAAAAATCTTTAAATGAGAAGGTGTGTCCAAACTTTTGGTCTGTACTGTATATATATGATCCCGCCACAGCATCATCAGGGCGAGATCATGTCCACCGTGTCCCCATGTCCGGGTTACGGTTCATAAATGTCCCCCTGCTCTTGGCAGTCTGCGCTTTCTGGCGCCATTTTTTTTTCTGACACTGGCTATAATTTAATGCTAGGAGCGTCACGCCTGTGCAGTCTTCGGACAGAGTGACGCTCCCAGCGTTATATTATAGACATATACTGTATATATATATATATATACAGTACAGATCAAAAGTTTGGACACACCTTCTCATTTAAAGATTTTTCTGTATTTTCATGACTATGAAAATTGTATATTCACACTGAAGGCATCAAAACTATGAATTAACACATGTGGAATTATATACTTAACAAAAAAGTGTGAAACAACTGAAATTATGTCTTATATTCTAGGTTCGTCAAAGTAGCCACCTTTTGCTTTGATGACTGCTTTGCACACTCTTGGCTTTCTCTTGATGAGCTTCAAGAGGTAGTCACTAGGAATGGTCTTCCAACAATCTTGAAGGAGTTCCTAGAGATGCTTAGCACTTGTTGGCCCTTTTGCTTTCACTCTGCGGCCCAGCTCACCCCAAACCATCTCGATTGGGTTCAGGTCTGGTGATTGTGGAGGCCAGGTCATCTGGCGCAGCACCCCATCACTCTCCTTCTTAGTCAAATAGCCCTTACACAGCCTGGAGGTGTGCTTGGGGTCATTGTCCTGTTGAAAAAAAAAAGGATGGTCCAACTAAACGCAAACTGGATGGAATAGCATGCCGCTGCAAGATGCTGTTGTAGCAATGCTGATTCAGTATGCCTTCAATTTTGAATAAATCTCCAACATTGTCACCAGCAAAGCACCCCCACACCATCACACCTGTTCCTCCATGCTTCACGGTGGGAACCAGGCATGTAGAGTACATCTGTTCACCTTTTCTGCATCTCACAAAGACACAGTGGTTGGAACCAAAGATCTCAAATTTGGACTCATCAGACCAAAGCACAGATTTCCACTGGTCTAATGTCCATTCCTTGTGTTCTTTAGCCCAAACAAGTCTCTTGTGCTTGTTGCCTGTCCTTAGCAGTGGTTTCCTAGCAGCTATTTTACCATGAAGGCCTGCTGCACAAAGTCTCCTCTTAAAAGTTGTTGTAGAGATGTGTCTGCTGCTAGAACTCTGTGTGGCATTGACCTGGTCTCTAATCTGAGCTGCTGTTAAACTGCGATTTCTGAGGCTGGTGACTTGGATAAACTTATCCTCAGTAGCAGAGGTGACTCTTGGTCTTCCTTTCCTGGGGCGGTCCTCATGTGAGCAAGCTTCTTTGTAGCGCTTGATGGTTTTTGCCACTGCACTTGGGGACACTTTCAAAGTTTCCCAATTTTTCGGACTGACTGACCTTCAATTCTTAAAGTAATGATGGCCACTCGTTTTTCTTTACTTAGAATTTGTATTATGGCAAGAAAAAAGCAGCTAACAGTCTATTCAGTAGGACTATCAGCTGTGTATCCACCAGACTTCTGCACAACACAACTGATGATCCCAACTCCATTTATAAGGCAAGAAATCCCACTTATTAAACCTGACAGGGCACACCTGTGAAGTGAAAACCATTCCCGGTGACTACCTCTTGAAGCTCATCAAGAGAATGCCAAGAGTGCACAAAGCAGTCATCAAAGCAAAAGGTGGCTACTTTGAAGCACCTAGAATATAAGACATAACTTCAATTGTTTCACACTTTTTTGTTAAGTATATAATTCCACATGTGTTATTTCATAGTTTTGATGCCTTCAGTGTGAATGTACAATTTTCATAGCCATGAAAATACAGAAAAATCTTTAAATGAGAAGGTGTGTCCAAACTTTTGGTCTGTACTGTATATATATATATATATATATATATATATATATAGTATATACAGTTTATTTGCTTGCATCACTTACATCTATATATCTGTGTATTCTATGTGCATATATTTACGATGTGTAAATGACATGGAGCAATTATCTGTGTAAAAGCTCATGTTAAAATTGCATTGCAATCGGATAGCAATCGCATTGCATTCGGCTGTAAATCGGATGCAAGGTGTGAAAAATCGGATTACACTCGCATGACACTAGTGCGACTCAGGCCTTAGGCTTAAAAAAATTCTTCAGAAAAAAAAATCTTCCAAAATGCTTCAAAACCTATTTAAAACAGGTTCAGGAAATGCTGTAGGAAAAGAAAAACATTTCCAAACTCCCCCCTCCACGACACACTATCAAGGTTATGCTCCCGCAATGAGCTTTTGCTGAGTTTATGTATTTTCTCTGGGCAAAATATGCAGAGAGGAAATCCTCTTATAAATCCAGCAAAGTGGATGGGATTTATTAAAATCTCATGCCCACTGTGCCTTTTTTATGCTGCATAATCTGACCTAAGGCACAATTTTGGTATCTGCAACATGTCAATTCCTTTTATGTGCAGATTATGTCCATAAAATTGATTAAGATGAGGAAATTTGCTGGTAAAAAATGCATATGTGGAAACGCAGTTTAAAGTCTTGTAATCTGCACATGACTATATCAATAAAGTTTTGTCAAAGCCAAATTCCAGGAAGTATTGAAAACAAAGCAGCTTGATTTATAATGTGAGATACCAAAAAGAGACAAAAAACTGAGTCAAAAACACAATAAAATGCATTGAAAAAAAAAACTTAAACCAATATTGGTAATGGGTGCAGGAATGCTACAGAAAATCTGCATCATCAAAAATTCATAAACACATATTTACCAGATATATACACTGAGGCTTGGGCAGATATGGATAAAATATATATTTTTATTATCGATTACATAAAATCTCTTAATTCTTGCATGTTGTCATCATCAGTTATTTCATTATAAAACTTCCTTGTCTTGTTTTATGTACGATTTTATGTAAGTGATAATAAAAATATATATTTTATCCATATCTGCCCAAGCCTCGGTGTTTTACCAGTTATATATCTGGTAAATATGTGTTTATTATATTGATTGGAGGTGGCCATTCCACTATTGGACTTTTTTGGTAATGTATCATCAAAAATTTATCAAATACTCATCATAGAAACTTAGCCTAATAGAAAAAGAAAGCTTTATGAAGTGGTTTCTGCTTGAAAACTTTTTGATTTTGGACTTATTGATAAATCTTGGTGTGAACAAAGCTCTAGGGTTATGTGCACACTGAGTTTTTTTTAAGGAGTTTTTGGAGCAGCAGCTCTCCACATACTTCTCATAATCTCAAAACTCCTTAAAAACTTGGAGTTTCCTCTGCAAAAAGATTTGGTGTGCACAGACTATAGATCACTTTGTTAGGGTGGTTTCACATGTCCAGATAATTCCGGTACTGAAGAAAACGGTACCGGAGTTATCCGAGTCCATGTGCTCATGTGGCACATCTGTGTGGCACACATGAGACAGGCATGTTGTTCCACCCATGTGCCTCATCAGGACCACACAGACGGCCACAGTGAAGCAGCGCTACAGTAAGCGCTGTCCCCTGCTATTGGTGCTGAAGCCGGCTGTCATCCGTTCTTCCCTGCTTGGCCGGCGATCAGCACAAGCCATGGAGAATGAAGGAAAGAAAACTCAACGTGGGGTACCCCCTATAATTTACAACCAACTCGGGAAAACTCACAGGTGCGGGCTTCTATTCTCAGGCTGGTAAGGGGCCATGGATACAGGCCCCTCCCAGCCTAAAAAACGTAGCCCACAGCTGCCCAGAAAAGGCACATCTGTTAGATGCACCAATTCTGGAGCTTTGTCTGGTTCTTCCCACTGCCCTGTTGCATTGGCATATGGGGTAATGAGGGGTTAATGTCACCTTCCTATTGTAAGGTGACGTTAAGCCAGCTTAGTAATGGAGAGGTGTCAAAAAGATACCTATTCTTTACTAATCCCACAGTTGTTAAAGGGTTAAAAAACACACACGGTATGAGAAAAGTATTTTAATGAAATAAAACAATACACAGTTTTTCATGTTTATTCTTCTGTCATTCCAAACAAAGCCCTTGATCTCCTGGAAAAAAGTCAAAATAAAAAAACAACAATATACCATACCTGTCCACCGTACAGTCAAGTCTCACAAGATAATCCTTATCTGGGCCATTTTCATTTTACAACTGGGAGAGCTGCTAATGCGACCGCTCCCAGCTGTAAATGACTGGGGAATGAATGAAATGCAGGGAACCAAGCTTCATTGACTATCGGTGATGTCACCGAAGCTGCACCCCCTGGAGGCTTGAACTAAGATGAACTCTTCAGCCTGGGAAGCAGGGCGCGTCCGAGGGTGAGTATATACCTAATAGGAATATACTCACCCTCGGACGCGCCCTGCATCTTTCCGGCAGCCTTCCTTCCTAAGAATCAGTGCTTGAAGGACCTTCGGTGATGTCGCGGCTTGTGATTGGTCGCGTGAGCGGTCACATGGGCGGTCGCGTGACCAATCACAAGCAGCAACATCATCTAAGGTCCTTCACGCGCTGATTCTAAGGAAGGAAGGCTGCCGGTTAGTACCAGGGCGCGTCAGAGGGTAAGTATAGCAAAACATTTTATTTTAATTCTTTATTTTACACTTAAATATGGATCTCAGGGCCTGAAGGAGTTTCCTCTCCTTCAGACCCTGGGAACCATTAGAAACCCAATGCACTGCATTGGGTGTCGTGTTTCGGCCGACCCCGACCCCGACTTTTCTATAGGATCGGCCGATTTCACTCGACCCGACTTTTGAGAAAGTCGGGTTTCGTGAAACATGACCCGATCCTATAAAAGTAAAAGTCGCTCAACCCTAGTCTTGACTATGTATTTTCAGTAGTGTACACTTACTTGGTAAAATTACAATCACGTTGGTGAGATTATTAATTTGTACATTTGTTTTATATAAGTTTTCTTTGTTGGGTTACAAAAAGATTAGATTTTTTTTTACTTGTTCCGTTTTGGTGCAATGCAAAACCACTATTATTGTCATATATGGTACAGTTTCAAAAGATGAAATGTATCTGGCTGTTGCTGAATACAATAATGTAATGATAGCTTGGTCACTTGCATGACTAGATGAGGCTTTAACGCTTTTGATACGAGGCTCACTCTTCGCATATAATGTTTTTAAAAACGTGTGCATAAAAATGCTTCTTCTATGAATGACATAACAGAATTACCTCTACAATGGCGCCATTGGGTAGACGAAGGAACTGACGATAAAGTTCTCGATAGCCTTTCAGATGAATAGTGCAAATCATTACGTGAGTAGTTATGTCTTTTGAGCTGTCTTCATCACCCTTTGAACTGTAATGTTCCAAATGCTGCACATCTGCCTGTGATGAAGTTTTGCTAGTTGTTTCTTTTTTCCAGATGTATTCATACACTGTCACCTAGACAAATAACACTTTTAATTACTATCAGATAAGAAAATAAAAACAAAACACTTAACACTATATTTAAATGACAGTATTTTTTTTATCTCTAGAGCTGTGAGTGGGATAAACTGACATCATACATATAGTTTTCGGACTGACTATGTTCAATTGGGCTGCTCAGTTGACAATTGTTTACATAGACACAATATCCAAGTAAAAATAATTGCATCATGCACTAGTTTCTTCCATATATGCACTAGGACTAATAAAATGAATGCATATTGCCAAAAAAACAGAGAGAAAAGGAAATGCGTTTCAACAGCATCTGCATTCTTTGCCCTAACTAAACTCTCAATCCGCATGTACTAAGCGATCAATCTACTTCATCCAAAAAATGTACCAATCATTCTAATAATCATCAGAGTGCTCTGCAGGAGTTGAAAAATATGCACATCATCATTATAAAAATGTCGGACAAGGGCAGAATTGTGGTCATCATTAGGGATGAGCGAGCAATAAAATGCTTGAATGTTCTTTACTCGAACCGAGCTATTCCTAATGCTGGGATGCTCATTTCAAGTGAGGAGTATAATAGAAGTCAATGCAAAATCCGAGCATTTTTCTGGCAGACCCTACAAGGAGGTCTGGCTGTCAGTGAAAATGTTGAACTGGATGGAAAAAGTGCTGAATGGAAGAACAGCATTGGGAAGACACCTGGAAGCATCACTGACTCCAAGATCGCTGCTGAGAACAATGGTGTCACACTTTTACTCCTGAGGACTGACAATAAAACATTCAAAATCAATGTGAAATTGGAATTTACAGGAAAAAGTTAAAAAAATTATTTCCTGTGTAATGACTTTTATATAAAGCAAAATGTAAAAAGGATTTTTAAAAATAATAATTTAAGTAAAGCAAAATTTAAATATTTATTAAAAAATTGAAAATGTCAATGTAATTTATGAAGGAAACAAGAACTGCCAACATTTTGATGGAAAAGGGTCTCAGATACACTCTGTTTTATACATAAAGATGGGCCTCATACACATTCTGTTCAAACTGTCATGTAGTGGTACTCATGGAGTAAATAAGTAGCAGTGTCATCCATACACCCTTAAAGGCACCAACTGTATTGTCTCATTCAAATATTGTTAACATATAGTTGTATTACTCCTACACTCATAAAGGCTTTGAACAAAGTGCAAAGCCAGGAGACAATTATAGGCAGGGTCATCCATATACTCTTCAATGCACCAATTATAGTATAGTAATCATTCAAATATTGTGAATAAAGTGTAGATGTGGTACTCCTACACTCATAAAGCTCTGCACACATTGCAAAGACAATCAAAAATTACAAGCAGAGTCATCAAATCAACCCTGAAGGAGCCTACTGTAGCGCCTTATTCAAATATTAAGAATGTGTAGTTGCAGTACTCTTAAACTCATAAAAGCTTTGCACAAAGTGCAAAGCCAAGGAAAGCTTACAAATAGGGTCATCCAGTCATCCATAGACCATTGAAGGCTACAACTGGTGGGCCTCATTCAAATATTTAAGATTACAAACACTTTATGTGGTGCCGTCATCTGGTGATGTGAAAATGTTGGGACTATTCCAGGCTTTGTTTGTTTTAATTTGAGTGAGCCTGTCAGTATTCTCAGTTGACAGCCAAAAGCACTTATCTGTTATGACTATCCCGGCAGGTGTCCAACTTTGAGACCCAATAGTTGAAGGTCGCAGAGGAATTAGGGAATGCGCTGGTTTTGTTGACCAGGTATTGCTTGACTATCTTTAAAAACTTTTCTCTCCTTGTCAAAAATACCTGGTCATCATGGCATGGACAATGGGATAATGTCATGAAATTGGCCGAGGCCTCTGACAGTGTACCCCTGCATCTGCTGTACCTGGTGTGTGTCTTCCTCGTCTCTCCTCCTTGGTTGGGCAAGAAAGATTGCTCCTTGCCACTGGTGTTGTCTAATAGGAAATTTCTCAACATATGTTCCACAAAGGCCTTCTGGTATAGCTCCATTTTAGTAGACCTCTCTAAATGTAAGGTTCTCCTTGTAGTGTCAGTGTAGCAGGGTGAACAACCAGTATTCTTTTTTTGCCCAAGATGGATGTAACGCGAGGATCATGGTAAAGGCAGAGGTACATAAAGTCGGCCATATGTACCAAGCTCCCTACAGATATTTCCCTGTCTCCACCATGATGACGACTCTCCATCTCCTCCTACTCCTCCCTCTCTTCCTCCTCATTCACCTCCTCAAATCATCCATGTAGGAGAGACGGGATAAAGCTTGTGTGGGTTCTAGACTATCCAGTATCCCCAAGGGAAATTTTAAATGTGGACATTGTTCATTTTGTAGTCAGCATAACACGGAGCGGTTACTGCATATGGGAGGCATAGATCATTGTGTAAAAGATTTTATAACCTGCAAAACCGATCACATTGTCTATGTTATTTTTTGTCCCTGCAAGTTGTTTTATATAGGGAAAACTATTCGTTCCCTATATATCAGATTTCGTGAACCTTGCAGGTCGATAATTACCGGGAAAGGTGTTCCTAGGCTGATTTCACATATCAAAGATGTACATGGAGGTAACGCCGCTGTACTTACGTTTGCAGGGATTGAACGAGTGAATGCTCCGGCCAGGGGAGGTAATTGGGACAATCTCCTTCTGAGGCAGGAAGCCAAATGGATTATGCGAACCAACGCTGTGGGACCATTAGGATTTAATGATAGAATAGATATGTCCATTTTTCTGTGAAGGCTCTTTATTATTTATTTTAGAGAGTGAGTTATTGTGTTGCATATATTTATATAAAAAAATCTTTTTTGCATAAAAAAAATCTTTTTTGCATAAAGCTTAAAATACCGACTGTAGGATATCTTACAATTGTTTATATCGCTGCTGTTTTTTGTAAAAAACTTTTCTTCTTTTCCTAAACATAATTTATGTGGATTAATAGTATATAACTTATCTTGTTTTTATTCAGGCTGCACTCGGATGTCACCCGAGTGCATGTTTTTAGTTTGTATTTCTTGACATGAGTGAGGTTGTAGGTGTGTGGGCGGGTTCATGTTGGGGGTGGGCTTATTGGCCACCATATCCCATCCACCACTCTGCCCTCACTCATGCAAACCCGTTGAAGCGCAAGGACCGCGCGAAACGGCCGTCGTCTCCCCTGCTCGCACAAGCTCCTTTTCTTCTCCCCCGGCCATGAAGTTTTAATTGTGAAGACTCAATAAAATTTGCTACTTTGAAGATTGGTGAGTGCATCCTGCTTTTTTCTTTTTTTTTTCTTTTGCTACCTGGGTTCTAGACTATGTTGCGCTAGTAACGAGCTCCTGTTATGCCTCCTCCTCAGCCTCCACCTCCTTATTGTTACCCAATCTGAGCTGAGCAGATGAGATGAGGCTGGGCTGAGAAGTATCTCCTTGTCTAATGTCTTCTTCCAGCTTTAATTGTGAGCAGTGACAAAGTTATCCCACTCGCGGTGCCATCAGACAGGCAACAGGAGTTCACTGGGAGACACTGAGCACACGCTGCTCAGTGTCTCTGTTGGATGACAGGCTGTATGTTCATATCATGCAATTTTTTGCTTGTATTTAATATCACAGTATACAATTAGCTTGTAGGCTTCCTCAAGTGATAGATGAAAATATCCAACATTGTAACTTTTAAATGTATGTCTATGCAGAAGATTTGAAGCTGTATCAAAAAACACAAACTATGACCATGATACTAGCATTTTTTCTGTTTTAAACAATCTCTTTATGGAAGCCATAACCAATGTAAGTGACTTCCATAAAATACATGTAGCTGCATTTAAAGGTTTTCATTTCAATGCATTACCCATAAACAAAAAAATAAATTAGTACATTTGATTGATTCAGGTTTCTTTTTTTCTTTTACTAAAAACAAATGTGCAGCACAAATATAAAATGAATGTAATGGATCTGAATCTAGACAAACTTAATGTAAAAATGCTAGTGTGGACCCAGCTCCAACCCAAGAAACCAGTTAGCACAGAATTTGAGCCTATTTAGATTAACAGAGCAAAATAGTAATTGTGAATATTCATTAATTTGAAATGGGTTGGAGATGAGCGAAGCATAAGTCATCAATATGAGATTTGTGGGGGTCTGGCACCTGGCATATCAACCAAACAGATGAAAACTGCTAAGGGTAGTTTCACACTAGCGTTTTTTGTAAATCCGTAACAATGCGTCGTTTTGCAGAAAAAACGCATCCTGCAAAAGTGCTTGCAGGATGCGTTTTTTCCCCATAGACTTCTATTGGCGACGCATTTGCGACGGATTTGCACACTTCGCATCCGTCGCAAGACGGATGCGTCGTGCTTTGGCGGACCGTCGGGAAAAAAAACCCCTACATGTAACGTTTTTTTCTCCTGACGGACCGCTTTTTCCGACCGCGCATGCGCGGCCGGAACTCCGCCCCCACCTCCCCGCACCTCACAATGGGGCAGCGGATGCGCCGGAAAAATGCATCCGCTGCACCCATTGTGCAAAGCGTTAAACGCTAGCGTCGGAATCTCTCCCCGACGCATTGCGACGGGGAGATTCCGACGCTAGTGTGAAAGAAGCCTAAAGCAACTGGGAGTAAACAATAAATATGGCAGAAGACAGCAGCCCCGTACATTGCTTAGTGGTATCTGCCAAGTACTATCCTAACTAGTGATGAGAGAACATGCTCGGATAACATCTTAGACGAACATGCACAGGTATGCACAGTATCTTGTATGTGCTCGTATATTATGTTTGAGTCCCTGTCACTGGATGATTTGTGGCCATTAGGTAGCCTGAACACGTGAGAATTCCCTTAAAAATAGGCAATCCCTACATGTATTCAGGCTGTCTCCCTGATTATTGGGAGAAAAAAACAAAAGCACAAAAATTAAAATTGACCATATTGGGAAAGGATAAACTATAACCCCTTCATGACCGGTGACTTATTTATGTCATCAACCGTGTCCCTGCCTTTGATGCAGGGCTCACACATTGAAACTGCATCTTCCCCAGCATTTGATGGCTGATTTTATCAGCCAGCAACTGCCTCTAACACCACTGGGTGTATCCAAAATCCACCAGTTAAATGCTGCTATCAATCACTGATAGCAGCATTTAACGCGAACAGACAGGTAGCAAGAATGGATTGTCATGACATCTGGAGGTCTACTGAAGACCCCCATGCCTGCCATCAAGACCCTCCTGTGAACGGCAGCCTGTGATTTTTGCTGCAACACTGCCATGTACAGTATAGCTCAGATGATAAGTCTACCAAAGTTTTAAGTCCTCTAAGGGGACTATTAATTATAGTAAAAAAAAGTTTTAATAATATAAAAAAAAATTAAATCACCCTTTTTTTGCCCTATTAAAAATAAAAAAATTTAGAAAAAATGTAAAAATATACATATTTGGTATTGCCATTGAGAAATGTCCTATCTATCAAAATATAAAATAAATTAATCTGATCGGTAAACAGCGTAACTAGAAAAAAAATCAAAGTCCCAAAATTTCATTTTTTGGGTCCCCACAACACTGCAATAAAATGCAATAAAAGACGATCAATTTCTCATATCCACGCAAAAATTGTACCGGTAAAAAATAAGCTCAGGGTGCAAAAAATAAGCCCTCACACAGCCCCAGATCGCGAAAAATTAGAATGCTATGCTTCTCGGAAAATAGCCACGAAAGAAAAAATATATATTTTTTACAAATTTCAGAATTTTTATCACCACTTAAAAAAAAAAAAAAAAAAAAAATATATATATATACATATATACACATGTTTGGTATCTGCATACTCATATAAACCTGGGAAATCATATTGCCTGGTCAGTTTTACCATATATTGAACATGCCAAATAAAAAAAAACCCAAACCAATTGTGAAATAGCACTTATTTTGCAATTTCACCGCACTATATGGCTGGAGAGAAAAAGTTATGGCTCTTGGAAGAAGGGGGAAAACACGAAAACGAAAAACAGGGTTGAAGGGGTTAAACCATGTCATGTACCATCTGAAAATATCACATTAAATTAAATAATTACACATGCTTGTATAGTCAAACTACCGTATATAGGAGAATCAAGAAAATAATACAGCTCTTGTGTGCATAAAACATCTTTACAGTTGGCAGCAAAATTTCTTCATAGAAGATTTGCATTACAAGTTTATTTTTTTATTTTTTTTAAAAGCTGCCTGAAGAAGGAGCCTTTGTGCTCTGAAAGCTTGCAAATATATATTTTTTCTGATGCGCCAATGAAGATATCATTCACAGAATACTTCAGTCTTTTTTTTGCATAAAAGTATAACATTTAAGTTTCATTATGAACATTTTAATAAATTCTTTAAAATGGAATTATCACATAATAAATGTGCATGCTACTGCATATTAAAGTGACCATTTGTCAAACATATTAACTATGAAAGAATTCAGGTGGACAACACACCTTCCACTAAGCCCTTGAGGAAGTCTGGAAACTCAGACCTATCTTTCTGTAGCGAACTATCAGTGTCATATCTCTATAAGTGCAGTACCAAATAATGATAAACTCAACTGGCAGCTCACCTGTCCCACCACAATAGCCCCCCCAACCCTTTGGCCCTAGTCTCCATGCTAAGTGATATCCTCATTTGAGTCCTCCATCACTACAAACAGGCCGTAAGGTTAGCTAGGGTTTTGGTTCAGGGGGGCAAAACCTCTGAATGGGCCCCTAACCAGATAAGCCTGATTACAACTATGGTGGTGCACCATAATAGTGGAAGTATTAGAACCTTAGCAGATGACTGTTACTAATAAAAATCTATATACAAAGACCAAAACTGATATTGCTGCCATATAGTGACCATATAGTGGTAGACAGTAGATACACTCCTGCAGAACATAAAAAAGATCACAGTACAGATACAGATAGGGACTTACAGCTGACATTCTTTCTGATGGAGTCATTTACTTTTCTCATCTTTTCCATCTGGCCCAGACTGACATGACAACTTCTCCAGCCAGGACTCAGCTGTAGAGATTACAACAAATGCACATCTGACTTTTCACATTTCAGGCACCATCCCATCTATCCACAACCTGCAGAAACTTATCATCCTGTTAATGCCCCAATGTGTCCCTATTACTGCACCTGGTGTGTGGTACTGTGTGCTCTCTAGATGGTAAAATAAACTTCTAGAATATATTAATGCCCTGTGCAAGTGCATATGAAAACAGTGCCAGCATTTTGACCCCTAGAAAGGAATAATACCATCTGTGTACCCCTTTGACAGTCACAATAACAAGAATGTCCCTGTAACAACAATTGCCCACTTAACATTTAATGATGCCCCTAGTCTCCCCTCTACACGGAATGATACACAGTATAATGCCCCCAGTATACTGACTCATTAGTTGCCTCCAAACTGTTTGATGGTTCCAGCAATGTATGATGACCCCCACACTGTACAAAAACTGCACATCAGCTCCCACACTGTATGATGGCCCCCTCACTGAATGATGGCCCCTTTCATTGCCTCCATATAGTATAATGCACCCCATAGTCCTCTATACAGTAAACTACACTCCTCATAGACCTCAAAATAGTGTAATGCACTCCCCATACACTTCCATATAGTATACTGCATCAGATCGTCTTCCATAGAGTGTAATGCACTCCCCGTAGGTCTCCATATAGCATATTACGCTCCCCATTGGCCCCAATATAGCATATTCCATCCTATACTCCTCTATATAGTATAATGCACTCTCCATAGGCCTCTATATAGTGTAATGCACTCCTTATAGACCTCTATACAATATTATGCACTCCCCAAAGGCCTCTATATAGTATAATGCACTCCTCATAGGCCTTCATACAGTATATTGCACTACCCATTAAAAAAATACAATACTCACCTCTCCTCCTCATTCCCCCTCTGCTCCAAGCACCCGCTCATCTCAGCACAGCGAGAACTATATACTGACTTCATTGCATCGTCTGTCAGTGTCTGCATCATTCACGTTAGATAAAGAGGGGAAATGATGGGAGAGGGAGCGTGTCTCATCATTGCTTTTAGCTGCATAGATATCCATGCGATACAGTTCAACTGTGCTGGCCCCTGCCAGCTCAAGGGCCCCATAGCGGGAAGGTGGCAGTGCAGGGAGATCAAGTCTCTTTGCTATACTACAGAGTGTAACTGTATTATTCAGTGACATGACAAGAATCTGCATAACTAATCATATGCTAAATAGTTACAAGTCAAATTTATATATGAGATAGTGAAGAAGATTGTCTATAAAATGATGGTAGTGTCACGATCAAAGCAGGAGTGGATGGTGAGATATGGAGCCTGAAAGTCAAAACATTGTTACCCTTTTGCTCTTCACTCTAATATACAGGTAGTAATTGTTGATGTCAGTGTGTTAACATTTGCATTAACTAAGTTGAGTAAAACTGAAGATTATGTAATGAAAGTTATATTATTAATAGTGTTGAGCATTCCGATACTGTAAATATCAGGTATCGGCCGATATTCATTGTATCGGAACTCCGATACTGAGTTCCGATATGCGTGGGCAGAGACTGCATGCATGTGTGTGTGGGCGGGGTCTGTGCGTGACCATGGGGGCTCTGTGCGCGCCTGCCGGGGCTCTGTGCAGCCTACCGGGGCTCTGTGCATGCCTGCTGGGGCTCTGTGCGTGCCTGCCGGGGCTCTGTGTGGCCTGCTGAGGCTCTGTGCGTGCCTGCCAGGGCTCTGCAGCCTGCCTTGGCTCTGTGCGGTCTGCCGGGGCTCTGTGCAGGCTGCCGGGGCTCTGTGCAGGATGCCGGGAGTCTGTGCAGGCTGCCGGGGCTCTGTGCGGGTTTGCTGGGGCTCTGTGTGGGCTGCTGGGGATCTGTGCGTGCCTGCCGGGGCTCTGTGCGGTCTGCCGGGGCTCTGTGCAGGCTGCCGGGGGTTTGTGCGGGATTGCCGGTGCTCTGTGCGGGCTGCCGGGGCTCTGTGCCGGCTGCCGGGGCTCTGTGCAGGCATCGTCCGATGGGATTACAAGTCCCATCGGACGATGCCTGCAACAGTGACAGTGATTGACGCATTAGCCAATGATGGGACGGTAGAAGCCCCATCATCCGGCTAATGTGTTGAATGTAAAAAAAAAAATACTACATACATACTATATACATACATACTACATACATACTACATACATACTACATGCTACCTACATACTACCTACATACTACATACATACTATATACATACTACATGCATACTACATACTACATAACACTATAATAATAATAATAATAATAATTTTATTTATATAGCGCCAACATATTCCGCAGCGCTTTACAAATTATAGAGGGGACTTGTACAGACAATAAACATTACAGCATAACAGAAATACAGTTCAAAACAGATACCAGGAGGAGTGAGGGCCCTGCTCGCAAGCTTACAAACTATGGGGAACTACATACATTCTACATACTACATACATACTACATACATATATACATACTACATACATGCTACATACATACATACTTCATACATACTGCATACAACATACTACATTCATAATACATACATACTGCATACAATACATTCATACATTACATACAATACATAGATACAGACGTACAGTATATTAAACATAGAGTACATACTCATCATCACTTGTCACTTTGCTCCCCGAAGCCAGTGTCATCTGTAAAAAAGATTAATATAACAAACAACCAATATACTCCCTGTCCGCAGAAATCCACAAGTGTCCCACGACGATCTCCTGTGGAGAACGGCAGCATCAGCTGATGAGACCGCTCTCTAGGGGCTTCAGGAATACAATGATGGGAGAAAGGTATCCTTCCACACTGTATTCCTCCGCCGCTGTAAAAAAATAGTCCCTAGTCTCACTTTTGGCATTGCTGTGTGAGAAATTTTCCCACGCAGCAATTGCCATAAAGTGAGACTTTGTCCCAAGGTAACCTCTCAGTGATGCACTGCAGGAGCCATTGTCAGATCTGGCAGAAAAAAATGGACCCGGCAGAAAAAACAGATCCGGTGGAAAAAAATGGATCCTGCAGAAAAAAACGGATCCATTTTTTTCAAAACTCATCGGATTGTGCCTGATGGCAAAAACCTGATGTGTAAAAGCAGCCAGATATATGGATAGATACATCTATGTATCTATCGATATATCTATCTATAAATATATCTATAGATAAATATATCTATAGATAGATATATCTATAGATATATAATAGAAAGGCTGATGTTTCTAAGGCTACTTTCACACTTGTGTTTTTAGCAATCCATCATTTTGGGAAAAAAACGGATCCTGCAAATGTGCTTGCAGGATGCGTTTTTTACCCATAGACTTGTATTAGCGACGAATCGCAACGGATGGCCACACGTCACATCTGTCATGCAACGGATTCGTCGTGTTTGGCGGACTGTCATCACAAAAAAACGTTCAAGTGAACTTTTTTGTCCGTCGCATCTGCCATTTTCTACCGTGCATGTGCAGCTGAAACTCCGCCCCCTCCTCCCCAGACTTCAGAATGGGCAGCGGATGCGTTGAAAAACTGCATCTGCTGCCCACGTCGTGCACAAATTTCACAACGTGCGTCGGTATGTCGGCACCGACGCATAGCAACAGACCCGTACTGACGCAAGTGTGAAAGATTCCTTAATGAGCGTTGAATTTAAAAAAATGAAAAAAATGGCGTGGGCTCCTGCGCAATTTTCTGCACCAGAGGGGGAAAGCCAACAGCCGGGGGCCAATATTTGTAGCCTGCTATGAATATCAGCCCGCATCTGTCTGCGTAGCCTTTACTGGCTATTAAAATAGGGGGACCTCCCAAAAAAATGACGTGGGGTCCCCCTATATTTTATAGCCAGAAAGGCTACGCAGACAGCTGCGGGCTGATATTCATAGCCTAGAGAGGGGCCATGGATATTGCCCTCCCGGCTACAAATACCAGTCCGCAGCTGCCCCAGATATGGCGCATCTGTAAGATGCACCAATTTCGGCACTTAGCCCATCTCTTCCCACTCCCGTGTAGCGGTGGGATATGGGGTAATAAGGGGTTAATGTCACCTTGCTATTGTAAGGTGAAATTAAGCCGGGTTAATAATGGAGAGGCATCAATAAGACGCCTATCCATTATTAATCCAATAGTAATAAAGGGTTAATAAAACACACACACATTAGGAAAAAGTATTTTAATATTCTTCATTTAACCATATTTACCATACTTCAGCTCCTGGAAAAACACGTAAAATAATAAACCATATACTACCTGTCTGCCGTAGTCCAATTAATAACGAGTGTCCCACGACGCTCTCCCCTATAGAACAGTGACATCGGGTGTAGAAGGACAGAAAGGGCTTACTTACATTCCGATATTTGTGTCCCATTGACTTGCATTGGTATCGGGTATCGGTATCGCCGATATCCAATATTTTTTGGATATCGGCCGATCCAATCTGATACCGATACTTCTTGATATTGGAAGGTATTGCTCAACACTAATTATTAATCTTTCTTTCATGTTAAGGATAAAAAAAGTTCTATGAAATTCTGTCTTGTCAAAAGTTTGGAATCTGTTCCTGTATTCAGTGAGATATTGATTAATATTTTACATTTCAAAGGGGGTGTACTCATTTTGGATGAGCACTGTATATGCCATTTCATTATTTTTTTTGTGAAGAATTATTTGCTAATAGCAGAAAGAAAGGAACAGTCTTCACTCACACCAGCTTTCAATGATGCTTTTTGCACATAAGTTCTGAATAAATGAAATAAAAACAAAAGCACCAACATTCTTGTAATGCATAATTCAATCTTCCAATAGATACATATAAAAAAAGCTAATATGCTAAACAAGACGGTCAGGATTAATTTTCAGCAGGGGGAAAATAATTAGAATCACACTTTCCCATTGAAGGCAGTGAAAATGTAAACAATACTTCCCTCCAGGCAAGTGCTTTATCAAGTCGACAGATGCATTTGAATTTCCATGGGCGGGGGGCAAAATAGGTTACATGTCATTTTAATAGAAAGGCCTAACCACCAAGATGGACTGCAGACTGTATCAGTGGAGCTGTCAGTGACTAATCCTACAATTTAGGCCTTCGTAAGAACACTATATTTTAGTACGATATCAAGCTGTACACACAAAACATATTAGATAGAAGAAATCTAAAGAAATTAGGACTGTTATGGAAGGTCACTGACCTCTCTGTTAAGTCTGACATGCACACACATACTTATACGCATATAATTTAATCTGAAAAATGTCTCTCTATCTATCTATCTATCTATCTTTAACTGCTTCCATCCTTTTGTTAATAATTTTCACTGCTACTAGTGATGAGTAAATCAATCCTAAAATAGTAATCAAACTAGCAATGAATTTCCCCCCAAATTTGGATGCTAATTAATCTGATTTTTTTTATATTTGATTTGTGCAAATCCAGCAAAAAAGCAGCCACCTCTCATGGTCACATATTTTTAAAGTGGTTATCTAGGAATATATTATTTTTTACTGAACTAACCAGCAGGTTGTTGCAAACTACCTGCCTGTTCTGCCCAGTGCAAATCTCTCCTGGCACAGAGTGGTCACAGATCGTTCCTGATGGCAATTCCTAGGCTTCCACTGATGTTATATTGACATAGAAGCAGCTTCTCTTTCGCTCCAATCTGTTGACAAGGTGTGAGGCCATTGTCATGCCAGTTGACAGCCTAACTGTGGGGAGTCGGCTGTCAATCAGCATGACATCAGCAGTCACAACTTGACAACAAAGCAGATGGGAAGAAGAGATTCTGTGTTGACATGGAGCAGTTGAATCACCAGCAAGAGTGGTCAGTGACCACTCTGAGCAGGCCAGGATAAAACAGGCAGGTAGTTGGTAATTTAATTAGTACCCACCTACCGCTTAGTGTTTTGGCTCATAGGGAAAAAAATAGTCCTGAATAATCCATTTATACATCAATAACCTGCATTACACCTGAATGCCAGAAGACTAAAGTGGAACTGATTTGAGTACCAGACAGGGAGAGGTGGTGGCGGGAGAGATATGGGTCAGGCCAAAGAAATGTAACCATAAGAGTTTATTTTAAACCCCCACCAGGCCAACTTGATTCCCATCAAATTTGTTTGATGTGAATGGTTTCCCTCCCATCACCTACAAGCTTTCTCCTACCTTAAATTAAGTGAATCTATCTAAATAGAATTGTGAGATATTCACTTGACTCTAATCCACAGTACACAAATCATATAACTATAAGGCCTCATGTACAAAGCAAACCCTGCCAGCTATCCGTAAACTCACAGAGAATCATTAAAAATAGAGGACTATTTTCCGGTGTCCAATTCAAAATTTATTGGTTAGTGACGAAATATCATTTTACAATAAATACTGTTAACTTTTTTATATTGTTTATTTAGCCGTAGATATGCTTCACATAGGATCGATGTAAGTTGACATAATTTCTTTCCAAAATGTATAAGCTATCCATGTTTGGAAGGGTTGTGCAGAAAAAAATAATATGGTCCCCACTGATTGGCTGTGCTAAACCATGTGATGTGATGGCTACAAGATAATATGGGGAGACCCACAAGTCTGCACTTGACGTTATTTGCCCACTCTGGCTGATGCAGTCTTCAGTAGTGAGTGAAATGGAGTTGGACTTTATTTTTAAAAATTTGCAAATTGAATTACATATTGCTGGACTTCGTGGGGACCTACAACATTTCAGGAAATTCGACTTGAAATCAATCTGCTCATCTCTAGTCCTAAGGAGAACATTTACTTTATAGTTGCATATTTAGACGTGCAGATTTATGCTTTCAATGTTTACAACATAGAATTTTAGCTTTTTGTCTCACATGATAAATAATATCAGGCTGGCAGCATACAAGGCTGGCTGCGAAGTAACACAGAATGTTATAAAATGAAGAATGTTCAGCTGAAATTGACATCTGTGTATTTGATATTTCGAAAATATTTTTACAGGTCAACAGGTGCGATGTTGGCAGCCGTACTTAAAACAGATGGATTATATTTTCACTTTCTACCCAGTTACAGAGGTCTCCTAATGCATAACACGTTCTTAATGAGGAGAACAACATAGATTAACCCCTTAACAACTGGAGCAATTTGGGCTGTAATCATTTAATCACTCACAATTATCATGTTTTCACTCTGCTCGGTAGCTGAGACTTTATTTATACTATTTTGTACAAATAAGGCCTCAATCAGACATCAGTTTTTGGCATACAAGAAATAAACAGTTTATGTTTCATCAGTGTGCTGCATCCAATTTTAACCCCTTAGTGACAGAGCCAATTTGGTACTTAATGACCAGGCCAATTTTTGCAATTCTGACCACTGTCACTTTATGAGGTTATAACTCTGGAACGCTTCAACGGATCCCGCTGATTCTGAGATTGTTTTTTCGTGACATATTGTACTTCATGTTAGTGGTAACATTTCTTCGATATTACTTGCGATTATTTATGAAAAAAACGGAAATATGGCGAAAATTTTTAAAATTTTGCAGTTTTCAAACTTTGTATTTTTATGCCCTTAAATCAGAGAGATATGTCATAAAAAATAGTTAATAAATAACATTTCCCACATGTCTACTTTACATCAGCACAATTTTGGAAACAAAATTTTTTTTTGTTAGGGAGTTATAAGGGTTAAAAGTTGACCAGCAATTTCTCATTTTTACAACACCATTTTTTTTTAGGGACCACATCACATTTGAAGTCATTTTGAGGGGTCTATATTATAGAAAATAATGAAGTGTGACACCATTCTAAAAACTACACCCCTCAAGGTTCTCAAAACCACATTCAAGAAGTTTATTAACCCTTTACGTGCTTCACAGGAGCTGAAACAATGTGGAAGGAAAAAATGAACATTTAACTTTTTTTTGCAAACATCTTAATTCAGAACCATTTTTTTTATTTTCACAAGTGTAAAAACAGAAATGTAACCATAAATTTTGTTATGCAATTTCTCCTGAATACGCCAATACCCCATATGTGGGGGTAAACCACTGTTAGGGCGCACCGCAGAACTTAGAAGTGAAGGAGCGCCGTTTGACTTTTTCAATGCAGAATTGGCTGGAATTGAGATCGGACACCATGTCACATTTAGAGAGCCCCTGATGTACCTAAACAGTGGAAACTCCCCACAAGTGACACCATTTTGGAAACTAGACGCCTTAAGGAACTTATCTAGATGTGTGGTGAGCACTTTGAACCCCCAAGTGCTTCACAGAAGTTTATAACGTAGAGCCGTGAAAATAAAAAATCGCTTTTGTTTACACAAAAATGATTTTTTGCCCACAAATTCTTATTTTCACAAGGGTAACAGGAGAAATTAGACCACAAAAGTTGTTGTGCAATTTCTCCTGAGTACGCTGATACCCAATATGTGGGGGAAAACAACTGTTAGGGCGCACCGCAGAGCTTGGAAGAGAAGGAGTGCCGTTTTACTTTTTCAATGTAGAATTGGCTGGAATTGAGATTGGACGCCATGTCGCGTTTGGAGAGCCCCTGATGTGCCTAAACAGTGGAAACCCCCCACAAGTGACACCATTTTGGAAACTAGACCCCTTAAGGAACTTATCTAGATGTGTGGCTAGCACTTTGAACCCCCATGTGCTTCACAGAAGTTTATAACGTAGAGCCGTGAAAAAAAAAATTGCATTTTTTTCTACAAAAATGATCTTTTTGCCCACAAATTTTTATTTTCACAAGGGTAACAGGAGAAATTAGACCACAAAAGTTGTTGTGCAATTTCTCCTGAGTACGTCGATACCCAATATGTGGGGGTAAACCACTGTTTGGGCGCACCGCAGAGCTTGGAAGAGAAAGAGTGCCGTTTTACTTTTTCAATGTAGAATTGGCTGGAATTGAGATGGGACGCGATGTCGCGTTTGGAGAGCCCCTGATGTGCCTAAACAGTAGAAATCCCCCACAAGTGACCCCATTTTGGAAACTAGACCCCCCATGGAACTTATCTAGATGTGTGGTGAGAACCTTGAATGCCCAAGTGCTTCACAGAAGTTTATAATGCAGAGCCGTGAAAATAAAAAATATTTTTTTTTCCACAAAAAAGATTTTTTAGCCACCAAATTTTTATTTTCACAAGGGTAACAAGAGAAACTGGACCCCAAAAGTTGTTGTCCAATTTGTCCTGAGTATGCTGGTACCCCATATGTGGGGGTAAACCACTGTTTGGGCGCACGGCAGAGCTCGGAAGGAAGGAGCGCCGTTTTGGAATGCAGACTTTGATAGAATGGTCTGCGGGTATTATGTTGCGTTTGCAGAGCCCCTGATGTACCTAACCAGTAGAAACCCTCCACAAGTGACCCCATTTTGGAAACTAGACCCCCCAAGGAACTTATCTAGATGTGTGGTGAGAACTTTGAATGCCCAAGTGCTTCACAGAAGTTTAGAATGCAGAGTCGTGAAAATAAAAAATATTTTTTTTTCCACAAAAAAGATATTGTAGCCCCCAAGTTTTTATTTTCACAAGGGTAACAGGAGAAATTGGACTGCAATAGTTGTTGTCCAATTTATCCCGAGTACGCTGATGCGCCATATGTGGCGGTAAACCACTGTTTGGGCGCACGGCAGAGCTCGGAAGGGAAGGAGCGCCGTTTTGGAATGCAGACTTTGATAGAATGGTCTGCGGGTATTATGTTGCGTTTGCAGAGCCCCTGATGTACCTAACCAGTAGCAACCCTCCACAAGTGACCCCATTTTGGAAACTAGACCCCCCAAGGAACTTATCTAGATGTGTGGTGAGAACTTTGAATGCCCAAGTGCTTCACAGAAGTTTAGAATGCAGAGTCGTGAAAATAAAAAATATTTTTTTTTTCACAAAAAAGATTTTGTAGCCCCCAAGTTTTTATTTTCACAAGGGTAACAAGAGAAATTGGACCCCAGAAGTTGTTGTCCAATTTATCCCGAGTACGCTGATGCCCCATATGTGGGGGTAACCCACTGTTTGGGCGCACGGCAGAGCTCAGAAGGGAGGGAGCACCATTTGACTTTTTGAGCGCAAAATTGGCTGTCGTGTTTGGAGACCCCCTGATGTACCTAAACAGTGGAAACCCCCCAATTCTAGCTCCAACCCTAACCCCAACACACCCCTAACCCTAATCCCAACCTCATCCATAATCCTAATCACTAACCCTAACCATAATCACAACCCTTACCCCAAAACAACCCTAATGTCAACCCTAACCATAACCCTAATCAAAACCCTAAATCCAACACACCCCTAATCCTAATCTCAACCCTAACCTCAAACCTAACCCTAATCCCAATACACCCCTAATCACAACCCTAACCTTAACCCTAATCCCAAACCTAACCCTAATCCCAAGCGTAACCCTAATGCCAACCCTAACCCTAATACGAACCCTAATCCAAACCCTAACCCTAATCCCAGCTCTAACCCTAACTTTAGCCCCAACCCTAGCCCTAACTTTAGCCCCAACCCTAACCCTAGCCCTAGGGCTACTTTCACACTTTCGTCGTTTGGCATTCTGTCGCAATCCGTCGTTTTGGACAAGAAACGGATCCTGCAAATGTGCCCGCAGGATGCGTTTTTTGCCCATAGACTTGTATTGCCGACGGATCGTGACGGATGGCCACACGTCGCGTCCGTCGTGCACTGGATCAGTTGTGTTTTGGCGGAGCATCGGCACAAAGAAAGTTCAATGAAACGTTTTTTTGTGCGTCGCATCCGCCATTTCTGACCACGCATGCGTGGCCGTAACTCCGCCCCCTCCTCCCCAGGACATAGATTGGGCAGCGGATGTGTTGAAAAACTACAGCTGCTGCCCACGTTGTGCACAATTTTCACAACGTGCGTCGGTATGTCGGGCCGACGCATTGCGACGGCCCCGTACCGACGTAAGTGTGAAAGAAGCCTAACCCTAAGTTTAGCCCCAACCCTAACCCTAAATTTAGCCCCAACCCTAACCCTAAATTTAGCCCCAACCCTAGCCCTACCCCTAACCTAACCCTACCCCTAACCTAACCCTACCCCTAACCCTACCCCTAACCCTAACCTAACCCTAACCTAACCCTAACCCTACCCCTAACCCTACCCCTAACCCTAACCTAACCCTACCCCTAACCCTACCCCTACCCCTAACCTAACCCTACCCCTACCCCTAACCCTACCCCTAACCCTACCCCTAACCTAACCCTAACCCTACCCCTAACCCTAACCCTACCCCTAATCCTAACCTAACCCTACCCCTAACCCTACCCCTAACCTAACCCTACCCCTAACCCTACCCCTAACCTAACCCTAACCCTACCCCTAACCCTAACCCTACCCCTAACCCTAACCCTAACCTAACCCTACCCCTAACCCTAACCTAACCCTACCCCTAACCCTACCCCTAACCCTAACCTAACCCTACCCCTAACCCTAACCCTAACCCTACCCCTAATTTTAGCCCCAACTGCTGTTCTCCTGCCGGCCGGCAGATGGAGACAGATGGCGGGCGCACTGGGCATGCGTCCGCCATGTTCTGCTGCCGGCGGCCAGGAGGAGCAGCAAGAGGATCCAGGGACCTAGGTGAGTATGCTAGGGTCCCCGAATCCCCCTATTTCTCTGTCCTCTGATGTGCGATCACATCAGAGGACAGAGAATTACACTTTACTTTTTTTTTTTTTTTTTTTTTTGCGGTCGCCGGTAAACAGTTAATTACCGGCGATCGCAAAACAGGGGTCGGTAATACCGACCCCGATCGTGCTCTTTGGGGTCTCGGCTACCCCCGGCAGCCGAGACCCCAAAGATTCTCCCGGTGCCGGCCGGCGGGCGCACTGCGCATTCGCCCGCCATTTTGAAGATGGCGGCGCCCACCGGGAGACACGAGGAGCATCGGGGGAGCTAGTTGAGTATTGGGGGGCCTCCTGGGACCCCTTTTCTCTGTCCTCCGATGTGCGATCACATCGGAGGACAGAGAAATTAAAAAGAGATCGCTTTTTTTTTTTTTTTGCGATCGCCGGTAAACGGTTAATTACCGGCGATCGCAAATGCGGGGTGGGTTAAAAACCCCCCGAATCATGTTCTCTGGGGTCTCGGCTACCCTCGGCAGCCGAGACCCCGGAGAAAATCGGCCTCTGGGGGGCGCTATGGACTTTTTCCACAGCGCCGTTAATTAACGGCGCTGTGGTTTAAGTACCCTTAGCGGCCGCCGTTAAAAGGCGTATCGGCGGTCGCTAAGGGGTTAAGCCATTTTGTGTGTGTCCATTTTTAAAGGGAATCTGTCACGTGGAAAAACATTATTAATCTGCAGATATGGGTATAATCTGCAGGTTAATAGCATTGTGAACCTGCCCAGGATCTGTTGCTGGAAGGAAATAAATTTTATTCCTTCCGATAGCGTTTGGGTTTTGGCCACGAGGGCAGTGCTGGTGTGGGTTCAGTCACCGCTCTGTGTATAGAGAGCTGCGGCTGTAACTGTGGCCCCCCGCAGTCACTGAAAGCAGCTCAGCATTAGGGTCGGCAGTCAATTAGTGCCAGCGGGGGGTACGGTTACAGCAACCGCTTTCTATACACAGAGGAAATCTGAAATTTGAATTTGCCAGCTTCACCAAATTCTCCCCAAAATTTGATGTGCGGTGAGTAAAATTGTGCAGATCTTAATGTTAAAAAAGGGAGGAGAGCGAAGACCACTAACTATAATAGTACATAATGGCCCAGATTTGTCAAAGCTTTTATGCCAGAAGTCTAGCAAAAGAAGCTTTGAAAAATTTTAAATTTTTGTCATAAGACGAGACTACTCTCAAATTTTGGAACTTAGTTCCTACAAATTTAATAGAGCTGGGACTGGATGGGGTGTGGCAACTCTCGCTCGAGAAATTCATAATGAGCGTAACTAATTCAAATTTAGGTCAACGGGAGATTTAGGGCCCAATTCATTATTGCTTTTGAATTTTTTTATGCTTTAGCATATTTTTTAAGTTTATTTAATTCTGGCTTTCCTGTTTTTTTATGCTTACAATGCGGTTGTGATTTTTATTTATGAGAATTTTGCAGTCAATTCATCAATTTTGACTTTTTAAAGAGTCACAACATTTTTGTGCCAATGTACTTGAGTGAGTGATTTTTTGTAAGCTTACATTTTTTGCACAAACTTTTGACTTTAAAAAGGAGCAAAAAGTCAAAATAAAATAACAAAGAGCAGTTTACATTTTGTGTAAAATTCATTCAGCACTAGCACCACTATTAAGAATTTGGTGATTTTGGTGCAAAAGAAATCAATGAATATCACAAAACAAAAAAATTCACTTAAAATCACAGATGATGAATCAAACTCTGTGTGTGCTGATTGGGAATGAACATATAATAAATTCAAATTAACATAACAATTCTAATAACTAAAAAATCTAAGAAAAGTTATTTGGTGGTGTGAACAGGTTCCTACAGACTTGTTCACTATGCAAGTAGCCCATGTGTTTTTGGTTCTATAATTGTTCTCTTGTTTCTACAAGACTGGGGAGTCCACCACTCCTCTGTGGGTCATTTGCATTGTAGCTGTTCCATCCTGCATGTCCACATGTATATTTTTTCTCTCTGAACCCTGCTTATACAGGTACTATACAAATGATCAGGTTTTTAAATACATCAGATCGGGATTATATACATTAGACAGGACTGCTCTATTATGGGTATACCTTGGCGATTGGTGGAGCAGCTTAACCCCTTCCCGACCTTTAACGCCACGTAGGCGTCATGAAAGTCGGTGCCAATCCGACCCATGACGCCTATGTGGCGTCATGGATAGATCGCGTCCCTGCAGATCGGGTGAAAGGGTTAACTCCCATTTCACTCGATCTGCAGGGACAGGGGGAGTGGTAGTTTAGCCCAGGGGGGGTGGCTTCACCCCCTCGTGGCTACGATCACTCTGATTGGCTGTTGAAAGTGAAACTGCCAATCAGAGCGATTTGTAATATTTCACCTATTATAACTGGTGAAATATTACAATGCAGCCATGGCCGATGCTGCAATATCATCGGCCATGGCTGGAAACACTAATGTGCCCCCACCTCACCCCACTGATCGCCCCCCCCAGCCCCCCGATCTGTCCGGTACACTGCTCCGGCTCCCCTCCGTCCTGTGCTCCGCTCCCCCCGTGCTCTTGTCCGCTCCCCCCGTGCTCCAATCACCCTCCCCGTGCTCCAATCACCCCCCCTGCACTCCGATCCACCCCCCTCCGTGCTCCGTTACACCCCCCATGCTCCGTTCCACCCCCCCGTGCTCCGTTCCCCCCTCCGTGCCCCGTTCCACCCCTCCCGCGCTCCGATTCACCCCCCCATGCTCCGATCCCCCCCCCCCGTGCTCCCTCCCACCCCATCATACTTACCGATCCTGCCGGGGTCCGTCCGTCTTCTCCCCGGGCGCCGCCATCTTCCAAAATGGCGGGCGCATGCACAGTGCGCCCGCCGAAACTGCCGGCCGGCAGATTCGTTCCAAAGTGCATTTTGATCACTGAGATAGATTATATCTCAGTGATCAAAATAAAAAAAATAATAATAATTTTTCCGCTGCAGATTTGATAAATCCGCAGTGCTAAACCGCTGCGGATTTATGGCGGATTTACCGCGTTTTTTCTGCGCATTTCACTGCGGTTTTACAACTGCGATTTTCTATTTGAGCAGTTGTAAAACCGCTGCGGAATCCGCACAAAGAAGTGACATGCTGCGGAATGTAAACCGCTGCGTTTCCGTGCAGTTTTTCCGCAGCATGTGTACAGCGATTTTTGTTTCCCATATGTTTACATTGAACTGTAAACTCATGGGAAACTGCTGCGGATCCGCAGCGTTTTCCGCAGCGTGTGCACATACCTTTAGAATTAGGCTATGTGCACACGGTGCGGATTTGGCTGCAGATCCGCAGCAGTGTTCCATCAGGTTTACAGGACAAACAAAAAGAGAAAGGGTAGACTAAAAATAGTATGCACAACCCAAAATATAGAGACAATCGGTAATACCATAAAGCAAAACACCTTTATTAAACACCTCAAAAAACATGTTAAAAACATTTAAAAACAAATGTACAAATCCCTATACCCACCATATCCCATAATAAATGACAATCCCATAATACAATAGGAAAACAGTAATATCCTACCCTAGATGCACCTAGTCACATATGCTCTCCTGCAAAAGTGTGCCTATACAGGCCGCAAAGGACTCGACCACAATATGTCAGTATCCACTGCTAATAACCAAAAAATGAAACATCCATGCAATACATGGTCCTGAGATTGGAATGTGATAGCATGCTATATAACAGCTGTGGATACAACCTGTCCTGCGTCAATTCTGGTATATGGAGATGCAGCAATGTCAAAGTCACTTTCCCTGACGAAGCTGCGGAGGCAGCGATACGCGTGGGGTGCGCTCCCACCTTATCCTTCTCCTACCTCAGGGCCATTTTGGGGCTGTTATGTTCCCTGGCTCTATGTGGATTTAACTCTTGTGGTGCTCTGTGCCCTTTGACATTGCTGCATCTCCATATACCAGAATTGACGCAGGACAGGTTGTATCCACAGCTGTTATATAGCATGCTATCACATTCCAATCTCAGGACCATGTATTGCATGGATGTTTCATTTTTTGGTTATTAGCAGTGGATACTGACATATTGTTGTCGAGTCCTTTGCGGCCTGTATAGGCACATTTTTGCAGGAGAGCATATGTGACTAGGTGCATCTAGGGTAGGATATTACTGTTTTCCTATTGTATTATGGGATTGTCATTTATTATGGGATATGGTGGGTATAGGGATTTGTACATTTGTTTTTAAATGTTTTTAACATGTTTTTTGAGGTGTTTAATAAAGGTGTTTTGCTTTATGGTATTACCGATTGTCTCTATATTTTGGGTTGTGCATACTATTTTTAGTCTACCCTTTCTCTTTTTGTTTGTCCTGTTCTATTTATAGACTAAGTATTGCACCCCTTGATGGTGACTGTGACATTATATATTAGTGCGCCCCTTTCTATCTTTACTCTTCCATCAGGTTTACAGTACCATGTAAACATATGGAAACCAAATCCGCTGTGCCCATGGTGCGGAAAATACCGTGCGGAAACGCTGCGTTGTATTTTCCGCAGCATGTCAATTCTTTGTGCGGATTCCGCAGCGTTTTACACCTGTTCCTCAATAGGAATCCGCAGGTGAAATCCGCACAAAAAACACTGGAAATCCGCGGAAAATCCGCAGGTAAAACGCAGTGCCTTTTACCCGCGGATTTTTCAAAAATGATGCTGAAAAATCTCACACGAATCCGCAACGTGGGTACATAGCCTTAGGGTTAGGGTTGGAATTAGGGTTGTGGTTAGGGTTAGGGGTGTGTTGGGGTTAGGGTTGTGATTAGGGTTATGGCTACAGTTGGGATTAGGGTTAGCGGTGTGTTGGGGTTAGTGTTGGAGGTAGAATTGAGGGGTTACCACTGTTTAGGCATATCAGGGGTCTCCAAACGCAACATGGCGCCACCATTGATTCCAGCCAATCTCGTATTCAAAAAGTCAAATGGTGCTCCCTCAATTCCGAGCCCCGACGTGTGCCCAAACAGTGGTTTACCCCCACATATGGGGTACCAGCATACTCAGGATAAACTGCGCAACAATTACTGGGGTCCAATTTCTCCTGTTACCCTTGTGAAAATAAAAAAATGCTTGCTAAAAAATAATTTTTGAGGAAAGAAAAATGATTTTTTATTTTCACGGCTCTGCGTTGTAAACGTCTGTGAAGCACTTGGGGGTTCAAAGTGCTCACCACATATCTAGATAAGTTCCTTGGGGGGTCTAGTTTCTAAAATGGGGTCACTTGTGGGGGGTTTCTACTGTTTAGGCACACCAGGGGCTCTGCAAACGCAACGTGACGCCCGCAGACCATTCCATCAAAGTCTGCATTTCAAAAGTCACTACTTCCCTTCTGAGCCCCGACGTGTGCCCAAACAGTGGTTTACCTCCACACATGGGGTATCAGTGTACTCAGGAGAAACTGAACAACAACTTTTGGGGTCCAATTTCTCCTGTAAACCTTGGGAAAATAAAAAATTCTGGGCTAAATAATTATTTTTGAGGAAAGAAAACGTATTTATTATTTTCACGGCTCTGCATTATAAACTTCTATGAAGCACTTGGGGGTTCAAAGTGCTCACCACACATCTAGATAAGTTCCTTTCGGGGTCTAGTTTCCAAAATGGGGTCACTTGTGGGGGGTTTCTACTGTTTAGCCACATCAGGGGCTTACCCCCACATATGAGGTATCGGCGTACTTGGGAGAAATTGCCCAACAAATTTTATGATCCATTTTATCCTATTGCCCATGTGAAAATGAAAAAATTGAGGCGAAAATAATTTTTTTGTGAAAAAAAAGTACTTTTTCATTTTTACAGATCAATTTGTGAAGCACCTGAGCGTTTAAAGTGCTCACTAGGCATCTAAATAAGTTCCTTGGGGGGTCTAGTTTCCAAAATGGGGTCACTTGTGGGGGAGCGCCAATGTTTAGGCACACAGGAGCTTTCCAAACGCGACATGGTGTCCGCTAACGATGGAGATAATTTTTCATTCAAAAAGTCAAATGGCGCTCCTTCCCTTCCGAGCCTTACCATGTGCCCAAACAGTGGTTAACCCCCACATATGAGGTATTAGTGTACTCAGGAGAAATTGCCCAACAAATTTTAGGATCCATTTTATCCTATTGCCCATGTGAAAATGAAAAAATTGAGGCTAAATGAATTTTTTTGTGAAAAAAAGTACTTTTTCATTTTTACGGATCAATTTGTGAAGCACCTGGGGGTTCAAAGTGCTCACTATGCATCTAGGTAAGTTCCCTGCGGCGTCTAGTTTCCAAAATGGGGTCACTTGTGGGGGAGCTCCAATTTTTAGGCACACGGGGGCTCTCCAAACGTGACATGGTGTCCGCTAAAGAGTGGAGCCAATTTTTGACTCAAAAAGTCAAATGGCGCTCCTTCCCTTCCAAGCCCTGCCGTGCGCCCAAACAGTGGTTTACCCCCACATATGAGGTATCAGCGTGCTCAGGACAAATTGGACAACAACGTACATGGTTCAGTTTCTCCTTTTACCATTGGAAAAATAAAAAAATTGTTGCTAAAAGATAATTTTTGTGACTAAAAAGTTAAATGTTCATTTTTTCCTTCCATGTTGCTTCTGCTGCTGTGAAGCACCTGAAGGGTTAATAAACTTCTTGAATGTGGTTTTGAGTACCCTGAGGGGTGCAGTTTTTAGAATGGTGTCACTTTTGGGTATTTTCAGCCATATAGACCCCTCAAACTGACTTCAAATGTGAGGTGGTCCCTAAAAAAAATGGTTTTGTAAATTTCGTTGTAAAAATGAGAAATCACTGGTCAAATTTTAACCCTTATAACTTCCTAGCAAAAAAAAATTTTGTTTCCAAAATTGTGCTGATGTAAAGTAAACATGTGGGAAATGTTATTTATTAACTATTTTGTGTCACATAACTCTCTGGTTTAACAGAATAAAAATTCAAAATGTGAAAATTGCGAAATTTTCAAAATTTTCACCAAATTTCCGTTTTTATCACAAATAAACGCATAATTTATTGACCTAAATTTACCACTAACATGAAGCCCAATATGTCACGAAAAAACAATCTCAGAACCGCTAGGATCGGTTGAAGTGTTCCTGAGTTATTACCTAATAAAGGGACACTGGTCAGAATTGCAAAAAACGGCAAGGTCTTTAAGGTCAAAATAGGCTGGGTCATAAAGGGGTTAACATACATTTTTTTGCAAAAAAACGTAATAACTAAATACCCTGTATTTTTTTTTATTTTTTGACTAGCACTTGCTTATTTACTGTGACTTTTTTACAACAGAGTATTTTTGACCTCTCTGTGCGTTTTTGTGTCTTCAAGTTCTTTGGTGGTGTGAACAGGTTCCTACAGACTTGTTCACAATGCAAGTAGCCCATTTGTTTTTGGTTCTATTAAGAAAAGTACAGCTACTGCACTTTTGCTAATGAAGGGTTCACTCAAAATGAAAAATACGCTGATATGTGCACACCAATAAACCCATGCCTACTATATCTGTGGTGTCACATTTCTTGCTCTTAACCCCCTAACTCCCGGAAGTATTTTCGGTTTTGTGTTTTTGCTTTTTGCTTTTTGCTCACCTTCTTCCAGAGCCATAACTTATTTATTTTTCCGTCATAGTGACTTTTGACAGCGGCATTTAACATGTTAATAGCCACGGGTGGTTTGCGATACCACCTGCGGCTATTCCGGACACATGTCAGCTGTTTAAAACAGATACCATGTGTCGGGAAAGATGTGGGCTCATGGCTGGAGCCCATATCAAAGGGAGGGTGTCCGACATCTGCGTAAATATCTGCCCAATGTCAGAAAGGGGTTAAGCAGTATAGTAAAAAAAAATCTCTTTTCACTATAGTTTTTTATGAATAGTTTTATGTGTGTTAATACAGTAGAGTGAATTGTATATTTACCTATTAGTGATGAGCAAATATACTCGTTACTCACGCATGCTCGGGGGTCCACAGATGTAAATCATTCAGCTGTGGCAAGAAAAACTAAATCTCTGCACACTAAAAAATACTCGGATGACCCCAGAGCATGCTCGAGAAATCTCGAGTAACGAGTATATTCGATCATCACTATTACCTATATAACTGCACATCTAGGAGAGCTGAGTTTCCAATCATTTCATTTTTATATCATTGCAATGTAAAAATTTGCAGTCCCAAAGGGATAGGTGGGCAATAAATATCAATTGATAGCTAAGGGAAAGTCCCTAAACACTGAATACTGATCACCAGAAAGGGCACCATGAAACCACCTTGCCTTGGCATTTAGGTACAGACCTACATCTCTTCTTGATGTAATGAAAAGCTAGCTACCCATTCTGCCCTAGCAGATATCGTATTACAGGAAATAAGAAGCTTTAAGACACTTAAAGGGAAGGTGCCACCAGTTTTCTCGTATTTTGTTTTTTTGTGAAATTAAGCTTAAAATAGTAATTAAAATGTATTAATGCAATGTTTGCACTGTTTGCAAACATTTCTATATGAAAAATATTATATATTTTTCTACAAATATACATATTTACCACTAGGGGGAGCATTTTCCGTTTTAGACCTCAAGCAGCTATAGTAAGATTTAGCAGCTCTGCCCCAGGGATATTAGACCACCCAAAAGGGGAGGGAAATGGTGATGTCAGCAGTTACTGCCCCAACAGTAAGAATGAAGAGCAGCATCACAGGGCAGCACCATTTTGTGTGTGACTGCCCTGTGACCTGCTATCACCAGCAGTTACTGCATCAGAGGCACAGCTTGTTTACAGTGGAGCAGAACACAGTGGGCTCAGCAGCATCTGGACCCAAGAAGAGTGAAGACATGTGGTGTGCATGGAGCAGCATTAGGAGCTGTCTGGGACTCATCCCTCAAGAAGATAAGAAGGAGCTCCAGCTCTGCAGTGAATAGCCAGGCATTATGGAGGGAGGGGAGAGATGCATTGTATGGCTAAGGCCGGAGTCACACTAGACCGCAATACGGACGAGTGCAATGCGATAAAAAAATCGCATAGCACTCGTCCCAATGTTAATCTATGGGGCAGCTCCCATCATCCGATATTCTCTCGGCCGTATTCAGGATCCGAGTGAAATCGCAGCATGCTGCAATTCTCAGCGTATCTCGGCCGAGAATCGCCAATGAAAGTCTATGGGGGTGAGAAAAAAATCGCACAGCACACGGACCATCATTGTGACGTGCGAGAAATTCTCAGGCATTGGGCAGGTGACAGGAAAGGCTCAGCCATTATTTACTCATTTTGCAAGTGTGTGAGAAAATCTCGCCATACGGATGTCACACGGATGCCAAACGGATCATTGGATGCAAGAAAATCGCATCCTCGCACTGCACACGGATCACTGTTTTGGTAACATTTGTGCGATTCTCGTCCATCAAAAACGGACCTTTTTTATACGTTGTGTGTGTCCCCGGCCTAAGAGTGACTGATGGGAGAGAAAGAGACGTGAAGTATGATGAGTGAGACACATATGGAGTGTGATGGGGAGATACACCTTGAGGCTGTGTGCACACGTTCAGGATTTTTCGCATTTTTTTGCGTTTGTTCGCTATAAAAATGTGATAAAAACAATTTAAAAATGCATACATATGCATCCCATCATTTATAATGCATTCCGCAATTTTTGTGCATATGTTGCGTTTTTTCTGGGGGAAAAACGCATCGCAGTGAAAAACGCAACATGTTCTGCGCATGTCGTGTCTCCTCCTTTGATGTGGGCTCCGGCGCTGAGCCCACATCAAAGTCACAACATGTCGGCTGTTTTGTACAGCTGACATGTGCGCGCAATAGCGGCAGGTGAAATCGCAATTCACCCGCCGCTATTAACCTGTTAAATGCTGCTGTCAAATGCTGACAGCGGCATTTAACTACCGCTTCCAGCCGCGCGGCCAGAAATGGGCGTATCGTCCACCCCCGTCACTTGATCAGGGGTTGGCGATGCGTCAGGATGGTAACCATAGAGGTCCTTGAGACCTCTATAGCTACTGATGCCGGCCTGCTGTGTGCGCCTCCCTGTGGTCGGCACTCATAGCAAGCCTGTAATTCAGCTACGGAGCAGCAATCTGATGATCGCTGCTATGTAGCTGAGCCGATCGAGTTGTGCCAGCTTCTAGTTTCCCATGGAGGCTATTGAAGCATGGCAAATGTAAAAAAAAATGTTTTTAAAAATATGAAAAAAAGAAAATTAAAGTTTAAATCACCCCCCTTTTGCCCCATCAAAAATAAAACAATAAAAAAATCAAACCTACACATATTTAGTATCGCCGCATTCAGAATCGCCCAATCTGTCAATAGAAAAAAACATGACTGACATGTGCCCGCAATAGCGGCAGGTGAGATCGCGATTCAACCGTTCCTCTGTATGTGTTTTCCATCCGGCGGAAACAGCTGTTTTGATGGATCCTGCAATAAACGGATGAAACGTGTGGCCATCCGGCGCTAATACAACTCAATGAGAAAATAATGGATCCGGCTAAAAAAAAACTGATCTGGCAGAAAAAAAAGTAAATTGTGGAAAAAAACGGATCTGGCGTGAAAAAACGGATCCGGCGGAAAAAACTGATCTGGCAGAAAAAAAAGGAACTTGTGGGAAAAAAACGGATCCGGCGGAAAAAAATTGATTAGGCGGGAAAAAAAGGATCCGATGGAAAAAAAACTGATCTGGCAGAAAAAAAAGGAAATTGTGGAAAAAAACGGATAAGGCGGAAAAAAACGGATAAGGCGGAAAAAAAGGATCCGATGGAAAAAAAAACTGATCTGGCAGAAAAAAAAAAAATTGTGGAAAAAAATGGATCCGGCGGGAAAAAACGGAACTGGCAGATAAAAAAAAGAACTTGTGGAAAAAAATGGATCCAGCGGGAAAAAACGGATCTGGCGGGAAAAAAACAGATCAGGCGGGAGAAAAAGGATCCGATGGAAAATAAACTGATCTGGCAGAAAAAAAAGGAAATTGTGGAAAAAAACAGATCAGGCGGGGAAAAAAGGATCCGATGGAAAAAAAAAACTGATCTGGCAGAAAAAAAAGGAAATTGTGGAAAAAAAACTGATCCGGCGGGAAAAGACGGATCAGGCGGGAAAAAAAGGATCCGATGGAAAAAAACTGATCTGGCAGAGAAAAAAGGAAATTGTGGAAAAAAACGGATCTGGCGGGAAAAAACAGATCAGGTGGGAAAAAAAAGGATCCGATGGAAAAAAAACTGATCTGACAGAAAAAAAAGGAAATTGTGGAAAAAAACGGATCAGGCGGGAAAAAAAGGATCCGATGGAAAAAAAACCTGATCTGGCAGAAAAAAAAGGAAATTGTGGAAAAAAACGGATCCGGCGGGAAAAAACGGATCCGGCGGGAATTAACGGATCCAGCAGGAAAAAATGGATCCGGCGGGAAAAAACGGATCCGGCGGAAAAAACGGATCCGGTGGGAAAAAATGGATCTGGTGGAAAAAACGGATCTGGCGGAAAAAAACGGATTCTGCAAATGTGCTCGCAGGATGCGTTTTTTTCCCATAAACTTGTATTAGCGACAGATCATGACGGATGGCCACACGTCGCGTCCGTCGTGCAACGGATCCGTCGTGTTTTGGCGGACCGTCGGCACGAAAAAACGTTCAAGTGAACTTTTTTTGTCTAGCGCGTCCGCCATTTTCTACCGCGCATGCGCTGCCAAAACTCCGCCCCCTCCTTCTAGACTTCAGAATGGGCCGTGGATGTGTTGAAAAACTGCATCCGCTGCCCACGTCGGGCACAAATTTCACAACGTGCGTCGGTACGTCGGCCCGACGCATAGCGACGGACTCGTACAGACGCAAGTGTGAAAGAGGCCTTTGTGAGGGTTGAATTAAAAAAAACCGCGTGGGCGCCCGTGCAATTTTCTGTGCCAGAGGGGGAAAGCCGACGGCCGGGGGCCAATATCTGTAGCCTGCTATGAATATCAGCCCGCAGCTGTCTGCGTAGCCTTTACTGGCTATTAAAATAAGGGGACCCCAAAAAAAAAAATTGCATGGGGTCCCCCTATATTTTATAGCCAGAAAGGCTACGCAGATAGCTGCAGGCTGATATTCATAGCCTAGAGAGGGGCCATGGATATTGCCCCCCCCCCAGCCTACAAATACCAGTCCGCAGCCGCCCCAGAAATGGCGCATCTGTAAGATGCGCCAATTCCGGCACTTAGCCCCTCTCTTCCCACTCCCGAGTAGCGGTGGGATATGGGGTAATAAGGGGTTAATGCCACCTTGCTATTGTAAGGTGACATTAAGCCGGGTTAATAACGGAGAGGCGTCAATAAGACGCCTATCCATTACTAATCCAATAGTAAGAAAGGGTTAAAAAAAACACGCACACATTAGGAAAAAAGTATTTTAATATTCTTCATTTCACCATACTTACCATACTTCAGCGCCTGCAAAAAACGTAAAATAATAAACCGTATACTACCTGTCCGCCGTAGTCCAATTAATAACGAGTGTCCCACGACGATCTCCCCTATAGAACAGTGACATCAGGTGATATCACTGCTCTATAGGACCCTCAGTGACATACTGACAGGAGGCAATGGCTCCTACAGTGCATCACTGAGAAGTTACCTTAGGACAAGGTCTCACTTTATGGCAATTGCTGCCTGGGAAAATTTCTCATACAGCAATGGCATAAAGTGAGACTAGGGACTTTTTTTTTTACAGCGGCGGAGGAATACAGTGGTGGAAGGATACCTTCCTGCTGTCATTGTGTTCCTGGAGCCCCTAGAGAGCAGTCGCATTATCTGATGCTGCCGTTCTCCACGGGAGATCGTCGTGGGACACTCGTGGATTTCTGCGGACAGGGAGTATATTGGTTGTTTGTTTTATTTAATATTTTTTTTACAGATGACACTGGCTTCGGGGAACAAAGTGACAAGTAATGGTGAGTATGAAGTCTATGTTTAATGTACTGTATGTCTATATGTATGTAATGTATGAATGTATTGTATGTGGCATGTATGTGGCATGTATGTGGCATGTATGTGGCACGTATGTATGGAGTATATATGGAGTATGTATGGAGTATTTTTTTTTTTCATTCAACACATTAGCCGGATGATGGGACTATTAATGTCCCATAATTGGCTAATGTGTCAATCACTGTCATTGTAGCAGGCATCGTCCGATGGGACTTGTAGTCCCATCGGACGATGCATGCATACACGCTGTTGTGAATTCTGTGGCTGAATTCACTCCTGTGGTCACAAGTGGTACTGCAGCTTCTGAGCTTCCTCCCTCAGGTGTTCTGGTGAGCTCGTTGGCTGCTTTCTTATTTAACTCCACCTGATTCTGTCTTCCTTGCTCCTTGTCAATGTTCCAGTGTTGGATCTGAGCTTCTGGATCTTCCTGTGGCCTGCTGCTCTGCTTAGATAAGTGCTTTTTGCTTTTGTTGCTACTTTTTCTGTCCAGCTTGTCATTTCGTTTTGCTGGAAGCTCTGAGACGCAAAGGGTGTACCGCCGTGCCGTTAGTTCGGCACAGTGGGTCTTTTTGCCCCCTTTGCGTGGTTTTTTGCTTTAGGGTTTTTTTGTAGACTGCAAAGTTCTCTTTGCTATCCTCGCTCTATCTAGAATATCGGGCCTCACTTTGCTGAATCTATTTCATCCCTACGTTTGTCTTTTCATCTTGCTAACAGTCATTATATGTGGGGGGCTGCCTTTTCCTTTGGGGTATTTCTCTGAGGCAAGTCAGGCTTGTTTTTCTATCTTCAGGCTAGTCAGCTCCTCAGGCTGTGCCGAGTTGCATAGGTAGTGTTAGGCGCAATCCACAGCTGCCTTTAGTTGTGTTAAGGTTAGGTTCAGGTATTGCGGTCTACAGAGATTCCACGTCTCAGAGCTCGTTCTATTGTTTTGGGGTTATTGTCAGATCACTGTATGTGCTCTGATTGCTGGCACACTGTGTCACTGGATTGCCTACATAACAGTACAAGGAGCCAACCTAATGATTCTCAATAGAGGGAAAAAAGAAGTTCTGACATCATTTTTTTTTCTCAGCTCTGTGTTCAGTCTTTTTTTTCCCCTAGACATTTGGGTGTTTCAGGACACAGGTGTGGACATGGATATTCAGGGTCTGTGCTCTTCAATGGATAATCTCGTTACACATGTACAAAGGATTCAAGATACTATTGATCAGAAATCTACAGGTCCTTCTCAAAAAATTAGCATATAGTGTTAAATTTCATTATTTACCATAATGTAATGATTACAATTAAACTTTCATATATTATAGATTCATTATCCACCAACTGAAATTTGTCAGGTCTTTTATTGTTTTAATACTGATGATTTTGGCATACAACTCCTGATAACCCAAAAAACCTGTCTCAATAAATTAGCATATTTCACCCATCCAATCAAATAAAAGTGTTTTTTAATAACAAACAAAAAAACCAACAAATAATAATGTTCAGTTATGCACTCAATACTTGGTCGGGAATCCTTTGGCAGAAATGACTGCTTCAATGCGGCGTGGCATGGAGGCAATCAGCCTGTGACACTGCTGAGATGTTATGGAGGCCCAGGATGCTTCAATAGCGGCCTTAAGCTCATCCAGAGTGTTGGGTCTTGCATCTCTCAACTTTCTCTTCACAATATCCCACAGATTCTCTATGGGGTTCAGGTCAGGAGAGTTGGCAGGCCAATTGAGCACAGTAATACCATGGTCAGTAAACCATTTGCCAGTGGTTTTGGCACTGTGAGCAGGTGCCAGGTCGTGCTGAAAAATGAAATCTTCATCTCCATAAAGCATTTCAGCAGATGGAAGCATGAAGTGCTCCAAAATCTCCTGATAGCTAGCTGCATTGACCCTGCCCTTGATGAAACACAGTGGACCAACACCAGCAGCTGACATGGCACCCCACACCATCACTGACTGTGGGTACTTGACACTGGACTTCAGGCATTTTGGCATTTCCTTCTCCCCAGTCTTCCTCCAGACTCTGGCACCTTGATTTCCGAATGACATGCAAAATTTGCTTTCATCAGAAAAAAGTACTTGGGACCACTTAGCAACAGTCCAGTGCTGCTTCTCTGTAGCTCAAAAGTGGCTTTACCTGGGGAATGCGGCACCTGTAGCCCATTTCCTGCACACGCCTGTGCACGGTGGCTCTGGATGTTTCCACACCAGACTCAGTCCACTGCTTCCTCAGGTTCCCCAAGGTCTGGAATCGGTCCTTCTCCACAATCTTCCTCAGGGTCCGGTCTCCTCTTCTCGTTGTACAGCGTTTTCTGCCACATTGTTTCCTTCCAACAGACTTACCATTGAGGTGCCTTGATACAGCACTCTGGGAACAGCCTATTTGTTGAGAAATTTCTTTCTGGGTCTTACCCTCTTGCTTGAGGGTGTCAATGATGGCCTTCTTGACATCTGTCAGGTCGCTAGTCTTACCCATGATGGGGGTTTTGAGTAATGAACCAGGCAGGGAGTTTATAAAAGCCTCAGGTATCTTTTGCATGTGTTTAGAGTTAATTAGTTGATTCAGAAGATTAGGGTAATAGGTCGTTTAGAGAACCTTTTCTTGATATGCTAATTTATTGAGACAGGTTTTTTGGGTTATCAGGAGTTGTATGCCAAAATCATCAGTATTAAAACAATAAAAGACCTGACAAATTTCAGTTGGTGGATAATGAATCTATAATATATGAAAGTTTAATTGTAATCATTACATTATGGTAAATAATGAAATTTAACACTATATGCTAATTTTTTGAGAAGGACCTGTATGTTAGAACCAAGAATTCCTATTCCTGATTTGTTTTTTGGTGATAGAACTAAGTTTCTTAATTTCAAAAATAATTGTAAGCTATTTCTGGCCTTGAAACCTCATTCTTCTGGTAATCCTATTCAACAGGTTTTGATTATTATTTCTTTTTTGCGTGGCGATCCTCAGGACTGGGCATTTTCTCTTGCGCCAGGAGACCCTGCATTGAGTAATGTCAATGCGTTTTTCCTGGCGCTCGGATTACTTTACGATGAGCCTAATTCAGTGGATCAGGCTGAGAAAAACTTGCTGGCTTTGTGCCAGGGTCAGGATGATATAGAAGTATATTGTCAGAAATTTAGGAAGTGGTCAGTACTCACTCTGTGGAATGAATCTGCGCTGGCAGCTTTGTTCAGAAAGGGTCTCTCTGAGGCTCTTAAGGATGTCATGGTGGGTTTTCCTATGCCTGCTGATTTGAATGAGTCTATGTCTTTGGCCATTCAGATCGGTCGACGCTTGCGCGAGCGTAAATCTGTGCACCATTTGGCGGTATTGTCTAAGATTAAATCTGAGCCTATGCAGTGCGATAGGACTATGACCAGAGTTGAACGGCAAGAACACAGACGTCTGAATGGTCTGTGTTTCTACTGTGGTGATTCCACTCATGCTATTTCTGATTGTCCTAAGCGCACTAAGCGGTTCGATAGGTCTGCCGTCATTGGTACTGTACAATCCAAATTCCTTCTGTCCATTACCTTGATATGCTCTTTGTCATCGTATTCTGTCATGGCGTTTGTGGATTCAGGCGCTGCCCTGAATCTGATGGATTTGGATTATGCTAAACGTTGTGGGTTTTTCTTGGAGCCTGTGCGGTGTCCTATTCCGTTGAGAGGAATTGATGCTACACCTTTGGCCAAGAATAAACCTCAGTACTGGACCCAGCTGACCATGTGCATGGCTCCTGCACATCAGGAAGTTATTCGCTTTCTGGTGCTACATAATCTGCATGATGTGGTCGTGTTGGGGTTGCCATGGCTGCAAACCCATAATCCAGTATTGGATTGGAACTCTATGTCGGTATCCAGCTGGGGTTGTCAGGGGGTACATGGTGATGTTCCATTTTTGTCTATTTCGTCATCCACTCCTTCTGAGGTCCCAGAGTTCTTGTCTGATTATCAGGATGTATTTGAAGAGCCCAAGTCCGATGCCCTACCTCCGCATAGGGATTGTGATTGTGCTATCAATTTGATTCCTGGTAGTAAATTCCCTAAAGGTCGATTATTTAATTTATCCATGCCTGAACACGCCGCTATGCGCAGTTATGTGAAGGAATCCCTGGAGAAGGGACATATTCGCCCATCGTCATCACCACTGGGAGCAGGGTTCTTTTTTGTAGCCAAGAAGGATGGTTCGCTGAGACCGTGTATTGATTACCACCTTCTTAATAAGATCACTGTGAAATTTCAGTATCCCTTGCCATTGTTATCTGACTTGTTTGCTCGGATTAAGGGGGCTGGTTGGTTCACTAAGATAGGTCTTCGTGGTGCGTATAATCTGGTGAGAATCAGGCAAGGAGATGAATGGAAAACTGCATTTAATACGCCCGAGGGTCATTTTGAGTATCTAGTGATGCCGTTCGGACTTGCCAATGCTCCATCTGTGTTTCAGTCTTTTATGCATGACATCTTCCGTGAGTATCTGGATAAATTCCTGATTGTTTACTTGGATGACATTTTGATCTTCTCAAATGATTGGGACTCTCATGTGAAGCAGGTCAGAATGGTTTTCCAGGTCCTGCGTGCTAATTCTTTGTTTGTGAAGGGATCAAAGTGTCTCTTCGGTGTGCAGAAAGTTTCATTTTTGGGGTTCATCTTTTCCCCTTCTACTATCGAGATGGATCCGGTTAAGGTCCAAGCCATCCAGGATTGGACTCAGCCGACATCTCTGAAAAGTCTGCAAAAATTCCTGGGCTTTGCTAATTTTTATCGTCGCTTCATCTGTAATTTTTCTAGCATTGCCAAACCATTGACCGATTTGACCAAGAAGGGTGCTGATTTGGTTAATTGGTCTTCTGCTGCTGTGGAAGCTTTTCAGGAGTTGAAGCATCGTTTTTGTTCTGCCCCTGTGTTGTGTCAACCAGATGTTTCTCTTCCGTTCCAGGTCGAGGTTGATGCTTCTGAGATTGGAGCAGGGGCGGTTTTGTCACAGAGAGGTTCTGGTTGCTCAGTGTTGAAACCATGTGCTTTCTTTTCCAGGAAGTTTTCGGCTGCTGAGCGTAATTATGATGTGGGCAACCGAGAGTTGCTGGCCATGAAGTGGGCATTCGAGGAATGGCGTCATTGGCTTGAAGGAGCTAAGCATCGCGTGGTGGTATTGACTGATCATAAGAACCTTACTTATCTCGAGTCTGCCAAGCGCTTGAATCCTAGACAGGCCCGTTGGTCGTTATTTTTTGCCCGCTTCGATTTTGTGATTTCGTACCTTCCGGGCTCTAAAAATGTGAAGGCGGATGCTCTGTCTAGGAGTTTTGTGCCCGACTCTCCGGGTTCATCTGAGCCGGCGAGTATCCTCAAGGAAGGAGTCATTGTGTCTGCCATCTCCCCTGATTTGCGGCGAGTGTTGCAAAAATTTCAGGCGAATAAACCTGATCGTTGTCCGGCGGAGAAACTGTTCGTCCCTGATAGGTGGACTAGTAAAGTTATCTCTGAACTTCATTGTTCGGTGTTGGCTGGTCGTCCTGGAATCTTTGGTACCAGAGAGTTAGTGGCTAGATCCTTCTGGTGGCCATCTCTGTCACGGGATGTGCGTACTTTTGTGCAGTCCTGTGGGATTTGTGCTAGGGCTAAGCCCTGCTGTTCACGTGCCAGTGGGTTGCTTTTGCCCTTGCCGGTCCCAAAGAGGCCTTGGACACATATTTCGATGGATTTCATTTCTGACCTTCCCGTTTCTCAAAAGATGTCAGTCATTTGGGTGGTCTGTGATCGCTTTTCTAAAATGGTCCATCTGGTGCCCTTGGTTAAATTGCCTTCCTCCTCTGATTTGGTGCCTTTGTTCTTCCGGCATGTGGTTCGTTTGCATGGCATTCCTGAGAATATTGTTTCTGACCGAGGTTCCCAGTTTGTTTCAAGGTTTTGGCGAGCCTTTTGTGGTAGGATGGGCATTGACCTGTCTTTTTCCTCGGCTTTCCATCCTCAGACTAATGGCCAGACCGAACGAACCAATCAGACCTTGGAAACATATCTGAGATGTTTTGTTTCTGCAGACCAGGATGATTGGGTGTCCTTTTTGCCGTTGGCTGAGTTCGCCCTTAATAATCGGGCCAGCTCGGCTACCTTGGTCTCTCCATTTTTCTGCAATTCTGGGTTCCATCCTCGTTTCTCTTCGGGACAGGTTGAGTCTTCGGACTGTCCTGGTGTGGATTCTGTGGTGGACAGGTTGCAGCAGATCTGGACTCAGGTAGTGGACAATTTGACCTTGTCCCAGGAGAAGGCTCAACTTTTCGCTAATCGCAGACGCCGTGTGGGTCCCCGACTTCGTGTTGGGGATCTGGTTTGGTTATCTTCTCGTCATATTCCTATGAAGGTTTCCTCTCCTTAATTTAAACCTCGTTTTATTGGTCCGTATAGGATTTCTGAGATTCTCAATCCTGTGTCTTTTCGTCTGACCCTCCCAGACTCCTTTTCCATACATAATGTATTCCATAGGTCGTTGTTGCGGAGATACGTGGCACCTATGGTTCCATCTGTTGAGCCTCCTGCCCCGGTTTTGGTGGAGGGGGAATTGGAGTATATTGTGGAGAAAATTTTGGATTCTCGTGTTTCTAGACGGAAACTCCAGTATCTGGTTAAATGGAAGGGTTATGCTCAGGAAGATAATTCCTGGGTTTTTGCCTCTGATGTCCATGCTCCAGATCTTGTTCGTGCCTTTCATGTGGCTCATCCTGGTCGGCCTGGGGGCTCTGGTGAGGGTTCGGTGACCCCTCCTCAAGGGGGGGGGTACTGTTGTGAATTCTGTGGCTGAATTCACTCCTGTGGTCACAAGTGGTACTGCAGCTTCTGAGCTTCCTCCCTCAGGTGTTCTGGTGAGCTCGTTGGCTGCTTTGTTATTTAACTCCACCTGATTCTGTCTTCCTTGCTCCTTGTCAATGTTCCAGTGTTGGATCTGAGCTTCTGGATCTTCCTGTGGCCTGCTGCTCTGCTTAGATAAGTGCTTTTTGCTTTTGTTGCTACTTTTTCTGTCCAGCTTGTCATTTCGTTTTGCTGGAAGCTCTGAGACGCAAAGGGTGTACCGCCGTGCCGTTAGTTCAGCACGGTGGGTCTTTTTGCCCCCTTTGCATGGTTTTTTGCTTTAGGGTTTTTTGTAGACTGCAAAGTTCTCTTTGCTATCCTCACTCTATCTAGAATATCGGGCCTCACTTTGCTGAATCTATTTCATCCCTACGTTTGTCTTTTCATCTTGCTAACAGTCATTATATGTGGGGGGCTGCCTTTTCCTTTGGGGTATTTCTCTGAGGCAAGTCAGGCTTGTTTTTCTATCTTCAGGCTAGTCAGCTCCTCAGGCTGTGCCGAGTTGCATAGGTAGTGTTACGCGCAATCCACAGCTGCCTTTAGTTGTGTTAAGGTTAGGTTCAGGTGTTGCGGTCTACAGAGATTCCACGTCTCAGAGCTCGTTCTATTGTTTTGGGGTTATTGTCAGATCACTGTATGTGCTCTGATTGCTGGCACACTGTGTCACTGGATTGCCTACATAACAACACGCATAGAGACCCCCCCACGCTGCAGAGACCCCCCACGCCACACAGAGACCCCCCCCACGCCGCACAGAGACCTCCCCACGCCGCACAGAGATCCCCCACGCCGCACAGAGACCCCCCACGCCGCACAGAGACCCCCCCACGCCGCACAGAGACCCCCCACGCCGCACAGACCCACCCACGCCGCACAGAGACCCCCCACGCCGCACAGAGACCCCCCCCACGCCGCACAGAGACCTCCCCACGCCACACAGAGACCCCCCACACCGCACAGAGACCCCCCACGCCGCACAGAGACCCCCCCATGCCGCACAGAGACCCCCCCACGCCGCACAGAGATCCCCCCACGCCGCACAGAGACTCCCCCACGCCGCACAGAGACCTCCCCACGCCGCACAGAGACCTCCCCACGCCGCACAGAGACCACCCACGCCGCCCAGAGATCCCCCACGCCGCAGAGACCCCCACGCCGCCCAGAGATCCCCCACGCCGCACAGAGACCTCCCCACGCCGCACAGAGACCCCCCCACGCCGCCCAGAGATCCCCCACGCCGCCCAGAGATCCCCCACACCGCACAGAGACCCCCCCACGCCGCACAGAGACCCCCCCACGTCGCACAGAGACCCCTCCACGCCGCACAGAGACCCCCCATGCCGCACAGAGACCCCCCCACGCCGCACAGAGACCCCCCCACGCCGCACAGAGACCCCCCACGCCGCACAGAGACACTCCCACGCCGCACAGAGAGCCCCCCACGCCGCACAGAGACCCCCCCACGCCGCACAGAGACCTCCCCACGCCGCACAGAGAACCCCCCACGCCGCACAGAGACCCCCCATGCCGCACAGAGACCCCCCCCACGCCGCATAGAGACCCCCCCACACCGCATAGAGACCCCCCCACGCCGCACAGAGAGGGAGAGCGACACAGGGGGAGAGTGCAGTTTACCGGAGATCACTGGGACTCTGTGCAAGTGGGGAGGCGGAGACAGAGCAGGAGAAGCACACAGGGCAGCGTGTGAGAGCAGAGGATGTCTGCCCAGAACCTGCAGTGCCTGGAGTACAGAGGAGCAGTGAGGGCTTCTTCTCTCCTGTGATAGAGAGCAAGTGGAGCTCGGCAGATAGCACAGGGCTCTAATAAAATGGCAGCTAGTCACACCTACAGCAGTGAGTTGTGCAGCCCACAGAGGCGTGCCCAGCTCACTGCTAATGCTGCTGCAATGTTACAGATAGGGTCCGAGCCGGTCTATTATCTCCTATGTCCATGGGGTGCCGTAATCTGACACTGATGGTGCCCTGCTACTGCTGCAAAACCAAGATGTCAGCCCCCAGTGCATTCTTTCTACTCATATATCACACGAAATCTGTTCTACATGCATTCAAATCTGGGTTATAACAGCATGTTATGCTACATTACATTGATTAATTAATGATCTACAAACGCGGTACCTTCCCTTTAAGGCCTCATTCAGACGTCCGTGTTGCACGTACGTGTCATATCTGTATTTTTTTCTTTTCACGGATACAACATTAGACTTTATGGTGCTTTTCACATGTCCATGTTTTTCTATGAAATGTGTGTCCGTGCAAAATACATAGAAACATGTCTGGTTTTTTCCAATATCAAAAATGAAAAATGCCTAAGCAAGTCTATGATTCTGTGAAAAATACAGCACACAGATAACATTTGTGTGCCATGGCATCTGTGTACCATCCGTGTGCAGTCCGTATTTAACATTGCAAAGTATAGGAGAATCTTTGCAATTTATTTATTCATTTATCCATCAGTGAAAATCACTGATGACACTAATTGTAAAAACGGACACACTGAAGAGACACTGATCCAAAACTCAAATTACACCTGTATCATATTTTCATGCACATGTTTAACCCCTTCATGACCCAGCCTATTTTGACCTTAATGACCTGGCCGTTTTTTGCAATTCTGACCAGTGTCCCTTTATGAGGTAATAACTCAGGAACACTTCAACGAATCCTAGCGGTTCTGAGATTGTTTTTTCGAGACATATTGGGCTTCATGTTAGTGGTAAATTTAGGTCGATAATTTTTGTGTTTATTTGTGAAAAAAATGGAAATTTGACTAAAATTTTGAAAATTTCACAATTTTCACATTTTGAATTTTTATTCTGTTAAACTAGAGAGTTATTTGACACAAAATAGTTAATAAATAACATTATCCACATATCTACTTTACATCAGCGCAATTTTGGAAACAACATTTTTTTTGCTAGGTAGTTGTAAGGGTTAAAAGTTGACCAGCGATTTCTCATTTTACAGCAAAATTTACAAAACCATTTTTGTTAGGGACCACCTCACATTTGAAGTCAGTTTGAGGGGTCTATATGGCTGAAAATACCCAAAAGTGACACCATTCTAAAATCTGCACTCCTCAAGGTGCTCAAAACCACATTCAAGAAGTTTATTAACCCTTCAGGCGCTTCACAGCAGCAGAAGCAATATGGAAGGAAAAAATGAACATTTAACTTTTTAGTCACAAAATTGATCTTTTAGCAACAATTTTTTTATTTTTCCAAGAGTAAAAAGAGAAACTGGACACCAACTTATCTAGATGCATAGTGAGCACTTTGAACCCCCAGGTGCTTCACAAATTGATCCGTAAAAATGAAAAAGTACTTTTTTTCACAAAAAAAATTCTTTTAGCTTCAATTTGTTCATTTCCACATGGGCAACAAGATAAGATGGATCCTAAAATGTATAGGGAAATTTCTCCTGAGTACAGTGATTCCTCACATGTGAGGGTAAACCACTGTTTGGGCACACGGCCGGGCTTGGAAGGGAAGGAGCGCCATTTGACTTTTTGAATGAAAAATTAGCTCCAATCATTAGCTGACACCATGTCGCGTTTGGAGAGCCCCTGTGTGCCTAAACATTTGAGCTCACCCACATGTGACCCCATTTTGGAAACTAGACCTCCTATAGAACTAACCTAGATGTGCGGTGACCACTTTAAACCCCCAAGTGCTTCACAGAAGCTTATAACGCAGAGCCGTGAAAATAAAAAATCATTTTTCTTTCCTCAAAAATTGTTTTAGCCCGCAATTTTTTATTTTCACAAGAGTAACAGGAGAAATTGGACCCCAAAATTTGTTGTCCAGTTTGTCCTGAGTACGCTGATACCCCATATGTGGGGGGGAACCACTGTTTGGGCACACGTCGGGGCTCAGAAGGGAAGTAGTGATGTTTTGGAATGCAGACTTTGATGGAATGGTATGCGGGCATCATGTTACGTTTGCAGAGCCACTGATGTGCCTAAGCAGTAGAAACCCCCTACAAGTGACCCCATTTTGAAAACTAGACCCCCAAGGAACTTATCTAGATATGTGGTGAGCACTTTGAACCCCTAAGTGCTTCACAGAAGTTTACAACGCAGAGCCGTGAAAATAAAAAAATAATTTTTCTTTCCTCAAAATGATGTTTTAGCAAGCAATTTTTTATTTTCACAAGGGTAACAGGAGAAATTGGACCCCAATAGTTGTTGCCCAGTTTCCACTGAGTATGCTGGTACCCCATATGTGGGGGTAAACCACTGTTTGGGCACACGTCGAGCTCGAAGGGAAGTAGTGATGCTTTGAAATGCAGACTTTGATGGAATGGTCTGCGGGCGTCATGTTGCATTTGCAGAGCCCCTGATGTGCCGAAACAGTAGAAACCCCCCACAAGTGACCCCATTTTTGAAACTAGACCCCCCAAGGAACTTATCTAGATATGTGGTGAGCACTTTGAACCCCCAAGTGCTTCACAGAAGTTTACAACGCAGAGCCGTGAAAATAAAAAAAATATTTTTTGTTTCCTCAAAATGATGTTTTAGCAAGCAATTTTTTATTTTCACAAGGGTAAAAGGAGAAATTGGACCCCAATAATTATTGCCCAGTTTGTCCTGAGTACGCTGATAACCCATATGTGGGGGTAAACTACTGATTGGGCACACGTCGGGGCTCAGAAGGGAAGTAGTGGCGTTTTGAAATGCAGACTTTGATGGAATGGTCTGCGGGCGTCACGTTGCATTTGCAGAGCCCCTGATGTGCCTAAACAGTAAAACCCCCCACAAGTAACCCTATTTTGGAAACTAGACCCCCAAAGGATCTTATCTAGATATGTGGTGAGCACTTTGAACCCCCAAGTGCTTCACAGAAGTTTATAACGCAGAGCCGTGAAAATAAAAAAAATAGTTTTCTTTCCTCAAAAATGATGTTTTAGCAAGCAGTTTTTTATTTTCACAAGGGTAGCAGGAGAAATTAGACCCCAATAGTTGTTGCCCAGTTTGTCCCGAGTATGCTGGTACCCCATATGTGGGGATAAACCACTGTTTTGGTGCACGTCGGGGCTCGGAAGGGAGGGAGCACCATTTGACTTTTTGAACGCAAGATTGGCTGGAATCAATGGTGGCGCCATGTTGCGTTTGGAGACGCCTGATGTGCCTAAACAGTGGAAACCCCTCAATTCTAACTCCAACACTAACCCCAACACACCCCTAACCCTAATCTCAACTCTAGCCATAACCCTAATCACAACCCTAACCCCAACACACCCCTAACCACAGCCCTAACCGCAACACACCCCTCACCCTAATCCCAACCCTAACCATAATCCTAACCCTAATCCAAACCCTAACCCCAACACACCCCTAGCCACAACCCTAACCCCAACACACCCCTAACCATAACCCTAACCACAAGCCTAATCTTAACCCTATTTCCAACCCTAGCCCTAATTCCAAGCCTAACTTTAATTCCAACCCCAACCCTAACCCTAAGGCTATTTGCCCACGTTGCGGATTCGTGTGAGATTTTTCCGCACCATTTTTGAAAAATCCGCGGGTAAAAGGCACTGCGTTTTACCTGCGGATTTACCGTGGATTTCCAGTGTTTTTTTTGCGGATTTCACCTGCGGATTCCTATTGAGGAACAGGTGTAAAACGCTGCGGAATCCGCACAAAGAATTGACATGCTGCGGAAAATACAACACAGCGTTCCCGTGCGGTATTTTCCGCACCATGGGCACAGCGGATTTGGTTTTCCTTAGGTTTACATGGAACTGTAAAGCTGATGGAAAACTGCTACGAATCCGCAGCGGCCAATCCGCTGCGGATCCGCAGCCAAATTAGCTGCGGATCCGCAGCCAAATCCGCACCGTGTGCACATAGCCTAATTCTAAGAGTATGTGCACACGATGCGGAAAATGCTGCGGATCCACAGCGTTTCCGCCGCTGCAGGTCCGCAGCAGTTTCCCATGATTTTACAAAAAACGCTGCGCACATGCTGCGGAAAAAACTGCACAGAAACGCAGCGGTTTACATTCCGCACATTTCACTTCTTTCTGTGGATTCCGCAGTGGTTTTACAACTGTTCCAATAGAAAACCGCAGAAAAAACGTGGTTTTATCACAGTGATCAAAATGTACATGGAACGAATCTGCCGGCCGGCAGATTCGGCGGGCGCACTGCACATGCGCCCGTCATTTTGAAAGATGGCGGCGCCCAGGGAGAAGACGGATGGACACCGGGAGGCCCGTTAAGTATAAAAGGGGGAGATCAGGGCACGGGGGGGCATCGGAGCACGGGGGTGGCATCGGAGCACAGGGGGAGCGGGCAGGAGGACCGGGGAGCGGAGCACAGGATGGAGGGGAGCGGAACATAGATCGGAGGGCTGGGGGGGGGGATCAGTGGTGGTGGCAGGGTACACCAGTGTTTCCAGCCATGGCCGATGATATTGCAGCATCGGCCATGGCTGGAATGTAATATTTCACCAGTTTTTTATGTGAAATATTACAAATCGCTCTGATTGGCAGTTTCACTTTCAACAGCCAATCAGAGCGATCGTAGCCACGGGGGGTGAAGCCACCCCCCCTGGGCTAAACTACCACTCCCCATGTCCCTGCAGATCGGGTGAAATTGGAGTTAACTCTTTCACCCGATCTGCAGGGACTCGATCTTTCCATGACGCCACATAGGCATCATGGGTGGGATTGGCACCGACTTTCATGACGCCTACGTGGCGTCAAAGGTCGGGAAGGGGTTAAATGCGGATGTGTGAATGAGTCCAAAAGAAAAGGGTTTTTTTTTTCTAAACGAACCAGTTTAATTTATTTTTCCGCTAACACTAGATTCAGTAGAACCTCAGCTTGCTTCATTGAGGATTATACATTTTCTATATGTAGCACTTAACGACAATCCTGACTTTGCTGTATTTGTACAAATTATAAAACAAAGCTTGTCCACATAAATAAAAAACTATCAAAGTTAATCAAATTCTTATATTAAATTTATCTACGTTACATTAAATCTAAAACTAGATAAAAATAAATATAATTTGACAAAGCATACTAATGGGATAAATTATAAAATAGATTTATCTATATTAGCATCTAATGAAACAAGATATTTATAATCCTTCTTTTGTATTCTAAGTAATACATTTATAACCATATGAATAAAAACAATTAGTAACATCTAATATATTTTTAAGAAATACAAATAATTGGGTACCCTTCAATATTTTGGATAAAGAAAAATTAAAACAAAAGATAAGACTGGTTGCCCTCCTTTTGGACTTTAACTACTTTCCATGTAGATTTCCATTTAGATTTTCCTCTCGATAATGTGTTAGCTCCTCCAGTCAATGAACATATTGCTTGTCCATTCCTCATAGATTATCCTTTTTTGTTTACTATTGTTTTCTGGTGAAGGTATTTATGTCAGCATAATGATCTGATCTCAATGGGTGTCAGCATGAATCAGTGGCCCAAGAAGAGATCATCAGGAAGTAAGGCAGAACAATTCCCTGTCTCACGGGAGCAATGTGTGCTATCAGTCACTGAGGTGTGAGGCTCTAACCTTTTTGACCTTCTCTGTCATGGGTTTCAAACATATGAAGGAAAAGTAGAAGCAGGACTCAATGACTGCCACTGTATGGTGTCTCTTGGTCCCCTGAGGGAATAGTATCCCAGTGAGGCTCTAATGGGAGGCTACAGAAGACTCATGCAGAAACTCTGCCTCATTACTCCTCTTGATCCTTCTAAGAGGTCATCTGTCATTAGACAAGAAGACCAATATAGGCAGGATTACAACATTAGCCCACATAAAATGCGAATGTTTAGTATCTTAATGATAAAATGACAGAACACCAGGCATATTGTTTCCTATAAAAAATATTTTAAATTATGAAATCTCATCTAAGGTTATGTTTTTGATGGTTCATCCTTACTTTGTGAAATTCAGTTTACACACTGACTTTATATTCTTAAAAACTACATGGTTATGTTATTTCAGCTTAAAGGTTTTATGGACCTCAATGACAAAGGGATAAAACAACTTTTATTAAAGCACGCATTTAAATGACCCCATTAATAACTACAATTAGATCACTAATGTTCTTAAATTGTGATAAGACACTCAAGAGATGACTAATATGTACAGAACAGAAAACAAACATATAGCCAACGTCTTCTAAGCTTCATAGATTGGATGCATACAGGCACCACCTCTCCTTTAAAGTTCCCTTGACTTTACGCATTTTGTCATCTCATTCATGGATGACTCATCAGGAGACACATATTTGTAGTGACCTATTACAATACTAAAGATTATCAAAGATATCTTACAGTATTATACATAGTGCAGGCAGAAAGCACCATCAGCATCCTGCACCTTTGAATGTCCGGTGCTAATTCTATTAAGAGGTAGAGAGCAGACAAATGATCTTTAGGTGACATGCTGTGAAAATTGAGGGCATGATCACGCCTCAATGTGATAAACACCACACATGGAATATTAATGAACTTGATCAACTGTGAGGGATATGTACTACTGGTGTGACATCTAGACCCTCAATGTTAGTCAGCATCACTGTATGAACATGCTGATGATCATAAGAGACAGGGCATGAGGGCAATGAACACAGTTAGGATCATCTAAGCCATGTAGGGAGGAGTTAATAGTGAAATATTTGCATTCAAGAAAATCGGCACAAATAATTTCTAATATCCGTGTATTTGTACCGAATAACAAATCCAATGCAAGTCAATAGGAAAGCTAAATATTTAACCCAAAATATCCAAAATATTTTTTATTTCAATTACCGATCATGTTATGTTTTTCAGAATGTTGTGTTTTTACTTAGCCAAAGCCCGTGTTTTTAATATTTTCACTTTGTCTCTCATCAGTAACTGCAAATTAGCACACTGGTGTTCTCTCTGGAACTTAGCATAAAAACAGTTCCTCATCAAAATTTCGGACATCATGATTAAGGGTGTGTAGTCTCCTGAAACGCGTCAATGTCACATATCATGTAACTATCTACGCTGATATTGTCTTACCCTCTGCTGAGCACTTTTGGTGAATAAAGAAAGAAGTTTGTTCACAAATTTGTTGAGCTGGACTTCTCTTGTTTTTGAATATTTTTCTGCTGGACCCAAAAAACAGGTCTGGGGCCGGAGGAAAAAAGCTGAAATGGATGGGAAAGAGCTAAAACTGAATGGGGACACCATGGAGAAGATGACTACCTGCCTTTCTGACTCACATGTGGTTTCTGAGAATAATGTTGTCAGACTATTGCACTGGTTTTACAGATTTATAAAAAAAACTACCAAATCAAACCTAATTTTTTTTACAGGGAAAAATGGTAAGAAACATTTTTGTTTCATAGTTACATGTATAGACCAGAAAATAAAAATGAAAAAAAAAAAGAATGAAAAAAATTGTACCTCCCCTTTAGCATATGTTCACATGGAAAGTTTTGGTTTTAGTTTTTCATTTAACATTTTTTCCTACATTTGGGAGGTCCCTCCCTCATTCAAAGTTGTTACCAAGATAGTGAAATATACATATTCCCCATCACTTTACAGTGCCAGCTAAAACATGCCCACCACATTCACCGCCATGTAATTATATGGCCCTACCTTCACATTTTCAGAGGGCCAGCAGGTGCCTTGAAACCAGAGTTTGGTAAGGGCCTTCAGGTGGCCCTGTATCATACATTTGGGAGAGCTCTCACTTCTATATTTAGGAGTTCCCTCCCTCATACCAAATTGTTAGCTAGTGAGTTAGTGTAGTGCTGCTGTATCCACACTGTGCAGTGATGAGGCAGTGATCAAGGAAAATTGAAAAACAAAAGTCTGTTTAATGTTCACCTCACAAAAAATGCACAGCATACAATATCCTACAGATCGCAGCAGGGAAACATATCTTCCTGATTGGAGCCAAAAAACACAAAAAACACGCCAGTCCACCTCTGAGACCGGTTGCCATGGGTGACTGCACCACCACGTTTTTTTCTGCGATTTAACTCTTAAATTTAATAGGTACAGGCTGTAGCTATTAAATTTAAGGATTAAATCGTGGAAAAAATTGGCGTGGGCTCCCGCGCAATTTTCTCCGCCAGAGTGATAAAGTCAGTGACTGAGGGCAGATATTAATAGCTTAGAGAGGGTCCACGGTTATTGCACCCCCCTGGCTAAAAACATCTGCCCCCAGCCACCCCAGAAAAGGCACATTTGGAAGATGCGCCTATTCTGGCACTTGGCCACTCTCTTCCCACTCCCATGTAGCGGTGGGATATGGGATAATGAAGGGTTAATGTCACCTTGCTATTGTAAGGTGACATTAAGCCAGATTAATAATGGAGAGGCGTCAATTATGACACCTATCCATTATTAATCCAATAGCATGAAATGGTTAAAAAAAAAACCACACACACAATATTGCAAATTATTTTAATGAAATAAACACACAGGTTGTTGTAATATATTATTGCACTCTCAATCCACCTGCAGACCCTCGACCTGTAACAAATTAAAAATAATAAACCAACAATATCTCATACCTTCCGTCGATGTGTCCCATGATGTAAATACATCTGAAGGGGTTAATTTATTTTACAGGCAGGAGCTCTGCTATAATGCAGCTGTGGTCATGCCTGTAAAACCCCAGCGAATGAATGGAAAGTAGGTAAATGACCTGTAGTTACCTTCATTCGTGGTGATGCGCCCTCTGCTGGATGTCCTCATATGAACTCGAGCCTGGGAACTTTTCTGAATATTTTTCCACGCTCAAGGTCATATGAGGACTAGGGTTGAGCGACCTTGACCTTTTAGAGTCGAGCCGTGTTTCGCGAAACCCGACTATCTTAGAAGTCGAGTCGAGTGGAATCGGCCGATTATCGCGAAAAGTCGGGTATCGACCGAAACACGAAACCCAATGCAAGTCAATGGGGGAGCATAGTCGGCAGTGAGTGGAGGCCAGGAAAACACCTACACTGTCCATTTTAATGGCAAAAACATCCATTCTTGTTACAGAAGCTTGTCAATCGTAATTTAGCTTATAATAATTGGAAGGCATTTGAAATTGGGGGTCATTTGGCTAAAGTTGTGGGGGGTAGGGCTGGTTCAAGTAATTAGTGGGCCCAGTAAATCTGGACCACGTCACGGCAGTGGAGCAGGGAGAGGTAAGTATTTCAACTTTGCAAGTGCTGTGATCCTGAGCAAGCAGGGGGGCCCACTCGTTGGCATTGGCACTGGCACAGGGCCCCTCAAAGTACAGCGGTGTGTTTGCACGGCGGGGGCGCCTCCCACCGGCAGCAACACTTTTGCGTACTATGAGAGGCCCTGTGCCAGTGACGTCGCCAACTAGTATTCCTCCCCCCACCTGATGAAGGAACCTGCACTTTCATCTGCACCTTCCTCTTTGTCCCCGTGTAAGGTGGTATGGTATGCGGGAAGGGGGACCTGACTTTCAGCAGGGTCACAATCTTGCAGTGTAGCGTGCACGGGAAATGTTGCGTTATGGGTCAATGTACCAGCAGACTCATCTATCACTGGCTGGGCAATGGGCAGGATGAGGAGGAAACACAGATATAGGCCCAAAGAATAAAGTGGGCTAAATGCAGTTCAAAATTGGTAACACAGGAGTAACCAGGGGGCATTGCAGTGGAGGACAACTGGAATGAGAGGCTGACACAGAGAGTATGCCCAAATCAGTAAGTAGTCGAAATGCAGTTCAAAATTGGCAACCGTAGTAAACAGGCGGCACAGCTTTGTTCAGTGGAGGAGAACAGCAAGGAGTGGCAGACACCGATAGTAGGCCCCAACCCAACTAGTAGGCCAAATGCAGTCTAACATTAACAACTACTTAACGAGAGCCTGAAAATGGAATTTCAGGACAGGAAACCAGGAGAACAGCAAGGAGCGGCAGACACTGTTAGTAGGCCCCAAACCAACTAGTACGCCAAATGCAGTTGTTCCATTTAACCACTATTTAACAAGAGCCTGAAGATAGAAGCTCAGGAAAGGCAACCTGGAGAACACCTTGGAGCGGAAGACACCGTCTCTACACCCCATACCCAATTTCTAGGCCTAATGCAGTGTAGTTTCCAACAACTACTAAACGAGAATCGGAAGACCGAAGCAATGGCGAGGAAACCTGGGGAACACCTTGGAGTGGAACACACCGTCTCTACACCCCATACCCAATTTGTAGGCCTAATGCAGTGTAGTTTTCACCAACTACTAAACGAGAGTAGGAAGATCGAAGCAATGTGGACGAAACCTGGGGCACACCTTGGGGCGGCAGACACCGTTAGTAGGCCCTACCAAAGTTGTAGCCCCAATGCAGTTTTAAAATTCCTAGAGGCTGAAAACAAGACTATTGACGCTCAGCTTTTTTCAAAGGAACACAGCTGTATTGAGTGGCGCAGACAGACACAGGTAGTAGGCCTTAAACCAAAAATGTGGCTCACTGCAGTTTAAAAAAGGTTACAGGGGTACACAGGCAGCATTGCTCTGGGCAGTGGAGGACAATTTCAATAGTGGACCGCAGACAGACTTTGTACGCCTACTATTAAAAAAAGGATGCTCTATGCAATTAATAATAGGTTCCAGGGGTCCACGGGCAGCAGTGGTGTGGTCAGTGGAGGAGTAGTAGAAAGAACGGGCCGCAGACAGGCTTCGAAGGCCTAACATAAAAAAATATTGGGCTGTAGGCACTTTTAAATAGGTTCCAGGGGTTCACGGGCAGCAGTGGTCTGGTCAGTGGAGTAGTAGTAGAAAGAACGGGCCGCAGACAGGCTTCGAAGGCCTAACATAATAAAGTTGGGCTGTAGGCACTTTTAAATAGGTTCCAGGGGTACACGGGCAGCAGTGGTCTGGTCAGTGGAGGAGTAGTAGAAAGAACGGGCTGCAGACAGGCTTCGAAGGCCTAACATAAAAAAATATTGTGCTGTAGGCACTTTTAAATAGGTTCCAGGGGTACACGGGCAGCAGTGGTGTGGTCAGTGGAGGAGTAGTAGAAAGAACGGGCCGCAGACAGGCTTCGAAGGCCTAACATAAAAAAATATTGGGCTGTAGGCACTTTTAAATAGGTTCCAGGGGTACACGGGCAGCAGTGGTCTGGTCAGTGTAGGAGTAGTAGAAAGAACGGGCTGCAGACAGGCTTCGAAGGCCTAACATAATAAAATTGGGATGGCTGTAGGCACTTTACAATTGGTTCCAGGGGTACACGGGCAGCAGTGGTCTGGTCAGCGGAGGCCGATTGTAATGAGTGTCTGCCAGTTAGTAGTCCAAAACAATACATAAATGTGAATGTCTCGCATTAAAACTAAACGAAAACACTAAAGGGTGCAATCATTAGGTACAGGGGTGGGATCCTCTGCGTTGTTTCAGACCTACTAATTTGGCGCAAAGTATTTACTTGGGTAAAGAGAGGACACTGCCCCTGACTATGTTAAGTACCATCATACATGTCAACACAATGGTATTGTCAGTGGCAGGAATGGAAGGATGTCATCGCATAGACTAAACATTGGTGGAAGTGTGAGAGATAATTGTGGAAGTGGTAGAGCAATGTTTGACCTGGGGGTGGGTGAACTCTCTTGTGGATGATGAATGAAACTTGGCACTCAATTTTTGAGAAGAAAAGCTTCTTAGTTTATTGATGCATCCAGACCAACAAAACCGCTAAACGTTTTCGGTCCACACCGGACCTTCGTCAGAGCGTTTCTTAGACATTGACTGGATGAGGAAGCTAATGAGCGTCAGCTCTCCTCTGCTCTGCACTACTAGCGCTCAGGATCCAGCGCCGTTACTCCCTCCAGGCTTTGTGCCTCTCCTCTGGCGCTTCACCTTCCTTTGTGATCCTGCAGCAGACTGCAGCTCCTATATCCCGTGCTCTGGCTGACGCTCATTAGCTTCCTCATCCAGTCAATGTCTAAGAAACGCTCTGACGAAGGTCCGGTGTGGACCGAAAACGTTTAGCGGTTTTGTTGGTCTGGATGCATCAATAAACTAAGAAGCTTTTCTTCTCAAAAATTGAGTGCCAAGTTTCATTCATCTTTAATATACGGGGTGGACACCCTACTTGAGCACCGCCAACCCTCATATCTACTGAGTGCCGTGTTTCCTTACCGTGAACTCTCTTGTGGCCGGCGGTACAGGCCCAGGGCCCCTCATGTTATAACAGTGTGTCTGACGTTGGGTGCGCACCACCACCGCCAGAGACACTTTATTGTACTATGAGGGACCCAGTGGCAGTGCTGTCGACCAAAAGCGGGCACACCCACCTCTTCAGACAAACAGCACTCTCACGGGTGCTTGCGCCAAGTCGCGATACCACGCCCCCGTGTGGGGAGTTTGGCCATTTAGGGAGGTCTAAACATGTCGTATGCTGGACAATCAGCTGCAGCAAATTAAGACATTAGAAAAGTAATTCACAGTAGTCCACATGCAAGAGCTTTTCATAGGAAAGCTAGGTGTCGGCCGGGCAAGGTGGGGCAAAAGAATTCGAAATCCAGTTGTGGTTTATTGTAATGAATGCTAGATCATCAACATTTTGGGTAGCCAGACGAGTCCTTTTTTCGGTTAATATTGAACCTGCACCACTGAATACTCTTTCTGATAGGACACTAGCTGCCGGGCAAGCAAGCTCCTGCAATGCATATTCTGCCAATTCTGGCCAGGTGTCTAATTTGGATGCCCAGTAATCAAATGGGAATGACGGTTGAGGGAGAACATCGATAAGGGATGAAAAATAGTTTGTAACCATACTGGACAAATGTTGTCTCCTGTCACTTTGAATTGATGCAGCACTACCTGTCCTGTCTGCGGTCATAGCAAAATCACTCCACAACCTGGTCAGAAAACCCCTCTGTCCAACGCCACTTCTGATGTGTGCACCCCTAACACTCCTGGTCTGCTGCCCCCTGCAGCTCGTGTGAGTACGATCACAGGCGCTGTGTGCTGGGAATACCTGAAGCAAACGGTCAACAAGAGTTGATTGTTTGGTTGCTAATATTAGTTCCAAGTTCTCATGTGGCATAATATTTTGCAATTTGCCTTTATAGCAAGGATCAAGGAGGCAGGCCAACCAGTAATCGTCATTGTTCATCATTTTAGTAATGCGTGTGTCCCTTTTGAGGATACGTAAGGCATAATCCGCCATGTGGGCCAAAGTTCCAGTTGTCAAATCTGCGGTTGTGATTGGTTGAGGGGCAGTTTCAGGCAAATCTACGTCACTTGTGTCCCTCAAAAAACCAGAACACGGCCTTGCCACGCCACCAATTTCCAGTGCCCCCGGGAAAGCTTCCTCATTAAAAATATACTCATCACCATCATCCTCTTCGTCCTCCACCTCCTCTTCGCCTGCTACCTTGTCCTGTACACTGCCCTGATCAGACAATGGCTGACTGTCAACAAGGCTTTCCTCTTCCTCTGGTGCAGACGCCTGATCCTTTATGTGCGTCAAACTTTGCATCAGCAGACACATTAGGGGGATGCTCATGCTTATTATGGCATTGTCTGCACTAACCAGCCGTGTGCATTCCTCAAAACACTGAAGGACTTGACACATGTCTTGTATCTTCGACCACTGCACACCTGACAACTCCATGTCTGCCATCCTACTGCCTGCCCGTGTATGTGTATCCTCCCACAAAAACATAACAGCCCGCCTCTGTTCGCACAGTCTCTGAAGCATGTGCAGTGTTGAGTTCCACCTTGTTGCAACGTCTATGATTAGGCGATGCTGGGGAAGGTTCAAAGACCGCTGATAGGTCTGCATACGGCTGGAGTGTACAGGCGAACGGCGGATATGTGAGCAAAGTCCACGCACTTTGAGGAGCAGGTCGGAGAACCCAGGATAAGTTTTCAATAAGCACTGCACCACCAGGTTTAAGGTGTGAGCCAGGCAAGGAATGTGTTTCAGTTGGGAAAGGGAGATGGCAGCCATGAAATTCCTCCCGTTATCACTCACTACCTTGCCTGCCTCAAGATCTACTGTGCCCAGCCACGACTGCGTTTCTTGCTGCAAGAACTCGGACAGAACTTCCGCGGTGTGTCTCTTGTCGCCCAAACACTTCATAGCCAATACAGCCTGCTGACGCTTGCCAGTAGCTGGGCCATAATGAGACAACTGGTGTGCAACAGTGACAGCTGCCGATGGAGTGGTTGGGCGACTGCGGTCTGTGGAAGAGCTCTCGCTTCTGCAGGAGGACGAGGAGGAGGAGGGGGTGCAAACGCCTACAGCCAACTGTTTCCTAGACCGTGGGCTAGGCACAACTGTCCCGAAATTGATGTCCCCTGTGGACCCTGCATCCACCACATTCACCCAGTGTGCCGTGATGGACACGTAACGTCCCTGGCCATGCCTACTGGTCCATGCATCTGTAGTCAGGTGCACCTTTGTACTCACAGATTGCCTGAGTGCATGGACGATGCGCTGTTCAACATGCTGGCGCATGGCTGGGATGGCTTTTCTCGAAAAGAAGTGTAGACTGGGTAGCTCGTAGCATGGTTCAGCGTACTCCATCAGGGCTTTGAAAGCTTCGCTTTCAACTAACCGGTAGGGCATCATCTCTAACAAGATTAGTCTAGCTATGTGGGCGTTAAAACCCTGTGTACGCGGATGCGAGGATAAGTACTTCCTTTTTCTAACCAGAGTCTCATGTATGGTGAGCTGTACCGGAGAGCTGGAGATCGTGGAACTAGCGGATGTGCCGGTGGACATGGCAGACTGAGAGACGGTTGGAGACGGTATTGTTTCCGCCGGTGCCCTAGATGCAGTATTTCCTCCTACGAAACTGGTGATTCCCTGACCCTGACTGCTTTGGGCTGGCAAAGAAACCTGCACAGATACTGCTGGTGGTGCGGAAAATGGTGGCCTTACAGTGACGGAAGGGATGTAGCGTTGCTGACTAGCTTCATTGGCCGAGGGTGCTACAACCTTAAGGGACGTTTGGTAGTTAGTCCAGGCTTGCAAATGCATGGTGGTTAAATGTCTATGCATGCAACTTGTATTGAGACTTTTCAGATTCTGACCTCTGTTTAAGCTAGTTGAACATTTTTGACAGATGACTTTGTGCGGATCAATTGGATGTTGTTTAAATAAATGCCAGACTGCACTCTTTCGAGCCTCGGATCCCTTTTCAGCCATTGCAGACTGAGCTTTAACCGGATGGACACGCTGTCCTCCAACAGTTTTTGGCTTTGCCACGCGTTTTGGGCCAGATACGGGCCCGGCAGATGGAACCTGTTGCGATGTTGATGCCTGCTGCGGCCCCTCCTCCTCCGCTTCAGAACTACTGCCGCCTGCACCCTGTTCCCCCAATGGCTGCCAATCGGGGTCAACAACTGGGTCATCTATAACCTCCTCTTCTAGCTCGTGCGCAACTTCGTCTGTGTCACCGTGTAAGTCGGTGGTAGAGCGTTCGTGATGGGGCAACATAGTCTCATCAGGGTCTGATTCTGGATCAGTACCCTGCGAGGGCAATGTTGTGGTCTGAGTCAAAGGACCAGCATAGTAGTCTGGCTGTGGCTGTGCATCAGTGCACTCCATGTCAGATTCAACTTGTAATGGGCATGGCCTGTTAACTGCTTCACTTTCTAAGCCAGGGACGGTATGTGTAAAAAGCTCCATGGAGTAACCCGTTGTGTCGCCTGCTGCATCCTTCTCTGTTGTTGTTTTTGCTGAAGAGGACAAGGAAGCGACTTGTCCCTGACCGTGAACATCCACTAACGACGCGCTGCTTTTACATTTACCAGTTTCAAAAGAGGAGGCAAAAGAGCTAGAGGCTGAGTCTGCAAGTTAAGCCAAAACTTGCTTTTGCTGCTCCGGCTTTAAAAGCGGTTTTCCTACTCCCAGAAAAGGGAGCGTTCGAGGCCTTCTGTAGCCAGAAGACGAACCTGGCTCCACAGCTCCAGACTTAGGTGCAATATTTCTTTTCCCACGACCACCTGATGCTCCACTACCACTACCATCATTACCAGCTGACAATGAACGCCCACGGCCACGACCTCTTCCACCAGACTCCCTCATTGTTTTAAAAACGTAACCAAAGTAACGGTATTTGTTGCTGTCAAACAACTTACACGGTGAGCTATAACTTCAGTATGATTTTGATATCCCTTTACAGGTTGGTGAGACCGCAAGGAAAATCAGGCACAATGTTACACACTCTGTTTTCTGTGGCACCAAATCAGAGAGATGCCACACATGCAGGACTGTCACTCAAGCACAAATGTCAATATTAATCTCTGTTAGGGCGGGGCACCGATGAGCATCGGCGGAGGACCTCATTCTCTCCTTAGAGGCCCGAATGGCATCCTGAGTGCGGTCCCAAATATCCCGTGCCTCCACAGCCCAGTCTGCCACCCTGGAGTCGGCGGAAGACACGGGCATAGGCACAGGTACCCGTGGATGCTGACCATAGTTGAGGAGGAATGGGGTTTGTCCAGTGGAGTCGGCTACGGCGTTGTTCAGTGCAAACTCTGCCCATGATAGCAAGGATGCCCAGTCATCCTGCCTGGCTGAAACAAAATGTCGCAGGTATGTGACCAAGGTCTGGTTGGCCCTCTCTACCAACCCATTCATCTCGGGATGATAAGCGGAAGAGAGATTCAACTCAATACTGAGAAGACGACAGAGCTCTCTCCAGAACCGAGACGCAAACTGGGGACCCCGGTCACTGACAATTTTGTCTGGCATACCATGCAGGCGGAAGATATGTCTAATGAACAACGCTGCCAAGGCCCGTGCAGAAGGTAACCGCGGCAGTAGCACCAAATGCACCATTTTTGAGAAATGATCGGTGATGACCCAAATGATGGTACAGCCGCGAGACTTGGGCAAACCCACAACAAAGTCCATCCCGACCATCTCCCAGGGCCTATCTGCCACCGGCAAGGGATAGAGCAAACCAGCTGGCCTTTGACACGGAGATTTATTTTTGGCACAGGAGACACACGCCAGAACATAATCCCTGACATCCCGGACCATATGCGACCACCAGTACGTCCTCGCCAATAGCTCAGATGTCCTCTTTGTCCCAAAGTGTCCACCCACCCTGGACGAATGAGCCCAAGAGAGAACCTCCGGTCGCAAATTAATGGGCACAAAAGTCTTGCCCGGAGGCACAGACTCTAGCGAAACCGGCGCCACGGTTCTCAGGCTCTCAGAAGGGACAATAAGCCGAGGCTCCTCTTCCTCCTCCTCAGTTGACATAAGGGAGCGAGAGAGAGCGTCAGCATGGTTATTCTTCTCCCCGGCGAGATAATGAAGGGAAAAGTGGAACCGGGAGAAGAACAGGGACCATCTGGCCTGGCGATAATTTAGCCGCTGGGCTGTCTGCAAATAGACCAAATTTTTGTGGTCCGTGTAAACTTGGAAGGGAAACCACGCACCTCCCAGAAGGTGTCTCCACTCCGAAAAGGCCAACTTCATTGCTAGCAACTCCCTGTCCCCGATGGAGTAGTTCCTCTCCGCTGGCATGAAGGTCTTGGAGAAGAAGAAGCATGGATGCTTCCGACCTTGAGCATCCTTTTGGTAGAGGACTGCTCCAGCACCAACGGACGAGGCATCCACCTCCAGTAGGAATGGCTTATCCACATCGGGACGATGTAAGATGGGAGCGCTAGCAAAGTGGGACTTAATAGAAGTGAAGGCCTTGGAGACCTCTTCCGACCACAATTTGGGATTCGCTCCCTTCTTGGTGAGGGCTACCAAGGGAGCTACCAGAGTTGAGAAGTGGGGAATGAACTGGCGGTAATAGATTATGAACCCCATAAAGCGCTGCAACGCTTTAAGAGAATGGGGCTCTTGCCAGTCCATCACAGCCTGTAGTTTGGCAGGATCCATAGCCAATCCCTGGGCGGAGATGATATAGCCCAGGAAAGGTAAGGACTCCTGCTCAAACACACACTTCTCCAACTTTGCATAAAGAGAGTTTGCCCGTAGGAGGTCGAAGACTCTGCCAACATCTCTCCGGTGGGAGTCAATATCTGGAGTAAAGATGAGAATATCATCCAGATAGACTACAACCGAGGTGGAAAGCATATCCCGGAAGATGTCGTTGACAAAGTCTTGGAAAAAGGCAGGTGCATTACAGAGCCCGAAGGGCATCACCAGATACTCATAGTGCCCATCTCTGGTGTTAAATGCCGTTTTCCACTCGTCTCACTCACGAATGCGAATCAGGTTATAAGCACCCCGCAGATCTAGTTTAGTAAACACTCTAGCTCCCCGAAGCCTATCGAAAAGCTCAGATATCAACGGCAAAGGGTACTTGTTCTTAACTGTGATAGCATTAAGACCCCTGTAGTCTATGCATGGACGTAGTTCTCCATTCTTCTTCTGCACGAAAAAGAACCCTGCCCCAGCAGGTGACACTGACTTCCTGATGAACCCTCTTGCCAGATTCTCTTGTATGTACTGAGACATTGCCTCCGTTTCCGGGAGAGATAATGGATAGACTCGACCCTGGGGAGGCTCAGCACCAGGCAAGAGATCAATAGGACAGTCATAGGGGCGATGGGGCGGAAGAGTCTCCGCTGCCTTTTTGGAGAATACGTCTGCATAAGACCAATATTGCTTGGGGAGAGAGGAGAGATCTGCGGGTACCTCTGTAGTAGTAACCTGAACGCACTCTCGATGACACCTGTTCCCACAAGATTCACCCCATCCCAGAATTCTGCCCGAGGACCACTCGATGTGAGGAGAGTGGTACCGTAACCAAGGTATCCCCAAGAGAACCTCATCAATTCCCTCAGGAATGACGAGTAGAGATATAATCTCCTGATGAGATGGTGACATGGACAGAGTAAAAGGGATAGTTTGATGTGTAATCTGTGTGGGCAGTGTCGACCCATTCACCACTCGTACCGTTACTGGTTGAGATAGCATGACCAGAGGAATTGCGTGACGTTGGGCGAAGGCTGAAGACATAAAATTGCCCTCCGCCCCAGAATCCACGCAGAGTTCCACCGAGTGAGAGGATGAGCCCAATGTTATTGTCCCCTTAAAGGACAATTTGGAGGCAAACGTCGCCGTGTCTAGTGCACCTCCACCAACTACCACTAGACGCGTACGTTTCCTCGACCGCTGGAGACATCTGGAGGCAAGATGTTCAGACTGTTGGCAAAGATGACAAATCTGGAGTGCACGAGCGGTCCGGGACATAGATCCTGCTCGAGACTCTACCACAGGCTCATGGGGCTCAGGAGCCTGGTCTGGAGATTCCAAAGGTTTGTCGAAGGTGGGAGCCAGCCGAAACCTCTGCCTACACTGGGCTCGCTCTAACCTCCGCTCGTGAAAACGGAGATCAATACGAGTGGATAGAGTAATTAATTCCTCCAGTGTGGCGGGAATCTCCCTAGTGGCCGGGGCGTCCTTAACGTGGTCAGCCAGCCCCCTCCAAAATATTGGAATGAGGGCTTTATCCGACCACTCCAGCTCAGATGCTAAGGTGCGGAAGTGGACGGCAAAATGACTGACCAAGGACGAGCCCTGAGTCAATGCCAACAATTGGAGCGCCGTATCATGGGTGACACGAGGTCCTAAAAAGACCTGTTTCAGAGTGCTCAGAAACAACGGAGCACTTTGCACCACATGATCGCTACGCTCCCATAGCGGCGTAGCCCACTGCAACGCTCTGTCCGACAGAAGAGACACTATAAATCCCACTTTAGCCCGCTCTGTAGGGAAACGAGAGGCCAGAAGCTCGAGATGGATAGAGCACTGACTCACGAAACCCCTACAAGACTTACTGTCACCAGAGAATTTCTCTGGAAGCGGGAGGCGAGTTAGAGTCGGGACAGGAGCGGCAGTGGACAAGGTGGCTGCAGCAACACTAGCAGCCTGAACAGTGACAGCAGTGACATCCACAGCTGAAGTTGAACGCTCAAGAGCCGCCAACCTTCCCTCCAGCTGCTGGATGTACCGCTGTGAACGCTGATCGTCCATCATTTACTAGCCAGACCCTGGCGCTAGTATTCTGTTAGGACTGGCGGAACGCACCAAGAAAGGTGATATAGATGCGTTCGCAGTCTGGGGTCCACCGTGCAGGTGAAAACCTGCTGCTAGTAAATACAGACTATATGGTGGTACACTAAAGTATATACACGTGGGTTCAACCTCACCCAGCGTGAAGGGAGCAATCCTGTTGCGTCACAGGATCGCGGTACCGCACCTAAAGCGCGAGCGAGTAGTCAGCGTACTTAACCCCAACTGGGATTGAAGTCCGATTAGACCCTCGCTGGCACTACACCACAACTGGGTGTGTAAGGATACTAAGTATAAATATATAAATGCACAGGAGTGCGAGCAATGCCGCACTGACGGACGCCACCAACCACATTGGCTTGGGTATGGAAAGCGCAAGGCAAGCGAACGGCGCCGTACAGGCGGACACAGCAAGAGGACGCTGTAATGTGTGTATCATGCAGATGATTAGTCGGGCGCTAGATAGCTACCAACATCCGCGAGCAGACAACAACTCTAGGGAGGGATATTTAGGAGCTTTCATCCATCGACATACATTCATCTACACACACACATATAACATTATGAGACAATACTAGCGCATGGCCGTGCGGTCATGCGCAGTTTATATAGTTGCAGCACAGGAAGTGGCTACAGCACTTTTGCCCTTCCAAGACCTGCCAAGAGGACCAATGGAATGTGCTGCAGAGCCTGAGCACATGACCCTCGATCTCCAACGGGAGATCTTACCCTGGGCATGCTCAGTACATGCAGACAAGGACTTAGTCCCAGAGAAGTCCGCTCGCTGCTGACCAGCACTGACTTTAATGGCAGAGACTGGAGAAGCAGCAGCAACTCTTCGCACAGAGTCAGACTGAGCGAGACGCTGGGATCGACGTCACCGCTGAGCAGACTCCACTGCGGCTGGAGGAGAATAGGAGACCGCAGCGGAGACGGATCGAAATTCCCCCTGTGCAGCAGAGGAAACTCGACTCCTAACAATCTCCCACTGTATTTTTTTTTTTATTTCAGGGAGAATTTAGAAAGCAAAAAAAAAAAAATTGCCTTTCTATGGCCCAGTGCCCACTATTTGAGAGAGAGAGATGGCACACCCAGGAGTCAAGACTGGCACACAAGCAGAAAGGGCAATATTAATCTCCCACTGATTTTTTTTTTTTTCAGGGAGACTTTAGAAACAAAATAAAATAAAATGATTTTTTCAGGAAGAATATAGAAACCAAATAAAATAAAAGGATTTTAACCGGGAGAATTTAGAAACCAAAAAAAAAAATATAGGCTTTCTATGGCCCACTGAGTGAGAGATGGCACACACAGGAGTCAGGAGTGGCACACAAGCCCAGAGGCCAATATTTATCTCCCACTGATTGATTTATTGATTTTTTCAGGTAGAATTTAGAAACCAAATCAACAAAAAAAAAAATAGGCTTTCTATGGCCCACTGAGTGAGAGATGGCACACACAGGAGTCAGGAGTGGCACACAAGCCCAGAGGCCAATATTTATCTCCCACTGATTGATTTATTGATTTTTTCAGGTAGGATTTAGAAACCAAATCAACAAAAAAAAATAAATAGGCTTTCTATGGCCCACTGAGTGAGAGATGGCACACAGAGGAGTCAGGAGTGGCACACAAGCCCAGAGGCCAATATTTATCTCCCACTGATTGATTTATTGATTTTTTCAGGTAGAATTTAGAAACCAAATCAACAAAAAAAATAAATAGGCTTTCTATGGCCCACTGAGTGAGAGATGGCACACACAAGAGTCAGGAGTGGCACACAATCCCAGAGGCCAATATTTATCTCCCACTGATTGATTTATTGATTTTTTCAGGTAGAATTTAGAAACCAAATCAACAAAAAAATAAATAGGCTTTCTATGGCCCACTGAGTGAGAGATGGCACACACAGGAGTCAGGAGTGGCACACAAGCCCAGAGGCCAATATTTATCTCCCACTGATTGATTTATTGATTTTTTCAGGTAGAATTTAGAAACCAAATCAACAAAAAAAATAAATAGGCTTTCTATGGCCCACTGAGTGAGAGATGGCACACACAGGAGTCAGGAGTGGCACACAAGCCCAGAGGCCAATATTTATCTCCCACTGATTGATTTATTGATTTTTTCAGGTAGAATTTAGAAACCAAATCAACAACAAAAAAATAGGCTTTCTATGGCCCACTGAGTGAGAGATGGCACACACAGGAGTCAGGAGTGGCACACAAGCCCAGAGGCCAATATTTATCTCCCACTGATTGATTTATTGATTTTTTCAGGTAGAATTTAAAAACCAAATCAACAAAAAAAAAAAAATAGGCTTTCTATGGCCCACTGAGTGAGAGATGGCACACACAGGAGTCAGGAGTGGCACACAAGCCCAGAGGCCAATATTTATCTCCCACTGATTGATTTATTGATTTTTTCAGGTAGAATTTAGAAACCAAATCAACAAAAAAATAAATAGGCTTTCTATGGCCCACTGAGTGAGAGATGGCACACACAGGAGTCAGGAGTGGCACACAAGCCCAGAGGCCAATATTTATCTCCCACTGATTGATTTATTGATTTTTTCAGGTAGAATTTAGAAACCAAATCAATAAAAAAAATAAATAGGCTTTCTATGGCCCACTGAGTGAGAGATGGCACACACAGGAGTCAGGAGTGGCACACAAGCCCAGAGGCCAATATTTATCTCCCACTGATTCATTTATTGATTTTTTCAGGTAGAATTTAGAAACCAAATCAACAAAAAAAATAAATAGGCTTTCTATGGCCCACTGAGTGAGAGATGGCACACAGAGGAGTCAGGAGTGGCACACAAGCCCAGAGGCCAATATTTATCTCCCACTGATTGATTTATTGATTTTTTCAGGTAGAATTTAGAAACCAAATCAACAAAAAAATAAATAGGCTTTCTATGGCCCACTGAGTGAGAGATGGCACACACAGGAGTCAGGAGTGGCACACAATCCCAGAGGCCAATATTTATCTCCCACTGATTGATTTATTGATTTTTTCAGGTAGAATTTAGAAACCAAATCAACAAAAAAATAAATAGGCTTTCTATGGCCCACTGAGTGAGAGATGGCACACAGAGGAGTCAGGAGTGGCACACAAGCCCAGAGGCCAATATTTATCTCCCACTGATTGATTTATTGATTTTTTCAGGTAGAATTTAGAAACCAAATCAACAAAAAAAATAAATAGGCTTTCTATGGCCCACTGAGTGAGAGATGGCACACACAGGAGTCAGGAGTGGCACACAAGCCCAGAGGCCAATATTTATCTCCCACTGATTGATTTATTGTTTTTTCAGGTAGAATTTAGAAACCAAATCAACAAAAAAATTAAATAGGCTTTCTATGGCCCACTGAGTGAGAGATGGCACACACAGGAGTCAGGAGTGGCACACAAGCCCAGAGGCCAATATTTATCTCCCACTGATTGATTTATTGATTTTTTCAGGTAGAATTTAGAAACCAAATCAACAAAAAAAATAGGCTTTCTATGGCCCACTATGTGAGAGAGATGGCACACACAGGGATGGCACTCTAGCAGAAATGCCAATCTTAATCTCCCACAACTTATTTTTTGTAGGGAGAAATAAAAAAAAAAATAAAAAAAAAAAGGGACTGTCCTACAATTACTATCTCCCTGCAGTAATCTCAGCCAGGTATGGCAGGCAGCAATAAGGAGTGGACTGATGCACAAATTAAATAGAAAGTGTGGACAAACAAAAAAGATAGCTGTGCAGAAAAGAAGGAACAAGAGGATTTGTGCTTTGAAAAAAGCAGTTTGTTTGCACAGCGGCGTACACACTGCAATGCAGCTATCAGGGAGCCTTCTAGGGCAGCCCAATGAGCTACAGCGCTGAGGAAAAAAAAAAAAATTTAGCTTCCACTATCCCTGCACACCGAAGGTGGTGTTGGACAGTGGAAATCGCTACAGCACAAGCGGTTTGGGGGTTAATGGACCCTGCCTAACGCTATCCCTGCTTCTGACGAAGCGGCAGCAACCTCTCCCTAAGCTCAGATCAGCAGCAGTAAGATGGCGGTCGGCGGGAAAGCCTCTTTATAGCCCCTGTGACACCGCAGACAGCAAGCCAATCACTGCAATGCCCTTCTCTAAGATGGTGGGGACCAGGACCTATGTCATCACGCTGCCCACACTCTGCGTTCACCTTCATTGGCTGAGAAATAGCGCTTTTCGCATCATTGAAACGTGACTTTGGCGCGAAAGTCGCGTACCGCATGGCCGACCCCACACAGGGTCGGGTCGGGTTTCATGAAACCCGACTTTGCCAAAAGTCGGCGATTTTTGTAAATGAACGACCCGTTTCGCTCAACCCTAATGAGGACATCCAGCAGAGGGTGCATCACTGCGAATGAAAGTAACTACAGGTCATTGACCTACTTTCCATTCATTCGCTGGGGTTTTACAGCCACGAGCACAGCTGCATTAGCAGAGCTCCTGGGTGTAAAATTATTTAACCCCTTCAGATGGATTTACAGCGTGGGACGTGACAGATCATCGGAAGGTATGGAATATTGTTGTTTTTTATTTTTCCTTTGTTACAGAGCGAGAGTCTTCAGGTGGATTAAGAGTCTAATAAAATATTACAACAACCTGTGTCTTTATTTCATTAAAAGACTTTGTAATAATGTGTGTGTGTGTGTCTTTAACCATTTCATACAATTGGATTAATAATGGATAGGTGTCAGAATTGACGCCTCTCCATTATTAGTCTGGCATAATGTCACCTTACAATAGCAAGGTGGCATTAACTGTTGTGAATTCTGCTCTTGGGTTCCCTCCAGTGGTTGTAGGTGGGAATGCAGTTGTCTCTGAGTCGCAGTCCTGGCCAGGTGTATCTGCTGATTGCAGTTCTGACTGGGATATTTAGGTGTGCAGGATTCATTAGTCCTTTGTCAGTCAGTTGTCAATGTTTCTTGTGAAGTGTTGGATCACTTTCTGGCTTCTCCTGCTTAGCTGCCAATTCAGCAGAGATAAGTGTCTGTTTCTTTTTCTGTGGCAGAGGCCATTTTGAATAACTTGTGATGCCATTCGGACTCTCTAATGCTCCATCTGTTTTTCAGTCCTTCATGCATGATATCTTCCGGACTTATCTTGATAAATTCTTGATTGTATATTTGGACGATATTTTGATTTTTTCCGATGATTGGGAGTCTCATGTGCAACAGGTCAGGATGGTATTTCAGATCCTTCGTGACAATGCTTTGTTTGTGAAAGGGTCTAAGTGTCTCTTTGGGGTGCAGAAGGTTTCTTTTTTGGGCTTTATTTTTTCTCCCTTGTCTATAGAGATGGATCCGGTTAAGGTTCAGGCCATTCATGATTGGATTCAGCCCACATCCGTGAAGAGCCTTCGGAAATTTTTGGGTTTTGAAAATTTTTATCGCCGTTTCATTGCTAATTTTTCCAGCATGGTTAAACCCTTGACCGATTTGACAAAGAAAGGCGCTGATGTGGCAAATTGGTCCTCTGCGGCTGTCTCTGCCTTTCAGGAGCTTAAACGTCGATTTACTTCTGCTCCGGTGTTGCGCCAACCGGATGTTGCTCTTCCGTTTCAGGTTGAGGTTGACGCTTCTGAGATTGGGGCAGGGGCCGTTTTGTCTCAGAGGGATCCTGTTGGTTCCTTGATGAAACCGTGTGCCTTCTTTTCCCATAAGTTTTCACCTGCTGAACGCAATTATGATGTCGGCAATCGGGAGTTGTTGGCTATGAAGTGGGTATTTGAGGAGTGGCGACATTGGCTTGAGGGAGCTAAGCACCGTATTGTGGTCTTGACCGATCATAAGAATCTGATTTACCTCGAGTCTGCCAAACGGCTGAATCCTAGACAGGCTCGATGGTCCTTGTTTTTTTCCCGTTTTGATTTCGTGGTCTCATACCTTCCAGGTTCTAAGAATATTAAGGCTGATGCCCTCTCTAGGAGTTTTTTGCCTGATTCTCCTGAGGTCTTAAAACCGGTCGGTATTCTGAAAGAAGGGGTGGTCCTTTCTGCCATTTCCCCTGATTTACGACGGGTTCTTCAGGAATTTCAGGCTGACAAACCTGACCGCTGTCCTGTGGGGAAACTGTTTGTTCCTGACAGATGGACTAGTAGAGTGATTTCTGAGGTTCACTGTTCCATGTTGGCTGGTCATCCTGGCATTTTTGGTACCAGAGACTTGGTTGGTAGGTCCTTTTGGTGGCCTTCTTTGTCGCGTGATGTGCGTTTTTTTGTGCAGTCCTGTGGGACTTGTGCGCGGGCCAAGCTTTGTTGTTCCCGTGCTAGTGGGTTGCATTTGCCATTGTCAGTCCCTGAGAGGCCCTGGATGCATATTTCGATGGATTTTATTTCTGATCTTCCGGTCTCCCAGAAGATGTCTGTTATCTGGGTTGTTTGTGACCGGTTCTCTAAGATGGTTCATTTGGTGCCTTTCCCTAAATTGCCTTCCTCTTCAGATTTGGTTCCATTGTATTTTCAGCATGTGGTCCGTCTGCATGGTATTCTGGAGAATATTGTGTCCGACAGAGGTTCCCAGTTTGTTTCAAGGTTTTGGCGGGCCTTATGTGCTAGGCTGGGCATTGATTTGTCTTTTTCTTCTGCATTTCATCCTCAGACAAATGGCCAGACCGAGCGAACTAATCAGACTTTGGAGACTTATTTGAGATGCTTTGTGTCTGCTGATCAGGATGATTGGGTGGCCTTCTTGCCATTGGCCGAGTTTGCCCTTAACCCCTTAGCGACCGCCGATACGCCTTTTAACGGCGGCCGCTAAGGGTACTTAAACCACAGCGCCGTTAATTAACGGCGCTGTGGAAAAAGTGTATAGCGCCCCCCACAGGCCGATTTTCTCCGGGGTCTCGGCTGCCGAGGGTAGCCGAGACCCCAGAGAACATGATTCGGGGGGTTTTTAACCCTCCCCGCATTTGCGATCGCCGGTAATTAACCGTTTACCGGCGATCGCAAAAAAAAAAAAAAAAAAAAAAAAAAAAAGCGATCTCTTTTTAATTTCTCTGTCCTCCGATGTGATCGCACATCGGAGGACAGAGAAAAGGGGTCCCAGGTGGCCCCCCAATACTCACCTAGCTCCCCCGATGCTCCTCGTGTCTCCCGGTGGGCGCCGCCATCTTCAAAATGGCGGGCGCATGCGCAGTGCGCCCGCCGGCCGGCACCGGGAGAATCTTTGGGGTCTCGGCTGCCTGGGGTAGCCGAGACCCCAAAGAGCATGATCGGGGGTCGGTTTTAGCGACCCCTGTTTTGCGATCGCCGGTAATTAACTGTTTACCGGCGACCGCAAAAAAAAAAAAAAAAAAAAAAAGTAAAGTGTAATTCTCTGTCCTCTGATGTGATCGCACATCAGAGGAAAGAGAAATAGGGGGATTCGGGGACCCTAGCATACTCACCTAGGTCCCTGGATCCTCTTGCTGCTCCTCCTGGCCGCCGGCAGAAGAACATGGCGGACGCATGCCCAGTGCGCCCGCCATCTGTCTCCATCTGCCGGCCGGCAGGAGAACAGCGGTTAGGGCTAAAATTAGGGTTAGGGTTAGGGGTAGGGTTAGGGGTAGGGTTAGGGGTAGGGTTAGGGGTAGGGTTAGGGGTAGGGTTAGGGTTAGGGGTAGGGTTAGGGGTAGGGTTAGGGGTACGGCTAGGGTTAGGTTAGGGGTAGGGTTAGGTTAGGGTTAGGGGTAGGGTTACGGCTAGGGTTAGGTTAAGGGTAGGGTTAGGTTAGGGTTAGGGGTAGGGTTAGGTTAGGGGTAGGGTTGGGGCTAAATTTAGGGTTAGGGTTGGGGCTAAATTTAGGGTTAGGGTTGGGGCTAAATTTAGGGTTAGGCTTCTTTCACACTTACGTCGGTACGGGGCCGTCGCAATGCGTCGGCCCGACATACCGACGCACGTTGTGAAAATTGTGCACAACGTGGGCAGCAGCTGTAGTTTTTCAACGCATCCGCTGCCCAATCTATGTCCTGGGGAGGAGGGGGCGGAGTTACGGCCACGCATGCGCGGTCAGAAATGGCGGATGCGACGTACAAAAAAACGTTTCATTGAACGTTTTTTTGTGCCGACGCTCCGCCAAAACACAACTGATCCAGTGCACGACGGACGCGACGTGTGGCCATCCGTCACGATCCGTCGGCAATACTATGGGCAAAAAACGCATCCTGCGGGCACATTTGCAGGATCCGTTTCTTGTCCAAAACGACGGATTGCGACGGAATGCCAAACAACGCAAGTGTGAAAGTAGCCTTAGGGCTAGGGTTAGGGTTGGGGCTAAAGTTAGGGCTAGGGTTGGGGCTAAAGTTAGGGTTAGAGCTGGGATTAGGTTTAGGGTTTGGATTAGGGTTGGTATTAGGGTTAGGGTTGGCATTAGGGTTACGCTTGGGATTAGGGTTAGGTTTGGGATTAGGGTTAAGGTTAGGGTTGTGATTAGGGGTGTATTGGGATTAGGGTTAGGTTTGAGGTTAGGGTTGAGATTAGGATTAGGGGTGTGTTGGATTTAGGGTTTTGATTAGGGTTATGGTTAGGGTTGACATTAGGGTTGTTTTGGGGTAAGGGTTGTGATTATGGTTAGGGTTAGTGATTAGGATTATGGATCAGGTTGGGATTAGGGTTAGGGGTTGGAGCTAGAATTGGGGGGTTTCCACTGTTTAGGTACATCAGGGGGTCTCCAAACACGACAGCCAATTTTGCGCTCAAAAAGTCAAATGGTGCTCCCTCCCTTCTGAGCTCTGCCGTGCGCCCAAACAGTGGGTTACCCCCACATATGGGGCATCAGCGTACTCGGGATAAATTGGACAACAACTTCTGGGGTCCAATTTCTCTTGTTACCCTTGTGAAAATAAAAACTTGGGGGCTACAAAATCTTTTTTGTGAAAAAAAAAATATTTTTTATTTTCACGACTCTGCATTCTAAACTTCTGTGAAGCACTTGGGCATTGAAAGTTCTCACCACACATCTAGATAAGTTCCTTGGGGGGTCTAGTTTCCAAAATGGGGTCACTTGTGGGGGGTTACTACAGTTTAGGTATATCAGGGGCTCTGCAATCGCAACATAATGCCCACAGACCATTCTATCAAAGTCTGCATTCCAAAAAGGCGCTCCTTCCCTTCCGAGCTCTGCCGTGCGCCCAAACAGTGGTTTACCCCCACATATGGCACATCAGCGTACTCGGGATAAATTGGACAACAACTATTGCAGTCCAATTTCTCCTGTTACCCTTGTGAAAATAAAAACTTGGGGGCTACAAAATCTTTTTTGTGAAAAAAAAAAAATTTTTTATTTTCACGACTCTGCATTCTAAACTTCTGTGAAGCACTTGGGCATTCAAAGTTCTCACCACACATCTAGATAAGTTCCTTGGGGGGTCTAGTTTCCAAAATGGGGTCACTTGTGGAGGGTTTCTACTGGTTAGGTACATCAGGGGCTCTGCAAATGCAACATAATACCCGCAGACCATTCTATCAAAGTCTGCATTCCAAAACGGCGCTCCTTCCTTCCGAGCTCTGCCGTGCACCCAAACAGTGGTTTACCCCCACATATGGGGTACCAGCATACTCAAGACAAATTGGACAACAACTTTTGGGGTCCAATTTTTCTTGTTACCCTTGTAAAAATAAAAACTTGGGGGCTACAATATCTTTTTTGTGGAAAAAAAAATATGTTTTATTTTCACGGCTCTGCATTATAAACTTCTGTGAAGCACTTGGGCATTCAAGGTTCTCACCACACATCTAGATAAGTTCCATGGGGGGTCTAGTTTCCAAAATGGGGTCACTTGTGGGGGATTTCTACTGTTTAGGCACATCAGGGGCTCTCCAAACGCGACATGGCGTCCGATCTCAATTCCAGCCAATTCTACATTGAAAAAGTAAAACGGCACTCCTTCTCTTCCAAGCTCTGCGGTGCGCCCTAGCAGTGGTTTACCCCCACATATTGGGTATCAGCGTACTCAGGAGAAATTGCACAACAACTTTTGTGGTCTAATTTCTCCTGTTACCCTTGTGAAAATAAAAATTTGTGGGCAAAAAGATCATTTTTGTAGAAAAAATGCGATTTTTTTTTTTTCACGGCTCTACGTTATAAACTTCTGTGAAGCACATGGGGGTTCAAAGTGCTCGCCACACATCTAGATAAGTTCCTTAAGGGGTCTAGTTTCCAAAATGGTGTCACTTGTGGGGGGTTTCCACTGTTTAGGCACATCAGGGGCTCTCCAAACGCGACATGGCGTCCAATCTCAATTCCAGCCAATTCTACATTGAAAAAGTAAAACGGCGCTCCTTCACTTCCAAGCTCTGCGGTGCGCCCAAACAGTGGTTTACCCCCACATATGGGGTATCGACGTATTCAGGAGAAATCGCACAACAACTTTTGTGGTCTAATTTCTCCTGTTACCCTTGTGAAAATAAGAATTTGTGGGCAAAAAGATCATTTTTGTGTAAACAAAAGCGATTTTTTTATTTTCACGGCTCTACGTTATAAACTTCTGTGAAGCACTTGGGGGTTCAAAGTGCTCGCCACACATCTAGATAAGTTCCTTAAGGGGTCTAGTTTCCAAAATGGTGTCACTTGTGGGGGGTTTCCACTGTTTAGGCACATCAGGGGCTCTCTAAACGTGACATGGCGTCCGATCTCAATTCCAGCCAATTCTGCATTGAAAAAGTCAAACGGCGCTCCTTCACTTCTAAGTTCTGCGGTGCGCCCTAACAGTGGTTTACCCCCACATATGGGGTATTGGCGTATTCAGGAGAAATTGCATAACAAAATTTATGGTTACATTTCTGTTTTTACACTTGTGAAAATAAAAAAAATGGTTCTGAATTAAGATGTTTGCAAAAAAAAGTTAAATGTTCATTTTTTCCTTCCACATTGTTTCAGTTCCTGTGAAGCACGTAAAGGGTTAATAAACTTCTTGAATGTGGTTTTGAGAACCTTGAGGGGTGTAGTTTTTAGAATGGTGTCACACTTCATTATTTTCTATCATATAGACCCCTCAAAATGACTTCAAATGTGATGTGGTCCCTAAAAAAAAATGGTGTTGTAAAAATGAGAAATTGCTGGTCAACTTTTAACCCTTATAACTCCCTAACAAAAAAAAATTTTGTTTCCAAAATTGTGCTGATGTAAAGTAGACATGTGGGAAATGTTATTTATTAACTATTTTTCGTGACATATCTCTCTGATTTAAGGGCATAAAAATACAAAGTTTGAAAATTGCAAAATTTTAAAAATTTTCGCCATATTTCCGTTTTTTTCATAAATAATCGCAAGTAATATCGAAGAAATGTTACCACTAACATGAAGTACAATATGTCACGAAAAAACAATCTCAGAATCAGCGGGATCCGTTGAAGCGTTCCAGAGTTATAACCTCATAAAGTGACAGTGGTCAGAATTGCAAAAATTGGCTCGGTCATTAAGTACCAAATTGGCTCTGTCACTAAGGGGTTAATAATCAGGCTAGTTCGGCTACTTTGTTTTCGCCTTTCTTTTGTAATTTTGGTTTTCATCCTCGTTTTTCTTCTGGGCAGGTTGAGCCTTCTGACTGTCCTGGTGTGGATTCTGTGGTTGACAGGTTGCAGCAGATTTGGGCTCATGTGGTGGACAATTTGGTGTTGTCTCAGGAGGAGGCTCAACGTTTTGCTAACCGTCGTCGGTGTGTTGGTTCCCGGCTTCGGGTTGGGGATCTGGTCTGGTTGTCTTCCCGTCATGTTCCTATGAAGGTTTCTTCCCCTAAGTTTAAGCCTCGGTTTATTGGTCCTTATACGATTTCTGAGATTATTAATCCGGTGTCTTTTCATTTGGCGCTTCCGGCCTCTTTTGCTATCCATAATGTCTTCCATAGATCTTTGTTGCGGAAATATGTGGTGCCCGTTGTTCCCTCTGTTGATCCTCCGGCCCCTGTGTTGGTTGATGGAGAGTTGGAGTATGTGGTTGAGAAGATTTTGGATTCTCATTTTTCGAGGCGGAGGCTTCAGTACCTTGTCAAATGGAAGGGTTATGGCCAGGAGGATAATTCTTGGGTTTTTGCCTCTGATGTCCATGCTGCTGATTTGGTCCGTGCCTTTCATCTGGCTCATCCTGATCGTCCTGGGGGCCCTAGTGAGGGTTCGGTGACCCCTCCTCAAGGGGGGGTACTGTTATGAATTCTGCTCTTGGGTTCCTTCCAGTGGTTGTAGGTGGGAATGCAGTTGTCTCTGAGTCGCAGTCTTAGCCAAGTGTATCTGCTGATTGCAGTTCTGACTGGGATATTTAGGTGTGCAAGATTCATTAGTCCTTGCCAGATGTCAATGTTTCTTGTGAAGTGTTGGATCACTTTCTGGCTTCTCCTGCTTAGCTGCCAATTCAGCAAAGATAAGTGTCCAGCTTAGACTGTGTCAGTGTTTTCTCAGTCTTGTTGGATTCTCTGGAGTTGCAGATATACACTCCACATCTTTAGTTAGATGGTGGAGTTTTTGTATTTTCTGCTGTGGATATTTTTGGAAGGATTTTTAATACTGACCGCTTAGTATCCTGTCCTATCCTTTCCTATTTAGCTAGTGTGTGCCTCATTTGCTAAATCCTGTTTCCTGCCTACGTGTGTCTTTTCCTCTACTACTCACAGTCAATATTTGTGGGGGGCTGCCTATCCTTTGGGGTTCTGCCCTGAGGCAAGGTAGAAATTCCTATTTATCTATAGAGGTATTTAGTCCTGCGGCTGTGTCTATATGTCTAGGTTTTGTTAGGCACACCCCACGGCTACTTCTAGTTGCGGTGTTAAGATCAGGGTTTGCGGTCAGTATAGTTACCACCTACTCCAGTGAAAGTTTTCATGCTGCTCCAAGGTCACCTGGTCATAACATTTAACCCTTTATTACCCCATATCCCACATCTACATGGGATTGGGAATAGAGTGGCCAAGTGACAGAATAGGCACATCTTCCAGATGTGCCTTTTCTGGGGTGGCTGGGGGCAGATGTTTTTAGCCAGGGGGGCCAATAATTATGGACCCTCTCCAGGCTATTAATATCTGCCCTCAGTCACCGGCTTTACCACTCTGGCGGAGAAAATTGCGCGGGAGCCCACGCCAATTTTTTCTGTGATTTAACCCTTAAATTTAATAGCTACAGCGCCAAAATTTTGCACATACACACTACTAACATTAGTAGTGTGGAATATGCAAAAAAAAGGGATATGACATGGTTTACTGTATGTAAACCATGTCTCATATCATGTCGTGTTTAGGAAGGAGAAATGAAAAGACGGCAATTGAATTACCGGCTTTTCTGCTATATCGCGCTGAAGTAAATCTATAATATAACGCTGGGAGCGTCACTCTGTCCGAAGCCTTTATAGACTGCACAAGCGCAAGCGCCGGCGCAGTCTGGACCCCACAGAGTGACGCTCCCAGGAGATCGTGGTATGCGTAAACACTGAACGCACACCGCGATCTCCACTGGAGAGGCAGGGACCGTGGACGCGCCAGGAGGGTGAGTATTATATTCACCTGTCCCCCGTTCCAGCGCTGCGTGCGGCTCCGTGATGTTCACAGTTGAGAAGGCGCGATTACACGCTTAATGCGCGCCGACGCCGCCCTCTGACTGATCAGTCACAGCCAGAGGACCCTGAACACGGAGCGGAGGCAGCGCTGGAACGGGGGACAGGTGAATATAGCAAGTGCTGGGGGGCCTAAGCTGGCGGCGATACCGGCACCTGACCCCCACAGCGCGCCGGTGTCCCCGCCTGCTCAGGCCACCCAGCACTCGGCGCCCAGCGACGATAGGTGAGTATGGTTTTTTTTTTTATATATCGCTGCAGCATACGGGGGCATACACACTAGAGCGTCTTATGGGGCCATAAACCATAATGGAGCAGTGTACGGGGGCATACACTATGGAGCATCTTATGGGGGCCATAAACCATAATGGAGCAGTGTACGGGGGCATACACTATGGAGCATCTTATGGGGGCCATAAACCATAATGGAGCAGTGTACGGGGGCATATAATATGGAGCATCTTATGGGGGCCATAAACCATAATGGAGCAGTGTACGGGGGCATACACTATGGAGCATCTTATGGGGGCCATAAACCTTTATGGAGCACTGTACGGGGCATACACTATGGAGCATCTTATGGGGCCATCAACCATAATGGAGCAGTGTACGGGGGCATATACTATGGAGCATCTTATGGGGGCCATAAACTATAATGGAGCAGTGTACGGGGGCATACACTATGGAGCATCTTATGGGGGCCATAAACCATAATGGAGCAGTGTACTGGGGCATACACTATGGAGCATCTTATGGGGGCCATAAACCTTCATGTAGCACTGTACGGGGCATACACTACGGAGCATCTTATGGGTGCCATCAACCATAATGGAGCAGTGTACGGTGGCATATACTATGGAGCATCTTGTGGGGGCCATAAATCTTTATGGAGCAGTGTATGTTGAGGTCTACCTATGATGTAAATTACAGACGCCTCTCATCTTTTTAAGTGGTGGAACTTGCACTATTGCTGACTGACTAAATACTTTTTTGCCCCACTGTATATATATATATATATAAAAAACGAAACCCGACTTTGGAGCGAAGATCGCCGACCTGATCCCACAGTGGGATCGGGTCGGGTTTCACGAAACCCGACTTTGCCAAAAGTCGGTGACTTTTGAAATTGGCCGATCCATTTCACTCAACCCTACTCTGCACTCCTGCAAAAACCAGACTAACTCTGACACTGACCCTTACACACCCAAACCCTTTACTGCAGGGTTTTCAACTGGAATCTGTGGCCTTGGGCCACATGGAAAACCTGGGCTGGGGAAGGAAGCAGACTGCCCCACTACCATGCTGTAGTCTGTTTCAAAAATAAAAGCCCAGCAGGTTTTCATAAATCTGCCCTGGACAAATAGCTTGTCCAAGATCTATACTCACTTTTATTCTGCATTACAATCACAGCTACGCCTGTGGCCGCAATGCACTCCCATGGCCTTAATACGCCTCTGTACGCATCTTGGGGGTAAACAGACAGCGACCCTCACATATGACACTGGTCACTGCCTCACACTAAATAGTGGAATATACTGTAACTTGAATTTTGGGCTTCGCCCGCCACCACCACCAGCTGCAACGCCATATCATTATCCGGCACTCACTTAACATTTTCAGAGGGCCAACAGGTGCCATGAAACCTGAGTTTTGTGAGCTCCACAGTTTGTTTTGGCCACCGGATCCCAATGGAGAAACTGTCATAGCTGGTGAAGCCGCTGTAAGGTGAATATAATACAGAAGTTGGGGGGGCTGTATGCTAATTGTCAGTAGATTGGATTCTGCCAGACAACAAAAGCATTAGAATTAAATTCTAAATGCAGTGTATGCAAATGAGTGCCTGTATTGTGGTCAGTCTTTCAGGCCTGAATCGCATGTCAAGAACATGTACAAGCCTAAGTTTACATGGAAGCAGCCTCCTCAAGGGAAATAGACAGGAGTACCATTTACCAATCTACACTAGCCTACGCACATCTTCTGTAAACTATCCAACTGGTCAGAATTTCTCTTTTGCATGGTTTTGAGCAACAATGGAGTAATTACAGGATATGTCCCAGAGAGTATCGAGGTCTGTGGCGTGTATTACACAGGTTACAGGCAGTGCTATAGAGCTCAGGTAAAAGGCCTAAGCGTGGTAATGACCATGTTCCAATATATGTAAGGCTGCGGCCTGAATAGGTTTGTGGAGTGTATTAACCCAATCTCTTAGACGTGTTTAAAATGTACAGAAACTGGGCAACACCTCACCACCATGTTTTTCTTACTCAAATTTAGAAAATTTATGGGAAGTAACAGTTTAATAAAGAGTCACAATTCTCATTTAGGAGTCTGGAAAAGTCAGCAATGGTCTTTGTCCAGCATCGGACAAAGTATACGAATATATATGCCCTATCTAACTAACAATTTAAACTGACAAGGGACAAATGAACGCTACGCTTGGACAACGAACTGGACATGGTTGCTGACTGCTGACTGCAGTTGCTGACTGAGCAACTGCAGGATGTGGGCAAGATGCACCAGCGACTCCTTCCTGGACAGCAGATTGGGAAGGACATAACACAGGGGAAGGGCCAGTTGTTTCACCATCAGACACAGATTTTGTAAACTGGCATTCCGACCACCAACTGGGGTGCTGCATATGTGAGCAGTATATGGTGTATGCTAACAGAGGTATTATGTCGAATTTCCCTTTACAAAGGGATGTGTGGGTAAGATTTTCGAACTAGCAACATATATATAGAGCATGTTTCATTACTCATATTATTATTATGTGTAAGGCTGAAATCTGAAGAAGTGTGTGGAGCATATTAATACATTGATGTTCCACAATGTCCAAATGCAGACACAAAAATCAATATCAGGTTGCCAGATACATATATGAGCTGCTCTGATGATGTGGCGGCTCCAGATTGGCCTGCGAGCGATGTCATGGCCGGCTGGGCTTGAGTGTTTGGGGTGGAGTCTACGGTTTACACAGCGGTGCACACAGGCACTTATTTGTGGTGTTTGCATGTGACGCTCTATACACTGAAAGTTCTTACGTTGGCAGGTAGGGTTAGGACCCCGTGGCTTAGCATCTGTTTTCTCCATGTGTGCGGTTAGCACAGCTCAGTTACAGAGCAAGTCCAACCCTCAGGCTACACCTCTCAGGGAAAGCGTCAGGGCTTTGCACCTAGTGTCACATTAGTTCTTTTCTTTGGCTCTGCATCTGCTTCATTCTTGTGTGTGATTGACACAGTTTAGTTGCAGAGCGAGCACAATCCACGTGCTGTCATCCCTGTGACATTTAATACGGTTTGGCTTCTTACTTACTTCCAGCAGTACCATTCTGTGCAGTAACTGTGCTGGGTACTCTGTGTTCTGTGCACACTATGTGGCGCTGAACACAGTGCGGTAATTGTAATCGCTCACTGTTTAGTTCCATCGTTCACTAGCAGCAGCTATCCATCCCTGCATGGTTGACCTTGGGTTGTGATTGCACTTTATTATTAATTTTTATTTAGTGCATTCCGCCAACCTTAACACATGCAGTGCAAATCAGATGCCATTCATCAATTGAAGCATTGGTGCATGGAAATCTTCAGACTGCAGTTGGATGTCATCCGAGTGCAGTCCGATTTCCACAAACTTACAGAATGGAGATCATGGTGAATTTTTTTTTCCATCTCGTCCTCACCTGTGCTATGATTCTCTCATCTGAGTGGTCTGTCTCTAGAATGATGTCTCTAAAAGGATAACAGCCGAAATATGCCAGAAAAATAATCCCCTGCTATAGATGCTTTTTTATTATTATTATTATTATTATTATTACTATGCTTCGTTATTGCTATCAATCTGACAATCGATCTGCTTCATCCTCAGGTATGTCCGCTGGCTGCAACCCCAATCTCATCACCATCACCCAACTTTCCAGATCTTCCTCACCCTGCTATTCCTGGTATGTCCGCTGGCTGCAACCCCAATCCCATAACCATCACCATCACCCAACTTTTATGATCTTCCTCACTCTGCTATTCCTGGTATGTCCGCTGGCTGCAACCCCAATCCCATCACCATCACTCAACTTTCCTGATCTTCCTCACCCTGCTATTCCTGGTATGTCTGCTGGCTGCTATTACTGGTTTTTTTGGGGGGAAGGGTTTTTCCCCTGCATGTTTTCTCATTTTAATTCCTTGATGCCAATACACAGTTGGCTTTATCTTTCCATTTGGATCTATTTCCCCTTGCATTTTCCCTTCTGACTTCTAATTAATCCCCTCCTGTGTCTGTGACAAGTTTCCCTGCTGCTCCTCTCTCCTGGCCTATTTCATGTGCACTTAGCTTGTTATAAATTCAGAAACACAGGTCATACCTCCCATTACTACCCCCTCTTATTGCTCCCAACCCAATATAAACACCGGAAATCTTGCCCACCTCAATTCCGTGCCCATGACACCTTCCCCCCTGCACCCTCTCTCTGGATCACTATGGAATGCCTGCGCCATCTGCAATTAGCTCCATGTGATTCACAACCTCTTTACCTCATGTAATCTTTTCTTTCTGGGATCACCGAAACATGGCTGACATCCTCTGACACAGCCTCCCCTGTGCACTATGTTACGGTGGCCTCCACTTCACCCACACTCCTCGCCCTGGCAACAAACATGGTGGAGGAGTGGGCCTTCTCCTTTCTTCCAACTGAACTTTTAACCCAATCCCACCTCTACCCTCCCTTATCCTACCTTCTCTTGAAGTCCACTCTGTCCGCATATACTCTCCCTGCAACCTCCAAATAGCTGTCATATACTGACCTCCGGGCCCGACCACTGCCTTTATTGACCAATTCTCCACCAGGCTCCTTCACTTTCTTTCTGCTGACATTCCAACCATCATCATGGGTGACTTCAACATCCCCATTGACACCCACCAGTCAGCAGCCTCTAAACTCCTGTCCCTTACTTCATCTTTTGGACTTCCTCAGTGGTCCTCCTCAGCCACCAACACAGACAGACACACATTAGACCTGGTCTTCTGCTCCCTATCTAACTTTACAACCTCCCCTCTCCCTCTATCTGACCACCATCTACTCACTTTCTCATCCCTGTCCTCCTCACCTGTCACCCATGTCCAGCAACATGCGCACCCACGCAGGAACCTCTCACACCTAGACACCCACACACTCTCTGACTCTATCCTACCGCTAGCATCCATGTCCTCACTCCACGACACATACCTTGCCACTGCTTTCAACAATGCCACTCTTACATCAGCTATTAACATGGTCGCCACTATCATGCATAGCAGAGTGCGACAAATCAATAGACAACCCTGGCACAATAACATCACTAAAAAGCTTCGGCAAGTATCCAGAATTGCAGAACGGCATTGGAAGAAAACGCATTCACAAGGTGATTTCACTGCACTCAAACAAGCATCACTCACATTCAAATCAGCTCTCAGCTATGCTAAACAGGCGTATTTTACATCCCTCGCATCTTCTTTATCCCACAAACCCAAACAGTTGTTCAACACTTTTATCTTCTTCCTCCACCCACCACTGCCCCCTCCGAGTTCCCTAATCATTGCCGTGGACTTTGCCACCCACTTCAAAAATAGGATTGACCAAACAAGGCAAGTCTTTGTTGTCAAACCACCACAACCCCTTTGTATACCAGACCAATGCTCAAACCCCATAACTTCCCTCTCCAAAATCACTGAAGGGGAGCTTGCTCATCTCTCCGAATCACACCTCACCACTTGTGCTCTTGACCTCCTCCCCAACCTCACCACCACACTAATCCCATCCCTAACCCTTCTCTTTAGCCTATCACTAACTTCTGGTACTTTCCCCACTGCATTCAAATATGCCACAATCACACCTATCCTCAAAAAGCCATCCCTTAACCCAAGCACTATGTCCAGCTATCGCCCCATATCTTTGCTCCCATTTGCTTCCAAACTCATTGAGCAGCACATCTATGCTGAACTTTCCTCTCACTTTGTATCTAACTCTCTCTTCGACAACCTACAATCTGGCTTCCGTCCCCTCCAGTCCACTGAGAGTGCCCTGACCAAAATTACTAACGACTTACTTACAGCCAAAGCTAACAGACAATTCTCTATACTCCTCCTTCTAGACCTGTCCCCTGCCTTCGACACAGTTGACCACTGCCTCCTACTGCAGATCCTCTCTTCATTTGGTGTCAAAGACCTTGCCCTATCTTGGATCTCCTCATACCTTACCAACCGCACATTTAGTGTTTTCTGCTCCCATACTACCTCTTCATCTTGCCCCCTCTCTATTGGTGTCCCTCAAGGCTCTGTCCTAGGGCCCTTACTCTTCTTAATCTAAACACTCAGCCTAGTACCACTCATAAGGTTCTTTGGCTTCCAGTACCATCTATACGCTGATGACACTCAGATCTACCTCTCTGACCCAGATGTCACCTCTCTGCTCTCCAGAATCCCAGAGTGTCTATCAGCCATATCCTCCTTCTTCTCCTCTCGCTTCCTCAAGCTCAATGTGGACAAAACTGAACTAATTATCTTTCCTCCATCTCACATATCTTCCCTACCTGATCTATCTATCAAAATAAATGAAATCACACTTTTCCCTGTCCCCACAATCCGCTGACTCGGAGTAACGCTTGACTTTGCCCTGTCTTTTAAATCGCACATCCAAGCTCTCACCACTTCCTGTCGCCTCCAGCTCAAACATATTTCCAGAATCCGTCCTTTCGTCAACCCTCAGTCTACCAAAATGCTCGTGCATGCCCTAATCATCTCCAGCCTCGACTACTGCAACATCCTCCTCTGTGGCCTACCTTCTAATACTCTCGCACCCCTTCATTCCGTCCTTAACTCTTCTGCCCGACTAAATAATCTCTCTCCTCGCTATACTACTGCTTCCCCTCTCTGCAAATGCCTTCACTGGCTCCCAATTCGCCAGCGTATCCAGTTTAAACTACTAAAACTGACCCACAAAGCCATCCATAACCTTTCTCCTCCATATATTTCCAAACTAATCTCTCACTATCTTCCCTCACGTAATCTTCGATCCTCCCAAGACCTCCTTCTCTCCTCCACATTTATTCGCTCCTCACCCAATCGCCTCCAAAACTTCTCCCGAATATTCCCCATCCTCTAAAATTCTGTGCCCCAACACGTCCAGTTGTTCACCACATTTGGATCCTTCAAAAGAAACCTGAAAACCCACCTCTTCAAAGAAGCTTACAGCCTGTAGTGACCTCATGGCCACCTCAACACCTTCGGAGCTCCTGCACCCTCAACCTACTGTCTCCTTCCCCCATAATCCTGTAGAATGTAAGCCTGCAAGGGCAGGGTCCTTTTCCCTCTGTACCAGTCTGTCATTGTTAGTTTTCTTTACTGTAAGTGATATTGGTATTTTGATGTAACCCCTTCTCATGTACAGCACCATGGAATTAATAGTGCTATATAAATAATAATCTGAGTGATTTGAATCACATTAAGCTGACACTCAGATCAAACTCTGATCATATGGTGGTCATTAAGGGGCCTTATTTCTTCATCGCCATTTTGAAATAGAAATAAGGGTATAGTGCCCTCCAGAGTCTGAAAGTCTGAGGGGGTCTCAGCTACCAAGAGTAGCTGAGATCCTGGAGAACATGATCAGTGACGGATTTCTTGGTCTGCAATCCCATAAAAAAACGTGTGCCCGGTATTAAAATCATTTCTCTCTTTTCTAAAATGATATGCATGTCAGAGAAGAGAGAAGTGATGTCCTCAAGCACCCCCTGGTACCTCCATCATCCTCCGGCCCTCTGCCTTGTCTTCCTAAAAAAATTAAATGGTGGGCACATGCGCAGTGTGCATGCTAAGATCTGACTGCAGCCATCTTGCAACAGGGTTTTTCCTATTGGTTCCTTTTGATCACTGTGATAGACCATATCACAGTGATCAAAAGCAAATAATTAATATTTCACTACCCCGTGTCATCCTCTTAGTCAGAATTTTATCTTTCTTTCTTTCTTTCTTTCTTATTAGGGTTGGACTGGGGTTTGGGTTTTTTCAAAAGTTTTAAAAAAAGATGATATGATGAATTTGTGTGTTGAGCGCAAGTGGTCACATGTCTAGCTTGCATCGGGGTGCTCAGGTATGCACCATGTATCGTGGATGCTCGAGTGACCTGCTTGTTTCTCCACCCCAAATGTTTTGCTGCTGTTAGCCAAAATACATGCTAAAATAGTCTGCCATACATGGGATATCCCTGAAAGTTTATTTTGAGTGTCAAACAGTCCAAATACATGCAAGGCGAGGACTTGAGCATGTCGATCAAGCACCCGTGATACTTGGTGCATACCCAAGCACCTGATGCAAACTCAAGTAGAGAACACTTGCCCTGAACACTAATGATGACATATTCAATATAACTATCTAATATTATCAAATTCTGTGTAGTAGCTTTGGTTTCAAAATCCCCACCGTACCTGAATAAAATCTTTGAGGGGTGTAGATTACAAAATGAGGTAATTTGTGGAGAGTTTCCTCTGTTTAGGCACATCAGGGGCTCACCAAATGCAACATGGCATCCACTCTAGATTCCAGTCATTTTTGCGTTCAAAAAGTCAAATGGTGCTGTTTCCCTTCCGAGTCCTTCCGTGTGCCCAAATAGTAGTTTTCCCCTATATATGGGTTATTGTTGTACATAGGAGAAATTGCTCAGCAAATTTTGAGGTTTATTTCCTCCTATTGGACTTGTGAAAGTAAAAAAATGTGATTAACCCCTTTCTGACCTCGGACGGGATAGTACGTCCGAGGTCAGAAGCCCGGCTTTGATGTGGGCTCCGGCGGTGAGACTGCATCAAAGCCGGGACATGTCAGCTGTTTTGAACAGCTGACATGTGCCCGCAATAGGGGTGGGCAGAATCGCGATCTGCCCGCGCCTATTAACTAGTTAAATGCCGCTGTCAAACGCAGACAGCGGCATTTAACTACCGCATCCGGGCGGCCGGAAATGACGGCATCGTCGACCCAGGTCACATGATCGGAGGTCGGCGATGCTTCAGTATTGTAACCATTGAGGTCCTTGAGACCTCTATGGTTACTGATCCCCGGCAGCTGTGAGCGCCACCCTGTGGTCAGCGCTCACAGCACACCTGATTTTCTGCTAGATAGCAGTGAACAGCAGATCGCTGCTATGTAGCAGAGCCGATCGTGCTGTGCCTGCTTCTAGCCTCCCATGGAGGATATTGAAGCATGGCAAAAGTAAAAAAAAAGGTAAAAAAATGTGAAAAAAATAAAAAAATATAAAAGTTTAAATCACCCCCCTTTCGCCCCAATCAAAATAAATCAATAAAAAAAAAATCAAATCTACACATATTTGGTATTGCCGCGTTCAGTATCACCCGATCTATCAATTAAAAAAAAGCATTAACCTGATTGCTAAACGGCGTAGCGAGAAAAAAATTCGAAACGCCAGAATTATGTTATTTTAGTCGCCGCAACATTGCATTAAAATGCAATAACGGGTGATCAAAAGAATGTATCTGCACTAAAATGCTATCATTAAAAACGTTATCTCGGCACGGAAAAAATAAGCCCTCAAATGACCCCAGATCATGAAAAATGGAGATGCTACGAGTATAGGAAAATGGCACAATTTTTTTTTTTTTAGCAAAGTTTGGAATTTTTTTTCACCACTTAGGTAAAAAATAACCTAGTCATGTTAGGTGTCTATGAACTCGTACTGACCTGAAGAATCATAATGTCATGTCAGTTTTAGCATTTAGTGAAACTAGCAAAAAAGGCAAACAAAAAACGAGTGTGGGACTGCACTTTTTTGCAATTTCACCGCACTTGGAATTTTTTTCCCGTTTTCTAGTACACGACATGCTAAAACCAATGATGTCGTTCAAAAGTACAACTCGTCCCGCAAAAAATAAGCCCTCACATGGCCAAATTTATGGAAAAATAAAAAAGTTATGGCTCTGGGAAGGAGGGGAGTGAAAAACGAACACAGAAAAACGAAAAATCACAAGGTCATGAAGGGGTTAAGGTAACATTTTGTGAAAAAAGTAAAATGTTCATTTTTTTACTTCCACATGTTAGGTGTCGAGTTCCTACCAATGCACAGGGGGAATCTCAAACCATCTCCGATGCGGTCTCCCATTTTCCTCCAGCTGTAGTGGAACCTGCTTAGCAGAGACGTCGGTCCCAGCGTCTGGCTCAAGTTAATACTGTGTGGCTGGTTACTGCTGTCCTTTGAGGCTCAGCCATTGTAACCAGTACTGATCAGCGGCAGGCAGTCGTCCCTGGGACAAAGTATTGCTTTTCTTCTTCTGAGCATGCCCAAACGACAGGTCGAGGTTGGAGGTCGAGGGTCACATGCTCAGGCCCTGTAGCAGCTCCTATTGGACCACTAGGAAGGTCCTGGAGAGCTTTCGCCATAAAAGGTTTGTATGGCTGCACGGCCATGCGCAAGTATAAACTTATTAACGTGTGTGTGGATGTCTGCCTGTCGATGGATGAAAGCGCTTAATCATTCCCATCCCTAGTGTTGTTGACTGTTCGCGAATGGTGGAAGCTACCTAGCACCTGACAGTGCTATTCCGCACAGCTAGCACATGATACAGCGTCTGATAGCAGTGATCGCCAGTGCAGCGCCATGCGCTATTAGATCGCTTTCCTGGCCCAAGTCTGGGTGGTTAGTTGCATCCGCCAGAGCGGCACTGCACGCACTCTTGTGCATTAAATTATTATTTCTGTTAATCTCTGACACCCCAGTAGCGGTGTTGAGCGCAACAGGTCTAGAGGAACTCTTTCCCTGAGTCTTGGGACAGAGTTCTGTGACTGTTTCCTTACGCTCTTTGTGCGGTACCGCGGCCCTGTGATGCAACAGGGTTCGCTTCCTTCATACCGGGTGAAGATTACCCGTGTGTGTATCCATATTATATCATTACTCAGCAGCATGTTTCTTCTCTGCACGGTGGACCCCGGGCTGCGAACGCACCTTATACCATCCTTCAAATTATTTAGTGTGTTCTGCTAGCCCTCACACCACATTTCATTAATTCCTGTGAAGCACCTGAAGGATTAATAACATTCTTGAATGAGGTTTTGAGGACTTTAAAGGGTCCCTAAAACAATGTTACTGTTTTTTAATTTTCTTGGAAAAATTTGAAATTGCTGATCAATTTCGAACCCTTCTAACAAAAAAAAATATTTAAACATGATGAAGATGAAAAGTAGACATATGGGATATTTTATTTATTATCTGTTTTGTCTGGTATAACTATCTTATATAAGGACATAAAAATGTAAAGATTGAAAATTGCTATATTTTCTAATGTTTTTTTAAATTTTTGCTATTTTCATAAATATTCGCAAGCCATATCAACCAAAATTTACCACTAACATGAAGTACAATATGTCCTGAAAAAAATAATCTCAGAATCAGTGGAATCTATGGAAGCGTTCCAGAGTTATTACCACATAAAGTTACACTGGTCAGATTTAAAAAATTTACCTTGTCATTAAGGTCAAAATTAACTCTGTCACTAAGGAGTTTAACAGATCACTGTTTTTTAACCCCTTAAAGCTGTCAATCTCTGCCAAAGGCTCTGATGGCTTCCATGTTTGTCAACAAAAGGACTAAAAAAAGTTAAAAAGTTTTTAAATATGTAAAAAAAAAACATAGGTACTCAAATTATCCATTTTCTCCTTTAAAAATGGACATTAGAAACATATTAGCCTATTGCCATGTCTGTGAAAGTCCAAATATAATATTACTTAGTGTATGCGGTAATCTAATATGTATATTTTTTACTGGTGTCTGAATTTCTTTTCACTACAAAAAAATAGATACTAGTTTGGTATTACAGCAATTGTACTGTCCTAAAAAAAATCATGTTACCGGGTTATTTTCACTACACAATGTACAGCCTATAAAGAAAATTGAAAAAACAATGGTCACATTTTTTTTCACCATTTCGCAACAATTGGAATTTTACTTCCAGTTTCCAGTACATTGTATGGTACAATGAAAGGTGAAATTCAAAACTACAACTCTTTCTTGAAAAAATACAAGGCCCGATATAGCTATAAGACGTTTAAAAAAAAGTATGACTCTTGGGAAAAAAGGGAGGAGAAAAATCCAAATCTCAGAAATGGAAAATAGGTCTTGGTATGAAGGGGTTAAAGCACTTCAGGATATATTGAATATGAAGTCCACGTAGCCACTAAAACATCAGTAATTTAGTGTCAGGTTCTTTTTTTTTTCAATTTTGCCTTAAGAATTTCGTCTGTGGTATCCAAATTTTAGTTATTTTCCAAAGTCATTAAATGCATTTTTCTTGGTATCACTTCTTACCTGCTCCTCATTAGTATGCATACTACATACAGGCGCAATTACCAGGACCGCAAGTGAATGAGCAATTTACAATTCAGTAAGATTGGTAGTGACTGCTGATCTGGTAAATTTCAGAATGATGACTGAGTGACAGGGAAAGGTGAAAATGCTTTAATTGGGTAAGCCTGTATAATATCTGGCCTCCGGATAAAAGACTTCCGCTTCCTGCACTCACAGCGCTTTAGCAATAAAACTGTGAATATACAAGCACGGTGACTTATCACTATCATGAATTAGAGAGGTTTCCACACAGTCCTGCAGATATAACATTTTGAGGTTACAGAAACATCTATGTATAACTTTTAATAAAATGCCCACCATGTATTTAAGAATGAGAACATGCGGATGTTAGTTTAACGTTATCACAGCAATAAAAGCTGATTGTGCACATGGAAACCATAGTAAAAAGTAATGCATGTTAGAAATTACTATTTTACATGCCAGGCCTGTGTAAAAAAACTGTTTTATTGAATTTTTTTGGGCAGTGCAAACATTACACACACACGTTATATATACAGGTCCTTCTCAAAAAATTAGCATATAGTGTTAAATTTCATTATTTACCATAATGTAATGATTACAATTAAACTTTCATATATTATAGATTCATTATCCACCAACTGAAATTTGTCAGGTCTTTTATTGTTTTAATACTGATGATTTTGGCATACAACTCCTGATAACCCAAAAAACCTGTCTCAATAAATTAGCATATTTCACCCATCCAATCAAATAAAAGTGTTTTTTAATAACAAACAAAAAAACCAACAAATAATAATGTTCAGTTATGCACTCAATACTTGGTCGGGAATCCTTTGGCAGAAATGACTGCTTCAATGCGGCGTGGCATGGAGGCAATCAGCCTGTGACACTGCTGAGATGTTATGGAGGCCCAGGATGCTTCAATAGCGGCCTTAAGCTCATCCAGAGTGTTGGGTCTTGCGTCTCTCAACTTTCTCTTCACAATATCCCACAGATTCTCTATGGGGTTCAGGTCAGGAGAGTTGGCAGGCCAATTGAGCACAGTAATACCATGGTCAGTAAACCATTTACCAGTGGTTTTGGCACTGTGAGCAGGTGCCAGGTCGTGCTGAAAAATGAAATCTTCATCTCCATAAAGCATTTCAGCCGATGGAAGCATGAAGTGCTCCAAAATCTCCTGATAGCTAGCTGCATTGACCCTGCCCTTGATGAAACACAGTGGACCAACACCAGCAGCTGACATGGCACCCCACACCATCACTGACTGTGGGTACTTGACACTGGACTTCAGACATTTTGGCATTTCCTTCTCCCCAGTCTTCCTCCAGACTCTGGCACCTTGATTTCCGAATGACATGCAAAATTTGCTTTCATCAGAAAAAAGTACTTGGGACCACTTAGCAACAGTCCAGTGCTGCTTCTCTGTAGCCCAGGTCAGGCGCCTCTGCCGCTGTTTATGGTTCAAAAGTGGCTTTACCTGGGGAATGCGGCACCTGTAGCCCATTTCCTGCACACGCCTGTGCACGGTGGCTCTGGATGTTTCCACACCAGACTCAGTCCACTGCTTCCTCAGGTTCCCCAAGGTCTGGAATCGGTCCTTCTCCACAATCTTCCTCAGGGTCCGGTCTCCTCTTCTAGTTGTACAGCGTTTTCTGCCACATTGTTTCCTTCCAACAGACTTACCATTGAGGTGCCTTGATACAGCACTCTGGGAACAGCCTATTTGTTGAGAAATTTCTTTCTGGGTCTTACCCTCTTGCTTGAGGGTGTCAATGATGGCCTTCTTGACATCTGTCAGGTCGCTAGTCTTACCCATGATGGGGGTTTTGAGTAATGAACCAGGCAGGGTGTTTATAAAAGCCTCAGGTATCTTTTGCATGTGTTTAGAGTTAATTAGTTGATTCAGAAGATTAGGGTAATAGGTCGTTTAGAGAACCTTTTCTTGATATGCTAATTTATTGAGACAGGTTTTTTGGGTTATCAGGAGTTGTATGCCAAAATCATCAGTATTAAAACAATAAAAGACCTGACAAATTTCAGTTGGTGGATAATGAACCTATAATATATGAAAGTTTAATTGTAATCATTACATTATGGTAAATAATGAAATTTAACACTATATGCTAATTTTTTGAGAAGGACCTGTATATATATATATATATATATATATATATATATATATATATATATATATATATATATATAGTTAGAAAACTGGCAGCCATGCTACATATATATATATATATATATATATATATATATCTCCATTTATCATATTTCATGCTGTATGAGAAATATTGTAACATGACTGCCAATTTTTTTCCCTAATATAAATCAAGAATGAGACTCTCGGAAATATGTTTTTGTCACCTACAATCTTTACACCTGCACAATCAAATTTATGTGATTTTGATTTGCCAAAAGCGTCCTAAGTTTTTCCAGTCATGTTTGATAACAAACTTCCTAAATCTAAACCACTTTGGGTTCAAAGCTGCAAAACTTAAAAGAAAGGGAAGTATTACAACCCATGTAATCTAAAAGCCTTCCTGTCACGCATTTATTCGTCTTATTGAAAACACATATGGTAAAACTTAGAGGAAAATTCAGTTCGTTTTGGAATAAAAACTTCATGCATCAAGCCAAAGCACAACAGTGTTAACATGAAATCTGAAATGAGTTATTAAATCAGAACATGTTTCCTGAAACAGGCTCGTTCATTGGAGGTAAACTAAACAAAAGTTAGCATTATTTCTTCAACAATTGTGTTAAAAGCATATTTAAAAAATAATAATAATTATTATTATCATTTTTATTGTTATTATTATTATTATTATCATCATCGTTATATTCTTCTTGTTTCACCTTCCCACTGAAGGTCCATTATCATAAATTTTTGTTTTCACATACATACAGTTAGGGCCAGAAATATTTGGACAGTGACACAAGTTTTGTTATTTTAGCTGTTTACAAAAACATGTTCAGAAATACAATTATATATATAATATGGGCTGAAAGTGCACACTCCCAGCTGCAATATGATAGTTTCCACATCCAAATCGGAGAAAGGGTTTAGTAATCATAGCTCTGTAATGCATAGCGTCCTCTTTTTCAAGGGACCAAAAGTACTTGGACAATGGACTCTAAGGGCTGCAATTAACTCTGAAGGCATCTCCCTCGTTAACCTGTAATCAATGAAGTAGTTAAAAGGTCAGGGGTGGATTCCAGGTTTGTGGTTTTGCATTTGGAAGCTGTTGCTGTGAGCAGACAACATGCGGTCAAAGGAACTCTCAATTGAGGTGAAGCAGAACATCCTGAGGCTTAAAAAAAAGAAAAAATCAATCAGAGAGATAGCAGACATGCTTGGAGTAGCAAAATCAACAGTTGGGTACATTCTGAGAAAAAAGGAATTGACTGGTGAGCTTGGGAACTCAAAAAGGCCTGGGCGTCCACGGATGACAACAGTGGTGGATGATCGCTGCATACTTAATTTGGTGAAGAAGAACCCGTTCACAACATCAACTGAAGTCCAGAACACTCTCAGTGAAGTAGGTGTATCTGTCTCTAAGTCAACAGTAAAGAGAAGACTCCATGACAGTAAATACAAAGGGTTCACATCTAGATGCAAACCATTCATCAATACCAAAAATAGACAGGACAGAGTCAAATTTGCAGAAAAACACCTCAAGAAGCCAGCTCAGTTCTGGAAAAGTATTCTATGGACAGATGAGACAAAGATCAACCTGTACCAGAATGATGGGAAGAAAAAAGTTTGGAGAAGAAAGGGAACGGCACATGATCCAAGGCACACCACATCCTCTGTAAAACATGGTGGAGGCAACGTGATGGCATGGGCATGCATGGCTTTCAATGGCACTGGGTCACTTGTGTTTATTGATGACATAAGAGCAGACAAGAGTAGCCGGATGATGGAGTGTTTGTAAAGAAATGTGTACAATTCCTACATTTTCTATCAGATATTTTTGTTCAACCCTTCAAATTAAACGTTACAATCTGCACTTGAATTCTGTTGTAGAGGTTTCATTTCAAATCCCCTGATTACATATATCTTTAATATCTATGGTGTTAATTCTAGCCTTAAGTGTGTAGTAACACATAGTTCAGTCTCCGCTCTGAGCATAGAAAGCTGCGGCTGTAACCATACCCCCTACACTGACTGACAGCCAGCTCCAATGCAGAGCTGTTGACAGTGAGGTCCTGGGGCACGGTTAGAGCTTCCATTCTGAATACTCAGAACTATGACTGAACTTCCCCCGCCGTCCCTGGGACCAAAACTGGAATGATGCTAGGAGAAATAAAGTTAATTTGCTCCTGGCAGTGTTCAGTTAAGTGTGGGAACCGGGCACATTTAGAACTGTTAGGGCTAGCAGAATGCACCAAATAATAAGATAGAATAAGGTGCATTCGCAGCCCGGGGTCCACCGTGCAGAGATGGAACCTGCTGCCAAGTAATGACGGACTATATGGCGGTGCAATGTGAATACGCACACGGGTTAACTTCACCCTGTGTGAAGGAAGCGAACCCTGTTGCGTCACAGGACCGCAGTACCGCACGTAACAAAACTAATAATTAAATAGCATGAGAGTACTAATTGTGCCATACTGGCGGACTCCCACCTGAAGAAGACGGTGTTTACCGTTGAAACGCGTTGTGGCAAACGACATATGTTGTCTGAGTTTCCTTCAGCGCTCCTGGGACTGATTTCTGTTTGACACACATTCTTATCCTCCTCTGGAGGTATTCAGCTGGAGCTGCAGTGGTGCTCGACAACTCCCTTTCATCTCCCTTTCCCTGGGTCAATTCCTCTGCGCTCTCCTCTGACTGCTTTCACTTATCTTGCTTAATCAAGAGAAAGGCCTTGGAGACCTCCTCCGACCACAACTTGGGATTTGCCCCCTTCTTGGTGAGGGCAACCAAGGGAGCTATCAAAGTTGAGAAGTGGGGAATGAACTGGCGATAGTAATTAATGAACCCCATAAAGTGCTGCACCGCTTTGAGAGAATGGGGTTCCTGCCAGTCCATCACAGCCTGTAGCTTGGCAGGATCCATAGCCAATCCCTGGGCTGAGATGATATAGCCTAGGAAAGGCATGGACTCCTGCTCAAACACACACTTCTCCAACTTGGCATAGAGGGATTAAGCCCGTAGGAGGTCGAACACCTTGCAAACATCTCTCCGGTGGGAGTCTATATCTGGAGAGTAGATGAGAATATCATCCAGATAAACTACGACCAAGGTGGAAAGCATATCCCAGAAGATGTCATTTACAATGTCTTGGAAAACGGCTGGGGCATTACAGAGCCCGAAGGGCATCACCAGATATTCATAGTGCCCATCACTGGTGTTAAAAGCCGTCTTCCATTCGTCCCCCTCACGGATGCGAATCAGGCTGTAAGCACCCCGCAGATCTAATTTAGTAAACACCCTTGCTCCCCATAGCCTATCAAAAAGCTCAGATATCTAGGGCAAAGGATACTTATTTTTAACGGTGATGGCGTTAAGACCCCTATAATCTATCCATGGATGTAGTTACGCATTCTTCTTCTGCACGAAAAAGAACCCTGCCCCAGCAGGTGACACTGACTTTCTGATGAACCCTCTTGCCAGATTCTCTTGAATGTACTGAGACATTGCCTCTGTCTCTGAGAGAGATAACGGATAGACTCGACCCCGGAGAGGCTCAGCACCAGGCAAGAGATCAATAGGACAGTCATAGGGGCGATGAGGCGGAAGGGTTTCCGCCGCCTTTTTGGAGAACACGTCCGCATAGGACCAATATTGCTTCGGGAGAGAGGATAGATCTGCGGGTACCTCTGTAGTAGCAACCTGAACGCACTCCCTCTGACACCTACCCCCACAAGATTCACCCCATCCCAGAATTCTGCCTGAGGACCACGCCAAGGTATCCCCAACAGGACCTCATCAATTCCCTCAGGAATGACGAGCAGAGATATAATCTCCTGATGGGATGGTGACATGGACAGAGTAAAAGGGATGGTCTGGTGTGTTATCTGTGAGGGCAGTGTCGACCCATTCACCACTCGTACCATTACTGGTTGAGCTAACATAACCAGGGGTATTGCATGACGTTGGGCAAAGGCAGAAGACATAAAATTGCCCTCCACCCCAGAATCCATGCAGAGCTCTACCGAGTGAGTGAATGAGCCTATTGTTATTGTCCCCTTAAAGGACAATTCGGAGGCAAACGTCGCCGTGTCTAGTGTACCTCCACCTACTACCACTAGACGCTGATGTTTCCTTGACCGCTGGGGACATCTGGTGGCAAGATGTCCTGACTGCTGGCAAACATGACAAATCTTGAGTGCACGAGCTGTCTGGGACTTAGATCCCGCACGTGACACTTCCATGGCCTCATGTGACTCAGGGGCCTGGTCTGGAGATTCCAAAGGTTTGGGGAAGGTGGGAGCCAGCTGAAACCTCTGCCTACACCGGGCTCGCTCTAACCTCCGCTCGTGAAAACGGAGGTCAATACGAGTGGACACTGCTATTAACTCCTCCAGTGTGGCGGGAATCTCCCTAGTGGCCAGGGCATCCTTCACGCGGTCAGCCAGCCCCCTCCAAAATATTGGAATGAGGGCTTTATCTGACCACTCCAGCTCAGATGCTAGGGTGTGGAAGTGGACGGCAAAATGGCTGACCAAGGACGAGCCCTGAGTCAATGCCAACAGTTGGTGCACCATATCATGGGTGACACGAGGTCCTAAAAGACCTGTTTCAGAGTGCTTAGGAACAACGAAGCAGTCTGCACCACATGATCGCCACGCTCCCACATCGGCATAGCCCACTGTAATGCCCTGTCCGACAGGAGAGACACAATAAACCCCACCTTGGCCCGCTCTGTAGGGAAACGAGAGGCCAGAAGCTCAAGATGTATAGAGCACTGACTCACGAAACCCCTACAAGACTTAATATCACCAGAAATTTTTTCTGGCATCGGGAGGTGAGATAGAGTCGGTACAGGGGTGGCAGTGGACAAGGTGGCTGCAGCCACGCTAGCAGCCTGAACAGCAACTGCGGTTACATCCACAGCTGAGGTTGTGCGCTCGAGAGCCGCCAACCTACCCTCCAGCTGCTGGATGTACCGCAAGGATTTCTGTTTGTTCGTCATTACTAGCCAGACCCTGGCACTAGTATAATGTTAGTCCTAGCGGAACGCACCAAATAATAAGATAGAATAAGGTGCATTCGCAGCCCGGGGTTCACCGTGAAGAGATGGAACCTGCTGCCAAGTAATGACGGACTATATGGCCTTACAATGTGAATACACACACGGGTTAACTTCACCCTGTGTGAAGGAAGCGAACCCTGTTGTGTCACAGGACCGCAGTACCGCACGTAACAAAACTAATAATTAAATAGCACGAGAGTGCTAACTGTGCCGTACTGGTGGACGCCACTAACCACCCAGACTTGGGCGAAAGAAGCGCTCTAATGGCGCTTGGCGCCGTACTGGCGGTCACAGCATAAGGGGCTGTTTCGTGTGTTAACGCTGTGAGTTCAGCCGGGCGCTAGATTGCAGCCATACACCTTACGCGAACAGTCATACACAAGGGATGGGTTTTTTAAGGAATGACTTGCACTCATCAACACACACGATTACAATTGTATACTAGCGCGGTCATGCGAACCTTATATAGCTGCAGCATGTACATGACCTTCCCAGAAGGACCAATGGGAGGCTGCCACAGAAGTTGAGCACCTTCAGGACCTTCCTGGAGGACCAATGGGATCTGCTGCAGTATCTGAGCATGTGACCCTCGATCTCCAACAAGAGATCTTGCGCTGAGCATGCTCAGAAGGGGAAAAGCAGGACTTAGTCCCAAAAGAGTCTGCTCGCCGCTGCCCAGCACTGGCTTCAATGGCAGAAGCAGGAAAAGCAGCAGCAGTATCCCTATGCACAGAATGAGACTGAGCAAGAGGCTGGGACTGACGTCTCTGCTGAGCAGACTCCACTGCGGATGGAGAAGAATGGGAGACCGCAGCAGAGATGGTTCGAGATTCCCCCTGTGCAGAGGCGGGAACTTGACACCTAACAAGAACAATGTTAACCTGCAGATTAAATCCATATCTGTTTTCTTGGTGACAGGTTCCCTTTCAGATTGACTGATTGAGAATTTTAAGTGGATAACTGTAAGGTATTACTGTGGGCTTCCAAAGGTTTTCTAAAGTCTGTACATGAAGGCACATTTTCTATATGGAGAACGAATGGGTAAAGAGATAAATGAGAATTCAATAAGCAAAATGAAACATTTAGGTGAAAACATCTTGAGGGCATCAAGGGCAATTTGTATTTAACACATGTCAGTAGATTTTGATGAAAAGCTGATAACGTAACTGTTACTAGTTATTTTTTTTTTTGCTATTCAAAACTCCTCAACACTGGTAACTATCTCCCTCTAAGGTACAGAAGCTGTTAAAATGTCAAAAGAAAGTTAATTTAATCTTTCAATGCATTTGTCACTTATCCTAACTAATGAATTGAAGAATAATTGAAAAGTTACATTGCAAAAACATGTATGTAAAGTGGTAGGAAAATAAAGTGCTGATATGTTGTCAACTGCTGAAAAGTTCCTATATACAGAAAAGACAATTGAGAAAGCTGGAACACTGAGGAAGATAAAACATGCAAGACGCATATTGGAGTGTCAGCTGAGAGCTGGGCAATCACAGGATAGTTTAGGCTTGTTTATATATTGACATGTACGGCCTGTGAATGCAATTATTGGGTCCATTTTTTTGTTCCAGACACTTCCAAGCCAGATCAGTTAATCACAAAGAACTGCTAGTTGACAAAACTTGACTGATTATATGGTCAGCCATTTGACTTTAAAGGGTTATTCCTTAAAAATCAAGATATCTCCTAACTTGTTTATCACTGGGTGTCCAACCCCCAGCAATCCCGAAATTAAAACTCTGGAACTTGATTTTGATTTGTTCTCCAAGAACAGTTTGATATATCGAGTAATAAGCTTGTCAAGAAATTCCCAAGTTTGCATTGTTTAATTGAATCTAATGTACTCATGAATGACTACTGCTAGCATTCTACTGTCATTACCAGATGTTTTCAACACATTACATGATGAGTATTTTGACAATTGACACTTGACTTTTTTACCTCCATTTTATGATCTCCCCATGCACCCTCCATTATATACACAATAATCACTAAATCCAACCAACTTCTGAGGTTGGGAAGCTAAGTGGATAAAAAGTAATAAAATACATTACTCATCACCAGTCCTAGACCCTCACCTATCCTTATGTCGCCAACCTGAAGCTCCTTGTCTTCTGTACTGATTTTCCATTGTTCCAGAGCTTCCTTTCATCACTAAGGGTACCGTCACACTATACGATTTACCTACGATCACGACCAGCGATATGACCTGGCTGTGATCGTAGGTAAATCGTAGTGTGGTCGCTGGGGAGCTGTCACACAGACAGCTCTCCAGCGACCAAGGATGCCGAGGTCCCTGGGTAACCAGGGTAAACATCGGGTAACTAAGCGCAGGACCGCGCTTAGTTACCCGATGTTTACCCTGGTTACAAGCGTTAAACTAAAAAAAAACAAACAGCACATACTTACATCTGGTGTCCGTCACGTCCCTTGCCATCTGCTTCCCGCACTCAGTGACTGCTGGCCGTAAAGTGAAAGTGAAAGCACAGCCGCTGTGCTCTGCTTTCACTTTACGGCCGGCAGTCACAGTGCGGGAAGCAGAGACGGCAAGGGACCTGACGGACACCAGAATGTAAGTATGTGCTGTTTGTTTTTTTTTAGTTTAACGCTTGTAACCAGGGTAAACATCGGGTAACTAAGCGCGGTCCTGCGCTTAGTTACCCGATGTTTACCCTGGTTACAAGCGAACGCATCGCTGGATCGCATCGCTAGATCGCTAGATCGGTGTCACACACACCGATCTAGCGATGACAGCGGGAGATCCAGTGATGAAAGAAAGTTCCATACGATCTGCTACGACGTACGATTCTCAGCAGGATCCCTGATCGCTGCTGCGTGTCAGACACAGCGATATCGTAACGATATCGCTGGAACGTCACGAATCGTACCGTCGTAGCGATCGAAATGTTATAGTGTGACGGTACCCTAAGGGAAGTGGTTGTCCTTGAACAGTCAAGTAAACCATGTTACTGAGGTCACTGTCCACCCACCAGTCCATGTGATATCAATCACATGCCTTAGCTCCAGAAAGTAGCACTCGAAGAACCAAAGATTGGCACTAAGGACCAGTGAGCTGAAGTAGTGTAAGGACAGCAGAGGGCCTAGGACAAGTGAGTAAAATATATTTATTTTACCTCCTTCCTAGCCATTAAAAGAAAACAGCAAAATGGCTAGCCATCATTTTGCTGGATTTGTGAGAATCATTATATATCGATTTTCTGTTCTCTTAATTGTAAGACCTCAAGTGTGGTGCCATGTCTCCTTCTGAATCAGGCTGTCACTCAATAATTTCATGTTTATTATGCTTGCTTCATTATTTTATTTATTTATATTATATATTTAAATCTCTCAGTATTTTATATGTACATCCCCTTAGGAATTTATTATGCAAATGAGCAAATGCATTAATATTGCAATTTGTATAAAGGTTTCTATGTGAATAGAAAGCCATGTATCAACAAGTATGTAAAATACATTTATCTTACTGCTGGTATAATGATGACATACCAATTTATGTACTGTACCTGAAAATCCCATTCTAATTACGATTTCCTTTACCCTTTTATTAAATGTGTATTTTTCCCACTTTGAAACATTGTCCAATAATATTTTGTTACTGAATGATCATTTTACTGCCAAGGCAAATTACAAGTTTAGTTTGTAGACTGCATTATAATGATTCTGACCTAATCATAAAAACATTGTTATCTAATTAAACATGCAAAACTCATTACAATGACAAAATATTAGGTAGCGTCATATTATATTTTAGCTGTCTTTTTCCAAATGTTTTTGTAGTCACTATTATTACTATTATTTTGTTCTGCAATATCAATTAGTTAATTGTGTTAATAATTAATTATGTAACATATATGCAGACAAAATATATTAAGGCAATCTGACTTGTTTGATAAATTTTACAATAATACAATGGACAAAATATAAAGTTTTCAAAAATATTTTTCCCTTCAATTAAAAGAAAAACAATGCATAGGATGTATCATCAAAAATTGTGTGTGGTGGCCAGGAGGGGGTTATTTTTTATTTAAATTCTATTCAGCAACTTTTTTAGTAATATATTTGTACGACATCATAACTTCCTTAGATTTTTGAATAGCACTTGTGCATTGGTATGCAGCAAATTGCATAATCTAAGCTTTGCCCTTCTATTTTGTGGAGTAATGGAATCTTCTCATTTTTAGTATAAAATGCCATATTTTTCTGATTATAAGACACAAATTTTTCCCCCTAAATTTTGGGGGAAAATGGGTGTGCATCTTATAATGTGAACATACCTTACCAGCTGTGGTGAAGCAGGGACCCAAGGTCGCTGCCGGAGGAGACAAGAGTGGCACATTGCTGCAGGTTGCAGGCTGGGATGAGGGGGTGTTTGGATGTGTGGCACTGCAGGTATTTGGTGGTGCAGGCCGCGGTGGAGTAGAGTCCAAGAGTTGCTGCTGAAGGAGGCAAGAGTGCCGCATTGCTGCAGGCCACAGGCTGGGATGAGGAGGTGTTTGGATGTGCGATGCTGTTGGTGTTAGGTGATGCGGGGGCTCCGCTGACATTTTGTGAAAGCCCGGAGGCCCAGCACTACCATGGTTTACTATGCGGTGGGGCTGCCTGGGGCAGCACATGTGCAGACAGAGATCTCGGCACCAAGATGTCAGGAGATCTTGACCCCAAGATCTTGGGAGACGAGATCTCAGTGCCAAGATCTCCATCTGTGCATGCGTCGCCGCCGTCAGCCATTTTTCCGAGGTCCACCACATAGTAAATCATGGATAGTGCTGGGGCTCCGGGCTTTCACAAAATGTCAAAGGAGCCCCTGCACCACCGAACCCCCACAACATCGCACATCCGAACACCCCTTTCTCCAAGTCTGGAGTTCACAGCATTGCCTCGCTCCTGCCTCTGCCAGCAGTGACCCTGAGACCCTGCGTCACCGTAGCCACCACCCCCTGTAAGTAATAAGATGCATGGATTGTAAGAAGCACCACCATTTTATTAAAAAATATTTTTTCATATTTTTCTCCTCAAAATTTGGGGTGCATTTTATAATCTGGTGCGTCTTATAAACTGCAAAATATGGCAACTTTTTCTTTGAATAGTTTCTTACATCTGACATTAATGTTCTGCATTCAGACCACAATATCTAGAATTGCCGTAGATCTCCTGATCTAAACTCAACAGCCTTACATATTCCTATGATGATGTTGAGTTTCTGTCAGAACTGGTACGGACATCTTAGTCCGTGTGCTTATCATGACCATCAAACATGTAAATCAGGCCTTGGGATAAGGATTTTTGTAAAAGAATTATAATTGAAAGAAATTGCAAATAACATTTCAGTATATGGAAAAAATACCCAGGAAATATATCATTTATATATAAATACATACAAAAGACAAAAGTTAAACCATTGCAAAACTGTAAAATATAAAATACCAAAAGCCAAAAAAAAAATAATTGGGATAACTGGAAAAAAGTTTTAACACTGTTTTAGAAGTCAAATTTAACAATGGGACATGCCACAATAATACTGCTGGCTGTTGCTACAAGTTAGTTTCCTTGCTTGCATTTTCTGTCAAGCGGGGGGACAACTTAAAAAAAATGAAAACAAATAAAAGAAATGAAAGGGTTTAATAATAGTGATGAGTGAATATACTCATTACTCGAGATTTCCCGAGCACGCTCGGGTGACCTCCGAGTATTTTTTAGTGCTCGGAGATTTAGTTTTCATCTCCGCAGCAGAATGATTTACATCTGTTAGCCAGCATAAGTACATGTGGGGGTTGCCTGGTTGCTAGGTAATCCCCACATGTACTTATGCTGGCTAAGAGATGTAAATCATTCAGCTGCGGCTCTGAAACCTAAATCTCTGAGCACTAAAAAATACTCGGAGGTCACCCGAGCGTGCTCGAGAAATCTCGAGTAACGAGTATATTCATTCATCACTATTTAATAACTGTTTTCATAATCAAATTCAACAACTGTACTGTTGGCTATTGCTGAAAATTACTTACCGTGTGTGTACCTAACAAACAATGTAACATTTTGGGTTAAGTGTTTGGCCAGGTGGAATAATAGTGTTCCAAAGATAGGAATTTGAAAATATTTTACACATGATTTCTTTTTTGCATACCTGTTTGACTATTCCAATCCGGTAAATGTACCCTCCACAACTATGCTTTGGGCTATTGCTGAGTTTTGAGGTTGTGTTCCTAGCTCAAGATATCTGTTGTTACATATTTCATTTTTAGACAGGGAAAATTAATTTTATTTTATCCAAACATATAAATAAAAATGATTACAGCAATTTTAAACATTTAATAGTGCAGGCATGTTTTAGCACACCTATATAAATTCCCCAACCAAGACACATATAGTCACTCATGACCAAAAGTGTTAGGACCCTTGAAATTGTTTGAAAAAAATAAGTATTTCTCACAGAAAATTATTGTAATTATACATGTTTTGTTATTTCCTTTGGGTTCACTGGAACAACAAAAAAAACTGAAAAAAAGGCAAATTGGACATAATTTCACACAAACCCCCCAAAATGGGCTGGACAAAATTGTTGGCACCTTCAACCTTATATTTGGTTGAACACACTTTGGAATAAATAACTGCAATCAATTTCTTCTTATAGCTATTAAGTTTCTGCCTATACATCAACTGGACTATCCTGAGTTGCAGCCTTTCATCAATCTTTCTCTGCTGTCCACGTTGGGAGATTGGCTACAGTTCCATGGGTTGTAAACTTCTTGATTTTGTTGCACACATGGACAAAAGAACATCATGATCTCTGGAGATGGACTTGTAACCTTGAGATTGCTGGTATTGTGCAACAATTTTGGTTCTCAAGTCCTCAGACAGTTCTCTTCTCTTTCTGTTCTCTGTGCTTAGTGTGGCACACACAGACACACAATGCAAAGATTTAGTCAACTTCTCCCCTTTTTATCTAGTTTCAGGTGTGATTTTCATATTTCCCACACCTGTTACTTGCCAAAGGTGAGTTTGAATGAGCATCACATGCTTGAAACAAAGTTGATTACAAACAATTTTGGAAAGGTGACAATTTTGTAAGGCCCATTTTGGGGGTTTTCTGTGAAATTATGTCCAATTTGCCTTTTGTATCAGTTGAACATGTGTATAACAAAACATGTGTAATTACAATAATTTTCTGGGACAAATATATAATTGTTTTCAGTTTTATACATGCATTTGGCCGGAGTTATCATTCAATGTTTTAAATCTTTCTCTTAACATCTCTAATGATGAGCTGTGCACTCATTAGAGATGTTAAGAGAAAATTTTAAAACAGCCTGTAACACTCCAAAATGACTACTGTATTCCCCGCCTCAGCTTTTGTAATGGCTCTGATAGAGCCTCCAGATTCGCTGAGCTATACTATGTGATATGATGGCTGCAAAGCCGTACCAGAGGTCATGTGAGTCCTCTCTGGCTGATGCAATGTTTGGTAATATGTAAGCTGTTGTTGGACATGCAAAATACTTTCACATATACATGTGTGGATAATACAAAGGACTAGCACATAGCTTATTCTTTTCAAAGACCATACTAAGGACCATGAGATACTCATTACAGGTGGAAGAATGGCGATTCTGGCAGCTAAATAGGAAAGAATTCTTTACAGTTAGAGAAGTCAGACTGTGGAATGCCCTGCCACAAGAGGTAGTAATGGCGGACACAGACATTAAAACAGCTTTTAAAAAAGGGCTGAATGATTTCTTCAACTCAAAATTGTGGGTTATAGATAATTTAGTGACAAAATTTATAATTCGTGGAGAAAGGTTGAACTTGATGGACCTAGGTCTTATTTCAACCTATGTAACTTTGTAACAATGTAACATATAAAAAGTTTCCCTACCTTTCTTCGTTCTCCATTGATACCTCGCCATTGCTCAGCTTTTCGTACAATATGGCTTAATTCTTGATTAGAGATCTCCAGATCATAAGGAATGTGACAGACTCCTTCATCATTGGTAATGCGTTGAAATATGTCCAGTATCCAACTTTCCTTGTGTATCCTAATAATCAAATAGAGATGTTTATGGTAAAATGAACTCTAAATGAATTAAATTGATGACGTTCCTAAATATCACGACAGAAAATTGAAAAAAAAATTTTAGTCCATAAATGCAAAAAGGGTTAGATGAATAGCATGATGCTTTTGTCCCGTAGTGTAACATGATGTTGCATGTGTTGTTTCCAATCAGTTATTTAGATGCACTTTTTCTCTTTACTTATTTAGTCACAGCAGAGTTTTTTGTTTATTTTGTTTCTTGTAGGTTTTATATACTTTATGGCCAGTGTGAACATGCGTTTTTGTGCTTCATGTATACCAACTTAATCCAAGCTCAATATTTGTGTTTTTTTTCTTTATATTTTTAGATTCTGTGCAAACGGGGGTGTGGCCTTCCTCTCCTGAGCTGGAAATTACACTTAAAGGCTTCCCTAGACTGGTGTCCACAGCTCGGGATCCGGTTCTTTTGTCTGCCTTTATTCACATACTCAGGTCAATTTTGACACATGGTAAGGTTTTTAATATTAGACAGCATAGGACCGTCCCGATCAGGACACCTTGATGACGGTGGGATGGCTTTTATGCTATTTTTGATCAAAAACAGTATTACTAAGAACCCTGAGTTATTTAGATGCATTTTGTTCTTTACTTATTTAGTTACAGCAGGGTTTTTTGTTTATTTTGTTTCTTGTAGATTTCATATGCTTTATGGCCAATGACAACATACATTTATGTGCTGCATGTATACCAACTTAATCCAAGCTCGATTTTTGTGTTTTTTTCTTTGTATTTTTACATTTTGTTTCCAATCAGTGCTAACAGTGTCAGACTATGTAAAAGACACATCTTATTGATAAGTGAAATGGTAACACCCAATTATCAATTTATCTATACATTTCCAGGAAGAATTAGAAAGGATTGCTATAAGAGTTAAAAGAAGAAAGAGTAAGGCTAGGTTCACATTGCGTCAAGTACATGGCGTTAAACGGATGCGTTAAACGCATGTACAGAAACGGAGCAAAAATATGTGAAATTCGTCGTCACGGTAACACTAGCGTTAACGCATGTGATCGCGTTTTTTCATTTTGATGTCCGTTTACGAAGTATCCGTTTGTCTGCGTTTGTCACTGTCAATAAAGTTGTTCTTTTTTTTTTTTCTCCCTTTTGTCATTGTCGGGTGTGAGCACAGACTCATTCTCCATTTTGAAAGCATTGAGTGAACTTCTGCTAGCAAGATGTTTGTGTCTGAGCTCGTCAGATTTCGCTTGATGCGGTTGCGACTTCGGCAGAGAAAGCGTAGTTCGCAAAGGAGATATTGGATCCACGAAGTGAATTTCTTGCGGAGTACATATGGTGCCTTTCACACCCTGTATGTGCAGCTTCGGGATCATCCCTTCAAATCAACGCTATCTACGGATGTCCATTGAGACCTTTGATGTTCTGCTCTCACATGTGAAGGATGAGATACATCATCATCGCAGCACTTTTCGTGAAAGCATCAGTGCGGAGCAACGTTTAGTAGTGACTGTGAGGTAATTATACATTTTTTTATCATTCTATTGACAAAGACTAGATCTCGGGATCGTGTGGCCTAATGTTCATTTTGCAATTGTTTATTATATTGTAAACTAGCCTTTAGATGATCATTAAAATCCTAATTTTTTTTTTGTTGTTTTTGAATGTCAACAGATATCTGGCTACCGGAGAAACTTTTGCGTCACTGCATTACCAGTTTCGACTTGGGAAGTCAACAATTTGTCAACTGGTTCGGGAAACTTGTGATGCCATTTGGAACAACTTGCAACCACTTGTGCTACCAACACCAACATCAGAAATGTGGCTAGCAATTTCCCAACAGTTCGAGGATGTGGCTAATTTCCCCAATTGTATTGGTGCCGTGGACGGAAAGCACATTCGGATTCAGAAACCTGCACATAGTGGTTCCCTCTACTATAACTATAAGAAATACTTTTCTATAGTATTGATGGCGATTGCGGATGCCAGGTACCGTTTTGTTGCTGTGGATATTGGAGCTTATGGCCGGACTAACGATTCCAGAGTATTCAGAGACTCCAACATGGGCCAATGTTTGTACAACCAAAGTTTAAACATACCGTCATCACGACCTCTTCCGGGGACCGAAGGCCCAAGTTTGCCCTATGTTTTAGTTGGTGATGAGGCCTTCCAACTAGGACAAAATCTCCTCAAGCCCTACTCAAGCCGTAGTCTAGACTCCAGCAGGCGCATTTTTAATTATCGCTTGAGCCGGGCTAGACGTTATGTGGAGTGTGCCTTTGGGATTTTGACATTAAAATGGCGGATTTTACTAACCTGCATGCAACTGCAACCAGACAATGTGGACCGTGTTGTGAAGGCATGCATCTGTCTGCACAATTTTGTGGCGAGACATGAACCCCAGTTGGTAGACCCCAATGATTGTGAGTCGAACCTCAGTAGCATTGAAACGACTACAGTTCGTTCTGCATCACAAATAATGAGGATTCGTGATCAATTTGCACACTACTTCACACATGAAGGCCAGGTTCCATGGCAAGACAGACACGTGTGAAAATAATTTAAAGTCTTCCTGATGTCGTGTAAAAAGTTACGTAGTGTAAAAAGTTATGTTGTTTAACCTGATGTCGTGTAAAAAGTTACGTAGTGTAAAAAGTTATGTTGTTTAACCTGATGTCGTGTAAAAAGTTACCTTATGTCGTGTAAAAAGTTAAAGTTAAAGTCATACAAGAATCTGAAATTTGAAACAGTTTACTAAATGTTTTTGTATTTTCCCAACAAACTGTTGGTACACAGGTGTAACATATGATATCCCATAGGGATGAAAAAAAAAAGGAAAATAGAAATTAACAACAAACCCCCCCCCCAAAAAAAAAAAAATTGCAACGCGGTAATTGCACCTGGCTGTGGACAGTGAACTGTACTAAAGACTTTGGTACTGCACGGGAGTATTGTCTGCCCAACTATATGATGGACTGCTACATTGTCTTTGAGGTTCCACGCTCGTTTCACCCCGGCCTCTATATTGAGGGTTGTAGGGCGGCATGTCCAGTCTTCTTCTTCCCGATGGAGCGGGTTCCTCGGTGCCCACAAATTCCTCTACAAGCTCGTTAAGTCTTTGTCAAAACATAAGGTTTCTATGTGCCGGGATATTTTGTACTACAGGCACATAGGATAATAAAAGTAGCTTCCACTCATTAGCAGAGTAGACAGACTCGCGTGCTTGCAGCTCGGTAATTTCTCGTCTCAGGTCTTTCAGCTCACTGCGACACATGTCCTCTACCCGTTGGAGTCCATCCACGATAATTGCATCTGCTTCATCTTTTTGAGATGCTCGCTTGCGTCCACGCTGTGATTGCAACCGGGCACTCACACCTGCAGCAACAGTGCTTCTATCCGCAGATCGTGGCTCGCTGATGCCAGACACATCTTCAGGTTGCGTTGGTTCCACTGAAGAAGGCTCAAGTTCCTCTGCTGGTCTAGGAGCAGCGGTACTGCATATCGTGCTGTAACCCAAAAACAAAAATTACTTATTTTCCTTTAAACAATTTAGTCTCGCACACAGACCTTCTTGTACTTACGAGCGCTGAGACACTGTTTTCTGAAGAAAGAGCAGTTGGTCATAATGCACATACGGTGTCACCCGTTTGCCACTTGATCCGCTTGGTGCATTCTGACTGTTTCGGTAGTCACGGACAAAGCGATCGCGGATGGACTTCCAACGGGTATGGACAGCATCGGCTTTAAATTAAAAAAAAAAAAAATATATAAAAATAGTAGATTGTGTTAAGATATAGGAAAAATTGTTCATAGTTTGCTACGATAGTTGATATATAAATAGTAGATAGATAGTTGTTAGATAAGAACTAGTGTAGAAATAGTGTATAGATCAGTGGTCCCCAACTCCAGGCCTCGAGGGCCGCCAACAGTGCAGGTTTTCAGGATTTCCTTAGTATTGCACAGGGGTTGGAATAATCACCTGTGCAGATGATCACATTACCACCAATGCAATACTAAAGAAATCCTGAAAACCTGCACTGTTGGCGGCCCTCGAGGCCTGGAGTTGGGGACCCCTGGTATAGATAGATAGATATATAGTGTACAGATAGTTGATAATTGAGAGATAGATAGCAGACAACAAGTGGATAGGTTGATAGGATAGAAAATTTTTTTTTTTTTAAACATTTTCCGATGTTACGTCACCAATATTTACCAATTTTTTTCTTTGAGGTTGTCGACTTCTCCATGTATCGGGGATCAAAGTGACAGATTATTTGATCCCACAACTTCCGGTTCTTCACGATGTCATGGTGGGAGCTGTTGCTCTGGTCCCATATGGAGGGGTTGGCTTCCACAAGGTTAATAAGTGTCTCATTGTGGATAGTCAATGGCTCTTCGTCAACGACAATCCTTTTTTTTTTTGTCGCTGACTTGGACAATGTAAACACAAAACGTTATGTTGATAGTGTCAATTTCACTGGATGGCCATATTCATATATACAGAGATAGATAGATACATAGATATAGCAATATATAGATATATAGATAGATAGATAGATGTAGATAGATAGATATAGATAGATAGATATAGATAGATAGATACATAGATATTGATAGATAGATATATAGATAGATACATAGATATAGATAGATAGATATAGTTAGATAGATAGATACATAGATATTGATAGATAGATAGATACATAGATATAGATAGACAAATAGATGGAGCGATAGATAGTTGATAGATAGTTTATAGATATAGTAGATAGAAAGTGAATAGATAGATTGTTGGTAAATATTGGATAGAATATTTCTAGTTTTATATTTACCACTGGCAGTTGTGGCGACGACAGACGTCTAGGGACCTTTTTTCTTTTTTGTCCTCCTTGTGCCACAACCTATTGTGTATGTAAAATGTAAAAAAAAATATTTTAACATTAAATAATGTTAACATTCATTGGATCAATAAATTTATGCATGAAAAATTCAACATGTGTGCTATGTACCTTTGTTGTTTTTGCGTGTTTTTTGGGGGGAGGTCTAGCAGCCTCGGGCTCAGAAGACTCCTATTCACAATAAAACAATAAACAGGATTGTTATGCCTAGCTCAATACAATGGAGTTTCACACAACATGGTTTTTTAAAGTGCAAGCCTACCGACTCAGAAGAAAAAATCGCAGACACGCTGCTGCTGCTGCTGACATCTGTATCCGACATCTGTGTGCAACAAAACAATACATTTTTAGTACACACACATCCGACGGACATTACAGACTCCCATGATGTATACAGAGATATATAATATATAGAAATGTACTTACATTTTATAAGAGCTACGGCAAAACACTCTGTCACGTGCAGGAGACTTTGTGTGAGTGGGATATTTTAATGGCCGAAATCACATTTCCTGTCACATGACCACATGTGACCACCCTCAAACGCTATTAAAACGTGTGGTCCTATTTGGAAATTTTTCATGATTTGCGTCTGACTGCGTTTGCCATAGCCTTCTATGGCAGAATGAACGCTTCCGTTAGTAGTGCGTTAGCTTGGCCGGACCCGAAAACGCTGCAAGCCGCGTTGAAGGTCCGTCAGAAAAAAAACGTTATGTGACAAACGCATACCAATTTAGGGATGCGTCACGATGCGTCAGACAATGCAAGTCTATGGGCGCGTTAGTATGTGCGTTACATTGCGTTTTTACTACTTAAAAACGAGTCCGTTAGACGGACACACCTAGCGCAATGTGAACCCAGCCTAAGAGTCAGAAGATTTTCAAGAACAGATACTCAGATACTCAGATAGCAGGCATACAACAAATATATCAGATCTTGATTTGGTCCACTAGTAAAGGGAAGGAATGGCCATGAACTGAAGTGGACTGACCAGTAAACAAAGTTTTTGATAGACATGGATTCAATAGTGTGCATCTGCTCCTTAAGATTACTGTCAGTAAGATTTTGTTTACACAACTGTATATGTAATCCAAGTGCTGTTTGTGAAAAAACTGACAGCAATCAGAAAAATGTTATTCAAAATGGCTGTTCAGATGATCACTTGAAAACAATTGCAGCATACACTAGTCTACTCCATATTTCGGACGAGACTCACATTTCAAGTCTATGGTAGTGCAAAGAAAATGGTATCCTATATGGAGAATCTGTATAGCATTACATTTTTACTAATATATTGCAATTTTTTAACATAGATAACTGTATTTGGTCTTGTAAATTTAAACATCTGCTGATATATAAAATTGGGTGCCAAACTGATAGAATATTGATGGCAACTCAGGTGAAAAAACATCTATTTTTTTCTGGATGAAAATGTAAAAATTTTCTATACACTAGTGGGAAACGTAGCCAAATTGTGATTACCGATTAATGTTAATAAATTAGTTTTTATCTCCAATCAGGGCCGGGACAATGGGTAGGCAGAGTAAGCACCCGCTTAGGGTACTACCTTTTGCCTCTCTAGGGGAAGTACAATTTTAAAAATAAATCACTGTCATTGATGTGCCGATGGCCACTGCCACCTTCCTTTGGTCACTGGCATTCAGTACACTGATTACAGGGTATTAGTGAGTAACTACTTTAGCCCACTGCTCTCTGACTGGCTATGCACCAGGCCGTCATTTTCTCCCTACACTCATTTGTGTTCACACCTTTAAGAAACAAATGCAATTCATGTAAGCATTGAGACAGAAGCAAAGGAGCTCTAATCAGCTCCCTGCTCTACCAGTAACTCCAGCAAAATGCAGCCTACTTCTGGCCTGCACCCTCTTGGAGGATGGTGGCTGCTCAATGCAGGAGATGTCAGGTGATGCAATAACATCACTGTATTGCGCTGCTCAGTGCCCACTGCTAATCAAGATATAAGAGGAAATGGTAGCAGTGGTGAACAGGGAACCAGGATTAGGTGAGTATAAATTTCTTTTATTTCTCATATATTATTTGGCCACAGAATGGCGGTCTGTTGGGATATTATACTGAGGGCTATAGGGGAATTAAACTGATCTGTGAGGGAGCGGGAGTGAGGAGAGACCGGACTCCCGCTCCCTCACAGATCACTGCGTATGCCAGTTCATACTATGCATAGTATGTTTTGCTGAATAAAGAGCACACTTGGAAGAAGCGCAAGGGTGAGTGCTGCATCATTTTTCTTCTCATTATATGGTCTTGTACAAAACTCTGACGATTGCATAGCACCACCCGCAGCTCACAGCAAGGGAGACCTCATCTGTCCTTCTGAAACAGATCTTTAACATAGTAACATAGTAACATAGTTAGTAAGGCTGAAAAAAGACATTTGTCCATCCAGTTCAGCCTATATTCCATCATAATAAATACCCAGATCTACGTCCTTCTACAGAACCTAATAATTGTATGATACAATATTGTTCTGCTCCAGGAAGACATCCAGGCCTCTCTTGAACCCCTCGACTGAGTTCGCCATCACCACCTCCTCAGGCAAGCAATTCCAGATTCTCACTGCCCTAACAGTAAAGAATCCTCTTCTATGTTGGTGGAAAAACCTTCTCTCCTCCAGACGCAAAGAATGCCCCCTTGTGCCCGTCACCTTCCTTGGTATAAACAGATCCTCAGCGAGATATTTGTATTGTCCCCTTATATACTTATACATGGTTATTAGATCGCCCCTCAGTCGTCTTTTTTCTAGACTAAATAATCCTAATTTCGCTAATCTATCTGGGTATTGTAGTTCTCCCATCCCCTTTATTAATTTTGTTGCCCTCCTTTGTACTCTCTCTAGTTCCATTATATCCTTCCTGAGCACCGGTGCCCAAAACTGGACACAGTACTCCATGTGCGGTCTAACTAGGGATTTGTACAGAGGCAGTATAATGCTCTCATCATGTGTATCCAGACCTCTTTTAATGCACCCCATGATCCTGTTTGCCTTGGCAGCTGCTGCCTGGCACTGGCTGCTCCAGGTAAGTTTATCATTAACTAGGATCCCCAAGTCCTTCTCCCTGTCAGATTTACCCAGTGGTTTCCCGTTCAGTGTGTAATGGTGATATTGATTCCCTCTTCCCATGTGTATAACCTTACATTTATCATTGTTAAACCTCATCTGCCACCTTTCAGCCCAAGTTTCCAACTTATCCAGATCCATCTGTAGCAGAATACTATCTTCTCTTGTATTAACTGCTTTACATAGTTTTGTATCATTTGCAAATATCGATATTTTACTGTGTAAACCTTCTACCAGATCATGAATGAATATGTTGAAGAGAACAGGTCCCAATACTGACCCCTGCGGTACCCCACTGGTCACAGCGACCCAGTTAGAGACTATACCATTTATAACCACCCTCTGCTTTCTATCACTAAGCCAGTTACTAACCCATTTACACACATTTTCCCCCAGACCAAGCATTCTCATTTTGTGTACCAACCTCTTGTGCGGCACGGTATCAAACGCTTTGGAAAAATCGAGATATACCACGTCCAATGACTCACCGTGGTCCAGTCTATAGCTTACCTCTTCATAAAAACTGATTAGATTGGTTTGACAGGAGCGATTTCTCATAAACCCATGCTGATATGGAGTTAAACAGTTATTCTCATTGAGATAATCCAGAATAACATCCCTCAGAAACCCTTCAAATATTTTACCAACAATAGAGGTTAGACTTACTGGCCTATAATTTCCAGGTTCACTTTTAGAGCCCTTTTTGAATATTGGCACCACATTTGCTATGCGCCAGTCCTGCGGAACAGACCCTGTCGCTATAGAGTCACTAAAAATAAGAAATAATGGTTTATCTACTACATTACTTAGTTCTCTTAGTACTCGTGGGTGTATGCCATCCGGACCCGGAGATTTATCTAATTTAATCTTATTTAGCCGGTTTCGCACCTCTTCTTGGGTTAGATTGGTGACCCTTAATATAGGGTTTTCATTGTTTCTTGGGATTTCACCTAGCATTTCATTTTCCACCGTGAATACCGTGGAGAAGAAGGTGTTTAATATGTTAGCTTTTTCCTCGTCATCTACAACCATTCTTTCCTCACTATTTTTTAAGGGGCCTACATTTTCAGTTTTTATTCTTTTACTATTGATATAGTTGAAGAACAGTTTGGGATTAGTTTTACTCTCCTTAGCAATGTGCTTCTCTGTTTCCTTTTTGGCAGCTTTAATTAGTTTTTTAGATAAAGTATTTTTCTCCCTATAGTTTTTTAGAGCTTCAATGGTTTAAGCGAATCTCCAATTGCGCTATAGTGAAGCTCTGTGCCGATCATCTTTCTGTTTCTTGGTATAACGATTTTATAAATAATATTCTTATTACTGTGTTGTGTTGTGCTACAGAAGACTGGAAAAGAGGGAATTATGCAGAAACAAGCTGTGGATGTGAAAAGTCGTCATGGCATTGTTGTGAATGTATTCATAATCGCACCAGGGAAACACCACACATATACCTAACTGGTCCCTGTACAGACTAGAAAGACCCTGAGCGTACAACTAAAAAACACACCTCGGACCTGGCTCCCTAAAAGGTTGTCAAGGGGTTTCTCATAGCCCCTGAGGAACCAGAGGGGAGGCCACAAAACTCTACCAACAAGGGGAAATGAAAGTGTCTGGAGAGATAATGAGAAACTAAGACATATTCAAATAAGGTAGAAGGGAAAAGGTTAAGGAGTAGCAAAAATAAAAGGCAAAAGAAACACCTTCCAAGAACCTAAGACGTGTCAAAAGAAAAGTTGATGGGAAGGAAAGAAAACCAAATTGCAGCAAGAATGCAACTGATGCCCAGTAAGCTAAACCTCTAAGATGAAAAGCTAGAAATCCTAAATATACATCCCCCAGGGAATATAGCCAGCAAGGAAGTGCAAGGAAGGGATACTATTTATATTCCCACCCAGAAAGTGATAAGGCCAACCAAAATGGGAAAATGCAAAACACATGGAAATGAGAAAACCAGGGAGAATAATGACAAAAGAAGAATCAGCATTCGGACAGGCAAGGAAACTGGCCATACATCATCAGAAAAAATATCCTCGAAGCAACAGGTCACCGGGTCTAATCCCCAAACCGTTTGTTTCCCTTAGGGTATTCATCAAATGCTGGAAACCTTAATTGAAACCAAACAGCCCCAATCATTGTTAAGCGATGTCTTGCTTGAATATCTCTATATGTCCCTGGAATTGTGTAAATTGTTCACAAAATGAGTGATTCCTAAATCTAACTGTGAAATTGCACCCCCCATTGAAGCCTCACCCTCAGGCTGTGTGCCCATGTTGCATTTTTTATGCATTTCTGCTGCATTTTTTGCTGCAGCAGAATCGCTTAAAAACGTTTAAAAAATGCATTCCCATGCAATCCAATGGTATTCCGCAGTTGCTGTGTCCATGCAGCGGATTTTCCTGCTGCAGAATCGTATAACGGTAAAATCCGCAGCATGTTCATTATTTCTGCAGAATCACGGTGATTCCGCAGCCATAGGATTGCATTGAAATGCTCACTTTAAGAATGTGGCTATGCCCATCATGCGTAAAGTGAGCGCTTCATGTGCGGATGGTACCCAGGATCTGGAGGAGAGAAGACTGTCCTTCAGGCCCTGGAATCCATATTCATGTAAAAAAAAGTTTAAATAAAAAAATAGGGATATACACTACAGATCAAAAGTTTGGACACACCTTCTCATTTAAAGATTTTTCTGCATTTTCATGACTATGAAAATTGTACATTCACACTGAAGGCATCAAAACTATGAATTAACACATGGAATTATATACTTAACAAAACAGTGTGAAACAACTGAAAATATGTCTTATATTCTAGGTTCTTCAAAATAGCCACCTTTTGCTTTGATGATGGTAGTCACCTGAAATAGTTTTCACTTCATGGGTGAGCCCTGTCAGGTTTAATAAGTGGGATTTATTGCCTTATAAATGGGGCTGGGACCATCCGTTGTGTTGAGCAGAAGTCTGGTGGATACACAGCTGATAGTCCTACTGAATAGACTGTTAGAATTTGTATTATGGCAAGAAAAAAGTAGCTAAGTAAAGAAAAACAAGTGGCCATCTTTACTTTAAGAAATGAAGGTCAGTCAGTCCAAAAAATTGGGAAAACTTTGAAAGTCTCCCCAAGTGCAGTTGCAAAAACCATCAAGCGCTACAAAGAAACTGTCTCACATTGGGACCGCCCCAGAACTGGAAGAACAAGAGTCACCCCTGCTTGTGAGGATAAGTTTATCCGAGTCACCAGCCTCAGAAATCGCAGGTTAACAGCAGCTCAGATTAGAGACCAGGGCAATGCCCCACGGAGTTCTAGCAGCAGACACATCTCTACTACAACTGTTAAGAGGAGACTTTGTGCAGCAGGCCTTCATGGTAAAATAGCTGCTAGGAAACCACTGCTAAGGACAGGCAACAAACAGAAGAGACTTGTTTGGGTTAAAGAACACAAGGAATGGACATTAGACCAGTGGAAATCTGTGCTTTGGTATGATGAGTCAAAATTTGAGATCTTTGGTTCCAACCACCATATCTTTGTGCGATGCAGAAAAGGTGAACGGATGGACTCTACATGCCTGGTTCCCACTGTGAAGCATGGAGAAGGAGGTGTGATGGTGTGGGGGTGTTTTGCTGGTGACACTGTTGGGAATTTAATGAACATTGAAGGCATACTGAACCAGCATGCCTACCACAGCATTTTGCAGCGGCATGCTATTCCATCCGATTTGCGTTTAGTTGGACCATCATTTATTTATTTATTTTTCAACAGGACAATGACCCCAAGCACACCTCCAGGCTGTGTAAGGGCTATTTGACCAAGATGTGGTGCTACGCCAGATGACCTGGCCTCCACAGTCACCAGACCTGAACCCAATCGAGATGTTTGGGGTGAGCTGGACCGCAGAGTGAAGGCAAAAGGGCCAACAAGTGCTAAGCATCTCTGGGAACTCCTCCAAGATTGTTGGAAGACCATTTCCGGTGACTACCTCTTGAAGCTCATCAAGAGTATGCCAAGAGTGTGCAAAGCAGTCATCAAAGCAAAAGGTGGCTACTGTAAAGAACCTAGAATATAAGACATATTTTCAGTTATTTCACACTTTTTTGTTAAGTATGTAATTCCACATGTGTTATTTCATAGTTTTGATGCCTTCAGTGTGAATTTACAATTTTCATAGTCATGAAAATACAGAAAACTCTTTAAATGAGGTGTGTCCAAACTTTTGATCTGTACTGTACTTACCTTCTGATGGCTCCCGGAGTCCTCTCAGTGGTGCGACCGTGATGTCACAAAGGTCATTCGCGCAAAGCTTCCCTGGGAACCGAAAGTACCGGGAGCGCCGCTGAGGAGATCGGGGGCCGCCAGAAGGTGAGAATAACCATATTTTTATTTTTTTTAATTATCTTTAACATTCTATTTTTTAATATTAATGCTGCATAGGCAGCATTCATAGTACAAAGTTGTCAAACACTATGCTTGACAATTGTGACCAACCTGTCAGTCACTTTTCCAAGGGATGCTTCAAATCGCTTGGAAAACCCAAGCATTCTGCAAACTAAAAACGTTTGCAAAACGCTCGCGTTTTGCGGGAAAATGCATGCAAATTCCGCATGCGTTTTACCCGGAGCAGGGAGTTGTGGACATGCTGCGGACATTTCCGCAGCATTTCTGCAACGTGGGCACATAGCCTCAAGGTGCACATTTTTTTTTACTATTGTTGGTACTTTTTTGTTAAAAAGGTAACAATTCAAGTGGAAGTGGTTGTCAGAGCTTGTTTACGGACACATCTGGCGCCAAAATACTTTGTCCTGGCCTTGTCTCCAATATATAGTAAAGTGGGCAACGATGGAAAATATTTCTACACATTTTTTATTTGTAAGTAACTATTATATTTTCTATATATAGTTACAATCTTTACAGTATCTGAACTATAAGCTTATGTGAAATCTACAAGAATATAGATGAGGTATATTTGTATGTTCATATTTTTTATGGTTTCACATAAATTATATCTAATTTGCATGCAATATTATATAGAAAATATAAATAATTCTATGCACATCGTAGAACTGCCTGATTCAATTAACCAGATATAATAGTGACTTATTACTACAGATTCACATTCTGTTAAACTGTTTAATGCTGTTGATTTTACTTGATTAGATATCTTTAATGTTGTGTACTTCAGAATTTTTGGTCTGCATTTGGCTCCCTTTGGTCATCCTTTATCCTTTTAGCAACCACCGCTGAAGTAAACAGGATTTTCAATGTATATTTCAAAGTAAAGGATGAATACTGTGCATATCAAATCTGAAAGCTTTTGATATTATAGTAACAATCTGCCTTATTTTTCACATTTAGACATATGGGTGAAAAGGGATTTTGCAGTTTAATTTTAAATATTATAAAATGTACTTATTTATGAAATGCACATTAGAAATTAATCTATGCTATTCAACATCAAAGGGAACGGGAATACTTGTGAATTTCAATTTTACAAGGAAAAAAGGGATAATTACTCTACTTTAATAAAATAGAATATTTATATTGGGGAATACATGAAATAGTCTAAAATATATTTCCATTGTACATTAAAAGGGTGCACCATCTGCACATATTACAACCTAAGTCCAGTGCAGTAAATGCATAGAAATCACAAAAATATTTTTTTAGCTTTATATTTCTATGCAACATGAATAGTGTTGAGCATTCCGATACTGCAAATATCGGGTATCGGCCGATATTCGCAGTATCGGAACTCCGATACTTTCAGTATATCGAATACCGAAATCAGAAGTTCCCATAGTGCAATGAGCCAGTTTGATTTAAATCAGGCAATGAGGAATCCTAAGAAGTGTGGACACTAGTGTTGAGCGATACCGTCCGATATTTGAAAGTATCGGTATCGGATGGTATCGGCCGATATCCGAAAAATATCGGATATCGCCGATACCGATATCCGATACCAATACAAGTCAATGGGACACAAATATCGGAAGGTATCCTGTAATGGTTCCCAGGGTCTGAAGGAGAGGAAACTCTCCTTCAGGCCCTGGGATCCATATTAATGTGTAAAATAAAGAATAAAAATAAAAAATATTGATATACTTACCCTTGGACGGGCCCTGGTTGTCACCGCTGCAATCGCCATGCTTTTCTTCCTAAGAATGAGCACTTTAATGACTTTCGATGACGTCGCGGCTTGTGATTGGTCGCTGAGCGGTCATGTGACCGCTCACGCGACCAATCACAAGCCGCAACGTCATCGAAGGTCCTTAACGCGCTCATTCTTAGGAAGGAAAACATGGCGATTGCAGCGGTGACAACCAGGGTCCGTCTAAGGGTAAGTATATCAATATTTTTTATTTTTATTCTTTATTTTACACATTAATCTAAATCCCGATACCGATTCCCGATAGCCTTCAGCCTTCAGCCTCCCGCACTGACTGGTGAGCGCCGGCCAGCCGTAAAGCAAAGCACAGCGGTGACGTCACCGCTGTACTTTACGGCCGGCGCTCAGTCAGTAATGGAAGCTGAAGGCGAGGGACCTGACCAGACACCGGGAATGTAAGTATGTAGTGTTTGTTTTTTTACATTTACAACGGTAACCAGGGTAAACATCGCATTACTAAGCGCGGCCCTGCGCTTAGTAACCCGATGTTTACCCTGGTTACCCGGGGACTTCAGGATCGTTGGTCGCTGGAGAGCCGTCTGTGTGACAGCTCTCCAGCGACCAAACAGCGAGGCTGCAGCGATCAACATCGTTGTCGGTATCGCTGCAGCATCGCTTAGTGTGACGGTACCTTTAGGCGACTCTGTGAACTAACAGAGTTCACTTCTACCACCATATAGGGCTGCCATTTGCCAGCAGCAGGTTCTCTCCTGCACAGTGGACCCCGGGCTGCGAACGCACCCAATAACATCTCTCTATTTACTCAGTGCGTTCCGCCAGCCCTAACAGAATACTAGCGCCAGCGTCTGGCTAGTAAATGGCAGACGATCAGCATTTACAGCGGTACATCCAGCAGCTGGAGGGTAGGTTGGCGGCTCTTGAGCTCACAACCTCAGCTGTGGATGTTACCGCAGTCGCTCTTCAGGCTGCAAGTGTAGCTGCAGCCAGTTTGTCCTCTGCCACCCCTGCTCCGACTTTATCCTGTCTCCCACTTCCAGACAAGTTTGCTGGTGACAGTAAGCTATGTCAGGGATTTGTGAGTCAGTACTTCACACATCTAGAGCTCCTGGCTGCACGTTTTCCTACGGAACAGGCAAAAGTGGGATTTATTTTATCCCTTTTGTTGGGCAGAGCGTTGGAGTGGGGAACTCCTCTATGGGAGCGCAATGATCATGTGGTGCAGAGTACTCACTTCTTCCTGGATGCTCTGAAACAGGTCTTTTTGGGACCTCGTGTCACCCACGATACCGCGCTCCAATTGGTGGCAATAACACAGGGTTCATCCATGGTCAGCCAGTTTGCCATCCAATTCCGGACTCTGGTCTCTGAGCTGGAGTGGCCGGATAAAGTCCTTATTCCGGAGTTCTGGAAAGGACTGGCAGAACATGTGAAGGATGCCTTGGCCACCAGGGAGATTCCCGCCACACTGGAGGAGCTCATTTCTATATCTACCTGCATCGACCTCCATTTTAATGAGCGGAGGTTGGAGCGGACCCAGTGTAGGCAGAGTTTTCAGCTGGCTCCCACCTTCGCTAGACCTCTAGAATCTTCCGTTCAGGCGTCCGACTCCCATGGAGGATTCTCGAGCGGGACCTAAGTCTTGGACCACTCGAGTACCCGTGGTTTGTAGAAATTGCCAACAACAAGGACATTATGCAAATAAATGTCCACGGCGATCGGGTAAACGATCGCATCTAGTAACCATTGGAGGAGGTTCACTAGACACAGCGGCGTTTTCCTCCAAGCTGTCCTTCAAAGGGACAATTATGTTAGGCTCATACTCTCTAACAGTAGAGCTTTGTGTGGATTCTGGAGCAGAGGGGAATTTCATGTCCTCTGCTTTTGCTCTGCGCCATGCAATACCTCTGGTGATGCTCGCCAAAACGGTGACTATTAGAGTAGTGAATGGGTCGACACTTCCATTACAAATCACACACCAGACTGTCCCGTTCATGTTATCCATGTCCTCTTCATACCAGGAGATTATTTCCCTTCTTGTCCTTCCCGAAGGAATGGACGAGATTCTGCTGGGAATACCCTGGCTTCATTTCAACCCCCACATATTGAGTGGCCCTCTGGGTGGATATTGGGTTGGAGTGAATCATGTAAGGGCAGATGTGTGAGAGAGTGCGTTCAGGCTTCCACCACCGAGATACCCGCAGATCTTTCTTCCCTTCCCAAATGCTATTGGTCCTATGCAGACGTCTTCTCCAAAAAGGCTGCGGAGACCCTTCTGCCTCACCGTCCCTATAACTGTCCTATTGATCTCTTGCCTGGAGCACAACTTCTTTGGGGACGGGTCTATCCCCTCTCTCTCTTAGAAACGGAGGCTATGTCCCAATACATCCAGGAAAATTTGGCAAGAGGGTTTATTAGGAAGTCAGTGTCACCTGCAGGGGCGGGTTTCTTCTTCATGCAGAAGAAGAATGGAGAATTACGTCCTTGCATAGATTACAGGGGTCTTAACGCCATTACCGTTAAGAATAAGTACCCGCTGCCCCTGATTTTCTGAGCTCTTTGATAGGCTACGGGGAGCAAGGTTATTTACCAAATTAGATCTGCTGGATGCTTATAACCTGATTCGCATCCGTGAGGGTGACAAATGGAAGACGGCGTTTAATACCAATGATGAGCACTTTGAGTATCTGGTGATGCCCTTCGGGCTCTGTAATTCCCCAGCCATTTTGCAAGACTTTGTCAACGACGTCTTTTGGGATATGCTCTCCACCTTGGTAGTAGTCTATCTGGATGATATTCTCATCTTCTCTCCAGATATTGACTCCCACCGGAGAAAAGTTGGCAGAGTCTTTGACCTCTTATGGGCAAATTCCCTCTATGCAACGTTGAAGAAGTGTATGTTAGAGCAAGAGTCTTTACCTGCTAGGGCTAGCGGAATGCACCGAGTAAATATAGATGTTTTATTGTAATTAATGCGTTCGTAGCCCGGGGTCCACCGTGCAGTAGAACCTGCTGCTAGCAATTGCGGCACTATATGGCGGTATGAACTAGCTCTGTTATTTCACAGAGTAGCCCTAAAAGCAAAGCACTGTGCCCTGTTAGACTTCACAGAGGCACAGGCTAACTGCCCAACAGAGAGCAGTCAGAGGTGCCAGCATTATAGAGGCTTATTTCAGCCATGTCCCTGAATACATACAAACACACAATCTCCTCGCCGCAAGTGCCAGCATTCTAGGGGCCTATTTCAGCCGGGTCCCTGAACACAATCTTACATGACCACACTGGTGCACTTACATGACCACACTGGCACAAAGCACATTACTTAGAAAGATACTAGCGCATGGCCGTGCGGCCATGCGAGCCTTAAATAGTTGCAGCAAGTACAGGACCTTCCTAGAAGGACCAATGAGAGGCTGCTACAGAGCCTGAGCACCTACAGGACCTTCCTGGAGGACCAATGGATCTAGCTGCAGTATCTGAACATGTGACCCTCGATCTCCACTGAGAGATCTTACTCTGGGCATGCTCAGAACAAGAAAAGCAGGACTTAGTCCTAGAAGCGTCTGCTCGCCGCAGCCCAGCACTGGCTTCAATGGCAGAAGCAGGAAAAGCAGCAGTAACTCTTTGTACAGAGTCAGACTGAGTGAGACGCTGGGACTGACGTCTCCGCTGAGCAGGCTCCACTGCGGCAGGAGAAAAATGGGAGAACGCAGCGGAGATGGCCCGAGATTCCCCCTGTGCAGAGGAGGGAACTCGACCCCTAACATTACCTTTCCTGGGCTATATCATCTCCGCCCAGGGATTAGCTATAGATCCTGCCAAACTACAGGCTGTGATAGACTGGCAAGAACCCCTTTCTCTTACAGCGGTGCAGCACTTTATTGGGTTCATTAATTACTATCGCCAGTTCATTCTCAACTTTGGTAGCCCTCACCAGGAAGGGAGCAAATCCCAAATTGTGGTCTGACTTCTATTAAGTCTCATTTTGCTTTTGCTCCCATCCTACATCGTCCCGATGTTGATAAGCTGTTTATAACAGAAGTGGATGCCTCATCCGTTGGTGCAGGAGCAGTCCTCTTCCAAAAGCATGCTCAAGGTCAGAAGAATCCTTGCTTCTTTTTCTCCAAGACCTTCACACCAGCGGAGAGGAATTATTCCATCGGGAACAGTGAGTTGCTAGCAATGAATTTGGCTTTCTCGGAGTGGAGACATCTCTTGGAGGGGGTTCGCTTTCCCTTTCAAGTCTTCACGGAGCACAAAAATTTGGTATATTTACAAACAGCCCAGCGGCTAGATTCTTGTCATGCCAGATGGTCCTTGTTCTTCTCCCGGTTCTACTTCACCCTCCATTATCTCGCTGGGGAGAAGAACATTGGTGCTGATGCCCTCTCTCGCTCCGTTGTGTCATCTGAGGACGAAGGGAAGCCTTGGCTTATTGTCCCTTCGGAGAGCCTGAGAACCGTAGCTCCGGTTTTGCTGGAGTCTGTGCCTCCGGGCAAGACTTTTGTACCCATTAATTTGTGACCGGAGGTTCTCTCTTGGGCTCATTCATCCAGGGTGGGTGGACACTTTGGGACAAAGAGGACATCTGAGTTGCTGGCGAGGACATACTGGTGGCCACATATGGTCCGTGACGTCAAAGATTATATTCGGGCGTGTGTCTCCTATGCCAAAAATAAGTCTCCTCATGAACGGCCAGCTGGGTTACTCTATCCCTTGCCGGTGGCAGACAGGCCCTGGGAGAGGGTCGAGATGGACTTTGTGGTGGGTTTGCCCAAGTCTCCTGGCTGTACCATCATTTGGGTTATCACCGATCATTTTTCTAAAATGGTGCATTTGGTGCCGCTTCCACGGCTACCTTCTGCACGGGCCTTGGCAGTGTTGTTTATAAAACACATCTTCCGCCTACACGGCATGCCTGACAAAATTGCCAGTGACCGGGTTCCCTAGTTTGCGTCTCGGTTCTGGAGAGAGCTTTATCATCTTCTCAGCATTGAGTTAAATCTCTCTTCCGCATATCATCCCGAGACGAATGGGTTGGTAGAGAGGGCCTTGGTCACATATCTGCCACATTTTGTCTCAGCCAGGAAGGATGACTGGGCATCTTTGCTATCGTGGGTGGAGATTGCGCTGAACAACGCCATAGCCAACTCCACAGGACAAACCCCATTCCTCAACTATGGTCAGCATCCGCGGGTACCTGTGCCTATGCCTGTGTCTTCCGCCGACTCCAGGGTGACAGACTGGGCTGTGGAGGCACGGGATATTTGGGACCACACTCAGGATGCCATTCGGGCCTCCAAGGAGAGAATGAGGTCCTCCGCCGATGCACATCGGCGCCTCGCTCCGACCTTTGCTCCTGGCGACTTGGTGTGGTTCTCCGCCCGTAACATCAGGCTGCGAGTTGAGTCCACTAAGTTTGCACCTTGCTACTTGGGTCCTTTCAAGGTCCTCAAACAGGTTAACCCTGTGTTCTACCGTTTAGCCCTTCCGCCATGCCTGGGTATTACCGACACCTTTCATGTGTCCCTCTTGAAACCCGTATACATGTCCCGGTTTCCTGAGTCATCTGCCGGGACATCAGGTTACTCTACGGACAATTATGAGGTGAACGCTATTTTGGGGTGCAAGGTGGTACGTGGCAAAATATTTTATTTGATGGACTGGGAGGGTTATAGTCCTGAGGACAGGTCCTGGGAGCCTGCTGAGCACATTCAGTGTCACGGGGGTATTGGGTAGACTAAAGCTGATAACCCGGGCCCCTGCGATATCCCTCAGACTAGGGAAAACCCTGTCTGTCCCTCTTCCAGAATTTACACTAATGGTGTGCTTGTCTGGGCCACCAGGCCTGACCCTAACTCTTGTTTCAGCCCTATGCTGAAACCTCCACCCGCCACCCAGTGATAAGACCACACACCAACCTACACAGAAAGTACAGACAGGGAAAACTAAAAACGCACCACGCCGCAGACACACAGGAAAACACTATAATGTGCACAGGGCAAAAATAAACACAAATATAGGAAGGAGAAGTATGAGAAAGGATAATACACCACCAGATATGATACTTCAACTCCTAGACCACCACTCCAGACCGAGATCACCAGGCACAAGACACAAGCTACTATCGGCGACGCCCAAAGTCCAGAATGACTATTTAAAGGCCAAGGGCGTGACCCAGCCTCCAACCAGATTACCAGCCAGATTAACCCTGGATAACCTGGATAAAACCTAGCCAGCGCCACTGAGCGTATAGTGGACAAATGTGGAATTACCGCTGTCTGTCGGACGCCCTAGCGTGAATAGTGTCTGACATGACAGTACCCCACCTTCTACGAGGGACTTATAGGACCCGGATAGTCCGGATGGCGGCGGTGAAACATACTGACCAGCCGGTCCGCATATATGTCCAAAGCTGGTACCCAAGACCTCTTCTATGGCCCATAACCACGCCAGTGTACCAAGTATGGAATGTGCGGCGCACTATACGAGAGTCAACCACCTTGGAGACTTCAAACTCCAAATTGCCATCCACCAAGACAGGAGGTGGCATCGGCGCTGCATCCACGGAACCCACTTCTTTAACAGAGATCTGTGAAACACGTTGTGTATTTTATATACAGTAGGAAGCTCCAATTGGTAGGCTACCGGGTTAATGATGGCGGCGACCCTACATGGACCAATAAACCTTGGACCCAATTTCAGGGATGGTACTGTTAGGAGTCGAGTTTCCTCTGCTGCACTGGGGGAATCTCGATCCGTCTCCGCTGCGGTCTCCCATTCTTCTCCAGCCGCGGTGGAGTCTGCTCAGCAGGGTCGTCGATCCCAGCGTCTCGCTCAGTCTGACTCTGTGCGAAGAGTTACTGCTGCTTTTCCTGCTTCTGCTATTGAAGCCAGTGCTGGGCAGCGGCGAGTGGACTTTTCTGGATCTAAGTCCTGCTTTTCTCTGTCTGAGCATGCCCAGGGCAGGATCTCCCGTTGGAGATCGAGGGTCACATGCTCAGGTATTGCAGCACATCCCATTGGTCCTCTTGGCAGGTCCTGGAAGGGCGAAACTTCTGGAGCTGCTTCCTGTGCTGCTACTATATAAACTGCGCATGACCGCACGGCCATGCGCTAGTATTGTCTTGTAAATATGTGTGTGTGTTGTGAGTGAAAGTCGCTCTTTAAATAACCCTCCCTATTGAATGTCTGTTCGCGGAAGGTGTATGTTTGCTATCTAGCGCCTGACTTATCCAACAGCACGAAACACACATTACAGCTACCAGTTGCTGTGTCCGCCAGTACGGCGCCGTGCGCTTGCTCTGCGCTTTCCTGACCCAAGCCTGGGTGGTTAGTGGCATCCGTCAGTGCGGCACCGCACGCACTCTTGTGCCTTTATATTATTATTTATGTTCCTCTGATACACCCAGTTGCGGTGTTGTGCCAGCAAGTGTCTAATCGGACTTCAATCCTGTGTAGGGGTTGAGTCCGCTGACTTCTTGCTCGCGCTTTATGTGCGGTACTGCGGTCCTGTGACGCAACAGGATCGCTTCCTTCACGCAGGGTGAAGTTAACCCATGTGTGTATACTTAGTACCGCCATATAGTCCGTCTTACTAGCAGCAGGGTCTTTTACCTGCACGGTGGACCTCGGACTGCGAACGCACCTAGTTTCTTATTATCTATACTTGGTGCGTTCCGCCGGTCCTTAACATAATACTAGCGCCAAGGTCTGGCTAGTAAATGATGGACGATCAGCGTTCACAGCGGTACATCCAGCAGCTGGAGGGAAGGTTGGCGGCTCTTGAGCGTTCAACCTCAGCTGTGGATGTCACTGCTGTCGCTGTTCAGGCTGCTAGTGTTGCTGCAGCCACCTTGTCCACTGCCGCTCCTGTCCCGACTCTAACTCGCCTCCCGCTTCCAGAGAAATTCTCTGGTGACAGTAAGTCTTGTAGGAATTTCGTGAGTCAGTGCTCTATCCATCTCGAGCTTCTGGCCTCTCGTTTCCCTACAGAGCGGGCTAAGGTGGGATTTATAGTGTCTCTTCTATCGGACAGGGCATTGCAGTGGGCTACGCCGCTATGGGAGCGTAACGATCATGTGGTACAGAGTGCTCCATTGTTTCTGAGCACTCTGAAACAGGTCTTTTTAGGACCTCATGTCACCCATGATACGGCGCTCCAATTGTTGGCATTGACTCAGGGCTCGTCCTTGGTCATTCATTTTGCCGTCCACTTCCGCACCTTAGCATCTGAGCTGGAGTGGTCGGATAAAGCTCTCATTCCAATATTTTGGAGGGGGCTGGCTGACCACGTTAAAGACGCCCTGGCCACTAGGGAGATTCCCGCCACACTGGAGGAATTAATAACTCTATCCACTCGTATTGATCTCCGTTTTAACGAGCGGAGGTTAGCACGAGCCCAGTGTAGGCAGAGGTTTCGGCTGGCTCCCACCTTCGCCAAACCTTTGGAATCTCCAGACCAGGCTCCTGAGTGCCATGAGCCTGTGGTAGAGTCACGAGTGGGATCTAAGTTCCGGACCGCTCGTGCACTCCAGATTTGTCATCTTTGCCAATAGTCAGGACATCTTGCCTCCAGATGTCTCCAGCGGTCGAGGAAACGTCAGCGTCTAGTGGTAGTTGGTGGAGGTGCACTAGACACGGCGACGTTTGCCTCCAAATTGTCCTTTAAGGGGACAATAACATTGGGCTCATCCTCTCACTCGGTAGAACTCTGCGTGGATTCTGGCGCGGAGGGCAATTTTATGTCTTCAGCCTTCGCCCAACGTCACGCAATTCCTCTGGTCATGCTGTCTCAACCAGTAACGGTACGAGTGGTGAATGGGTCGACACTGCCAGCACAGATTACACATCAAACTATCCCTTTTACTCTGTCCATGTCACCATCTCATCAGGAGGTTATATCTCTACTCGTCATTCCTGAGGGAATTGATGAGGTTCTCTTAGGGATACCTTGGTTACGGTACCACTCTCCTCACATCGAGTGGTCCCCAGGCAGAATTCTGGGATGGGGTGAATCTTGTGGGAACAGGTGTCATCGAGAGTGCGTTCAGGTTGCTACTACAGAGGTACCCGCAGATCTTTCCTCTCTCCCCAAGCAATATTGGTCTTATGCAGACGTGTTCTCCAAAAAGGCAGTGGAGACCCTAACGCCCCATCGCCCCTATGACTGTCCTATTAATCTCTTAATGCTATCACAGTTAAGAACAAGTACCCTTTGCCTTTGATATCTGAGCTTTTCGATATGCTTCGGGGAGCTACAGTGTTTACTAAACTAGATCTGCGGGCTGCTTATAACCTGATTCGCATCCGTGAGGGGGACGAATGGAAAACGGCGTTTAACACCAGAGATGGGCACTATGAGTATCTGGTGATGCCCTTCGGGCTCTGTAATGCACCTGCCGTTTTCCAAGACTTTGTCAACAACATCTTCCGGGATATGCTTTCCACCTCGGTTGTAGTCTATCTGGATGATATCCTCATCTTTTCTCCAGATATTGACTCCCACCGGAGAGATGTTGGCAGAGTCTTCGACCTCCTACGGGCAAACTCTCTTTATGCGAAGTTGGAGAAGTGTGTGTTTGAGCAGGAGTCCTTACCTTTCCTGGGCTATATCATCTCCGCCCAGGGATTGGCTATGGATCCTGCCAAGCTACAGGCTGTGATGGACTGGCAAGAGCCCCATTCTCTTAAAGCGGTGCAGCGCTTTATGGGGTTCATAAACTATTACCGCCAGTTCATTCCCCACTTCTCAACTCTGGTAGCTCCCTTGGTGGCCCTCACCAAGAAGGGAGCGAATCCCAAATTGTGGTCGGAAGAGGTCTCCAAGGCCTTCACTTCTATTAAGTCCCACTTTGCTAGCGCTCCCATCTTACATCGTCCCGACGTGGATAAGCCATTCCTAATGGAGGTGGATGCCTCGTCCGTTGGTGCTGGAGCAGTCCTCTATCAAAAGGATGCTCAAGGTCGGAAGCATCCATGCTTCTTCTTCTCTAAGACCTTCATGCCAGTGGAGAGAAACTACTCCATCGGGGACAGGGAGTTGCTAGCAATGAAGTTGGCCTTTTCGGAGTGGAGACACCTTCTGGAGGGTGCGCGGTATCCCTTCCAAGTTTACACGGACCACAAAAATTTGGTCTATTTACAAACAGCCCAGCGGCTAAATTCTCGCCAGGCCAGATGGTCCCTGTTCTTCTCCGGGTTCCACTTTTCCCTTCATTATCTCGCCGGGGAGAAGAATATCCGTGCTGACGCTCTCTCTCGCTCCCTTATGTCAACTGAGGAGGAGGAAGAGGAGCCTTGGCTTATTGTCCCTTCCGAGAGCCTGAGAACCGTTAGCGCCGGTTTTGCTAGAGTCTGCACCTCCGGGCAAGACTTTTGTGCCCATTAATTTGCGACCGGAGGTTCTCTCTTGGGCTCATTCGTCCAGGGTGGGTGGACACTTTGGGACAAAGAGGACATCTGAGCTACTGGCGAGGACGTACTGGTGGCCGCATATGGTCCGGGATGTCAGTGATTATATTCTGGCGTGTGTCTCCTGCGCCAAAAATAAATTTCCGCGTCAAAGGCCAGCTGGGTTGCTCTATCCCTTGCCGGTGGCAGATAGGCCCTGGGAGATGGTCGGGATGGACTTTGTTGTGGGTTTACCCAAGTCTCACGGCTGTACCATCATTTGGGTCATCACCGATCATTTCTCAAAAATGGTGCATTTGGTGCCGCTACCACGGTTACCTTCTGCACGGGCTTTGGCAGCGTTGTTCATCAAACACATCTTCCGCCTACATGGTATGCCTGACAAAATTGTCAGTGACCGGGGTCCCCAGTTTGCGTCTCGGTTCTGGAGAGAGCTTTGTCGTCTTCTCAGTATTGAGTTGAATCTCTCTTCCGCTTATCATCCCGAGACGAATGGGTTGGTAGAGAGGGCCAACCAGACCTTGGTCACATACCTGCGACATTTTGTTTCAGCCAGGCAGGATGACTGGGCATCCTTGCTATCATGGGCAGAGTTTGCACTGAACAACGCCGTAGCCGACTCCACTGGACAAACCCCATTCCTCCTCAACTATGGTCAGCATCCACGGGTACCTGTGCCTATGCCCGTGTCTTCCGCCGACTCCAGGGTGGCAGACTGGGCTGTGGAGGCACGGGATATTTGGGACCGCACTCAGGATGCCATTCGGGCCTCTAAGGAGAGAATGAGGTCCTCCGCCGATGCTCATCGGCGCCCCGCTCCGACCTTTGCTCCTGGCGACTTGGTGTGGTTCTCCGCCCGTAACATCAGGCTGCGAGTTGAGTCCACTAAATTTGCTCCTCGCTACTTGGGTCCGTTCAAGGTCCTCGAGAAGGTTAATCCTGTGGTCTATCGTTTGGCCCTTCCGCCACGCCTGGGTATCACCGACACCTTTCATGTGTCCCTCTTGAAACCTGTGTATATGTCCCGGTTTTCCGAGTCATCTGCTGGGACATCGGGTTCGTCTACGGACGATTATGAGGTGAACGCTATTTTGGGGTGCAAGGTGGTACGTGGCAAAAAATTTTATTTGGTGGACTGGAAGGGTTATGGCCCCGAGGACAGGTCCTGGGAGCCTGTTGAGCACATTCGGGCCCCGCAGCTCATTGCTGCCTTTGAATGTGGCGAGGCCCAAGGAGGGGGGGTAATGTTAGGAGTAGAGTTTCCTCTGCTGCACTGGGGGAATCTCGATCCGTCTCCGCTGCGGTCTCCCATTCTTCTCCAGCCGCGGTGGAGTCTGCTCAGCAGGGTCGTCGATCCCAGCGTCTCGCTCAGTCTGACTCTGTGCGGAGTTACTGCTGCTTTTCCTGCTTCTGCTATTGAAGCCAGTGCTGGGCAGCGGCGAGTGGACTTTTCTGGATCTAAGTCCTGCTTTTCTCTGTCTGAGCATGCCCAGGGCAGGATCTCCCGTTGGAGATCGAGGGTCACATGCTCAGGTATTGCAGCACATCCCATTGGTCCTCTTGGCAGGTCCTGGAAGGGCAAAACTTCTGGAGCTGCTTCCTGTGCTGCTACTATATAAACTGCGCATGACCGCACGGCCATGCGCTAGTATTGTCTTGTAAATATGTGTGTGTGTTGTGAGTGAAAGTCACTCGTTAAATAACCCTCCCTATTGAATGTCTGTTCGCGGAAGGTGTATGTTTGCTATCTAGCGCCCGACTTATCCAACAGCACGAAACACACATTACAGCTACCAGTTGCTGTGTCCGCCAGTACGGCGCCGTGGGCTTGCTCTGCGCTTTCCTGATCCAAGCCTGGGTGGTTAGTGGCATCCGTCAGTGCGGCACCGCACGCACTCTTGTGCCTTTATATTATTATTTATGTTCCTCTGATACACCCAGTTGCGGTGTTGTGCCAGCAAGTGTCTAATCGGACTTCAATCCTGTGTAGGGGTTGAGTCCGCTGACTTCTTGCTCGCGCTTTATGTGCGGTACTGCGGTCCTGTGACGCAACAGGATCGCTTCTTCACGCAGGGTGAAGTTAACCCATGTGTGTATACTTAGTACCGCCATATAGTCCGTCTTACTAGCAGCAGGGTCTTTTACCTGCACGGTGGACCTCGGACTGCGAACGCACCTAGTTTCTTATTATCTATACTTGGTGTGTTCCGCCGGTCCTTAACAGGTACTTTGCGCTTTATGTTTTTTGTGGACAACCACACCCAATCACCCACACTCAGGTCCGGACCTGGCACACGTTTACTGTCAGCCACTCATTTGTACCTAGCACCCACGCTCAGCAAGCGCTGTTTCACTCTCCTCCAAACAGATGACAGTTGTGCTCCTAGCTGGTCCTCCTCAGGAACGCCAGCAGAGCCACCCTGATGCAGAGTACAAAATTGAGGATGGTACCCGTAAACACAAAAGAACGGGGACTCCTCAGATGATTCCTGGCGGTGATTGTTAATGGCAAACTCAGCCAAAGGAAGGAACGTTGATCATTCCTCCTGGTTGTCAGAAACAAAGCAGCGTACGTACTGCTCCAAATTCTAGTTCATACGCTCGGTCTGACCATTTGACTAAGGATGAAACGCTGAAGAATGTGACAACTTGATCCCCAGCCGTGAGCAAAAAGCTTTACAAAACTTCACCACAAACTGAGTACCCCTATCAGACACTATGTCAGACGGGACCCGTGAAGTCTGACCACCTCCTACACAAAAACCTGAGCCAGAGTCTTTGCGTTAGGCAACGAAGGCAAGGACACAAAATGCGACATCTTTGAGAACTGATCAACAACTACCAAGATGACCGTGTTCCCAGCAGAGGAAGGTAGGTCTGTAATAAAATCCATGGAGATCTCCGTCCATGGCCTACTGGGTACCCCTAGAGGATGTAATGAGCCAGCAGGATGGGAGCGAGGCGTCTTGGCGCTAGCACATGTTGTACATGCTGATACGTACGAGACCACGTCCTGTTGGATTTTGGGCCACCGAAACCGACGCGACACCAACTCCAAGGTACCCCAGCCCCTGGATGGCCAGCCAGAACGGCATCATGATGCTCTCCCAACACCTTTTGGCGAAGATGGAGCAGTACAAATGATTTGTTAACGGGAAGCTCTGGTGGTACTTCCTCCTGAGCCTCGGCAATCTCCGCCTCAACCTCTGTCAAGAGAGCCGAGACCACTACACCCTTTTGGAGGATGGGTACTGGATCTTCCCGAGGTTCTCCCCCCGGAAAACACCTGGATAAAGCATCTGCCTTAGTGTTCTTAGACCCCGGACGGTACATGACAAATAAGTTGAAACGCGTGAAAAACAATGCCCAGCGAGCCTGCCTGGGGACAGACGCTTGGCTGACTCTAAATAGAGCAGATTTTTATGGTCAGTGATAACTGTAACCTGGTGGACCGCCCCCTCCAAGAAGTGTCGCCATTCCTCAAAAGCCAACTTGATAGCCAACAACTCCCTGTTGCCGATATCGTAGTTACGTTCGGCGGGCGATAGTTTCTTGGAGAAATAGGCGCAAGGACGCAACTCGCTCAAGGATAAGTCTTGTGACAGCACCACCCCACACCAACCTCAGACGCATCGACATCCACGGTAAATGGCTTCGATACGTCTGGCTACACCAGAATGGGGGCCGAAGCAAAACTGTTCTTAAGAAATTCAAATGCGCGCACTGCAGCCTCAGGCCAGACGGAGAAATTGGTACCCTTTTTCGTCATGTCAGTAAGCGGTTTAGCAATGGTAGAAAAATCTTTGATAAACTTCCTATAGTACTTAGAAAACCCAAAAAACCGCTGAAGCTCTTTTAGGTTATCAGGCCGTTCCCAATGCAGCACCGCTTGCACCTTAGCGGCGTCCATTTTAAACCCTGAAGCAGACAAAATATAACCCAAGAAAGGCAACTCCTGAACCGAAAAAACACATTTCTCAAGTTTTGCATAGAGTTTATTTTCTCTGAGTAGCTGTAACACCTGCCTCACATGCTCTAAATGAGTATCACGGTCGCATGAATAAATGAGAATGTCATCTAGGTACACAATAACGAATTTCCCCAGTACATGCGAGAACACATCATTTATGAAATGTTGGAATACAGCAGGCGCGTTTGTCAACCCAAATGGCATCACCAAATTTTCAAAATGACCCTCAGGAGTATTAAAAGCCGTCTTCCACTCATCACCTTGACGGACTCTTAGAAGGTTGTACGCCCCCCTGAGGTCAAGCTTGGAAAACCACTTAGCACCAGCCACCTGGTTGAACAAATCAGGTATCAGTGGCATAGGGTATGGATCACGAACCGTAATCTGGTTTAACTCCCTAAAATCCAGACACGGGCGTAGTCCGCCACCTTTCTTAACGAAGAAGAACCCCGCTGCCACCGGCGTGGACGAAGGCCTGATGTGCCCTTTGCTTAGACTCTCAGCAATGTAATCATTTAGGGCTTGCCTCTCAGGACCAGAGATGTTAAACATCCTAGCTTTTGGCAACTTGGCCCCTAGTTTAAACCTAATAGTACAGTCATAGGGTCGATGTGGTGGCAATTCAGAGCAACCCTTCTCAGAGAACACATCTGCGAAATCCAGCGGTGACTCAGGAATGCTGGAAGTCACAGCAGACACACATGTGACCAGGCAATTCTCCTGGCAAAATCCGCTCCACTGAATAATGTCCTGAGATTTCCAGTCAATCACCGGGTTGTGCATAGACAACCATGGAAAACCCAGAACCATTTGTGCAGGAAGATTACTGAGCACCCTACATGTAACTTACTCAGAATGTAGGACCCCAATGTGGAGTTTAACCTCAGCCACAAACTCAGTAATCTCCCCCTGTGGGAATGGAGTAGCATTGATGGTGACCACACGGATAGGATGAGGCAGTTTATTGACCGTGAACCCGGCCGTGCGCGCAAACTCCGCATCAATGAGATTAGTGGCCGACCCACTATCCACAAAAACAGTGATTGGCAGCTCTCTGCCAGCGACAATAACTCTGGCAGGAGGCATACATTGAGAGACCCCCATGGAGGATATGCATAAGCTCAGATTGGCCTCCTCCACACCCTCTAAGCTTAGAAGTTTTCTGCCGTTGTGCTTTTCTTAGAAAACTGAGGACAAGCATTTACATAATGCCCTTTTTTACCACAGCAAAAACAGGCTCCCTGCTTCCTGAATGAGGAGGCAAGATAATGTGATACCCCTTCTATTTGCATAGGCTCCGTGGTCTCACCTGCAGCAACCACACGTGCACCTACGCCCTCCCCCATAGATGGCGTCTCTTGCGCCCCCTGACGCAAACGGCGATCAATGCAGACAAGACTCATGGCAGACTCTAGAGAAGCAGGAGTCTCATACATAAGGAAGGCTTGTTTAACCCTTCTCGAAACCCCATGTACAAATTGACTCCGAAGCGCAGGGTCATTCCATTGTGTGTCCACTGCCCAGCAGCGAAATTCAGAACAGTAATCCTCTGCCATTCGCTCCCCCTGGTGGAGAGCGCGTATTTTAGACTCTGCTAGAGCCAGTCTGTTAGGATCATCATAAATGAGTCCAAGAGCAGAAAAAAAATCTCCACTGAGTTAAATGCAGCTGAATCAGATGGTAATGAAAACGCCCATGCTTGGGGGTCTCCTTTCAGTAATGACAATACTAGGCCCACACGCTGAGCCGCATTACCTGAGGAAACTGGGCGCATACGAAAATATAATTTGCAAGCTTCACGAAAAACAACAAATTTACTGCGTTCCCCAGCAAACCTCTCAGGTAAAGGGATCTTTGGCTCTGCGACTACCTGCAGTTTCAGCTTGCACATTAGACACTACAAGACTTTGTTGCTGAACTGCCCCCTTCAACTCAGTGACCTGTAAGGACAGCATCTCCAACTGGTGGGTTATGGAAGTCATGGGATCCATGGCATCCAAAATTTATTTTTGGCCGATCATAATGTCACGGGGGTATTGGGTAGACTAAAGCTGATTACCCGGGCCCCTGCGATATCCATCAGACTAGAGGTGTGCTTGTCTGGGCCGCCAGGCCTGACCCTAACTCCTGTTTCAGCCCTATGCTGAAACCTCCACCAGCCACCCAGTGATAAGACCACACACCAACCTACACAGAAAGTACAGACAGGGAAAACTAAAAACGCACCACGCCGCAGACACACAGGAAAACACTATAATGTGCACAGGGCAAAAATAAACACAAATACAGGAAGGAGAAGTATGACAAAGTATAATACACCACCAGATATGATACTTCAACTCCTAGACCACCACTCCAGACCGAGATCACCAGGCACAAGACACAAGCTATTATCGGCGACGCCCCAAAGTTCAGAATGACTATTTAAAGGCCACGGGCGTGACCCAGCCTCCAACGAGATTACCAGCCAGATTAACCCTGGATAACCTGGATAAAATCTAGCCGGCGCCACTGAGCGTATAGTGGACAAATGTGGAATTACCGCTGTCTGTCGGACGCCCTAGTGTGAATAGTGTCTGACATGACATTCAGGCTCTGAAGCTCATTGCTGCCTTCGAGCGTAGTGGGGTCCAGGTGGGCCTTGGGAGGGTGGGTAATGTTAGGGGTCGAGTTCCCACCTATGCACAGGGGGAATCTCAGGCCATCTCTGCTACAGTCTCCCATTCTTCTCCTACCACAGTGGAGCCTGCTCAGCGGAGACGTCGGTCCCAGCGTCTCGCTCAGTCTGACTCTGTGCAAAGGGTTACTGCTGCTTTTCCAGCTTCTGGAATTGAAGCCAGTGTTGGGCAGTGGTGAGCAGACGCTTTTGGGACTAAGTCCTGCTTTTTCCATTCTGAGCATTCCCAGGGTAAGATCTCTCATTGGAGATCAAGGGTCACATGCTTAGATACTGCAGCAAAACCCATTGGTTCTCCAGGAAGGTCCTGAAGTTCCTCAGGCTCTGTGGCAGCCTCTCATTGGTCCTTCTAGGAAGGTCCTGTACTTGCTGCAGCTATAAAAGGTTCGCACGGGCGCTAGTATCAAATCTAAGTTATGTGCTTTGCGCCACTGTGGTTACGTTTGTATGTGTTCAGGGACCCGGCTGAAATAAGCCCCTAGAATACCGGTACCTCCAGTGAGGAGATTGTGTGTATGGATTCAGGGCCCCGGCTGAAATAAGCCCCTAGAATACCGGCTCCTCCGGTGAGGAGATTGTATGTTTGCGTAACCTCCAACTGATATCTGCTGGGCAGTTGCTATGTACTACTGTGAGGTTAACAGGACACAGTGCTTTCTTTAGGCGACTCAGTGAACTAAAAGAGTTCGCTTCTACCGCTATATAGGGCCACCATTTGCCAGCAGCAAGTTCTCTCCTGCACGGTGGACCCCGGGCTGCGAACGTACCAAATAACATCTCTCTATTTATTCGGTGCGTTCCGCCAGCCCTAACATACTGTAGGAGAACATAGAGGAGCTTTTTTTGGCCTTGCAGTGCTGTTTACAGCTGTCTGCATGGTCTCTGTGTGAGTGCAGCTCATGCTGTAGCCTGTTCTGCAGTCACAGCTGGTTGTAGCCAGCTCAGTGTGCGTCACTGCCTCATACTGTTCCATTGTCCTTTTTTTCAATTAGTGCTGCCTGCTGCACATTTTTCCAGATTTATCCTATTAGTGGGTTTCCATCCGTATCCTGCTAGATTGCGGAAAAACACTATATAGGAGTACATAGAGGAGACTTTCTGCCGCCTTGTGCCCTGCAGCCCCAGCCAGATTAGTATTAGCCTATTTTTTGGAGCCTCATCTATTGCATTGTAGGTTACCTTCCTGCATTGTAATTGCTACAAAAAGTTTGTGATACTATCGGTTTTACATCTTTGGGCACATCCAGTGTCTTTTTGTGAAAAAAACAGAAAGTTAATAAAGTTCACCAACACTCCACTTTACAGTTGTATAGGCTCATATTAAAGTCTAGTCCACACTTTATAAAATTAGTGTTTCTTATACCTGTTAGCAGCTGTTCAGGAATAAGCACACTAAGCCGTTAGTACTTTTCTGTCTATCTTTATCAGTCTACCAAGATGAAGAAGGCAGGGAGTAAGGCACGTGGTCGTGGGCGTGGAGTTTCTGCAGGGAGAGGTGGTGGGGATTCTGTGCCTGCTGCGGGCACCGGTGACTCATCATCCCCCAGTTTTAGCAGGGAACAGTCCTTCATGCGCAGCTTTGTAGGAGCTCGCCGTACCCCACTGCTGCGGGACGAACAAATTGAAGCCGTTGTCGGATGGATGGCAGCTAACGCATCAACTTCAATTAGTGCCACATCCTCTCAGGCACAGAGCACTGAAGAGCACCCATCTGTCTCTTCACCACCTGCCAAATTACCCAGGCAGTCAGAGAGCCCAGGACAGGAGCCATCTCTACTTCTGTTCTCTGAATCTCTTGGCTTGGAAAGAGGGGGTCAGCCAAGCAGCATTTGAGAAACTGAAGAAGAGGCAGTATGCAGTGATGCACAACTGCTTTGTCTCTCTGAATCTGAAGAGGCAGGTGAGCCAGTGCCTACTGTCACCACACCTCAGTACGCATCTGATGACGAGACTCAGGTGCCACTTTCTGGTGCGCACTGTGCTGCCGAGACTACCCAGGAGAAGCAGTTGTTGGAAGAGCGTAGTGTAGATGATGAGGTTCTTGACCCATCATGGCGTGAGGTACAGGAAGGTGGTGGGAGCAGATCTGAGAAAGAGATTCCCGGAATGGACCAAAAAGGAAGGAGAGGGAGGGGGAAGACTGTGTTGCCTGTAGCCTCCACTTCGGCAGCCATTAGGAGCATGCCTCTTCCAAAACCCAAAATGGGCGCTCCCAAGATTTGCAGTGTCTGGTCCTTTTTTGACACAGTTGCAGATGACATTTGCTTTGTCAAATGCAAGCTGTGTAATCAGAAAGTCAAAAGAGGGAAAAGTATTAGCAACCTCAATATCCCAAATATGTGGAAACATGTGCGGACCGAGCACGTGGTGGAGTTACAAAAACACAATGAAGACCTAGGCCAACCTACAGCGGCACCTACCACCTTTTCAGCTCGTGTTGTTGCCTCTTCCTCCAGCTCACACACAGCTGGTTCGGCTTCCTCACAGGATCACCATGGAAGAACCTCTGGCACTGTTGGACAGAGACACAGTGTAATTCCACCCATAGCACCACGTTCCCTGTCATCCTCACACTCCCAGGCCAGTCTACAGCCATCGGTAGCACAGGCATGGGAGAAAAGGCAGCCATACTCGGCAAACCATCCCCGAGCACAGGCTATGAATGCTGGCATTGCAAAACTACTGACCATTGACATTGTCAGTGCCATTTTTTTCTTTTACCATATAATTTTTATTACACTGTAACCAACTTCTGACAATCTTTTCTACCCCATGTATTCAACCCTTGCTAAAAAGGATGTAACAAGAAATTCTAAGAATGTAAGCACATTTACAAAAGAAAAATGTGCAACAGTATAGATGTGGAGTGTACAGTTGTCAAACTAGGCTAGAAAACCAGGTGTGCAAAACCAGATATGCACAGTTAAATGTCTGCATTTTTTAAACATTATTTTTCTATTTTTCTAACAAAATGTATCACACTTCCTAAAAGTGACATGATAAAAAATGCTACATAGATACACGTCCAAAAAACTGGCATCTGAAACTGAGTGATGAATTGGGGTGGCATATACAGACGTCAAAGTTAAGTGGTAAAATAGATTTGCAAACACTTTGTGAGGTTGACAAGTAAAATCAGCATAAATCGACCATTTTGAATTTTTTCAGTTTTTCTAGTCTCTAGTAATAACTATTGTGCTAGCATTCTAGTGCATTATAAATGAAGAAAAATGTGCAATAGTAATTCAAATGAAGGACAAATGATCAATCATATTGCGTTTCTCCCTGTCTCATATCTCTCTCCCCTTATCAATTGAAGTTTTGTATTATTCACTGACTAGTATACTCTTCACTTCTGCAGTTATGCAACTCATCACTGTATGGAGTTTTTGTTATATACATGGAAGAATGTCTCAAGTGGGGTACCACAGGGCTCTTCCCTGTGCCCTGTATTGTTCAACATCTTTATCAATGATTTAGATGAAGGAATTGAGAGTAAACGGATTAAATTTGCTGATGACACAAAGCCAGGAGAGATAGCTAATACTGTAGAAGAGAAAGAGAGGATTCAAAAAGATATAAATAAACTGGAGCAGAGAGCAGCAACTAACAGAATGGTTTTTAACAGGGAAAAATGTAAAGTACTACATCTGGGCAATTAAAAAGGAAAAAAAACATATACAGAATGGGAGGAATAGGGCAAAGTAACAGTACATGTGACAAAGACTTAGGTATACTAATAGATCACAGACTGAACAGGAGTCAACAGTGTGATGCAGCAGTAAAAAAGGCAAATACAATTCTGGGATGTATTAACAGAAGCATACAGTCTAGATCACATGAAGTCATTATCCCCCTCTACTCCTCTTTGGTCAGACCTCATCTGCAATACTGTGTCCAGTGTTGGGCACCACATTGTAAAAAAGACATCAACAAACTGGAGCAAGTTCAGAGAAGAGTGGCCAGAATGGTGACCAGTCTGAAAACCATGTCCTATGAGGTTACAGGATTTGGGAATGTTTAGCTTATGGAAAATAAAGACTGAGAGGACTTAATAGCGGTCTACAAATATCTCAAGGGCTGTCACATTGTAGAAGAATAGAAGAATCTAGAAGCTGCCACGAGAGGTGGTGAGTTCTCCTTCAATCGAAGTCTTCAAACAGAAGCTGGACAGACATCGGTGTGGGATGATTTAGTGAATCCTGCTTTGAGCAGGGGGTTGGACCAGATGACCCAGGAGTTCCCTTCCATTTCTACCATTCTATGATTCTATGATTATACATTATAGTTTTCTCTTCTTATTACTGAGCTGTAAGCTTTGACATCCTCACTCAATCGTAAATCACTGTTCAATGGCTGCTGCATTTCCTGCCTAGACTAATATACAGGCTATGTTAGTTCCTCCTGAATGGTTGCGCTGTACCATGTAATGTGATAGCTACAAGGCATTTTGGAGAAGCACACGTTTGTGCCTGACATTATGTTAGCCTTCTGTGGCTGGAGGACATTTTATTTGATTCATGTGAGTCAAATCATAAATTGTTTAAAGGGAACCTGTCACCCCCAAAATCGAAGGTGAGCTAAGCCCACTGGCATTAGGGGCTTATCTACAGCATTCTGTAATGCTGTGCATAAGCCCCCAATGTATCCTGAAAGATGAGAAAAAGAGGTTAGATTATACTCACCCAGGGGCGGTCCCGCTTCCGGTCCGGTCCTATGGGCATCGCGGTCTGGTCCGGGGCCTCCCATTTTCTTACGATGACGTCCTCCTCTTGTCTTCATGCTGCAGCTCCGGCGCAGGCGTACTTTGTCTGCCCTGTTGAGGGAAGAGCAAAGTACTGCAGTGCGCAGACGCTGGGAAAAGTCAGAGAGGTCCAGCACCTGCGCACTGTAGTACTTTGCTCTGCCCTCAACAGGGCAGACAAAGTATGCCTGTGCCGGAGCCGCAGCGTGAAGACAAGAAGAGGACATCATCCTATGAAGATGGGAGGCCCCGCACTGGACCACAATGCCCATCGGATCGGACCGCCCGCCCAGATGAGTATAATCTAACCTCTTTTTCTCATCTTTCAGGATACATCCGGGGCTTATCTACAGCAGTACAGAATGCTGTAGGTAAGCCACTGATGCTGGTGTGCTTAGCTCACCTTCGATTTTGGGGGTAACAGGTTCAATTCAAAATCACCAGGATCATTGAATTTCATCAAATCGGTTTGCTCATCTCTACAACTAATATAAGCGGGATTGACCAACCATCTGATATGTATGTGGCTTCCCAACTTTACCTCTATAGATGATATCTGGGTAGACAATGATTGGGCAATTTGAATTCAAATGCTTCATCATTTTGCTCTCTATGTGATACACTGCTGCAAGAGTTGTGATAAGAGGTGTCTGGAAGTGGCTTTCTTCTCTTTTCTCATTGAAAACACATGAATACTCAGTTGTGGAGTCACAAGAGATTCTACTGAGAGCTGCAACATGTTTATGGCTAGCATTAGTGAGTGCAACCTTTTATAGGTAGGTTATAGAAATAAGCTGATCAATTCGTAAAGGATTAACTGTGTCGAAATTTCATTCTGTGATGCAGCGAATGCCATATTTTATAGACAAATATTATCCAATGTCACCTAGAGGGGCTTTAACCCCTCTGTGACCTTAGACGTACTATCCCGTCGAGGTGCCCTGGGCTTATCTGACCCTGGACGGGATAGTACGTCATAGCCGATCGGCCGCGCTCACGGGGGGAGCGCGGCCGATCGCGGCCGGGTGTCAGCTGCTTATCGCAGCTGACATCCGGCACTATGTGCCAGGAGCGGTCACGGACCGCCCCCGGCACATTAACCCCTGGCACACCGCGATCAAAGATGATCGCGATGTGCCGGCGGTGCAGGGAAGCACCGCGCAGGGAGGGGGCTCCCTGCGGGCTTCCCTGAGACCCCCGCAGCAACGCGATGTGATCGCGTTGCTGCGAGGGTCTCCTCACCTCCCTCCCTGCTCGAGCCCCGGATCCAAGATGGCCGCGGATCCGGGTCCTGCAGGGAGGGAGGTGGCTTCACAGAAGCCTGCTTAGAGCAGGCACTGTGAAGGCTGCAGCACTGTAAGGCAGATCAGTGATCTGACAGAGTGCTGTGCAAACTGTCAGATCACTGATCTGTGATGTCCCCCCCTGGGACAAAGTAAAAAAGTAAAAAAAAAATTTTCCAAATGTGTAAAAAAAATAAAAAAAAATATTCCAAAATAATGAAAAAAAAAAAAAAATATTATTCCCATAAATACATTTCTTCATCTAAATAAAAAAAAAAACCAATAAAAGTACACATATTTAGTATCGCCGCGTCCGTAACGACCCGACCTATAAAACTGTCCCACTAGTTAACCCCTTCAGTAAACACCGTAAGAAAAAAGAAAAAAAAACGAGGCAAAAAACAACGCTTTATTATCATACCGCCGAACAAAAAGTGGAATAACACGCGATCAAAAGGACAGATATAAATAACCATGGTACCGCTGAAAGCGTCATATTGTCCCGCAAAAAAAGAGCCGCCATACAGCATCATCAGCAAAAAAATAAAAAAGTTATAGTCCTGAGAATAAAGCGATGCAAAAACAATTATTTTTTCTGTAAAATAGTTTTTATCGTATAAAAGCACCAAACCATAAAAAATGATATAAATGAGGTATCGCTGTAATCGTACTGACCCGAAGAATAAAACTGATTTATCAATTTTACCAAACGCAGAACGGTATAAACGCCTCCCCCAATAGAAATTCATGAATAGCTGGCTTTTGGTCATTCTTCCTCACAAAAATCGGAATAAAAAGCGATAAAAAAATGTCACGTGCCCAAAAATGTTTTCAATAAAAACGTCAACTCGTCCCGCAAAAAACAAGACCTCACATGACTCTGTGGACCAAAATATGGAAAAATTATAGCTCTCAAAATGTGGTATTGCAAAAAATATTTTTTGCAATAAAAAGGGTCTTTCAGTGTGTGACAGCTGCCAATCATAAAAATCCGCTAAAAAACCCGCTATAAAAGTAAATCAAACCCCCCTTCATCACCCCCTTAGTTAGGGAAAAATAAAAAAAAATGTATTTATTTCCATTTTCCCATTAGGGCTAGGGTTAGGGCTAGGGGGTTAGGGCTAGGGTTAGGGCTAGGGGGTTAGGACTAGGGCTAGGGTTAGGGCTAGGGTTAGGGCTAGGGTTAGGGCTAGGGTTAGGGCTAGGGTTAGGGTTAGGGTTAGGGCTAGGGCTAGGGTTAGGGTTAGGGCTAGGGTTAGGGCTAGGGTTAGGGTTAGGGCTAGGGTTAGGGTTAGGGCTAGGGTTAGGGCTAGGGTTAGGGTTAGGGTTGGGGCTACAGTTAGGGTTGGGGCTAAAGTTAGGGTTAGGGTTTAGATTACATTTACAGTTGGGAATAGGGTTGGGATTAGGGTTAGGGGTGTGTCAGGGTTAGAGGTGTGGTTAGGGTTACCGTTGGAATTAGGGTTAGGGGTGTGTTTAGATTAGGGTTTCAGTTATAATTGGGGGGTTTCCACTGTTTCGGCACATCAGGGGCTCTCCAAACACGACATGGCGTCCGATCTCAATTCCAGCCAATTCTGCGTTGAAAAAGTAAAACAGTGCTCCTTCCCTTCCGAGCTCTCCTGTGTGCCCAAACAGGGGTTTACCCCAACATATGGGGTATCAGCGTACTCAGGACAAATTGGACAACAACTTTTGTGGACCAATTTCTCCTGTTACCCTTGGGAAAATACAAAACTGGGGGCTAAAAAATAATTTTTGTGGGAAAATATGATTTTTTATTTTCACGGCTCTGCGTTATAAACTGTAGTGAAACACTTGGGGGTTCAAAGTTCTCACAACACATCTAGATAAGTTCATTGAGGGGTCTAGTTTCCAATATGGGGTCACTTGTGGGGGGTTTCTACTGTTTAGGTACATTAGGGGCTCTGCAAACGCAATGTGACGCCTGCAGACCAATCCATCTAAGTCTGCATTCCAAATGATGCTCCTTCCCTTCCGAGCCCTCCCATGCGCCCAAACGGTGGTTCCCCCCCACATATCGGGTATCAGCGTACTCAGGACAAATTGGACAACAACATTTAGGGTCCAATTTCTCCTGCTAACCTTGGAAAAATACAAAACTGGGGGCTAAAATATAATTTTTGTGGAAAAAAAAATATTTTTTATTTGCACGGCTCTGCGTTATAAACTGTAGTGAAATACTTGGGGGTTCAAAGCTCTCACAACACATCAAGATGAGTTCCTTAGGGGGTCTACTTTCCAAAATGGTGTCACTTGTGGGGGGTTTCTACTGTTTAGGTACATTAGGGGCTCTGCAAACGCAATGTGACGCCTGCAAACCATTCCATCTAAGTCTGCATTCCAAATGGCGCTCCTTCCCTTCCGAACCCTCCCATGCGCCCAAACGGTGGTTCCCCCCCCACATATGGGGTAGCAGCGTACTCAGGACAAATTGGACAACAACTTTTGGGGTCCAATTTCTCCTGTTACCCTAGGGAAAATACAAAACTGGGGGCTAAAAAATAATTTTTGTGGGAAAAAAATTTTGTTTTATTTTTATGGCTCTGCATTATAAACTTCTGTGAAGCCCTTGGTGGGTCAAAGTGCTCACCACACATCTAGATAAGTTCCTTAGGGGGTCTACTTTCCAAAATGGTGTCACTTGTGGGGGGTTTCAATGTTTAGGCACATCAGTGGCTCTCCAAACGCAACATGGCGTCCCATCTCAATTCCTGTCAATTTTGCATTGAAAAGTCAAACGGCGCTCCTTCCCTTCCGAGCTCTCCCATGCGCCCAAACAGTGGTTTACTGCCACATATGGGGTATCAGCGTACTCGGGACAAATTGGACAACAACTTTTGAGGTCCAATTTCTTCTCTTACCCTTGGAAAAATAAAAAATTGGGGGCAAAAATATAATTTTTGTGAAAAAATATGATTTTTTATTTTTACGGTTCTGCATTATAAACTTCTGTGAAGCACTTGGTGGGTCAAAGTGCTCACCACACCTCTAGATAAGTTCCTTAGGGGGTCTACTTTCCAAAATGGTGTCACTTGTGGGGGGTTTCAATGTTTAGGCACATCAGTGGCTCTCCAAACGCAACATGGCGTCCCATCTCAATTACTGTCAATTTTGCATTGAAAAGTCAAACTGCGCTCCTTCCCTTCCGAGCTCTCCCATGTGCCCAAACAGTGGTTTACTGCCACATATGGGGTATCAGCGTACTCAGGACAAATTGGTCAACAACTTTTGAGGTCCAATTTCTTCTCTTACCCTTGGAAAAATAAAAAATTGGGGGCAAAAATATAATTTTTGTGAAAAAATATGATTTTTTATTTTTACGGTTCTGCATTATAAACTTCTGTGAAGCACTTGGTGGGTCAAAGTGCTCACCACACATCCAGATAAGTTCCTTAGGGGGTCTACTTTCCAAAATGGTGTCACTTGTGGGGGGTTTCAATGTTTAGGCACATCAGTGGCTCTCCAAACGCAACATGGCGTCCCATCTCAATTCCTGTCAATTTTGCATTGAAAAGTCAAACTGCGCTCCTTCCCTTCCGAGCTCTCCCATGCGCCCAAACAGTGGTTTACTGCCACATATGGGGTATCAGCGTACTCAGGACAAATTGGACAACAACTTTTTGGGTCCAATTTCTCCTGATACCCTTGGTAAAATAAAACAAATTGGAGCTGAAGTAAATTTTTTGTGTAAAAAAGTTAAATGTTCATTTTTATTTAAACATTCCAAAAATTCCTATTAAACACCTGAAGGGTTAATAAACTTCTTGAATGTGGTTTTGAGCACCTTGAGGGGTGCAGTTTTTAGAATGGTGTCACACTTGGGCATTTTCTATCATATAGACCCCTCAAAATGACTTCAAATGAGACGTGGTCCCTAAAAAAAAATGGTGTTGTAAAAATGAGAAATTGCTGGTCAACTTTTAACCCTTATAACTCCCTAACAAAAAAAAAAATTGGTTCCAAAATTATGCTGATGTAAAGGAGACATGTGGGAAATGTTACTTATTAAGTATTTTGTGTGACATATCTCTGTGATTTAATTGCATAAAAATTCAAAGTTTGAAAATTGCGAAATTTTCAAAATTTTCGCCAAATTTCCATTTTTTTCACAAATAAACGCAGGTACTATCAAAGAAATTTTACCACTATCATGAAGTACAATATGTCACGAGAAAACAATGTCAGAATCACCAGGATCCGTTGAAGCGTTTCGGAGTTATAACCTCATAAAGGGACAGTGGTCAGAATTGTAAAAATTGGCCTGGTCATTAACGTGCAAACCACCCTTGGGGGTAAAGGGGTTAACATGTAGGCTAAGGTAAGTCCTGAGGCATTTTAGAATTTCTTATTCCATTACATATCAATGTATGGTATCAGTGATTTCTAAGCAAAACTTAGACAACCCCAATTAAAACTCCAAACGTATGCATTAAAAATCAGCAGCATACACAATGCTTTTAGTATTCTTGCTGTATAAAATCAACTAACTGATTTAAATCATTTGTCCTGCTTCTTTCAGCACAATAAAATAATGGAAATGCTGGCTCTGCTGTATTGGAAATGGTTTAGGCAATGAGAAGCTTAGTTTGTTTGCTTGCTCCAATTATGTACACTTACCGCAGCAAGTAGAGGTAAAGAATGGAGCAGGATATGATAAGAATCATTGAGTATATCAGCAAAGTGATGAGAATGCCAGGCGTGCCAGACTGCTCTATTCGAATGAAGAACCAGTAGAGTTTTGCTGCATCTGCAATGGGATTCTCCACACTGTAAGAAAGTCTCTATAACAAAAAATGAACAAAACGAGTTAACTTTCTTTTACAATAAATCAGTGTTTGTGTTTTTCCTTATTTTTCTCCAAGAACCATACAGTTAGGTGTCAAGTTCCCGCCGCTGCACAGGGGGAATCTCGAACTATGTCTGCTGCGGTCTCCCATTCTCCTCCAGCTTCAGTGGAGCCTTGTCAGCAGAGACGTCGGTCCCAGCGTTTGGCTCAGGCTGATACTGGATGACTTATTACTACTGCCCTTCCAGGCTCTGTCATTGTAGCCAGCAATGTTCAGCAGCGAGCAGGTCTTTCTGGGACTAAGTCCTGCTTTTCCCATACTGAGCATGCCCACGGGACGACCTCCCATTGGAGGTCTGGGGTCACATGCTCAGGTCCTGTAGCAGCTCCTATTGGACCACCAGGAAGGTCCTTGTCTGCTACAGCTATAAAAGGTTTGCATGGCCGCACGGCCGTGCGCTAGTATCAACCTATGTTTTGAGCCTTGCTACTGTGTGGTCATGTTTGCATGAGGTCAGGGTTGGCTGAAATAAGCCCCTAGAATACCGGCACCTCCCGTGAGGAGTTGTCTGTGTGCTATGCTGTCTGCATGACCACAGTTTTGCTCTGTTAACCTCTGTGTGTTATAAAGTATTCTAATTTATTGAGATAATGACTTTTGGGTTTCCACTGGCTGTAAGCCATAACCATAAACATTAGCAGAAATAAACACTTGAAATAGATCACTCTTTTTGTAATGACTCGATATAATATACAGTATGAGTTTCACTTTTTGTATTGAAGAACTGAAATACATTAACTTCTTGATTATATTAATTTTACAATACAATGTAGTGACAAACAGGTAAAAAAGATTCAAAAGGGATGAAATCATGGAAAAAATGCAATTCTTCCATTTGTTTAAGGATTTTTTTTTACATTCATTGTATGATAAAAATTGACCTGACAACACGATTTTACAAATAAGCACTATCAAAACAATACCAATTTTTCATAGATGTATTATTATTATTTGCATTATTATTATTATTATTATTATGAAAAAAATTAAAAAGTTTGCAAATAAAGTTTTTGTTTGCGGTTCCATTTTCTGAGACACTTAGGGTATGTGCACACGTTGTGTATTTGATTACAGAAATGTTTTTGCATCTCTAGGAATTGCAAAAAAACACAACAGAAAATACACGTGTTTTTGGTGTATGTTTGTACGTTTTTCTACTGCAAAGAATACTTTTTGGAGCTAAATACAGATATTTGATAAAATAAAAAAAGTTTTGTGATGTAATTTCCTTTTTCAACCTCTTATTTTTCATGCTAATTTTCCCTGTCCCAGGCTAAAAATACCAGCCCCCAGAAATGGTGCTTTATATTTGAAGCTCTAATTCTGGCACTTAGCCCAGGCTCTTCCAATTCCCTGGTGCAGTCACATCTGGGTAATGGGATTAAAGTTTGGTGTCAGCAGCTGTCCCTGACACCTAGCCCTAAAGGCCCCTTCACACTAAGCGACGCTGCAGCGATACCGACAACGATCCGGATCGCTGCAGCGTCGCTGTTTGGTCGCTGGAGAGCTGTCACACAGACCGCTCTCCAGCGACCAACGATGCCGGTAACCAGGGTAAACATCGGGTAACTAAGCGCAGGGCCGCGCTTAGTAACCCGATGTTTACCCTGGTTACCATGCTAAAAGTAAAAAAAAACAAACACTACATACTTACCTACAGCTGTCTGTCCTCCAGCGCTGCGCTCTGCTTCTCTGCTCTCCTCCTGTACTGGCTGTGAGCCGGAAAGCAGAGCGGTGACGTCACCGCTCTGCTTTCCGGCTCACAGCCAGTGCAGGAGGAGAGCAGAGCACAGCGCTGGAGGACAGACAGCGGTAGGTAAGTATCTAGTGTTTGTTTTTTTTTACTTTTAGCATGGTAACCAGGGTAAACATCGGGTTACTAAGCGCGGCCCTGCGCTTAGTTACCCGATGTTTACCCTGGTTACCAGTGAAGACATCGCTGGATCGGTGTCACACACACCGATCCAGCGATGTCTCCAGGGAGTCCAGCGACGAAATAAAGTTCTGGACTTTATTCAGCGACCAACGATCTCCCAGCAGGGGCCTGATCGTTGGTCGCTGTCACACATAACGATATCGTTAACGATATCGTTGCTACGTCACAAATAGCAACGATATCGTTAACAATATCGTTATGTGTGAAGGTACCTTAAGTTTAGTAATGAAGAGGTGTCAGCCAGACACTTTCATTACTAAACCTGTAAGTAAAAAGTTAAATAAATACACACACACTGATAATAAAAGTTTATTTAAATTAAAACAGAAACATTCTTTAATCATTTAAATTAACCCAATATACTCACTTCAGGTCTGATGGTAATCCAAGGGTTAAAGTAATGTTCCATGTTGTCACCAACCTATGTAGGAGCTTTCACAGAATGAATCTACATAGGCTGTAACCAAACAGTAACTGGCAGAACTCGGCGCGCCCCGCGATAACTGGCAGCAGTGACACGCGTGGGGTTATTCGAGTTCATATCTGCGAGCTCTAAAAATGACATTTATTTTGCTGGTTGTTAAAAAATGAAAAATATGGCATAGGCTCTCTTGTAATTTTCATATACAGCAGAGAGAGAAAGCTGACAGCTGAGGGCTCATGTTAATATTATGGAAAGAAGCTGATAGCCAAAGGTTCCCACGCTATTAATATCATCTTAATAGCTTTTACTAGTTAGTTTACAGGGGAACCCCATAAAAAATTGACGTAGGGTCCACCTATAAATTCTAACCAGCAAAGGCTAAACAGACAGTTGCAAGCTGATATTAATAGCCCGGGAAAGGGCCACCATTATGGTTTTGCTTATCAATAAGATGTGCCAAATCTGATGCTCGCTTTTCCGATCTGCGCTGGTGCGGTGGCAAGTGGGGTAATAGAGTTGGGAGGCTCATGTCAGCCTTTTATTGACAGCTGAAGTGAAGCTCAGGAGTTAGTAATGTAGATGCGTCTATAAGATGCCCCCATTACTGACCCCATATTCAAATTGTGTTCATATTCACTGATGTTACTGCTCTCAAGGACAGCAGGATCATACTGACACAGACACAGACGCGCATTTCGCAATGAAATGCTTCGTCAAGGGGTCGAAGCATTTCATTGCAAAACGCGCGTTGGGTGTGGTGGGTCCCCGAGTTCCTCCTCTTGGTAACTATACCTATACTTTACACCTTTTGCAGTAATTTGTGTATTTATTCCTAGGCTGTTTTACTTTATAATTGCACTTCATTGCGCGATTTTTAGGTGCTTTTTCCTATATTTATATATATGTCTATTTCTATATAGTGTTTTACCTATTTATTTGCACACCATTCATATTTATATATATATATATATATTGGTTTACATTCAGCCTGCCATTATTATTGTATTACTGTTTATTGAGGTTGGTTCTTGTGTGGGTCCCACTGTGTTTTTCCAGCACCAGTAGTTACTGCCCTATTGTCTATGTTTTTAAATGTGTGTTTCAATAAAGATTATATATGCCTTTTACCTTTTGGTCATTTTGTGAAGGTTTTTTTTTTTCGGTAGTGCTATGTTCACTATATTGTAAAACTAATGAGGCAATAATGATTCTCCAGGTCAGTATGAGTATGCAGTGTAGGCCGACAGGGAAGAAACTGGAAGGAGTGTGTTTCTCTACTTGAATGTTAAGCTGGGCGAGATATTAAAACCCGGTAGTACTGGTTGGTGCAGCAGCTTAGGTCCGGGCAAGCTTTCATTGAAGTCATGAGGAGGATTTAGTGGTGGGACTCATCACTCTCACTCCAGTACTGCTTTTGATAGAGGCTTAGCCAGCTCAGCTGAGAGAGGTTGATGTATTACAAACATAGAAAGGCTGCAGGAAACGCTTCAGAGGGACACATCTTTTGAATTGATATATGTTCCTGAGAAGGACATGCACAGAGGTTAAATTTGCTAAATGCTGATTTGCTGGAGAGCCAAGCCCTGCATACATCCCTAGTAGTGTGAGTCAGAGGTATGGTGTGTGTGATCTAATAGATGCACCTTTTCTGAGGAAGCTGTAGGATGTCAGTTTTGCCTGCGCTGGTTATCAAAAATAGAAGAGACCTCACATTTTTGTTTTTTTCCATTCATTTATAGCGCATATAATGAATACTCCCATCAGTGGCACCTGCTCTCTGTTTTCAGTGTCAGCAGGCGTAAGATCGTTACCACCCATGTGCCATTTATTATACAGGTATATTGTTCTGTGATAGAAGGCCATTGTGTCCCCCAACACACCTTGTGCCTGCATCCTTCTATCTTAGAAGTTAAACTGTTTCTGCAGCTATTATTGAATATTCAATTTTTTTTATTTTCCATAGATGTTCTGGTGATTATTAGTCACTAATTAAGACACAATGAATTGATCCAGGTGACAGTCAAAGGAGCCACCACTGGTCCCAAATGTTAGTGTAGGGTAAAAGCTGCTCTACCCTTAGGCATTTCCTGATTCCTTAGCTTACCTAAAGTATTTCTATAACATTCATTCGTCAGATTGTAGAAAGGTGTAACTAATCAATATTGTATACAGAGTGATATTTTATTGTATTTATTAATTCATTAAAATATATTGGTGAACACTATAGAACAGTATACACTTAAACATTGTAATCTAAACTAAAGCAATCATACATACATACTAAATATATGGTCAAAAGCAGATTGATTCTTTTTTTATTTCATAGATTCTCCTGACAACAGATGTGAGTGACTGAGTAATATAAGAATAAACCAACAAAAGTAAAAAACTGCACTCTTGACTTCTTTTTTTCAAGGTGAGCATTATAGGAGTTATTTTAGCAACTTACCCCAAGGAATGAATCCACTATAAACACAGCCAAAGGGTCTAGCACAGTCCAGAGACCCAAAGCAATGATAAATTTTGACAAGATAGTGGGGAATGAGCGAAACAATATTTGACAGCTCCATCTTAGAAGAATCATTAGGAGCATTGACACATTTAAGGACATTGGTCCCACCACGACCATAAACAATTCCTCTCTTGTACGCATTAAAGAATGTTGATAGGTCAGCTCAACGGTATGAGGGTAAAACGTAAACCTGAGAAATAAAAATATTAATTATTTTATTCACATGAAATAGCAAAAAACAATAATTGTCAGGTTCATTAATCATTAAACATGCAATATTGCCATATTGTACATACAGTTAAAAGAGATGGCAGCTGTCATTAAAAATCTTAAAAATAAATAGATTATTGAAGTGATGTTAATAATTATGACTCTATTAGCCACTTTAACCCATTCACCACTTTTTTACTCCCCTTCTTCCCAGAGCCATAGCTTTTTTTTTATTTTTCCTTCGATATGGTCATATGAGGGCTTGTTTTTTTCTGGACGAGATGTACTTTTAAATGACTCATTTGTTTTGCCATATTGTGTACTGGAAAACAGAAATAAAATTCAAAGTGCTGTGAAATTGCAAAAAAGATGCAATTTCACAATTATTTGTTGTTTTTTTTGCCATCTTCACTAAATGCTAAAACTGACCTGCCAATATGATTCTTCTCCATGTTATTGTGATTTTGTAGATACCAAACATGTCTAGGTTCTTTAGTATTTAAATGGTGAAAAAAGTCCAAAGTTTGTCAAAGAAAAAAACATGTTGCCATTTTCTGAGACCAGTAGCATCTCAATTTTTCGTGATCTGGGGCTGGGTGAGGGCTTTTTGTGCACCGAGCTGATGTTTTTATTGATACCATTTTGGTGTAGATACAATCTTTTGATTGCCCACTATTGCATTTTAATGCAATGCTTTGGAGACGAAAAAAAATGTAATTATAGTGTTTTGATTCTTTTTTACCGATCGGATTAATTTCTCTTACACTTTGATAGATCGGGTGATTCTGAAAGCGGCGATACCAAATATTTGTAAAAACTTTTTTTAACTGGCTTCAAAAGTCTTCATGGAGAATAGAATCTGCAATCTAATGCTTTAGCCCTGCTTAGGCTACTTTCTCACTAGCATCCTACTCGGCCGTCGCAGTGCGTCGCTAATGTTAGTCTATGGGGAAAAAACGCATCCTACGGACAACTTTGCAGGATGCGTTTTTTCCCCAAAACAACGCATTACGACGCATCCCAAACGACGCTAATGTGAAATTAGCCTTAGCCTTAGACTCACGTGAGTCTCTAGCATCAATACCCAATACTGCCTACGGCACTCGGGAATGGAGAGTTCAGCTACACAGAAATACATGCAGCTGTACGCTCCGGTCCCTAGTGCCGGTGGCAGTGCCGGGTATTGATGAGAGAGACTCGCATTGCACTCGCAAGTGTGACCCCGGCCTAATTGTTGTTTCATGACAACTTGCAGCAAGATGCCTGTGTCTACTTCTAACTCCTTCCACTACCCCTCCCTTTTTCGATAGAACATAATGAACACCTATCATCTCCTATTTCATTAATGGGAAAATGCATGCAGATTTTACCTATGAATTAAAAGTGTAACATAAGTCTGGAAAGAGATAGAAACAAATTTCTGCTATAGGATACAATATAAAGTTTTTTTTCATGAGTATTAATGAGTCATGAAATAAAAATATTAAATGGACTCTGTCACCTGAATTTGGCGGGCTCTGTTAATGGTCAGATGGGCAGTGTATTCTGTTCTTTCATGCACCTCTTCCTTTCCCGCTGGCCGCAATATTGTCTTGAATTTGATTTGGTTTCCTCCATAGTACATGTGTGCGCAATACAATCTCGCCTTGCGCACACGCAGTATGCTTTGCCCAACTGCAGGCAAAGCCGAAAAGCATTAATGCGCATGTGCCGGCGCACTATGTCCCGGAACACAGCGAAATACTTCCAGGACATAGTGCGCCGGCACATGTGCACTAATTCTTTTCGGCTTTGCCCGCAGTTGGGCAAAGCATACTGCGCGTGCGCAAGGCGAGATTGCACTGCGCACGCGGTACTACGGGGGAAACCTAATCAAATTCAAGACAATATTGCGGCCAGCGGGAAAGGAAGGGGTGCATGAAAGAACAGAAAACACTGCCCATCTGACCACTTACAGAGCCCGCCAAATTCAGGTGACAGAGTCCCTTTAACTCTTTAAATACACATGGGCTGACTTCTAAACCCCAATGCAAAATCTGCAAAAGGACCCCTAGTTATCACATATGATTTAAAGTACTGGTTACATATCTGGAAGAGGGGTCTTTTGGACATTGTTGGCTCTTAAGGTAAGATTACACCTACATTTTCTATGAGCACCTAAAGTTATATCCCTCCAGACAGAAGCTGTGTAACTAAGGTATAATGACTACAAACATAATATAATACAAAGTGTGCTCACTATCTTTATGTATAAGTGTAGCCATCCTAATCTTGACCAGGATGGGGCGCTATTGTATGAAACAACAAAAGAAACACGAGTGGGACAACAGTCATTCATTTACGGACAGCTACATCTGTAATTGAGAAGCCTAATAAAAATCTGCATCCAAATGTCAGGAGGTCTTAATTGGTGTTTCACTCTAACATCATAGTATTGAATAAGTCTACAAATAAATATCTCATATTCTTTTAATATAATATGGTCTTAAGACTTGAAGTTATATTGTTACCAAGAGGGATTTACACAGAAATACGACTTACTCACACTAGCATTCTGTCATATTTAAAGCATAAAAAAGTATAAAAAACAGAAGTGACAATGTATCAATTGCAAGAAATGTGCCAATATGGTGAAATGTGTAACGAATATAAACAAATATGTAACAAAGCATTTATAAATGGGATGAAAAATTGGGATAGAATAAAACGAACTGCAAGTGTTTTCAGTGAGCCTATTTTTCTTTTTTATTCACACAGGCAATGCACATAAAATAAAAAGCATTATGCATGAATATAAAAATATGTAACAATGTTCCAATATTTCAAAATCTGCTACATGATAAAAAAAAAAACCTAATAACAGGATTTCTGATTCATAAAATGATAATTATTGGAGACAGGTGCACTTTAAACCCAACAAATTATACTTACGTAAAAACAGGAATGGAAATAGCCTGGAGGAAAAGCCACTGAGTGCAATAATGTAGATAAAGCCTTATAAACCACATCAAGGCCATCATGAGCATAATTGACCAGAAATCATGTGATCGCCACTGCCCCATGTCCAGCTCAGAAAACACAGCCCATATTACAAATGTTGCATGCTTTGCCATTTTTCGATACATGTGTATTTCCTTTGCTGGTTGGCTTAAAAAATAAAAATAAAAAATGGTTAGATTATTCATTGAATATTATTTTCTAAAGTTATATTGGCATGATAAGGCTGATAATAGTAATGGGTTTTCTGCCTCAATGCCCTATATAAATTACGATTACTTTTTTATAAAAATAAAACAGTCACCCAGGTTTGCAATTGATAGTGTCCGCTGAAAATGAGTGTTTATGCAGAAATTCATACGGAGTAATGATATGTAAATCATCAGAGAATCTAGTGCACATTCTTTATATTATCATGCTTGGATTTTTTTTTTTCATTCAATTAAAATTAGATACATTTATTTTATTCACTAAAATATTCATTAATTTCATAGCGCTTTAACCCCTTAATCCCATTGGACGTACTATCCCATCAAGGTGACCTGGGACTTAATTCCCAGTGATGGGATAGTACGTCCAGCGCGATCAGCTGCGCTCATGGGGGGAGCGCGCCCGATCGCGGACGGGTGTCAGCTGACTATCGCAGCTGACATCCGGAACTATGTGCTAGGAGGGGTCACGGACCGCCCCCGGCACATTAACCCCCGGCACACTGCGATCAAACATGATCGCAGTGTTCCAGCGGTATAGGGAAGCATCGTGCAGGGAGGGGGCTCCTTGCAAGCTTCCCTGAGACCCCTGGAGCAACGTGATGTGATTGCGTTGCTCCGAGGGTCTCTTACCTCCTCCTCCCTGCAGCAGGCCCGGATCCAAAATGGCTGCAGGGCTGCATCCGGGTCCTTTAGGGAGGTGGCTTCACAGCGCCTGCTCAGAGCAGGCGCCGGGAAGCCTCCAGGAGTGCACGTCAGATCGCTGATCTGACGCAGTGCACAGCAAAGTGTCAGATCAGCGATCTTACACTATAACAAGATGCCTCCCCTGGGGCAATGGTATAGTGTAAAAAAAATATTCACACATGTAAAAAAATTAAAAAAAAATTCCTAAAAAAAAAGAATATATTGTTCCTATAAATACATTTCTTTATCTAGATAAAAAAAACAATAAAAGTACACATATTTAGAATCGCCGCGTCCGTAATGACCAGACCTATAAAACTGTCCCACTAGTTAACCCCTTCAGTGAGCACCATAAAAAAACGAGGCAAAAAACAACGCTTTATTATCATACCGCCAAACAAAAAGTGGAATAACACGCGATCAAAAAGATGAATATAAATAACCATGGCACCGCTGAAAACATGATCTTGTCCCGCAAAAAACGAGCCATGGTACAATGTCATCAGAGAAAAAATTTAAAAGTTATAGTCCTCAGAATAAAGCGATGCAAAAATAATTATTTTTTCTATAAAATAGTTTTTATCGTATAAAAGCGCCAAAACATAAAAATATGATATATATGAGGTATCGCTGTAATCGTACTGACCCAAAGAATAAAATTGCTTTATCCATTTTACCAAACGCAGAATGGTATAAACACCTCCACCAAAAGAATTTCATGAATAGAATTTTGGTCATTCTGCCTCACAAAAATCAGAATAAAAAGTGATCAAAAAATGTCACGTGCTCGAAAATGTTACCAATAAAAACGTCAACTCGTCCCGCAAAAAACAAGACCTCACATGACTCTGTGGACCCAAATATGGAAAAATTATAGCTCTCAAAATATGGTAACACAAAAAATATTTTTGCAATAAAAAGCGTCTTTCAGTGTGTGACAGCTGCCAATCATAAAAAATCCACTAAAAAACCCGCTATGAAAGTAAATCAATCCCCCCTTCATCACCCCCTTAGTTAGGGGAAATATAAAAAAATAAAAAAATGTATTTATTTCCATTTTCCCGTTAGGGTTAGGGTTAGGGTTAGGGCTAGGGTTAGGCTTAGGGTTGGGGCTAGGGTTAAGGCTACAGTTAGGGTTGGGGCTAAAGTTAGGGTTAGGGTTTGGATTACATTTACGGTTGGGAATAGGGTTGGGATTAGGGTTAGGGGTGTGTCAGGGTTAGGGGTGTGGTTAGGGTTACCATTGGGATTAGAGTTAGGGGTGTGTTTGAATTAAGGTTTCAGTTATAATTGGGGGTTTCCACTGTTTAGGCACATCAGGGGCTCTCCAAACGCGACATGGTGTCCGATCTCAATTCCAGACAATTCTGTGTTGAAAAAGTAAAACAGTGCTCCTTCCCTTCCGAGCTCTCCTGTGCGCCCAAACAGGGGTTAACCCCAACATATGGGGTATCAGCGTACTCAGGACACATTGGACAACAACGTTTGGGGTCCAATTTCTCCTGTTACCCTTGGGAAAATACAAAACTGGGGGCTAAAAATAATTTTTGTGGAAAAAAAAGATTTTTTAGTTTCACGGCTCTGCATTATAAACGGTAGTGAAACACTTGGGCGTTCAAAGTCCTCACAACACATCAAGATAAGTTCCTTGGAGTGGTCTAGTTTCCAATATGGGGTCACTTGTGGGGTGTTTCTACTGTTTAGGTACATTAGGGGCTCTGATAACGCAATGTGATGCCTGCAGACCAATCCATCTAAGTCTGCATTCCAAATGACGCTCCTTCCCTTCCAAGCTCTGCCATGCGCTCAAACGGTGTTTCCCACCACATATGGGGTATCAGCGTACTTAGGACAAATTGGACAATATCATTTGGGGTCCAATTTCAACTGTTACCCTTGGAAAAATACAAAACTGTGGGCTAAAAAATAATTTTTGTGGAAAAAAAGATTTTTTATATTCACGGCTCTGTGTTATAAACTTTAGTGAAACACTTGGGGGTTCAAAGTTCTCACAACACATCTAGATGAGTTCCTTAGGGGGTCTACTTTTCAAAATGGTGTCACTTGTGGGGGGTTTCAATGTTTAGGCACATCAGTGGCTCTCTAAACGCAACATGGCATCCCATCTCAATTCCAGTCAATTTTGCATTGAAAAGTCAAATGGCGCTCCTTCCATTCTGAGCTCTGCCATGCGCCCAAACAGTGGTTTACCCCGACATACGGGGTATCAGCGTACTCAGGACAAATTGAACAACAACTTTTGGGGTCCAATTTCTTCTCTTACCCTTGGGAAAATAAGAAATTGGGGGCAAAAATATGATTTTTGTGAAACAATATGATTTTTTTTTTTTACAGCTCTGCATTATAAACTTCTGTGAATCACTTAATGGGTCAAAGTGCTCACCACACATCTAGATAAGTTCCTTAGGGGGTCTACTTTCAAAATGGTGTCACTTGTGGGTTGTTTCAATGTTTAGGCACATCAGAGGCTCTCTAAACGCAACATGGCGTCTCATCTCAATTCCAGTCAATTTTGTATTGAAAAGTCAAATGGCGCTCCTTCGCTTCCAAGCTCTGCCATGCGCCCAAACAGTGGTTTACCCCCACATATCGGGTATCGGTGTACTCAGGACAAATAGCTCAACAACTTTTGGGGTCCATTTTCTCCTGTCAACCCTTGGTAAAATAAAACAAATTGCAGCTGAAACATTTTTTGTGAAAAAAAGTTAAATGTTCATTTTTATTTAAACATTCCAAAAATTCCTGTGAAACACCTGAAGGGTTAATAAACTTCTTGAATGTGGTTTTGAGCACCTTGAGGGGTGCAGTTTTTAGAATGGTGTCACACTTGGTTATTTTCTATCATATAGACCCCTCAAAATGACTTCAAATGAGATGTGGTCCCTAAAAAACAAATGGTGTTGAAAAAATGAGAAATTGCTGGTCAACTTTTAACCCTTATAACTCCCTAACGAAAAAAAAAGTTTTGTTCCAAAATTGTACTGATGTATAGTAGACATGTGCAAATGTTACTTGTTAAGTATTTTGTGTGACATATCTCTGTGATTTAATTGCATATAAATTCAAAATTGGAAAATTGCAAAATTTTCAAAATTTTCACCAAATTCCCATTTTTTTCACAAATAAATGCAAGTAATATCATAGAAATTTTACCACTATCATGAAGTAAAATATGTCTCGAGAAAACAGTGTCAGAATCACCAGGATCCGTTGAAGCGTTCCAGAGTTATAACCTCATAAATGGACAGTGGTCAGAAATGTAAAAATTGGCCCGGTCATTAACGTGCAAACCACCCTCGGGGCTTAAGGGGTTAAAGATATTATCATCACTGTCCCCATTGGGGCTCCCAATCTAGATTCAATATCACTATGTATTTGGTGTGGGAGGAATTTGGAGAAAGCAGAGGAAACCCACGCAAACACGGGGAGAACATACAAACTCCAGCAGAACTCAGAGGTGACCCACGTAGGGGAGAACATGAAAACTCCAGAGCTGCAAAGCTACAGTGCTAACCTCTCTGAGTTTAGTTATATCCTGAAGTTTTGGCTTATCTTTTATGCATTTACATCTGTATATTCAGGAAGTGTAAAAGAAATAGTACTTCATTAATATGATAGACTTTATGCACAGAAATATATACAAAAAAGTAGCACGGCACACGCTATACAACTTCATCTCTTGCTTTCCATGTGGCATTTGCTCAGTAAGACCTAAATATGAATTCAGAATGGGTTGCTTGTGTATGTATGCCTCCAGTATGTCAGCAACCTTTGGAAATCCTGCTTCCCATTAAGCAGATACTTCCCTTTAGGCCTTATGTAAAAACATGCATTGTTGTTCATCGGTGTTTTGTATCTGAGTTTCATCAGTGTTTCAGTTTTTACCAGTAATTTTCACTAATGAAAAAATACATGAATTACAAAGATTCTCTTCTATATTACAAAGTTAGGACTCACTCACACGGGTGCATAACATGGCCGAGTGCTATGTGATGTTTTATTGGATAGCACTCAAGCTAGTGTTATACTATGGGGCAGCTCGGATCTGCCATTATTTTCCCACGCCGATTTGGCATGAGAGAAGAATCAAAAGAGAATAGTAAAACCAAAAACACTCAGTTTGAAAAAATGTTGCAGTAATCCGCAAGTGCTAGTAAAAGATGTAAAAAACAGGGTATTTGGTTGATACGTTTTTTGCAAAAAATGTATACTAAGCTGCTCTACCAATCTTCACGGTATACCCTTATCAGAGCACAGGTTATATACAGATGATCAGGTTTTTAAATACATCAGATAGGGATTGCATACATTAGTTAGGACTGCTCTGATAAGGGTATACCGTGAAGATTGGTAGAGCAGCTTAGTATACATTTTTTGCAAAAAACGTATCAACCAAATACCCTGTTTTTCACATCTTTTACTAGCACTTGCGGATTACTGCAACATTTTTTCAAACTGAGTGTTTTTGGTTTTACTATTCTCTTTTGTGTCTTCAGCTTTCTTGGTGGTGTGTGAACATGATCATACAGACTTGTTCACTGTGCAAGTAGCCCATGTGTTCCTGTTTCCATAATTGTTCTCTTGTGTCTACAAGACTGGGGAGTTCCACCACTCCTCTTGGGCTATCTGCACAAAAGCTGTTCTACCCTGTATGCACACATGGATTTTTCCTCTCTGAACCCTGTTCACACAGGTTATATACAGATGATCAGGTTTTTAAATACATCAGATAGGGATTGCATACATTAGTTAGGACTGCTCTGATAAGGGTATACCGTGAAGATTGGTAGAGCAGCTTAGTATACATTTTTTGCAAAAAACGTATCAACCAAATACCCTGTTTTTTACATCTTTTACTAGCACTTGCGGATTACTGCAACATTTTTTCAAACTGAGTGTTTTTGGTTTTACTATTCTCTTTTGTGTCTTCAGCTTTCTTGGTGGTGTGTGAACATGATCATACAGACTTGTTCACTGTGCAAGTAGCCCATGTGTTCCTGTTTCCATGAGAGAAGAATCGCAGCATGCTGTGAGTGCATCCAAGAATCATATAACACTCACCTATAGAAGTCTATGGGTGGATGTGAAACAACAGACTTTCATGGATGTCATCCTGGTGCAGTATGATTACCATAAACGACAGTAATGGAGGATATGGTAAATTACTTTCTCCGTCTCCTCCAGACCTGTGATGTCATCCTCTCATGCGAGAGAGTTGGAGCACAGATCACTGACACTGGGTTCAAACCCTGTCTTTTTAATAGTCGACCCCGCATGAGAAAAGATATGCTTGTGTGACCCCCAACCTCAATCACAGACATAAAATGGCTTATTAGCCCCTCTCAACATATAGTGTCCTGGGGCAAACTTCTGGGTTTCAAATCACTGACACTGATAGCCTCAGTGAAACGTATCTCGACTCCAGCACTTTGCCAGTGATAGTGTTACAACCTGTAAAACTACCGTTTATGTTGCTCATACATGGCTACTTCTACTTATTTCCAGAGTAGCCTGCAGAATCAGTGCTCCTCTGTAGCATGGAAAATACATATCTGCAGCTAAAAAATACAGAAGAGTACAGTAAATCTTTGACCAGGAGGTTAGAATGTGCAATAGAATGGACCCAGGTTTCAGGTTGTGCATCCATGATAAAAAGTATGGCATTTTCTGATAACACATTCGCTTTATAAAGAGATCTGTTTAGATGAAAAAGTATCTTTATACAAAAGTCACAGAGTGATTTTATAATAATCTTGTTGGGCAGTGGAGAACTTAAATTCATTTAAAATAAATCAGCAAAAAACATGGCTGCAGTCTACATCTTTTGTGAAATAATCTGTTTGCACTTTTGGGCTGATATAGAATCCATATGGAAATAGTATATTTTCTGCTATCTTATTGGAGTGAATGAAGGAGAAAGGAGGATCCAACAACCGCAGGAAAATGCAGGAAAAAATTGCCGTATTTTTTGGATTATGAGACACACTTTTTTCCCTCCATATTTGGGAGGAAATAGGGAAAATAGGGGTGTATCTTAAAATCCGATTTGAGCTTGCCGGGTTCAGGAGGCTGGCGGCAGTGGCAGAAGTGGTACGATGCTGCGGGTCCTGGGCTCTCATAAGATGTCAGCGTTGGTGAGCGGAGTCCCCTTTCTCAATGATTCCACTGTGACCCTGGGTCTCTCTACTTGTAAAGGGAGTAATATCAATAAAATAATTCCTTTTTTTAAATTATTGGCTATCCCGGTTTAGTTTATTTTCTAAAACACTGTTCCAGAAGATCAAATAGACTTTATGGTACTACTCCAGTCACTTTCATCTGAGCCTTAGCTTCATATTTGCTATGTGTTGTCTTGTGGCTCTCAGTCTCTCCTTTTTCCAGTTTCTGTCAGTCACAGTGTTAGTGTTGGAAAATGCCAACCTAGTTCTTTAATGCACTGCACACTTTAAATTAAGAAGGAAACTGCACTTAAATGTAATTGCACTGCAGGCAATTAAGCTTCTAAAATGTCACATATTATAAAAGCAGCAATGTGTATTTGTTACAACATTTAAGAAGACAAAAAGGCAGCAATATGTCTTGTTGCTTTTATTCCAGCATGTATGAATTAAAACACAGGATTACATCTTTTTTGACATTATAAGGGAAACGTAAATTATGTACATAAAGCAAATATCATCACTCTTTGCTGGAGACTTCATAGAATTTGTGATTAGTAAGCTTGGAGTTAGGTGAGTACTATTGTTGCTTATTATTTTCTGTTATTTACAGAGTAGGAGGGCTTCAATGAAATGGGTGTAGGGTGAGTATAACTTTTGTTTTTTATTTTAAGTAAAAAAGTAAAACGGTGTGTGTGTTATTATCCTCGTTTAGGATCAGGCATCAAAATTCTATGTGTTTGATCCTTTTCCACCATAACATCATCTGCAGGTAGATGTTTTGGAGACCTCCATTCAAGTTAAATATCTGTATCATACCAAGTTTGGGTGACTTTTCTATAATGTGTATGGAGGCTAAAGCCTTCTGTGTAACAGACTTGCAAATGTACAATCACACAATACAGTCATGGACAAAAATTTTGAGAATGAGACAAATATTAATTTTTCCAAAGTCTACTGCTTCCTTTTTTCTAATGGCAATTTGCATATACTCCTGAATGTCAGAGTGATCAGCTGAACAGCAATTACTGTACTTGCAAAGTCAATATTTGCCCAGAAAATGAACTTTAACCCCTAAAACACATTTCAACATCATTGCAGTCCTGCCTTAAAAGGAGCAGCTAACATCGTTTTAGTGATTGACCCATTAACACAGGTGTGGGTGTTGATGAGGACAGGGCTGGCGATCAATCAGTCATGATTAAGTAAGAATGACATCACTGGACACTTTAAAAGGAGGCTGGTGCTTGGTATCATTGTTTCTCTTCAGTTAACCATGGTTATCTCTAAAGAAACACGTGCAGCCATCATTGCACTGCACAAAAATGGCCTAACAGGGAAGAGTATCCCAGCTACAAAGATTGCACCTCAGTCAACAATCTATCGCATCATCAAGAACTTCAAGGAGAAAACTTACATTGTTGTCAAAATGGCTCCAGGGCGCTCAAGAAAGACCAGCAAGCGCCAGGACCGTATCTTAAAACTGTTTCAGCTGCGGGATCGGACTACCAGCAGTGCCGAGCTTGCTCAGGAATGGCAGCAGGCTGGTGTGAGTGCTTCTGCATGCACTGTGAGGCGGAGACTCTTTGAGCAAGGCCTGGTTTCAAGGAGGGCAGCAAAGAAGCCACTTCTCTCCAGAAAAAACATCAGGGACCGACTGATATTCTGCAAAAGGTACAGGGAGTGGACTGCTGTAAACTGGGGCAAAGTCATTTTCTCTGATGAATCCCCCTTTCGATTGTTTGGGACATCTGGAAAACAGCTTATTCGGAGAAGAAGAGGTGAGCGCTACCACCAGTCTTGTCTCATGCCAACTGTAAAGCATCCTGAAACCATTCATGTGTGGGGTTGCTTCTCAGCCAAGGGAATCGGCTCACTCACAGCCTTGCCTAAAAACACAGCCATGAATAAAGAATGGTACCAGAATGTCCTCCAAGAGCAACTTCTCCCAACCGTCCAAGAGCAATTTGGCACCCAACAATGCCTTTTCCAGCATGATGGAGCACCTTGCCATAAAGCAAAGGTGATAACTAAATGGCTCATGGAACAAAACATAGAGATTTTGCGTCCATGGCCTGGAAACTCCCCAGATCTTAATCCCATTGAGAGTAGTAAAAAAACCCAGCACTCTAACTTAGCTTTTAGTCAGTGGTTTAATTGTGTCCACGTTAAACAACAGAAGCGTTTCGGTCCTAATATTCGGACCTTCCTCAGTCACTATGGTACAAAATTAAATACATAAATTAAAGTAAAATACATAGCAAAAACAGTGAACATCGTGTCAAAATTAATAATGAAAACCTAATCACAAAACCAAGGTATATACAATATATAAACAAGGTCAATTATGGTAACCTAAGGAGCATATAAATGGCTGGCTGAGTATCATAAATATTCTAGATCAGGGAATGTGGTTGGAGGATGTATAATCTTAGAGAGCATCAATAATCCTAATAAGTGGTTTGAACGTACCAGTAATAAGATATGGTTGACACCAGGCAGACCCCAGGACTGTGAGGTCTCAGTAGATTCTACAAGTGAAGGAAAAAGTGCTATGGGGTTAAATGGTGCTGCTGGATACAGGGGGAGGAGTGTCCAGTGGTGCTGTAACATACCATGGGGGATGGTGGACACAGACAGTGTCTCAGGGCTTGTATAAGTATCCGGCAGGTGCCCTGGGCAAAAGCAAATAGTGAAATGCTGGTGAGTGACCATGAGCTATCACTGGCAGTGCACGGAGATCCCACTAGATAATACTGACCTTAGGGAGAATCTGGAGCCTGTGAGTGTGGTCTGAAGGGACGCGGCCTCCACCGTAAGTCCATGCGACCAGGAAGTGTGGCAAGTAGCTCAGTATAAAGCTAGGGGGGGTGGGGATTCCTAGGGGTGGGAGCCTGTCAGTGAGGGCCAGGAGTGGTCAAAGACCGGAAGCAAACGGCTGTGCATGTCAGCATGCCCATGGTGCGCTCTGGGTGCCGGATGAAGTGCTGTCATTCAATTCATGATTACTGCGCATGTCCGTGAATGTGACGTGCACAGATATCCAATTGTCCATTAGAATAGGTGATATGTTATCAGCATTTAGTAGAGACGACTCTGGGAGGAAAGGGAGAGAATATATTAGTATAAGGCATCCACAATCAACATTGTTCCGTTCCATGTGTAAAAGGGGCATATTTTAGAGCATAAGAATATCAAGATGATGAGTGTCAGAGATGACATAGAATATACGTATTTTATCGGTATGTGCCGATTACTGCTTATAAGGTAGTATAACGTCATGGTAAAACAGGCGGTCATGATCACGATTTAAACCTATGGGTAAAGATTTTAGATTACAATGCAAGTTTTAACAGTAGGTGCTATTGTGCCGGATGCACTACGCTTGTCTTATGGATAGTGATAACCTTATAACACAAAATGAAATAATATAAGACAGAGATATCATAGAATACAGATATATTAGCGATATGTACCAGCTTCTATTAGTAAAGTAGTATATCGTCACAGAAAAGACAGGAGGTCATAATCCCGATTCAACCCTTTGGGAGAAAGAGTGGAGAGTGTGTGAATCCAAAACGCCTCGCGCCGTTTAAGTTGCCGTATACGGTCGCCACCCCTACGTGATAGAGGCACCTGTTCCAGAATCTGGAATCTGAGTTGTGAGATGGTGTGACCCATAGTAATAAAGTGGAAGGGGATAGGGAGAAGCATATTCTTACACCTGATCGTAGATTTATGCTTTGAAATGCGATCCTTCGCACATTGCGTGGTTTCACCCACGTACATTAGCCCACATGGGCATTTGATAACATAGATTACAAAGGAGGTATTGCAGGTGAAGTATCCCCTAATTTTGTAGGTTCTGCCAGTGTAAGGGTGATGAATGACCTCACCCTTTTGTACATTATTACATTGGGTGCAGCTTAAGCATGGGAACGTGCCTACCCTGGGTCGTTGTAAAAATCTCTGTGGGCCGGTAAATTTGGTAGGCCCCAGGTCGGCTCGTATCAGGGAATCCCTGAAATTTGGCGCCCGTCTGAAACATGGTAAAAATGGTTTGGAGAATTCTGGGACCTCGGGGTGAGCTGTCTGTAGAAGGTGCCAGTGTTGGCGTATGGACCTATGGACAATATAAGCGTATGGATGGTATGAGTGTACGAAGGCAACCCTGCCACCAGATTGTGGGTCCCTGCGGGTATTAGGTGTTAGTGATGTGTCCAGTACCCTTTGTGGATAACCTCTCTCCCTAAATTTAGCAGACATTTCCTCAATTCGTACTTTGTGGGTAGCTGTGTCAGAAACAATCTTGTTAACACGGTGAAACTGAGATTTGGGAATTGAATGTTTCATGGCGCTGGGGTGAAAGCTGGTGAAGTGCAGTAGACTGTTTCGGTCCGTAGTCTTGACGTATAGATCGGTGGACAGTCCACCATTGTCATCTTTCATGACCATTGTGTCCAAGAAATTGATTTTAGAATGGTCACATAAGATTGTAAAGGTCAGGCCTGGCCAAGATTTATTGAGAAAGTCATGGAAGGTAGTGAGGGACTCGAACGAGTCTTGATCTTGTACTACTAGGTCACCACTGTTCATCAGATGAACATATTGTGTCTTGTGCAATGGCACCTACTGCTTAAGATAACCTGCAGTTTATGCTAAAATATTCTTATGCTCTAAAATATGCCCCTTTTACACATGGAACGGAACAATGTTGATTGTGGATGCCTTATACTAATATATTCTCTCCCTTTCCTCCCAGAGTCGTCTCTACTAAATGCTGATAACATATCACCTATTCTAATGGACAATTGGATATCTGTGCACGTCACATTCACGGACATGCGCAGTAATCATGAATTGAATGACAGCACTTCATCCGGCACCCAGAGCGCACCATGAGCATGCTGACATGCACAGCCGTTTGCTTCCGGTTTTGACCACTCCTGGCCCTCACTGACAGGCTCCCACCCCTAGGAATCCCCACCCCCCTAGCTTTATACTGAGCTGCCTGCCACACTTCCTGGTCGCATGGACTTACGGTGGAGGCCGCGTCCCTTCAGACCACACTCACAGGCTCCAGATTCTCCCTAAGGTCAGTATTATCTAGTGGGATCTCCGTGCACTGCCAGCGATAGCTCATGGTCACTCACCAGCATTTCACTATTTGTTTTTGCCCAGGGCACCTGCCGGATACTTATACAAGCCCTGAGACACTGTCTGTGTCCACCATCCCCCATGGTATGTTACAGCACCACTGGACACTCCTCCCCCTGTATCCAGCAGCACCATTTAACCCCATAGCACTTTTTCCTTCACTTGTAGAATCTACTGAGATCTCACAATCCTGGGGTCTGCCTGGTGTCAACCATATCTTATTATTGGTACGTTCAAACCACTTATTAGGATTATTGATGCTCTCTAAGATTATACATCCTCCAACCACATTCCCTGATCTAGAATATTTATGATACTCAGCCAGCCATTTATATGCTCCTTAGGTTACCATAATTGACCTTGTTTATATATTGTATATACCTTGGTTTTGTGATTAGGTTTTCATTATTAATTTTGACACGATGTTCACTGTTTTTGCTATGTATTTTACTTTCATTTATGTATTTAATTTTGTACCATAGTGACTGAGGAAGGTCCGAATATTAGGACCGAAACGTTTCTGTTGTTTAACGTGGACACAATTAAACCACTGACTAAAGGCTAAGTTAGAGTGCTGGTTTTTTTTACTACTATTTATGATATTGGAATCTACCCAGGCACCTCACTATCAGGCTGTGCACGCGTTCACCTTTCTAATCTTAATCCCATTGAGAACTTGTGGTCAATCATCAAGAGACGGGTGGACAAACAAAAACCAACAAATTCTGGCAAAATGCAAGCATTGATTATGCAAGAATGGACTGCTATCAGTCAGGATTTGGTCCAGAAGTTGATTGAGAGCATGCCAGGGAGAATTGGTCTTGAAAAAGAAGGGTCAACACTGCAAATATTGACTTGCTGCATTAACTCATTCTAACTGTCAATATAACCTATTGGTACTCATAATATGATTGCAATTATATTTCTGTATGTGATATAAACATCAGACAAACACTAATAAAAACCAGAGGGCAGCAGATCATGTGAAAATATAATTTTGGTGTCATTCTCAAAACTTTTGGCCATGACTGTACTATCTTCAATGATAATCTTGTGCTTTTACTTTTTAATTTAGCTTCTTATAGATATGCAGAGATAGCAGAGCTAGATTATAATTTTTTCTTCTTCTGCAGAAAAATAAATGATGCTATGCCAATAAGTCTAAAATATTTGACCTTGGAATTTACTTTGTTTCCCTCATCTAAGTGAGTAGCAAGTTGTGATTTTCCAATCTTGTGATGTCATCCTTAAAGCCTTTGATGTTATCCTCAGCCTCAAATTGTTTCAAAGATTTACATAGTAACATAGTAACATAGTTAGTAAGGCCGAAAAAAGACATTTGTCCATCCAGTTCAGCCTATATTCCATCATAATAAATCCCCAGATCTACGTCCTTCTACAGAACCTAATAATTGTATGATACAATATTGTTCTGCTCCAGGAAGACATCCAGGCCTCTCTTGAACCCCTCGACTGAGTTCGCCATCACCACCTCCTCAGGCAAGCAATTCCAGATTCTCACTGCCCTAACAGTAAAGAATCCTCTTCTATGTTGGTGGAAAAACCTTATCTCATCCAGACGCAAAGAATGCCCCCTTGTGCCCGTCACCTTCCTTGGTATAAACAGATCCTCAGCGAGATATTTGTATTGTCCCCTTATATACTTATACATGGTTATTAGATCGCCCCTCAGTCGTCTTTTTTCTAGACTAAATAATCCTAATTTCGCTAATCTATCTGGGTATTGTAGTTCTCCCATCCCCTTTATTAATTTTGTTGCCCTCCTTTGTACTCTCTCTAGTTCCATTATATCCTTCCTGAGCACCGGTGCCCAAAACTGGACACAGTACTCCATGTGCGGTCTAACTAGGGATTTGTACAGTGGCAGTATAATGCTCTCATCATGTGTTTATCATTAACTAGGATCCCCAAGTCCTTCTCCCTGTCAGATTTACCCAGTGGTTTCCCGTTCAGTGTGTAATGGTGATATTGATTCCCTCTTCCCATGTGTATAACCTTACATTTATCATTGTTAAACCTCATCTGCCACCTTTCAGCCCAAGTTTCCAACTTATCCAGATCCATCTGTAGCAGAATACTATCTTCTCTTGTATTAACTGCTTTACATAGTTTTGTATCATCTGCAAATATCGATATTTTACTGTGTAAACCTTCTACCAGATCATTAATGAATATGTTGAAGAGAACAGGTCCCAATACTGACCCCTGCGGTACCCCACTGGTCACAGCGACCCAGTTAGAGACTATACCATTTATAACCACCCTCTGCTTTCTATCACTAAGCCAGTTACTAACCCATTTACACACATTTTCCCCCAGACCAAGCATTCTCATTTTGTGTACCAACCTCTTGTGCGGCACGGTATCAAACGCTTTGGAAAAATCGAGATATACCACGTCCAATGACTCACCGTGGTCCAGCCTATAGCTTACCTCTTCATAAAAACTGATTAGATTGGTTTGACAGGAGCGATTTCTCATAAACCCATGCTGATATGGAGTTAAACAGTTATTCTCATTGAGATAATCCAGAATAACATCCCTTAGAAACCCTTCAAATATTTTACCAACAATAGAGGTTAGACTTACTGGCCTATAATTTCCAGGTTCACTTTTAGAGCCCTTTTTGAATATTGGCACCACATTTGCTATGCGCCAGTCCTGCGGAACAGACCCTGTCGCTATAGAGTCACTAAAAATAAGAAATAATGGTTTATCTATTACATTACTTAGTTCTCTTAGTACTCGTGGGTGTATGCCATCCGGACCCGGAGATTTATCTATTTTAATCTTATTTAGCCGGTTTCGCACCTCTTCTTGGGTTAGATTGGTGACCCTTAATATAGGGTTTTCATTGTTTCTTGGGATTTCACCTAGCATTTCATTTTCCACCGTGAATACCGTGGAGAAGAAGGTGTTTAATATGTTAGCTTTTTCCTCGTCATCTACAACCATTCTTTCCTCACTATTTTTTAAGGGGCCTACATTTTCAGTTTTTATTCTTTTACTATTGATATAGTTGAAGAACAGTTTGGGATTAGTTTTACTCTCCTTAGCAATGTGCTTCTCTGTTTCCTTTTTGGCAGCTTTAATTAGTTTTTTAGATAAAGTATTTTTCTCCCTATAGTTTTTTAGAGCTTCAATGGTGCCATCCTGCTTTAGTAGTGCAAATGCTTTCTTTTTACTGTTAATTGCCTGTCTTACTTCTTTGTTTAGCCACATTGGGTTTTTCCTATTTCTAGTCCTTTTATTCCCACAAGGTATAAACCGCTTACACTGCCTATTTAGGATGTTCTTAAACATTTCCCATTTATTATCTGTATTCTCATTTCTGAGGATATTGTCCCAGTCTACCAGATTAAGGGCATCTCTAAGCTGTTCAAACTTTGCCTTCCTAAAGTTCAATGTTTTTGTGACTCCCTGACAAGTCCCCCTAGTGAAAGACAGGTGAAACTGCACAATATTGTGGTCGCTATTTCCTAAATGCCCAACCACCTGCAGATTTGTTATTCTGTCAGGTCTATTAGATAGTATTAGGTCTAAAAGTGCTGCTCCTCTGGTTGGATTCTGCACCAATTGTGAAAGATAATTTTTCTTGGTTATTAGCAGAAACCTGTTGCCTTTATGGGTTTCACAGGTTTCTGTTTCCCAGTTAATATCCGGGTAGTTAAAGTCCCCCATAACCAGGACCTCATTATGGGTTGCAGCTTCATCTATCTGCTTTAGAAGTAGACTTTCCATGCTTTCTGTTATATTTGGGGGTTTGTAACAGACCCCAATGAGAATTTTGTTACCATTTTTCCCTCCATGAATTTCAACCCATATGGACTCGACATCCTCATTCCCTTCGCTAATATCCTCCCTTAAAGTGGACTTTAGACAAGACTTTACATAGAGACAAACCCCTCCTCCTCTCCGATTTTTACGATCCTTTCTAAACAGACTGTAACCCTGTAAGTTAACTGCCCAGTCATAGCTTTCATCTAACCATGTCTCGGTTATTCCCACTATGTCAAAGTTACCTGTAGATATTTCTGCTTCTAGTTCTTCCATCTTGTTTGTCAGGCTTCTGGCGTTTGCGAGCATGCAGTTTAGAGGATTTTGTTTTGTTCCAATCTCCTCACTGTGGATTGTTTTAGAAATGTTCTTACCTCCCTTCTGAGTATGTTTTCCTGGGTCGTCTTTGTTCGAGTCTAATGTTTTTCTTCCCGTCCCCTCTTCTTCTAGTTTAACGCCCTCCTGATGAGTGTAGCGAGTCTTCTGGCGAATGTGTGTTTCCCAGGTTTGTTGAGGTGTAGTCCGTCTCTGGCGAGGAGTCCATCATACCAGTAATTCACACCGTGGTCCAGGAATCCGAATCCTTGTTGTCTGCACCATCGTCTTAGCCAGTTGTTTGCATCAAGGATCCTGTTCCATCTCCTGGTGCCATGCCCGTCTACTGGAAGGATAGAAGAAAAAACTACCTGTGCATCCAGTTCCTTTACTTTCTTCCCCAACTCTTCAAAGTCCTTGCAGATTGTCGGTAGGTCCTTCCTTGCCGTGTCATTGGTGCCAACATGTATCAGAAGAAATGGGTGGACGTCCTTGGAGCTGAAGAGCTTTGGTATCCTATCGGTCACATCCTTGATCATCGCACCTGGAAGGCAGCATACTTCTCTTGCAGTTATGTCCGGTCTGCAGATGGCTGCTTCGGTGCCTCTCAGTAGTGAGTCTCCCACCAACACCACTCTTCGTTGCTTCTTGGCTGTACTTTTTGCTGTCACTTGTTGCTGTGTGCCCTTTTCTTTTTTGCTTGCTGGTATTGCTTCATTCTTAGGTGTGCCATCTTCATCCTCTACAAAGATTTGATATCGGTTCTTCAGTTGTGTGGTTGGTGATTTCTCCATGGTCTTCTTGCTTCTTTTGGTCACATGCTTCCACTCATCTGCTTTTGGAGGTTCTCTGACACTTTTTGCACCTTCTGTGACCAGTAGAGATGCTTCTGTTCTGTCTAGAAAGTCTTCATTCTCTTTGATGAGTTTCAAAGTTGCTATTCTTTCTTCCAGACCCCGCACCTTTTCTTCTAAAAGGGCCACTAGTCTACACTTCTGACAGGTGAAATTGGATTCTTCTTCTGGTCGATCTGTGAACATGTAGCACATGCTGCAGCTCACCATGTAGGTTGTCACATCTGCCATGTTGCTCCTAGATCCTGCTGACTTGCTGTGTGTTTTCCTTCTTGTGTAATCTACTCAGCCAAGCTCTCTTGCAATAATGTCCTACAGGCAAAAATTACGGCGCGCGGTTTGGTGATGCTTTCGAAGCAGCTGGTCCCGGCTGTACCCAACGATCTTCTAGCTTAGGGAGACTTCGCTTCTCCCAGAAGGCACCTGGAATATGCAAATTAGCCTCCTGAAGCTTGAATCCCTGGTTTGGTGATGCTTTCGAAGCAGCTGGTCCCGGCTGTACCCAACGATCTTCTAGCTTAGGGAGACTTCGCTTCTCCCAGAAGGCACCTGGAATATGCAAATTAGCCTCCTGAAGCTTGAATCCCTGGTTTGGTGATGCTTTCGAAGCAGCTGGTCCTGGCTGTACCCAACGGTCTTCTAGCTTAGGGAGACTTCGCTTCTCCCAGAAGGCACCTGGAATATGCAAATTAGCCTCCTGAAGCTTGAATCCCTGGTTTGGTGATGCTTTCGAAGCAGCTGGTCCTGGCTGTACCCAACGGTCTTCTAGCTTAGGGAGACTTCGCTTCTCCCAGAAGGCACCTGGAATATGCAAATTAGCCTCCTGAAGCTTGAATCCCTGGTTTGGTGATGCTTTCGAAGCAGCTGGTCCCGGCTGTACCCAACGGTCTTCTAGCTTAGGGAGACTTCGCTTCTCCCAGAAGGCACCTGTAATATGCAAATTAGCCTCCTGAAGCTTGAATCCCTGGTTTGGTGATGCTTTCGAAGCAGCTGGTCCCGGCTGTACCCAACGGTCTTCTAGCTTAGGGAGACTTCGCTTCTCCCAGAAGGCACCTGGAATATGCAAATTAGCCTCCTGAAGCTTGAATCCCTGGTTTGGTGATGCTTTCGAAGCAGCTGGTCCCGGCTGTACCCAACGATCTTCTAGCTTAGGGAGACTTCGCTTCTCCCAGAAGGCACCTGGAATATGCAAATTAGCCTCCTGAAGCTTGAATCCCTGGTTTGGTGATGCTTTCGAAGCAGCTGGTCCCGGCTGTACCCAACGGTCTTCTAGCTTAGGGAGACTTCGCTTCTCCCAGAAGGCACCTGGAATATGCAAATTAGCCTCCTGAAGCTTGAATCCCTGGTTTGGTGATGCTTTCGAAGCAGCTGGTCCCGGCTGTACCCAACGGTCTTCTAGCTTAGGGAGACTTCGCTTCTCCCAGAAGGCACCTGGAATATGCAAATTAGCCTCCTGAAGCTTGAATCCCTGGTTTGGTGATGCTTTCGAAGCAGCTGGTCCCGGCTGTACCCAACGGTCTTCTAGCTTAGGGAGACTTCGCTTCTCCCAGAAGGCACCTGGAATATGCAAATTAGCCTCCTGAAGCTTGAATCCCTGGTTTGGTGATGCTTTCGAAGCAGCTGGTCCCGGCTGTACCCAACGGTCTTCTAGCTTAGGGAGACTTCGCTTCTCCCAGAAGGCACCTGGAATATGCAAATTAGCCTCCTGAAGCTTGAATCCCTGGTTTGGTGATGCTTTCGAAGCAGCTGGTCCCGGCTGTACCCAACGATCTTCTAGCTTAGGGAGACTTCGCTTCTCCCAGAAGGCACCTGGAATATGCAAATTAGCCTCCTGAAGCTTGAATCCCTGGTTTGGTGATGCTTTCGAAGCAGCTGGTCCCGGCTGTACCCAACGGTCTTCTAGCTTAGGGAGACTTCGCTTCTCCCAGAAGGCACCTGGAATATGCAAATTAGCCTCCTGAAGCTTGAATCCCTGGTTTGGTGATGCTTTCGAAGCAGCTGGTCCCGGCTGTACCCAACGGTCTTCTAGCTTAGGGAGACTTCGCTTCTCCCAGAAGGCACCTGGAATATGCAAATTAGCCTCCTGAAGCTTGAATCCCTGGTTTGGTGATGCTTTCGAAGCAGCTGGTCCTGGCTGTACCCAACGATCTTCTAGCTTAGGGAGACTTCGCTTCTCCCAGAAGGCACCTGGAATATGCAAATTAGCCTCCTGAAGCTTGAATCCCTGGTTTGGTGATGCTTTCGAAGCAGCTGGTCCTGGCTGTACCCAACGATCTTCTAGCTTAGGGAGACTTCGCTTCTCCCAGAAGGCACCTGGAATATGCAAATTAGCCTCCAGAAGCTTGAATCCCTGGTTTGGTGATGCTTTCGAAGCAGCTGGTCCCGGCTGTACCCAACGGTCTTCTAGCTTAGGGAGACTTCGCTTCTCCCAGAAGGCACCTGGAATATGCAAATTAGCCTCCTGAAGCTTGAATCCCTGGTTTTTGATTGATTTAGAACTATGAATACATTTTTTTCGAGATAAAAGGAAAACATTGATTTTCCACATCTTTTCACCATATAGGAAATTAAAGAAATAATATCAAGTCGCTATTCCAAATGTATTTTTATTACCGTATAACTCGAGTATAAGCCGACCCGAGTATAAGCCGACCCCCCTAATTTTGCCACAAAAAACTGGGAAAACTTATTGACTCGAGTATAAGCATAGAGTGAAAAATGCAGCAGCTACCGGTGAATTTCAAAAATAAAAATAGATGCTCCATACCATTCATTATTGCCCCATAGATGCTCCATATAAAGCTGTGCCATATACAATGCTCTGCACCATTCATTATGGCCCCATAGATGCTCCATATAAAGCTGTGCCCCATATACAATGCTCTGCACTGTTCATTATGGCCCTATAGATGCTCCATATAAAGCTGTGTCATATAATGCTCTGCACCGTTCATTATGGCCCCATAGATGCTCCATATAAAGCTGTGCCCCATATACAATGCTCTGCACTGTTCATTATGGCCCTATAGATGCTCCATATAAAGCTGTGTCATATAATGCTCTGCACCGTTCATTATGGCCCTATAGATGCTCCATATAAAGCTGTGCCCCATATATATTGCTCTGCACCGTTCATTATGGCCCCATAGATGCTCATTATAAAGCTGTGCCCCTTTGATTTTATCCTCAGCCTCAAATTGTTTCAAAGATTTAGAACTATGAATACATTTTTTTCGAGATAAAAGGAAAACATTGATTTTCCACATCTTTTCACCATATAGGAAATTAAAGCCGACCCCCCTAATTTTGCCACAAAAAACTGGGAAAACTTATTATCGAGTATAAGCCTAGGGTGGAAAATGCAGCAGCTACCGGTGAATTTCAAAAATAAAAATAGATGCTCCATACCATTCATTATGGCCCCATAGATGCTCCATATAAAGCTGTGCCCCATATACAATGCTCTGCACTGTTCATTATGGCCCTATAGATGCTCCATATAAAGCTGTGTCATATAATGCTCTGCACCGTTCATTATGGCCCTATAGATGCTCCATATAAAGCTGTGCCATATAATGCTTTGCACCGTTCATTATGGCCTTATAGATGCTCCTTATAAAGCTGTGCCATATATGCTCTGCACCGTTCATTATGGCCCTATAGATGCTCCATATAAAGCTGTGCCATATACAATGCTCTGCACCGTTCATTATGGCCCCATAGATGCTCCATATAAAGCTGTGCCATATATAATGCTCCATACCATTGATTATTGCCCCATAGATGCTCCATATAAAGCTGTGCCATATACAATGCTCTGCACCGTTCATTATGGCCCCATAGATGCTCCATATAAAGCTGTGCCCCATATACAATGCTCTGCACTAGGGTTGAGCGAAACGGGTCGAACATTTTCAAAAGTCGCCGACTTTTGGCTAAGTCGGGGTTTCATGAAACCCGATCCGACCCCTGTGCGGGGTCGGCCATGCGGTACGCGACTTTCGCGCCAAAGTCGCGTTTCAATGACGCGAAAAGCGCCATTTCTCAGCCAATGAAGGTAAACGCAGAGTGTGGGCAGCGTGATGACATAGGTCCTGGTCCCCACCATCTTAGAGAAGGGCATTGCAGTGATTGGCTTGCTGTCTGCGACGTCACAGGGGCTATAAAGAGGCGTTCCCGCCGACCGCCATCTTACTGCTGCTGATCTGAGCTTAGGGAGAGGTTGCTGCCGCTTTGTCAGAAGCAGGGATAGCGTTAGGCAGGGTCCATTAACCACAAAACCGCTTGTGCTGCAGCGATTTGCACTGTCCAACACCACCCTCGGTGTGCAGGGACAGTGGAAGTTTTTTTTTTTTTTTTTTTCCCCTCAGCGCTGTAGCTCATTGGGCTGCCCTAGAAGGCTCCCTGATAGCTGCATTGCTGTGTGTACGCCGCTGTGCAAACCAACTGCTTTTTTCAAAGCACAAATCCTCTTGTTCCTTCCTTTCTGCACAGCTATCTTTTTTGTTTGTCCACACTTTTTATTTCATTTGTGCATCAGTCCACTCCTTATTGCTGCCTGCCATACCTGGCTGAGATTACTGCAGGCAGGGAGATAGTAGCTGCCTGCCATACCTGGCTGAGATTACTGCAGGCAGGGAGATAGTAATTGTAGGACATTCCCTGTTTTTTTTTTTTTTTTTTTTTTGGTGGGAGATTAAGATTGGCAATTTGGCATTTCTGCTAGAGTGCCATCCCTGTGTGTGCCATCTCTCTCACATAGTGGGCCATAGAAAGCCTTTTCATTTTTCTGTATTTTTTTTTGTGGGGTGTATAAATTCTCCCTGATAAAAATACAGTGGGAGATTAATATTGGCCTTTGGGCTTGTGTGCCAGTCCTGAGTGTGCCATCTCTCTCACAAATAGTGGGCCATAGAAAGCCTATTTTATTTTTTTGGGGGTTTTATAAATTCTCCCTGAAAAAAAGGGAGATTAATATTGGCCTCTGGGCTTGTGTGCCAGTCCTGAGCGTGCCATCTGTGCCAGCCCTAGGCGTGCCATCTCTCTCACAAATAGTGGGCCATAGAAAGCCTATTTATTTTTTTTTTTGGTTTTATAAATTCTCCCTGAAAAAAAGGGAGATTAATATTGGCCTCTGGGCTTGTGTGCCAGTCCTGAGCGTGCCATCTGTGCCAGCCCTGAGCGTGCCATCTCTCTCACAAATAGTGGGCCATAGAAAGCCTATTTAATTTTTTTTTTTGTTTTATCAATTTTCCCTGAAAAAAGGGAGATTAATATTGGCCTCTGGGCTTGTGTGCCAGTTGTGAGCGTGCCATCTGTGCCAGTCCTGAGCGTGCCATCTCTCTCACAAATAGTGGGCCATAGAAAGCCTATTTAAATATTTTTTTGGTTTTATAAATTCTCCCAGAAAAAAAGGGAGATTAATATTGGCCTCTGGGCTTCTGTGCCAGTCCTGAGCGTGCCATCTGTGCCAGTCCTGAGCGTCCCATCTCTCTCACAAATAGTGGGCCATAGAAAGCCTATTTTATTTTTTTTTTGGGTTTTAGAAATTCTCCCTGAAAAAAGGGAGATTAATATTGGCCTCTGGGCTTGTGTGCCAGTTGTGAGCGTGCCATCTGTGCCAGTCCTGAGCGTGCCATCTCTCTCACAAATAGTGGGCCATAGAAAGCCTATTTAAATATTTTTTTGGTTTTATAAATTCTCCCAGAAAAAAAGGGAGATTAATATTGGCCTCTGGGCTTCTGTGCCAGTCCTGAGCGTGCCATCTGTGCCAGTCCTGAGCGTCCCATCTCTCTCACAAATAGTGGGCCATAGAAAGCCTATTTTATTTTTTTTGGGGGTTTTATAAATTCTCCCTGAAAAAAAGGGAGATTAATATTGGCCTCTGGGCTTGTGTGCCAGTCCTGAGCGTGCCATCTGTGCCAGCCCTGAGCGTGCCATCTCTCTCACAAATAGTGGGCCATAGAAAGCCTATTTAATTTTTTTTTTTGTTTTATAAATTTTCCCTGAAAAAAGGGAGATTAATATTGGCCTCTGGGCTTGTGTGCCAGTTGTGAGCGTGCCATCTGTGCCAGTCCTGAGCGTGCCATCTCTCTCACAAATAGTGGGCCATAGAAAGCCTATTTAAATATTTTTTTGGTTTTATAAATTCTCCCAGAAAAAAAGGGAGATTAATATTGGCCTCTGGGCTTGTGTGCCAGTCCTGAGCGTGCCATCTGTGCCAGTCCTGAGCGTCCCATCTCTCTCACAAATAGTGGGCCATAGAAAGCCTATTTTATTTTTTTTGGGGGTTTTATAAATTCTCCCTGAAAAAAAGGGAGATTAATATTGGCCTCTGGGCTTGTGTGCCAGTCCTGAGCGTGCCATCTGTGCCAGCCCTGAGCGTGCCATCTCTCTCACAAATAGTGGGCCATAGAAAGCCTATTTAATTTTTTTTTTTGTTTTATAAATTTTCCCTGAAAAAAGGGAGATTAATATTGGCCTCTGGGCTTGTGTGCCAGTTGTGAGCGTGCCATCTGTGCCAGTCCTGAGCGTGCCATCTCTCTCACAAATAGTGGGCCATAGAAAGCCTATTTAAATATTTTTTTGGTTTTATAAATTCTCCCAGAAAAAAAGGGAGATTAATATTGGCCTCTGGGCTTGTGTGCCAGTCCTGAGCGTGCCATCTGTGCCAGTCCTGAGCGTCCCATCTCTCTCACAAATAGTGGGCCATAGAAAGCCTATTTTATTTTTTTTTTGGGTTTTAGAAATTCTCCCTGGAAAAAAAAAGGGAGATTAATATTGCCCTTTGGGCTTGTGTGCCAGTACTAAGCGTTCCATCTCTCTCTCTCTCTCTCAGTCAGTGGGCCATAGAACGCCTATTTTTGGTTTTATTTGTTTTCTAAATTCTCCCTGAAAAAATCATTTTATTTTATTTGGTTTCTAAATTCTTCCTGATAAAATCATATTTTTTTTATTATTTTTATTTCTAAAGTCTCCCTGAAAAAAAAAAAAAAAAACAACCAAAAAAACAGTGGGAGATTAATATTGGCCTTTCTGCTTGTGTGCCAGTCTTGACTCCTGGGTGTGCCATCTCTCTCTCTCTCTCTCTCTCTCTCTCTCTCTCTCCAATTGTGGTCCATAGAAAGCCTATATTTTTTTTCCTTGATTTGGGTTCTAAAATCTACCAGAGAAAATAACTCCATCAATCATTGGTAGAAAAATATTGGCCTCTGGGTTTGTGTGCCACTCCTGACTCCTGTGTGCGTCATCTCTCAGTCAGTGGGCCATAGAACGCCTATTTTTGTTTTTATTTGTTTTATAAATTCTCCCTGAAAAAATCATTTTATTTTATTTGGTTTCTAAATTCTTCCTGATAAAATCATATTTTTTTTATTATTTTTTTTTCTAAAGTCTCCCTGAAAAAAAAAAAAAAAAAAAAAAAAAAAACAGTGGGAGATTAATATTGGCCTTTCTGCTTGTGTGCCAGTCTTGACTCCTGGGTGTGCCATCTCTCTCTCTCTCTCTCTCCAATTGTGGTCCATAGAAAGCCTACATTTTTTTTCCTTGATTTGGGTTCCAAAATCTACCAGAGAAAATAACTCCATCAATCATTGGTAGAAAAATATTGGCCTCTGGGCTTGTGTGCCACTCCTGATTCCTGTGTGCGTCATCTCTCACTCAGTGGCCCATAGAAAGCATATAGTTTGTTACATTTGTTTTCTAAATTCTCCCTGCAAAAATCTATTTTTTTTTTTTTGGGGGGTTTCTAAAGTGTTCCTGAAAAAAATAAAAATAAAAAAAAAATAATAGTGTGACATTAATATTAACATTTGTGCTTCAGTGACAGTCCTGCGTGTGGGGCATCTCTCTAATTTGCAGCCACCAAAAAAAGAGTGTGTAACATTGGGCCTGATTTTCGCTGTGGTCTCACCAACCTGTAAAGGGGTAGCTAAATCATACTGAAGTTATAGCTCACCGTGTAAGTTGTGTGACTGCAACAAATAACGTTAGTTTGGTTACGTTTTTAAAACAATGAGGAAGTCTAGTGGAAGAGGTCGTGGCCGGGGGCGTTCATTGTCAGCTGGTAATGAGGGTAGTGGTAGTGCTGGAGCATCAGGTGGTCGTGGGGGAAAAAATATTGCACCTAAGTCTGGAGCTGTGGAGCCAGGTTCGTCGTCCGGCTACACAAGGCCTCGAACGCTCCCTTTTCTGGGATTAGGAAAACCGCTTTTAAAGCCGGAGCAGCAAGAGCAAGTTTTGGCTTATCTTGCTGACTCAGCCTCTAGCTCTTTTGCCTCATCTCGTGAAACTGGTAAAAGTAAAAGCAGCGCGTCGTTAGTGGATGTTCACGGTCAGGGACAAGTCACTTCCTTGTCCTCTTCAGCAAAAACAACAACAGAGAAGAATGCAGCAGGCGACACAACGGGTTACTCCATGGAGCTCTTTACACATACCGTCCCTGGCTTAGAAAGTGAAGCAGTTAACAGTCCATGCCCATTACAAATTGAATCTGACATGGAGTGCACTGACGCACAGCCACAGCCAGACTACTATGCTGGTCCTTTGACTCAGACCACAACATTGCCCTCGCAGGGTGCTGATCAAGAATCAGACCCTGATGAGACTATGTTGCCCCATCACGAACGCTATACCACCGAACGACACGGTGACACAGACGAAGTTGCGCAGGAGGTACAAGAAGAGTTATTAGATGACCCAGTTCTTGACCCCGATTGGCAGCCATTGGGGGAACAGGGTGCAGGCGGCAGCAGTTCTGAAGCAGAGGAGGAGGAGGGGCCGCAGCAGGCATCAACATCGCCACAGGTTCCATCTGCCGGGCCCGTATCTTGCCCAAAACGCGTGGCAAAGCCAAAACCTGGTGGAGGACAGCGTGGCCATCCGGTTAAAGCTCAGTCTGCAATGCCTGAAAAGGTATCCGATGCTAGAAAGAGTGCAGTCTGGCATTTTTTTAAACAACATCCAATTGATCAGCGCAAAGTCATCTGTCAAAAATGTTCTACTTCCTTAAGCAGAGGTCAGAATCTGAAAAGTCTCAATACTAGTTGCATGCATAGACATTTAACCACCATGCATTTGAAAGCTTGGACTAACTACCAAACGTCCCTTAAGGTTGTTGCACCCTCGGCCAATGAAGCTAGTCATCAACGCAACATCCCTTCCGGCAGTGTAGGACCACCATTTAGCGCACCACCTGCTGTATCTGTGCAGGTATCTTTGCCAGGCCAAAGCAGTCAGGGTCAGGGAATCACCAGTTTCGTAGTAGGAAACACTGCATCTAGGGCACCGGCGGCAACAATACCATCTCCCACCGTCTCTCAGTCTGCCATGTCCACCGGCACCCCCGCTAGTTCCACGATCTCCAGCTCTCCAGTCCAGCTCACCCTACATGAGACTATGGTTAGAAAAAGGAAATACTTAGCCTCGCATCCGCGTACACAGGGTTTGAACGCCCACATAGCTAGACTAATCTCGTTAGAGATGATGCCCTACCGGTTAGTTGAAAGCGAAGCTTTCAAAGACCTGATGGACTACGCTGTACCACGCTACGAGCTACCCAGTCGACACTTTTTTTCCAGAAAAGCCATCCCAGCCCTCCACCAGCATGTTAAAGAGCGCATCGTCCATGCACTCAGGCAATCTGTGAGCACAAAGGTGCACCTGACAACAGATGCATGGACCAGTAGGCATGGCCAGGGACGTTACGTGTCCATCACGGCACACTGGGTAAATGTGGTGGATTCAGGGTCCACAGGGGACAGCAAGTTTGGGACAGTTCTGCCTAGCCCACGGTCTAGTAAACAGTTGTCTGTAGCCGTTCGCACCCCCTCCTCCTCCTCCTCCTCGTCCTCCTGCAGAAGCAAGAGCTCGTCCACAGACCGCAGTCGCACAAACACTCCATCCGCACCTGCCACTGTTGCACACCAGGTCTCCCATTATGGGGCAGCTACTGGCATACGTCAGCAGGCTGTATTGGCTATGAAGTGTTTGGGCGACAATAGACACACCGCGGAAGTTCTGTCCGAGTTCTTGCAGCAAGAAACGCAGTCGTGGCTGGGCACTGTAGATCTTGAGGCAGGCAAGGTAGTGAGTGATAACGGAAGGAATTTCATGGCTGCCATCTCCCTTTCCCAACTGAAACACATTCCTTGCCTGGCTCACACCTTAAACCTGGTGGTGCAGTGCTTCCTGAAAAGTTATCCGGGGTTATCCGACCTGCTCCTCAAAGTGCGTAAACTTTGCGCACATATCCGCCGTTCGCCTGTACACTCCAGCCGTATGCAGACCTATCAGCGTTCTTTGAACCTTCCCCAGCATCGCCTAATCATAGACGTTGCAACAAGGTGGAACTCAACACTGCACATGCTTCAGAGACTGTGCGAACAGAGGCGGGCTGTTATGTTTTTGTGGGAGGATACACATACACGGGCAGGCAGTAGGATGGCAGACATGGAGTTGTCAGGTGTGCAGTGGTCGAAGATTCAAGACATGTGTCAAGTCCTTCAGTGTTTTGAGGAATGCACACGGCTGGTTAGTGCAGACAACGCCATAATAAGCATGAGCATCCCCCTAATGCGTCTGCTGATGCAAAGTTTGACGCACATAAAGGATCAGGCGTCTGCACCAGAGGAAGAGGAAAGCCTTGATGACAGTCAGCGATTGTCTGGTCAGGGCAGTGTACATGACGAGGTACCGGGCGAAGAGGAGGTGGAGGATGAGGAGGATGATGGGGATGAGTATATTTTTAATGAGGAAGCTTTCCCGGGGGCACGGGAAATTGGTGGCGTGGCAAGGCCGGGTTCTGGTTTTTTGAGGGACACAAGTGACGTAGATTTGCCTGCAACTGCCCCTCAACCAAGCACAACCGCAGATTTGACAACGGGAACTTTGGCCCACATGGCGGATTATGCCTTGCGTATCCTCAAAAGGGACACACGCATTACAAAAATGATGAACGATGACGATTACTGGTTGGCCTGCCTCCTTGATCCTCGCTATAAAGGCAAATTGCAAAATATTATGCCACATGAGAACTTGGAACTAATATTAGCAACAAAACAATCAACTCTTGTTGACCGTTTGCTTCTGGCATTCCCTGCACACAGCGCCCGTGATCGTTCTCACACGAGCTCCAGGGGCCAGCAGACCAGAGGTGTTAGAGGGGCAGAAATCAGAAGTGGCGTTGGACAGAGGGGTTTTCTGACCAGGTTGTGGAGTGATTTTTCTATGACCGCAGACAGGACAGGTACTGCAGCATCAATTCAAAGTGACAGGAGACAACATTTGTCCAGTATGGTTACAAACTATTTTTCATCCCTTATCGACGTTCTCCCTCAACCGTCATTCCCATTTGATTACTGGGCATCCAAATTAGACACCTGGCCAGAATTGGCAGAATATGCATTGCAGGAGCTTGCTTGCCCGGCAGCTAGTGTCCTATCAGAAAGAGTATTCAGTGCTGCAGGTTCAATACTAACAGAAAAAAGGACTCGTCTGGCTACCCAAAATGTAGATGATCTAACCTTCATTAAAATGAACCACAACTGGATTTCAAAATCTTTTGCCCCACCCTGCCCGGCTGACACCTAGCTTTCCTATGAAAAGGTCTTGCCTGTGGACTATTCTGAATGACTTTTCCAATCTCGTAATTTTCTTCACCTGATTGTCCAGCATACGACATGTTTCCACCTCACGAAATGGCCAAACTCCCCACACGGGGCCGTGCTATCGCCACTTTGCGCTTGGACCCTTGAGAGTGCTGTTTGTCTGAAGAGGTGGGTGTGGCCGCTTTTGGTCGACGGCACTGCCACTGGGTCCCTCATAGTACAATAAAGTGTCTCTGGCGGTGGTGGTGCGCACCCAACGTCAGACACACCGTTGTAATATGAGGGGCCCTGTGCCTGTACCGCCGGCCACAAGACAGTTCCCCCCCCCAGCTCAAACAGTGCTCTACCACTAGCAAAATTATCTCTCACAGCTTCACCAATGTGTAGTCTAGCCGCTGACATCCTTCAATGCCTGGCACTGACAATACCATTGTTTTGACATTTTTGTTATGTTAGGCCTTCGAAGCCTGTCTGCGGTCCCTTCTTTCTACAACTACTACACTGACCAGGCCACTGCTGGCCGTGTTACCCTGGAACCAATTTAAAAGTGCCTACAGTCAGCCCAATTTTGTTATGTTAGGCCTTCGAAGCCTGTCTGCGGTCCATTCTTTCAACTACTACTACACTGACCAGGTCACTGCTGCCCGTGTACCCCTGGAACCAATTTAAAATTGCCTACAGCCATGTGTTATTATTTTAGGCATTCGATGCCTGTCTGCGGTCCATTTTTTCAACTACTACTACACTGACCAGGTCACTGCTGCCCGTGTACCCCGGGAACCAATTTAAAATTGCCTACAGCCATGTGTTATTATTTTAGGCATTCGATGCCTGTCTGCGGTCCATTTTTTCAACTACTACTACACTGACCAGGTCACTGCTGCCCGTGTACCCCTGGAACCAATTTAAAATTGCCTACAGCCATGTGTTATTATTTTAGGCCTTCGATGCCTGTCTGCGGTCACTCCTTCCACTAGGCCTCCACTGACCACACCACTGCTGTCCGTGTACCCCTGGAACCAATTTAAAATTGCCTACAGCCAGCCCAATTTTTTTATTTTAGGCCTTCGATGCCTGTCTGCGGTCCATTCTTTCAACTACTACTACACTGACCAGGTCACTGCTGCCCGTGTACCCCTGGAACCAATTTAAAATTGCCTACAGCCATGTGTTATTATTTTAGGCATTCGATGCCTGTCTGCGGTCACTCCTTCCACTAGGCCTCCACTGACCACACCACTGCTGTCCGTGTACCCCTGGAACCAATTTAAAATTGCCTACAGCCATGTGTTATTATTTTAGGCATTCGATGCCTGTCTGCGGTCCATTTTTTCAACTACTACTACACTGACCAGGTCACTGCTGCCCGTGTACCCCTGGAACCAATTTAAAATTGCCTACAGCCATGTGTTATTATTTTAGGCCTTCGATGCCTGTCTGCGGTCACTCCTTCCACTAGGCCTCCACTGACCACACCACTGCTGTCCGTGTACCCCTGGAACCAATTTAAAATTGCCTACAGCCAGCCCAATTTTTTTATTTTAGGCCTTCGATGCCTGTCTGCGGTCCATTCTTTCAACTACTACTACACTGACCAGGTCACTGCTGCCCGTGTACCCCTGGAACCAATTTAAAATTGCCTACAGCCATGTGTTATTATTTTAGGCATTCGATGCCTGTCTGCGGTCCATTTTTTCAACTACTACTACACTGACCAGGTCACTGCTGCCCGTGTACCCCGGGAACCAATTTAAAATTGCCTACAGCCATGTGTTATTATTTTAGGCATTCGATGCCTGTCTGCGGTCCATTTTTTCAACTACTACTACACTGACCAGGTCACTGCTGCCCGTGTACCCCTGGAACCAATTTAAAATTGCCTACAGCCATGTGTTATTATTTTAGGCCTTCGATGCCTGTCTGCGGTCACTCCTTCCACTAGGCCTCCACTGACCACACCACTGCTGTCCGTGTACCCCTGGAACCAATTTAAAATTGCCTACAGCCATGTGTTATTATTTTAGGCCTTCGATGCCTGTCTGCGGTCACTCCTTCCACTAGGCCTCCACTGACCACACCACTGCTGTCCGTGTACCCCTGGAACCAATTTAAAATTGCCTACAGCCATGTGTTATTATTTTAGGCATTCGATGCCTGTCTGCGGTCCATTTTTTCAACTACTACTACACTGACCAGGTCACTGCTGCCCGTGTACCCCTGGAACCAATTTAAAATTGCCTACAGCCATGTGTTATTATTTTAGGCCTTCGATGCCTGTCTGCGGTCACTCCTTCCACTAGGCCTCCACTGACCACACCACTGCTGTCCGTGTACCCCTGGAACCAATTTAAAATTGCCTACAGCCATGTGTTATTATTTTAGGCATTCGATGCCTGTCTGCGGTCCATTTTTTCAACTACTACTACACTGACCAGGTCACTGCTGCCCGTGTACCCCTGGAACCAATTTAAAATTGCCTACAGCCATGTGTTATTATTTTAGGCCTTCGATGCCTGTCTGCGGTCACTCCTTCCACTAGGCCTCCACTGACCACACCACTGCTGTCCGTGTACCCCTGGAACCAATTTAAAATTGCCTACAGCCATGTGTTATTATTTTAGGCATTCGATGCCTGTCTGCGGTCCATTTTTTCAACTACTACTACACTGACCAGGTCACTGCTGCCCGTGTACCCCTGGAACCAATTTAAAATTGCCTACAGCCATGTGTTATTATTTTAGGCCTTCGATGCCTGTCTGCGGTCACTCCTTCCACTAGGCCTCCACTGACCACACCACTGCTGTCCGTGTACCCCTGGAACCAATTTAAAATTGCCTACAGCCAGCCCAATTTTTTTATTTTAGGCCTTCGATGCCTGTCTGCGGTCCATTCTTTCAACTACTACTACACTGACCAGGTCACTGCTGCCCGTGTACCCCTGGAACCAATTTAAAATTGCCTACAGCCATGTGTTATTATTTTAGGCCTTCGATGCCTGTCTGCGGTCCATTTTTTCAACTACTACTACACTGACCAGGTCACTGCTGCCCGTGTACCCCGGGAACCAATTTAAAATTGCCTACAGCCATGTGTTATTATTTTAGGCATTCGATGCCTGTCTGCGGTCCATTTTTTCAACTACTACTACACTGACCAGGTCACTGCTGCCCGTGTACCCCTGGAACCAATTTAAAATTGCCTACAGCCATGTGTTATTATTTTAGGCCTTCGATGCCTGTCTGCGGTCACTCCTTCCACTAGGCCTCCACTGACCACACCACTGCTGTCCGTGTACCCCTGGAACCAATTTAAAATTGCCTACAGCCATGTGTTATTATTTTAGGCATTCGATGCCTGTCTGCGGTCCATTTTTTCAACTACTACTACACTGACCAGGTCACTGCTGCCCGTGTACCCCTGGAACCAATTTAAAATTGCCTACAGCCATGTGTTATTATTTTAGGCCTTCGATGCCTGTCTGCGGTCACTCCTTCCACTAGGCCTCCACTGACCACACCACTGCTGCCCGTGTACCCCTGGAACCAATTTAAAATTGCCTACAGCCATGTGTTATTATTTTAGGCATTCGATGCCTGTCTGCGGTCCATTTTTTCAACTACTACTACACTGACCAGGTCACTGCTGCCCGTGTACCCCTGGAACCAATTTAAAATTGCCTACAGCCATGTGTTATTATTTTAGGCCTTCGATGCCTGTCTGCGGTCACTCCTTCCACTAGGCCTCCACTGACCACACCACTGCTGTCCGTGTACCCCTGGAACCAATTTAAAATTGCCTACAGCCATGTGTTATTATTTTAGGCCTTCGATGCCTGTCTGCGGTCACTCCTTCCACTAGGCCTCCACTGACCACACCACTGCTGTCCGTGTACCCCTGGAACCAATTTAAAATTGCCTACAGCCATGTGTTATTATTTTAGGCCTTCGATGCCTGTCTGCGGTCCATTCTTTCAACTACTACTACACTGACCAGGGCACTGCTGGCCGTGTACCCCTGGAACCAACATCAGAAAATATAAAAATAAGTATTTTGCTTATAAAAAAGAAAATACTGGTGAGATATCAAATGCAGACATTTTAACATTAAAAACAAACACACAACTAAAATCTGGTACAGTACTAAAAATGGCCACCAGCTACAATTACTTTCTCCTGCAAGTAGTTAACTGAAAGTTTTTTTAAATTGAAAACACACATATGGCATCCACCGAGTGTTGTCCTGTCGCGTCTTCTTTATATTATTGCCGAGAAGATGCAAAATAATGAAAATAATAAAATCATTAATTACCAAAATAATAGAGAAAGTCAACACCACATTGCAAATAAACATTCATTCCAAATAAAGAAGCAGGGCGCGTCCGAGGGTGAGTATATACCTAATAAGAATATAATCACCCTCGGACGCGCAATGCTTATTTCCAACAGCCTTCCTTCCTAAGAATCAGCCCTTCCGTCGTGTAGAGAGACGTTGTGTTACACTCCAAGGTGTTCCCCAGGTTGCCTTTCCTGAGCTTCGATCTTCCGGCTCTCGTTTAGTAGTTCTTGGAAACTACTCTGCATTAGGCCTTCAAATTGGGTATGGGGTGTAGAGAGATGGTGTGTTCCACTCCAAGGTGTTCCCCAGGTTGCCTTTCCTGAGCTTCGATCTTCCGGCTCTCGTTTAGTAGTTGTTGGAAACTACGCTGCATTAGGCCTTCAAATTGGGTATGGGGTGTAGCGAGAGGGTGTGTTACACTCCAAGGTGTTCCCCAGGTTGCCTTTCCTGAGCTTCGATCTTCCGGCTCTCGTTTAGTAGTTCTTGGAAACTACACTGCATTAGGCCTTCAAATTGGGTATGGGGTGTAGAGAGAGGGTGTGTTACACTCCAAGGTGTTCCCCAGGTTGCCTTTCCTGAGCTTCGATATTCCGGCTCTCGTTTAGTAGTTGTCGGAAACTACGCTGCATTAGGCCTACAAATTGGGTATGGGGTGTAGAGAGAGGGTTTGTTACACTCCAAGGTGTTCCCCAGGTTGCCTTTCCTGAGCTTCGATCTTCCGGCTCTCGTTTAGTAGTTCTTGGAAACTACACTGCATTAGGCCTTCAAATTGGGTATGGGGTGTAGAGAGAGGGTGTGTTACACTCCAAGGTGTTCCCCAGGTTGCCTTTCCTGAGCTTCGATATTCCGGCTCTCGTTTAGTAGTTGTCGGAAACTACGCTGCATTAGGCCTACAAATTGGGTATGGGGCGTAGAGAGAGGGTGTGTTACACTCCAAGGTGTTCCCCAGGTTGCCTTTCCTGAGCTTCGATATTCCGGCTCTCGTTTAGTAGTTGTCGGAAACTACGCTGCATTAGGCCTACAAATTGGGTATGGGGTGTAGAGAGAGGGTGTGTTACACTCCAAGGTGTTCCCCAGGTTGCCTTTCCTGAGCTTCGATTTTCATGCTCTCGTTTAGTAGTTGTCGGAAACTACGCTGCATTAGGCCTACAAATTGGGTATGGGGTGTAGAGAGAGGGTTTGTTACACTCCAAGGTGTTCCCCAGGTTGCCTTTCCTGAGCTTCGATCTTCCGGCTCTCGTTTAGTAGTTCTTGGAAACTACACTGCATTAGGCCTTCAAATTGGGTATGGGGTGTAGAGAGAGGGTGTGTTACACTCCAAGGTGTTCCCCAGGTTGCCTTTCCTGAGCTTCGATATTCCGGCTCTCGTTTAGTAGTTGTCGGAAACTACGCTGCATTAGGCCTACAAATTGGGTATGGGGTGTAGAGAGAGGGTGTGTTACACTCCAAGGTGTTCCCCAGGTTGCCTTTCCTGAGCTTCGATATTCCGGCTCTCGTTTAGTAGTTGTCGGAAACTACGCTGCATTAGGCCTACAAATTGGGTATGGGGTGTAGAGAGAGGGTGTGTTACACTCCAAGGTGTTCCCCAGGTTGCCTTTCCTGAGCTTCGATCTTCATGCTCTCGTTTAGTAGTTGTCGGAAACTACGCTGCATTAGGCCTACAAATTGGGTATGGGGTGTAGAGAGAGGGTTTGTTACACTCCAAGGTGTTCCCCAGGTTTCCTTTCCTGAGCTTCGATCTTCCGGCTCTCGTTTAGTAGTTGTTGGAAACTACGCTGCATTAGGCCTTCAAATTGGGTATGGGGTGTAGCGAGAGGGTGTGTTACACTCCAAGGTGTTCCCCAGGTTGCCTTTCCTGAGCTTCGATCTTCCGGCTCTCGTTTAGTAGTTCTTGGAAACTACACTGCATTAGACCTTCAAATTGGGTATGGGGTGTAGAGAGAGGGTGTGTTACACTCTAAGGTGTTCCCCAGGTTTCCTTGCCATTGCTTCGGTCTTCCGACTCTCGTTTAGTAGTTGTAGAAAAGTACACTGCATTAGGCCATACAAAATGGGTATGGGGTGGAGAGAGATGGTGTGTTACACTCCAAGGTGTTCCCCAGGTTGCCTTTCCTGAGCTTCTATCTTCAGGCTCTCATTAAATTGTGGTTAAATGGAACAACTGCATTTGGCGTACTAGTTGGTTTGGGGCCTACTATCGGTGTCTGCCACTCCTTGCTGTTCTCCTCCACTGAACAAAGCTGTGCCGCCTGTTTACTACGGTTGCCAATTTTGAACTGCATTTCGACTACTTACTGATTTGGCCCTACTCTCTGTGTCAGCCTCTCATTCCAGTTGTCCTCCACTGCAATGCCCCCTGGTTATTCCTGTGTTACCAATTTTGAACTGCATTTAGCCCACTTTCTTCTTTGGGCCTATATCTGTGTTTCCACTTCATCGTGCCCATTGCCCAGCCAGTGATAGATGAGTCTGCTGGTACATTGACCCATAACGCAACATTCCCCGTGCACGCTACACAACAACATTGTGACCCTGCTGAAAGTCAGGTTGCTCTTCCCGCATACCATACCACCTTACACGGGGACAAAGAGGAAGGTGCAGATGAAAGTGCAGGTTCCTTCATCAGGTGGGGGGAGGAATACTAGTTGGCGACGTCACTGGCACAGGGCCTCTCATAGTACGCAAAAGTGTTGCTGCCGGTGGGAGGCGCCCCCGCCGTGCAAACACACCGCTGTACTTTGAGGGGCCCTGTGCCAGTGCCAATGCCAACGAGTGGGCCCCCCCTGCTTGCTCAGGTTCACAGCACTTGCAAAGTTGAAATACTTACCTCTCCCTGCTCCACTGCCGTGACGTGGTCCAGATTTCCTGGGCCCACTAATTACTTGAACCAGCCCTACCCCCCACAACTTTAGCCAAATGACCCCCAATTTCAAATGCCTTCCAATTATTATAAGGTAAATTACGCTTGACAAGCTTCATTAAGAAGAATGGATGGTTTTGACATTAAAATGGCCACTCTAGGTGTTTTCCTGGCCCCCACTCACTGCCGACTATGCTGCCCCATTGACTTGCATTGGGTTTCGTGTTTCGGTCGATCCCGACTTTACGTCATAATCGGCCGATTTCACTCGACCCGACTTTGGACATAGTCGGGTTTCGCAAAACCCGGCTCGACTCTAAAAAGGTCAAGGTCGCTCAACTCTACTCTGCACCGTTCATTATGGCCCTATAGATGCTCCATATAAAGCTGTGCCCCATATATATTGCTCTGCACCGTTCATTATGGCCCTATAGATGCTCCTTATAAAGCTGTGCCATATATGCTCTGCACCGTTCAGTTTGGCCCCATAGATGCTCATTATAAAGCTGTGCCCCATATATAATGCTCTGCACCATTCAGTTTGGCCCCATAAATGCTCATTATAAAGCTGTGCCCTATATGCTCTGCACCGTTCAGTTTGGCCCCATAGATGCTCATTATAAAGCTGTGCCCTATATGCTCTGCACCATTCATTTTGGCCCCATAGATGCTCATTATAAATCTGTGCCCTATATGCTCTGCACCGTTCAGTTTGGCCCCATAGATGCTCCTTATAAAGCTGTGCCCTATATGCTCTGCACCGTTCAGTTTGGCCCCATAGATGCTCATTATAAATCTGTGCCCTATATGCTCTGCACCGGTCAGTTTGGCCCCATAGATGCTTATTATAAAGCTGTGCCATATATAATGCTCTGCACCATTCAGTTTGGCCCCATAGATGCTCATTATAAAGCTGTGCCATATATGCTCTGCACCGTTCAGTTTGGCCCCATAGACGCTCATTATAAAGCTGTGCCCTATATGCTCTGCACTGGTCAGTTTGGCCCCATAGACGCTCATTATAAAGCTGTGCCCTATATGCTCTGCACTGGTCAGTTTGGCCCCATAGACGCTCATTATAAAGCTGTGCCCCATCTAGAATGCTCTGCACCATTCAGTTTGGCCCCATAGATGCTCCACATAAATCTGTGCCATATATAATGCTACTGCTGCAATAAAAAAAAAAACACATACCTTTCTTGCTTGTAGCTCTTCAGCGTCCGGTCCCGTCGTCTCTCCGCTCTGACTGATCAGGCAGAGGACTCCGCGCACACTATATGCGTCATCGCGCCCTCTGACCTGCACAGTCAGAGCGGAGAGACGCCGGGAAGATGGAGCGGCGCCCGGCGTGTGGATCGTGGACAGGTAAATATGACATACTTACCTGCTCCCGGCGTCCCTGGCTCCTTCTCCTGGACAGCTGGTCTCCGGGTGCCGCAGCTTCTTCCTCTATCAGCTGTCACCATTACCGCTGATTAGAGAAATGAATATGCGGCTCCACCCCTATGGGAGTAGAGTCCATATTCATAAGTTTAATGAGCGGTCCCACGTGACCGCTGAACAGGGGAAGAGCTGCGGCACCCGAAAACAGTGTGACGGGCAGGGGGAGCGTCAGGATCGCCGGGACTAGGTACTGTAAGTATGCCTCAGACCTCTCCCCCCCACACCCGCCGACCCTGCCACAGACCGTGACTTGAGTATAAGCCGAGAGGGGCACTTTCAGCCCAAAAATTTGGGCTGAAAATCTTGGCTTATACTCGACTATATACGGTAGTTATGTGGTATACTGTATTTTTTTCACAATATTTTCTTGCTTGTTGTAGGGTAAGATTTTAATTCTTTGACTAGTCAAGCTTTAATTTCTATAATCCAATCATATGCAATAACCATTTTGAAATTAAAAGATTCCTTAAAAATTATTCTTGCAAACCCCTCGATCTCATATTGAATTATGAAACATTTGTTGTGCCCTATATGTAACCCAGACAATTTTTTTCAGGCGAGTACTTTTTGATACATTAAGAAGTCTTCTTCATTGGCTACTGTATAATTCACATTTTGCTCCATTCCATAATTTCAAAGAAGAAACAGAATAAACAGCATGTGCAGCAATAAAGCCATTCCTAATTAATACTTGGTTGCACAGCCTTTGATATTGATGACAGCCTCCAAATGTTTCTTGTAGCCATCAATAAGATTTTTGCACCTTTCATGTGGTATTTTCTCCCACTCTTCCTTTGTAGTTTGTTAAAGTTCTTGAATGTTTGTAGAGTGCTTTTTCCCAAAAGCAGATTTCATGATTCCTTTGATACAGCCAAGGCCTCCAGTACCAGATGCGGCAAGGAAACCCCACAGCATTATGGATCCTCCATCATGCTTAACTGTTTGTAAGGTGTTCTTTTCCTTAAAGTTTCATTGCGACATTTGTAAACAAACTGTTGCTTTGCATTGCCAAAAAGCTCTATTATTGTTTCATCTGTCCACAGAACATTTGCCCAGAAGGATTGTGGTTTGACAAGGTACTCTTTGGCACAGATCAGTCATTCATTTCAATGACTTTTCTTCAGTAATAGTTTCTTCTTTGGCCTTCATCCATAAAGCTGTTTGGTTTAGTGTGTGACATATGGTATTTGTGTAATTCATGACCCAGACTGATCCAGGTTGGCCTTCAGGTCTTTGGATGTTTGATATGGTGTTTTTTCCACCATTTGCACCAACCTTCAAAGACATCTCTTGTCAATTTTCCTCTTTCCCAGACCTCCAGGAAGGTTCTTGATGGTTCCATGCTTAACAAATGTCTTAACAGCATTGCACACTGTTGTAACTGGGATACCAAGGTCTTTGGAGACGGCCTTATACTCTTTGGATGTGTTGTGTTTACTAATAATAGCAGTTCTGATGTTCCCAGACAGCTTCTTTGTCTTCACCATTGTGACCAAGGAACAGGGCCTACCATGTAGCTTTTTAAAATGCATAATAAATTTGCTAATTCATGTCATGTTGGCATCAGCAATTGATCATAGGTGATTCTCATTTGTGATTTACCACAGGATGGTCAAAATGTGTTTCCATACTAATTTAATGTAAAGGATGTCAATACCAGTGTCACAGCAAGCTTTTGTTTTTTTCTATGTTTCCCTCCTATTGTTTTTTGTTTTAAATTATTGTTAATCATTTGCTCTTTTGCGCTTTTTTTATTTAACACAAGTTCTCTATTCAAAAAACTGTTTCATATGTTTTATTTTTTCAGTAGATATTCCACATTATGTACTTAAACATTATGGGTGCCAATAATCATGAGCAGGACAGTATATCATGATATAATCAGTAAATTTGAATTTTGTCTGATCATGTCATCTCTATTCGCTTCCTCAAACTCAATGTGGACAAATCTGAACTCATCATCTTTCCTCCATCCCACAAATCTTCCTTACCTGACCTATCTATCGCAGTCAATGACATCATGCTTTCCCCTGTACCCGAAGTCCGCTGCCTCGGAGTAACCTTTGACTCTGCCCTGTCCTTCAAACCGCACATCCAAGCTCTTTCCACCTCCTGTCGCCTCCAGCTCAAAAATATCTCCAGGATCCGTCCTTTCCTCAACCCCCAATCTACTAAAATGCTTGTGCATGCCCTCATCATCTCCCTCCTTGACTACTGCAACATCCTTTTCTGTGGCCTCCCTGCTAACACCCTTGCACCTCTCCAGTCTATCCTTAACTCTGCTGCCCGACTAATCCATCTCTCTCCTCGCTGCTACTCCTCCACTTCCCCCCTCTGCAAATCTCTTCTCTGGCTCCCATTCCCTCAGCGTATCCAGTTCAAATTACTAATACTGACATACAAAGCCATCCATAACCTGTCTCCTCCATATATCTCTGAACTAATCTCCCAATATCTTCCCTCACGTAATCTCCGGTCCTCCCAAGACCTCCTTCTCTCCTCCACACTTATTCGCTTCTCATCCAATCGCCTCCAAGACTTCTCCTGAATATCCCCCATCCTCTGGAACTCTCTGCCCCAACACTTCCGACTATCAACCACAGTCGGATCCTTCAGACGGAACCTGAAAACTCATCTCTTCAGGAAAGCCTACAGCCTGCACTGACCCCGCTGCCTCCTCATCACTACTGGAGCTACCGCCTCACCAGCACCGGAGCTCCTGCAACCCCCAACCTACTGTCTCCTTCCCCATAATCCTGTAGAATGTAAGCCCGCAAGGGCAGGGGCCTCGCCCCTCTGTATCAGTCTATCATTGTTAGTTTGTTTACTGTAAGTGATATCTGTAACTTTTATGTAACCCCTTCTCATGTACAGCACCATGGAATCAATGGTGCTATATAAATAAATAATAATAATAATAATAATAGTAATAATAATAATACACAAATGCTCTGGGTCCTCTAAAGCAAGATAAAAATTTTAAATATCCATATTTATTAACCCCTCCATGACCGGAGCTTTTTTCATTTTTACATTATTGTTTTTCACTCCCCTGCTTCGCAGAGCCATATTTTTTTTATTTTACCACCAATATGGCCATGTGAGGGCTTATTTTTTGTGGGACGAGTTATACTTTTGAAAGACACCATTGGTCTTAGCATATCATGTACTCAAAAACGGGAAAAAAATTCCAAGTGCGGTGAAATTGCAAAAAAAGTGTAATCCCACACTTGTTACTTTTACTAGGTTCAGTCAATGCTAAAACTTTTTTTGAATGGGGAGAAAGGGGTGATTTAAACTTTTATATATATTTTTTTCATATTTTTAATCACTTTTTTTAAAATGTTGGCATGCTTTAATAGTCTCCATGGGAGGCTAGAAGCTGTCATAGCTCGATCGGCTCTGCTACATAGAGGCGATGCTCAGATCGCCCCTATGTAGCAGCATACCTGCATAGCTATGAGCGCCGACCACAGGGTGTCGCTCATAGCAATCTTATGAAAAAACTCCGGCACACTGTTGGACACTCAGAAAGTCTCTTATTACTAATATTTATTTCAAAAATAACGGTGAATTTCCATCAAAGATATCATCATATTTCAAAATAACGGTGAATTTCCATCAAATATATCCTCATATTTCAAAGAAAGGCGGGGTTTTTTAAGAATGCATCTCTTATACTCTGTATGGACACAATAATCAATCCGCACGTATATTATAATGGTTCAACACTCTATCTAAAGCGTTCTGTGTATACTTGTTCCCACAGTGGGTTTTTCCTATACGGCTCTCTACATATTGCAAGTATGGACTTTTTCTATTTAGTTCTTTAAAAATAGGGGTTTGTTGAGGGTACGCCAATAGTTCAGAACATGGCATTACAATCCATTCCAGTGCCATTTTACTCCAGTGCTAGCTATACTTTTCCTTAATGTTATTAGGATCATTAGATATGGGAATTCATTTTAAAGGTGTATCTCCTATAAGGACCGTTTATTTAGGGGTAAACAATTTATAAAAAAACCCATGTTCTGGGATGCTTCCCCTCTAAGGTTAACGTGGAATTATCACTATATGGCATTTGTAGGGTGAATCATGTAGGATTTACATGTTTAAGGGGGTCTCACTACATTTTGTCCCCCTTTATTTTTTATTTTTTATTTTTTCATTTGTTCAATATTTTGATGTTAATGCATATCTTTCCATGTATGTTTCAGAAGGACACTGTTTCTCTTGAAAAAGGCTTCACAGCCGAAACGTTGAGACTAAAAGGATTGATTATTGTGTCCATACAGAGTATAAGAGATGCATTCTTAAAAACCCCGCCTTTCTTTGAAATAATATGGCAGTTATCATATACTAAGAAGGACACTGTTTCTCTTGAAAAAGGCTTCACAGGCGAAACGTTGAGACTAAAAGGATTGATTATTGTGTCCATACAGAGTATAAGAGATGCATTCTTAAAAAACCCCGCCTTTCTTTGAAATATGAGGATATATTTGATGGAAATTCACCGTTATTTTGAAATATGATGATATCTTTGATGGAAATTCACCATTATTTTTGAAATAAATATTAGTAATAAGAGACTTTCTGAGTGTCCAACAGTGTGCCGGAGTTTTTTCATAATATTGCTATTTGGTCCTGAGCACCTCTCATCTTAGTGAGCACCTTTTCTACCGTTGCTCATGGCAATCTGGCATCAACAACCATAGAGGTCTCAAGGAGACTTCAGGTTGTCATGCCAATACACCGCTGACCCCTGATCACATGACGGGGGTCAGAGATGTGCGTATTTCTGGTCAGATGGCCGGAAGTGCTTGTTAAATGCCGCTGTCAAACTCTTAAGTAGTTAATAGGTGTGGGCGGATTGCGATTCCGCCCACGCCTGTTACGGGCACATGTCAGCTGTTGAAAACCGCCTGAGCCCACCTCAAAGCGAGGCTTCTGACGTCGGATGTATTATCCCGTCCGACGTCAGAAAAGGTTAAAGCATAAGCAGCCAGCTTTGAAAAATAACAGTTGTGGTCTCAGCAGCACAAATAATTCTTTTTTTACAAAGTTCAGATTTTTTTAGCCAGTAAAATAGTAAATAATCTATACATGTTTGGTAACACTATAATAATAAAATTAATCAGGAGAATCATTTGGCTAGGTAATTTTTACTGCAAACATGAAAGTGAAACCCCCCAAAAACAGTGGCGGAAGAATAGTTTTTTTTTAACTATTCCACTTTTCTACTCCACTTATAATGTTTTCACATTTATTGGTACATTAAATGGTAAAGTGAACGGTGTCACTCAATATTACAACTCCTTCTTCAAAAAAATACTCCCTCAAACAGCTATGCTGATGGAAAATTAGAAAAGTTAACAGTCTTGGAAGAAGAGAAAGGAAAAAATGAAAATGCAAAAAAAGATGGGTTGCATCTTTAGGAATGCACACTAGAAGAATGGTATTTAAAGCTCCTATTGAGCGTGTGAATAATTTTTAATGTTATAATAGCAATTTTTATGCTTGATATTTGTTGTTTTATTGTTCATAAACCCATTTTATTATATTCTTAACCTAGCAAGATTTTCTTTGGATAGAAAGGAAAATATGCGCCATACAATAAAAATTATGAGGCATAAAAGCAAAATGGATAGGAAAATGTTATGCCAAACAATGACATGAAAGGAATAGCAAAAGGTATCAGTGTGATTGCAAATGAGTACTAGTGATGAGCAGACCCTTGGATGTTTTGGTTCGGCGGGTTCGATGAAGCTACAGTGAAAAGTTCAGTTCGGGACCGAACTTGACCCCAAACCCAAACCCAATAGAAGTCAATGGGAACCAGAAATTTGATGCTTTAAAATAGCTGTAAAAAGGTGATAGTAAGAGCTAAGGGGCTGCAAGAGGAAGCCAAATGGGGTTAATAGCAGGACAATTGCCCTGCAAATAAATCTGGATAGGAAAATGACTTTAAATTACATAGAATGAAAAAAATATATAATCTTGAAACAGGAGCCAGAGGTCTAAGTGAAGCAGGAGTTTGAGGAGAAAGAGGTGGTGAAGGTGGAGGAGGTGGAATAGGAGGAGGTAGCCAGCATCAAATAGGAGATGTGGTTATGTTGCTGGTGGTGGTAATGTAGCTGCTGCAGGGAGAGAGAGAGTTTGATCCATCTGTGTCTGCTACACGCCCAAATTAAACACCTTCCTCTGCTGCAAGCAGGCGACACTACGTTCTGTGAACTTTCATAGACCCAAGTACCATTGGATGAATGGTGAGGCCAGAACAAGTAGAGGTGGTTTTAGATTCGTTGGTCAAGAGTGCCTTCAGTACCTTTGCTTTGACTTCCACCCGGTCCCCTGCTCAAAGCGAAGATTTGGCACTTTCGGCTCACGGGCATCTATCTTCCACCTTCCGACCTTACAATTCAGGCAAGCAGTCTGAGCCCCATGTCTTGCTGCAGTCACTTCTACTTTTTGATGACTCTTCTGACTGTAGTTCCATGGGCCATCCACCAGGCCCTATCACACAATTCGAAGAGATTGAGTGCACTGATGCCCAACTACTTGTTTTGTTGGAGGTCAAGTAAGTGGAAGGGGTAATGCAAATGGTCAGTGGACCACCGTAGCATTTCTCTAATGATGCTGATGTCAAAATGCAGGAGCCAACTACTGCAGCTTTCTGCTATGTGTACACCAGCAAGGATGGCAGGGGTGAAGACTGGGTGGAACATCATGTGAGTGATTATTATTATTATTTACTTTCAGAGCACTATTGTTTTCATGGTGCTTTACATGAGGAAGAGTTACATACAAAACACAAATAGAAATTACAACAAACAAACTAATAGTGACAGACAGGTACAGAGGGGAGAGGACCCTATCCTTATTGTCTTACATTCTACCGGATAGTGGAGAAGAAGACAGTAGTTTCTGGGGTTGCAGCAGCTCTGGTATTAATGAGGTGGCAGAGGGGTTATTGCAGGCTGTAAGCTGTTTTGAAGACACGTGTTTTCAAGTGTAAGTTACAGATGTATGGGATAATCGGATGTGTTGGGCCACAGAATTCTACAAGATGGAGGATACTTAGGAGGATCAAATGATTGTGGAGAAGAGAAAGAGGTCTTGGGAAGACCAGAGATTATGCGGTGGGAGATTTTGGGAGATAAATTTTATAGCTATATGGGTGAGACAGATTGTCGACGGCTTTGTAGGTCAGTGTTACTAGCTTGAAGTGGATACTTTGTGGAATTAGGAGACAATGAAGGGATTTCCAGAGGGGAGAAGCAGAGGAGTAGTTAGGACAGAAGTGGATTAGTAGGGCAGCAGAGTTATGGGCAGACTGGAGAGGTGTGATGATGCTATTGGAGATGTTGAGGTCCTAGACCCCACATCAAGTCAAGGCCATCCAAGTGACTTGGGCAGTTTGGAGGAAGAGGTGGTGGTCATGCTGCCCCAGCTGCTGAGCAAACAAAGGAGCAAGGTGTAAAAGAGCAGAGACTGGCCCCTAAACCATTAAGTTGGCTGCTACTGCGTACCGTGACCAGCCCCTAACCTTTTCTCTGTCCACGTTGCCTTTTCCTCCTACTCCGATTCCTCATCTGGTCAGAAAGTGTGACAGCGTGAGCCGATGATTGCTAGATGTTTCTCTGTTTATGTTGTCTCCTCTTCCTCCACTACATCCTCATCTGCCTCCTCATCTGGTGACACATTCCTTGCCTGATGCATTTGCTTAAATTTGGTGGTGCAGAGCTTCCTTAATGATTACACAGCAATGTCAGAGCTGCTGCTGAAAGTGTGGCTGTCTCGTTAGCTTTCAGTGTTTTCCCTCTGATGATGCTCGCCTGCCTGGCTGCAGCTTCACTTCTGCCTTTCAGCTTAGGAATATACTCACCCTCGGACGCGCCCTGCTTCTTTCCGGCAGCCTTCCTTCCTAAGAATCAGCGCTTGAAGGACCTTCGGTGACGTCGCGGCTTGTGATTGGTCACGTGAGCGGTCACATTGGCGGTCGCGTGACCAATCACAAGCCGCGACATCATCTAAGGCCCTTCACGCACTGATTCTAAGGAAGGAAGGCTGCCAGTTAGTACCAGGGCGCGTCCGAGGGTGAGTATAGCAATATTTTTTATTTTAATTCTTTATTTTACACTTAAATATGGATCCCAGGGCCTGAAGGAGAGTTTCCTCTCCTTCAGACCCTGGGAACCATTGGAAACCCAATGCACTGCATTGGGTTTCGTGTTTCGGCCGACCCCGACCCCGACTTTTTTATAGGATCGGCCGATTTCACTCGACCCGACTTTTGAAAAAGTCGGGTTTCGTGAAACCCGACCCGATACTATAAAAGTAAAAGTCGCTCAACCCTACTGATGACACCATCATCACCATTACTATAATAGCTCTGCGTCTCCTTGAAAAAAAAGTGTCAGGCGATGATAAATGAGGTGGTTGCACTGGAGGAAGAGGAGGAGGAACAGGGACCATTCACATTATTATCATGCCAGTCATCTACATAAATCTTAGAGGTAGTGGTAAAGTACACAAATGTCAAGGCAGGGAATAGTTTTGGAGGATGAGTAAGAGTTTGAGGATGAAGATGAGAAATAATGGTGTTCACAGCAGTGTTACACTCAAACGATCTCACAGGCATCACTGAACCATGGCAGGTAGGATACAGATGATAGGGATGATACAGAGGACCCAGATGATAAGACGATATACCTCCCACTGGATACAGCTTGTCGTGGACTCTGGGCAGCCTGGAACACATGATGCAATATATTCTGCTGTGCCTGTGCAACAAACCACTGAGTTGCCTGGATTGTTACAAATGCTAATTCCTGGTGGAATTCTCGTTACAAGCACAACCTGCTATCCTCATATATCGAAAGTGGTGGAACCTCTGTACTGTCGTCTGAGGAAAGCCTCGAGGGGAATGACTAGGCTCTTCACTAGAGCCCATGATGGTGGGGCACTATCAGAAGGGACCGGCTGGTGTACCAACAAGCACGGGCAGGTGCGGCTGGTCTGGCTGGTATACAGATAGGCACTGGCAGGTGCAGGCTGGTCTTGCAGGTATACGGATAATCACTGGTAAGTGTGGGCTGGTACAGGTAATATACAGGGAAACTGTAGATAAGTACGGGCAGACAGATACTGGACAGGTAGACAGACTGGCGGGTACTGGTGACCTGACAAGAAGAATGTGTGCAAGGGACTAATTGTACACAATGCACAAGCACCGCCATTTACATGGAGGTGCCATAAATAATAAGTGTCTCCCAGCCATTATAAATGGCAACTCAATAGCTGATGTCAATTATTTATGTGCAACAATACTAGAAAACACACCACAGACCTGAAAAATAACTTATTTGGCCTAGAAATGGCAATAAGATGGCTGATGCCAATAATTTATTTCCCAGACTGCTATAAAACGAACACTGGTTTAGAAAAATTATTTCTGTGTCCTACAAATGGCAACGAGATGGCTGATGCCAATGATTTATTTGCAACACTACTAGAAAACACACAGCTCTCTTGAAAAATTGTGTTTGGCCCATAAATGACTAAGAAATGGCTGACGTCAATTATTTATTTCCCACACTAGAATAAAACACACACCGATTTAGAAAAATTATTTCTTTGGAGTACAAATGGCAATGAGACGGTTGATGCCAATTATTTATTTCCAAGACTACTATAAAGCACACCAGTTTAGAAAAATTATTTATTTGGCTAACAAATGACGCTGAGATGGTTGATGCCAATTATTTATTTCTCAGACTACTATAAAACACACACCGGTTTAGAAAAATTATTTATTTGGCCTACATATGGCAATGAGATGATTGATGTCACTTATTTATTCCCCAGACTACTAAAAGACACACACCAGTCCAGCAAAATTATTTCTTTGGACTAGAAATGACAACAAGATGGCTGATGCAAATTATTTATTTGCAACACTGCTAGAAAACACAGAGTAGTCTTGAAAGATTATTTATTTTCCCTAGAAAGGGCAACAAGACAGCTGACGCCAATTCATTATTTCCAGACTACTAAAAAACACACAGCAGCTTAAAGGCACAGTACTTCCACAGGTGGGAGGGGAGTATACACAGTGGCTTAAAGGCACATAATTCTCACAGGTGGAGGGTGCAACGTACACACAACAGCTTAAAGACACAGTGCTCCCCTGGCCGATGTTGCAGAGAACACACACTCCGGCTATTTGGCACAGTGCTCCCACAGATATGGGTTGCAGAGTATGCACCACTGCTTTTTGGCACAGTACTCCCACAGACATAAGTTGCATAGTACACATAGCAACTTTTGGCGCAACACTTCCACAGATAGGGGTTATAGAGAAGTTCACACACAATATGTCCCTCATTCCAGCTTCATTCTATCCCTACACTAATGAGAGCAAAATAGCAGTGGCACTCAAGATCCAGCTTTTATGTTGGCCGGGTAACGTGCTGCACATGCCAATCTCAGCCATGCCAATACTTGGCTTGTTCAAGATGGTTCCGAAAGTACCCACAGTCTAAAAGCTTGTTAATTGGTTGTGCTGCAGCCTTTCAACAAGCTTTATTAGGCTGGTGAACCTGAACAAAAAGCAGACGCACAATAAAAATTCTGTGTCCGGTGTGGACCCCGAACTTTACCTTTCCGGTTCGCTTATCCCTAATGACTATTGAAGGCACTTTAAATTAGCATTTCCATTCAATGCATTTGAATACAAGAGGATCAGTTTTCTAATCCAAATGGACTCTCATCGTATAACTAAACATTCAAATTGAACATACAGTGAATGGAGCATGCTGCAATTTATCGTCTTCCATACGATATATGGTTACTCTGTACAATGTTTTTGCATAGTATCCAATGGATCATAAAAGGATTCTTAAGTCATATTCTATAACAAATAGTTATTTATTATATTCCATTTTCTGTTGATGCCGAATCGGAAATGCTAACGTACTATATGTGCGTAACATTTTGTTGTTATTACTGATGTATTTCCATGACGTATTAGTTCAATCAACTTCCCAGCTTCACAATGGACACAAAACTCACTCCAGAAAAATCGTAGGATCAGTTTTGTCATCAATTTCCCTCAGGAGTTTTCATACTAAAGAGATCCAAGAAGTATCGTTTCTCCTTGCGGAGAGTGACATGTTAAGCATGTTGAGATGAGGAGACTTAAAGCCGCAATGCTCCTCTGGGAAATATGGAAGTAGCAATCCTAACAGTCAATGTCGACCCTTTAATGAGCCTTGTCACATGACTTGGGATAATAGCCAAACCAGATCTCAATTTGCAGACACTGTGTTTCGGGGTACTGCCCCTCATCAGTGCAAAGTGGAGATCTGGCTTGGCTGGGTGAGAGGCTTCTGACCGGGATCCAAGAAGTATCGATTTTCCTTGTAGAGAGTGACACGTTAAGCATGTCGAGATGAGGAGACTTAAAGCCGCAATGCTCCTCTGGGAAATATGCAAATTGTCTCTTCAGAGAGGAAGAGGACTAGAACTCTAGTGCCACCTATTGGAAGTAGCAATCCTAACAGTCAATGTCGACCCTTTAACAAGCCTTGTCACATGACTTTGGATAAGAGCCAAACCAGATAAATTGGTCACTTACCCCAGCAGGGTTTTCCTCCATCCAGGATAATATTAGTAATATATCCCATCTGGTTCATGGGGATGGGGACAACATGAGCCTGTGTGATTTCAAATGCCAGGACTGAATTTCAGCCCCAGTCAGTACCTGATATCAGCATAGTAAATGTTTTGGTTATTTCAGCTGCTTATTTTGGACTCAACATAATTTCTACCTATATGACAGATGATTGAGATACATGTTGCAGTGCTTAGATTCTCATTTATTACAAACAATCATTCTTTTACAATGTGCTACTGCTAAAGTACTGCGTGCAAACCTACTAAGATATTAAAGCACTTAAAAATTTTCACATGGACTATAGAATAGCTTTAATGTCCTGGAGTCTTGTTAATTAAAAATACAGGAAAATTTGGTGTGTTAAATGATGAATCAGTCTGTTGTCTTAACCCAATAATGATCAGTGATATGCTTATAAATGGTGGTCATTAAAGGGCTTTATTCTAGAGTACTGTTTTAATGTGTGGCAGCATTGTGGCTAAGCAGTCTGCACTGCAGCCTTGCAGCACTGAGGTACTGGGTTCAAACCCTACCAAGGACAACATCTGCAAGGAGTTTGTATGATCTCCCAGTGTTTGAGTGGGCTTCCTCCAGGTACTCCCTCATTATGTTTCCTCCCATGCTTCAGAGAAATACTGAAATGGAATCTAGATTGTGATCCCCAATACGGAAAGTGCCAACAATGTCTGTAAAGCACTGCAGAATATGATAGCACTATATAGGTGAGTGAAATGAATAACATGGGATATCACACAGCTATTGGTATATTACTTGCTTGTCAGGCATCCATAAGAACTGGAACCATTTTTATTTTACCATATCTTCTTTCCTAACCTGTTTCTATTGATCCCAGTGATCACATGAGCGGGACCAAGCAATTGAAAAAAAAAATCAAGGATTTAGAGATCTTTTTGGCATTAATCTAAAAAAATAAAGAAAAATGCACACTTTAAATAATGACAAAAAAACAATAATACATGGTAGGCAATAAAAACAAAGTAATAATTGGTTGTAGAGATGCATTTAGTCAGTCCTTCCGGAACTACCATATATATAAATATAAATACTTTTCTTATGTCTAAAAACATTAAGGGCCAGATAATGTGTTTCAGAGTATAAAAATACAGAATCACCAGGTCCGCAATGCCATAGTGAACAAAACTCAAAGGGTCCCAAAAATTTTAAAGGGGTACTTAAATGAATACATCACCAGAATCCCTATCAGTACATTAATACATCACTAGAACCAAGTTTTGAGTATTTGAGGAGGATTTGAAGAGCTCCTACTCAGTTTCTGCTCCAAAAAATAAGTGTGAACATACACTAGCTTGCATTGAGTTTTTCAAGCAGAAACTTGCCAAATCCTCATCATGATCTCAAAACTCTTTGTGTTGGGAATTTTTGAGTTTTAACATAGCCACGATCCACATTTTGGATTGCTACATATGTACAAGATCAGAACCACCATCAGAATATGAATGCAGTTCCATAACCATCCTAGCATGTGATGTTTGGATTTCTTTGTTCTGCAACTGTGATAAAGACCTTAATGTATCATGATCTTGTGGCATGCAACATCAACAGTTGAATGGAAGCTCTGAAGATAAGTCATAATCCAGAGGATTTGAGGCTCTTCATCAATTAGTCCAAAACAAGCCTAAAAGTCATCTAGCTGCACAATAGCAATGTGCTACCTTCAATACCAGTTGGTTATGCAGTCCACATGAAATATACCTGTGACAACATAAAACAGCTGTTGAAGTGCCTGAACTATGAACAACATTTATGGCTCCTCTGTGGTGACTTAAAGGTGGTTACTCTCTTACTTGGTCTTCTTCATTAGGCCCAACTTGATATGCAATGGTGGTATCTAACCCACAGAGAAAACAATGATCAATAAGGCCAAAACATATATAAGAATTTAGAAAAAGCTTTATTTAATATAAAAGACAGGTGTATTAGTGGGTACCCCCACAAAACCTATGTGCAATTCAAGCAGGAAAATGGGACATTGTTTGTGTGTCTTTTTTACATCTACCGTATGTCTATTCATTCAGGTTTGTTTTTATTAATTTTAATTTTCTATTATAGGTTGATTGCGAACCTGTTTTGGTGTCCCCAGCACTCCATTGCTTCATCTATTTTAGTGTTTTGGTGTCCTCAGCACTCCATTGCTTCATCTATTTTAGTGTGGGATATCTGTGGAAAACTCCATCTACTATAGCGGCTTATTCTGGACTGTTTTACACTACCAGCGTGGTTTCCATACTAATATCACATATGATTTTTTGATATGCTACATAAGGTCTTATCTCCAAAATATTTGTAAACACCTGAATTTCAATATAATTCTGAGTAAACTTTGTGTAATATCCTAGATACTTTTTGTAATATAGTTTACTGTTATTATTGATGATGACTAGGGTTGAGCGAAACGGGTCGTTCATTTTCAAAAGTCGCCGACTTTTGGCAAAGTCGGGTTTCATGAAACCCGATCCGACCCCTGTGCGGGGTCGGCCATGCGGTACGCGACTTTCGCGCCAAAGTCGCGTTTCAATGACGCGAAAAGCGCCATTTCTCAGCCAATGAAGGTAAACGCAGAGTGTGGGCAGCGTGATGACATAGGTCCTGGTCCCCACCATCTTAGAGAAGGGCATTGCAGTGATTGACTTGCTGTCTGCGGCGTCACAGGGGCTATAAAGGGGAGTTCCCGCCGACCGCCATGTTACTGCTGCTGATCTGAGCTTAGGGAGAGGTTGCTGCCGCTTCGTCAGAAGCAGGGATAGCGTTAGGCAGGGTCCATTAACCACAAAACCGCTTGTGCTGTAGCGATTTCCACTGCCCAACACCACCTTCGGTGTGCAGGGACAGTGGAAGCTACATTTTTTTTTTCCCCCCCTCAGCGCTGTAGCTCATTGGGCTGCCCTAGAAGGCTCCCTGATAGCTGCATTGCTGTGTGCACGCCGCTGTGCAAACCAACTGCTTTCTTCAAAGCACAAATCCTCTTGTTCCTTCCTTTCTGCACAGCTATCTTTTTGGTTTGTACACACTTTTTATTTAATTTGTGCATCAGTCCACTCCTTATTGCTGCCTGCCATACCTGGCTGAGATTACTGCAGGGAGATAGTAATTGAAGGACACGCCCTGTTTTTTTTTTTTTTTTTTGTGGGAGATTAAGATTGACATTTCTGCTAGAGTGCCATCCCTGTCTGTGTCATCTCTCACTCAGTGGGCCATAGAAAGCCTATTTATTTTTTTGCTTGATTTGGGTTATAAAATCTACCTGAAAAAATCACTACATCAATCAGTGGGAGAAAAATATTGGCCTCAGGGCTTGTGTGCCACTCTTGACTCCTGTGTGCATCATCACTCATTCAGTGGACCATAGAAAGCCTATTTATTTTTTTGCTTGATTTTGGTTCTAAAATCTACCTGAAAAAATCACTACATCAATCAGTGGGAGAAAAATATTGGCCTCAGGGCTTGTGTGCCACTCCTGACTCCTGTGTGCATCATCACTCACTCAGTGGGCCATAGAAAGCCCTTTTTTTTTTTTTTTTGCTTTATTTGGGTTCTAAATTCTACCTGAAAAAATCAATAAATCAATCAGTGGGAGATTAATATTGGCCTTTGGGCTTGTGTGCCAGTCCTAAGCGTGCCATCTCTCTCTCTCAGATAGTGGGCCATAGAAAGCCTATTTATTTATTTATTTTTTATTGGGTTTATAAATTTTCCCTGGAAAAAAAAAATGGGAGATTAATATTGGCCTCTGGGCTTGTGTGCCAGTCCTGTGCGTGCCATCTCTCTCACAAATAGTGGGCCATAGAAAGCCTATTTATTTATTTTTTTTTGGTTTTATAAATTCTCCCTTAAAAAAAAAAGGGAGATTAATATTGGCCTTTGGGCTTGTGTGCCAGTCCTAAGCGTGCCATCTCTCTCTGTCTCTCAGATAGTGGGCCATAGAAAGCCTATTTATTATTTTTTTTATTGGGTTTATAAATTTTCCCTGGAACAAAAAAAAAAAAGTGGGAGATAAATATTGGCCTCTGGGCTTGTGTGCCACTCCTGACTCGTGTGTGCGTCATCTCTCACTCAGTGGGCCATAGAAAGCCTTTTTTTGCTTTATTTGTTTTCTAAATTCTCCCTGAAAAAATCATTTTATTTTCTTTGGTTTCTAAATTCTTCCTGAAAAAATCATTTTATTCTATTTTCTTTTTTTTCCTAAAGTCTCCCTGAAAAAACAAACAAACAAAAACAAATCAGTGGGAGATTAATATTGCCCTTTCTGCTTGTGTGCCAGTCTTGACTCCTGGGTGTGCCATCTCTCTCTCTCTCTCCAATTGTGGGCCATAGAAAGCCTATTATTTTTTTAGCTTGATTTGGGTTCCAAAATCTACCTGAAAAAATCACTACATCAATCAGTGGGAGATAAATATTGGCCTCTGGGCTTGTGTGCCACTCCTGACTCCTGTGTGCGTCATCTCTCACTCAGTGGGCCATAGAAAGCCTTTTTTTGTTTTATTTGTTTTCTAAATTCTCCCTGAAAAAATCATTTTATTTTATTTGGTTTCTAAATTCTTCCTGAAAAAATCATTTTATTCTATTTTTTTTTTCCTAAAGTCTCCCTTAAAAAAAAAAAAAAATCAAATCAGTGGGAGATTAATATTTACATTTGTGCTTCAGTGACAGTCCTGCGTGTGTGGCATCTCTCTCATTTGTTGCCACCAACAACAGAGTGTGTAACATTGTGCCTGATTTTCGTTGTGGTCTCACTCACCTGTAAAGGGGTAGCTAAATCATACTGAAGTTATAGCTCACCGTGTAATTTGTGTGACAGCAACAAATACCGTTAGTTTGTTTACGTTTTTAAAACAATGAGGAAGTATGGTGGAAGAGGTCGTGGCCGGGGGCGTTCATTGTCAGCTGGTAATGAGGGTAGTGGTAGTGGTGGAGCATCAGCTGGTCGTGGGAAAAATATATTGCACCTAAGTCTGGAGCTGTGGAGCCAGGTTCGTCGTCTGGCTACACAAGGCCTCGAACGCTCCCTTTTCTGGGAGTAGGAAAACCGCTTTTAAAGCCGGAGCAGCAAGAGCAAGTTTTGGCTTATCTTGCTGACTCAGCCTCTAGCTCTTTTGCCTCCTCTCGTGAAACTGGTAAATGTCAAAGCAGCGCGTCGTTAGTGGATGTTCACGGTCAGGGACAAGTCGCTTCCTTGTCCTCTTCAGCAAAAACAACAACAGAGAAGAATGCAGCAGGCGACACAACGGGTTACTCCATGGAGCTCTTTACACATACCGTCCCTGGCTTAGAAAGTGAAGCAGTTAACAGTCCATGCCCATTACAAGTTGAATCTGACATGGAGTGCACTGATGCACAGCCACAGCCAGACTACTATGCTGGTCCTTTGACTCAGACCACAACATTGCCCTCGCAGGGTGCTGATCAAGAATCAGACCCTGATGAGACTATGTTGCCCCATCACGAACGCTATACCACCGACCGACACGGTGACACAGACGAAGTTGCACACGAGCTACAAGAAGAGGTAATAGATGACCCAGTTCTTGACCCCGATTGGCAGCCATTGGGGGAACAGGGTGCAGGCGGCAGCAGTTCTGAAGCGGAGGAGGAGGGGCCGCAGCAGGCATCAACATCGCAACAGGTTCCATCTGCCGTGCCCGTATCTTGCCCAAAACGCGTGGCAAAGCCAAAACCTGTTGGAGGACAGCGTGGCCATCCGGTTAAAGCTCAGTCTGCAATGCCTGAAAAGGTATCCGATGCTAGAAAGAGTGCAGTCTGGCATTTTTTTAAACAACATCCAATTGATCAGCGCAAAGTCATCTGTCAAAAATGTTCAACTACCTTAAGCAGAGGACAGAATCTGAAAAGTCTCAATACAAGTTGCATGCATAGACATTTAACCACCATGCATTTGCAAGCCTGGACTAACTACCAAACGTCCCTTAAGGTTGTAGCACCCTCGGCCAATGAAGCTAGTCAGCAACGCAACATCCCTTCCGGCAGTGTAGGGCCACCATTTTCCGCACCACCTGCAGTATCTGTGCAGGTTTCTTTGCCAGGCCAAAGCAGTCAGGGTCAGGGAATCACCAGTTTCGTAGTAGGAAACACTGCATCTAGGGCACCGGTGGCAACAATACCATCTCCCACCGTCTCTCAGTCTGCCATGTCCACCGGCACCCCCGCTAGTTCCACGATCTCCAGCTCTCCAGTCCAGCTCACCCTACATGAGACTATGGTTAGAAAAAGGAAGTACTTAGCCTCGCATCCGCGTACACAGGGTTTGAACGCACACATAGCTAGACTAATCTCGTTAGAGATGATGCCCTACCGGTTAGTTGAAAGCGAAGCTTTCAAAGCCCTGATGGACTACGCTGTACCACGCTACGAGCTACCCAGTCGACACTTTTTTTTCCAGAAAAGCCATCCCAGCCCTCCACCAGCATGTTAAAGAGCGCATCGTCCATGCACTCAGGCAATCTGTGAGCACAAAGGTGCACCTGACAACAGATGCATGGACCAGTAGGCATGGCCAGGGACGTTACGTGTCCATCACGGCACACTGGGTAAATGTGGTGGATGCAGGGTACACAGGGGACAGCAAGTTTGGGACAGTTCTGCCTAGCCCACGGTCTAGGAAACAATTGGCTGTAGCCGTTCGCACCCCCTCCTCCTCCTCTTCATCCTCCTGCAGAAGCGAGAGCTCGTCCACAGACCGCAGTCGCACAACCACTCCATCCGCAGCTGCCACTGTTGCACACCAGGTCTCCCATTATGGGGCAGCTACTGGCAAAGGTCAGCAGGCTGTATTGGCTATGAAGTGTTTGGGCGACAACAGACACACCGCGGAAGTTCTGTCCGAGTTCTTGCAGAAAGAAACGCAGTCGTGGCTGGGCACTGTAGATCTTGAGGCAGGCAAGGTAGTGAGTGATAACGGAAGGAATTTCATGGCTGCCATCTCCCTTTCCCAACTGAAACACATTCCTTGCCTGGCTCACACCTTAAACCTGGTGGTGCAGTGCTTCCTGAAAAGTTATCCGGGGTTATCTGACCTGCTCCTCAAAGTGCGTGGACTTTGCTCACATATCCGCCGTTCGCCCGTACACTCCAGCCGTATGCAGACCTATCAGCGTTCTTTGAACCTTCCCCAGCATCGCCTAATCATAGACGTTGCAACAAGGTGGAACTCAACACTGCACATGCTTCAGAGACTGTGTGAACAGAGGCGGGCTGTTATGTTTTTGTGGGAGGATACACATACACGGGCAGGCAGTAGGATGGCAGACATGGAGTTGTCAGGTGTGCAGTGGTCGAAGATTCAAGACATGTGTCAAGTCCTTCAGTGTTTTGAGGAATGCACACGGCTGGTTAGTGCAGACAACGCCATAATAAGCATGAGCATCCCCCTAATGCGTCTGCTGATGCAAAGTTTGACGCACATAAAGGATCAGGCGTCTGCAGCTGAGGAAGAGGAAAGCCTTGATGACAGTCAGCCATTGTCTGGCCAGGGCAGTGTACAGGACGAGGTAGCGGGCGAAGAGGAGGAGGAGGACGAGGAGGATGATGGGGATGATTTTATTTTTAATGAGGAAGCTTTTCCGGGGCCACTGGAAATTGGTGGCGCGGCAAGGCCGGGTTCTGGTTTTTTGAGGGACACAAGTGACGTGGATTTGCCTGAAACTGCCCCTCAACCAAGCACAACCGCAGATTTGAGAACTGGAACTTTGGCCCACATGGCGGATTATGCCTTACGTATCCTCAAAAAGGGACACACGCATAACTAAAATGATGAATGATGACGATTATTGGTTGGCCTGCCTCCTTGATCCTCGCTATAAAGGCAAATTGCAAAATATAATGCCACATGAGAACTTGGAACTAATATTAGCAACCAAACAATCAACTCTTGTTGACCGTTTGCTTCTGGCATTCCCTGCACACAGCGCCCGTGATCGTTCTCACACGAGCTGCAGGGGCCAGCAGACCAGAGGAGTTAGAGGGGCAGAAATCAGAAGTGGCGTTGGCCAGAGGGGTTTTCTGACCAGGTTGTGGAGTGATTTTGCTATAACCGCAGACAGGACAGGTACTGCAGCATCAATTCAAAGTGACAGGAGACAACATTTGTCCAGTATGGTTACAAACTATTTTTCATCCCTTATCGATGTTCTCCCTCAACCGTCATTCCCATTTGATTACTGGGCATCAAAATTAGACACCTGGCCAGAATTGGCAGAATATGCATTGCAGGAGCTTGCTTGCCCGGCAGCTAGTGTCCTATCAGAAAGAGTATTCAGTGCTGCAGGTTCAATATTAACAGAAAAAAGGACTCGTCTGGCTACCCAAAATGTAGATGATCTAACCTTCATTAAAATGAACCACAACTGGATTTCGAAATCTTTTGCCCCACCTTGCCCGGCTGACACCTAGCTTTCCTATGAAAAGGTCTTGCCTGTGGACTATTCTGAATGTCTTTTCCAATCTCGTAATTTTCTGCACCTGATTGTCCAGCATACGACATGTTTACACCTCACTAAATGGCCAAACTCCCCACACGGGGCCGTGGTATCGACACTTGGCGACAGCACCCGTGAGAGTGCAGTTTGTCTGAAGAGGTGGGTGAGCCCGCTTTTGGTCGACGGCACTGCCACTGGGTCCCTCCTAGTACAATAAAGTGTCTCTGGCGGTGGTGGTGCGCACCCAACGTCAGACACACCTTTGTAATATGAGGGGCCCTGGGCCTGTACCGCCGGCTACAAGACAGTTTCCCCCCACCCCAGCTCAAACAGTGCTCTACCACTTGCAAAATTATCTCACAGCTCCACCAATGTTTAGTCTATGCGCTGACATCCTTCAATGCCTGCCACTGACAATACCATTGTATTGACATTTTTGTTATGTTAGGCCTTCGATGCCTGTCTGTGGTCACTCCTTCCACTAGGCCTCCACTGACCACACCACTGCTGCCCGTGTACCCCTGTAACCAATTTAAAATTGCCTACAGCCATGTGTTATTATTTTAGGCCTTCGATGCCTGTCTGCGGTCACTCCTTCCACTAGGCCTCCACTGACCACACCACTGCTGCCCGTGTACCCCTGGAACCAATTTAAAATTGCCTACAGCCATGTGTTATTATTTTAGGCCTTCGATGCCTGTCTGCGGTCACTCCTTCCACTAGGCCTCCACTGACCACACCACTGCTGCCCGTGTACCCCTGTAACCAATTTAAAATTGCCTACAGCCATGTGTTATTATTTTAGGCCTTCGATGCCTGTCTGCGGTCACTCCTTCCACTAGGCCTCCACTGACCACACCACTGCTGCCCGTGTACCCCTGTAACCAATTTAAAATTGCCTACAGCCATGTGTTATTATTTTAGGCCTACGATGCCTGTCTGCGGTGACTCCTTCCACTAGGCCTCCACTGACCACACCACTGCTGCCCGTGTACCCCTGGAACCAATTTAAAATTGCCTACAGCCATGTGTTATTATTTTAGGCCTTCGATGCCTGTCTGCGGTGACTCCTTCCACTAGGCCTCCACTGACCACACCACTGCTGCCAGTGTACCCCTGGAACCAATTTAAAATTGCCTACAGCCATGTGTTATTATTTTAGGCCTTCGATGCCTGTCTGCAGTCACTCCTTCCACTAGGCCTCCACTGACCACACCACTGCTGCCCGTGTACCCCTGGAACCAATTTAAAATTGCCTACAGCCATGTGTTATTATTTTAGGCCTTCGATGCCTGTCTGCGGTCACTCCTTCCACTAGGCCTCCACTGACCACACTACTGCTGCCCGTGTACCCCTGGAACCAACATCAGAAAATATAAAAATAAGTATTTTGCTTATAAAAAAGAAAATACTGGAGAGATATCAAATGCAGACATTTTAACATTAAAAACAAACAAATACAACAAAAATCTGGTACAGTACTAAAAATGGCCACCAGCTACAATAACTTTCTCCTGCAAGTAGTTAACTGAAAGGTTTTTTCAATTTTAAACACAGATATGGCATCCACCGAGTGTTGTCCTGTCGCGTCTTCTTTATATTATTGCCAAGAAGATGCAAAACAATGAAAATAATAAAATCATTATTTACCAAAAAAATAGAGTAAGTCAAAACCACATTGCAAATAAACATTCATTACAAATAAAGAAGCAGGGCGCGTCCGAGGGTGAGTATATACCTAATAAGAATATAATCACCCTCGGACGCGCCCTGCTTCTTTCTGACAGCCTTCCTTCCTAAGAATCAGCCCTTCCGTGGTGTAGAGAGAGGGTTTGTTACACTCCAAGGTGTTCCCCAGGTTGCCTTTCCTGAGCTTCGATCTTCCGGCTCTCGTTTAGTAGTTGTTGGAAACTACGCTGCATTGGGCCTACAAATTGGGCATGGGGTGTAGAAAGATGGTTTGTTCCACTCCAAGGTGTTCCCCAGGTTGCCTTTCCTGAGCTTCGATCTTCCGGCTCTCGTTTAGTAGTTGTTGGAAACTACGCTGCATTAGGCCTACAAATTGGGTATGGGGTGTAGAGAGATGGTGTGTTCCACTGTAGAGAGATGGTGTGTTCCACTCCAAGGTGTTCCCCAGGTTTCCTCTCCATTGCTTCGATCTTCCGGCTCTCGTTTAGTAGTTGTTGGAAACTACGCTGCATTAGGCCTACAAATTGGGTATGGGGTGTAGAGAGATGGTGTGTTACACTCCAAGGTGTTCCCCAGGTTTCCTCTCCATTGCTTCGATCTTCCGGCTCTCGTTTAGTAGTTGTTGGAAACTACGCTGCATTGGGCCTACAAATTGGGTATGGGGTGTAGAGAGATGGTGTGTTCCACTCCAAGGTGTTCTCCAGGTTGCCTTTCCTGAGCTTCGATCTTCCGGCTCTCGTTTAGTAGTTGTTGGAAACTACGCTGCATTAGGCCTACAAATTGGGTATGGGGTGTAGAGAGATGGTGTGTTACACTCCAAGGTGTTCCCCAGGTTTCCTCTCCATTGCTTCGATCTTCCGGCTCTCGTTTAGTAGTTGTTGGAAACTACGCTGCATTAGGCCTACAAATTGGGTATGGGGTGTAGAGAGATGGTGTGTTCCACTGTAGAGAGATGGTGTGTTCCACTCCAAGGTGTTCCCCAGGTTTCCTCGCCAATGCTTCGATCATCATGCTCTCGTTTAGTAGTTGTTGGAAACTACGCTGCATTAGGCCTACAAATTGGGCATGGGGTGTAGAGAGATGGTGTGTTCCACTCCAAGGTGTTCTCCAGGTTGCCTTTCCTGAACTTCTATCTTCAGGCTCTCATTAAATTGTGGTTAAACGGAACAACTGCATTTGGCGTACTAGTTGGTTTGGGGCCTACTATCGGTGTCTGCCGCTCCTTGCTGTTCTCCTGGTTTCCTGTCCTGAAATTCCGTTTTCAGGCGCTCGTTAAGTAGTTGTTAATGTTAGACTGCATTTGGCCTACTAGTTGGGTTGGGGCCTACTATCGGTGTCTGCTACTCCTTGCTGTTCTCCTCCACTGAACAAAGCTGTGCCGCCTGTTTACTACTGTTGCCAATTTTGAACTGCATTTCGACTACTTACTGATTTGGGCCTACTCTCTGTGTCAGCCTCTCATTCCAGTTGTCCTCCACTGCAATGCCCCCTGATTAGTCCTGTGTTACCAATTTTGAACTGCATTTAGCCCACTTTATTCTTTGGGCCTATATCTGTGTTTCCTCCTCATCCTGCCCATTGCCCAGCCAGTGATAGATGAGTCTGCTGGTACATTGACCCATAACGCAACATTTCCCGTGCACGCTACACTGCAAGATTGTGACCCTGCTGAAAGTCAGGTCCCCCTTCCCGCATACCATACCACCTTACACGGGGACAAACAGGAAGGTGCAGATGAAAGTGCAGGTTCCTTCATCAGGTGGGGGGAGGAATACTAGTTGGCGACGTCACTGGCACAGGGCCTCTCATGGTACGCAAAAGTGTTGCTGCCGGTGGGAGGCACCCCCGCCGTGCAAACACACCGCTGTACTTTGAGGGGCCCTGTGCCAGTGCCAATGCCAACGAGTGGGCCCCCCCTGCTTGCTCAGGTTCACAGCACTTGCAAAGTTGAAATACTTACCTCTCCCTGCTCCACTGCCGTGACGTGGTCCAGATTTCCTGGGCCCACTAATTACTTGAACCAGCCCTACCCACCACAACTTTAGCCAAATGACCCCCAATTTCAAATGCCTTCCAATTATTATAAGGTAAATTACGCTTGACAAGCTTCATTAAGAAGAATGGATGGTTTTGACATTAAAATGGGCACTCTAGGTGTTTTCCTGGTCCCCACTCACTGCCGACTATGCTGCCCCATTGACTTGCATTGGGTTTCGTGTTTCGGTCGATCCCGACTTTACGTCATAATCGGCCGATTTCACTCGACCCGACTTTTGAGATAGTCGGGTTTCGCGAAACCCGGCTCGACTCTAAAAAGGTCAAGGTCGCTCAACTCTAATGATGACTCTTTAATGTGTACATCATGATCATTCTTCTGCATCTGTTATATATTGGCATATAATAATGATATTTCTATATTCTATGTGATGTAATACGCTGTATATTTCTTTTCATCCGCCTGGTACGCATGCGCAGTGTACCATTCCGTGTTCTTCGGCCTTCGGCGTCATATGGTGGGCTGGGTCTCATGTTTGTGTCCTGGCTCCGCCCACCGCCGACGCTGACGCCGATGGACAGGGTTCAGATCTCACCTGCGCATGCGTCATATACGGTGCGGTTTGATTTTTGGCTATTTGTACAATGTCATGGTTACTTTACGGTGCTTTTGACGCAGTATCTACTACATATTCATGGAATTCCTATTTATACCCTATATCACCGCTTTCAAATCTATGTTTACTGGTAGCTATGGTAACATGACATCACTTCCGGGTAACTCCTATCAGTTCCGGCGCCTTTGTGTTTGCTGTCCCGTTTCCGCTTATTGCCGCCGCTGATGCTGATCAACAGTGTGTGGTTTACATCTGCACATGCGTCTCTTACTGTGCGGTCTGCTTCTTTGTAAATAATATAATCCTGATATGTCTCTGACGCAGTATTTGACACATTTATATGGAGTTTTTTTACTCGTATCCAGACTTTTCTTGATTACCGTCTTTATGTACATTGGTAGTTATGGTTACATGACATCACTTCCGGGTGACTCCCATTGATTCCGGTTTTCTTTTTAATGCACGCACTTTAGCCATTTGACATGCCCCCTGACGAAGGCTGTGCCGAAACACGCATCGGGGTGACGTGGGTGGTACAGACAGGCTTCCCCTCCACTCCCTTGGTGGTCCTTGGTTATACTTTGGGTAACACATGTTGAAACATCTTTTTATGATTGCTGCTGCATCTTCCAATATAGGTTTTTTACCTTGAGTATTACTGTTGCTTGTTCCATGTGACCCGAAGGCCATATATATTGATAGTATTGATATTACTCAGTTGGACCGCTGTACTTTCATATTTAGGGATTCTAATATTAATATTGTATTAGTCCGCATGTTGGACAATAATATATATTTAAGTGTATTATTTTTTGCCTGTTCTCCCATGTCCCATTTCCCTGCTTGAATTGCACATAGGTTTTGTGGGAGTACCCACTGATACACCTGTCTTTTATATTAAATAAAGCTTTTTCTAAATTCTTATATATGTTTTGGCCTTATTGATCGTTGTTTTCTCTGTGGGTTATTGTTATTGTTAGCGATTTGGCCTACCATTATAGTCCGTCACATTTAAAACAAATATGCGTATGTTTACTAACATTGGTATCCTTGGGATCTATGCTATGTAAAATGTTACAAATGTGTTCGTTGAGATACTTGCTTAATGGTGGTATCTACCCTGATACACAAAGTAATGTTGCTTTCTGTGTGTGGCATAGTCATGCAAGAGAATATTGCTACAATAAAAGAGACTGGCCTCTCTGACATTCACTTCAGCCAGGGAGTAAAAACATCCTGCATGCAGAATTTGCTGACCCACATAAGATTCTGTTACCACCATTGCATATCAAGTTAGGCATAATGAAGAAATTTGTAAAGGCAATGGATAAAAATGCAAAAGAATTCAGGTATCTCTTTGATACATTTCCAAGATTGAGTGAAGCAAAGATAAAGGAAGGAGTAGTATTGAGCGATACCGTCCGATACTTGAAAGTATCGGTATCGGATAGTATCGGCCGATACCCGAAAAATATCGGATATCGCCGATACCGATATCCGATACCAATACAAGTCAATGGGACATCAAGTATCGGAATATATCCTGATGGTTCCCAGGGTCTGAAGGAGAGGAAACTCTCCTTCAGGCCCTGGGATCCATAGTGAGGTGTAAAATAAAGAATTAAAATAAAAAATATTGATATGCTCACCTCTCCGGCGGCCTCTGGACATCACGATGGTAACCGGCCGGCTTCTTTGTTTAAAATGAGCGCGTTTAGGACCTGCGAATGACGTCGCGGCTTCTGATTGGTCGCGTGCCGCTCATGTGACCGCCACGCGACCAATCAGAAGCCGTGACGTCATTCGCAGGTCCTTAATTCCTAGAATTAAGAGTTTAGTGAATAAGAATGACGTCGCGGCTTCTGATTGGTCACGTGGCGGTCACATGAGCAGCACGCGACCAATCAGAAGCCGCGACGTCATTCGCAGGTCCTAAACGCGCTCATTTTAAACAAAGAAGCCGGCCGGTTACCAGCGTGATGTCCAGGGGCCGCCGGAGAGGTGAGCATATCAATATTTTTTATTTTAATTCTTTATTTTACACATCCCTATTGATCCGATACCGATACCCGATACCACAAAAGTATCGGATCTCGGTATCGGAATTCCGATACCGCAAGTATCGGCTGATACCCGATACTTGCGGTACCGGAATGCTCAACATAAGGAAGGAGTCTTTAATGGACTTAAGATTGGTAGGATTATTCAAGATGAGGAGTTTTTCCATTTGTTGAATGGCAAGGAAAAGGCTGTGTGGGTAGCATTCACATTAGAGGTAATTTTTTTTTTAGGAAACTCAAGAGCAGATAACTATGAAGAGTTGGTGGAAAATCTTCTGAAAACATATAAGGATCTTGGCTCTAATATGTACTTAAAGATTAATTTCTTACATTTACATCTAGACTGTTTTCCACCAAATTGCAGAGCAGTGAGAGATGAGCACGATGAGAGATTTCACCAAGATATTGTGGCTATGAAGAAAAGATATTAAGGAAAATGAAATCCATCAATGCTTGCAAATAATTGTTGGACAATTGTAGGAGATGATCCAATGCAGGAGTACAAGAGACAAGCAAAAAAGAGTTGTCACTGAATGAGGACCAAATTTTACAGTGCAATTTCTGTAACTGTTTATAACTTGCAGTAGAGTTTAGACATGGTTTAGTTATTTGAATTATTGCTAAGTTTCCTCTAAATAAATATCAGAAAATTGTCAAAAGAAAGAAGTCTGCATCTTTATATCTGCAATTATAATAATGTTTAAAAGTACTGAAACTGTTATGCATTAATTATATATAGCAGTAAAAGGAAGACACTTCGATTTCACAGAAACAAGAGCTAACTAAAAATTTTCATTGTCAGATTTGAATTCAGCAGGTCTCATTTCATAACGGAACCTGACAACTTTTGAAAATATGTAGAACAGTGTAATTATTCCAAGATCTATTGATTAAAGTGTAATTTGTTTCCGAGACTACCCCTTTAACATACCTATATCTGATCAATTAGACACTTACAGAACTTGGGCTTAGAGGGACATTTGACAGAAATCTGGACATGTAAGGGTCTCTCAACATTCTCCAGCACTTTAATGGCCATTAATTTGTCCAAGGGAAGCAATTTTGAAGGGAGGATGTAAATGTTAATGACATCCTCTGCCAATTAAAGAGCTACAATCACAATCACCAACTTCTTTTTTTTTAAACTGAGTTGAAGATAAGTTAAATTCATTGATTCAACAGTAGCTGTGTGATGCTTCATTTACCTCGTCATTCTGTAGGGGAAATTGAACACTTGCTCCCAGGTTTCCCTACAGATTACAGCTGATCAACAGTATCCAAGCCAGGCGTCAGCCTGTTATCAGTATAACATTATGGAACTCTTCTAACAGAAAGAATTCTTGGAATGCTGAATTTTTTACATTTTGACAACTTTTGTTACAAAAACAGAGTTTTTTCACAACAGTGCCAAAGTCACACAGCATTTATTAACCCCTTCATGCACCTGGGTATTTTCGTTTTTTCGTTTTCGGCTCCTCTCCTTCCCAGAGCCATAACTTTTTTCATTTTTCTGTCAATATGGCCATGTGAGGGCTTATTTTTTGCTGGACTAGCTGTAAATTTGAACAACATCATTGGTTTTAAAATGTCATGTACTAGAAAACGGGAAAAAAAAATTCCAATCGTGGTGAAATTGCAAAAAAAATGCAAACCCACACATGCTTTTGTTCGGCAGTTTTGCTAGGTTCACAAAATACTAAAACTGACCTGACATTATGATTCTCCAGGTCATTACAAGTTAATATACACCAAACATATCTAGGTTCTTTTTTATCTAAGTGGTGAAAAAAATTCCAAATTTTGCTAACCAAAAAAATTGTGCCATTTTCCGATACCTGGAACGTCTTCATTTTTCGTGATCTGGGGTTGGGTGAGGGCTTATTTTTTTTGTGTGACAAACTGACATTTTTCATTATACCATTTTGGCGCACATACATTCTTTTGTTTGCCCGTTATTGTATTTTAATGCAATGTCGCGGCGACCAAAATAACGTAATTCTGACGTTTTTAATTTTTTTCTAGCTACACCATTTAGCAATCAGGTTAATCCTTTTTTTATTGATAGATCGGGCGATTCTGAACTCGGCGATACCAAGTATGTGTATATTTGATTTTTTTATTGTTTTATTTTGAATGGTGCAAAAGGGGTGTGATTTAAACTTTTTTTTTCATATTTTTTATAACATTTTTTTTAACTTTTGCCATGCTTCAATAGCCTCCTTGGGAGGCTAGAAGCTGGCAAAACTCAATCGGCTCTGCTGCATAGGAGCAAAGCTCAGATCGCTTCTATGTAGCTGAATTCCTGCATTGCTATGAGCGTCGACCACAGGGTGGCGCTCTTAGCAATCCAGCATCAACAACCATAGAGGTCTCAAGGAGACCTCTGGTTATTATGCCGATGCATCGCTGACCCCTGAACATGTGATGGGGGTCAGCGATGCACTCATTTCCGGCCCGACGGCCGGAAGCTGTAGTTAAATGCCGCTGTCAGTTTGACTGCGGCATTTAACTAGTTAATAGCAGCAGGTAACATGTCCCAGCTTTGATGTGGGCTCACCGCCGGAGCCCGCATCACAGCAGGGGATCTGACCTCGGGCGTACTATCCTGTCCGAGATTAGAAAGGGGTTAATGTTGTAGGACATTTATTGTACCATACTTACTACCTACACCAAAAGTTAAATATGATGAGAAAAGGAACATTGTTCATCTTTTGGCATAATGTACGACATATTAATGATTACACTTCTGCATAAAAGTAGCAAAAAAGTTGCACATTCTACACAGATCATAGCTGTCTTAATAAAAGTTTGTAATAAATACACTTATGTTGAAATCACTTTTAATATGCATAAAAAAATCTGTCTCCAGGTCAAAAGTGGCTAATTTTTGCTCTATTATACTCCCGTTGCTCACTAGTGTTCAGTTTTATTTTTAAATTTGCCATACAGTTATAGATATTTGACCTTTTTTATTAACTGCTAATTTTTATTTTTTACCAAATGGGAGTGTAGTATGCACAATTTTCTGGGGGGTGTTTTTTTTAGATTGATTCGCATTATAACCCTATGTGGACCCCCCCTCCCTTGGTAAAGACCATAATAAGTAGCACTACACAAAAAAGACTCATATGACTGTAATGGTCTTGCAGATTAAAATAAAATCCAGAATACTCATTGGAGAAGAGGGAATAAAATACTGGCCACTTTGACCAGTTGACAGGTCCTCTTTAAAGCCAATCACTCTGCTTTAATTGATGGCTATCAAACAAATGAGAGATTAATATATGGAACAACAGATAAAGCCTTCAACAGAAAAAAATATGCTGAAGACAGAGTGGCAAGTAACCTGGATTTAATAATTAGGTCCTAATGTAGCATAGACCACATGAGTATAACAATTTGGTTTTGTTTGATCAGCCATGACCTTAAGCTATCACCAAAGAACAGTCTAATTTCTCTAATGTCATGTATATGTGCAAGGGCTCAGAAAATGTTCCAAATGAGAGACCCCATTTCCTTGTAGCTTTCTTTGTGGGGTATAAATTTAGATCACATCTGTGAAGAAGTCAAATTTGAGACCAGAGAGAGTTTCTCCTTCTTTTTGAACTTTCTAGCAATTTGCATATGCTGTGAACTAATCACACACTGGAGAATTAGTTTCTGACCACCAGGTCTTGGGAGCTATTGAATACATTACTCGAGACTCTGCTGGGTGAGATCAGATTTCATCTCATTAAGATGCGTTTTTACATTTTCTTAATATCCACTCGTTGACAGCTATTTTCATTAAAATCAGCCTCATTCCTCGTATTATGTGCAGATGTACTTTGCTGTAATCAGAATTCCTAGATCCAAAATATTGATGGAATGAGAACTGTTTTGGCTTGCTTATAGCATGACTGCAATCATGACATGTCCCGTGAACATCTGTACTAAATGTAAAATGTCTGCACAGGTATTACAGGTAAAATGAATACGAATTCAAAGACAATAAAACAAGCAACATTTTTTCTATTTTAAAGACTATTAATTGAAGAGAATTACATATAGAAAATATTAATAGAATTATTATGTGGAGAAACGCTTCTAAATGATTGACTCAGTCCTTACAAAGTAGCAACCATTTTGCTCAGGACTATAAAAAAAATAACAGCAGAACAAATTTATCAGTAGTGTCAGAGGGACTTGTTCTGACACAGTGAAAAAAAATATTTTCGGGATTTATGTCAGTGACAGATTTAACCACTATGAAAGAGCAGGCCTGTGTGATGTCACAGTTGGAACATCAAAATTGATATTAGTGGTAAAAAGTGTGACACAAACAGTTACACCACACTCCCTTAGAATAAAAGTTTAATATTTCCAGAGGTCATACTTACGACTTAGGACTGTTTCCAAATTTTATAATATTATTTTAACTAGAAAGACCAAAAATCAGGTTTTATTCTGGAAAATTCAAGTATGTTATGTGTCACATTATGTAACAATAAGTTTAGAATGCTTTTATGTATCAGTTTGGTTCTGATAGTATCTTTTCACGACATAGTACTTTGAGTTGATTGTAAATTTAGCTTCATATATTTTGAATTTATTAAATAAAAGAATATGAAAAAATGTGGCCATTTCAAACTTTTATTGTGTCCTCTCTGTTAACAAATTGACATTTCATGCAAAGTAGTTAGTAAATTAAGTTTTCCTTTCGTCTACTTGATGTTGGCATCATTTTTTAAATATCCATTTTATTGGGTTATTTAATAGCTTCTGCGATTAGTATCAATTTTTCAAATTTGCAAGGAACTATCAGCATTCTTTTATAGTGGACGGTACAGTTCTCAGGGCTTTGAGGGCTCTATATATTTTATTTAGCCATCAATAATTACATCTTTTTAACCCCTTAGTGACAGAGCCAATTTGGTACTTAATGACCTAGTTAATTTTTACAATTCTGACCACTGTCACTTTATGAGGATATAACTCTTGCACACCTTAACAGATCCCGCTGATTCAGAGATAGTTTTTTCGTGACATATTGTACGTCATGTTGGTGGTAACATTTCTTCGATATTACTTGCGATTATTTATGAAAAAACGGAAATATGGCAAAAATTTTGCAATTTTCAAACTTTGTATTTTTATGCCCTTAAATCAGAGTGATATGTCACAAAAAGTAGTTAATAAATAACATTTCCCACATGTCTACTTTACATCAGCACAATTTAGGAAAGACATTTTTTTGTTTGTTAGGGAGTTATAAGGGTTAAAAGTTGACCAGCAATTTCTCATTTTTACAACACCATTGTTTTTTAGGGACCACATCATATTTTAAGTCATTTTGAGGGGTCTATATGATAGAAAATAACCAAGTATGACACCAATCTAAAAACTGCACCCCTCAAGGTGCTCAAAACCACATTCAAGAAGTTTATTAACCCTTTACGTGCTTCACAGGAACTGAAACAATGTGGAAGGAAAAAATGAACATTTAACTTTTTTTTGCAAACATTTTAATTCAGAACCATTTTTTTATTTTCTCAAGTGTAAAAACAGAAATTTAACCATAAATTTTTTTGTGCAATTTCTCTTGAATACGCCAATACCCCATATGTGGGGATAAACCACTGTTTCGGTGGCCCGCAGAGCTTGGAAGAGAAGGAGCGCTGTTTGACTTTTTCAATGCAGAATTGGCTGGAATTGAGATCGGATGCCATGTCACGTTTAGAGAGCCCCTGATGTGCCTAAACAGTGAAAACGCTCCACAAGTGACACCATTTTGGAAACTAGACCCCTTAAGGAACTTATCTAGATGTGTGGTGAGCACTTTGAACCCCCAAGTGCTTCACAGAAGTTTATAACGTAGAGCCGTGAAAATAAAAAATTGCATTTGTTTACACAAAAATGATCTTTTCGCCCACAAATTCTTATTTTCACAAGGATAACAGGAGAAATTAGACCACAAAAGTTGTGCAATTTCTCCTGAGTACATCGATACCCCATATGTGGGGGTAAACCACTGTTTGGGCGCACCGCAGAGCTTGGAAGAGAAGGAGTGCCGTTTTACTTTTTCAATGTAGAATTGGCTGGAATTGAGATCGGACGCCATGTCGCGTTTGGAGAGCCCCTGATGTGCCTAAACAGTGGAAACCCCCCACAAGTGACACCATTTTGGAAACTAGACCCCTTAATGAACTTATCTAGATGTGTGGTGCGCACTTTAAACCCCCAGGTGCTTCTCAGAAATTTATAAAATAGAGCCGTGAAAATAAAAAATCCCTTTTTTTTCCTCAAAAATGATTTTTTAGCCTGCAATTTTTTATTTTCTCATGGATAACAGAAGACATTAGACCCCAAAATCTGTTGACCAGTTTGTCCTGAGTACGCTGATAACCCATATGTGGGGGGGCACTGTTTGGGCACCCATCAGGGCTCAGAAGGGAAGGAGCGCCGCTTGGAATGCAGACTTTGATAGAATGGTCTGCGGGCGTCATGTTGCATTTGCATAGCTCCTGATGTAGCTAAACAGTAGAAACCCCCCACAAATGACCCCATTTTGGAATGTATACCACCAAAAGAGCATATTTAGATGTGTGGTAAGCACTATGAACCCCCACCTGCTTTACAGAAGTTTATAATGTAGAGCCATGAAAATAAAAAAAATCATATTTTTTCCACAAAAATATATTTTCACCTCCAAATTTTTACTTTCACAAGGGTAACAGGAAAAATTGGACCCCAAAATGTATTGTGCAATTTATGCTGAGTAGGCTGATACCCCATATGTGGGGGGGGACCACTGTTTGGGCACATGGCAGAGCTCGGAAGGGAAGGAGTGCCGTTTTGGAATGCAGACTTTGATAGAATGGTCTGCGGGCGTTATGTTGCATTTGCAGAGCACCTGATGTACCTAAACAGTAGAAACCCACCACAAGTAACCCCATTTTGGAAACTAGACCCCAAGGAACTTATCTAGATGTGTGGTGAGAACTTTGTGTTAGGGGTCGAGTTCCCGCTTCTGCACAGGGGGAATCTCGAGCCACTTCCGCTGCGGTCTCCCATTCTTGTCCAGCCGCAGTGGAGCCTGCTCAGCAAGGACGTCGGTCCCAGCGTCTTGCTCATTCTCACTCTGTTCTGAGAGTTAGTGCTGCTTCTCCAGTCTCTGCCTTTAAAGTCAGTGCTGGTCAGCAGCGAGCGGACTTCTCTGGGACTAAGTCCTTGTCTGCATGTACTGAGCATGCCCAGCGTAAGGTCTCCCGTTGGAGATCGAGGGTCATGTGCTCAGGCTCTGCAGCACATTCCATTGGTCCTCTTGGCAGGTCCTAGAAGGGCAAAAGTGCTGTGGCCACTTCCTGTGCTGCTGTTATATAAACTGCGCATGACCGCACGGCCATGCGCTAGTATTGTTTTACAATTGCTTATGTGTGTATGTTGTGAGTGCAAGTCGTCCTTGGAAACCCCTACCCTATTGAATGTCTGTTCGCGGAAGGTGTATGGCTGCTACCTAGCGCCCGACTTAGCCTACAGCACTAACACACATCACAGCGTCCTGTAGCTGTGCCTGCCAGTACGGCGCCGTGCGCCTGCCTTGCGCTTTCCATACCCGAGTCTGGGTGGTTAGTGGCGTCCGTTAGTGCGGCATCGCTCGCACTCTTGTGCACAGATTGCTTAAGGTTCTCTACACACCCAGTTGCGGTGTTACGCCAGCAAGGGTCTAATCGGGCTCCAATCCCTTCTGGGGTTAAGTCCGCTGACCACTTGCTCGCGCACTAGTGCGGTACTGCGGTCCTGTGAATTAACAGGATCGCTTTCTTCACGCTGGGTGAGGTTTAACCCACGCGTGTATACTTTAGTGTACCGCCATATTGTCTGCTAATTGCTAGCAGCAGGTTCTCACCTGCACGGTGGACCCCGGACTGCGAACGCACCTTTATCATCTGTCTTGGTGCATTCCGCCAGTCCTAACAGAATACTAGCGCCAGGGTCTGGCTAGTAAAATGGCGGACGATCAGCGTTTACAGCGGTACATCCAGCAGCTGGAGGGAAGGTTGGCGGCTTTTGAGCGTTCAACCTCAGCTGTGGATGTTACTGCTGTCGCTGTTCAGGCTGCAAGTGTGGCTGCAGCTACCTTGTCCACTGCCGCTCCTGTACCGACGCTATCTCGCCTCCCGCTACCAGAGAAATTTTCTGGTGACAGTAAGTCCTGTAGGGGTTTCGTGAGTCAGTGCTCAATACATCTCGAGCTTCTGGCCTCTCGTTTCCCTACAGAGCGGGCTAAGGTGGGCTTTATAATTTCCTTATTGTCGGACAGGGCGTTGCAGTGGGCTACGCCGCTGTGGGAGCGTGGCGATCATGTGGTGCAGAGTGCTCCGTTATTCCTGAGCACTCTGAAACAGGTCTTTCTTGGACCTCGTGTCACCCATGACACGGCGCTCCAACTGTTGGCACTGACTCAGGGCTCGTCCTTGGTCAGCCTTTTTGCCGTCCATTTCCGCACTCTGGCATCTGAGCTGGAGTGGTCGGATAAAGCCCTTATCCCTATATTTTGGAGGGGGCTGGCTGACCACGTTAAGGACGCTCTGGCCACTAGGGAGATTCCCGCCACACTGGAGGAGTTAATAGCAGTATCTACTCGCATTGACCGCCGTTTTCACGAGCGGAGGTTAGAGCGAGCCCAGTGTAGGCAGAGGTTTCGGCTGGCTCCCACCTTCGCCAAACCTTTGGAATCTCCAGTTCAGGCTCCTGAGGTTCAGGAACCTAAGGTGGTGTCACGAGCGGGATTTAAGTCCCAGACTGCTCGTGCACTCCAGGGTTGCCAGGTTTGCCAACAGTCAGGACATCTTGCCACCAGATGTCATCAGCGGTCGAGGAAACGTCAGCGTCTAGTGGTAGTAGGTGGAGGTGCACTAGACACTGCGACGTTTGCCTCCAAATTGTCCTTTAAGGGGACAATTACCTTTGGCTCATCCTCCCACTCGGTAGACCTCTGCGTGGATTCTGGGGCGGAGGGCAATTTTATGTCTTCTGCCTTCGCCCAACGTCACGCAATACCCCTGGTTATGCTATCCCAACCAGTAACGGTACGAGTGGTGAATGGGTCGACACTCCCCGCACAGATAACACATCAGACCATCCCTGTTACTCTGTCCCTGTCGCCATCCCATCAGGAGATTATTTCTCTACTCGTCATTCCTGAGGGTATTGATGAGGTCCTGTTGGGGATACCTTGGCTACGGTACCACTCTCCTCACATCGAGTGGTCCTCAGGCAGAATTCTGGGATGGGGTGAATCATGTGGGGGTAGGTGTCACCGAGAGTGCGTTCAGGTTGCTACTACTGAGGTACCCGCAGATCTATCCTCTCTCCCCAAGCAATATTGGTCTTATGCAGACGTGTTCTCCAAGAAGGCGGCGGAGACCCTTCCGCCCCATCGCCCCTATGACTGTCCTATCGATCTCTTGCCTGGTGCTGAGCCTCCCCGGGGTCGAGTCTACCCATTATCTCTCCCGGAAACGGAGGCAATGTCTCAGTACATACAAGAGAATCTGGCAAGAGGGTTCATTAGGAAGTCAGTGTCACCTGCTGGGGCAGGGTTCTTCTTCGTGCAGAAGAAGAATGGAGAACTACGTCCATGCATAGACTACAGGGGTCTTAATGCTATCACAGTTAAGAACAAGTACCCTTTGCCGTTGATATCTGAGCTTTTCGATAGGCTTCGGGGAGCTAGAGTGTTTACGAAACTAGATCTGCGGGGTGCTTACAACCTGATTCGCATCCGTGAGGGGGACGAGTGGAAAACGGCATTTAACACCAGAGATGGGCACTATGAGTATCTGGTGATGCCCTTCGGGCTCTGTAATGCACCTGCCGTTTTTCAAGACTTTGTCAACGACATCTTCCGGGATATGCTTTCCACCTCGGTTGTAGTCTATCTGGATGATATTCTCATCTTTTCTCCAGATATTGACTCCCACCGGAGAGATGTTGGCAGAGTCTTCGACCTCCTACGGGCAAACTCTCTTTACGCAAAGTTGGAGAAGTGTGTGTTTGAGCAGGAGTCCTTACCTTTCCTGGGCTATATCATCTCCGCCCAGGGATTGGCTATGGATCCTGCCAAACTACAGGCTGTGATGGACTGGCAAGAGCCCCATTCTCTTAAAGCGGTGCAGCGCTTTATGGGGTTCATAAACTATTACCGCCAGTTCATTCCCCACTTCTCAACTCTGGTGGCTCCCTTGGTAGCCCTCACCAAGAAGGGAGCGAATCCCAAATTGTGGTCGGAAGAGGTCTCCAAGGCCTTCACTTCTATTAAGTCCCACTTTGCTAGCGCTCCCATCTTACATCGTCCCGATGTGGATAAGCCATTCCTACTGGAGGTGGATGCCTCATCCGTTGGTGCTGGAGCAGTCCTCTACCAAAAGGATGCTCAAGGTCGGAAGCATCCATGCTTCTTCTTCTCCAAGACCTTCACGCCAGCGGAGAGGAACTACTCCATCGGGGACAGGGAGTTGCTAGCAATGAAGTTGGCCTTTTCGGAGTGGAGACACCTTCTGGAAGGTGCGCGGTTTCCCTTCCAAGTTTACACGGACCACAAAAATTTGGTCTATTTGCAGACAGCCCAGCGGCTAAATTCTCGCCAGGCCAGATGGTCCCTGTTCTTCTCCCGGTTCCACTTTTCCCTGCATTATCTCGCCGGGGAGAAGAATATCCGTGCTGACGCTCTCTCTCGCTCCCTTATGTCAACTGAGGAGGAGGAAGAGGAGCCTCGGCTTATTGTCCCTTCCGAGAGCCTGAGAACCGTGGCACCGGTATCGCTAGAGTCTGTGCCTCCGGGCAAGACTTTTGTGCCCATTAATTTGCGACCGGAGGTTCTCTCTTGGGCTCATTCGTCCAGGGTGGGTGGACACTTTGGGACAAAGAGGACATCTGAGCTACTGGCGAGGACGTACTGGTGGCCGCATATGGTCCGGGATGTCAGGGATTACGTTCTGGCGTGTGTCTCCTGCGCCAAAAATAAATCTCCGCGTCAAAGGCCAGCTGGTTTGCTCTATCCCTTGCCGGTGGCAGATAGGCCCTGGGAGATGGTCGGGATGGACTTTGTTGTGGGTTTGCCCAAGTCTCGCGGCTGTACCATCATTTGGGTCATCACCGATCATTTCTCAAAAATGGTGCATTTGGTGCCGCTGCCGCGGTTACCTTCTGCACGGGCCTTGGCAGCGTTGTTCATCAGACATATCTTCCGCCTACATGGTATGCCAGACAAAATTGTCAGTGACCGGGGTCCCCAGTTTGCGTCTCGGTTCTGGAGAGAGCTCTGTCGTCTTCTCAGTATTGAGTTGAATCTCTCTTCCGCTTATCATCCCGAGACGAATGGGTTGGTAGAGAGGGCCAACCAGACCTTGGTCACATACCTGCGACATTTTGTTTCAGCCAGGCAGGATGACTGGGCATCCTTGCTATCATGGGCAGAGTTTGCACTGAACAACGCCGTTGCCGACTCCACTGGACAAACCCCATTCCTCCTCAACTATGGTCAGCATCCACGGGTACCTGTGCCTATGCCCGTGTCTTCCGCCGACTCCAGGGTGGCAGACTGGGCTGTGGAGGCACGGGATATTTGGGACCGCACTCAGGATGCCATTCGGGCCTCTAAGGAGAGAATGAGGTCCTCCGCTGATGCTCATCGGCGCCCCGCCCCGACCTTTGCTCCTGGCGACTTGGTGTGGCTCTCCGCCCGTAACATCAGGCTGCGAGTTGAGTCCACTAAATTTGCTCCTCGCTACTTGGGTCCATTCAAGGTCCTCGAGCAGGTTAATCCTGTGGTCTATCGTTTGGCCCTTCCGCCACGCCTGGGTATCACCGACACCTTTCATGTGTCCCTCTTGAAACCCGTGTATATGTCCCGCTTTTCCGAGTCATCTGCTGGGACATCGGGTTCGTCTACGGACGATTATGAGGTGAACGCTATTTTGGGGTGCAAGGTGGTGCGTGGTAAAAAATTTTATTTGGTGGACTGGAAGGGTTATGGCCCCGAGGACAGGTCCTGGGAACCTGTTGAGCACATTCGGGCCCCGCAGCTCATTGCTGCCTTCGAACGTAGCGAGGCCCAAGGAGGGGGGGGCCCTAGGAGGGGGGGTAATGTTAGGGGTCGAGTTCCCGCTTCTGCACAGGGGGAATCTCGAGCCACTTCCGCTGCGGTCTCCCATTCTTGTCCAGCCGCAGTGGAGCCTGCTCAGCAAGGACGTCGGTCCCAGCGTCTTGCTCATTCTCACTCTGTTCTGAGAGTTAGTGCTGCTTCTCCAGTCTCTGCCTTTAAAGTCAGTGCTGGTCAGCAGCGAGCGGACTTCTCTGGGACTAAGTCCTTGTCTGCATGTACTGAGCATGCCCAGCGTAAGGTCTCCCGTTGGAGATCGAGGGTCATGTGCTCAGGCTCTGCAGCACATTCCATTGGTCCTCTTGGCAGGTCCTAGAAGGGCAAAAGTGCTGTGGCCACTTCCTGTGCTGCTGTTATATAAACTGCGCATGACCGCACGGCCATGCGCTAGTATTGTTTTACAATTGCTTATGTGTGTATGTTGTGAGTGCAAGTCGTCCTTGGAAACCCCTACCCTATTGAATGTCTGTTCGCGGAAGGTGTATGGCTGCTACCTAGCGCCCGACTTAGCCTACAGCACTAACACACATCACAGCGTCCTGTAGCTGTGCCTGCCAGTACGGCGCCGTGCGCCTGCCTTGCGCTTTCCATACCCGAGTCTGGGTGGTTAGTGGCGTCCGTTAGTGCGGCATCGCTCGCACTCTTGTGCACAGATTGCTTAAGGTTCTCTACACACCCAGTTGCGGTGTTACGCCAGCAAGGGTCTAATCGGGCTCCAATCCCTTCTGGGGTTAAGTCCGCTGACCACTTGCTCGCGCACTAGTGCGGTACTGCGGTCCTGTGAATTAACAGGATCGCTTTCTTCACGCTGGGTGAGGTTTAACCCACGCGTGTATACTTTAGTGTACCGCCATATTGTCTGCTAATTGCTAGCAGCAGGTTCTCACCTGCACGGTGGACCCCGGACTGCGAACGCACCTTTATCATCTGTCTTGGTGCATTCCGCCAGTCCTAACACTTTGAATGCCAAAGTGCTTCACAGAAGTATATAATGCAGAGTCGTGAAAATAAAAAATATTTTTTTTTCACAAAAAAGATTTTTTTAGCCCCCAAGTTTTTATTTTCACAAGGGTAACAAGAGAAATTGGACCCCAAAAGTTGTTGTCCAATTTATCCTGTGTACGCTGATGCCTCATATGTGGGGGTAAACCACTGTTTGGGTGCACGACAGAGCTCGGAGGGAAGGGAGCACCATTTGACTTTTTGAGTGCAAAATTGGCTGTCGTGTTTGGAGACCCCCTGATGTACTTAATCATTGGAAACCCCCCAATTCTAACTCCAACCCTAACCCCATCACACCCCTAATCCTAATCCCAACCCGATCCATAATCCTAATCAAAACCCTAACGATAATCACAATCCTAACCCCATAACAACCCTAATCTCAACCCTAACCATAACACTAATTAAAACCCTAAATCCAACACACCCCTAATCCTAATCTCAACCCTAACCTCAAACCTAACCCTAATCCCAATACACCCCTAACCCTAATCCCAACCCTAACCTTAACCCTAATCCCAAACCTAACCATAATCCCAAGCGTAACCCTAATGCCAACCCTAATCCAAACCCTAACACTAACAACTCTAACCCTAAATTTAGCTGCAACCCTAGCCCTAGCTTTAGCCCCAACACTAACCCTAGCCCTAACCCTAACTTTAGCCCCAACCCTAGACCTGACCCTAGCTCCAAATTTAGCCCCAACCCTAATCCTAGCCCTAACTTTAGCCCCATCCCTAACCCTAGCCCTAACTTTAGCCCTAACACTAACCCTAGCCCTAACCCTAGCCCTAAGGCTACTTTCACACTTGCGTCATGTGGCATCTGTCGCAATCCATCGTTTTGGAGAAAAAACAGATCCTGGAAATGTGCCCGCAAGATGTGTTTTTTGCCCATTAGCTTGTATTGCCGACGGATCGCAATGGATTGCCACATGTCGCGTCCGTGGTGCACTGGATCCGTTGTGTTTTGGCGGACCGTCGTCACAAAAAACATTCAATGTAACGTTTTTTGTACGTTGCGTCCGCCATTTTCGACAGCACATGCGTGGCCGTAACTCCGCACCCTCCTCCCCAAGACATAGACTGGGCAGCAGATGTGTTGAAAAACTGTATCTCTGCACAACGTGCATCGGTACATCGGGCCGACGCATTGCGATGGCCCCGTCCCAACGCAAGTGTGAAAGAAGCCTAACCCTAGCCCTAATCCTAGCCCTAACCCAAAATTTAGCCCCAACTCCTCTAGCTGCCGGCCGGCAGATCATTTTCTTACAGGATGTAGAAGCCGGCAGGCAGGAGGGGATGCAGGAGGACCCAGGGACACTGGTAAGTATAGCAGGGTCCCCGAATCCCCCTATTTTTCTGTCCTCTGATGTGCGATCACATCAGAGGACGACACATAGCTTTTTTTTGTGGCCGCCAGTAAACAGTTAATGATCGTCGATCACAAAACAGGGGTCTGTAAAAACCGACCCCGATCATGTTCTTTGGGGTCTCGGCTACCCCTGGCAGCCAAGACCCCAAAGATCTTCCAGGTGCTGGCCGGCGGGCGCACTGCGCATGCGCCCGCCATTTTTTGGTCGGAACAAGATGGCGGCGCCCAATGGGAGCCACGAGGAGCACAGGGGGAGACAGGTGAGTATCGGGGGCTATCGGGGACCCCATTTCTCTGTCCTCTGATGTGCGATCACATCGGAGGACAGAGAAATTAAATGGGAAATCATGGTTTTTTTTGCGACCGCCGGTAAACCGTTAATTACCGGACGATTGCAACCCGGGAGTCGGTAAATAACCCCCGGCAAATGAGAACCCAGAGAAAATCCGACTCTGGGGGGCGATATTCACTTTTTCCACAGCGCCGTTAATTAACGGCGCTGTGGTTTAAGTACCCTTAACTGCCGCCGTTAAAAGGCGTATCGGCGGTCGTTAAGGCGTTAAACAATGTATTCATTTTAATATTCAAAATAGTGTTTAGCAATTTTGCTTATTTTTCAAGTGCTTAACAAGATCTATCGCAAGGTGAAATGAATGAATTAAACATTCAATTTTTTTTCATTAAAATAAAGTTTCAGCTCAAAAGTTTTAGTTTTCAGAAACATTAATAGGAGAAGAAACAACTCACAATGTTGCATGCATGGAAATGCCTTTTACAGGTAGTACACAACTATTTGGGCACAACCCAAGGCACAGATGGGAAGGAGTGATATTTGGAGCTCATATTTTGCTATGATCATTTCCTGTCACGACATTACCCTTGCGGAGCTCCAGAAGTATTAGTAGAGCAAAAAAACACAAATGTGTAAATATTTTTGGAAACTATGCACCATATAATATTTAGCATGGGGATGTAATAACCATTTTGACCTCAAAAAGTGTCTTAAAAAATTATTATGTGGTAGATATCAAAAAGGGAACATTTTAATTTTTTCCACAATTATAGAAGAGTTTGTGCTGCACCCAAAGAACTGCCACTTCTGGATCGTGTGCACCCGGCCTAAACCTTATGAAAATTCTCAGCATGACATTCCAATCTTCATTAAAATTGATGATGAACCTTATTTTAGTTTGTTAATTTTTTTGTTTCAGAATTAAAAGATCTCAATTAGTTTCTGAGGGCACTTGCATGCATTATTAACCCCTTTACCCCCAAGTGTGGTTTGCACGTTATGGACCGGGCCAATTTTTACAATTCTGACCACTGTCCCTTTATGAGGTTATAACTCTGGAACGCTTCAACGGATCCTGGTGATTCTGACAATGTTTTCTCATGACATACAGGTCCTTCTCAAAAAATTAGCATATAGTGTTAAATTTCATTATTTACCATAATGTAATGATTACAATAAAACTTTCATATATTATAGATTCATTATCCACCAACTGAAATTTGTCAGGTCTTTTATTGTTTTAATACTGATGATTTTGGCATACAACTCCTAATAACCCAAAAAACCTGTCTCAATAAATTAGCATATTTCACCCATCCAATCAAATAAAAGTGTTTTTTAATAACAAACAAAAAAACCATCAAATAATAATGTTCAGTTATGCACTCAATACTTGGTCGGGAATCCTTTGGCAGAAATGACTGCTTCAATGTGGCGTGGCATGGAGGCAATCAGCCTGTGACACTGCTGAGATGTTATGGAGGCCCAGGATGCTTCAATAGCGGCCTTAAGCTCATCCAGAGTGTTGGGTCTTGCGTCTCTCAACTTTCTCTTCACAATATCCCACAGATTCTCTATGGGGTTCAGGTCAGGAGAGTTGGCAGGCCAATTGAGCACAGTAATACCATGGTCAGTAAACCATTTACCAGTGGTTTTGGCACTGTGAGCAGGTGCCAGGTCGTGCTGAAAAATGAAATCTTCATCTCCATAAAGCATTTCAGCCGATGGAAGCATGAAGTGCTCCAAAATCTCCTGATAGCTAGCTGCATTGACCCTGCCCTTGATGAAACACAGTGGACCAACACCAGCAGCTGACATGGCACCCCACACCATCACTGACTGTGGGTACTTGACACTGGACTTCAGGCATTTTGGCATTTCCTTCTCCCCAGTCTTCCTCCAGACTCTGGCACCTTGATTTCTGAATGACATGCAAAATTTGCTTTCATCAGAAAAAAGTACTTGGGACCACTTAGCAACAGTCCAGTGCTGCTTCTCTGTAGCCCAGGTCAGGCGCCTCTGCCGCTGTTTATGGTTCAAAAGTGGCTTTACCTGGGGAATGCGGCACCTGTAGCCCATTTCCTGCACACGCCTGTGCACGGTGGCTCTGGATGTTTCCACACCAGACTCAGTCCACTGCTTCCTCAGGTTCCCCAAGGTCTGGAATCGGTCCTTCTCCACAATCTTCCTCAGGGTCCGGTCTCCTCTTCTCGTTGTACAGCGTTTTCTGCCACATTGTTTCCTTCCAACAGACTTACCATTGAGGTGCCTTGATACAACACTCTGGGAACAGCCTATTTGTTGAGAAATTTCTTTCTGGGTCTTACCCTCTTGCTTGAGGGTGTCAATGATGGCCTTCTTGACATCTGTCAGGTCGCTAGTCTTACCCATGATGGGGGTTTTGAGTAATGAACCAGGCAGGGAGTTTATAAAAGCCTCAGGTATCTTTTGCATGTGTTTAGAGTTAATTAGTTGATTCAGAAGATTAGGGTAATAGGTCGTTTAGAGAACCTTTTCTTGATATGCTAATTTATTGAGACAGGTTTTTTGTGTTATCAGGAGTTGTATGCCAAAATCATCAGTATTAAAACAATAAAAGACCTGACAAATTTCAGTTGGTGGATAATGAATCTATAATATATGAAAGTTTAATTGTAATCATTACATTATGGTAAATAATGAAATTTAACACTATATGCTAACTTTTTGAGAAGGACCTCTATTGTACTTCATGATAGTGGTAAAATTTCTTTGATATTACCTGCATTTATTTGTAAAAAATACGGAAATTTGGCGAAAATTTTGCAATTTTCCAACTTTGAATTTTTATGCAATTAAATCACAGAGACGTGTCACACAAAATACTTAATGAGTAACATTTCCCACATGTCTACTTTACATCATCACAATTTTGGAACCAAAATTTTTTTTTGTTAGGGAGTTATAAGGGTTAAAAGTTGACCAGCAATTTCTCATTTTTACAACACCATTTTTTTTTAGGGATCACATCTCATTTGAAGTCATTTTGAGGGGTCTATATGATAGAAAATACCCAAGTGTGACACCATTCTAAAAACTGCACCCCTCAAGGTGCTCAAAACCACATTCAAGAAGTTTATTAACCCTTCAGGTGTTTCACAGGAATTTTTGGAATGTTTAAATAAAAATGAACATTTAACTTTTTTTCACAAAAAATTTACTTCAGCTCCAATTTGTTTTATTTTACCAAGGGTAACGGGAGAAAATAGACCCCAAACATTGTTGTACAATTTGTCCTGAGTACGCCGATACCCAACATGTGGGGGTAAACCACTGTTTGGGCGCATGACAGAGCTCGGAAGCGAAGGAGTGCCATTTGACTTTTTAATGCAAAATTGACTGGAATTGAGATGGGACACCATGTTGCGTTTGGAGAGCCACTGATATGCCTAAACATTGAAACCCCCCACAAGTGACACCATTTTGAAAAGTAGACCCCCTAAGGAACTTATCTAGAGGTGTGGTGAGTAGGGTTGAGCGACCTTTACTTTTATAGGATCGGGTCGGGTTTCACGAAACCCGACTTTTTCAAAAGTCAGGTCGAGTGAAATCGGCCAATCCTATAAAAAAGTCGGGGTCGGGTTCGGCCGAAACCCGAAACCCAATGCAGTGCATTGGGTTTCCATGGTTCCCAGGGTCTGAAGGAGAGGAAACTCTCCTTCAGGCCCTGCGATCCATATTTTAATGTAAAATAAAGAATTAAAATAAAAAATATCGCAATACTTACCCTCTGACGCGCCCTGGTACTAACCGGGAAACTTCCTCCTTCGAATCAGCGCTTCCAGGACCTTGCGGTGACGTCGCGGTGACGTCGCGGCTTGTGATTGGTCGCGCGGCCGCCCATGTGACCGCTCGCGCGACCAATCAGAAGCCGTGACGTCACCGCGACGTCACCGAATGTCCTGCAAGCGCTGATTCTTAGGAAGGAAGGCTGCCGGAAAGAAGCAGGGCGCGTCCGAGGGTGAGTATATTCCTATTAGGTATATACTCACCCTCGGACGTGCCCTGCTTCTTTCCGACAGCCTTCCTTCCTAAGAATCAGCACTTGAAGGACCTTCAGTGACGTCACGGCTTCTGATTGGTCGCGTGAGCGGTCACATGGGTGGCCACGCGACCAATCACAAGCCGCGACGTCACCGCAAGGTCCTGGAAGCGCTGATTCAAAGGATGAAGGTTCCCGGTTAGTACCAGGGCGCGTCAGAGGGTAAGTATTGCGATATTTTTTATTTTAATTCTTTATTTTACACTTAAATCTGAATTGCGATACCAATTCCCGATATCTTAAACATATCGGGAATCAGTATCGGAATTCCGATTCCAGATTCAAAAGATCGCCGACTTCATGGCCGACCCCACACAGGGGTCGGGTCGGGTTTCATAAAACCCGACCTTGCCAAAAGTCGTCGACTTTTGAAAATTTTCGACCCGTTTCGCTCAACCCTAGTGGTGAGCACTTTGACCCACCAAGTGCTTCACAGAAGTTTATAATGCAGAACGGAAAAAATAAAAAAAAATTTTTTTCACAAAAATTATCTTTTCAACCCCAATTTTTTATTTTCTCAAGGGTAAGAGAACAAATTGGACCCTAAAAGTTGTTGTACAATTTGTCCTGAGTACGCTGATACCCCATATGTGGGAGTAAACCACTGTTTGGGCGCATGGGAGAGCTCGGAAGGGAAGGAGCGCCGTTTGACTTTTCAATGCAAAATTGACAGGAATTGAGAGGGGACACCATGTTGCGTTTGGAGAGCCACTGATGTGCCTAAACATTGAACCCCCCCACAAGTGGCACCATTTTGAAAAGTAGACCCCCTAAGGAACTTATCTAGAGGTGTGGTGAGCACTTTGACCCACCAAGTGCTCCACAAAAGTTTACAAATGCAGAGCTGTAAAAATAAAACAAAAATTTTTTCCCACAAAAATTATTTTTTAGCCCCCAGTTTTGTATTTTCCCGAGAGTAACAGGAGAAATTGGACCCCAAAAGTTGTTGTCCAATTTGTCCTGAGTGCGCTGATACCCCATATGTGGGGGAAACCAGCGTTTGGGCACATGGGAGGGCTCGGAAGGGAAGGAGCGCCATTTGGAATGCAGACTTAGATGGAATGGTCTGCAGGCGTCACACTGCGTTTGCAGAGCCCCTAATGTACCTAGACAGTAGAAACCCACCACAAGTGACACCATTTTGGAAAGTAGTCCCCCTAATGAACTCATCTAGATGTGATGTGAGAACTTTGAACCCCCAAGTGTTTCACTACAGGTTATAACACAGAGCCGCGCAAATAAAAAATATTTTTTTTTCCACAAAAATTATTTTTTAGCCCCCAGTTTTGTATTTTTCCAAGGGTAAGAGGAGAAATTGGAACCTAAATATTGTTGTCCAATTTGTCCTGAGTACGCTGTTACCTGATATGTGGGGGGAACCACCGTTTGAGCGCATGGCAGAGCTCGGAAGGGAAGGAGCATCATTTGGAATGCAGACTTAGATGGATTGGTCTGCAGGTGTCACATTGCGTTTGCAGAGCCCCATATGTACCTAAACAGTAGAAACCCCCACAAGTGACCCTATATTGGAAACTAGACCCCACAAGGAAGTTATCTAGATATGTTGTGAGAACTTTGAACCCCCAAGTGTTTCACTACAGTTTATAACGCAGAGCCGTGAAAATAAAAAAATCCTTTTTTCCCCACAAAAATTATTTTTTAGCCCCCAGTTTTGTATTTTCCCAAGGGTAACAGGAGAAATTGGACCCCAAAAGTTGTTGTCCAATTTGTCCTGAGTACGCTGATACCCCATATGTTGGGGTAAACCCCTGTTTGGGCACACGGGAGAGCTCGGAAGGGAAGGACCACTGTTTTACTTTTTCAACGCAGAATTGGCTGGAATTGAGATCAGACGCCATGTCGCATTTTGAGAGCCCCTGATGTGCCTAAACAGTGGAAACCCCCCAATTATAACTGAAACCCTGATCCAAACACACCCCTAACCCTAATCCCAATGGTAACCCTAACCACACCTCTATCCCAGACACACCCCTAACCCTAATCCCAACCCTATTCCCAACTGTAAATGTAATCTAAACCCTAACCGTAACTTTAGCCCTAACCCTAACTTTAGCCCCAACCCTAAATGTAGCCTTAACCCTAGCCCCAACCCTAACCCTAGCCCTAGCCCTAGCCCTAACCCTAGGCCTAACCCTAGCCCTAACCCTAATGGGAAAATGGAAATAAATACATTTTTTAAATTTTTTAATTTTTCCCTAACTAAGGGGGTGATGAAGGGGGGTTTGATTTACTTTTATAGTGGGTTATTTAGTGGATTTTCATGATTGGCGGCCGTCACACGCTAAAAGACGCTTTTTATTGCAAAAAATATTTTTTGCGTTACCACATTTTGAGAGCTATAATTTTTTCATATTTTGGTCCACAGAGTCATGTGAGGTCTTGTTTTTTGCGGGATGAGTTGACGTTTTTATTGGTAACATTTTCGAGCATGTAACATTTTTTGATCGCTTTTTATTCTGATTTTTGTGGGGCAGAATGACCAAAAACCAGCTATTCATGAATTTCTTTTGGGGGAGGCGTTTATACCGTTCCACGTTTGGTAAAATGGATAAAGCAGTTTTATTCTTCGGGTCAGTACAATTACAGCGATACCTCATTTATATTTTTTTTATGTTTTGGCGTTTTTATATGATAAAAACTATTTTATAGAAAAAATAATTTTTTTTGCATCGCTTTATTCTGAGGACTATAACTTTTTTATTTTTTTGCTGATGATGCTGTATGGCGGCTCGTTTTTTGCGGGAGAAGATGAAGCTTTCAGCGGTACCATGGTTATTGATATCAGTCTTTTTGATCGTGTGTTATTCTACTTTTTGTTCGGCAGTATGATAATAAAGCGTTGTTTTCTGCTTTTTTTTTTTCTTACGGTGTTTACTGAAGGGGTTAACCAGTGGGACAGTTTTATAGGTTGGGTCATTACGGATGCGGCGATACTAAATATGTGTACTTTTATTGTTTGTTTTTTTTATTTAGATAAAGAAATTAATTTATGGGAATAATATTTTTTTTTTCATTATTTAGGAATATTTTTTTTATTTTTTTTTTACACGTGTGGAAATTTTTTTTTTAACTTTTTTACTTCGTCCCAGGGGGGGACATCACAGATCGGTGATCTGACAGTTTGCACAGAACTCTGTCAGATCACCGATCTGTCTCAGAGCACTGCAGGCTTCACAGAGCCTGCTCTAAGCAGGCTCTGTGAAGCCACCTCCCTCCCTGCAGGACCCGGATGCCGTGGCCATCTTGGATCCAGGCATGGAGCAGGGAGGGAGGTAGGAGACCCTCGCAGCAACGCGATCACATCGCGTTGCTGCGGGGGGCTCAGGGAAGCCCGCAGGGAGCCCCCTCCCTGCACGATGCTTCCCTGCTCCGCTGGCACACCGCGATCATGTTTGATCGTGGTGTGCCGGGGGTTAATGTGCCGGGGGCGGTCCGTGACCACTCATAGTAACATAGTAACATAGTTAGTAAGGCCGAAAAAAGACATTTGTCCATCCAGTTCAGCCTATATTCCATCATAATAAATCCCCAGATCTACGTCCTTCTACAGAACCTAATAATTGTATGATACAATATTGTTCTGCTCCAGGAAGACATCCAGGCCTCTCTTGAACCCCTCGACTGAGTTCGCTATCACCACCTCCTCAGGCAAGCAATTCCAGATTCTCACTGCCCTAACAGTAAAGACTCCTCTTCTATGTTGGTGGAAAAACCTTCTCTCCTCCAGATGCAAAGAATGCCCCCTTGTGCCCGTCACCTTCCTTGGTATAAACAGATCCTCAGCAAGATATTTGTATTGTCCCCTTATATACTTATACATGGTTATTAGATCGCCCCTCAGTCGTCTTTTTTCTAGACTAAATAATCCTAATTTCGCTAATCTATCTGGGTATTGAAGTTCTCCCATCCCCTTTATTAATTTTGTTGCCCTCCTTTGTACTCTCTCTAGTTCCATTATATCCTTCCTGAGCACCGGTGCCCAAAACTGGACACAGTACTCCATGTGCGGTCTAACTAGGGATTTGTACAGAGGCAGTATAATGCTCTCATCATGTGTATCCAGACCTCTTTTAATGCACCCCATGATCCTGTTTGCCTTGGCAGCTGCTGTCTGGCACTGGCTGCTCCAGGTAAGTTTATCATTAACTAGGATCCCCAAGTCCTTCTCCCTGTCAGATTTACCCAGTGGTTTCCCATTCAGTGTGTAATGGTGATATTAATTCCTTCTTCCCATGTGTATAACCTTACATTTATCATTGTTAAACCTCATCTGCCACCTTTCAGCCCAAGCCCATAGTGCCGGATGTCAGCTGCGATAGGCCCTCATAAATTGTGGTGACAAAGTGTGGGGCCTCATTCAGTGTGGTGGCTACTATGGGGGCCATCATAAAGTATGAATGCATCATAAATGTATTTTTGTACTGGACCCTTGCTGCCAAGCTCTTAGTTCTGCTGATCTTTAGCAGTCCCATCAGCAGAACGCTCTGCAGTGATTTGTTTTCTAAAAAATGACTAGTAAATTGGTATTGCCTTACATGCCTTTTATAGCTTTGTTAATGTTCAGATATTTGCTATAATAATCATAATGATCACATATCATATAGTGTATATTCATAAACACAGCACATTGTAACATGCATAAAGGAAAAAAAGTCCACTGTCACTGTCTCAAAGCAGTAGAACAACATCCAGGCACTCGGCCATTTCATATCCAGGGATAGCAAGCAATTCCAAGTTACCTGTTCCAATCTTAAATCCTGGCTCTCAGTGGCACAAAAGTGGCACAAACTTAAAAGAACAATCAAGCATTTCAAGAATAAAATCCATAGTGCTCACAATCTGCCAAATCAAGCCCTTAATTTTTTTCATAGACAGCAGGTTCATGGGATGAATAATGCTCCAAGGTGGTCAATGGCCATTTTGCATGCACACACACTTTGTCAATGCCTAAAAGGCATGATATTGTGATATTTTCTCAGTTGGTACTGGTGTCTTAGACAAGATTTAATATTCATGTGGAATGATCAGTAATAGATTGATCAGTGCGGATAGGATGCTATTGTTCTCAGTAGCTCAGATCCTTTTTACAAAGTTTATAGAATGATGATCTTCTAAGACAACCAAAAGATCATTTAATCTGAAGAGCCATCATTTTGCTTGCTCATCGTATGCTCAGCAACCTTTTTACAGTGCCCAATTATCTCTAAAAGAGCGATCCTAAGAACACTTGTTCCCTATAATCATGCAATGTAAATGCATTGTGAGACTCTCATATGTTAGGGCCAAAAGTCATTTTTTTCTGTACAGTCAAGTAGAAGTCCTGATGTGATGCTTAGGAACTCATAGAAAGATGACTTCAGGTCCGTGCTGGATAAACTGTAGGATTCTGAGAATCAGAGTGTGGCCCAGGGGACAATGAAAGGACCGTATAATTTCCTGAAAGCTATCGGTAAGGCCAGGTACACACTGCGTTTTAGTGGTCCGTTAGACAGACTACGTTACACCGCGGCATAATGCGGGCAACGCAGTCCGTTAGTGCCGCCATTAAGCCCTACGGCAGACACATCACTAGCGCACGCCCATAATGGGTGTGCGCTAGCGATGTGCCATCATTGAGTAAAGGACCCTGGGATGCGGGCTGCAGCGTTTCCGGGTCCGTCACTGCTAGCGCAGATAGAGCATCTGCTAGCTCTATCTGCGCTAGCGGTATGACAAGTCGGCACTTGCATTAACAGCAGCCCGTTAACGCATGTGTTGAATGGGCTGCTGTTAACGCAATGTGAGCCTAGCCCTGGGAAACTGACTACACTACTACTGGCATAATATCCATTGTTATAGGAGGAAAGGATATTTTTTTCGAGGACTGCCATTATGAAGTCACACACCTGCTGTACATTCAAATAGTTACAATTGATGATGCAAAAAGAGAGAATATGAAACTTCACTTTGTCAGTCTTAGATCATTAGCAATTTGTAGTGGCCCCTACCAAGTTAAAACGAATTTGCACATGTGTCACGAAAATGATACTGGGAGTAACCGCACTCTCAATAGCACTCTATTATCACTCTAATTGACTTACGTTAGATCACTGTATAAATAACATACTTCCTTTGGCCTTCAGCCTATATGATCCTTAATGATAGCAACTCCACAAACCGCAGTAGTGTAGAATTTGTTTTTCCCTTCACAGTGTAATTCATTGACTTTCCGTGGTGTAAAATCAATCTGTTCTGTTTATATGGCATAAACAACAAGCAGTTTCACAGGCATGAGGCAAACCATATGTGAAGGTGTTTAAAAAGGCACAACGGGGAATACATGAAGCATCTGCACCTCCAATGTTTCCATGTCAAATCACAGGTGTGTTGTAAAAAAAAAAGTTTACAGTTTTTATTGTTTTTATTGAAGAATAACATTACTGTTGCTCACTTTATGGGAATTAACTCTTCATTGTGCTACAAGTGAAAAAGAATGACATGTCGGCTATCTGGAAAAATCTTTCAAAAATCTAGAGAATTTCAGTGGCAATACGTAAAGATAAAATAATAAAGGTAATATATCATTTTTATTAAAGTTAAACAAAAAGATTCATATTTTATATGTTAGTTGTAACAAAAGCTTTATGTATTAGTATATGCCTTTTATAGAGCTACATGGTATGCTTTTATTCAGGTCTTATGTGCATGACATACCTTCTCTATAAATATAAGGCAAAGGTGTATATGCTAATTTGTATATATTAAAGATTAGCAAATATGCTAAAATTTGAGTTGGCTGCCTTCACCAAATTTCCTCAAAAAAGTGATTTGCCACGAATAAGTTTGCTCAAATTTTAATACTGGAAAGCATGTAATTACTCATAAAATACAGATAAGGGAGAGAACACTGCTGACAATAAGAGCTTACATTTAACAGGTGAGAAATAGAAAAAGGACACCGGTGACCATAAGAGCTATCACTATTCAGAATAAAGAGAACCCTGCTCATCATAAGAGTTTACACTTTACAGGCAAGATAGAGAGAGGACCCCTCTAGTTATAAGAGTTTACGCTCTACAGGAGAGAGAGACTTAACCAGTGGCTCTGAAGATGGAAAACAACTCTGCTGTACAAACTGTGCCCCGCTGGAAATCACTGATCTGTGATGGCCCAGGTACTGAAAACCTCTGTATAAGGTACAATAATCCATAAGATGTCATAGTTGCAGGGTATTATGGAAAGCCAGCACAGGAATGCAAAATGATAATTGTCCGCTCTCTGATGCGTCAGCAGTTTTTGAAATGATGCCAAGTTTTTTGTGAATCACAAATCAAAATCTCAAAATGTTTGAATTCACGTGAAAGAGTGATTTTTAGGAAATTCAAATCAAACGTGAACCTTCATGAATTTAAATGCTTTTTAACTATACTTATATATATATTTTACATAGATATTATATATATTTAGAATAGTTTCTAAACAAAATGTAACATAGTATTGTCCTATTAAGTCATGTTAAAAATAAGGCAATTTAAAGGTCTTCCACAATGATACTAGGGTTGAGCGACTTTTAATTTTTTAGGGTCGAGTCGGGTTTCGCGAAACCCGACTATCTCAAAAGTCGAGACGAGTGAAATCAGCCGATTATAGCGAAAAGTCGGGGATCGACCGAAACACGAAACCCAATGCAAAGTCAATGGGAAATTTTTTTTTTTTCTCTCTCTCTCTCTCTCTCTCTCTCCTCCGTCCCTGAACAGAAAAGCTGGTGTTACTCATTGCAAATCGCTACAGCGCACAAGCGACAAGATGGCGATAGGCGTCCACGCCCCTAAGACCTAAGTCATCACTCTGCCCACACTCCTTCATTGGCTGAAAAAATGGCGCCAAACGCATCATACGAAACGCGACTTTGGAGCGAAGATCGCCGACCGCATGGCCGATCCCACACTAGGATCGGGTCGGGTTTCATGAAACCCGACTTTGCCAAAAGTCGGCGACTTTTTAATTTGTACGATCCGTTTCGCTCAAGCCTAAATGATACATCCTAATAAGGCAAAATAGCAAAGAATAAAAATACAACCTAATTTTTAAGGAATATCAATCGATTTAAAAATAATCAGCATAGTAAGAGACTTGATTACTTTGGAACTGACTAAGGCAGACTTCTGAATAGCAATTTTAAAATGCATGTTTATTGCCATTTCTTATCTTTATCTTCCTTCTGCAGTGGAAGGGGAGTGGGTAGGGTATTTGGTGGATAGGATCGGGGTGTGGAGTAATGCAAAATTATTATAAAATTGATTGAAATATTGTTACACTATTGTATGAGAATTGTATGTTTTTGGTTTTGCTTGATGGTCAGACATATATACAAAAACAAATTCTTGAATAATTAATTAATAAAAATATATACTTTTTTAAATTGTTTTCTAATTTTTGTAATTTTTTTTCTAATTGTAGATTCTGTATTTGATTTTCTGTATACGAATGTGGGACAACCATCTTGCCTAAGCTTCTGTTAACAGCATTCAAGAATATGCTTTAGAGCAGCCACATTGATTATTGGAATGAGTTTGTGTGAATCAATTTGTGTGTCCCTAGTCAAGTAAGAGGTGGGTCTCCCTCTCCCATTTCTACTGTCACAGACCACTGTCATGGATGATGGAATGGAATGTGAATAGAGACCTCCAGTCTGGAGATATCTATTGATGTATTTAGGAGTGCTTTCCAGCTATAGTCTACAACCTGCGCAAAGTTAATTGTGCAGTGATGGGGAGGAAATGGGCTGTGGCCATCACCTTTTGTGAATGGTGTAATTCAAGATAAATACTACAATCATAGTTTTTTTTGCTATTATTTGAGGATCATGTATGAGTAATACAATGGATAATCTTTCCAAAGGTATTTTCAATGAAAACTGTTGAAGGAAAGAGCACACATAGTGTCTTATCTGAGAAGGTTAAAAGGTTAATCCATAAGATTGCACTCACCAGATGTAGCTGAGTTGAAGCATTGAAAAGATCCACAAGTCTAGGAAGGACCAGCCGTTAGATACAGATTGAGATAATTGTGGTAAATTTCTGCGCTGATGAATCACTAGAATTCCAGAACTATTAGTACATGTGGCTTTATTATTTCACGCATTTCAGACTTCAAGACTCCTTCATCAGGAACAACACGGGAACCTGTAAAGTTCCTATAGCATCTTTGACTTTTCTTTTACTTTTGTCATACCCCCAAAATGCTTTCCTATTGGTATTGACATCTCTTGCAAGCTTTAATTCATTGTCAGCTTTAGCTAATCTGATGCATGCCCTGCAGGCTCTGCAGACAGCATTATATTCTTCTTTAGATATGCCCCCTCTTTCCGTTTGATAAACATTTTTTTCTTTCATGTTAACATGTGTTTAAGTTCTGTGTTCATCCATCTTGGTTTCCTTAAATGCTTCCTATTCTTCCCTCTTTTAGGGATTGTTAACAATTGTGCTTTGAGAATCTCATTTTCCAAAATTTCCCATCCTTCCTTGACATTTTTGTCCTTAAGGACATCTAGTCATTGGATCCCTCCTATCCTATTTATGAGTCACTTAAAATCTACCTTTCTGAACTTCAACCTTGAAATCTGAGTGAGTCTTCACAGATTTATAATCTGTCACATGCAACTGTCTTCTACAACCTCACCTTTGTAGCAGAGTTTGGCTGTTACTTTACTAGTTTTAAGTCTCCTACACAGTTGTTTTTCTTTTAGTTAAATGTGATGTTTAATACTTCATATGAAAATGATGATGATTATCAACTGTTTGTTTTGTTTTTAAAGCATTCTTACTTACAGAACTTTTTCCACATCTACCTAAAATTTTAAAGCAGTAAATAAATACTGTATATTGAATGGATAGGTCATCTGTGAAGTGACTTTGATTTCATTAAATTCATGCTATTTGATTTGATTAGTGAGGACCAGAAAAAAAATAGATGTCCGACATCATTTTGCAGCAAAGTTTAACCCCTTTCTGCCATCAGACGGAATAGTGCGTCCTATGACAGAACCACCGGTTTGATGCGGGCTTTGGCAGTGAGCCCGCATCAAAGCTAGGACATATCAGCTGTTTTGAACAGCTGACATGAGCCCACAATAGGTGTGGGCGGAATCGCGATTCACCCATGCCTATTAACTAGTTACATGCCGCTGTCAAACTCTGACAGCGGCATTTAACAAGTGCTTCCAGCCATCCAGCCAGAAATGCATGCACCGGTGACCCCCATCACATGATTTTGGGTCATCGGTGCTCATAGCAATGCTGCAATTCTACTCCATGGGGGTGATCTGAGCATCACCTCTATGAAGCAGAAGCCATCGAGTTGTGGCAGCTTCTAGCCTCCATGGAGACTACAGAAGCATGCCAAAATGAAAAAAAAAATGTTTTTAAAAATAGGAAAAAAATAAAAAATATATAAAAGTTTAAATCAATCCTCTTTTGCCCCATTAAAAAAAAAAACAATAAAAAAATCAAACATACACATATTTGGCATTGCCGAGTTCAGAATCACCGAATCTATCAATAAAAAAAGGATTAACCTGATCGCTAAAGGGCGTAGCGAAAAAAAAAGTCAAAACGCCAGAATTATGTTTTTTTGGTCGCCGCGACATTGCATTAAAATGCAGTAACAGGCGATCAAAAGAATATATCTGCACCAAAATGGTATCATTGAAAACATCAGCTTGGCACACAAGAAATAAGCCCTCACCTAACCCAAGATCACAAAAAGTGGAGACGCTACGGGTAACGGAAAATTGCGCAATTTTTTTTCTTTTATCAAAGTTTAGAATTTGTTTCACCTCTTAGATAAAGAAGAACCTAGACATGTTTGTTGTCTATAAACTCCTAATGACCTGGAGAATCATAACGGCAGATCAGTTTTAGCATTTAGTGAACCTAGCAAAAAAGCCAAACCAAACCAAGTTTGGGATTGCAATTTTTTTTGCAATTTCACTTGGAATTTTTTTCCTGTTTTCTAGTACACGACATGGTAACATCAATGATGTCGTTCAAAAGTATAACTCATCCCGCAAAAAATAAGCCCCAACATGGCCACATAGATGGAAAAATAAAAAAGTTTTGGCTCTTGGAATGAGTGGAGCGAAAAACTAAACAGCAAAACCGAAAAAAGCTCTGGTCATTAAGGGGTTAAGTAAACCATTAAGCTGGGAGTATAAAGTGACACTAAAACAGAGTTAAATTGCGGTAACATCCTAGTTCCCATTAAATGCAAATCATTCCCTATGTGAAAGTTTTAAGAGACATTAATACTATCTCACAATTTTTTTTGTACTTCTCCATATGAAGCCTACAACCTGCAGTAACCACCGATCGACCAAACCGCTGCATGACCAGCTCTATCCTCGCCTACTGTATTCTCACCCATCCCTTGTAGATTGTGAGCCTTCGCGGGCAGGGTCCTCACTCCTCCTGTACCAGTTATGACTTGTATTGTTTAAGATTACTGTACTTGTTTTTATTATGTATACCCCTCCTCACATGTAAAGCGCCATGGAATAAATGGCGCTATAACAATAAATAATAATAAAAATAATAATAATAATATGAAGTAAAATATGATGCAAACAGCTGGAACAGTCTCCAATTTGTATTGTGCTGCAACCTTCCACCAATAATACTTCACTATATGCAACCATGGCAATCTAAGGTTATGCACACATGTTCAGTATTTATAGCAAAAAATCAGCAGCAAATACTGAATTGTTGACAGTAAAAAGACTGTGTAAAATCTGCAAATTTTGCCATGTTTTTGCAATGTTTTTGCATGCGTTCTTTATGCATTTTTCATTGTATTTCCCCCCTCAAATGGTGAAAAATGCTTCAAAAATGCTGAAAGAATTGCAGTACTGAAAATTTGGAACTGTTTCAAATCTGCAGGGAAAAAATAAGCAGCGTGTGCATGAGATTTCAGCAATCTCATGTCAATTTGTACATGTAGTAAACAGAAAACAAGCAGAAAAAACGAGGGTAGAAACGCAGCCAAAGCGAATCGTCTTTACATGCCCTAAGATAAAAAATGTGGCATGTTAATTAAACGCTGTCTGCAGCCAAATAGTAAAATATCTTGCAAAAATAAATTGCAATCACAAAGGGCAGCACGGTGGCGCAGTGGTTAGCACAGCAGCCTTGCAGCGCTGGAGTCCTGGGTTCTAATCCCACCTTGGACAACATCTGCAAAGAGTTTGTATGTTCTCTTCGTGTTTGCGTGGGTTTCCTCCGGGCACTCCGGTTTCCTCCCACATTCCAAAGACATACTGATAGGGAATTTAGATTGTGAGCCCCATCGGGGACAGCGATGGTAATGTGTGCAAACTGTAAAGCGCTGCGTAATATGTTAGCGCTATATAAAAATAAAGATTATTATTATTAAAGAAGAATTTAAAAAAATTACAGGTAATGGTGAATTTGCAAGTTCAATATATTTCTAGAGCAGGAAAGCCACAAAAAGCGAGGATGGAAGTAAAGTACATGAAATGCGTTTCAGTTATAATAAATGTGCTTCGTTTGTAATAAAACAAGCTAATTAACATTGCATGTTATCATTGACCAGGGCTTTGGAAATAGACGCAGAGCAACATTTATGCAAGGAAGCAAATGCAATCTTGCAGAATTAAAGAGCCTTAGAATTATTTGTGCTGTTTAAATGTGCAGGAAAGGAATTGCGTTAGGAAATGAGGCAATCATCCAGAACTCTTCATTTCTTCAGTTACTTAATTAGAAAATGAGTTTGGTCTAAAGAAGGGAAAAGATTAGTGTTGTGTGGTGAAATTGCTAAACGTATTTTCAATGTGAACGGGTTTTGGATGGATATATGTATATTTATTTTACTTATATACTCTCCAATGAGTGACATGATATCATTCATGTAAACGAAAGGGAAAAAGCACAAATTATTACTTCTTTATGTCCTAAAAAAACAAAGTGAATGAAAACAATGCAGTGATAGAAAGGTAATCGTTTACATTAATGCAATTAAATAATGCATTAATATTTAATTTGTATGCAAATATCTTCTTCAAAGAGGAATACGATTGATAAGATGTGCAACATACCTAATTCTAGAATTAAAATATTTATGGTTTAATTTATAAAAAAAAGTTATTGACTTAGATACTGGACAAATTTAATTTTATATATATACCATATGTATATACACTGCTCAAAAAATAAAGGAAACACTTAAACAACAGAGTATAACACCAAGTAAATCACACTTCTGTGAAATCAAACTTCTGTGAAATCAAACGGTCCACTTAGAAAGCAACACTGATTGACAATCAGTTTCACATGCTGTTGTGCAAATGGAATAGACAGCAGATGGAAATTATTGGCAATTATCAAGACACACTCAATAATGGAGTGGTTCTGCAGGTGGGGACCACAGACCACATCTCAGTACCAATACTTTCTGGCTGATGTTTTGGTCACTTTTGAATGTTGGTTGTGCTTTCACACTTGTGGTGGCATGAGACAGACTCTACAACCCACACAAGTGGCTCAAATAGTGCAGCTTATAATGGCACATCAATGCGAGCTGTGACAAGAAGATTTGCTGTGTCTGTCAGCGTAGTGTCCAGAGGCTGGAGGCGCTACCAGGAGACAGGCCAGAACACCAGGAGACATGGATGGGGCCATAGGAGGGCAACAACCCAGCAGCAGGACCACCACCTCCGCTTTTGTGCAAGGAGGAACAGGAGGAGCACTGCCAAAGCCCTGCAAAATGACCTCCAGCAGGCCACAAATGCGCATGTGTCTGCACAAACGGTTAGAAACTGACTCATTGAGGATGGACTGAGTGCCCGATGTCCACAGATGGGGGTTGTGCTCACAGCCCAACACTGTTCAGGAGGCTTGGCATTTGCCACAGAACACCAGGATTGGCAAATTCACCACTGGCACCCTGTGCTCTTTACAGATGAAAGCAGGTTCACATTGAGAACATGTGACAGGCGTGACAGAGTCTGGAGGTGCCATGGAACGTGATCTGCTGCCTGCAACATCCTTCAACATAACCAGTTTGGCAGTGAGTCAGTAATGGTGTGGGGTGGCATATCATTGGAGGGCCGCGCAGCCCTCTATCTGCTCGCTAGAGATAGCCTGACTGCCATTAGGTACCGAGATGAGATCATCAGACCCCTTGTGAGACCATATGCTGGTGCTGTTGACCCTAGGTTCCTCCTAATGCAGGACAAAGACAGACCTCATCTGGCTGGAGTGTGTCAGCAGTTCCTGCAAGATGAATGCATTGAAGCTATGGACTGGCTCGCTCGTTTCCCAGTTGGCGGATGCTTTAGTCCATATCTGGGAGGAGATCCCTCAGGAGACCATCTGCCACCTCATCAGGAGCATGCCTAGGTGTTGTACAGTAGGGAGGTCATACAGGCACGTGGAGGCCGCACACAATACTGAGAATCTTTTCCTTGACATGAGGCATTTCCACTGAAGTTGGATCAGCCTGTAATTTGATTTTCCGCTTTGATTTTGAGTATCATTCCAAATTCAGACCTCCATGGGATATTCATTATGATTTACATTGATAATTGTTATGTTTTATTGTTCTGAACACGCGTTGGGTCGGGCCTGCTTGTCTGCTCCCTGGATCCGTGGTGCCTGCTGTGGGTATGTTGATATATTGATACTATATGCTATACTTCCCATGCGAGGGCACTTGCCCTGTATATATCTGATTATTGATTATTTATTATGTGGTATGGGGAAAGTGTCTTGTAGCATTATGCCACTATAGCAGCACGGTCTGTGGATTGGCTCTCAGGCCTGCTTTTCATTGCCATTTGGAGCGTACTTTCATCCCCTCTTGTACCCCTGTTCTTTGTCTGGTGTTTTTAATGTATTTCAATAAAGAGTTATTTTTTATGGGACCATATGGCTGCCTGTTTCTTTTCTTTTTTGTTTAGCACATATGGGGTAATGCCAACTCAACAGAATTTGTGCGACAAATTTTGGTGCCATTTTTACCCATTCACCCTTTTGAAAATGTAATATCTGGGGCTAAAACAAAACTTGTGGTAAAAATGTAATTATTTTTTCTTCACTGCTCAATGATATGGAATTCTGTGACCCACCCGTGGTGTAAATATGATCACTATACCCATAAATGAATTAATTGAGAGGTGTAGTTTGACAGCGTGAACACATGCAGGGATTGTGTTGTGAAAGGTAATTCAGTACCACAATGGACATAGAGGTCAGCGCACATACAGTGACCTGGCAATAACCCAAAAAACAAGAACGAGCTCTGAGACGTGGGAACTGTGTTGACCGCAATCCCTAATCCTCTCCAACCACACTAAAGGCAGCCGTGGATTGCGCCTAACGCTCCCTATGCAACTCGGCACGGCCTGAGAAACTAGCTAGCCTGAAGATAGAAAATAAGCCTACCTTGCCTCAGAGAAATACCCCAAAGGAAAAGGCAGCCCCCACATATAATGACTGTGAGTTAAGATGAAAAGACAAACGTAGAGATGAAATAGATTTAGCAAAGTGAGGCCCAACTTTCTGAACAGAGCGAGGATAGGAAAGGCAACTTTGCGGTCAACACAAAACCCTACAAAAACCACGCAAAGGGGGCAAAAAGATCCTCCGTACCGAACTAACGGCACGGAGGTACACCCTCTGCGTCCCAGAGCTTCCAGCAAGCAGAAAAAAACAAATTGACAAGCTGGACAGAAAAAAACAGCAAACAAATAGCAAAGAGGAACTTAGCTATGCAGAGCAGCAGGCCACAGGAACGATCCAGGAGGAAACAGGTCCAATACTAGAACATAGACTGGAGGCCAGGATCAAAGCACTAGGTGGAGTTAAATAGAGCAGCACCTAACGACTTCACCACATCACCTGAGGAAGGAAACTCAGAAGCCGCAGTACCACTTTCCTCCACCAACGGAAGATCACAGAGAGAACCAGCCGAAGTACCACTTGTGACCACAGGAGGGAGCTCTGCCACAGAATTCACAACAGTACCCCCCCTTGAGGAGGGGTCACCGAACCCTCACCAGAGCTCCCAGGACGACCAGGATGAGCCATATGAAAGGCACGAACAAGATCGGGAGCATGGACATCAGAGGCAAAGACCCAGGAATTATCTTCCTGAGCATAACCCTTCCACTTAACCAGATACTGGAGTTTCCGCCTTGAAATACGAGAATCCAAAATCTTCTCCACAATATACTCCAACTCCCCCTCCACCAAAACCGGGGCAGGAGGATCAACAGATGGAACCATAGGTGCCACGTATCTCCGCAACAATGACCTATGGAATACGTTATGTATGGAAAAAGAATCTGGAAGGGTCAGACGAAAAGACACAGGATTAAGAACCTCAGAAATCCTATACGGACCAATAAAACAAGGTTTAAACTTAGGAGAGGAAACCTTCATAGGAATATGACGAGAAGATAACCAAACCAAGTCCCCAACCCGAAGTCGGGGACCCACACAGCGTCTGCGATTAGCGAAACGTTGAGCCTTCTCCTGGGACAAAGTCAAATTGTCCACTACATGAGTCCAAATCTGCTGCAACCTGTCCACCACAGTATCCACACCAGGACAGTCCGAAGACTCAACCTGCCCTGAAGAGAAACGAGGATGGAACCCAGAGTTGCAGAAAAACGGTGAAGCTGGCCCGATTATTAAGGGCGAACTCAGCCAAAGGCAAAAAGGACACCCAGTCATCCTGATCAGCAGAAACAAAGCATCTCAGATATGTTTCCAAGGTCTGATTGGTTCGTTCGGTCTGGCCATTAGTCTGAGGATGGAAAGCCGAGGAAAAAGACAAGTCAATGCCCATCCTACCACAAAAGGCTCGCCAAAACCTCGAAACAAACTGGGAACCTCTGTCAGAAACGATATTCTCTGGAATGCCATGTAAACGAACCACATGCTGGAAAAACAATGGCACCAAATCAGAGGAGGAAGGCAATTTAGACAAGGGTACCAAATGGACCATCTTAGAGAAGCGATCACAGACCACCCAAATGACTGACATCTTTTGAGAGACGGGAAGATCTGAAATAAAATCCATAGAGATATGAGTCCAAGGCCTCTTCGGGACCGGCAAGGGCAAAAGCAACCCACTGGCACGAGAACAGCAGGGCTTAGCCCGAGCACAAATCCCACAGGACTGCACAAAAGTACGCACATCCCGCGACAGAGATGGCCACCAAAAGGATCTAGCCACTAACTCTCTGGTACCAAAGATTCCAGGATGACCAGCCAACACCGAACAATGAACCTCAGAGATAACTTTATTCGTCCACCTATCAGGGACAAACAGTTTCTCCGCTGGGCAACGATCAGGTTTATTAGCCTGAAATTTTGGCAGCACCCGCCGCAAATCAGGGGAGATGGCAGACACAATTACTCCCTCTTTGAGGATACCCGCCGGCTCAGATACACCCGGAGAGTCGGGCACAAAACTCCTAGACAGAGCATCCGCCTTCACATTTTTAGAGCCCGGAAGGTATGAAATCACAAAGTCAAAACGGGCAAAAAACAACGACCAACGAGCCTGTCTAGGATTCAAACGCTTAGCAGACTCGAGATAAGTCAAGTTCTTATGATCAGTCAAGACCACCACGCGATACTTAGCTCCTTCAAGCCAATGACACCACTCCTCGAATGCCCACTTCATGGCCAGCAACTCTCGATTGCCCACATCATAATTTCGCTCAGCAGGCGAAAACTTCCTGGAAAAGAAGGCGCATGGTTTCATCACCGAGCAATCAGAACTTCTCTGCGACAAAACAGCCCCTGCTCCAATCTCAGAAGCATCAACCTCGACCTGGAACGGAAGCGAAACATCTGGTTGACACAACACAGGGGCAGAAGAAAAACGACGCTTCAACTCTTGAAAAGCTTCCACCGCAGCAGAAGACCAATTGACCAAATCAGCACCTTTCTTGGTCAAATCGGTCAATGGTTTAGCAATACTAGAAAAATTGCAGATGAAGCGACGATAAAAATTAGCAAAGCCCAGGAACTTTTGCAGACTTTTCAGAGATGTCGGCTGAGTCCAATTATGGATGGCTTGGACCTTAACAGGGTCCATCTCGATAGTAGAAGAGGAAAAGATGAACCCCAAAAATGAAACCTTCTGAACACCAAAGAGACACTTTGATCCCTTCACAAACAAAGAATTAGCACGCAGGACCTGAAACACCGTTCTGACCTGCTTCACATGAGACTCCCAATCATCCGAGAAGATCAAAATGTCATCTAAGTACACAATCAGGAATTTATCCAGGTACTCTCGTGAAAATGTCATGCATAAAGGACTGAAACACTGATGGAGCATTGGCAAGTCCGAATGGCATTACTAGATACTCAAAATGGCCCTCGGGCGTATTAAATGCAGTTTTCCACTCATCGCCTCGCTTAATACGCACAAGATTATACGCACCACGAAGATCTATCTTGGTGAACCAACTAGCCCCCTTAATCCGAGCAAACAAATCAGATAACAATGGCAAGGGGTACTGAAATTTAACCGTGATCTTATTTAGAAGGCGGTAATCTATACAAGGTCTCAGTGAACCATCCTTCTTGGCTACAAAAAAAAACCCTGCTCCTAATGGCGACGATGACGGGCGAATATGCCCCTTCTCCAAAGACTCCTTCACATAACTCCGCATAGCGGCGTGCTCAGGCACAGATAAATTAAACAGTCGACCTTTTGGGAATTTACTACCAGGAATCAAATCGATAGCACAATCACAATCCCTATGCGGAGGAAGGGCATCGGACTTGGGCTCATCAAATAAATCCCGGTAATCAGACAAGAACTCAGGAACCTCAGAAGGGGTGGATGACGAAATAGTCAGAAATGGGACATCACCATGTACCCCCTGACAACCCCAGCTGGACACAGACATGGATTTCCAATCTAATACTGGATTATGGACTTGTAGCCATGGCAACCCCAACACGACCACATCATGCAGATTATGCAACACCAGAAAGCGAATAACCTCCTGATGTGCAGGAGCCATGCACATGGTCAGCTGGGTCCAGTACTGAGGCTTATTCTTGGCCAAAGGCGTAGCATCAATTCCTCTCAATGGAATAGGACACTGCAAGGGCTCCAAGAAAAACCCACAATGCCTAGCATACTCCAAGTCCATCAAATTCAGAGCAGCGCCTGAGTCCACAAATGCCATGACAGAATACGATGACAAAGAGCAGATCAAGGTAACAGACAGAAGAAATTTTGACTGTACCGTACCAATGGTGGCAGACCTAGCGAACCGCTTAGTGCGCTTAGGACAATCAGAGATAGCATGAGTGGAATCACCACAGTAGAAACACAGCCCATTCAGACGTCTGTGTTCCTGCCGTTCAACTCTGGTCAAAGTCCTATCGCACTGCATAGGCTCAGGTTTAAGCTCAGGTAATACCGCCAAATGGTGCACAGATTTACGCTCGCGCAAGCGTCGACCAATCTGAATGGCCAAAGACATAGACTCATTCAGACCCGCAGGCATAGGAAATCCCACCATGACATCCTTAAGGGCTTCAGAGAGACCTTTTCTGAAAATAGCTGCGAGCGCACCTTCATTCCACTGAGTGAGTACGGACCACTTTCTAAATTTCTGACAATATACCTCTATTTCATCCTGACCCTGACCCAGAGCCAGCAAATTCTTCTCTGCCTGATCCACAGAATTAGGCTCATCGTACAGCAATCCGAGCGCCAGGAAAAATGCATCGATATTACTTAATGCAGGATCTCCTGACGCAAGAGAAAATGCCCAGTCCTGAGGGTCGCCACGCAAAAAAGAAATAACGATCCTAACTTGTTGAACTGGGTCACCAGAGGAGCGAGGTTTCAAAGCCAGAAATAGTTTACAATTATTTTTGAAACTCAGAAATTTAGTTCTATCTCCAAAAAACAAATCAGGAATAGGAATTCTCGGTTCTAACATAGAATTCTGAACCACAAAGTCTTGAATACTTTGTACTCTTGCCGTGAGCTGATCCACACATGAAGACAGACCTTTAATGTCCATTGCTACACCTGTGTACTGAACCACCCAAATGTCTAGGGGAAAAAAAGGCAAAACACAGTGCAAAGAAAAAAAAATGGTCTCAGAACTTCTTTTTTCGCTCTATTGGGAATCATTAGTACTTTGGGCCTCCAGTACTGTTGTGAAAGGTAATTCAGTACCACAATGGACATAGAGGTCAGCGCACATACAGTGACCTGGCAATAACCCAAAAAACAAGAACGAGCTCTGAGACGTGGGAATTCTGTTTACCGCAATCCCTAATCCTCTCCAACCACACTAAAGGCAGCCGTGGATTGCGCCTAACGCTCCCTATGCAACTCGGCACGGCCTGAGAAACTAGCTAGCCTGAAGATAGAAAATAAGCCTACCTTGCCTCAGAGAAATACCCCAAAGGAAAAGGCAGCCCCCACATATAATGACTGTGAGTTAAGATGAAAAGACAAACGTAGAGATGAAATAGATTTAGCAAAGTGAGGCCCAACTTTCTGAACAGAGCGAGGATAGGAAAGGCAACTTTGCGGTCAACACAAAACCCTACAAAAACCACGCAAAGGGGGCAAAAAGACCCTCCGTACCGAACTAACGGCACGGAGGTACACCCTCTGCGTCCCAGAGCTTCCAGCAAACAGAAAAAAACAAATTGACAAGCTGGACAGAAAAAAAACAGCAAACAAATAGCAAAGAGGAACTTAGCTATGCAGAGCAGCAGGCCACAGGAACGATCCAGGAGGAAACAGGTCCAATACTAGAACATAGACTGGAGGCCAGGATCAAAGCACTAGGTGGAGTTAAATAGAGCAGCACCTAACGACTTCACCACATCACCTGAGGAAGGAAACTCAGAAGCCGCAGTACCACTTTCCTCCACCAACGGAAGATCACAGAGAGAACCAGCCGAAGAACCACTTGTGACCACAGGAGGGAGCTCTGCCACAGAATTCACAACAGGATTGCCTGTTTGTTAAGAAATCCCCATATGTGTTCATGCTGTCTTACAAATGCAAATCATGCAGCAACGGGTCACAAACATAATTCAAACATGAGAAGACGTTATCCCAGCACATTCACCCATTACTACAGCTCACTACACCTACAGATAAGTTCCTTAAGGGGTGTAGTTTCCAAAATGGGGTCACTTGTGGGAGGGTTCCACTGGTTAGGCACATCAGTGGCTTTGCAAACGTGACAATTTTGCAAAAGTTGAATGGTTCTCCGAGCCCTGCTGTGCAACCAAACAGTAGTTTTCCACCACATATGGGGTATCAGTGTACTCAGGAGAGAGAAACTGCACAACAAATTGTCTGGTCCATTTTCTTCTATTATCCTTTTCAAAATGCTGGTTCTCCGCGCCCTGCAGTGCGCCCAAACAGTAGTTTTCCACCACATATGGGGTATCAATGTACTCAGGAGAGAGAAACTGCACAACAAATTGTCTGGTCCATTTTCTTCTATTATCCTTTTCAAAATGCAAAGTTTGGAGCTAAATCAATATTTTTGTAGGAAATAGTAGAATTTTCATTTATTTCTTCCACATTGCTTTAATTCTGGTGAGGTTCCTAAAAGGTTGAAAAACTCCTTAAATGTGGTTTTAAGCACATTGAGGGCTGAAGTTTTTAAAAGGGTGTCCCTTTAAGATATTTTCTGTCACACAGGCTCGTCAAAGTCATTTCAAATGTGTTGTGGTCCCTAAAAAAATTAGTTTTGTAAATCTTGCTGGAATAATGAGAAATTGCTGATAAACTATTAACCATTCAAACTTCCTAGCAAAAAAAATTATGCTGATGTGAAGGAGACGTGGTAAATGTTATTTATTAATAGTGGTATAACTATCTGGTTTAGGAGCATAAAAATTTAAAAATATAGACAAACATTTTTTTCAATTTGTTATATATTTTTGTAAATAAATGCAAAAAAAATCAACCAAAATTTACCACTAACTAAAAGTACAACATGTCACAAAAAAAAAATCTTAGTGTTACTGTGATACGCTGAAGCATTCCAGTGTTATTACATCATAAAATGAGACTGGTCAGAATTGGAAAAACTGTCCAGGTCAGGAAGGTAAAAACAGGTTGTGGTTGAAGGGGTTGAATAAACTTTTGAGCTTAGACATTTTCAGTCTCTAAAACTGTTGATAAGGCACACATATACAAACATTTTCAAACTAATTTTCAGCATCTAGTAATTAACCGTTGTTATATATTTGCTATAATTTGGATCTACTTTAGTAACAGTCAGTGTGAAATTGGAACTAAATACCACTTTGCACTGCAAATGCATCTTACCATACTGAATATTGATGCTTCTCCAGCTCATCTAAGTAAGAAGTACTTGATGAGTATTTATCTCTTTGCTTATGTTCATCTGTTTCAATTTTTGGAATTTGCTGAAAATGTTTTTCAGGGGATTCTTTTCCTTTTCTCTGCAAAAAAAGATACAATACAAGGAAATAAAAGCACTGTTAGTATAACTAGAATACACCTGTAATGCTCCAAAGTGTTATCATCTATGGTAAAGATCATTCCCCCATCACTCAACTGAGACAGCCCTGAGCTAACGGACAAAACTCTGTACTCCTCCTTCTAGACCTGTCGTCTGCTTTTGACACAGTTGACCACTGCCTCCTACTACAGATCCTCTCCTCCTTTGGCATCAAAGACCTCGCCCTATCCTGGATCTCCTCATACAGTTATATGAAAAAGTTTAGGCACCCCTGTTAATCTTAAGCTTAAAGTTTTATAAAAATTGTTTTTTTTGCAACAGCTATTTCAGTTTCATATATCTAATAACTGTTGGACACAGTAATGTTTCTGCCTTGAAATGAGGTTTATTGTACTAACAGAAAATGTGCAATCTGCATTCAAACAAAATTTGACAGGTGCATAAGTATGGGCACCCTTATCATTTTCTTGTTTTAAATACTCCTACCTACTTTTTACTGACTTACTAAAGCACGTTTTTTGGTTTTCTAACCTCATTGAGCTTTGAACTTCATAGCAAGGTGTATGCAATCATGAGAAAAGCTACTTAAAGTGGCCACTTGCAAGTTGTTCTCCTGTTTGAATCTCCTCTGAAGAGTGGCATCATGGGCTCCTCAAAACAACTGTCTAATGATCTGAAAACAAAGATTATTCAACATAGTTGTTCAGGGGAAGGATGCAAAAAGCTCTCTCAGAGATTTAACCTGTCAATTTCCACTGTGAGGAACATAGTAAGGAAATGGAAGAACACAGGTACAGTTCTTGTTAAGGCCAGAAGTGGCAGGCCAAGAAAAACATCAGAAAGGCAGAGAAGAAGAATGGTGAGATCAGTCAAGGACAATCCTCAGACCACCTCCAGAGAGCTGCAGCATCAACTTGCTGCAGATGGTGTCACTGTGCATCGGTCAACTATACAACGCACTTTGCACAAGGAGAAGCTGTATGGGAGAGTGATGCGAACAAAGCCGTTTCTGCAAGCACGCCACAAACAGAGTCGGCTGAGGTATGCAAAAGCACATTTGGAGAAGCCTATTTCTTTTTGGAAGAAGGTCCTGTGGACTGATGAAACCAAGATTGAGTTGTTTGGTTATACAAAAAGGCGTTATGCATGGCGGCCAAAAAACACAGCATTCCAAGAAAAACACTTGCTACCCACAGTAAAATTGGGTGGAGGTTCCATCATGCTTTGGGGCTGTGTGGCCAATGCCAGCACCGAGAATCTTGTTAAAGTTGAGGGATGCATGGATTCCTCTCAGTATAAGCAGATTCTTGACAGTAATGTTCATGAATCAGTGACAAAGTTGAAGTTACGCAGGGGATGGATCTTTCAGCAAGACAATGATCCAAAACACCGCTCCAAATCTACTCAGGCACTCATGCACAGGAACAATTACACTGTTCTGGAATGGCCATCCCAGTCCCCTGACCTGAATATCATCGAAGATCTGTGGGACCATTTGAAGAGGGCTGTTCATGCTCAGCGACCATCAAACTTAACTGATCTGGAGTTATTTTGTAAAGAGGAATGGTCAAAAATACCTTCATCCAGGATTCAGGAACTCATTAAAGCTACAGGAAGTGACTAGAGGCTGTTATCTTTGCAAAAGCAGGATCTACTAAATATTAATGTCACTTTTCTGGTGGGGTGCCCATACTTATGCACCTGCAAAATTTTGTTTCAATGCAGATTGCACATTTTCTGTTAGTACAATAAACCTCATATCAAGGCAGAAACATTACTGTGTCCAACAGTTATTAGATATATGAAACTGAAATAGCTGTTACAAAAAAAAACAATTTTTATAAAAAATTAAGCTTAAGATTAATAGGGGTGCCCAAACTTTTTCATATAACTGTACCTTTCCAACCTCACATTTAGCGTCTCCCACTCCCACACTACCACCTCATCCCATCCTCTCTGTTAGAGTCCCCCAAGACTCTGTTCTAGGACCCCTACTCTTCTCAATCTACACACTTGGTCTGGGACAACTTATAAAGTCCCATGGATTCCAGTACCACCTTCATGCTGATGACACTCAGATCTACCTTTCTGGACCAGACGTCACCTCTCTGCTGTCCAGAATCCCGGAGTGGCTATCAGCCATATCCTCCTTTTTCTCCTCTCGCTTTCTCAAACTCAATGTGGACAAATCTGAACTCATCATCTTTCCTCCATCTCATAGATCTTCCATACCTGACCTATCTATTGCAATTAACGACATTGCGCTTTCCCCCGTACCGGAAGTCCGCTGAGTAGGAGTAACCCTTTGCTCTGCCCTGTCCTTCAAACCGCACATCCAAGCTCTCTCTACCTCCTGTCGCCTCCAGCTCAAAAATATCTCCAGAATCTGTCCTTTCCTCAACTGTCAATCTACTAAAATGCTTGTGCATGCCCTCATCATCTCCCACCTTGACTACTGCAACATCCTTTTCTGTGGCCTCACTGCTAACACCCTTGCACCTCTCCAGTCCATCCTTAACTCTGCTGCCCAACTTATTCATCTCTCTCCTCGCTACTCCTCTGCTTCCCCTATCTGCAAATCTTCATTGGCTCCCATTCCCTCAGCGTATCCAGTTCAAATTACTAATACTGACCTACAAAGCCATCCATAACCTGTCTCCTCCATATATCTCTGAATTAATCTCCCGATATCTTCCCTCACGTAATCTCCGATCCTCCCAAGACCTCCTTCTCTCCTCAACACTTATCCGCTCCTCCCCCAACCGCCTCCAAGACTTTTCCAGAATATCCCTCGTCCTCTGGAATTTTTTGCCCCAACACATCCGACTATCAACCACATTTGGATCCTTCAGACGGAACCTGAAAACCCACCTCTTCAGGAAAACCTACAGCCTGCACTGACCCCGCTGCCTCCTGACCACTACTAAAACTACCGCCTCACCAACGCCTGTGCTCCTACAACCCTCAACCTATTGTCTCCATCCCCACCATCCTGTAGAATGTAAGCCCGCAAGGGCAGGGTCCTCACCCCATTATATCAGTCTGTCATTGTTAGTTTGCTTACTGTAAGTATTTTCTGTCATTTGTATGTAACCCCTTCTCATGTACAGCACCGTGGAATCAATGGTGCTATATAAATAATAATTAATAATTAATAAATAAAGGAACATTGCCAGTTTATGCACTTTATTTTGGGTGGACAAAAACGTGAATAGCTCTTTTGATTTTGAGAAAGGTTGAAGTCGATGTCCAATGCCCAGATATTGATGACCTGTCCATTTTACAAATTGAATTGAGTTGTGAAGGTTCTTTCAATGGATTACTATAAAACAACTCCTTTTCAAGGGGACAGGTGCTGATCTGCAGTGTCCAGCAGAAGCCTTCATACCTTCAATGGAACTGTGCACTGCAGCTACCTTCAATGTGTTTACAACCAATCTAATAGCAAAGGCCAGCTGATCAAAGGTCGTGCCACGTGTCAGTCCCTCACTGATTTTATAATAATGACCTATTTCTAGTTAATATTGCATTCCCTTTAGTGTTTTCTGCCGAGCGGGTGGTTCAGGAGCAAATGTGCTTACTGGGCGGCCTCCTATAAATCAGTGCTACGCTCCCTTCATTGTCAGGAATATTTGGGGTCTCAGAGCCTGAAAGTCACTAATCATAAAGTGGTATATTGTTACTTTATAAGATTTATAAGATGGGAGCATAGCTTAAATATGCTAAATGGAATCTGTCAGCAGGATTTCATACCCAAACTATTTATATGTACAAATCCAGCAATACCTTTTCATAGTCAGTCTGTTCCTCTGTTACTAAGAAATCAGCATTTGAATGGATATGAAATAAGGACTATGGTAGATCTGAAGCTTCTGTTACTCCAGCTCTATTTCCTGCCCAGAATAATTGCCTCCTGCTTCTTTGACTGAAATCACACAGCATAGAGGCTGTCAGTCAAGTAGTAGTAGGCAGCACTAAGCAGGAATAGAGCTGGAGTGACAACATTTTCTGATCTCTTAGACCTTTAGCCTCATATGCATTCAAATGCTGAATTCTCAGTAGTAGAAGAATGTACCAGATATGTAAAGGTATTGCTGGTCTTGATATAATTAGTTTGAGGTGTAAAAATTATATTGACAAAAAAATGTAAGAAAAAAAAATCAAAATATCAAGTTTTGAATTTTAACTGCTAATATTTAAATTAAAGCTTATATGCTTGGGATTGCCATAATTGTACTAACCCGAAAAGGAATCACGTTGCTAGGTCATTTCTACTTTACCACATGATGTAAAAATAACACCCCACCCACAGAAAATGACAAATTGCAGAAGTTTTTTTTTTTTTTACTATATCTCCACATTAAATTTATTTTCTCATTTTTTAGGTACAATATATGGCAATTGAATGGTGTCTATGCACAGCTATGTCAATGGAAAAAATAGAAAAAGTTATGGCTGTTGAAGAAGAGGAAGAAAATAAACAAAAGCGCAAAAAATGGAAAACTGGCAGTTATAAAGGGATTATTATTAAGTATATTAGCAAATGACATAAAGTTTAATTATAGAATCATAAAATCATAGAAGGTTAGAGTTGGAAGGGACCTCCAGTGTCATCTTGTCAAACCTCTGCTCAATGCAGGGTTCACTAAACCATCTCAGACAGATGTCTGTCCAGGCTCTGTTTGAAGACTTCCATTGAAGTAGAACTCACCACCTCTGGTGGCAGCCTGTTCCACTCATTGATCACCCTCACTGTCAAAAAGTTTTTTCTAACATCTAATCTGTATCTTCTCACTTTCAATTTAATTTCATTGCTTCTCGTGTTTCCTTGTGCAAATGATAATAATGATGTTCCCTTCTCTGAACTTGCTCCAGTTTTTCAAAGTCTTTTTTAAAATGTGGTTCACAGAATTGGACACAATATTTCAGACTAAGCTTGACCAAGTAGGAGTAGAGGGGGATAAATACTTCATGTGATCTAGACTCTATGCTTCCCTTAATACATCTTAGAACTGTTTGCCTTTTTTGCTGCTGCATCACACTATTGACTCATGTGCAGTCTGTGATCTATTAGTATACCCAAGTTTTTTTTCACACATACTGTTTCTTAGTTCTATTACTCCAGTTCTGTAGATGTAATTTTCGTTTTTCTTGCCCACATGTAGAATCTTGCATTTCTCCATGTTAAATACCATTCTATTAGTCGCTGCCCATTACTCAAGCTTCTCTAGATCCTTCTGAATCCTTTCTCTGTCTTCTCTAGTGTTAGCTATCCCTCCTAGCTTTGCATCATCTTCATATTTGATCAGTTTACCTTCAGTTCCCTTTATCTAGATCATTTATAAAAATGTTATACAACACTGGGACAGGACAGAGCCTTGTGATACCCCACTTGAACCACTCTTCCAATTGGATGTCCAACCATTTATTACCACTCTTTGAGTGCAATCACTGAGCCAGTTATTAAACCACCTAACCGTGGGCTTATCAATCCCATACTTGTTCATTTTTTCAATAAGGATAGTATGAGATACTTTATCAAATGCTTTGCTGAAGTCGAGATATGTTATATCTACTGCATTCATATGCTATGAATATGCTTTACTTGTTTAACATACAAATCCTTACTAATCAGGGGATGTCAATGCCAACATTATATTAAAGACTATATAAATAGCTGCTTATATTTCCCTTTTAATCATTCTATATGATAATTTAGAGTAGAACAAATAAATGAATATGTGTGGCATTGCGTGCACGTGACTGTGTGAACATATCTGCAAAATTTACTGACGACAAATACTGTTCTTAACATCTGTCATTAATTTTCTCTCATTTTGTGGTAAGTTTCAGAGTAAAGATTTTTATTAATAAGAACAGCTCAGAAATGTTTTTGCTTTTTTAGTCCTTGTTCATTGGCTGCCTTTCTTTCTACTTACTGGACATTAAATACTGTATATATTTTTCGTTTAGTTACATATTTGATTAACGATAAGCAAATTGCAAGATCTCATTATTGCCTTCCTGCTAATGTTAAGTAACAAAACTCGCATAAACAGGTTTACTCAAGTAATTTTTTTCCAATGTGCAGTTTTAAATATCAAAAAGAACATTCATTTCCTAATTGGATCAATCATTAATCATTTTCTGTAGGATGTGTCCAATATGAGCTTGAGTAGGGAATCTGTCACCAAGTTTTGCTAGCTCATCTGTAAGAAGCATAATGTAGGGAAAGAGATCCTGATTCCAGTGATGTATCACTTAGTTTAATGGGTAATATAAACAGAGTTTCCTCTGCTATATATGCAGCAGTGCTGAGAAATCTATTTCCACCCACACCACATTGTATATGGACAGTAAGCCCCTGATATCAGTACTGGGGGCAGGGATTGACCAGGATGCACGTGGTCAGCTAGTCCGACAATGATAACACACTTTATCTCCTGCTGATTAAACACTTTTTGTATTGAAACAGCAGCACACAGCCTATTAAATGACATATCACTGAAATCGGTGTTTCAGCCCCTACATTATGCTGATCTCAGATTACAAAGCAAAAGCCCGCTGATAGATTTCCATTAAAAAATGAGGTAGGCAGCATCATCTTAGGTCACGGTGGTATCAGAGGAAGCATTAAGAGTTATTAAGAGTAGGGTTGAGCGACCTTGACTTTTTTAGAGTCGAGTCGGGTTTCACAAAACCCGACTATCTCAAAAGTCGGGTCGAGTGAAATTGGCCGATTATGTCATAAAGTCGGGATCGACCGAAACACGAAACCCAATGCAAGTCAATGGGGCAGCATAGTCGGCAGTGAGTGGGGGCCAGGAAAACACCTACAGTGCCCATTTTAATGGCAAAAACATCCATTCTTCTTAATGAAGCTTGTCAATCTTAATTTCCCTTACAATAATAGTTAGGCATTGGAAATTGGGGGTCATTTGGCTAAAGTTGTTGGGGGTAGGGCTGGATCAAGTATTTTGTGGGCCCAGGAAATCTGGACCACGTCACGGCAGTGGAGCAGGGAGAGGTAAGTATTTAAAGTTTGCAAGTGCTGTGATCCTGAGCAAGCAGGGGGGCCCACTCGTTGGCATTGGCACTGGCACAGGGCCCCTCAAAGTACGGCGGTGTGTTTGCACGGCGGGGGCGCCTCCCACCGGCAGCGACGCTTTTGCGTACTATGAGGGGCCCTGTGCCAGTGACGTCGCCAACAAGTTTTCCCCCCTACCTGATGATGGAACTTGCACTTTCATTTTCACCTTCCTCTTTGTCCCCGTGTAAGATGGTATAGTATGTGGGAAGGGGAACCTGAATTTCAGCAGTGTCAGTTTCTTGCTGTGTAGCGTGCAAGGGGAATGTAGTTGTCTGGGGCAATGTACCAGCAGACTCATCTATCACTGGCTGGGCAATGGGCAGGATGAGGAGGAAACACAGATATAGGCCCAAAGAATAAAGTGGGCTAAATGCAGTTCAAAATTGGTAAAAGGACTAACCAGGGGGCATTGCTTTGTTCAGTGGAGGACAACTGTAATGAGAGGCTGACACAGTGAGTAGGCCCAAATCAGTAAGTAGGCTAAATGCAGTTCAAAATTGGAAACAGAAGTAAACAGGCGGCACTGGTTTGTTCAGTGGAGAACAGCAAGGAGCAGCAGACACCGTTAGTAGGGCCAACAAATCAAGTAGGCCAAATGCATTGTTATATTACAAAATTTAATGAGAGCCTCAAAATTGAAGCTAAGAAAAGGCAACCTGGAGAACACCTTGGAGCGGCAGACACCGTTTCTAGAACCCAACCAAACAAGTAGGCCCACTGCAGTTTTTAAATTAAAAAACTCTTCAACGAGAGCCTGAAAATTGAAGCTCAGGAAATGCTACCAGGAGAACACCTTGGAGCGGCAGACACCGTTAGTAGGCCCCACCAAAGTAGTAGCCCCAATGCAGTTTTCAAATTCCTATAGGCTGAAAACCAGACAATTGACGCTCAGCTTTTTTCAGAGGAGGACAGCTGTATTGAGTGGCACAGACAGACACAGGTAGTAGGCCTTAAACAAAAAATTTGGCTCAATGCAGTTTAAAAAAGGTTACAGGGGTACACAGGCAGCATTGGTGTGGTCAGCGGAGGACAATTTGAATTAGGGACTGCAGACAGACTTAGTAGGCTGTCCCCTGTGGACCATGCATCCACCACATTAACCCAGTGCGCCGTAATGGACACGTAACCTTCCGTGGACATGCCTACTGGTCCATGCGTCTGTTGTCAGGTGCACCTTTCTACTCTTAGATTGCCTGAGTGCATGGACAATGCGGACTTTTACATGCTGGTGGAGGGCTGGGATGGCTTTTCTCGCAAAAGAAGTGTGGACTGGGTAGCTCGTACCGTGGTACAGCGTAATTCATCTGGGCTTTATAAATATAAAATAAAGAACAAAAAGTAGGCTCTATGCACTTTCAACTAGGTTCCAGGGGTACACGGCCAGCATTGGTCTGGTCAGTGGAGGACAATTTCAATTATGGACCGTAGACAGACTTAGTACGCCTACAATTAAAAAAAGGATGCTCTATGCAATTTAAAATAGGTTCCAGGGGTACACAGCCAGCATTGGTCTGGTCAGTGGAGGACTATTGGAAGGAGGGACCGCAGACAGGCGTAGTAGGCCTAACATAAGAAAAGTAGGCTGTAGGCACTTTAAAATAGGTTCCAGGGGTACACGGGCAGCAGTGGTGTGGTCAGTGAAGGACAATTACTATTATGGACCGCAGACAGACTTAGTACGCCTACAATTGAAAAAAAGATGCTCTATGCAATTTAAAATAGGTTCCAGGGGTACACGGCCAGCATTGGTCTGGTCAGTGGAGGACTATTGGAAGGAGGGACCGCAGACAGGCTTAGTAGGCCTAACCTAAGAAAAGTAGGCTGTAGGCACTTTAAAATAGGTTCCAGGGGTACACGGGCAGCAGTGGTGTGGTCAGTGAAGGACAATTTCTATTATGGACCGCAGACAGACTTAGTACGCCTACAATTAAAAAAAGGATGCTCTATGCAAATTAAAATAGGTTCCAGGGGTACACGGCCAGCATTGGTCTGGTCAGTGGAGGACTATTGGAAGGAGGGACCGCAGACAAGCTTAGTAGGCCTAACATAAGAAAAGTAGGCTGTAGGCACTTTAAAATAGGTTCCAGGGGTACACGGGCAGCAGTGGTGTGGTCAGTGAAGGACAATTTCTATTATGGACCGCAGACAGACTTAGTACGCCTACAATTAAAAAAAGGATGCTCTATGCAATTTAAAATAGGTTCCAGGGGTACACGGCCAGCATTGTTCTGGTCAGTGGAGGACTATTGGAAGGAGGGACCGCAGACAGGCTTAGTAGGCCTAACAGAAGAAAAGTAGGCTGTAGGCACTTTAAAATAGGTTCCAGGGGTACACGGGCAGCAGTGGTATGGTCAGTGAAGGACAATTTCTATTATGGACCGCAGAAAGACTTAGTACGCCTACAATTAAAAAAAGGATGCTCTATGCAATTTAAAATAGGTTCCAGGGGTACACGGCCAGCATTGGTCTGGTCAGTGGAGGACTATTGGAAGGAGGGACCGCAGACAGGCTTAGTAGGCCTAACATAAGAAAAGTAGGCTGTAGGCACTTTAAAATAGGTTCCAGGGGTACACGGGCAGCAGTGGTGTGGTAAGGGAAGGACAATTTCTATTATGGACCGTGTTAGGAGTCGAGTTTCCTCTGCTGCACAGGGGGAATCTCTATCCGTCTCCGCTGCGGTCTCCCATTCTCCTCCAGCCGCAGTGGAGCCTGCTCAGCAGGGACGTCGATCCCAGCGTCTCGCTCAGTCTGACTCTGTGAGAAGAGTTACTGCTGCTTCTCCAGCTTCTGCCTTTAAAGCCAATACTGGTTAGCAGCGAGTGGACTTCTCTGGGACTAAGTCCTTGTCTGCGCACACTGAGCATGCCCAGGGCAAGATCTCCCGTTGGAGATCGAGGGTCATGTGCTCAGACTCTGCAGCGCATTCTATTGGTCCTCTTGGCAGGTCTTGGAAGGGCAAAGTTTCTGTGGCCGCTTCCTGTCCTGCAGCTATATAAACTGCGCATGACCGCACGGCCATGCGCTAGTGTACAACTTTATACGTGTGTTTGTTGTGAGTGCAAGTCGTCCTTTAAATACCCCTACCCTACTGTATGATTGTTCGCGTATGGTGTATGGCTGCTATCTAGCGCCCGACTTAACACTCAACGTGTCACACACGTGTCAGCGTCCTCTGCTGTGACCGCCAGTGCGGCGCCACGCGCCTGTGTGCGCTTCCTGACCCATGTCTGGGTACTTAGTGGTGCCTGCAAGCACGGCACAGTTTGCACTTCGGTGCCTCTATTGTTTATACTTTTCACACCCAGTTGTGGTGTAGTGCCAGCAAGGGTCTAATCGGACTATTATCCCTGTTGGGGTCTAGTTCGCTGACCACTTGCTCGCGCTCTATGTGCGGTACCGCGATCCTGTGACGCAACAGGATCGCTTTCTTCACGCTGGGTGAGGTTTAACCCACGCGTGTATACTTATGAGTACCGCCATATCGTCTGTCATGTCCTAGCAGCAGGTTTCACCTGCACGGTGGACCCCGGACTGCGAACGCATCCATTACATCTCTCTTGGTGCGTTCCGCCAGTCCTAACAGACCGCAGACAGGCTTAGTAGGCTTAACATAACAAAAGTAGGCTCTATGCACTTGGAATTATCTTGCAGGGGTACACAGGCAGCATTGGTGTTGTCAGCGGAGGCCGATTGTAAGGAGTGTCTGACAGTTAGTACTCCCAAAAAATAAATAGATGTTAATGTCTCACAATACAACAAAACCAAAAAACAAAAGGGTGGCATACTTAGGTACAGGGGTGGGCTCCTCTGCTGTGTTTCTGACCTAGTAATTTGGCGCAAAGTATTTACTGGTGTAAATATAGGACACTGCCTCAGACTATTTTAAGTAGCATCATACATGTCAACACAGGTATTGTGAGTGCCAGGCATTGAAGGATGTCAGCGCATAGACTAAACATTGGTGGAGCTGTGAGAGATAATTTTGCAAGTGGTAGAGCACTGTTTGAGCTGGGGGGGGGAACTGTCTTGTGGCCGACGGTACAGGCCCAGGGCTCCTCATGTTACAACGGTGTGTCTGACGTTGGTTGCGCGCCACCACCGCCAGAGACACTTTATTGTACTATGAGGGACCCAGTGGCAGTGCCGTCGACTAAAAGCGTGCACACCCACCTCTTCAGACAAATGGCACTCTCACGGGGGCTTGCACCAAGTGGCGAGACCACAGCCCCGTGGGGGGAGTTTGCCCATTTAGGGAGGTGTAAACATGTCGTATGCTGGACAAACAGCTGCTGCAAATTACAAGATTGGAAAACTCAGTCAGACCAGTCCACAAGCAAGACCTTTTCATAGGAAAGCTAGGTGTCAGCCGGGAAAGGTGGGGCAAAATAATTCAAAATCCAGGAGTGGTTCATTTTAATGAAGGTTAGATCATCAACATTTTGGGTAGCCAGACGAGTCCTTTTTTCGGTTAATATTGAACCAGCAGCACTGAATACTCTTTCTGATAGCACACTAGCTGCTGGGCAAGCAAGCTCCTGCAATGCATATTCTGCCAATTCTGGCCAGGTGTCTAATTTGGATGCCCAGTAATCAAATGAGAATGACGGTTGAGGGAGAACATCGATAAGGGATGAAAAATAGCTAGTAACCATACTGGACAAATGTTGTCTCCTGTCACTTTGAATTGATGCTGCAGTACCTGTCCTGTCTGCGGTCATAGCAAAATCACTCCACAACCTGGTCAGAAAACCCCTCTGTCCAACGCCACTTCTGATTTGTGCACTTCTAACACCTCTGGTCTGCTGCCCCCTGCAGCTCGTGTGAGAACCACCACCGGCGCTGTGTGCTGGGAATGCCTGAATCAAACGGTCAACAAGAGTTGATTGTTTGGTTGCTAATATTTGTTCCAGGTTCTCATGTGGCATAATATTTTGCAATTTGCCTTTATAGCGAGGATCAAGGAGGCAGGCCAACCAGTAATCGTCATCGGTCATCATTTTAATAATGCGTGGGTCCCTTTTGAGGATACATAAGGCATAATCCGCCATGTGGGCCAAAGTTCCAGTTGTCAAATCTGCGGTTGTGCTGGGTTGAGGGGCAGTTACAGGCAAATCTACGTCACTTGTGTCCCTCAAAAAACCAGAACCCGGCCTTGCCACGCCACCAATTTCCATTGGCCCTGGAGAAGCTCCCTCACTAAAAAAATACTCATCCCCATCATCCTCCTCATCCTCCTCCTGTTCGCCCGCTACCTCGTCCTGTACACTGCCCTGACCAGACAATGGCTGACTGTCATCAAGGCTTTCCTCTTCCTCTGCTGCAGACGCCTGCTCCTTTATGTGCGTCAAACTTTGCATCAGCAGACGCATTAGGGGGATGCTCATGCTTATTATGGTGTTGTCTGCACTAACCAGCCGTGTGCATTCCTCAAAACACTGAAGGACTTGACACATGTCTTGTACCTTCGACCACTGCACACCTGACAACTCCATGTCTGCCATCCAACTGCCTGCCCGTGTATGTGTATCCTCCCACAAATACATAACAGCATGCCTCTGTTCGCACAGTCTCTGAAGCATGTGCAGTGTTGAGTTCCACCTTGTTGCAACGTCGATGATTAGGCGATGCTGGGGAAGGTTCAAAGACCGCTGATAGTTCTGCATACGGCTGGAGTATACGGGCGAACGGCGGATATGCGAGCAAAGTCTGCGCACTTTGAGGAGCAGGTCGGATAACCCCAGATAACTTTTCAAAAAGCACTGCACCACCAGGTTTAAGGTGTGAGCCAGGCAAGGAATGTGTTTCAATTGGGAAAGGGCTATGGCAGCCATGAAATTCCTTCCGTTATCACTCACTACCTTGCCTGCCTCAAGATGTACAGTGCCCAGCCATGACTGCATTTCTTTCTGCAAGAACTCGGAGAGAACTTCCGCGGTGTGTCTGTTGTCGCCCAAACACTTCATTGCCAATACAGCCTGCTGACGTTTGCCAGTAGCTGCCCCATAATGGGACACCTGGTGTGCAACAGTGGCAGCTGCGGATGGAGTGGTTGTGCGACTGCGGTCTGTGGACGAGCTCTCGCTTCTCCAGGAGGACGAGGAGGAGGAGGAGGGGGGGTGAACGGCTACAGCCAACTGTTTCCTAGACCGTGGGCTAGGCAGAACTGTCCCAATATTGCTGTCCCCTGTGGACCCTGCATCCACCACATTCACCCAGTGTGCCGTGATGGACACGTAACTTCCCTGGCCATGCCTACTGGTCCATGCATCTGTTGTCAGGTGCACCTTTGTACTCACAGATTGCCTGAGTGCATGGACGATGTGCTCTTTAAAATGCTGGTGGAGGGCTGGGATGGCTTTTCTCGAAAAGAAGTGTCGAATGGGTAGCTCGTAGCGTGGTACAGCGTAGTCCATCAGGGCTTTGAAAGCTTCGCTTTCAACTAACCGGTAGGGCATCATCTCTAACGAGATTAGTCTAGCAATGTGGGCGTTCAAACCCTGTGTACGCAGATGCGAGGATGAGTACTTCTTTTTTCTAACGAGAGTCTCATGTAGGGTGAGCTGGACTGTAGAGCTGGAGATCGTGGAACTAGCGGGGGTGCCGGTGGACATGGCAGACTGAGAGACGGTTGGGGACGGTATTCTTGCCAGTGCCCTACATGCAGTGTTTCCTACTACGAAACTGGTGATTTCCTGACCCTGACTGCTTTGGCCTGGCAACGAAACCTGCACAGATACTGCAGGTGGTGCGGGAAATGGTGGGCTTACAGTGACGGAAGGGATGTAGCATTGCTGACTAGCTTCATTGGTCGAGGGTGCTACAACCTTAAGGGATATTTGGTAGTTAGTCCAGGCTTGCAAATGCATGGTGGTTAAATGTCTATGCATGCAACTTGTATTTAGACTTTTCAGATTCTGACCTCTGCTTAAGGTAGTTGAACATTTTTGACAGATGACTTTGCGCTGATCATTTGGATGTTTAAAAAAATGCCAGACTGCACTCTTTCTACCATCGGATAGCTTTTCAGGCATTGCAGACTGAGCTTCTTTAACCGGATGGCCACGCTGTCACCCAACTGGTTTTGGCTTTGCCACGCGTTTTGGGCCAGATACGGGCCCGGCAGATGGAACCTGTTGCGATGTTGATGCCTGCTGCGTCCCCTCCTCCTCCGCTTCAGAACTACTGCTGCCTGCACCCTGTTCCCCCAATGGCTGCCAATCGGGGTCAACAACTGGGTCATTTATGACCTCCTCTTCTATCTCGTGTGCAACTTCGTCTGTGTTACCGTGTAAGCCGGTGGTATAGCGTTCGTGACGGGGCACCATAGTCTCATCAGGGTCTGATTCTGGATTAGTACACTGTGAGGGCAATGTTGTGGTCTGAGTCAAAGGAACAGCATAGTAATCTGGCTGTGGCTGTGCATCTGTGCACTCCATGTCCGATTCAACTTGCAATGGGCATGGCCTGTTAACTGTTTCACTTTCTAACCCAGGAACGGTATGTGTAAAGAGCTCAATGGAGTAACCCGTTGTGTCGCCTGATGCATCCTTCTCTGTTGTTGTTTTTGCTGAGGAGGACAAGGAAGCGACTTGTCCCTGACCGTGAACATCCACTAACGATGCGCTGCTTTTACATTTACCAGTTTCAGAAGAGGAGGCAAAAGAGCTAGAGGCTGAGTCAGCAAGGAAAGCCAAAACTTGCTCTTGCTGCTCCAGCTTTAAAAGTGGTTTTCCTACTCCCAGAAAAGGGAGCGTTCGAGGCCTTGTGTAGCCAGATGACGAACCTGGCTCCACAACTCGAGGCCTAGGTGCTATATTGCTTTTCCCACGACCACCTGATGCTCCACCACCACTACCATCATTACCAGCTGGCAATGACCGCCCACAGCCACGACCTCTTCCACCAGACTTCCTCATTGTTTGCAAAATGTAACCAAAGTAACGATATTTGTTACTGTAAAACAACTTACAAGGTGAACTCTAACTTCTGTAGGATTTAGATATCCCTTTATGGGTGGGTGAGACTGCAAGGAAAATCAGGCACATTGTTACACACTAGGTTTTCTGTGGCACAAAATGAGAGAGATGCCACACACGCAGGACTGTCACTCAAGCACAAATGCCAATATTAATCTCCCACTAATTTTTTTTTCAGGGAGAATTAAAAAAAATAAAAATAAAACAGTATTATATACACTAGGCTTTCTGTGCCCCACAATTTGAGAGAGGTGGCACACACGACTGGCACTCAAGCACAAATGCCAATATTAATCTCCCACTACTTTTTTTTTTAAGGGAGAATTAAAAAAAAACAACAAAAAAACAGTATAATAGACACTAGGCGTTTTGTGCCCCACAATTTGAGAGAGATGGCACACACGACTGGCACTCAAGCACAAAGGCCAATACTAATCTCCCACTAATTTTTTTTTTCAGGGAGAATTAAACAAAATAAAAATAAAACAGTATTAGACACTAGGCTTTCTGTGCCCCACAATTTGAGAGAGATGGCACACACGACTGGCACTCAGGCACAAATGCCAATATTAATCTCCCACTATTTTTTTTTTTAAGGGAGAATTAAAAAAAACAAAAAAACAACAGTATTATAGACACTAGGCTTTCTGTGCCCCACAATTTGAGAGAGATGGCACACATGACTGGCACTCAAGCACAAATGCCAATATTTATCTCCCACTATTTATTTTTTTTAAGGGAGAATTAAAAAACAAACAAAAAAACAGTATTATAGATACTAGGCTTTCTGTGCCCCACAATTTGAGAGAGATGGCACACACGACTGGCACTCAAGCACAAATGCCAATATTAATCTCCCACTATTTATTTTTTTTCAGAGAGAATTAAAAAAAAAAAAAAAAAACAGTATTAGACACTAGGCTTTCTGTGCCCCACAATTTGAGAGAGATGGCACACACGACTGGCACTCAAGCACAAATGCAAATATTAATCTCCCACTATTTTTTTTTTCAGGGAGAATTAAAAAAAAAAAAAAAAACATTATTAGGCTGCCGTCACACTAGCAGTATTTGGTCAGTATTTTACATCAGTATTTCTAAGCCAAAATCTGGAGTGGGTGATAAATTCAGAAGTGGTGACGTGTTTCTATTATACTTTTCCTCTAATTGTTCCACTCCTGGTTTTGGCTTACAAGTACTGATGTAAAATACTGACCAAATACTGCTAGTGTGATGGCAGCCTTATAGACACTAGGCTTTCTGTGCCCCACAATTTGAGAGAGATGGCACACACGACTGGCACTCGAGCACAAATGCCAATATTAATCTCCCACTATTTATTTTTTTTAAGGGAGAATTAAAAAACAAAAAAAACCAGTATTATAGACACTAGGCTTTCTGTGCCCCACAATTTGAGAGAGATGGCACGCACGACTGGCACTCAAGCACAAATGCCAATATTAATTTCCCACTATTTATTTTTTTAAGGGAGAATTAAAAAACAAAAAAAAAAACAAACAGTATTATAGACACTAGGCTTTCTGTGCCCTACAATTTGAGAGAGATGGCACACGCGACTGACACTCAAGCACAAATGCCAATATTAATCTCCCACTATTTATTTTTTTAAGGGAGAATTAAAAAACAAAAAACAAACAAACAGTATTATAGACACTAGGCTTTCTGTGCCCCACAATTTGAGAGAGATGGCACACATGACGGGCACTCAAGTACAAATGCCAATATTAATCTCCCACTATTTATTTTTTTTCAGGGAGAATTAACAAAAAACAAAAAAAAAACAGTATTATAGACACTAGGCTTTCTGTGCCCCACAATTTGAGAGAGATGGCACACACGACTGGCACTCAAGCACAAATGCCAATATTAATCTCCCACTATTTATTTTTTTTCAGAGAGAATTTAAAAAAAACAGTATTAGACACTAGGCTTTCTGTGCCCCATAATTTGAGAGAGATGGCACACACGACTGGCACTCAAGCACAAATGCCAATATTAATCTCCCACTATTTTTTTTTCAGGGAGAATTAAAAAAAAAAAAAAAACAGTATTAGGCTGCCATTACACTAGCAGTATTTGGTCAGTATTTTACATCAGTATTTCTCAGCCAAAACCAGGAGTGGGTGATAAATGCAGAAGTGGTGACGTGTTTCTATTATACTTTTCCTCTAATTGTTCCACTCCTGGTTTTGGCTTACAAGTACTGATGTAAAATACTGACCAAATACTGCTAGTGTGATGGCAGCCTTATAGACACTAGGCTTTCTGTGCCCCACAATTTGAGAGAGATGGCACACACGACTGGCAATCAAGCACAAATGCCAATATTTATCTCCCACTATTTTTTTTTTTTAAGGGAGCATTAAAAAACAAAAAAAAAACAGTATTATAGATACTAGGCTTTCTGTGCCCCACAATTTGAGAGAGATGGCACACACGACTGGCACTCAAGCACAAATGCCAATATTAATCTCCCACTATTTATTTTTTTTCAGAGAGAATTTAAAAAAAAAAAAACAGTATTAGACACTAGGCTTTCTGTGCCCCACAATTTGAGAGAGATGGCACACACGACTGGCACTCAAGCACAAATGCAAATATTAATCTCCCACTATTTTTTTTTTTCAGGGAGAATTAAAAAAAAAAAAAAAAAAAAAACAGTATTATGCTGCCGTCACACTAGCAGTATTTGGTCAGTATTTTACATCAGTATTTCTAAGCCAAAACCTGGAGTGGGTGATAAATTCAGAAGTGGTGACGTGTTTCTATTATACTTTTCCTCTAATTGTTCCACTCCTGGTTTTGGCTTACAAGTACTGATGTAAAATACTGACCAAATACTGCTAGTGTGATGGCAGCCTTATAGACACTAGGCTTTCTGTGCCCCACAATTTGAGAGAGATGGCACACACGACTGGCACTCGAGCACAAATGCCAATATTAATCTCCCACTATTTATTTTTTTTAAGGGAGAATTAAAAAACAAAAAAAACAGTATTATAGACACTAGGCTTTCTGTGCCCCACAATTTGAGAGAGATGGCACGCACGACTGGCACTCAAGCACAAATGCCAATATTAATTTCCCACTATTTATTTTTTTAAGGGAGAATTAAAAAACAAAAAAACAAACAAACAGTATTATAGACACTAGGCTTTCTGTGCCCTACAATTTGAGAGAGATGGCACACGCGACTGGCACTCAAGCACAAATGCCAATATTAATCTCCCACTATTTATTTTTTTAAGGGAGAATTAAAAAACAAAAAACAAACAAACAGTATTATAGACACTAGGCTTTCTGTGCCCCACAATTTGAGAGAGATGGCACACACGACTGGCACTCAAGCACAAATGCCAATATTAATCTCCCACTATTTATTTTTTTTCAGGGAGAATTAACAAAAAACAAAAAAAAAAAACAGTATTATAGACACTAGGCTTTCTGTGCCCCACAATTTGAGAGAGATGGCACACACGACTGGCACTCAAGCACAAATGCCAATATTAATCTCCCACTATTTATTTTTTTAAGGGAGAATTAAAAAACAAAAAACAAACAAACAGTATTATAGACACTAGGCTTTCTGTGCCCCACAATTTGAGAGAGATGGCACACACGACTGGCACTCAAGCACAAATGCCAATATTAATCTCCCACTATTTATTTTTTTTAAGGGAGAATTAAAAAACAAACAAAAAAAAACAGTATTATAGACACTAGGCTTTCTGTGCCCCACAATTTGAGAGAGATGGCACACACGACTGGCACTCAAGCAAAAATGCCAATATTAATCTCCCACTATTTATTTTTTTTCAGAGAGAATTAAAAAAACCCAAAAAAAAACAGTATTATAGACACTAGGCTTTCTGTGCCCCACAATTTGAGAGAGATGGCACACACGACTGGCACTCAAGCGCAAATGCCAATATTAATCTCCTACTATTTTTTTTTTCAAGGAAAAATTTAAAAAAAATAAAGAACAGTATTAGACACTAGGCTTTCTGTGCACCAAAATTTGAGAGAGATGGCACACACACGACTTCCACTCAAGCACAAATGCCAATATTAATCTCCCACAATTTTTTTTTTATTTCTGGGAGAATTGGCAAGAAATCAGGCCCACTGTTAGACTGTATGTTTTCTGTGCCAGAAAATGAGACACAGATGCCACACACTGGACTGCCACTGATGCAGATTTGCCAATTTTAATCTGCACCCTTTTTTTTTTTTATTCAGGGAGACTAGTGAATAAATGTGGGCCACTGTATTAGAGTATATTTTCTGTGGCAGAAAGTGGCTTGAAGAGATGTAACGAAAAAAAAAAAAAAAAAAGGGACTGTCTTACAATTACTATCTCCCTGCAGGGCAGCCCAATGAGCTACAGCGCTGAGGAAAAAAAAAATGTTGCTTCCACTGTCCCTGCAAACAAAAGGTGGTGTTGGACAGTGGAAATCGCTACAGCACAAGCGGTTTCGGGGTTAATGTACCCTGCCTAACGCTATCCCTGCTTCTGACGAAGCGGCAGCAACCTATCCCTATGCTCAGATCAGCAGCAGTAAGATGGCGGTCGGCGGGAACGCCTCTTTATAGCCCCTGTGACGCCGCAGACAGCAAGCCAATCACTGCAATGCCCTTCTCTAAGATGGTGGGGACTGAGACCTATGTAATCACGGTGCCCACACTCTGCATCCACCTTCATTGGCTAAGAAATGGCGCTTTTCGCGTCATTGAAACGCGACTTTGGCACGAAAGTCGCGTACCGCATGGTCGACCCAACACAGGGATCGGTGACTTATGAAAATGAACGATCCGTTTCGCTCAACCCTAATTAAGAGCTCTAAAAGTTTATGGAACAAATTGCATCTGATAAAGAAATCTTATAGGGATGTTCGTATTGATAAGTTATCCTGGATTAGTTCATCAGATTGGTGGGTGCTTGACATCTGGCCGATCACATGTTTCCTGTGTCGGCCAAATGAAGAGAATGTACAAAGCCGAAAAACTGCAGCCCTGTACAATGTGTATTGGCCTTCTCAATTGCTCCAACTGAAGAGCAAGTGATCTGAGCTGCAGCACCTGAGAATGAGTGGTGCCGTTTCCATTCGGCAATCTGTGAACATCTGGTAGCTACAGGTGACACAAATAGATGACCAGTGGGGTACTGAGTGTCGGACCCCACATTCTGACATTGTCAACTTATCCTAAGGATATGTCATCAGCACCAAAGTCTAGAAGACCACTTTTAACAAGTCATGCACAGTTGATGTTACCTGAATACTATCATTGTGATGGGATTGTATAACAATCTGGTATGTATAGGAGCCCTACTGATTGTCCCGTAATGTCAGATGTTGATGAAAACAAAAATCAGGACTGGAAATGACAGCAGCTGATTTACTTCCTCAAAATCAAATAAATTTGGATATTTGCCCAACCTGTAAGCATGCTTGTTGTGCAGGAGAAATGTGTGTTGGCTGATAGAAATGCCATTTGTATAGTCAGGTTTATGTCCGATTTACTTCCCTTTTGGGATATATAGCTTAAAAGCTTTTTCAACTGTATGCATGAAATCCAGCTAAATACAAAAACAGCTGCATATATTTAGCATTCACTTTCATTGTAAACCTTTAGCCCATTGGACCCTGTAAAGTATGTTGATTACTTTTCTAGTTAGCCTGCTGAAAATGTAGAAAAAAGACCACTGCATGTTTAGTTAGACGTACATAGTTTAGCCTGGATGGTCAATGGTGGAATAGTTTGTTCTTCAGAGAAACATCCGAATATAATCTGTTTTTAACCGATTCATCGCTAAGAGTCAATGGATTAAAAAAAGGTTTGCATAGTCTACCTTCCTCAATGAAAAATGCCACCTGAGAAATAATTTGGTCTCTAATGGTAAGGGTTCTTTCAGACCACCGTATAAAATCACGCGTGACTTTGACGGATGTCACTCGTACCCATGTTATTTCATAGGGCTGTGCAAATGTCCGACTTTTTTCCTTGGATTGAATGCACAATTTGCTCCCCAATTCAAGTCTATAAGTAAGTGAAAAAAATTGGACCAATTTTTAACCCCTTAATGACAGCCAATACGTCTTTTAACTGACCTGAGATACAGTGGGGCAAAAAAGTATTTAGTCAGTCAGCAATAGTGCAAGTTCCACCACTTAAAAAGATGAGAGGCGTCTGTAATTTACATCATAGGTAGACCTCAACTATGGGAGACAAACTGAGAAAAAAAATCCAGAAAATCACATTGTCTGTTTTTTTTAACAATTTATTTGCATATTATGGTGGAAAATAAGTATTTGGTCAGAAACAAACAATCAAGATTTCTGGCTCTCACAGACCTGTAACTTCTTCTTTAAGAGTCTCCTCTTTCCTCCACTCATTACCTGTAGTAATGGCACCTGTTTAAACTTGTTATCAGTATAAAAAGACACCTGTGCACACCCTCAAACAGTCTGACTCCAAACTCCACTATGGTGAAGACCAAAGAGCTGTCAAAGGACACCAGAAACAAAATTGTAGCCCTGCACCAGGCTGGGAAGACTGAATCTGCAATAGCCAACCAGCTTGGAGTGAAGAAATCAACAGTGGGAGCAATAATTAGAAAATGGAAGACATACAAGACCACTGATAATCTCCCTCGATCTGGGGCTCCACGCAAAATCCCACCCCGTGGGGTCAGAATGATCACAAGAATGGTGAGCAAAAATACCAGAACCAAGCGGGGGGACCTAGTGAATGAACTGCAGAGAGCTGGGACCAATGTAACAAGGCCTACCATAAGTAACACACTACGCCACCATGGACTCAGATCCTGCAGTGCCAGACGTGTCCCACTGCTTAAGCCAGTACATGTCCGGGCCCGTCTGAAGTTTGCTAGAGAGCATTTGGATGATCCAGAGGAGTTTTGGGAGAATGTCCTATGGTCTGATGAAACCAAACTGGAACTGTTTGGTAGAAACACAACTTGTCGTGTTTGGAGGAAAAAGAATACTGAGTTGCATCCATCAAACACCATACCTACTGTAAGGCATGGTGGTGGAAACATCATGCTTTGGGGCTGTTTCTCTGCAAAGGGGCCAGGACGACTGATCCGGGTACATGAAAGAATGAATGGGGCCATGTATCGTGAGATTTTGAGTGCAAACCTCCTTCCATCAGCAAGGCCATTGAAGATGAAACGTGGCTGGGTCTTTCAACATGACAATGATCCAAAGCACACCGCCAGGGCAACAAAGGAGTGGCTTCGTAAGAAGCATTTCAAGGTCCTGGAGTGGCCTAGCCAGTCTCCAGATCTCAACCCTATAGAAAACCTTTGGAGGGAGTTGAAAGTCCGTGTTGCCAAGCGAAAAGCCAAAAACATCACTGCTCTAGAGGAGATCTGCATGGAGGAAAGGGCCAACATACCAACAACAGTGTGTGGCAACCTTGTGAAGACTTACAGAAAACGCTTGACCTCTGTCATTGCCAACAAAGGATATATTACAAAGTATTGAGATGAAATTTTGTTTCTGACCAAATACTTATTTTCCACCATAATATGCAAATAAATTGTTAAAAAAACAGACAATGTGATTTTCTGGATTTTTTTTTCTCAGTTTGTCTCCCATAGTTGAGGTCTACCTATGATGTAAATTACAGACGCCTCTCATCTTTTTAAGTGGTGGAACTTGCACTATTGCTGACTGACTAAATACTTTTTTGCCCCACTGTATAGGAGAATAGCCTCCCCATACAGGTGACAATCCAGCAGCTGTCAGCCGTACACTATAGCTGACATCTTGCTGCATCAGCCACAATCAGTGTTAGTACCGTCCATATCTGTTTAACCCCTTAGATGCTGCTGTCAATAGTGACTACATCATTTAAATGGTTAACGGAGTGTGGGGGCTTCCTCTTTATCCCAAATTGGTGCCCTCAGATCATGATTGTGTGGTCCTGATGTTTGCCATGGCAATTCATGACCAAATAGCGGCCTTAGAGTCTGACAGCTGTTGTAACCTGTTCAGAAGTTAGCAACATTTTGGTGGTAAAAATACACATTTTCATTTTTGTTATGCCACTTTGCATTAATTCCTGAAAGTCACCTGAAGGGTTAATAAACTACCTGACTACAGTTTTCAGTATGTCAGGGGGTGCTGTTTTTAAAATGGCATAATTTGGGGGGGTTTACCAATATATGAGACCCCTAAAGGCACTTCAAACATGGATAGGCCCTTAAAAAAATATTTTTTCTAAATTTCCATGAAAAAATGAAAAATTACTGCTACATTTTTAAACCTCCTAAAATGCTAACAAAATAAAATAACATTTTACAAATAGTGCTGATGTAAAGAAGACATGTGGGAAATGTTATTTATTAATGTTTTTGTGTGGTATGACTATCTGGATTAAAGGGATAATCATGCAAAGTTTGAAAATTGCTAATTTTTTTACATTTTTCTCAAATATCTGATATTTTTATAAATAAACACAAAACATATCGACCAAAATTTACCATTATCATAAAATGGCCTGCGGGACCGGATGTGGGATCATGCGATGCGGTGGTGAGCGCGAACGCCGCTATTTCCGGACCATAAGGTATTTAATCGGTGTCCCCCATCTCTGGGCACCCCCCCTGAGGAAGGCCAATCGCCGAAACGCGCATCGGGGAGGACGGGACTACTGTGCACGTGTTCTGTGACTCACCACTGCGGTATGTACTATATATCTGACACATGTTTATAGGGTCACATGCATTGCTGTTAGACGTTTCTCTATGTTTCATGCAATTGATAGCTTATATGGACCTTTTACCTTTATGGTCCATAAAAAATATTAGTGCACTTTAGTCCGGTCCCTTTATGAGAGATGTGTGTGTGGGCTTGTGTAGGGGATTTGTTTGCCTGCCGTGCTGTATACCTGTGTTTTTTACATAATAAAGTTTTTTCATATTTGCATTAATTGGATGTTTTTGACTGCGTTTTTGGTGCTTTCTTTGTTTTGATCTAAAAAGGAGTGATCACACCTTGGAGACCTGTTGCATCAAGTGGACTGACATGAATCATGGCTCCAGCACGAGAGATGTCAATTGAATCAAAGGAGAGGATTATCAAACTCTTATCAAAAGGGTAAATCATCAGCCAATGTTGTAAAAGATGTTGGTTGTTCACAGTCAGTTGTGTCTAAAATCTGGACCAAATACAAACAACATTAGAAGGTTGTTAAAGGCAAACATACTGGTAGACCAAGGAAGACATCAAAGCGTCAAGACCGGAAACTTAAAGCAATATGTCTCCAAAACAGGAAATGCACAACAAAACAAATGGGGAACCAATGGGTGGAAACTGGAGTCAACGTCTGTGACCGAACTGTAAGAAACCGCCTAAAGGAAATGGGATTTACATACAGAAAAGCTAAATGTAAGCCATCATTAACACCTAAACAGAAAAAAGCAAGGTTACAACAGGCTAAGGAAAAGCAAACAAGGACTGTGGGTGACTGGATGAAAGTCATATTCAGTGATGAATCACGAATCTGCATTGGGCAAGGTGATGATGCTGGAACTTTTGTTTGGTACCGTTCCAATGAGACTTATAAAGATGACTGCCTGAAGAGAGCATGCAAATTTCCACAGTCATTGATTATATGGGGCTGCATGTCAGGTAAAGGCACTGGAGAAATGGCTGTCATTACATCTTCCATTAATGCACAAGTTTATGTTGATATTTTTGAAACTTTTCTTATCCCATCAATTGAAAGGATGTTTGGTATGATGAAATCATTTTTCAAGATGATAATGCATTCTGCCATAGATCAAAAACTGTGAAACATTCCTTGAAAAAAGACACATAAGGTCAATATCATGGCCTGCAAATAGTCCGGATCTCAATCCAATTGAAAATCTTTTTTATTATTATTATTATACATTTTTATAGCGCCATTTATTCCATGGCGCTTTACATGTGAATACGAGGCAAATATAGACAAATACATTAAACATGAGCAGATAACAGGCACACGGGTACATAAGGAGGGAGGACCCTGCCCGCGAGGGCTCACAGTCTGCAGGGGATGGGTGATGAAACACTAGGAGAGGGTAGGGCAGGTTGCGCGGCGGTTCAGTATCTTCAGGATCACTGCAGGCTGTAGGCAGTGGAAGTTGAAGTAAATGGTCCATGACAAGGCTCCAACCTGCAAAGCTGATCTGGCAACAGCAATCAGAGAAATTTGGAGCCAGATTGATGAAGAGTACTGTTTGACACTCATTAAGTCCATGCCTCAGAGACTGCAAGCTGCTATAAAAGCCAGAGGTGGTGCAACAAAATACTAGTGAAGTGTTGGAGTGTTTTTGTTTGTTTGTTTTTCATGATTCCATATTTTTTTCATCAGAATTGAGTGATTCCATAATTTTTTCCTTATGCTTGGATAAAAAAGTAACCATTACTGACTACCACATTTTTTGTTCTTGATTTCTTTTAGTGTTTCTTAAAGCCAGAAAGTTGCCATTTCAAATGACTTTAGTTTTGTGCCATGTCTGTGATCTGCTTTTTTTCTACAAAATTGAACAACTGAATGAGCATCCTCCAAGGCCGGTGATTCCATAATTTTTGCCAGGGGTTGTATATGGCTGCTATGAGTTTCTTTCTCATGTATTCTACGTAAATATATGAGAGAAAAGACTGTGGCATGTTCCAGTAAATATAAACTTAATTGTCCCAAAAAAACCCTGACACCTAAAAGAGTAACACTTCACAATGAATTACAACATAATGACCTCAAGAAAATTATTCCGCAGATATGGCGTGGGGACCCCTCTATTCTTGATTACTAGCTTTGCTAAAGCTGACAGCTGAGGGTTGCAGTCCCCAGCTGTGAGTTTTGCCTTTCTGGTTAACAAAAATACAGGTGAATCCATGCCATTTTTTTTATATCATCCGCCGCTCCTACTCTTGCTGTTTATAGTGGCAGCAAGTGTCGGATGATGGGAGCAGTTGTCCCATCAGCTGACACCAGTGACCAGAAGCAAACTTTATACCTGTGATCACAGCTGAATGCTCCCGCTGTCTTTTGACAGCATGAAAACTGCGGCTCATGACAGTAACAGTAAGGCCGGCTTCACACTTGCGAGTTTTACGGACGTAAGAGCGCAGAAACTACGTCCGTAAAACTCGCAAAAAATACGGCACAATTATTCTCTATGCCCCTGCTCCTATCTGCCATATTTTACTGATCAGTATTATACGGCTTTCTACGGCCGTACAAAATCGCAGCATGCTGCGTTTGTCACCGTACTGCGCAAGAAATACGCCAATGAAAGTCTATGGAAGCGTGAAAAATACGGATTTCACACGGACAAGCAGTGTGACTTGCGAGAAATACGCTGCGGTGTTAGAGAGAAAAGCCGGTAATTCAGTGCGGTGTACAGTAAAATCACACTGACAGCTTACAGTCCAATAGGTAGAATAAATGTGTACACATAGAATAGGTATATATATATATATATATGTCAGTGAGACACATATATGTATATATATTAATATTTATTCCAGCGCTATACAGCTTGAAAGCCGGTAATTCAATTACCGGCTTTTTCTTTCTCCTTCCTAAAACCCGACATGATTTGAGACATGGTTTACATACAGTAAACCATGTCTTCTCTCCATTTTTTTTGCAGATTCCACACTACTAATGTCAGTAGTGTGTATCTGCAAAATTTGGCCGTTCTAGCTCTTAAAATAAAGGGTTAAATGGCGGAAAAAATTGGCGTGGGCTCCCGCGCAATTTTCTCCGCCAGAGTAGTAAAGCCAGTGACTGAGGGCAGATATTAACAGCCTGGAGAGGGTCCATGGTTATTGGCCCCCCCCTGGCTAAAAATATCTGCCCCCAGCCACCCCAGAAAAGGCACATCTGGAAGATGCGCCTATTCTGGCACTTGGCCACTCTCTTCCCATTCCCGTGTAGCGGTGGGATATGGGGTAATGAAGGGTTAATGCCACCTTGCTATTGTAAGGTGACATTAAGCCTAATTAATAATGGAGAGGCGTCAATTATGACACCTATCCATTATTAATCCAATTGAATGAAAGGGTTAAATAAAACACAAACACATTATTTAAAATTATTTTAATGAAATAAAAACAATGGTTGTTGGAGTATTTTATTCTACGCCCAATCCAATCACTGAAGACCCTCGTTCTGTGAAAGAAAAAACATAATAAACCAACAATATACTTACCCTCCGCAGATCTGTAACGTCCAACGATGTAAATCCTTCTGAAGGGGTTAAAACATTTTGCAGCAAGGAGCTTTGCTAATGCAGGCTGCTCCTCGCTGCAAAACCCCGGAGAATGAGTCTAAATATAGATCAATGAGCTATATTTAGCTTCATTTGCGGTGAGGCGCCCTCTGCTGGCTGTTTATAGATCGTGGGAATTGCCTAGAAAGCCTGGGAGCTTTCTAGGAAATTTCCCACGATCTATGAACAGCCAGCAGAGGGCGCCTCACCGCAAATGAAGCTAAATATAGCTCATTGATCTATATTTAGACTCATTCTCCGGGGTTTTGCAGCGAGGAGCAGCCTGCATTAGCAAAGCTCCTTGCTGCAAAATGTTTTAACCCCTTCAGAAGGATTTACATCGTTGGACGTTACAGATCTGCGGAGGGTAAGTATATTGTTGGTTTATTATGTTTTTTCTTTCACAGAACGAGGGTCTTCAGTGATTGGATTGGGAGTAGAATAAAATACTCCAACAACCATTGTTTTTATTTCATTAAAATAATTTAAAATAATGTGTTTGTGTTTTATTTAACCCTTTCATTCAATTGGATTAACCCCTTCATGACCCAGCCTATTTTGACCTTAATGACCTGGCCGTTTTTTGCAATTCTGACCAGTGTCCCTTCATGAGGTAATAACTCAGGAACGCTTCAACGGATCCTAGCGGTTCTGAGATTGTTTTTTCGTGACATATTGGGCTTCATGTTAGTGGTAAATTTAGGTCAATAAATTCTGCGTTTATTTGTGATAAAAACGGAAATTTGGCGAAAAGTTTGAAAATTTCGCAATTTTCACATTTTGAATTTTTATTCTGTTAAACCAGAGAGTTATGTGACACAAAATAGTTAATAAATAACATTTCCCACATGTCTACTTTACACCAGCACAATTTTGGAAACAACATTTTTTTTTGCTAGGAAGTTATAAGAGTTAAAATTTGACCAGCGATTTCTCATTTTTACAACGAAATTTACAAAACCATTTTTTTTAGGGACCACCTCACATTTGAAGTCAGTTTGAGGGGTCTATATGGCTGAAAATACCCAAAAGTGACACCATTCTAAAAAATGCACCCCTCAAGGTGCTCAAAACCACATTGAAGAAGTTTTTTAACCCTTCAGGTGCTTCACAGCAGCAGAAGCAACATGGAAGGAAAAAATGAACATTTAACTTTTTAGTCACAAAAATTATCTTTTAGCAACATTTTTTTTATTTTCCCAATGGTACAAGGAGAAACTGAACCACAAAAGTTGTTGTCCAATTTGTCCTGAGTATGCTGATACCTCATATGTGGGGGTAAACCACTGTTTGGGCGCACGGCAGGGCTTGGAAGGGAAGGAGCGCCATTTGACTTTTTGAATGAAAAATTGGCTCCACTCTTTAGCGGACACCATGTCACGTTTGGAGAGCCCCCGTGTGCCTAAAAATTGGAGCTCCCCCACACGTGACCCCATTTTGGAAACTAGACGCCCCAAGGAACTTATCTAGATGCATAGTGAGAACTTTGAACCCCCGGGGGCTTCACAAATTGATCCGTAAAAATGAAAAAGTACTTTTTTTTCACAAAAAAATTCTTTTAGCCTCAATTTTTTTCATTTTCACATGGGCAACAGGATAAAATGGATCCTAAAATTTGTTGGGCAATTTCTCATGAGTACACCGATACCTCACATGTGGGGGTAAACCACTGTTTGGGCACATGGTAAGGTTCGGAAGGGAAGGAGCGCCATTTGACTTTTTGAATGAAAAATTATCTCCATCGTTAGCGGACACCATGTCGTGTTTGGAGAGCCCCCGTGTGCCTAAACATTGGAGCTCCCCCACAAATGACCCCATTTTGGAAACTAGACCCCCCAAGGAACTTATCTAGATGCATATTGAGCACTTTAAACCCTCAGGTGCTTCACAAATTGATCTGTAAAAATGAAAAAGTACTTTTTTTTTCACAAAAAAATTCTTTTCGCCTCAGTTTTTCATTTTCACATGGGCAATAGGATAAAATGAATCCTAAAATTTGTTGGGCAATTTCTCCCGAGTACGCCGATACCTCATATGTGGGGGTAAACCACTGTTTGGGCACACGGCAGGGCTCGGAAGGGAAGGCGCGCCATTTGACTTTTTGAATGGAAAATTAGCTCCAATTGTTAGCGGACACCATGTCGCGTTTAGAGAGCCCCTGTGTGCCTATGCATTGGAGCTCCCCCACAAGTGACCCCATTTTGGAAACTAGACCCCCCAAGGAACTTATCTAGATGCATATTGAGCACTTTAAACCCCCAGGTGCTTCACAGAAGTTTATAATGCAGAGCCATGAAAATAAAAAATAATTTTTCTTTCCTCAAAAATGATTTTTAGCCTGGAATTTCCTATTTTGCCAAGGGTAATAGGAGAAATTGGACCGCAAATGTTGTTGTCCAGTTTGTCCTGAGTACGCTGATACCCCATATGTGGGGGTAAACCACTGTTTGGGCGCACGGCAGGGCTCGGAAGGGAAGGCACGCCAATTGGCTTTTTAAATGGAAAATTAGCTCCAATCATTAGCGGACACCATGTCACGTTTGGAGAGCCCCTGTGTGCCTCAACATTGGAGATCCCCCACATATGACCCCATTTTGGAAACTAGACCCCCAAAGGAACTAATCTAGATGTGTGGTGAGGACTTTGAACTTCCAAGTGCTTCACAGAAGTTTATAACGCAGAGCCATGAAAATAAAATAAAAATTTTATTTTCTCTAAAATGATTTTTTAGCCTGCAATTTATTATTTTCCCAAGGGTAACAGGAGAAATTTGACCCCAAAAGTTGTTGTACAGTTTCTCCTGAGTACGCTGATACCCCATATGTGGGGGTAAACCACAGTTTGGGCACATGTCGGGGCTCGGAAGTCAAGTAGTGACATTTTGAAATGCAGACTTTGATGGAATGCTCTGCGGGCGTTACGTTGCGTTTGCAGAGCCCCTGATGTGGCTAAACAGTAGAAACCCCCCACAAGTGACCCCATTTTAGAAACTAGACCCCGAAAGGAACTTATCTAGATGTGAGGTGAGCACTTTGAACCCCCAAGTGCTTCACAGAAGTTTATAACACAGAGCAGTGAAAATAATAAATACGTTTTCTTTCCTCAAAAATAATTTTTTAGCCCAGAATTTTTTATTTTCCCAAGGGTTACAGGAGAAATTGGACCCCAAAAGTTGTTGTCCAGTTTCTCCTGAGTACGCTGATACCCCATATGTGGGGGTAAACCACTGTTTGGGCACACGTCGGGGCTCAGAAGGGAAGTAGTGACTTTTGAAATGCAGACTTTGATGGAATGGTCTGCGGGCGTCACGTTGCGTTTGCAGAGCCCCTGGTGTGCCTAAACAGTAGAAACCCCCCACAAGTGACCCCATTTTGGAAACTAGACCCCCCAAGGAACTTATCTAGATATGTGGTGAGCACTTTCAACCCCCAAGTGCTTCACAGACGTTTACAACGCAGAGCCGTGAAAATAAAAAATCATTTTTCTTTCCTCAAAAATGATGTTTTAGCAAGCAATTTTTTATTTTCTCAAGGGTAACAGGAGAAATTGGACCCCAGTAATTGTTGCCCAGTTTGTCCTGAGTACGCTGATACCCCATATGTGGGGGTAAACCACTGTTTGGGCACATGTCGGGGCTCGGAAGTCAAGTAGTGACGTTTTGAAATGCAGACTTTGATGGAATGGTCTGCGGGCGTCACGTTGCGTTTGCAGAGCCCCTGGTGTGCCTAAACAGTAGAAACCCCCCACAAGTGACCCCATTTTGGAAACTAGACCCCCCAAGGAACTTATCTAGATATGTGGTGAGCACTTTGAACCCCCAAGTGCTTCACAGACGTTTACAACGCAGAGCCGTGAAAATAAAAAATCATTTTTCTTTCCTCAAAAATGATGTTTTAGCAAGCAATTTTTTATTTTCTCAAGGGTAACAGGAGAAATTGGACCCCAGTAATTGTTGCCCAGTTTGTCCTGAGTACGCTGATACCCCATATGTGGGGGTAAACCACTGTTTGGGCACATGTCGGGGCTCGGAAGTCAAGTAGTGACGTTTTGAAATGCAGACTTTGATGGAATGGTCTGCGGGCGTCACGTTGCGTTTGCAGAGCCCCTGGTGTGCCTAAACAGTAGAAACCCCCCACAAGTGACCCCATTTTGGAAACTAGACCCCCCAAGGAACTTATCTAGATATGTGGTGAGCACTTTGAACCCCCAAGTGCTTCACAGACGTTTACAACGCAGAGCCGTGAAAATAAAAAATCATTTTACTTTCCTCAAAAATGATGTTTTAGCAAGCAATTTTTTATTTTCTCAAGGGTAACAGGAGAAATTGGACCCCAGTAATTGTTGCCCAGTTTGTCCTGAGTACACTGATACCCCATATGTGGGGGTAAACCACTGTTTGGGCACACGTCGGGGCTCGGAAGGGAAGGAGCACCATTTGACTTTTTGAATAAAAGATTGGCTGGAATCAATGGTGGCGCCATGTTGCGTTTGGAGACCCCCTGATGTGCCTAAACAGTGGAAACCCCTCAATTCTAACGCCAACACACCCCTAACCCTTATCCCAACTGTAGCCGTAACCCTAACCACAACCCTAACCGCAACACACCCCTAACCACAACCCTAACCCCAACACACCCCTAACCCTAACCACAACCCTAATTCCAACCCAACCCTAACCCTAAGGCTATGTACCCACGTTGCGGATTCGTGTGAGATTTTTCCGCACCATTTTTGAAAAATCCGCGGGTAAAAAGCACTGCGTTTTACCTGCGGATTTACTGCGGATTTCACCTGCGGATTCCTTATGAGGAACAGGTGTAAAACGCTGCGGAATCCGCACAAAGAATTGACATGCTGCGGAAAATACAACGCAGCGTTTCCGTGCGGTATTTTCCGCACCATGGGCACAGCGGATTTGGTTTTCCATAGGTTTACATGGTACTGTAAACCTGATGGAACACTGCTGCGGATCCGCAGCGGCCAATCCGCTGCGGATCCGCAGCCAAATCCGCACCGTGTGCACATAGCCTAATTCTAAAGGTATGTGCACACGCTTCGGAAAACGCTGCGGATCCGCAGCAGTTTCCCATGAGTTTACATTTCAATGTAAACCTATGGGAAACAAAAATCGCTGTACACATGCTGCGGAAAAACTGCACGGAAACGCAGCGGTTTACATTCCGCAGCATGTCACTTCTTTCTGCGGATTCCACAGCGGTTTTACAACTGCTCCAATAGAAAATCGCAGTTGTAAAACCGCAGTGAAATGCGCAGAAAAACCGCTGTAAATCTGCCATAAATCCGCAGCGGTTTAGCACTGCGGATTTATCAAATCCGCTGCGGAAAAATCCGCAGAGGACTAGAATACGTGTGCACATACCGAAACCCTAACCCTAACCCTAACCCTACCCCTAACCCTACCCCTAACCCTACCCCTACCCCTAACCCTAAACCTACCCCTAACCCTAACCCTACCCCTAACCCTACCCCTAACCCTAACCCTAACCCTAGTTCTAACTCCAACCTTAGTGAAAAAAAAAAAAAATTCTTTATTTTATTATTGTCCCTATCTATGGGGGACAAATGGGGGGGGTCATTTACTGTTTTTTTATTTTGACCACTGTGATATAATCTATCACAGTGATCAAAATTCACATTGGAACGAATCTGCCGGCCGGCAGATTCGGCGGGCGCACTGCGCATGCGCCCGCCATTTTGGAACATGGCGGCGCTCAGGGAAGAAGACGGACGGACCCCGCCAGGATCGGTAAGTATAAGGGGGGGAGATCAGGGCACAGGGGGGGGAGATCAGGGCACGGGGGGGCGTCGGAGCACGGGGGGGAGGGATCGGAGCATGGGGGAGAGTGATCGGTGTGCGGGCGGGTGGATCGGTGTGCAGGGGGGGTGGATCGGTGTGCAGGGGGGGTGGTTCGGAGCACGGGGGGGATCGGAGTGCGGGGGGGGTTGATTGGAGCACGGGGGGGTGTGATTGGAGCATGGGGGGAGCGGACAGGAGGACGGGGGAGCGGAGCACAGGACGGAGGGGAGCGGGCCACAGATCGGGGGGCTGGGGGAGCGATCGGTGGGGTGGGGGCACATTAGTATTTCCAGCCATGGCCGATGATATTGCAGCATCGGCCATGGCTGGATTGTAATATTTCACCATTTTTTTAGGTGAAATATTACAAATCGCTCTGATTGGCAGTTTCACTTTCAACAGCCAATCAGAGCGATCGTAGCCACGAGGGGGTGAAGCCACCCCCCCTGGGCTAAACTACCACTCCCCCTGTCCCTGCAGATCGGGTGAAATGGGAGTTAACCCTTTCACCCGATCTGCAGGGACGCGATCTTTCTGTGACACAGCATATGCGTCACAGGTCGGATTGGCACCGACTTTCATGACGCATACGCTGTGTCACAGGTCGGGAAGGGGTTAATAATGGATAGGTGTCATAATTGACGCCTCTCCATTATTAATTAGGCTTAATGTCACCTTACAATAGCAAGGTGGCATTAACCCTTCATTAACCCATATCCCACCGCTACACGGGAATGGGAAGAGAGTGGCCAAGTGCCAGAATAGGCGCATCTTCCAGATGTGCCTGTTCTGGGGTGGCTGGGGGCAGATATTTTTAGCCAGGGGGGGGGGCCAATAACCATGGACCCTCTCCAGGCTATTAATATCTGCCCTCAGTCACTGGCTTTACTACTCTGGCGGAGAAAATTGCGCGGGAGCCCACGCCAATTTTTTCCGCCATTTAACCCTTTATTTTAAGAGCTAGAACGGCCAAATTTTGCAGATACACACTACTGACATTAGTAGTGTGGAATCTGCAAAAAAAATGGAGAGAAGACATGGTTTACTGTATGTAAACCATGTCTCAAATCATGTCGGGTTTTAAGAAGGAGAAAGAAAAAGCCGGTAATTGAATTACCGGCTTTCAAGCTGTATAGCGCTGGAATAAATATTAATATATATACATATATGTGTCTAATGACATATATATATACAGTGGGGCAAAAAAGTATTTAGTCAGTCAGCAATAGTGCAAGTTCCACCACTTAAAAAGATGAGAGGCGTCTGTAATTTACATCATAGGTAGACCTCAACTATGGGAGACAAACTGAGAAAAAAAAAAATCCAGAAAATCACATTGTCTGTTTTTTTAACATTTTATTTGCATATTATGGTGGAAAATAAGTATTTGGTCAGAAACAAACAATCAAGATTTCTGGTTCTCACAGACCTGTAACTTCTTCTTTAAGAGTCTCCTCTATCCTCCACTCATTACCTGTAGTAATGGCACCTGTTTAAACTTGTTATCAGTATAAAAAGACACCTGTGCACACCCTCAAACAGTCTGACTCCAAACTCCACTATGGTGAAGACCAAAGAGCTGTCAAAGGACACCAGAAACAAAATTGTAGCCCTGCACCAGGCTGGGAAGACTGAATCTGCAATAGCCAACCAGCTTGGAGTGAAGAAATCAACAGTGGGAGCAATAATTAGAAAATGGAAGACATACAAGACCACTGATAATCTCCCTCGATCTGGGGCTCCACGCAAAATCCCACCCCGTGGGGTCAAAATGATCATAAGAACGGTGAGCAAAAATCCCAGAACCACGCGGGGGGACCTAGTGAATGAACTGCAGAGAGCTGGGACCAATGTAACAAGGCCTACCATAAGTAACACACTACGCCACCATGGACTCAGATCCTGCAGTGCCAGACGTGTCCCACTGCTTAAGCCAGTACATGTCCGGGCCCATCTGAAGTTTGCTAGAGAGCATTTGGATGATCCAGAGGAGTTTTGGGAGAATGTCCTATGGTCTGATGAAACCATACTGGAACTGTTTGGTAGAAACACAACTTGTCGTGTTTGGAGGAAAAAGAATACTGAGTTGCATCCATCAAACACCATACCTACTGTAAAGCATGGTGGTGGAAACATCATGCTTTGGGGCTGTTTCTCTGCAAAGGGGCCAGGACGACTGATCTGGGTACATGAAAGAATGAATGGGGCCATGTATCGTGAGATTTTGAGTGCAAACCTCCTTCCATCAGCAAGGGCATTGAAGATGAAACGTGGATGGGTCTTTCAACATGACAATGATCCAAAGCACACCGCCAGGGCAACAAAGGAGTGGCTTCGTAAGAAGCATTTCAAGGTCCTGGAGTGGCCTAGCCAGTCTCCAGATCTCAACCCTATAGAAAACCTTTGGAGGGAGTTGAAAGTCCGTGTTGCCAAGCGAAAAGCCAAAAACATCACTGCTCTAGAGGAGATCTGCATGGAGGAATGGGCCAACATACCAACAACAGTGTGTGGCAACCTTGTGAAGACTTACGGAAAACGTTTGACCTCTGTCATTGCCAACAAAGGATATATTACAAAGTATTGAGATGAAATTTTGTTTCTGACCAAATACTTATTTTCCACCATAATATGCAAATAAAATGTTAAAAAAACAGACAATGTGATTTTCTGGATTTTTTTTTCTCAGTTTGTCTCCCATAGTTGAGGTCTACCTATGATGTAAATTACAGACGCCTCTCATCTTTTTAAGTGGTGGAACTTGCACTATTGCTGACTGACTAAATACTTTTTTGCCCCACTGTATATATATATATATATATATATATATATAGACAGTATATATATATATTTTTTTCTTTTTGGGACACATGGATCATTTCTATAGCGGTATGTTGGTTTTGCAAGCCTGCGAGAAAACCACGCAGTACGGATGCCATACGGATTACATACGGAGGATGCCATGCGCAAAAAACGCTGACACACCCTGCCTACGGAGGAGCTACGGACCACTATTTTCGGGACATTTCAGCGTATTATGGCCGTAATATACGGACCGTATTTTCATACGCTGAGTGTGAAGCCGGCCTAACACAGACTTCCTGGTGAAGTCGATGTTCGGTGTCCGTGCCCAAGCAGTAGGTGTTCAGTATGCATGCCGAACTTTATTGTTCAGGTTCGCCCATCTCTACTCCTAAGGCTGCCATCACACTAACAGTATCTGGTCAGTATTTTACATCAGTATTTGTAAGCCAAAACCAGGAGTGGAACAATCAGAGGAAAAGTATAATAGAAACATATGCACCTCTTCTGCATTTATCACCCACTCCTGGTTTTGGCTTACAAATACTGATATAAAATACTGACCAAATACTGCTAGTGTGACAGCAGCCTAACTGTACTAAAAGTTCCCCATTCTACTGATTTTCTAAAATACTCCAATTCAGGGAGCTTAGTGCTATGACTATTACTAAAGGATTTGATAAGATAAGTAAATACTTCCATCTAACATACCATCTAAATGTAAGTATTTACATATCTTTCTCACTAAATCATTTAGTAATAGTCATAGCTAGGGTTGAGCGAAACGGGTCGGCCATTTTCAGAAGTTGCCGACCTTTGGCAAAGTCGGGTTTCATGAAACCCGACCCGATCCCTGTGTGGGGTCAGCCATGAGGTCGGCGATCTTCGCGCAAAAGTCGCGTTTCATTCCGATACCGCAAGTATCGGATATCGGCCGATATTTGCAGTATCAGAATCCATATTTATGTGTAAAATAAAGAATAAAAATAAAAAATAGGGATATACTCACCCTCGGACGCGCCCTGGTACTAACCTCTGTAACCGGCAGCTTCCATTCCTAAGAATGAGCGTGTGAAGGACCTTCGATGACGTCGCGGCTTGTGATTGGTTGCGTGAGCGGTCACATGAGCGGTCACGCGACCAATCACAAGCCGCAACGTCATCGAAGGTCCTTCACGCGCTCATTCTTAGGAAGGAAGGCTGCCGGTTAGTACCAGGGCGCGTCCGAGGGTGAGTATATCCCTATTTTTTATTTTTATTCTTTATTTTACACATAAATATGGATCCCAGGGCCTGAAGGAGAGTTTCCTCTCCTTCAGACCCTGGGAACCATTAGTATCCCATTGCACTGCATTGGGTTTCGTGTTTCGGCCGACCCCGACCCCGACTTTTTAATAGGATTGGCCGATTTCACTTGACCCGACTTTTGAGAAAGTCGGGTTTCGTGAAACCCGACCCGACCCTAAAAAACAAAAGTCGCTCAACCCTAGTCATAGCACTAAGCTCCCTGACTTGGAGTATTTGGAGTATTTTTGGTAAGGTCTTTACCTGTTTATTGTTTTTTTCTAATATATTTTACACTGTATACATTGTACATGTGTACTGGTACCACTTTCAGGAACATTATGTTTTGTTATTGTTATGTTTTTCATATTTATATATTTGTTATCTATATCTAAATAAAATATATTTTATGAAACCCATTTTTGCACTCTTTTTTTCTTGTGCTGGTTTACAGAAGCTAAAAATGCAGAGTTATCCACAATGTTTAGAATAAAGGAAAGCATCTCTAAAAATGTATAAAAAGTAGGAGGTAAATATGTACGATTTATGTGTGAGAAATAGCCAAAAAAACAATGTGTAAAGGAAAGATTATATATGAGCCGGCTTAATTTTTCATCAATTGTTGTGTTTTTAACTCCTTTAATCCCACCGTGTTCTAAATACATTGGTGGTAACTAAGGTCATCGATTTTCCACATTCTTTAAGTTTGTTATCAGAACAGGTTGAGGTTATATGTATAGCCTCTAAACTGTAACAGCAGAGCCAAATCAGCAAAGAAAATAATTATCCAATTACCACTTCAAAGCCTGTCAGAAAGGTATGGACTTTGATTAATTTATCTGAAGTGTTCAGCAGCTACAGAAAAGGCGTGTTCAGAGCAATAAAAGGTTTAGCAGTATTGCTGATCTCACAAAATGTCAGTTGCTTTGACTTGTCAAGCACATCAAAACTACCTTTGAAGCCCAAAATACCAACTGCCAGGAAATGCATGTTAGAAATTTTTGTTGTAGTGTATGAAAGAGATTGTTGTGCGTAGAGTGATGCATAAAGTGTTATTGTTACCTTTTTGTCTAAATCAAAGTCTTCTTTCGATGTCAGGGCAGCGGATTGCTTATCCACGTATGGAACTATTTTATTACGAGGAACTCCTGTCAAAGCATAAAAATGTTAAAAAAGCATCATAAGTTGGCCTAGAAGCACATGAAAGCTAACTAGTCACTTATTATATGAAAATGTCATGGTGAGAAAGAAAATGCAAAGCGGCACAAAGAAGTGCTGTTTTGTATCTGTGTCTGTAGCATTGGAGAAGATCATTGTGTTTTTTGACTTTGATTGAATGTTCAAATTCAACATCTGTTTATTACTTTTATGCCGAGTTCAGACAGCTCTACTGAAAATTGGGCCATTCATGGCTGCAAATTGTGAAAGTGACTGGTTACGCGTGAAGGGTCAGAATTTTATCTCAGTATTCTACCTCAGTATTTGTAAGCCAATCCGAGGAAAAGTATAAGGCCACGCTCACATAGTCACTTTGTTTTATTTACCTCAGTATTTGTAAGTCAAAACCAGGAGTGGGTGATAAATACAGAAGTGGTGCATATGTTTCTATTATACTTTTCCTCTGACTGTTCCACTCCTGGTTTTGGCTTACAAATACTGAGGTAAAATACTGACCAAATACTGAATGAGTAAAAGTGGCCTAAGTGCATTTTCCACGCAAAGCTAATGCAGCAGAAGCATAGTAGTGTGTACGTGTCATAGCAATGTGGCTTCACATTTAGGCCGCCGTCACACTAGCAGTATTTGGTCAGTATTTTACATCAGTATTTGTAAGCCAAAACTAGGAGTGGAACAGATAGAGGAAAAGTATAATAGAAACATATGCACCACTTCTGCATTTATCACCCACTGCTGGTTTTGGCTTACAAATACTGATGTAAAATACTGACCGAATACTGCTTGTGTGATGGCAGCCTTACACTTAAATAGGTTGGATAATGCTATTTACCTGCAAATATAGCATGTAGGTTATGCATTTAATGTTAATACAGGCAGCACCTCTGAGAAAATTAATTTTATTCCTGTCTTGTTGCCAGTCTCAACTAGGAGTATATGGCTGAACATGATATACTACAGTGCATACTGTAACTCCATCTGCATCATTATAGTGTCGTCATTAGAGCATATGTCTGAATTCCTTTTTGTTGTGCTTCGGACATAAGGCTTCTTTCACATTTCCGTCTTCCTCCACACGTCTTAGTAATAATTGATATCATGCACTTTGTTAGCGCAATAGTGATATGTTCTTTTGCCTCATACTGTGTAATAGTTGTGGGTGGTCCCCTACCACAAATTGGAGGGATTATTCCATGTGATGTATTTATACTGGGAAGATGACACACTATCTTTGTTAACCCCTTCCCGACCTTTGACGCCACGTAGGCGTCATGAAAGTCGGTGCCATTCCGACCCATGATGCCTATGCGGCGTCATGGAAAGATCGCGTCCCTGCAGATCGGGTGAAAGGGTTAACTCCCATTTCACCCGATCTGCAGGGACAGGGGGAGTGGTAGTTTAGCCCAGGGGGGGTGGCTTCACCCCCTCGTGGCTACGATCGCTCTGATTGGCTGTTGAAAGTGAAACTGCCAATCAGAGCGATTTGTAATATTTCACCCATTATAACGGGTGAAATATTACAATCCAGCCATGGCCGATGCTGAAATATCATCGGCCATGGCTGGAAATACTAGTGTGCCCCCACCCCACCCCTCCGATCGCCCCCCCACCCCCCCGATCTGGCCGGTACACTGCTCCGGCTCCCCTCCGTCCAGTGCTCCACTCCCCCTCGTGCTCGTGTCCGCTCCCCCCGTGCTCCAATCACCCCCCCATGCTCCAATCACCCCCCCTGCACTCCGATCCACCCCCCCCGTGCTCCGTTCCACCCCCCCGTGCTCCATTCCAGCCCCCCCGTGCTCCGTTCCACGCCCCCCGCGCTCCGTTCCACCCCTCCCGCGCTCCGATTCCCCCCCCCGTGCTCCGATCCCCCCCCCCCGTGGTCCCCCCCCACCCTATCTTACTTACCGATCCAGCCGTGGTCCCGTCCGTCTTCTCCCGGGCGCCGCCATCTTCCAAAATGGCGGGCGCATGCGCAGTGCGCCCGCCGAATCTGCCGGCCGGCAGATTCGTTCCAAAGTGCATTTTGATCACTGAGATATAACCTATCTCAGTGATCAAAATAAAAAAAATAATAAATGACCCCCCCCCCCCTTTGTCACCCCCATAGGTAGGGACAATAAAAAAATAAAGAAATTTTTTTTTTTCCACTAATGTTAGAATAGGGTTAGGGTTAGGGGTAGGGTTAGGGTTAGGGGTAGGGTTAGGGTTAAGGTTAGGGCTAGGGGTAGGGTTAGGGGTAGGGTTAGGGGTAGGGTTAGGGGTAGGGTTAGGGGTAGGGGTAGGGCTAGGGTTAGGGTTAGGGCTAGGGTTAGGGTTAGGAATGTGCACACGTATTCTGGTCCTCTGCGGATTTTTCCGCTGCGGATTTGATAAATCCGCAGTGCTAAACCGCTGCGGATTTATGGCGGATTTACCGCGTTTTTTTCTGCGCATTTCACTGCGGTTTTACAATTGCGATTTTCTATTGGAGCAGTTGTAAAACCGCTGCGGAATCCGCACAAAGAAGTGACATGCTGCGGAATGTAAACCGCTGCGTTTCCGTGCAGTTTTTCCGCAGCATGTGTACAGCGATTTTTGTTTCCCATAGGTTTACATTGAACTGTACACTCATGGGAAACTGCTGCGGATCCGCAGCGTTTTCCGCAGCGTGTGCACATACTTAGAATTAGGCTATGTGCACACGGTGCGGATTTGGCTGCGGATCCGCAGCGGATTGACCGCTGCGGATTCGCAGCAGTGTTCCATCAGGTTTACAGTACCATGTAAACATATGAAAAACCAAATCCGCTGTGCCCATGGTGCGGAAAATACCGCGCGGGAACGCTGCGTTGTATTTTCCGCAGCATGTCAATTCTTTGTGCGGATTCCGCAGCGTTTTACACCTGTTCCTCAATAGGAATCCGCAGGTGAAATCCGCACAAAAAACACTGGAAATCCGCGGAAAATCCGCAGGTAAAACACAGTGCCTTTTACCCGCAGATTTTTCAAAAATGGTGCGGAAATATCTCACACGAATCCGCAACGTGGGCACATAGCCTTAGGGTTAGGGTTGGAATTAGGGTTGTGGTTAGGGTTAGGGGTGTGTTGGGGTTAGTGTTGTGGTTAGGGGTGTGTTGGGGTTAGGGTTGTGATTAGGATTATGGCTACAGTTGGGATTAGGGTTAGGGGTGTGTTGGGGTTAGTGTTGGAGTTAGAATTGAGGGGTTACCACTGTTTAGGCACATCAGGGGTCTCCAAACGCAACATGGCGCCACCATTGATTCCAGCCAATCTCGTATTCAAAAAGTCAAATGGTGCTCCCTCACTTCCGAGCCCTGACGTGTGCCCAAACAGTGGTTTACCCCCACATATGGGGTACCAGCATACTCAGGACAAACTGCGCAACAATTACTGGGGTCCAATTTCTCCTGTTACCCTTGTGAATCTAAAAAAATGCTTGCTAAAACATAATTTTTGAGGAAAGAAAAATGATTTTTTATTTTCACGGCTCTGCGTTGTAAACGTCTGTGAAGCACTTGGGGGTTCAAAGTGCTCACCACATATCTAGATAAGTTCCTTGGGGGGTCTAGTTTCTAAAATGGGGTCACTTGTGGGGGGTCTCTACTGTTTAGGCACACCAGGGGCTCTGCAAACGCAACGTGACACCCGCAGACCATTCCATCAAAGTCTGCATTTCAAAAGTCACTACTTCCCTTCTGAGCCCCGACGTGTGCCCAAACAGTGGTTTACCCCCACATATGGGGTATCAGCGTACTCAGGAGAAACTGGACAACAACTTTTGGGGTCCAATTTCTCCTGTAACCCTTGGGAAAATAAAAAATTCTGGACTAAATAATTATTTTTGAGGAAAGAAAACGTATTTATTATTTTCACGGCTCTGCATTATAAACTTCTATGAAGCACTTGGGGGTTCAAAGTGCTCACCACACATCTAGATAAGTTCCTTTCAGGGTCTAGTTTCCAAAATAGGGTCACTTGTGGGGGGTTTCTACTGTTTAAGCACATCAGGGGCTCTGCAAACGCAACGTGACGCCCGCAGAGCATTCCATCAAAGTCTGCATTTCAAAACGTCACTACTTCAATTCCAAGCCCCGGCATGTGCCCAAACAGTAGTTTACCCCCACATATGGGGTATCACCGTACTCAGGAGAAACTGGACAACAACTTTTGGGGTCAAATTTCTCCTGTTACCCTTGGGAAAATTAAAAAATTCTGGGCTAAATAATTATTTTTGAGGAAAGAAAACGTATTTATTATTTTCACGGCTCTGCATTATAAACTTCTATGAAGCACTTGGGGGTTCAAAGTGCTCACCACACATCTAGATAAGTTCCTTTGGGGGTCTAGTTTCCAAAATGGGGTCACTTGTGGGGGGTTTCTACTGTTAAGCCACATCAGGGGCTCTGCAAACGCAACGTGACGCCCACAGAGCATTCCATCAAAGTCTGCATTTCAAAACGTCACTACTTCACTTCCGAGCCCCGGCATGTGCCCAAACAGTGATTTACCCCCACATATGGGGTATCAGCGTACTCAGGAGAAACTGGACAACAACTTTTGGGGTCAAATTTCTCCTGTTACCCTTGGGAAAATAAAAAATTGCAGGCTAAAAGATCATTTTTGAGAAAATAATTTTTTTTTTTATTTTCATGGCTTTGCGTTATAAACTTCTGTGAAGCACTTGGGGGTTCAAAGTCCTCACCACACATCTAGATTAGTTCCTTTGGGGGTCTAGTTTCCAAAATGGTGTCATTTCTGGGGGATCTCCAATGTTTAAGCACACAGGGGCTCTCCAAACGTGACATGGTGTCCGCTAATGATTAGAGCTAATTTTCCATTTAAAAAGCCAAATGGCGTGCCATCCCTTCCGAGCCCTGCCGTGCGCCCAAACAGTGGTTTACCCCCACATATGGGGTATCAGCGTACTCAGGACAAACTGGACAACAATATTTGGGGTCCAATTTCTCCCATTATCCTTGGCAAAATAGGAAATTCCAGGCTAAAAAATCATTTTTGAGGAAAGAAAAATTATTTTTTATTTTCATGGCTCTGCGTTATAAACTTCTGTGAAGCACCTGGGGGTTTAAAGTGCTCAATATGCATCTAGATAAGTTCCTTGGGGGGTCTAGTTTCCAAAATGGGGTCACTTGTGGGGGAGCTCCAATGTTTAGGCACACAGGGGGCTCTCCAAACGCGACATGGTGTCCGCTAACAATTGGAGCTAATTTTCCATTCAAAAAGTCAAATGGCGCGCCTTCCCTTCCGAGCCCTGCCGTGTGCCCAAACAGTGGTTTACCCCCACATATGAGGTATCGGCGTACTCGGGAGAAATTGCCCAACAAATTTTATGATCCATTTTATCCTACTGCCCATGTGAAAATGAAAAAATTGAGGCGAAAATAATTTTTTTGTGAAAAAAATGTACTTTTTCATTTTTACAGATCAATTTGTGAAGCACCTGAGGGTTTAAAGTGCTCACTAGGCATCTAAATAAGTTCCTTGGGGGGTCTAGTTTCCAAAATGGGGTCACTTGTGGGGGAGCGCCAATGTTTAGGCACACAGGAGCTATCCAAACGCGACATGGTGTCCGCTAACGATGGAAATAATTTTTCATTCAAAAAGTCAAATGGCGCTCCTTCCCTTCCGAGCCTTACCATGTGCCTAAACAGTGGTTTACCCCCACATGTGAGGTATTGGTGTACTCAGGAGAAATTGCCCAACACATTTTAGGATCCATTTTATCCTGTTGCCCATGTGAAAATGAAAAAATTGAGGCTAAAAGAATTTTTTTGTGAAAAAAAAGTACTTTTTCATTTTTACGGATCAATTTGTGAAGCACCTGGGGGTTCAAAGTGCTCACTATGCATCTAGGTAAGTTCCTTGGGGCGTCTAGTTTCCAAAATGGGGTCACTTGTGGGGGAGCTCCAATTTTTAGGCACACGGGGGCTCTCCAAACGTGACATGGTGTCCGCTAAAGAGTGGAGCCAATTTTTGATTCAAAAAGTCAAATGGCGCTCCTTCCCTTCCAAGCCCTGCCGTGCGCCCAAACAGTGGTTTACCCCCACATATGAGGTATCAGCGTACTCAGGACAAATTGGACAACAACTTTCGTGGTTCAGTTTCTCCTTTTACCATTGGGAAAATAAAAAAATTGTTGCTAAAAGATAATTTTTGTGACTAAAAAGTTAAATGTTCATTTTTTCCTTCCATGTTGCTTCTGCTGCTGTGAAGCACCTGAAGGGTTAATAAACTTCTTGAATGTGGTTTTGAGTACCTTGAGGGGTGCAGTTTTTAGAATGGTGTCACTTTTGGGTATTTTCAGCCATATAGACCCCTCAAACTGACTTCAAATGTGAGGTGGTCCCTAAAAAAAATGGTTTTGTAAATTTCGTTGTAAAAATGACAAATCGCTGGTCAAATTTTAACCCTTATAACTTCCTAACAAAAAAAAATTTTGTTTCCAAAATTGTGCTGATGTAAAGTAAACATGTGGGAAATGTTATTTATTAACTATTTTGTGTCACATATCTCTCTGGTTTAACAGAATAAAAATTCAAAATGTGAAAATTGCGAAATTTTCAAAATTTTCGCCAAATTTCCGTGTTTATCACAAATAAATGCAGAATTTATTGACCTAAATTTACCACTAACATGAAGCCCAATATGTCACGAAAAAACAATCTCAGAACCGCTAGGATCCGTTGAAGCGTTCCTGAGTTATTACCTCATAAAGGGACACTGGTCAGAATTGCAAAAAACGGCAAGGTCTTTAAGGTCAAAATAGGCTGGGTCTTGAAGGGGTTAATAAAGACCTTTGTTATTTTTCATTTTAGCATTTTTGTTTTTTGCTCCTCTTCTTCCCAGATGCATTTTTTTTTTTTTTTCCATCAGTATGGCTGTGTGAGAACATGTTTTGTGCCAGACAAGAGTACTGGAAACTGGGAAAAAACACCAAGTGCAGTGAAATTGCAAAAAAATTAAATTCTACGATTTTTTTTACCATGTTTCCTAAATGCTAAAACTAATTTTCCAATATGATTCTCCAGGTCTGTAAGAGTTCATAGATATGAAACATGTATAGGTTCTTTTTTATTTAACTGGTGAAAATTAACTCCAAAGTTTGTACAAAAAAAAATGACGTCTTCATTTTTTGGAATCTTTGGCCGGGTGAGGGTTCATTTTTTGCAAGCCAAGCTGAAATTTTTAATTATGCCATTTTTGAGTAGATAAGATGTTTTGATCTCCTGTTATTGCATTTTATTACAATTTTGCGGAGATAAAAAAAAAGGAATTATGGTGTTTGGATTTTTTTTATTATGCCTTTTACTTATTGAATTAATTTACTTTGTATTTTGATAGATAGGACATTTCTGAACTCAGCGATAACAAAGATGTATTTTTTATTTTAGTTTGAATGTGGCAAAAGGGGGGTGATTTGAACTTTTACATTTTTTTAATTTGTATATATTTTTTACTTTTCACGTGCTTGAATAATTCCCTTAGGAGACTTGAAGTTGCGATCTTCCGATTGCTTGTGTTTCAGCTCTGCTACAGCATTTGGAGCAGAAATCATCCTGTCCTATGAACACTGGCCAAGGGTGGGTATTCATAGGAGATCTGCAATGACAAGCACAGGGGTCTTCTGCAGATCCCCAGTCATCATACCAACGCATCGGAGCCCCACGATTATGTGGCAGGGGTGCCAATGGGCGCTTGAGTTAAATTCCACTGTCAGTGATTGACAGCAGCATTTCACACGTTAACAACCACGGGTGAATCGCGATTCCACCATCGGCTGTTAGAGGCACTTGACAGCTGTCGTGCGTCGGGAAAGATATGGGCGCTGGAGACCACATAGAAGGGAGGGACACGACCTTTGACGTATGCATACGTTAAAGGTAGTGAAGGAGTTAAGATAGATGCAGATGTTTTCTTTAAAATGCTAATATAGCATATATGTATTAATTTCTAGTTTTAGTATGAACCAGTCTAATTCACGTCTTTGCCTAAATAATATTTTTCATGAATAGAAAATATACACATTATTGTCTATGGATCTGTCCACATGTCTGTGGGGTTCTTTTGTGGACTGTGTGTCTTCATGACTTACAGTGCAATGGGTAGGAGACACTTTACACTTTATTTAATTATTTTATATGTGAAAATAACTGATGAAACACTGATGGTAAAAACTGGCCCAGAGACCAAACACTAATGAAATTTGGATCAAAAATAGTGATGAATGATACTGGGACGATTTGTTTGTATATGTGAAAAATCAAGGTCGTCTGAATGACAATGTGCACATAGACTTTTTGAAGAATTCTAAAACATCACATTTTTTAATCAGAAACTGTCACAAGAAATGCTCCTTATTTGGGTTTGTGCACGATGCCTTATTTCTGATGGTGGAATGGCAAAGATTTTCCTAGTTGAAGCCTCTTAAGGAAAAAGCTGGTGGTATTTTCCTGAAGTGGCATTACTGGAATTTTTGCCGTCAATTTTTGTAGCAACTTTTTGGCCGGCAACTTTTCCTTATCCTTTTAACTTTAAATCAAGGGTAGCTGGAAAATGAGGCTACCCGAAGAATGAAGATATTTATTCTTTCAAATACCTTGCAATTTTGAACCCGTAAGCAGTTAAAAGAGGCATCAAAAGACTGAACACGTGCACAGCAATATAGCAACAATATTATGTTCAGTGTTTGCAGTGCTTTTTCATGCAGATTCAAGGCAGAGCTTTGGAAGACTTTTCTTTCTCTGAACAAGTTTGGAAAGAAATTTTGAAGTGTTTCAGATTTTTTTTTAAAGCAGTTTTTACTGTCTTATAATTGGACAATGCTGAGTTTGGAGCAAATTCCTTCAGGAGCCACTTCAAGGAAGTGACATGAACTTTTTTTCTCCAGTGGATAAAACATGGAGTAGAAAAAAAGCCAAAACACTGAACATATGAACAGCAAAATAGTTTTACAATAGAAATGATTCATCAAAACTTTTATGCCAGAATTCTAGTGTAAAAAAGTTTGAAAAGTAGCAACATTTTTGCAGAACTCAGAGTTTGATGCATCAACACAGAAAATGAGGATGCAGTGGAAGTCAACCAACACTATTTATCGAACACAGAAATTTACGCAAAAGAAATAGGCTTTTCTGGGATTGCTGCGAGCTGCTATTTTTAGGTTGAGGGGAGGAATATCCATGTCCCCTTACCAACCTGAGGGGAAAAAGAACCGTAAGCACTACCCTGTGAAGGTGCCCGGGTAGGATCCCACACCATATATCAATATAAAATAAACCCGGCACTCAACTTATGGTGAATCTCTTGGGATTTATTAACAAGAGAGAAGATAAACGTTTCGGCCAATATTGGCCTTCCTCAGTAACGTACTGCCAATAGGAGCGGTGAAAGGTGAGGCAGTGAAATTCTGCCAGTGCTGTGAGTTCAGGAAGTAGATAGAAGCAGGCTCACAGGGTCCGACCAAAACAGGGTCTGGAATAGCGTGTGTGGCCTGAGAGGAGCTGTAGAACAGATAAGTCCATGCGACACGGTGTCCACCGCTTGTCTGAACTCACAGCACTGGCAGAATTTCACTGCCTCACCTTTCACCGCTCCTATTGGCAGTACGTTACTGAGGAAGGCCAATATTGGCCGAAACGTTTATCTTCTCTCTTGTTAATAAATCCCAAGAGATTCACCATAAGTTGAGTGCCGGGTTTATTTTATATTGATATACCCTTACCAACCTGAGACTGAATCAACCAACCAAAATCAAATCTATTGAGATCCTAGACAGACAATAATTAACCAAAGGAAACAAGGATCCCTAAAAAATAACTTTTAATGAATGAAGTTTAAAAACATTCCAAAATTGGAGACAAAGCACCGGAAACAAAAGGGATTACTGTATGGAATTAATTGTATTACAATAGTGTGTCCTACTGCACCCTGCAGGTCCACTATACTGACCTCTGCCTGGCAGTGGAGGTTGGCACCCTAAGTTTCAGTGGTAGGTGCCCCCACTCAGCGGTGGCTCACCCTGATGTCCCTACAAATCCCTAATACCAGCAAATTTGTGTCCCAGTACACCCAATGCCCATGTGAAAAAAAACAAAAAATATATACAGGTCCTTCTCAAAAAATTAGCATATAGTGTTAAATTTCATTATTTACCATAATGTAATGATTACAATTAAACTTTCATATATTATAGATTAATTATCCACCAACAGAAATTTGTCAGGTCTTTTATTATTTTAATACTGATGATTTTGGCATACAACTCCTGATAACCCAAAAAACCTGTCTCAATAAATTAGCATATCAAGAAAAGGTTCTCTAAACGACCTATTACCCTAATCTTCTGAATCAACTAATTAACTCTAAACACATGCAAAAGATACCTGAGGCTTTTATAAACTCCCTGCCTGGTTCATTACTCAAAACCCCCATCATGGGTAAGACTAGCGACCTGACAGATGTCAAGAAGGCCATCATTGACACCCTCAAGCAAGAGGGTAAGACCCAGAAAGAAATTTCTCAACAAATAGGCTGTTCCCAGAGTGCTGTATCAAGGCACCTCAATGGTAAGTCTGTTGGAAGGAAACAATGTGGCAGAAAACGCTGTACAACGAGAAGAGGAGACCAGACCCTGAGGAAGATTGTGGAGAAGGACCGATTCCAGACCTTGGGGAACCTGAGGAAGCAGTGGACTGAGTCTGGTGTGGAAACATCCAGAGCCACCGTGCACAGGCGTGTGCAGGAAATGGGCTACAGGTGCCGCATTCCCCAGGTAAAGCCACTTTTGAACCATAAACAGCGGCAGAGGCGCCTGACCTGGGCTACAGAGAAGCAGCACTGGACAGTTGCTAAGTGGTCCCAAGTACTTTTTTCTGATGAAAGCAAATTTTGCATGTCATTCGGAAATCAAGGTGCCAGAGTCTGGAGGAAGACTGGGGAGAAGGAAATGCCAAAATGCCTGAAGTCCAGTGTCAAGTACCCACAGTCAGTGATGGTGTGGTGTGCCATGTCACCTGCTGGTGTTGGTCAGGAGACTTTGGAGCACTTCATGCTTCCATCGGCTGAAATGCTTTATGGAGATGAAGATTTCATTTTTCAGCCCGACCTGGCACCTGCTCACAGTGCCAAAACCACTGGTAAATGGTTTACTGACCATGGTATTACTGTGCTCAATTGGCCTGCCAACTCTCCTGACCTGAACCCCATAGAGAATCTGTGGGATATTGTGAAGAGAAAGTTGAGAGACGCAAGACCCAACACTCTGGATGAGCTTAAGGCCGCTATTGAAGCATCCTGGGCCTCCATAACATCTCAGCAGTGTCACAGGCTGATTGCCTCCATGCCACGCCGCATTGAAGCAGTCATTTCTGCCAAAGGATTCCCGACCAAGTATTGAGTGCATAACTGAACATTATTATTTGATAGTTTTTTTGTTTGTTATTAAAAAACACTTTTATTTGATTGGATGGGTGAAATATGCTAATTTATTGAGACAGGTTTTTTGGGTTATCAGGAGTTGTATGCCAAAATCATCAGTATTAAAACAATAAAAGACCTGACAAATTTCAGTTGGTGGATAATGAATCTATAATATATGAAAGTTTAATTGTAATCATTACATTATGGTAAATAATGAAATTTAACACTATATGCTAATTTTTTGAGAAGGACCTGTAAATAAATATGAAAAACATAAATTGAAAAAAATGACAAAATGAAAAAAACAAAAATAAACAATTTGAAAAAGGGATATTTTTTTTCTTTATAGTTGAGGCTATAATGGACGATTAGGCTGCTTTCACACATGAGGTTTTTGGTTTCAGTCAAAATCCGGCAGTTTCAGGCACAATCTGGATCAGTTTTTTCTTACGCCTGATCCGTTTTTTTCCCATAGAGTTGTATTAGTGCCGGATTGTGCCTGAAGGACATGCGTTTCATTCGTTGTGTGCCGGATCCGTCCCTTCAGGCTTTTTTGCCGGACACAAAAAACGTCTCCTGCAACGTTTTTTGTGTCCGGCGAAAAAGCCTGAAGGGACGTTTCCGGCAATAAACGCATGGAACTGATGTGTGAAAGTACATTTCCGGCAACCGAATCCATTTTTTACACACTGAGCATGCCCAGAAGCTTTGTTTTTGATTCTGGCATGGAATATCTCTCTCTCTCTCTCTCTCTCTCTCTCCTCCCACCATGAATTCAAAAACCATGCGCAGTACAGAGAGCCAGATCCAGCTAAAAAACGGATCCGGTGCATCAGTTTTTCACAATTTATGCCGGATTTGTTTTTTAGCAAATTTGCCGGATTTAGCCTGAAACCAAAAACCTGATGTGTGAAAGCAGCCTTAAGGTACCGTCACACTAAGCGACGCTGCAGCGATACCGACAACGATCCGGATCGCTGCAGCGTCGCTGTTTGGTCGCTGGAGAGCTGTCACACAGACCGCTCTCCAGCGACCAACGATGCCGGTAACCAGGGTAAACATCGGGTTACTAAGCGCAGGGCCGCGCTTAGTAACCCGATGTTTACCCTGGTTACCATCGTTAAAGTAAAAAAAACAAACGCTTCATACTTACCTACCGCTGTCTGTCCCCGGCGCTATGCTTCTCTGCTCTGACTGTGAGCACAGCGGCCGGAAAGCAGAGCGGTGACGTCACCGCTCTGCTTTCCGGCTGCCCGGCGCTCACAGCCAGAGCAGAGAAGCCCAGCGCCGGGGACAGACAGCGGTAGGTAAGTATGTAGTGGTTGTTTTTTTTACTTTAACGATGGTTACCAGGGTAAACATCGGGTTACTAAGCGCGGCCCTGCGCTTAGTAACCCGATGTTTACCCTGGTTACCAGCGAAGACATCGCTGAATCGGCATCACACACGCCGATTCAGCGATGTCAGCGGGAGAGCCAGCGACGAAACAAAGTTCTGGCCTTTCTGCCCCGACCAGCGACATCACAGCAGGGGCCTGATCGCTGCTGCCTGTCACACTGGACGATATCGCTAGCCAGGACGCTGCAACTTCACGGATCGCTAGCGATATCGTCTAGTGTGACGGTACCTTAAGCCACCATAGATCTAATCAATATAGATATCCTCTTAAAGAACAATGTCCATTTTCTTCAATGTAAAGTGTGGGCAAATAGAATGCAATAGATGTGCATTTATCTCATTGTCCTAATGCATGATGGCAGAAAGGGACAGGGCTCCGCAATTACCAGCTCTTTTTAACCATGTGTCACCCATAATAGGGCTATGTATAATAACAATACATGTAAAACACAGCTGCAATGGTGTCTGATTACACAAAATATAATGCAATAGCCACATACTCATCTGAGCTGTAGTGCATATAAAAATATGACAGCATAGGAACCGTAGTTGTTTGACCAACGGTAATAATCTTACCACCTATCAGAGCCTGTGTTTGCCACACTGTCATGCAGATAACAGCATGGCAAGCAACAGATATTTGGGCCCCTCAGCCATCTGAAGGGGTCCATGTTTGGGTACTATTCAGGTACCCGAACCAAGCACTTTTTAGATGTTCAGCCAAACCCCCTGTACCCGAACATCCAGGGGTTTGCCCATCACTAGTAGTAACAATAAGAGTAGCACAGTAGGTAGTACAGTCAATGCAATACCTTAATCTAGCAGTTTATCCTATCTAGCAGTTAAAAGTGTATTAGAGCCCGTATGTCACAGCTTTATAAAAGTCACTCTCAATACTAAGCCCATCACCATCATATGCTTTTGTAGGCACCTCTGATTGTTACACTGGCCTTGGGGTCACCAGTACTTCCCATAAGGCTGCAAGTCCCAATATGTGAGTCATTTGGAATCCAGTGTGTTTATCGCACTGGCTGCTTTTGTTCTCTGAATCACAGCCCCGGCTCACATTCTGATCTGTTCTGTATGTCTGCTCTGAAAATAAAGGTCAGATTCACTCTGGACTTCTCCTCAGCACAACAGGCATTCCTTCTCATCCAATGATTAGCGTCTAACTTTCAGTTCTTCACCTGCAGAGCCTGGATGTGGAGTCTTGAACGGCAGAGTCTGTACATTTGGTCTTGACTGGTGAAGTCACTTGACTAACGACATCTCACCTGTTCAGGTATCCAGTCACTGTCAAGTAGCTCCACTCCAGGGGTGACCACAAGCTCTTTATGCTGCTCACACGTTGTCCCTTCTCATGTCTTGGTGCCATTCCAGTCTTTTATATTTAACAACTGCGACAAAGCTTTCACCCGACCTGGTGTCTCTTTCAAGCTCTTCCTTCTGGGAATACTCTCTTCATCTTTCAGTTTCTGTCTGTTCTGTTCACCCAGCAGATGGTGGCATTTGATTGCTGGTGCTGTCTGTGGAATGTTAACTAACTTTATCTTCCGCTTTCCAACCCTTTACATTCTCACAACAGTATTGCACAGCTCTTCCAAAATGGATGGAGCTGGGGTAGGATGAGATAGTCGCGGTGGTGTGATGCCATAGATCGTCTAATTCATGATAAGCTGTGGTGTTCCTTTCACCAGAAAGCTTAGTACAGCATATCAATTCAATAGATTCAACTGGGATCTTGTCATTAGTCATCTGTAATGCACTCACTATTATATGTCTGTTATAACTTTAATAAATTATTCTAAATCCAAATTTACATGACTGCATATCGATATTTTTATCATGGCTCTACTGAACCAAATTAAGAACACCATGCAATTTTTTGATAATCAGTGTTTGGCTAATTAGAAATATGGAGAAAGTAAAAAAAGCAAGTGGCCATAGTATGACGGTGTGAAAGCGGCCTTAATCTGTTTTTGTTAATTAAGTATAAATTGAGAAGTAATTAGTCTAAATGAGTATGAGCATGAAAACAGGTCACATTTGAAAAATCTGGAATGACTTGCAGTGACATACTGTTTGATTTGTACTTAATAAAAAGTGCAGTTAAAAATCTTTTTTATAGAATCACATTCTAAATAAATGAAACAATACTTAATTTTAAGTCTAAAAAGTAAAGAAAGTATAGATAATCCCTTTCAAATGATACCAGACTATGAAGAAATCTTGCATTGTATTAGCTTTGAATTTTTGATTACAATTTTATTTCCCTTTATTACATTAAGCAGATTTATGCAAGATTTTTAAATATTATAACTGATTAAACATGCCCTGGAAGACGCTGTAGGTATGTCAGAAAAATAAGCTCAATATTAACAGTTTTAATAATGCATGCAGAACACTAGAAAAAGGCTTGTCAAAACATCTTACTGTCAGAAGAAAACAAATATTTGGGGACTCCTTTCTTTTGTATGTGGTGTAAGATTTCATTTGTAATGTGAAGAAATGAGATTTGCATAATGATTGCATATATTTCAAGAAACACACTAATCCTCCATATTCAGCATTTGTAGCTTTTGTACCTTGGGGACCTTGGGTCAATATGAGGTCACAATATTGCTGCAAATAGAGGGCTAGACTATAAGAACTAAGAGAAATAACACAAATCTAAAATGGACTCTTGTTCCTGGTTTGAGCCCATAATTATCTAAACCAACACTAGTTTGTCCATACTCATAACCAGGTTTGGAGATCATGTTTCAGCTTTGATCCACTATCTATCTATATAATTGTCTAAGGGGCACGTCCGTCTGTCTGTCCCGGATATTCATTGGTCAAGGCCAGCCAGTGGGTGTAGACAAAAGGGCAGGGGAGGCCAGGAAGTATGCAGAGCGAGTCCCCGCCCACTCCGTGCAGGTCCGGCCAGAAGCACTGTAAAGGGGGTGGAGTCGGCCAAGACCATGGGCGCAGTTGGGCCTACCGCGGCAAAAAGCCAGGGACTAAATTAGCGGCCGCGGGTCACGGCCAGCCAATACAGGCCCGACCAGAAGCGCTGCAAAGGGGGCAGAGTCACCGTGAGGAAGATGGAGCCACCCGGGACCATGGGCGCTGTTGGGCCTACCGCCGACAAAAGCCGGGGACTATATTTGCAGCCGCGGTCAGTGATGACGGCCGCGGTTATTCATGATGGCTGCGAGTGCAGGAAACAGCGCAGCACATGCGGCGGTGACAGCTGCTGACAGAAGATGAGTATATACTCTGTGGCTGTACTATATACTTATATTATAGCATATAGTAGACAAATTTTTCGAAGAACTTTGAACTTTGAATTGATTGCAAGCCATTTAAGGCCAATCATATGTGAACAGGATTTAAACATAAGCATTTCACACTAAACATTTAATTAATGGATAGAATAAAATATGGAATTAAGTGATATTGCATCTATATGTTAGAGGCGAATGGATCAAGTGATGGGAGGCGGAAAAGCCTTGTCCTATTTGTTCCACTTCTTGCAGAATTTTCCAAATTGGTTGTAGATAGAAGCAAATTTCAGTTCGTGGGATCTATGTTGCTGGAATAATTGTAAAATAATATCCGGATTGGCTAGTGTTTTATTTTTCCAGTGTAGAGTAATGGTGTTTTTTGCTACAAGACATAGATGAATGAGAAGAGGTTGGAGTGTTAAGTCCAAATCATCCAAGTTAATGGATAGGAGGGCCTTTTGGGGGGTAAGGGTAAAGACTTTGTTGGAGAGTCTATTAAAAGTATTGGAAATCAAAGTCCAAAAAGTTTTGACTTTAGGGCATTCCCAAAGCATGTGGATTAGGTCTCCCTTAAAACCGCAATCTCTGAGCCAATTTTGCCGGAGTGAGATACCATCTACTGATTATTTTGAAGTGTGTCTCTTGCAGTGGAAATGAAATTGTGGAGATGTAGGTTGCTGTGAGAGCATCTTCCCAATGTTCTGGGGAGAAGGTAGAGTTCATGGTTTTTTCACAGGTGGTCATGTAGGGGGATTTTAGCATGGTTTTGTCATTGTTGAAGGAGTTGTAAAGGAAGCCATGGCTCCAGAAAATGTTGTGGTGGGGGTTATTTAGAACCTTTATGGAAGCATGTGTGAAGTTCATTTTTGTGTTGAGAAATGTATATACATTGTCTTTTAGGAGGATGAATTCTGTGAATAGGGAGGGGGGGATATTGAATTTTTTTCCTCAGTGATATGAAATCTAGGAAATTAGAGCCATTGTGGATATCCCCCAGTTTTAAGATTTTCAATTCTAGCCAAATGGCGGGAAGAGTTTTGTTGGCGAGGCGGAAAAATGAGAGTGAGGGGTAAATTTTTTAGGATAGAAAATTTTTGTGTCCTCTTTGGTTTGGAGAATTTACGCCATGCTTGGGCAATGGCAAGGAATAAGGGATGGGCGTTAGAGTTGGGAAGGTGGTTTGAGATTGCTTGTGAAATGATATTGCTTAGTTGTTTACCATTATTTAAATATAGTTCTAGGTTGAACCAAGCTGGAGGGTCGTGTTGAAGAATCCAATGAGCGCTCTGTTTGATCAGCAGGGCTTGGTAATGTGCAATGATAATGGGAAGGCCCATGCCCACGTTGCTTTTTTTCTTATATAAAGAAAGGGTAGAGGTTTTGCTCTTTTTCCTCCCCATAAGAACGTGTTCAATATAGATTGAATATTTGTCAAAAGGATGACGGGTACAGGCAGAGGAAGGCATCGAAGGACATAAAGAATTTTTGGTAGGATAAATGTTTTAAGAGTGTAATTTTTCCCCCACCGTGAAAGCTCTTTCTCTTTGAAAATTGCGCAGTCTTTGCTTGTTGAGTCAGTTATTTTACTCAGGTGTGCCTTTATCATGTACTGGAGGTTACTACAGAGAGAGATTCCTAAATAGGGAATTTCCTTATCACACCAGTTTAGAGAAGTCATTTTCTTTAATACATCTATTTGAATGGTTTCTAGGTTAAGGGGAAGAATATTCGATTTAGACTGATTGATTTTGTAGTTAGGTAAATCTGAGAATTTATTTAGATCTCTGAAGACCTCAGATGTAGAGTTGTGAGGGTCAGTAAGCGTCAGTATGATGTCATCAGCAAATAGGCTGATTTTGTGTTCTTTATGTCGGGTATATATACCTTTAATTTGTTCATTGCTTCGTATTCGTTCGGCTAGGGGTTCAAGAGCTAGGTTAAAGAGTAGGGGTGATAGGGGGCACCCCTGTCTAGTGCCATTTGAGATGGAAAAGGAGTTAGAGGTGTGATTATTGGACAAAATTTTAGCGCTTGGGTTGGAATAAAGAGTGGTCACCAGTTGTTGGTTAAATCCAAATTTAAAGAGAGTGCACCCAAGAAAGCCCCAATCAAGTTGATCGAAGGCCTTCTCGGCGTCAAGAGAGATTAGTGCTGCTATTGTTCTGTACCATAAAAGGCTAACAAAATGTAAACTAAAAATTCTAATATCCACCTCTCTTGTCCCCGCCACATCTTCTAACATTAGCTTGGTTTTACAATTTTGATGGGTGTTTGGGAGTGTTCTGTGCAAATAGGTCATGACATCATGATCCTGACCTTGCTTGTGCATGTGCACCAACCTCCTGGGTTCCATCAAAGCCAGAAGTCCTGAACCAACATGTAAGGTCTGGGATTTCAGCATGAGTAGAAGTGGATCTGAAGTTGCAATGAGGAACATACAGGTTATTGTGAGGGGCTAAAGAGGTGAACAGTGAGGTGAGAGGAAGGAATTTTTAAATTTTTTACATCTCACATTTATTTTACTCTGTGGTCTAAAGAATAACTTCCCTGTGAATCCAATTTTCTAGGAAAAAATGTGTGAATAGGTCCAACTTTAAGGCTTCGCTTAGACATCTTAAAATCATATACAGTATGTATTCTATTTATGTTTATCACAGATAGAACGTGTACCCAATATAATTTATTTTTTGCGCACCGAGCTGTCATTTTTAATGATACCATCTTGGTGCAGATACGTTCTTTTCATCACCCGTCATTGCATTTTAATGCAATGTCGCGGCAGCCGAATAAACGTAATTCAGGAGTTTCAATTTTTTTTCTCGCTATGTCGTTTAGCGATCAAGTTAATCCTTTTTTTATTGATAAATCGGGCGATTCTGAGCGTGGCGATACCAAATATGTATATATTTGATTTTATTTGTATTGTTTTATTTTGAATGTGGCAAAAGGGAGGTGATTTAAACTTTTATTTTTTTTTTATTATTTCATATATTTTAAACATTTTTTTTTACTTTTTCCATGCTTCAATAGCCTCCATGGGAGGCTAGAAGCTGGCATAGCCTGATTGGCCCTGCTACATAGCAGCGATCGTCAGATGCCGACCACAGGGTGGCACTCACAGCAAGCCGGCATCAGCAATCATAGAGGTCTCAAGGAGACGTCTGGTTACTATGCCAACGCATCGCTGACCCCCAATCATGTGACGGGGTCAGCGATGCACGCATTTCGGGCAGATGATCGGAAGCGGTAGTTAAATGCCGCTTTCAGCCTTTGACAGTGGCATTTAACTAGTTAATAGCGGCGGGTGGATCGCGATTCCACTTGGCGCTATTGCGCGCACATGTCAGCTGTACAAAACAGCTGACATGTTGTGGCTTTGATGTGGGCTCACCGCCGGAGCCCACATCAAATCAAGGGATCTGACCTCGGACGTACTATCCCGTCCGAGGTCAGAAAGGGGTTAAAGACATTTTAAAAAAGTTGCAACATTTTGATTATACAAACTAAGATAAGCTCGTCACTGAGAGAGACTTATTGAAATTATTTATGAATATTTAAAAAAAGAAGTAATTTTTTTCACTAAAAAACTCTTTCAAATGAAAGTTTATTTTTATATCATATGTATATGGGGATTTTTCAAAATAGAATAGTGCTGTGATGGCTACACTACTTCTAATTATCTATTCTTGTGAATACTTTGTACAGGCAAGAAACAGAAGAGTAGGAGTGAAGATTTAGTACAAACTGTGCATTCAGTAAAATGCTAACATCTGGTCTACATCTCCTACCTGTACATGCTTGTTTTGTATTTTATCACGGGAGTTTCCAATTTGTGTCATGCTGATTTAATGCTGTCTTTGACACACCCTGTACTGTTAGGATACTGCTAGTCTCAATCACTAAACAATGACATCTTTTTGTCTCTTTTTTTTAACACTGGTTGGAGTGAAGGTTTATAGTATCAGGTATTTCTGCTAGCAAGAAGTCTATATTTTAAAGCAAGGCAGTATATTTTGTATAGAATTTCATCTCCTTTGTGTGCTTGCAATTTTGACTATAGTGTGAATCCAAGATCTTTTGCAATGTTTATAATGTTTTATATTTTTTTTCAATATCACCAGGATCCTTGAAGTATAAAAATACACCTTTATTCTCTTTTCCAGCTTTTTACAAAAGTCATTTTCAATAATGAAGCTATATTCTGGTCAGTATGCTGGTCCCATGTAACGCATCACAATAATTGGGAGTAAAATTCATCAAAAGTGTGCAAACACTGTGTGTGTGTCAGTGTTCTTATATCCATAAAAGGTATTTTTTTTTTATTTTGTTTTAAGCTTGACTACAATTTGCATCAAGTCTAGGTATTTGGGAGCTAATCGGCTTGAACTTAAAGATGTTTTCCAAGCTTGGAGCTCAAGTCTACAGTCACTCTATGTGAATGCAGACTTATGAATTCAAACAGCACACATTATGCCCGCTTTCAGGATTCTCTGTTGCCGACAGACAGATCAGGCAGTCATGTGATCTGCATACTTACGGTCACATTCTGACTAGACATGACTGGCTTCACCCAATTCACTTGTATCTGAGCGAGGCCACACAAGTCTAGATGTCACATGACTGAATGAATGCAATTCGCACACTTGTGATCATGCGCTCGCCTGCTCCAAACACTAGAAAATCCTGACAGCATGCATACGGCGTTGTTGTGAGGATTCAGAAGTCTTCAGTTATATACAGTGACTTCAGACTTGAACCCCAAACCTGGACAACCGCTCTAAAGCCGTGATCACACATGCGAGAAACACGTCCGTGTCTCACATGTGAAATCCTAGCTCTGGCGCCGGCACTCCAGAGCGGAGTGTGCAGGCGCATAGCAACACATGGAGCCGCACGCTCTGCTCTGGAGTGCCGGCGCCAGAGCTTGGATTTCACTTGCGAAACACGGACGTGTTTCTCGCATGTGTGATCCCGGCCTAAGGCTGAGAGATTTTCACTGCACTATCAGAGATGAGCGAATTTGTTTGGGTTCTCGCTTATTCGGCAAGCTATAGTGCTTGCTGAATAAGCTGCAGAGGGAACCCGACTTTCTGGATCCCGCTCATCGATCAGCTGATCTGCGCCACAGCTGCATGTGTCGTGGCTGTGTCACAGTCATGAAAAATGCATGTAGAGCCCAACAAACAGACTCTCCATGCATGTGTTGTGACTGACACAGCTGGGACACATGCAGCTGCGAGGACGATCAGCCAATCGGCCAGCGCGATCCAAGAAGTTGGGTTCCCACTGCAATAATAAATAAAATAATACATAAAATACAATAATGGGTGATCAAAAGACTGTATCTACACCAAAATGGTATCAATAAAAATGTCCACTTGGTGCACAAAAAATAAGCCCTAACCCAGCCCACGATCAGAAAAAGTAGACACGCTCCAGGTCTTGGAAATTGGTGCCATTTTTTTAACCAAAATTTGGATTTTTTTTTCACCACTTAAATAAAAAAGAACCATGTTTGGTGTCTATGAACTCGTAATGACCCGGGGAATCATAATGGCAGGTCAGTTTTAGTATTTAGCGAACATGGTAAAAAAAAACAACTGTGGAATTGCACTTTTTTTGCGATTTCACTGCATTTGGAATTTTTTTCCCTTTTTCATCCCACAAAAAAATAACCCCTCACATGACCATTTTGTAAAAATAAGAAAGTTATGGCTCTGGGAAGAAGGGGAGCAAAAAATAAAAAAGCAAAAGCAAAAATACCTCTGGTCACTAAGGGGTTAAACATTCTCTGGAATTGACAAGTTAATAGTAAGTAGCTAGGGGGCCTATTGTGACCAACATATAGTACACCAGGGGCCAACTTTACAGATACAGTGTTTTAAACTATTGAGATGGGAGATAAATGTATTTGGTTTTGTGATCTTATACAGACCCAAATTACAATCCACTGCTATGGTTTCTCAGATACAATAATAGATGCCACCATTTCAGCAAGTTACCGAATGGTAGTGTTTTTAGGATAAAGGAGTGCTCTACGTGCTAATAATCATGATCTTCAATATTTTCTTGCGGTTGTTCAGAAAAGACATCTCTTTTAATAGGGATTGTCTTCATTTTTAAACAACTTGGGTTAAAAGCCCCTTGCTATGTGTCTTTTGATACAGGATCTTCTGCTAGTGACCCAATAGTTTGACTCTCATTGAAGACCAGTTAGTAAGCAGCAGCTTTCACTTTTGAGAACCATGCAAATTGTCTCTTCAGGAAGAGGACAAGAACTCTAGTGCTTCCTATAGAAAGTAGCAATCCTAGAAGTCAATGTCGACCCTTTAATGAGCCGCCTTAGGATAAAAGCGAAAACCAGATTTGTCCTGTGTTAGAGGCATGTAGAATGGTTAGTAAGCAGCAGCTTTAATTTTTGATTGCTACTTTTTAGACGTGGCATTAGAGTTCTAGTCCTCTTCTTCTCTGAAGCAACAATTTGCACAGTTCTTAAAAGTGAAAGTCGCTGCTTACTAACCATTCTAGATGCCTCTCACACAGCCAAACCAGATCTCACCCTTTGCACTGAGGATGGGCAGTACCCCAAAACACAGTGTCCTCAATTTGAGACTCTGGTTTTGGATTTTGGCTATTACCATAAGTCATGTGACAAGGTTCGTTAAAAGGTCGACATTGACTTCTAGGATTGCTGCTTCCTATAGGTGGCACTAGAATCCTAGTTCTCTTCCTCTCTGATGAGACAATTTGCATATTTCCCAAAGAAGCATTGTGGCTTGAAAGTCTCGACACACTTGACATGTCACTCTCCACAAGGAGAAACAATACCTCTTGGATCCCACTTTTGAGAACCAAGTGTTCCCACTAGTTTAATAACAGTATGACCTCACTCTACTGCTTATTACATGATCTCTCTGTAATATGTTCTAATAATGGCATGAATATTTATTGCAATGCCATGATGTTAGATATGTCCCATAGTAATAATCCCCTCAGTAGTTACCAAAAATCCCAGGCTCATCCAAGTGTCTGGAACGCTATTCAGTAAGCAAGAAGGATGACTATGAGACAGAAGCAATTTATTGATCAATACCGAAATAGTACAAGTTTTATTGCAGGGAGGAGTTAGGTTACATGACCATAATGAGGAATAGTAGCATATTTTCACTGCATACAAAATGCTGCATTCTAATAAATGCATGTGTTTAGATTACTATGCAGATTTACCGCATCTAATGTCAGTCTATTGGCAGGTAGTCTCCACTACAGAAACTAACATGCTGCGGCTCGTAAACTCATACCACGAGTAAGTTTACACAGTGATAAATGGGAAGAACAGTGGGCATGGGTTTTCTATAAATCCCATCCACTCTGCTTGTAATATAGAACTCAATGTTTTGGACACAACACATATGAGCTGTGTAAAAAATGCTGCTATTTCTGATCATGGGAATGTAGCCTATGCTTGGCTTTTGTTTACTGTATATTTTACGTTTACACCACTTATGAGGGTGACCTGTTAAGCTATTATGCACTGAAAAAGTTTATACAGGATTAAATTTGGTGTAGCATATGGCTATACATCCCATACATTTGTTTTATGCTGAAAAAATGTATAGCATATTTTTTGCTTTGTAAGACGCAATTTATTTCCCCAAATTTTTTGGGGGGGAAATGGGGGTGCGTCTTACAAAGCGGATATACCGCTTACTGTTACAGGCTGGGATGAGGGGGTATCCGCCGCCACGGTTGTCCGCCACCGCTGTTGTCTGCTGCTGCCCAGGGTGATGCTGGAGGCTCCGGTGCTGCGGGGGGCTCTGGCGACATTTTGTGAAAGGCCAGAGCCCCCGGCAGCTCGTCCATGCTTTCCTCTGTGACGGACTCCAGGAAAATAGCGCTGAAATCTCATCTCCCGAGATTCCGGTGGCCGAGATCTCATCTCTCGAGATCTTGGTCTCAAAATCTCCATCTGCGCATGTGCCGCCTCCCGGCGGCCATTTTCCCGATGTCCACCCCACAGGAAAGCATAGACGAACTGCTGGGGGCTCTGGCCTTTCACAAAATGTCGGCAGAGCCCCCCGTAGCACCGGAGACACCCCTGCAGCACTGGAGACACCCCCGCAGCACCGGAGCCCCCATGCAGCACAGGAGCCCCCCTGCAGACCCCCTCATCTCAGCCTGCAGCACAGGAGCCCCCCTGCAGACCCCCGCATCCCAGCCTGCAGCATAGAAGGCTCCCCTGCAGCACAGGAGCCCCCCTGCAGACCCCCTCATCCCAGTCTGCAGCAATGCTCCACTCCTGCCTCCAGCAACGACCCAGGGACCCTGATCCACCGCAGCCACAACCCCTGGTAAGCAATAAGACGCATGGATTATAAGAAGCCCCACCAATTTATTAAAAAAAGGTTTTTTTCCTATTTTTCTCCTCAAAATTTGTGGAGCGTCTAATAATCCGGAGCGTTTTACAAAGCGAAAAATATGGTAATTCTGTGCATAGTCTTATTGATAAAATTTTTGGGCCATACATTAGGCATTAGGGTTTGAGGTTTTTTTTAAATGTGTATTGAATCTAAATCTGTCTGTGTAAGGCATTTGTTTTAATCTCTGAAGTGTTACAAGAAAAGTCAGTCAACATTTTATAAAAAGGCGAAGATTTATTTTACCTTTACATTTTTCTCTTCCTTAAAATATGTTGACTGATTTCTGTTCAGAAATTAAAAATCATGCCTAAAATAGTCAGATTTTAATTCCATACATACTGTACATATTTGAAACTCATAGGCATTTATCTATTCATCCTTTCAACGTGAGGACAGTGTTGACAACAATAGTAGAATATTCCCTTCATTTTTTTCTTAACTTTATTTCCCAGGATTTAAATAAGATCTTGCAAATTTGTATATGTTTGACTTAAGGCTATGTGTAGGTGTATGGCTGCCTTAGGGAAAGCTTATTCAAGTGTTCAAATAAAGGTAAAACTATGATCTATGAAAAATAATTTTTCAGATATTTTTAAGTACATATGATCAGAAGGTAAAACTATAAATTATGAAAAATAATTCCTCAGATATTTTTTAGTACATTTGATCAGAATATAAACTCTAATCAATGATATTTTTAAGTATGAGTTAAATAAAACAGTGGAAATAAAATTATAATATTTTCAAAAAAAGGAATAGACATTCAAGAGCTGCAAACAAAAAATCGTGTCCTTAGAATATTTTTATGTGAAATAAAAAGGAATATATACAAATAAAGTTAATTTTGTTTTAAATTCATATTTATTTTTTTTTTTGCATCAGAATGAACACTGGTGTTTTTTATTCTGTAATTTAAATGTTAAGCTGCCAGATGTGTGTCTCATGCTTCAAGAGTTGAAGCTTTGCATTATTTAGCATATTAAGATTCACAGAATTTAAAAAAGGGTTCCTTTATTGCCTGGAGGTTCTAATTAAGTAAACCTCAGCCTGATCCATGTAAAGCTTGCAATATGAAAGTATTCTCTTTTTTTTTCTCCTTCAGTCAGGCAGAGTGATATAATAAAGTGATACAATAAATATGAAAAATCCATAGATGATATAATTTTTCTTTAGCTTCAGGAATTAAACCTATCAGTTATTCAGAGAATATTTTAATAACGAATAGCAATCAGAAAAGCAGAAAAGTCTATGGCTTTCTTTCTTAATTGTAGCAATCTGCAACAAATGATTCATCTTATACACCCGTGAACAAAAGAATAGAAAACATGATCTGTAAATCCAACGTTGGCGCGGATGCAATTCCTTGTTAAAATGACTTGAAAAGCACCAAATTGCTTTTCCATCAAGAAATGAGCCCCCGAAAAAGTTTCTAAGGCAAGAGTCATATGAAAAATAAGTGACTTTCCATATATAGCGATAATAAATCATATCAAGAGTACAGGGCAGTTCTTAGCCTTTTCTGAAAATGTCAAAGGTGTCAAGTTTGTCCAGTCACACTTTAATAAGCAAGGACTCAGTTCAAGCATTCAAGTCAGTGTACATATAATTTCACTTACTGTACAGTCAAATGGAAAAAGAAACGAACCTTAATACTGTATGTTATGAATGTGCTTTATTGTTGTATACAGTATACATAGAGCAAACAATAGTCTCCCTCATTCTACTTCGGCACTTCAGCTTCATTTAAGATTTATGATGTTACACAGAACACTATAAAGAAGATGTGCTACGCTAAATGTGCCTAAATTTGCAGTCAAATTGCATAAAAAATGGCCTACTTTTCAGCACATGTATTATGGGCCTAATTCAAAAAGGTGTTTCCACCAAAATAATAAGTAAAACACCATCAAATGTCACAAAATATTGGGCAACATGAAGTTGAGTAAAAAAAAAGTTGCAACTATTGATGTTTTTACTCCAATTTCAGTCAGTTCCACCAAAGTGGGTAGAATCGGGACAGAACGGGGCATTGTAAAGTCCAGATGAATTCATCAAAAGTTGTGGCATAACTTTCTGACTTACTTCCAGATTGGAGTAATATTTCTGGTAAAATGGTTTATCATAAAGTGAGTATGGTTTACAATGTGAAATTTCCACAAAATATTGGCATGAACTAAGCCAACCAATAGGCGGTATACATTTTTACAAAATATCGAAAGATATACAGTACAGACCAAAAGTTTGGACACACCTTCTCATTTAAAGTTTTTTCCATATTTTCATGACTATGAAAATTGTAAATTCACACTGAAGGCATCAAAACTATGAATTAACACATGTGGAATTGTATACTTAACAAAAAAGTGTGAAACAACTGAAAATATGTCTTATATTCTAGGTTCTTCAAAGTAGCTACCTTTTGCTTTGATGACTGCTTTGCACACTCTTGGCATTCTCTTGATGAAGAGGTAGTCACCGGAAATGGTCTTCCAACAATCTTGAAGGAGTTCCCAGAGATGCTTAGCACTTGTTGGCCCTTTTGCCTTCACGCTGCGGTCCAGCTCACCCCAAACCATCAGGTCATCTGGAGTAGCACCCCATCACTCTCCTTCTTGGTCAAATAGCCCTTACACAGCCTGGAGTTGTGTTTGGGGTCATTGTCCTGTTGAAAAATAAATGATGGTCCAACTAAACGCAAACAGGATGGAATAGCATGCCGCTCCAAGATGCTGTGGTAACCATGCTGGTTCAGTATGCCTTCAATTTTGAATAAATCCCAACAGTGTCACCAGCAAAGCACCCCCACACCATCACACCTCCTCCTCCATGCTTCACGGTGGGAACAAGGCATGTAGAGTCCATCCGTTCACCTTTTCTGCATCGCACAAAGACACGGTGGTTGGAACCTAAGATCTCAAATTTGGACTCATCAGGCCAAAGCACAGATTTTCACTGGTCAATTGTCCATTCCTTGTGATCTTTAGCCCAAACAAGTCTCTTCTGCTTGTTGCCTGTCCTTAGCAGTGGTTTTCTAGCAGCTATTTTACCATGAAGGCCTGCTGCACAAAGTCTCCTCTTAACAGTTGTTGTAGAGATGTGTTCGCTGCTAGAACTCTGTGTGGAATTGACCTGGTCTCTATTGTGAGCTGCTTTTAACCTGCGATTTCTGAGGCTGGTGACTTGGATAAACTTATCCTCAGGAGCAGAGGTGACTCTTGGTCTTCCTTTCCTGAGGCGGTCCTCATGTGAGCCAGGTTCTTTGTAGTGCTTGATGGTTTTTGCAACTGCACTTGGGGACACTTTCAAAGTTTTCCCAGTTTTTTGGGCTGACTGACCTTCATTTCTTAAAGTAATGATGGCCACTCGTTTTTCTTTACTTAGCTGCTTTTTTCTTGACATAATACAAATTCTAACAGTCTATTCAGAAGGACTATCAGCTGTGTATCCACCAGACTTCTGCACAACACAACTGATGGTCCCAACCCCATTTATAAGGCAAGAAATCCCACTTATTAAACCTGACAGGGCACACCTGTGAAGTGAAAACCATTTCCGGTGACTACCTCTTGAAGTTCATCAAGAGAATGCCAAGAGTGTGCAAAGCAGTCATCAAAGCAAAAGGTGGCTACTTTGAAGAACCTAGAAAATTAGACATAATTTCAGTTGTTTCACAATTTTTTGTTAAGTATATAATTCCACGTGTGTTAATTCATAGTTTGGATGCCTTCAGTGTGAATTTACAATTTTCATAGTCATGAAAATATGGAAAAATCTTTCAATGAGAAGGTGTGTCCAAACTTTTGGTCTGTACTGTATCTCTCAGCGTGAGCTATTGTTATAAATTTGGTGCATTTTAAATGGACATACAGGTTATAGACCTGTCGAATGACTCATATCAGATGCTTTGTTTTCGATATATCAACTTTCATCACTTTATGTAATTAACCTATTCCAGGCTTTGGGGAGGATGTTGCCTGGAAGATAACTCTGCCTCCAGAGCTAATTTTACATGAAGGTGGAGCTACCAGTGTCTCCTGATCTCACTGCAGAGCTAATTATACCTGACACATCTGCAGGTTCCTCTCAGATTCTTCAAAGCCTTTATGCCAAAAAGGGGCATAAAAGCATTAAAAAATGCTCATTTTTTGCATAACTAAGAGTTGTGCTAAAATTGTGAAGTTTTTTTGTGTTCACACTAGTTTCTGCCCAGCTGGGCAAGGCAGGGGTTTGGTTAAATTGAGATACAACAGGTTATCTAATTCATGACAACCTTTGTTTTTCCATAGGCCAGAAATCTGATTTGTGGGACAAATCTCTGTATCTAACACTTCCTCCACAGCTTATACCTCCTCCAACTGTGCCCTCAACTTCTCCCTTAATGAGACACACTTTGCAACAGTTCAGAGAGAATCCCAGCATAAACACGCTACTGGACCACAATTATGATCCAAGCAATAAGACCTTCCTTTTCACAGCTTTATTTTACTAGATATTTGCCTCATAAATTTAGGCCAATCCAAGGCCCTCATCATTAATAATTATATATGTGATAGGGGAGTAATGAGATAAAAGGGAACCCTCCTCCTGCAGTGCGCAGGCGCTGGGAAAGGTCAGAGAGGCCTAGCGCCTGCGCAATACAGTACTTTACTCTGCCCTCAACAGGGCAGATAAGTACACCTGCACAGAAGTGCCGATGCCGGGGAGCGATGAAGAAGCAGGAGGGTAATGTCACAAGAAGATGGGAGGTGCCAGACCCAGACCTGAGACACCCATCGGACTGGACCCCCCCCCCAGTCAGTATAATATAACTTATTTTTCTTCACTTGCAGGTCAGACCGGGGGCTTATCTACAGCATTACAGAATGCTGTAGATAAGCCCTGAAAGGCAGTGGCCGCATCTTATAGCGGCAAAATCTGCTGATGGGTTCCCTTTAACTGGTAGACGTGATGTGCTGAAGCAAGCAGGTTGGGGGATGCAGTGATGCAAGAGAGGCAGAGCAAGGGTTAACAGTTTTAATTTAACAGGCGACACCACACGGAAGGAGATAAACAGTTTAAGGGTAGGCAATAGGTAGAGCTAATGAGCAGTTAACAAGATAACGGCAGTTCCTTAAATCACCTATCATGTCAAAGGCTTCCCCGCCTTCTGTTGAAGCTTGGAGGGTTGTGGCGCCAACAAGGGCTGACACGGTGCTGTTCCAGTGGAGTCCTGCAAACAGCGGTCCGTCTTGTGGCGGCAGCGGTCGGTCTCTGGTACCTTCCGCTGAGCCCCTAGTCCATAAGCATGTGCAGACGAAACAAACAAGGCCCCAGCACTCGCAAAGTCAAACTTAAACAGGTGGGAACCAAGTGGCAAGTTAGGCAGCAAAAGTCTGTCTGGTACTCGGCCTTCTCTCCTCTGCACTTGCATGATACTCGCAGTCACTGAGCACACGGCACGTCTATCTCTGGCAGTTTCTGAGCGCACGGCATGTCTCTCTGCAGAGGTCCCATTGGAGGCGGTGGGGACCAGACAACGCAGCCCGTCATGGCGCCGGTGCTCAGAGAGAGAAAGAACAGCATGCTGCTCACCCGGCTGCTGATTCATGCCAAAATGCCCGGCACGCGCTGCTCTGCACGTTCCCCAATACCAGAAAATCTCTCATGCAGTAAGTCTCTCACGCAGCAGTCCTAGCTCTGTGCTCTGCAGTCCTTATCTCTGCTGCGCAGCCGGTCACTGCTCACGGTGCAGGTTCTCACTCACTGTCCCGCTCGAGTGCCTGCTTCTGCTCACACTGCCAGAGGGAAACTCACTGCTTCTTCACATGCTTTCTCCTCACTTCCTGGCTTAGGCTACGTTCAGATTAGCGTTTCCCGATGCTGCGTCGGGCGACGCAGCGGCGACGCACGCGTCATGCGCCCCTATGTTTAACATGGGGGACGCATGCGTTTTTCTTGTTGCGTTTTCCGACACGTGCGTCGTTTTTGACGCTAGCGTCGGACGCAAGAAAATGCAACAAGTTGCATTTTTCTTGCGTCCGATTTTTGTCAAAAAACGACGCACGCGTCGCAAAACGCAGCGTTTTTGCGTGCGTTTGCATGCGTTTTTTCATGCGTCGTGCGTTGTGTCGCCAACGCAGCGGCGCGCAACGCTAATCTGAACGTAGCCTTAGTCATGCCCCCTCTTCCTGGGTCATGGGTCCTGTCCACTATTCTTTCCCCATGGCAACATAGGACGCAAGCCTCAGCAGTTCCGGACCCAGAATGATGCAGGCACCTGCAGCCCGGTCTTCCTCCTTACACTGATATGGTGGAATTCCACTCTACAAATGTTGCAGCAACTGGTACGGTATGTTCTTTTGCAAAGCCTTGGCCAACGCAGTATGGACGTGATGCAAATCACTCTTACAGAGTGGACACAGATGAAGGACCTCTGCACCCTTCTACGCAGTTTCAAAATTGCTACTAAGATGGTTAGTGCTGACTATGCCATCATCAGCATCACTATTCCGGTCATCTACATATTGAAGCACACTTTGAATAGTCTGCGTGAGGAGATAGTGGTCCCAGAAGAAGAGGTAGAAGCAGAGGGGAATGCAAAAGAGATAATATCTCTAAGTTTTGGACTGCTGTCTCATAGAAGGGTTCCATGGGCGTGTAGATTACAGCAATCAAGGGGGGCTCATGGTACCAGACAAACTTTTAGTGAAGGTGAAAGAGCCGAGGAACAAATGGAGGAGGATAATGAGGAAGAGGTGATGGACGGGCAACAGTTAGTAAATGAAGATGATAATGATCCCCTCTCTGTTATCTGGTGTTGGCGGGAGGGGATGGAGGTAGCAACCTTGAATGTTACCCTGCTACATACACACCATGGACTTGGACCTCATGGAAGTACCCAACAGATAAGCACCTTCTTGCTGCACTATCTTCAATATAATACCTGTATTCTTAGAGTTAGAAATAGTGCTGACTAATGGGATGCCACTTTGTTAGATTCACAGTAAAAGAGTAAATTTTGCCAGAATTCCCTGTTGTGAATTCTGTTGTCGAACTCCCTCCTGTGGTCGTGAATGGTACTTCGGCGAGTTCTGTCCATGGACTACCTCTGGTGGCTGTGAGTGAAGCTGCTGCTTCTGAGGTTCCTTACACAGGTGACGTGGTTTATCCTTTGGTTGGCTGCTCTATTTAACTCCACTCAGATCGTTACTCCATGCCAGCTGTCAATGTTCCTGCATTGGTTCAGTTCGCTCTTGGATCTTTCTGGTGACCTGTCTTCTCCAGCAGAAGCTAAGTTCCTGATAGTTATTATTTGTTCATTGTTTCCTTGTCCAGCTGGTTATCATAATTTTGTCTTGCTAGCTGGAAGCTCTGGGATGCAGAGTGGCATCTCCGCACCGTTAGTCGGTGCGGAGGTCTTTTTGCACACTCTGCGTGGTCTTTTGTAGTTTTTTGTGCTGACCACAAAGATACCTTTCCTATCCTATGTCTGTTTAGTAAGTCTGGCCTCCCTTTGCTGAAACCTGTTTCATTTCTGCGTTTGTGACTTTCATCTTTACTCACAGTCAATATATGTGGGGGGCTGCCTTTTCCTTTGGGGAATTTCTCTGAGGCAAGGTAGGCTTTATTTTCTATCTCTAGGGCTAGCTAGCTCTTAGGCTGTGAAGAGGCATCTAGGGAGAGTCAGGAACGCTCCACGGCTATTTCTAGTTGTTGTGATAGGATTAGGGCCTGCGGTCAGCAGAGCTCCCACATCCCAGAGCTTGTCCTGTGTGACTTTAACTATCAGGTCGTGCCGGGTGCTCCTAACCACCAGGTCGTAACAATTCCCCCTCTGGAAAATGACATGCGCATGATGGAGTCTTAATTCACACTTGTAAACAATCTCAAGAGTGGTTTTCCCCAAGACAGCAGTAAGGCACACAGTGTGCATCACAGTTCTAGACTTAAAACCCCGGAAACGTCAAGGTGTCATCACAAAAACATTAGCAGCAGCAGTAATAGCAACAGTGTAAGTGGCATAAGAAACTTCTGTGAGTTTTTTCACATTTTTTAGACTAGCCTGTGCACCAACAGAACAGTGCACAAGTCTGACACATTTTGAACGACTGGAGAGGATGGTGCAGGAGTAAAAGAAGAGTCGCCTGAGATAATCTGTCATGCTTTAGAGGTTTTGTAATGCCTGACAGTCAGCATTCTCTCAGAACATCACTGTTGGTGGTGTCCTGACGGATATGCGCATCTGTCTATCTCCTGAAAGTGTAGACCACTTTCATGAAAATGAACAAAACATGGATCTCCAACGAGATACACAGTCGCAGACTGTGCTAATTAGGCAATGGTGTCATATTTAGTGTCATGCATTGATCTCACGTTATTGCAGTCTGTGCCACTTTTGTTGTCGTTTCTTTGGCTGCTGTTGCTCATGTTACAAACATTTTTTTTTATAATGTGAAGACTCCAAGTTGGATCTCCATCTGGTGGGTTGCCTGTAGTGGAAGGGGTGTCAGAGGGTCATTATACTATTTCTACTCCGTGGAAATTGATGCGACTTTAGTGGTGTGTTACAATAATTTTTGGGAACGTGGAGACTCCAAGTTGGTTCTCCATCTTGTGGCTTGCCTTTAGTGGACGGTGTGTCAGAGGCCTATTATACTGTTTCTTCTCTGGAAATTGATGTTATTTTAGTGGTCAGGATACTTTTCAATGTTGACACATGGTCACTGTTGTGCCTCTATGGTTGACTGCGAGTCAGGATGCGTTCCAATGATGGTGCATGGTTTAGCCGACCAGTCTATGTCTCTATTATATGCACACTACCTCCATTAGGTCTCTATGTACACTCATATTTGTATCTGCATTCATCTATATTACATATTTCCATTGACTGTATTTGTACTGTTAATCATTTACATAATCCTACATTCCATGACAACAAAGTTCCTCCCACTGACTAACTAACTCCTCACATACCTTCATATTTACTTTTAAGCAGTGCTTGTTTATCAATCCTCTAGATTCATTTCTGTCTCGCCCTTTTCTCCCCATCCCCTTCCCACTCTTCAATTTAGCTCTCTCTATCCTGATTTTGATATGTACTATTTCTTCTCCAGATAATCGTCTTCTTCTATGACATGTATTAATTTCATGCAGATTACTGATTTGTACTTTATTATACTCTATGTGTTCTTTAGATCCTCCTTGGCATGAAAGAGATGTTATGATTTATGTTATTGCTGCACTAAATTTCTGTCTATCTGCACCCACAAAAGGTGATAGTGATTTAATCTTTACTAGACCTCTTGCTCACTGTTCCCTTCCCATTCACTCTCTTCCTCCTCCTCCGTTCCTCCCTACACCCATTTGGTCCATGTATTAACGTTTGCATTTTTTTGCACATATTTTTTGCATATATTTGCATATAATTTATTATATATTCTGAAACACTGTTTAATATATATCAAACAGAAAGTCCACAATCGATAGAGAGAAAATGTGACCGGCACTGAAAAGCTGTGTATCAAAGCAATTTTACATGTGATCTTACATGGAGTGGACACTATTGGCCTCTGATGAGATCCAGGTGGTGCTCTGCATACAGAATCCAGGAATCGAAGTGAGCAGGTATAAGAAAGAAATGCGGCACTCACCATCTGTCTTCAGCTAAAATTGTCCTCCCCCGCTCCCTCGTATACTCCTGCCAATGCCGCATCATGTTTGTGAAGGCTTAAGTGCTAAATAAAGGACAATTTTAGCTGAAGACAGATGGTGAGTGCCGCATTTCTTTCTTATACCTGCTCACTGTATAATATATATCTATTTTGTAATTTGACGCACTTCAGATGTCCTTAACGAAGACTGTCCTTGGTCGAAATGTTGGACGAGATCTGTTTTTGACTCCTTGCTGGATCAAGATAAATTTACACTGCTGCAAGACCCACAGCCTCATTTCATTTTCTTTCATGGTGCTGAGGTTCCAACCTCAATTAGTCTGGACTATGAGTCCCTTCCTTAAGCACACAATTCTTTCAAAAGTACAGCGTGCTGGTCTTTCTACTTCTAATGCGCATGGGAACTGGCATACTTACTTTGATGAACACTGCTGACAAATGTGTGTTCCAAATGCCATTTCTGATAGGTAGCGCCAGAAATTATGTCAGACGCGTGCGCTCCAGTGTGCATTTCAGCAATGATAGGTCGCACTGGAAATTATGTCTGGCATAAGCAACGGAAATGCGTTCCACAGTGTGTTCGAGGAACCTTATTGTGGATGATGACTCACATGTTAACAACATGCAGGATGCTAGGGTAGGATGTATTATTAAATTAAAACACCTAAGTTTGTAGAATTACTTCCTGTTAAGGAAGTCATTCAGGGTGATGGTCATTGAGAAGCATTGCTGATCATCAATCACTAATTACTTGGATTATGCCATATATATTGTGTGCCAAGTATGATAGTCGCATATTCTAGACCATTATATCTGATAAGGAGTGTACCGTATGGATTTAAGTCTATTATTTGCAATTCTCTTGATGAATCCTGGTGGAGAAAACACGTCAAGAAAGCGCATAGGGAAGTTTTAGAGTCACCATTGAAGGGACAGCTGTCGACTTCTCTTGTAAGAGTAGGAGTTTTGGGGTCATTGGGAGATGCAGTATTTTGATGGTCAGTTAGGTCCTTCACACATGCTGCTGGTCATCACTGCCTGGAATACTTGCACCCACACATACCGCGAATAGGGTCATCTATCATCTGAAATGGGTGAGCTAATTCCATGTTTTCACATTTAAAACAAGATTTTCCTTCAACTAAAGGAAATGGTGTATGGGATATTTCTCGGTCTACTTAAGGGATTTTCAGCTATTTTTAAATCATTGAGTGAGGATATTTGAACCACTGTTGGATATTCTATCTATGATTTCTGGATTGCTTGTGTGATTCAAATGATGAGGGGTTTTGTTTAAATAATAGCTGATAGCATGCATTAACTTTGCATTGGTTTGCTGAATTTACCTTACCTTCATCTTATTGCATGTGGCTTTTCTGAAATAGGTGAGTATGGTTGTATCAATTTCACTCCTGTTTTCAAGTTTCTTTTTTATAGGAGTTTAACATCTACATGTTTCTTGGTGTTAGATCAACACTGTGTTATAATTAACTGATGTGTATCTAGACAGCGGGTTTAATATTTGGGATTCCTCCATTGAGTATTATTTTATTAATTTTCCTATGATTTTCCAAATTTTAATGGTAGTTAGTTATTTAAAGTTATGTTTTATTACTTCTCACTTATTGTTGTATCTTGCACTTAGTTCCAGTCCAGGATTTACAGATCTTAGTTCTGGTATTGTATTTATTAACCAAGATTTAATCCATAATTATTATGTGAATTTTGTTCTGGTTCTACTTTTAGGACTAAGTTTGGTTTTTGGACTATTTATTTACTGTGCTTAACGCTGTTCTTAAACTAAATGTTATGCCCCTATAAAATAAAGTCTGTATTCACCTCCCGTGCTGGCTCTATTCCAGTGGTGTCAACACTTGCAGTTCAAAGTGGCGTTGGCATCACTTTCTTCGCCTTCAAGGGAACTGAACATGAAGAGGAAGTTAGGGATCAGCTGCAGCCCTGACTTCCTCTTCATATTTAGTTTGTTCGTGACACATGTCACAACACCGCATCACAGCCCCGAGGAGAGCTAATGCTGATGCCAGAGAAATGGCGCCAGAATGTGAGGTAAATATAGGCTTTATTATTTTATTGGGGCCGAACATTTAGAAAAAGGGATTGTCCTAAATCCCTGTAAATTTAGTACTGTATTCTTTAACTGAGCTTAGATTTGATAACATATTTCTGTATTCTGCTTGGTTGTAATACTTTATAAATTTAATGAGCTTGCTTTTGATTCTAAGTGTGCATAGCAAGCTTTTTTCTAGGTACTGTATAAGGGCTGAGCTTGGTTTTGTGACCGTATTTATTAACTGTGTTTAGTTCTAGGGCTGTATGTATTTGCTGAATTCAGCTCTTACATGGTTTAGGTTCGGTATTTAAATAGTAGCTAAACATTTGCTATTATTTGCATATGTTGTTATTCGCAGATCAATGGTGCTCCTGATCCTGATATCTATATAGATCATTAAAAAAATCACTCAAAGAGGTGCGCAAGTCCGAAGATAGGAGCGCCCATCTCCAGACTGCAGATTAATAGGGGTTTGGATGTTGTAGACAGCTTAGGTTTTTTTTATAGCAACTACACTTAATGCTGTGTGCATGCTGATTCAGGAACTATTTGGTTCTATCTCCTGAGCTGCTCACCTCTGCGCATTTTTAGGTGATCAATGGGAGTTTCACGACACAAGACCCTCCAATTTAAGAAAGTAACTACATACAAAAAAGCAAAGGATTATTTTCTCTTTAATTACTTACTTGCATTTATAATAATAATAGTTGCTATTATTATTGCATTTCTATAGTACAAACGTATGCACAATATCAGACATCACAAAGAAACACATAATTCAACAAGATGAGTGAGGGCCCTGCTCACAAGCTTACAATCTATAAAGAAGTGGAGGGGACACAACAAGTCAAAAGTGTTTTCTTTCATTGAAGCTGCATGAACTAGTCACAAGCCAGTATCTGTCTATGTCCAGTTCATGCAGCTTTGTGTCATGTTATGTGCATTGAATGCTTGAGAACAGATTCTAGGAAGGATGAGATTCTGGGGGAAGTGTAGAACTGAAGAAATGAGAAAAGTTAAATTTGTGAGTTGATGTGAGAGGCCTGCCTAATGAAATGTGTTTTTAGGGCTTGCTTAAAAATGGATATAAGGAATCGGCCAAATTATCTGGGTGAGTATTTTACAGGAAACTATAGGTTTGCATTATTGTGTATGCTAATCTTAGGTTAGCAGAATGGAGAGCATAGGAATGAAAATAGAGATTGAAGGAAGAGATTTTGGATGGTGCTCCACTATGGAGAACTTTGTGGGTATTTATGTTAATTTTGGTAGTAGTGGATAGACAACCAGTGCAATAAATGGCACAAGTTGGAGGCATTGGAGTTGAGCAGGGATGGGCAATTACTTTTCTCAAAGGACCACATGAAATACCATGATTGTTGTCGCAAGCCAAACTAATATTTTTTTATTTTATATTTATTTTTATGATCTAATATTGAGCAGAATTAAAGGGGTTGGCCACTTTGTCGTTATTTTATCAGAAGTATTGAGGACATGAATTTATGTCCAATTACTATTATATACTTAGGTATAACAGATTCTTCTGATGCAGCCACTAAATTCATCTGATGCAATCCTCAAATCCAGACCTGTCCATCTCTCAAATCTAGACCTGTCTCCACAATTGAAAAACACCTCAAATGGGAATCCTGCTTTCCAATATCAAGTGTAATTGATTACGTAGAAGCAGAAAACACAGGAAGTTCAGTTTTGGAAAGATTAAGTTTCAGATAGAGGGAGGACATAATGTTAGAGACAGTAGACAAACAATTATTTATATTTTGTAGCAGCGCAGGAGTGGGTTCAAGAGAAGATGCCTAAAATATGTGTAATCAGCAGAGAGATGCTACAAAAAGCCAAATCTGTTGCTGGTTCAGCTAAGAGGGGCTGGGTTTAAAGAAAGAGAAAAAGATTCAGGATTAAACCTTGAGAAACACCAAAAGTAAGGGGAAGAATAAAGAAAAATGAAGCAAGTAGCAAATCTATAAAACTTAACCTTTACTCAGAAAGTGTTAAAATGCACAAATACTGTACACATAATAAAATAGGTCACCCATATCAATATCAATGACACAAGAATGTGAGCACAATGGGAATATGGACTAGTAAATGACTGCAATTGCATCATAAAATTGGTGAAATTGTTCCCTTTTTTTTCTATTTTTGATTATAAGTTCTGTTGCTGACTGTATTTCTGGCTGAATGGGCCTGGTCATTTAAACTTACTGTTAGGGTACCGTCACACAGTGGCATTTTGATCGCTACGACGGCACGATCCGTGACGCTCCAGCATCGTAACAATATCGCTCCAGCGTCGTAGACTGCTGTCACACTTTGCAATGTACAACGCTGGAGCGATAATTTCATGACATATGTGCGATGTAGAAGCCGTTGGTTACTATGCGCACATCGTATACAATATCGTGCACACCTTTGTTACACCATGCGATCATGCCGCCACAGCGGGACACTAGACGACGAAAGAAAGTTTCAAACGATGTGCTACGACGTACGATTCTCAGCGGGGCCCCTGATCGCAGGAGCGTGTCAGACACAGCGAGATCACTGGAACGTCACGGATATATCGCTGGAACGTCACGAATCGTGCCGTCGTAGCGATCAAAATGCCACTGTGTGACGGTACCCTTAGGGTTGGCAGATTGCACTAAATAATTATAATAATAAAGTGCAATCGCCACCAGGGGTCCACCATGCAGAGTTGTTAAACTGCTGCTAGTGTACAATGATGTGACACACAGTGAGCGATCAGTTGTGCTCACTGGGTAAAATGCCACTCAGTTTGAACAGGAAGCTGAATTCCAAGCTCTGTTACTTCACAGAGGAACAATACTATAGAGTACTAAATGCTCTGCCCTGTTAAACAGCACAGACCAAGCACGTGAACTGAACTCACACACAGAAACAAAAGAGATGCTCTGCAACTGAGCTGTGTCACTCACACACAGAAAGGAACAGATGCTCTGCAACTGAGCTGTGTCATTCGCACACAGAAACGAAAGAGATGCACTGCAACTGAGCTGCCTCACTCACACACATAAACAAAAGAGATGTTCTGCAACTGAGATGTGTCACTCGTACACAGAAATGGAACAGATGCTCTGCATAATACCCTGACTAGGGTTATGCTTGCTCTGGAACTCTACTGTGCTAACTGGACACATGTAGGAACCAGATGCTAAGCCAAGGCTAATTGCCCCCACTGACACTAGCTGCCTGCCTATGGGTACAGTCCCAAGGCTAGACAGACAAGCAACACACTCAGACAGAGTGGTAAAGTATCCACTGTCAACTGCCACACAAAAATGATACCAGCATACTGGCCGTGACATTGCCCGCAGACCAATCCAGAGCTGCCACATCACAGACATGCTCAGTAAGGTGATTTCTGGACTTAGGGTCCAGAGCACAAGATGGCACCTGCGCAACAATGGTTACTATAAGTTTGGCTGGAGAGCCAGCAGTAACCATAGAATCATAGAATGGCAAAGTTGGAAGGGACCTCTTGGGTCATCTGGTCTAACCCCCTGCTCAAAACAGGATTCACTAAATCATCCCAGACAGATGTCTGTCCAGCCTCTGTTTGAAGACTTCCATGGAAGGAGAACTCACCACATCTTGTGGCAGCCTGTTCCACTCATTGATCACCCTAACCAAGTACATACCAGAAGCCTGAGCAAGATGCTGGGAACAACGTCTATTCTGAGCAGCAATCTGAGTGGCCGGACCTGAATGGGAGATCGCAGAGGCAGATAAGGCTTGGGATCTATCCCGTTCACCAGGAGAATCCCGACGCCTAACACTTACTTGGATTAAGGTCATTTCTACTACTAATGGTGGTCTCAATCCATAGAGACCATCCCATTATGAACTGACCATATAATATTACACTTGCATTTTGTAGCCTCTAATACTGTATATTTGCTGGAGGGAGAGTATTATTTCATCTCGCAATCCACTAAAAAAATATACTCAGGTTACACTCCTTCCCGAAGAGCCCAGTTTAATTATTTTAGTAAAACTGTCTACTATTGTTTCAAAGTGCTTTGAGTTAAAGATGTGGCTTATGATTCAGGATCTTCAAGTTTTGTGTATGGACTAGTGTTGAGCATTCCGATACCGCAAGTATCGGGTATCGGCCGATATTTGCGGTATCGGAATTCCGATACCGAATTCCGATACTTCCCGCGTATCGGATACCGGAATCGGAAGTTCCCAGAATTCAAACTAAACGCAGCAGCCAATGAGGAATGATTGGAAGTGTGGGCACATCCTGTTTAGCATGGTGGGCATGTAAGTACTGGCAAGGCTGTGATTGGCTGCTGAAATGATGTCACTCTGCACTATAAAAAATGCTGCCGCCATTTTGCGCTCACTCTGCTGTGATTTCAGTTAGGGACAGGACGCTGTGTTCTAACTGAGGGCCAGTTGAGATAGCTAATTGCTTTATTTTCCTTTCCCAAGGCTAATTTAGCAAAATGCTGTGTGTTCTTCACTGTTCACCTTGCTCTTGCCTTGCAGCGCTGTTTTAACAGCGTTCTGCAAGGTCTCTGTGTGTGTGTGTGTGTGTGCAGCTCACTCTGTAGTCTGTGTGCAGCCATATACCCGGTTGTATTCAGCTCAGGGGGGGTTCACACTGCCTCACACAGTTGTCCTTTTTTGCTCATAGTGCAGCCTGCTGCAAATTTTTTACTCAAATTTCCTATTAGTGTTTTTCCACCCGTCTCCAGCTAAATTGTGGAAAAACACTACATAGGATAACCTAGAGGGGGGTTTTGGGCCTTGCAGCGCCGTTTACGGCTGTCTGCACGGTCTCCGTGTGAGCCCAGCTCGCCCTGTAGTCTGTGTGCAGCCATAGCCGGTTGGATTCAGCTCAGGGTTCGTTACTGCCTCATACCTTGAAAAAAATTTCTTTGTTTTTCAAATAGTGCAGCCTGTTTAAAATTTTAAAAAAAAATTTCCTATTAGTGTTTTTCCACCCGTCTCCAGCTAAATTGTGGAAAAACACTACATAGGATAACCTAGAGGTTTTTTTTTGGGCCTTGCAGCGCCGTTTACGGCTGTCTGCACGGTCTCTGTGTGAGCGCAGCTCGCCCTGTAGTCTGTGTGCAGCCATAGCCGGTTGGATCCAGCTCAGGGTGCGTTACTGCCTCATACCTTGAAAAAAATTTTCCTTTTTTTCAAATAGTGCAGCCTGTTTAAAATTTTTTAAAAAAATTTCCTATTAGTGTTTTTCCACCCGTCTCCAGCTAAATTGTGGAAAAACACTACATAGGATAACCTAGAGGGGGTTTTTTGGGCCTTGCAGCGCCGTTTACGGCTGTCTGCACGGTCTCTGTGTGAGCGCAGCTCGCCCTGTAGTCTGTGTGCAGCCATAGCCGGTTGGATTCAGCTCATGGTGCGTTACTGCCTCATACCTTGAAAAAAAAATTCCTTTTTTTCAAATAGTGCAGCCTGTTTAAAATTTAAAAAAAAAAATTCCTATTAGTGTCTTTCCACCCGTCTCCAGCTAAATAGTGGAAAAACACTACATAGGATAACCTAGAGGAGGGTTTTTGGGCCTTGCAGCGCCGTTTACGGCTGTCTGCACGGTCCCCGTGTGAGTTAAACTTGCTCTGTAGTCCGATCTGCAGAAAAAAAAAAGGAAAGTTCACCAAACACAACTTAACACTTGTGTAGGCCACATTTGAAAAATAATAAAGTTTAGTCCACACTTTACAACATTAGTGTTTCTTACACCTGTTAGGAGGAGCATTTCAGGAATAAGCACACTAAGGCCTTAGTACTTTTCTGCTTATCTTTATCTGTCAACCAAGATGAAGAGGGCAGGGAGTAAGGCACGTGGGCGTGGGCGCGGAGCAGGGAGAGGAGCAGGGAGAGGACGTGGTGATTCTGTGCCTGCTGCGGGCACCGGTGACTCGTCGTCACTCAGTTTCAGCAGGGAACAGTCCTTCATGCGCAGCTTTGTCGGAGAGCGCCGTGCACCGCTGCTGCGTGAAGACCAAATTGAAGCCGTTGTCGGGTGGATGGCAGCTAACGCCTCGGCATCGACTTCAGTTAGTGCCACATCCTCTCAGGCACAGAGCACTGGAGAGCAGCCATCTGTCTCTTCACCACCTGCCAAATTGGCCAGGCAGTCAGAGAGCCCAGGACAGGAGCCGTCTCTACTTCTGTTCTCTGAATCTCTTGGCTTGGAAACAGGGGGCCAGCCAAGCAGCATTGGAGAAATGGAAGAAGAGGCAGTGTGCATTGATGCCCAACAGCTTTGTCTCTCTGACTCTGAAGAGGCGGGTCGGCCAGTGCCTCCGGTGACCACAGCGCAGTACGCATCTGATGATGAAACTCAGGTGCCGCTTTCTGGTGCGTACTGTGCTGCCGAGACTACCCAGGAGGAGCAGTTGGTGGCAGAGGGTAGTGGAGATGATGAGGTCGTTGACCCATCGTGGCGTGAGGAACAGGAAGGTGGTGGGAGCAGCTCTGAGGAAGAGATTCCCCTTACGGGCCAAAGAGGGAGAGGGAGGGGGAAGACTGCGGAGCCTGTAGCCTCCACTTTGGCACCCGTTAGGAGCCTGTCTCTTTCCAAAGCCAAAAAGGGCGCTCCCAAGACTTGCAGTGCCTGGTTCTTTTTTGACACAGTTGCAGATGACATTTGTTTTGTCAAATGCAAGCTGTGTCATCAGAAAGTAAAAAGAGGGAAAAATGTCAGCAACCTCAATACCACAAATATGTGGAAACATGTGCGGACCAGGCACGCGGTGGAATTACAGAAACACACTGAAGATGTAGGCCAACCAACAGCGGCAGCTACCACCTCTTCAGCTCATGTTGCCTCTTCCTCCAGCTCACGCACAGCTGGTTTGGCTTCCTCCCAGGATCGCCATGGAAGAACCTCTGGCACTGTTGTCCAGAGACCTTGTGTAATTCCACCCACAGCACCACCTTCCCAGTCATCCTCACACTCCCAGTCTACTCTACAGCCATCGGTAGTACAGGCATGGGAGAAAAGGCGGGCATTCTCGGCCAACCACCCCCGAGCACAGGCTCTGAATGCAGGCATTGCCAAACTGTTGTCCCTGGAAATGCTCTCATTCAGGCTGGTGGAGACTGACAGCTTCCGTGACTTGATGGCATTGGCAGTCCCACAGTACAAGGTACCCAGCCGCTTTTACTTCAGCAGGCAAGCTGTCCCTGCCCTGCACAGGCATGTTGAGGGAAACATAAAACATGCGCTACTGAACGCCGTCAGTAGCAAGGTCCACCTCACCATAGATGCGTGGACCAGTCAGCATGGACAGGGGCGATACGTTTCCCTCACTGCCCATTGGGTTAATGTTGTTGAGCCAGGTACAGATCGTGCGAGTGGCGCAGAACGTGTCCTGCCCACTCCAAGGATTGCAGGAAACCAGTCTGTACGCATTGACTCCTCATCTTACACAAGTTCCTTAGAATCATCTCTGCAGGAGCCGTCACAGTCCACCTCCACATGGACCCGTGAACGTTTACCTATGACCGACATGAGCACAGCCGTGGCCAAACGTCAGCAGGCCGTCTTGAAACTAGTTTCATTGGGGAATCGAAGCCACACAGCGCAGGAGCTCTGGAATGCCATCAAGCAGGAGAGCGATGTGTGGTTACTGCCAGCGAATCTCCAGCCAGGCATGGTAGTGTGTGACAATGGCCGAAATCTGGTGGCAGCTTTGGCCCTTGGCAACCTCACTCACATCCCATGTCTGGCACATGTGCTCAATTTGGTTGTGCAGAGTTTTCTGAGGGACTATCCGGATCTTGATGCCCTGCTGCACAAGGTCCGCCTAGAGTGTGCTCACTTGTGGCGTTCCAGCTTGGCAAGATCCCGCATTGCTGCTCTGCAGCGCCGATTCTGCCTTCCGGAACACCGCATCATATGTGACCTACCAACCCGGTGGAATTCCACGTTACATATGTTGGAGCGGTTGTGTGAGCAGCAGCAAGCAGTTATGGAGTACCAGCTGCATCAGGCACAAAGAAGTCGCAGTCAGCGCCGATCAGACTTCACAACCACAGAGTGGGCCACTATGAAGGACGTCTGCCAGGTTTTGCGTCCTTTTGATTATTCCACGCGGATGGCAAGTGCAGATGATGCACTAGTCAGCATGACTGTCCCCCTTATCTGCCTGCTTCAGCAAACTTTGCAAGGGTTAAGGGATGATGTTGTGGAAGAGGTGGAGGATGAGGAGTCACCTTTTCCATCAGCTTCTGGAGAGTCAGCGCCACGTGGTTCCTCACAAAGGGGTACGCAGGGGCCACTTTGTGAGGAGGATGAGGAGGAGTCAATGGAGGAGGAAGAGCTCCGTCCAGAGGAGGGAGCGACACAATTGTCCAGTGGTCAGTGTGTACAGTGAGGGTGGGGTGATGACGAGCGGGCAGAGATCATGTCTCAAGCAGGGGACAGCGTTTCTGGGCCAGTTGGCAGTCTGCAGCACATGGTGGATTTCATGCTGCAGTGCCTGAGAAACGACCGCCGCATCGACCACATTCTCAACATGCCTGATTATTGGGTGTTCACCCTCCTCGATCCTCGCTACCGGGACAACGTCCAAAACCTCATCCCAGCGTTGACCCGGGAGCGTAAATTGCGGGAGTACCACGACACACTGGTGAATTCCATCATCTTCTCCAGTCCAACTGAGAGGAGTGCTGCTAGTGCTTTACAAAGCAGCTCAGTGCGTCGAGGCAGTGGGGGAGGCTCTGCCCAAAGAGGGAGCAGAAGCAGTGCCTCTGCCCAAGGCAAGCCCAGTATGGCACAACTCTGGCACACTTTTGTGTGCCCGCCCCAAATGTCTACACCATCATCGGCGGCTCCAGTCAGCAGGAGGCAACGGTTCCGTCAGATGGTGACAGACTACATGGCTTGCCCTCTTACTGTACTCCCAGACGGCTCTTCCCCGTTCAAGTTTTGGGTCTCTAAGCTGGATACATGGCCAGAGCTAAGCCAGTATGCATTGGAGGTGCTGGCTTGCCCTGCGGCTAGTGTCTTATCGGAACGTGTCTTTAGTGCCGCAGGTGGTGTACTAGCAGACCGTCGCATGCGACTATCCTCCGATAACGTTGACCGGCTTACTTTCCTGAAAATGAACCAGGCCTGGATCTCGCAGGAATTTGCCACTCCTCTGCCTGATTAAGTAATTGGGTGTCATCCAGGTCTCCTGCTGTGTTCATCTTTCTACCACCTGAACTGCTATTCCTGGGCTCCAACACCACCAGTTGCGGCTCAGAAGTGCAGGCTGCACAGTAAAAACATACAACCCAGTGTTATTGGGTTTCAGTAACGTCAGCTGATCCCCAGCTGTGTAGCCGGCAATGTGTCCTGCGACCGCCATGCTGGCACAACAACCTAAATGTAAGGGAACCTGCCCCCCCCCCCCGTCGTTTGTTACTGAAAGAGCCATCTTGTGCAGCAGTAATGCTGCACAAGGAAAAGGTAGCCCTTTTAGTTTAGCTCCTTGCACACGCAGAACTTAACACTTTTTTGTTCACTGATACCGTTATACCGTCCCGGAGCTGGGACTTTCCTTCGTAATGTGACGCAGCACAGCCGTCATTCCTACCCCCTTGGTGCCATGCGCTGCCTCCTCAGCGTTGTTTTAAGCTGTCACGGAGCCTGCGCTGTTCTGTTATCCCTTGGTCTTCTGACATAATTTGGTGTCAGGCTGGCTGCGCCTGTGCGGCCGCGCTGCCCGAGATCCCGCCTCGCAGTGTCTTCTGATTGAATCACACTGCGGGCCTGGGATCCATGGGCATGCGCAGTGCATATCTTCCCCTCGGGCTCTCGCTCATCTCCCTCCGCCTTCTTTAGACTGTGCGCCGTCAGCTGATCCCTAATAGCATGCCACGGCCGTGACACCGCACAGTCTGAAGAAGAGGGAAGGAGGGGAGTGAGAGTCGAGGATATGCACTGTGCATGCCCATGGATGCAAGGCCCGCAGTGGGATTACGTTAGACGACACTGCGAGGTGGGATCTGGAGCAGCGTGGATGCACAGGCACTGACAGTCTGACACCAAATTATGTCAGAAGACAGGCAGCGCTAATTGGGCATGGCCAAGGGATAACAGAACAGCGCAGGCTCCGTGACAGCTTAAAACAACGCTGAGGAGGCAGCACACGGCACCAAGGGGATAGGAATGACAGCTGTGCTGTGTCCCATTACGAAGGAAATTCGCACCTCCGGGACGGTTTAATGGTATAAGGGGACACATTTTTAGTGTTTACTTCTGTGTTTGCAAGGAGCATAATTAAAAGAGCAACCTTTTCCTTTTGCATCCTTAGTGCTGCACAAGATGGCTCTTTCAGCTACAAACGTCTTGGGGGGGTTAAAGGTTCCCTTTCAACTTGCTCCAATCAGGCTTCGGCCTACACTCTGTTCCTCTGCTCCTCCTGCTGTCCCTGGGCTCTAACACCGCCAGTTGGTGCCTGGAAGTGCTGTCTGCACAGTCAACAGTCGCTCCTCTGTTATTGGGGTTCAGTAACGTCAGCTGATCCCCAGCTGTGTGTGCGGCAATACCTCCAATCTGCTCCTCCTGCTGTCCCTGGGCTCTAACACCGCCAGTTGGTGCCTGGAAGTGCTGTCTGCACAGTCAACAGTCGCTCCTCTGTTATTGGGGTTCAGTAACGTCAGCTGATCCCCAGCTGTGTATCCGGCAACGTGTAATGCGACCGCCACGCTGGCACAACTAAAATGTAAGGGGACCTGTCCCCCCCTCCCCTAGGCGTTTGTTACTGAAAGAGCCACCTTGTGCAGCACTAATACTGCACAAGGAAAAGGTCGCTCTTGAAATTATGCTCCTTGCAAACGCTGAACTACACACTCATGTAATGTGTCCCCTCACACCGTCCAACTGTCCCGGAGGTGGGACTTTCCTTTGTAATGTGACGCAGCACAGCCGTCATTGCTACCCCCTTGGCACCGTGCGCTGCCTCCTTAGCGTTGTTTGATTCCGTCATGGACCCTGCGCTGTTATGTTATCCCTTGGCCATGCACAGTTTGCGCTGCCCGTCCTCTGACATCATTTGTTGTCGTCCTGGCTGCGCCTGTGCGTCCACGCTGCCCGAAATCCCACCTCGCAGTGTCGTCTAATGTGATCCCACAGTGGGCCTGGTATCCATGGCCATGCGCAGTGCATATACTAGCCTCTCACTCCCCTTCTTCACGCTTCTTCAGACTAGGCGGCGTCAGCTGATCCCTAATAGCATGCCACGGCCGTGACGCCGCACAGTCTGAAGAAGCAGGAAGGAGGTGAGTGAGAGGCGATGATATGCACTGCGCATGCCCATGGATCCCTGGCCCGCAGTGGGATTACATTAGATGACACTGCGAGGTTGGATCTCGGGCAGCTTGGACGCACAGGCACTGCCAGCCTGACACCTAAATGATGTCAGAAGACGGGCACCGCTAACTGTGCATGGCCAAGGGATAACATTACAGCGCGGGCTCCGTGACAGAACCAAACAACGTTGAGGAGGTGGCGCATGGCACCAAGGGGGTTGGAATGACGGCTGTGCTGTGTCACATTACAAAGGAAAGTCCCACTTTGGGGACGGTTTGACGGTGTGAGGGGACACATTATATGAGTGTGTACTTCAGCGTTTGCAAGGAGCATAATTTTCGGAGCCACCATTTTCCATGTGCAGTATTACTGCTGTACAAGATGGTTCTTTCAACAACAAATGCCTTGGGGGGGGGTTAAAGGTTCCCTTTCAACTTGCTCCACTGCAGGCTACGGCCTACACTCTGCTCCTCTTTGATTCCCTGGGTTTCAACACTGTCAGTTGCCACCTGGAAGTGTTGTCTACACAGAAAAAACACTAGCTGATGTGTCAGTGGGGTTCAGCACCGCCAGCTGTTCCCCTGCTGTGTAGTCGGCAACGTGTCCAGCACAAGCCACGCTGGCACAACGGAACAAAAGCTGCCACCAGTGCAGGCTTTGGCCCACACTCTGCTCCTCTCCTCCTGCTGCTGCCCCTGGGCTCAAACACCGCTAGTTTTGGCCCGGAAGTGCTAGCTGCACAGAGAAAAACACCAGCCAATGTGTTAGTGGGGTTCAGCACCGCCAGCTGTTCCCCTGCTGTGTAGCTGGCAACGTGACCTGCAAACGCCACGCAGGCACATGAACTGAAATTAAAGGGACCCTGCCACCCACCCCAAGGTGTTTCTATGTATAACAGCTACCTTGTACAGCAGTAATGCTGCATTTGTACAAGGTGGCTGACTTTTTCTCCTTGCCAACGTGGAACTCAACACGTACAAAATGTGTCTCATTGAGACCATTCCACTGTCCCTGAAGTGTGACTTTCCTTTCTAATGACATGCACCACCCCCCTTGGGAGCGCTGCCCGTCTTCTGACATCATTGGTTGGCTGCCTGTGCCTGGGCGTCCGCCCTGCCCGACACAACCCCCCTCGTTGTCTCATATATTTTGGCTGCAAGGGTGTGATTGATGGGCATGTGCAGTGCATATGTTCGCCTGTCTTAACTCATCTCCTTCCGCCTTCTTCAGACTGTGCGGCCTCATGGCCGTGGTAGGCGATAAGGGATCAGCTGAGGCCGCCCAGTCTGAAGCAGGTGTAAGGACATGTGTGAGCGGCAAACATATTTACTGCACAAGGCCACGAATCCCAGCCACGCAGTGTGATTTGTTGAAAACACACTGCGTGTCTGGGATTCATTGCCATTGCTAACCGCACTGGCCAACATGAAATGAGGTGAGAAGACAGGCAGCGCTCACAGCGCATGGCCAAGGGATCACAATAGCGCAGACTCCTGTACAGCAAATAACAACGCTCAGGAGGCTGCGCCCAGCACCAAGGCGTTATTTATGTGCACCTGTGCTGCGTCTCCTTAAAAAGACAAGTCACGCCTCCAATACAGAACTGAACTACTGTTCAATGGGCTAAATTGTGTACGTCTTTCATTCTGCGTGTGCAATGAGCAAAACTTAAAGAGCAACCTTTAACTTGTGGAGCTTTACTGCTGCACAAGGTGTGGCTCTTCAACATTGTAACACCTGAGGGTGGGTTAAAGGTTACCTTTGAAATTGGTTCAAGCAGGCTTCCGCCTACACTCTGCTCCTCCTGCAGACCCTGGGCTCTAACTACACCAGTTGGGGCCCGGAAGTGCTGGCTGCACAGAGAAAAACACCCACCATTGTGTCAGTGGGGTTCAGCAACGCCAGCTGTTCCCCTGCTGTGTAGCCGGCATCGTGTCCAGCACAAGCCACGCTGGCACTACAGACCAAAAGCTGCCACCAGTGCAGGCTTCGGCCTACACTCTGCTCCTCTCCTCCTCCTGCTGCCCCTGGGCTATAACACCGCCAGTTGTAGCGTGGAAGTGCTAGCTGCACAGAGAAAACCACCCGCCAATGTGTTAGTGGGGTTCAGCAACGCCAGCTGTTCCCCTGCTGTGTAGCTGGCAACGTGTCCTGCAAACGCCATGTAGGCACCTGAACTGAAATTAAAGGGAACCTGGCCCCACCCCACCAGGTCGTTCTATGTATAACAGCCACCTAGTACAGCAGTACTGCTGCATTTGTACAAGGTGGCTGATTTTTTCTCCTTGCCCACGTTTAATTATACACGTACTAAATGTGTCTCATTGAGACCATTCCACTGTCCCTGAGGTGTGACTTTCCTTTATAATGATACGCAGCACCACCCTTGGTAGCGCTTCCCGTCTTTTGACATCATTGGTTAGCTGGCTGCGCCTGTGCGTCTGCCCTGCTCGAAACAACGCCCCTTGTTGTCATATTTTTTTGGACAGCGAGGGTGTGATTGATGGGCATGTGCAGTGCATATGTTCGCCTGTCTTAACTCATCTTCTTCCGCCTTCTTCAGACTGGGTGGCCTCATGGCCGTGGTAGGCGATAAGGGATCAGCTGATGCCGCCCAGTCTGAAGCAGGTGTAAGGACATGTGTGAGCGGCAAACATATTTACTGCACAAGGCCACGAATCCCAGCCACGCAGTGTGATTTTTTGAAAACACACTGTGGGTCTGGGATTCATGTCCATCGCTAACCGCAACGGCCGACATGAAATGAGGTCAGAAGACAGGAAGCGCTCACAGCGCATGGCCAAGGGATAACAATAGCGCAGTCTCCTGTACAGCAAATAACAACGCTCAGGATGCTGCGCCCATGCACCAAGGTGTTATTTTGGACACCTGTGCTGCGTCTCCTTAAAAAGACAAGTCACGCCTCCACTACTGTTTGACATTATAATGGGCTAAATAGTGTACGTGTTTTATTCAGCGTGTGCAAGGAGCAAAATTAATAGAGCAACCTTTTTCTTGTGCAGCATTGATGCTGCACAAGGTGTGGCTCTTGTATCTTGCTACACCTGAGGGGGGGTTAAAGGTTACCTTTAAAATTGGTTCAACAAGGCTTCGGCCTACACTCTGCTCCTCTCCTCCTCCTGCTGACCCTGGGCTCTAACACCGCTAGTTTTTGCCCGGAAGTGCTAGCTGCACAGAGAAAAACACCCGCCATTGTGTTAGTGGGGTTCAGCACCGCCAGCTGTTCCCCTGCTGTGTAGCCGGCATCGTGTCCAGCACAAGCCACGCTGGCACAACAGACCAAAAGCTGCCACCAGTGCAGGCCTCGGCCTACACTTTGCTCCTCTCCTCCTCCTGCTGACCCTGGGCTCTAACACCGCCAGTTTTTGCCCAGACATGCTAGCTGCACAGAGAAGAATACCAGCCAATGTGTTAGTGGGGTTCAGCACCGCCAGCTGTTCCCCTGCTGTGTAGCCGGCAATGTGACCTGCAAACGCCACGCAGGCACATGAACTGAAATTGAAGGGAGCCTGCCCCCCACCCCCAGGTGTTTCTATGTATAACAGCCACCTTGTACAGCAGTAATGCTGCATTTGTACAAGGTGGATGACTTTTTCTACTTGCCCACGTGGAACTCAACACGTACAAAATGTGTCTCATTGAGACCATTCCACTGTCCCTGAGGTGTGACTTTCCTTTCTAATGATACGCAGCACCACCCTTGGTAGCGCTTCCCGTCTTCTGACATCATTGGTTGGCTGGCTGCGCCTGTGCGTCCGCCCTGCCTTAAACAATGCTCCTCGTTGTCTTACTTATTTTGACTGTGAAGGTGTGATTGATGGGTACGAGCAGTGCATATCTTCGCCTGTCTTAACTCATCTCCTTCCGCCTTCTTCAGACTGTGCGGCCTCATGGCCGCAGCATGCGAGAAGGGATCAGCTGTGGCCGCCCAGTGTGAAGCAGGTGTAAGGACATGAGTGACAGGTGAAAAAATTTACTGCGCAAGGTCACGAATCCCAGCCCCGTAGTGTGACTTAAACAAAAGACACTGCGGGTCTGGGTTTCATGGCCATCGCTAACCGCACCGGCCAACATGAAATGAGGTCAGAAGACAGGCAGCGCTCACAGCACATGGCCAAGGGATAACAAGAGCGCAGACTCCTGTACAGCAAATAACAACGCTCAGGAATCTGCACCCAGCACCTAGGTGTAAATTTTGACACCTGTGCTGCGTCTCCTTAAAAAGACAAGTCACGCCTCCACTACTGTTTGACAGTATAATGGGCTAAATAGTGTACGTGTTTTATTCAGCGTGTGCAAGGAGCAAAATTAATAGAGCAACCTTTTACTTGTGCAGCATTACTGCTGCACAAGGTGTGGCTCTTGTACCTTGCAACACCTGAGGGGGGGTTAAAGGTAACTTTTGAAATTGGTTCAACTAGGCTTCGGCCTACACTCTGCTCCTCTCCTCCTCCTGCTGCCCCTGGGCTCAAACACCGCTAGTTTTTGCCCGGAAGTGCTAGCTGCACAGAGAACAACACCAGCCAATGTGTTAGTGGGGTTCAGCAACGCCAGCTGTTCCCCTGCTGTGTAGCCGGCATCGTGTCCAGCACAAGCCACGCTGGCACAACTGACCAAAAGCTGCCACCAGTGCAGGCTTCGGCCTACACTCTGCTCCTCTTCTCCTACTGCTGACCCTGGGCTCAAACACCGCCAGTTTTTGCCCGGAAGTGCTAGCTGCACAGTGAAAAACACCAGCCAATGTGTTAGTGGGGTTCAGCACCGCCAGCTGTTCCCCTGCTGTGTAGCCGGCAACGTGACCTGCAAACGCCACGCAGGCACATGAACTGAAATTGAAGGGAGCCTGCCCCCCACCCCATGGTGTTTCTATGTATAACAACCACCTTGTACAGCAGTACTGCTGCATTTGTACAAGGTGGCTGACTTTTTCTACTTGCCCACGTGGAACTCAACACGTACAAAATGTGTCTCATTGAGACCATTCCACTGTCCCTGAGGTGTGACTTTCCTTTCTAATGATACGCAGCACCAGCCTTGGTAGCGCTTCCCGTCTTTTGACATCATTGGTTAGCTGGCTGTGCCTGTGCGTCCGCCCTGCCCGACACAACGCCCCTCGTTGTCTCATATATTGTGACTGCGAGGGTGTGATTGATTGGCACGAGCAGTGCATATCTTCGCCTGTCTTCACTCCCCTCCTTCCGCCTTCTTCAGGCTGTGCGGCCTCATGGCCGTGGCAGGCGATAAGGGATCAGCTGAGGCCGCCCAGTCTGAAGCAGGTGTAAGGACATGTGTGAGCGGCGAACATATTTACTGCACAAGGCCACGAATCCCAGCACCGCAGTGTGACTTTATGAAAAGGCACTGTGGTTCTGGGATTTATGGCCATCGTTAACCGCACCGGCCAACATGAAATGAGGTCATAAGATGGGCAGCGCTAACAGGGCATTGCCAAGGGATAACACAAGAGCGCATACTCCTGTACAGCAAATAACAATGCTCAGGAAGCTGCGCCAAGCACCAAGGCGTTATTTGGGACACCTGTGCTGCGTCTCCTTAAAAAGCCAAGTCACGCATCCACTACAGTTTGACTGTAGAATGGGCTAAATTGTGTACGTCTTTCATTCAGTGTGTGCAAGTAGACAAATTAATAGAGCAACCTTTCACTTGTGCAGCATTAATACTGCACAAGGTGTGTCTCTTGTACTTTGTAACACCTGAGGGGGGGTTAAAGGTTTCCTTTGAAATTGGTTCAACTAGGCTTCGGCCTACACTCTGCTCCTCTCCTCCTCCTCCTGCTTCACCACGGGATCTAATATCGCTAGTTTTTGCCCGCAAGTGCTAGCTGCACAGAGAAAAACACCCGCCATTGTGTTAGTGGGGTTCAGCAACGCCAGCTGTTCCCCCACTGTGTAGGCGGCAAAGTGTCCTGCAAACGCAACGCAGACACAAAGCTGCCTCCAGTGCAGGCTTCGGCCTACACTCTGCTCCCCCTGCTTACCCTTTGCTCCAACACCGCTAGTTGGGGCTCTAGGAAGACAATCTTTAATAGGCAACGCATCTGGGTTCCAGCACCGCCAGCTGGTTCTCGGCAGTGTTTTTGTCACAGGTACTCCCTCGTGCCAAACCTGGTTTCAGCACCGTCAGCTGTTTCCGGGTACTGTCAAACTCACTGAGACACCTATGCATTGCCCCGTCGTGTTGCGGTCGAGTTAGCCAACTCCAGGGTGCCTCCAGTTTAGGATCCTCCTATGTGGGCTGCATGAATTGGTAGTCAAGGCTGGTTCTGTAGTGCCTGTAGGCCCAGCTCCCCCTGTAGGACTGTTGGGGTTCGGTAACTGCGGCTGCCTCGCGGCCTAGCTTTTCTCTCCTCTCCTGTGGGCCTTCGGGTCCACCACCTGGTTCCAGCACCGTCAGCTTGTTCCGGGCCGAGCCTTTGGCTTAGGTGCCTCCTCCTGGGTATCCGAGTTCCGCCAACGTCAGGCGGTCCTTGGTAGTGCTTTTAAGCACGGGCACCTACAGCTTAGTAACCGGGTTCCAGCACCGTCAGCTGGTCCTCGGTCGTGCCATTGGCTCTTGCACACTGGGGCAACGCATCCGGGTTCCAGCACCGCCAGCTGGTTCTCGGCAGTGTTTTTGTCACAGGTACTCCCTCGTGCCCAGCCTGGTACCAGCACCGTCAGCTGTTTCCTGGTACTGTCAAACTCACTGAGACACCTATGCTTGCCCCGTCGTGTTGCGGTCGAGTTAGCCAACTCCAGGGTGCCTCCAGTTTAGGAGCTTCCTATGTGGGCTGCATGAATTGGTAGTCAAGGCTGGTTCTGTAGTGCCAGTAGGCCCAGCTCCCCCTGTAGGACTGTTGGGGTTCGGTAACTGCGGCTGCCTCGCGGCCTAGCTGTTCTCTCCTCTCCTGTGGGCCTTCGGGTCCACCACCTGGTTCCAGCACCGTCAGCTGGTTCCGGGCCGAGCCTTTGGCTTAGGTGCCTCCTCCTGGGTATCCGAGTTCCGCCAACGTCAGGCGGTCCTTGGTAGTGCTTTTAAGCGCGGGCACCTACAGCTTAGTAACCGGGTTCCAGCACCGTCAGCTGGTCCTCGGTCGTGCCATTGGCTCTTGCACACTGGGGCAACGCATCCGGGTTCCAGCACCGCCAGCTGGTTCTCGGCGTTGTTTTTGTCACAGGTACTCCCTCGTGCCCAGCCTGGTTCCAGCACCGTCAGCTGTTTCCGGGTACTGTCAAACTCACTGAGACACCTATGCGTTGCCCCGTCGTGTTGCGGTCGAGTTAGCCAACTCCATGGTGCCTCCAGTTTAGGAGCTTCCTATGTGGGCTGCATGAATTGGTAGTCAAGGCTGGTTCTGTAGTGCCAGTAGGCCCAGCTCCCCCTGTAGGACTGTTGGGGTTCGGTAACTGCGGCTGCCTCGCGGCCTAGCTGTTCTGTCCTCTCCTGTGGGCCTTCGGGTCCACCACCTGGTTCCAGCACCGTCAGCTGGTTCCGGGCCGAGCCTTTGGCTTAGGTGCCTCCTCCTGGGTATCCGAGTTCCGCCAACGTCAGGCGGTCCTTGGTAGTGCTTTTAAGCGCAGGCACCTACAGCTTAGTAACCGGGTTCCAGCACCGTCAGCTGGTCCTCGGTCGTGCCATTGGCTCTTGCACACTGGGGCAACGCATCCGGGTTCCAGCACCGCCAGCTGGTTCTCGGCAGTGTTTTTGTCACAGGTACTCCCTCGTGCCAAACCTGGTGTCAGCACCGTCAGCTGTTTCCGGGTACTGCCAAACTCACTGAGACACCTATGCTTTGCCCCGTCGTGTTGCGGTCGAGTTAGCCAACTCCAGGGTGCCTCCAGTTTAGGAGCTTCCTATGTGGGCTGCATGAATTGGTAGTCAAGGCTGGTTCTGTAGTGCCAGTAGGCCCAGCTCCCCCTGTAGGACTGTTGGGGTTCGGTAACTGCGGCTGCCTCGCGGCCTAGCTGTTCTCTCCTCTCCTGTGGGCCTTCGGGTCCACCACCTGGTTCCAGCACCGTCAGCTGGTTCCGGGCCGAGCCTTTGGCTTAGGTGCCTCCTCCTGGGTATCCGAGTTCCGCCAACGCCAGGCGGTCCTTGGTAGTGCTTTTAAGCGCGGGCACCTACAGCTTAGTAACCAGGTTCCAGCACCGTCAGCTGGTCCTCGGTCGTGCCATTGGCTCTTGCACACTGGGGCAACACATCCGGGTTCCAGCACCGCCAGCTGGTTCTCGGCAGTGTTTTTGTCACAGGTACTCCCTCGTGCCAAACCTGGTTTCAGCACCGTCAGCTGTTTCCGGGTTGTGTCAAGCTCGCTGAGACACCTATGCTTGCCCCGTCGTGTTGCGGTCGGGTTAGCCAACTCCAGGGTGCCTCCAGTTTAGGAGCTTCCTATGTGGGCTGCATGAATTGGTAGTCAAGGCTGGTTCTGTAGTGCCAGTAGGCCCAGCTCCCCCTGTAGGACTGTTGGGGTTCGGTAACTGCGGCTGCCTCGCGGCCTGGCTGTTCTCTCCTCTCCTGTGGGCCTTCGGGTCCACCACCTGGTTCCAGCACCGTCAGCTGGTTCCGGGCCGAGCCTTTGGCTTAGGTGCCTCCTCCTGGGTATCCGAGTTCCGCCAACGCCAGGCGGTCCTTGGTAGTGCTTTTAAGCGCGGGCACCTACAGCTTAGTAACCGGGTTCCAGCACCGTCAGCTGGTCCTCGGTCGTGCCATTGGCTCTTGCACACTGGGGCAACGCATCCGGGTTCCAGCACCGCCAGCTGGTTCTCGGCAGTGTTTTTGTCACAGGTACTCCCTCGTGCCAAACCTGGTTTCAGCACCGTCAGCTGTTTCCGGGTTGTGTCAAGCTCGCTGAGACACCTATGCTTGCCCCGTCGTGTTGCGGTCGGGTTAGCCAACTCCAGGGTGCCTCCAGTTTAGGAGCTTCCTATGTGGGCTGCATGAATTGGTAGTCAAGGCTGGTTCTGTAGTGCCAGTAGGCCCAGCTCCCCCTGTAGGACTGTTGGGGTTCGGTAGCTGCGGCTGCCTCGCGGCCTAGCTGTTCTCTTCTCTCCTGTGGGCCTTCGGGTCCACCACCTGGTTCCAGCACCGTCAGCTGGTTCCGGGCCGAGCCTTTGGCTTAGGTGCCTCCTCCTGGGTATCCGAGTTCCGCCAACGCCAGGCGGTCCTTGGTAGTGCTTTTAAGCGCGGGCACCTACAGCTTAGTAACCGGGTTCCAGCACCGTCAGCTGGTCCTCGGTCGTGCCATTGGCTCTTGCACACTGGGGCAACGCATCCGGGTTCCAGCACCGCCAGCTTGTTCTCGGCAGTGTTTTTGTCACAGGTACTCCCTCGTGCCAAACCTGGTTTCAGCACCGTCAGCTGTTTCCGGGTTGTGTCAAGCTCGCTGAGACGCCTATGCTTGCCCCGTCGTGTTGCGGTCGAGTTAGCCAACTCCAGGGTGCCTCCAGTTTAGGAGCTTCCTATGTGGGCTGCATGAATTGGTAGTCAAGGCTGGTTCTGTAGTGCCAGTAGGCCCAGCTCCCCCTGTAGGACTGTTGGGGTTCGGTAACTGCGGCTGCCTCGCGGCCTAGCTGTTCTCTCCTCTCCTGTGGGCCTTCGGGTCCACCACCTGGTTCCAGCACCGTCAGCTGGTTTTGGGCCGAGCCTTTGGCTTAGGTGCCTCCTCCTGGGTATCCGAGTTCCGCCAACGCCAGGCGGTCCTTGGTAGTGCTTTTAAGCGCGGGCACCTACAGCTTAGTAACCGAGTTCCAGCACCGTCAGCTGGTCCTCGGTCGTGCCATTGGCTCTTGCACACTGGGGCAACGCATCCGGGTTCCAGCACCGCCAGCTGGTTCTCGGCAGTGTTTTTGTCACAGGTACTCCCTCGTGCCAAACCTGGTTTCAGCACCGTCAGCTGTTTCCGGGTTGTGTCAAGCTCGCTGAGACGCCTATGCTTGCCCCGTCGTGTTGCGGTCGGGTTAGCCAACTCCAGGGTGCCTCCAGTTTAGGAGCTTCCTATGTGGGCTGCGTGAATTGGTACTCAAGGCTGGTTCTGTAGTGCCAGTAGGCCCAGCTCCCCCTGTAGGACTGTTGGGGTTCGGTAACTGCGGCTGCCTCGCGGCCTAGCTGTTCTCTCCTCTCCTGTGGGCCTTCGGGTCCACCACCTGGTTCCAGCACCGTCAGCTGGTTCTCGGCAGTGTCTTTTGCTCTTGTACCTTCTGCTCCCCATCCTGGTTCCAGTACCGTCAGCTGGTTCCGGGCAGAGCCTTTGGCTTAGGTGCCTCCTTCTGGGTATCCAAGTTCCACCAACGTCAGGTGGTCCTTGGTAGTGCTTTCAGGCACGGGTACCTCCTGCTTAGTAACCGGGTTCCAGTAACGTCAGCTGGTCCTCGGTAGTTCCATTGGCTCTTGGACCTTCGGCTACCCATCCGGGTTCCAGTACCGTCAGCTGGTTCTCGGCAGTGTCTTTTGCTCTTGTACCTTCTGCTCCCCATCCTGGTTCCAGTACCGTCAGCTGGTTCCGGGCAGAGCCTTTGGCTTAGGTGCCTCCTTCTGGGTATCCAAGTTCCGCCAAAGTCAGGCGGTCCTTGGTAGTCCTTCTTAGCACGGGTACCTCCTGCTTAGTAACCGGGTTCCAGTAACATCAGCTGGTCCTCGGTAGTTCCATAGGCTCTTGAACCTTCGGGTAGCCATCCGAGTTCCAGTTCCATCAGCTGGTTCTTGGCATTTTCGCAGCCTTCTTGTACCTTCTGCTACATTTCCAAGTTGAAGACCCTAACGTCGACGACCCGGAAGACCACCCCGATGACGACGACGACGACGGCGGAGACGACGACACTGGAGACGACGACCCTGGAGACAACGACATGGAAGACCGAGAAGCAGAAGAACAAGAGGCTGCAGAACAAAGAGCAGAAGAACATTAAGCATAACACTTAATATCAGAGCAAAAGATATTATCTAAATTATATGCAGAAGAAGACTAAGCAGTGTATGGGGTGAGTCCGTTCCTCCTCGTGGTGCCCCTGGATAAAGCCTGATGCTGCAGGCCAAACTGAACGCGGACAAATGTAACTTTTGTGACTGGCAGAACGGAAGGTGTAATCTTCCAACTTTTATAGATAACAACTACGGGAATGCCTGTCACAAATGAGAATATGATGAAGAAGTAGAATAGGAAGAATAATAACAGTTGAATAAAATGAATATGTAGAATAGGAAGAATAATAATAGTTGAATAAAATGAATATGAAGAATGCAATAAAAAAAAAAAAGGTAAAGGATGAAGAAGAAGATGAATAAGGTGAAGAAGTTGATGTCAAAGATGCTGATGATGATGAAGATGAAAGTGTGGGAAAAGTTAAAAAAAAAAAGAAGGGGAAGTGCGTGGAATAGTGAAACATCAATATCTGACAAAATAAAAAAAAAATTTACATAGTCAATATCTTTGAAACTCCGAACGTCTTTAAAAAAAAAAAAAAACATGCTATTCTATTTGATTGGGCTAAACCTCTATGACTTTAATGTCTCCGTCACCTCCCCAAATACATCCTGCATTATTCTTAGTTGTTTTCCTTCATGTAGAATGAACCTACAAGGAAAGAAAGGGTTTATTTTAATTCCGATATTTTGGTCCCATTGACTTGCATTGGGATCGGGTATCGGTATCGGCGATATCCGATATTTTTTGAATATCGGCCGATCCTATCCGATACCGATACTTTCCGATATCGGAAGGTATCGCTCAACACTAGTATGGACACAATCAGTGAAACCAATACAGTACTAAGCATGCATACTAAGAATCATGTAAACCTATTTTTGTGTGAACTGGGAACTGTAAGATTTCCATTTTTATATTTCATTTGTAGTTTGAGCATTTTTACCCCCTTTGCAAAGTGGCCAGTTTCCATTTTTGAGTTTTTGCTTTTTCTTTCCTTTCTTCCAAGAGCCTGAACTCTTTTTTTTCTGTCCTCAATTATATGTGAGAGTTTGTTTTTTTTGCCCCCTGCTGTCATAGGAACCCATTGGCAACCCATGGCGTGCCGATGGGTGCATAGAGTGACAAACCTACATGGCAGCATGTGTTAAAAGTCGCTGTCAAAGATTGACATTGGCGTTTAACAGGTTAACAATTGTTAGAGACAGGTCCTGGCTTTAACACACAGATATGAACTGCTTGGTATGCCAACAACCTGTCTGTGAGTGCGCTCCATACATCTGCTTCCAACTTGCACCTTACATGTACGGCGAATGTCATGAAGGGGTTTAATAGCTAAGACTAGTGATGGGCAAGCACTATAATGCTTGGGTGCTCATTGCTCTGGTCGAGCAATTTGTCATACTCTGGTAATCGGACAGAACAACAAGCCCAATGTAAGTCTATGGGAGACCCGAGCATTATTACCACGATCCCCCTGGGTAATGACTTGTATATGAGGCAAAAAAATTAACTCTAAACAAAAATGTTCCTCCACCACTTGGGCTATGTTCACACGCAGTGTTTTTGATGTGTTTTTCAAATTAGCATTGCTTTCAACCAATACCAATGCATTCACTGGGTAATGTCATTGTAACATTTAACAACCCTAGCTGGTCATGTGATGTGTGACATATAAGCAGACACATCTTGTTTCATTTATGAAGGAGGGACTCTTGAAGTCACAGAGCCTATTTTTAGAGGGGCATCAGAAGGCATTAATCATCTTAAAGGGCCATTAAACAGTGGGTCTCTTCTACTGTAATTGCCTGTGCAGTGAGTGGCTGGGCTGCCAAAAATTAGGACACACCCCCATATCCCTTTCACGAGACGTACATGAGGGCCTCCTGAAAAAATGTTGCATTGAATGCAAGGCCTGCCCTGCACTAAAGTTACATGCACCCCAATAATGCTTTCAGCAGACATACTTGAGGGCCTCAGGACAAAATTTTTCCCATTAGAATAAAGTCTCCCATACTGTTTGCTTATGCAGTGAATGCCCTGCACCAATGTTACATGCACTCCAAAAACCCTTTGAAACCACATACTGGATGGCCACATAAAACAACAGTTCCCATTATTTATTTTTTTTATTACCATACATTTTTTCCATGAAGAGAATGCAAGGCCTGGCCATAATTTGCATGCACCACAATTTGTCACCTAAGCAGATTAGCTTCAGCACAGCCTGTTGGCACTTGACTAAGGCAGTGCTGCAGTACTTCCAGCTTGTGTCTAATGTACTACTTTCAGAGACAGAGGCTGAAGAGAAGGTGGAGGAGGAGGTGCAGGAGCTGTAGAATGTGGGTGCAACCAAGATTGATGTACGGCCCGCAATCCTTAGGGTTGGGAGGACATACACCATCCCAAAGTCCGACTGGGTCCCAGCTTCCACTATGTTAACCCAGTGTGCCATCAGCGAGTTGTACCATCCCTGCTCATGTCCACATTTCTGTGGTTAAGTGGACTTTACCAGTAACACTATTGTTGAAGACACAGCTAATGTTGTAGGATACGTGCTTGTGTAATGCCGGGACCGCACATCGGGAGAAATAGTGGCGGCTGGGGACCGAATACTTTGGGGCAGCCGACGCCATCAGGTTGCAGAAAGCTTCCATCTCCAAGAGCCTTAAAGGCAAAATTTTGAGCACAAGCAGACGAGAAATTTGTGAATTTATTACTGTGGCGTGTGGGGCATTGGTGCCGTACTTCTGCTTGTGTTCCAATGATTGTGGTATGGACAAGTGAAGGCTGTGCTGGGACAAAGAAGTGGACATGCTCGATGATGGTGCTAGTTGATTCTGGGTAAAGGCAGGTGCAGGGCAGGAGGCATCTTCACATGCACTGTGGACAGGGGATCGGCTTTCACGTACAATAGTGGAAGAAGGAGTGGTGTTACCCGCAAGCCACTGTTCCTGGTGCCTCTGGTTCGGCCCACAAAGTCGGGTGCTTTGCTGCCATGTGCCTGAATATGCTGGTGGTGGTCAGGTCGGTAGTTTTGCTACCCCTGCTGATGCGGGCATTGCAGGTGTTGCAAATGGCCTGTTTGGAGCTATCAGCTGAGTCTGTAAAAAACAACCAGACTCGTGAAGACCTTACAGTTGGACTGGCAACTTCTGTCATGTTGGTGTTGCGTGGAATGGTTGCCTGCCTTCTGTCTACGGACACCACACTGCGTCTTCCTGCCTGTTGGGGTGCTATGCCTTCATTCCCCTGTGTGCTGCTGTCCTTGCTCTGCATGTCCTCCTGTCAGGTTGGGTCAGTTACTATATCATCTACCACCTCACCTTCCACTTCCACACCCTGGTCTTCCTCCTGACTTTCTGGCAATTGTGTCTCATCATCGTCCACCTCTTGTGACACGTTAACACATTAAATGTGACCATGGTTGCTCCAATATTTGGGCATTGCTACATGGAATCTCATCTTGCCTCACTTCAAATGGACTGGGAGAGAAGCCAGAATCGATAAATGGAAAAGTGAACAGCTCTTCAGAGTGTCCAAGTGTTGGATCAGTTGTCTCATGGCACTCAGCATGGTGGGAGGAAGGAGGATTTGGGTGAGGAATATGTGGTCTAGAGTCACGGTTACTCACACTTGACCTTGTGGAAGGTAGGGTGATGGTGGTGGCAAAGTGACTGGAAGCATTATCCGCCATCCAACCAACTACCCTTTCACGCTGCTCTGGTGTCAAGAGTGTTGTTCTGCTATGCCCTATGAATTCTGACAGGAATCTGTTGTGAGAAGATGTGAGTGTTTGTTGTGGCCCACTTTCAGCTTGCCCACGGCCTCGCCCTCTGCATGCACCATCACGTCCACTTCCCCGTTCCTTGCCATGCACCTTGCCCATTTTAATTAAAAGGTGAATGCAAGCCTTGAGTCTAATTTAATGACACACTTTGTAGGCCACAGATAGATGAGGCGTGTCACAGAGACACCGGACTGTTCAATACATGGCCTGCATTTTTTTATTTTTTACCCCCAAATAGTGTTTATAGCTAGGGTAACACACAGCAAAAAAAGGTGAATGGAAGCCTCAAAAGCACACTTTGCAGCCCACAGACAGATGAGGTGTACCATGAAAATACCACACTGTAATATATGTGGCCTATATTTTTTAATTTTTTGCCCCAAAATAGTGTTTAGAGCTAGAGTAGCACACAGCAAAAAAAGGTGAATGGAAGCCTCAAAAGCATACTTTGTAGCCCACAGATAGATGAGGTGTGTCACGGAGATACCACACTGGAATATACAGGGGTTGAACAAAATAATGGAAACACCTAACGTTTTGGCATCATAATCTTCGAACATGTTATAAACATGCAAACCGTGACATATGGTAATGTTTTCTAGTTGATTATTTGTGTTATGCGATATGTGTATGTAAATTAACTGTTTTGCCGAATTGTTAGAACATTGATGAGAACTGGATACCAATAGCAGACCTCTCAGATTTTCAAAGACGCCAAATTGTTGGTGCTCGTATGGCAGGCGCTAGTGTAACAGAAAGTGCCCGAATGCTTGGCATGTCAAGAGGTACTGTCTCCAAATAATGACTGCGTTTGAAAGAGAAGGAAAAGCGTCTGCAGCAAAGCACAGGTCCGGCCGAAAGTCGAAGCCGACTGAGAGAGACCATCAGACTCTAAAGCAAATTGTGAGAGATGATCGCAAGACCACGGCTCTGAAAATCACTGCTGAGATCAATGAACACATACAGAACCCAGTTTCCATGAAAACTGTTCGTCGGGAGCTGCACAAATCTGGATTCCACGGAAGAGCTGCAATTAGAAAACCGCTGCTCTCAATGACAAATGTTTCCAAGCATTTAGAGTGATGTAGAAACTTCCAGAATTGGTTGCTTGAGCAGTGGAAACATGTGATATTCTCAGACAAATCATCGTTTACCCTATTTACGACCTCCAGCCGAGTGTACGTTTGGAGACAGCCGAAAGAAGCATTCCATCCAGACTGCCTTCTCCCAACCGTAAAACATGGCGGAGGGGAACGTCATCTTTCAGGATGATAATGCACCAATTCATACAGTGATAACAGGACCAGGCAACATGTTCAAAACAAGAGGAAAGGGGAATTAAGCACTAAATAGTGCAAAAACACCCAAAACCAGAAAAGAAAACCAACTCCATATCAAATGTCAAAGAAGGAGAACACAGGAGCATCTAGGTTAATTAAAATCAATAATATTGTATTAAATTTGCAAAATGTAAAACAGTGTGCATACAAGAAAGTCAATTACCTAAAGTGTGCATAAGGATGGTTAAAAAGTAGGTTTTCCCCCGTGCGAGCTGCCCATAAGAAAAATGTGCAGAGAGGCAAAGAGCTGCAAGTAATAACGTATTCTTCTGCAGGAGCGAGAAAAAACACCATGAATGGCGTAAAATTAGAGTCATCTTGACCAGACATTGGTCTGTTTTAATGACCGAGCCCTCCCTGGCTCCTGTCCTGGGTGAATTCCCATCTCCGAATCTGGGTAATCTATTGGTTCGCAGCCATTATGTCCCACTGATGACAAATCCTTTTGGTACTAGGGGTCCATTGTTAGGCTGTTTTCAATGTGGCCACAGCCTTCCTTGCTTGAACGTTATACTACAACTTTTAAGTCATCCGATGGGTCAAAGGAATTTGATATCAGACAGCATATCACATGTGTCACTTCGAATGTCATATATTATGCCACGTGTGGATGCTCTCTGATATATATTGGATTGACATCAAGGGAACTCCGGGTACATGTCCATGAGCACGTCAGTGACATTCGTGTAGCTAGGGCGGTGGTTGATCCCTCTGACCTAAAGACGATCCCCCGTCACTTTAGACAATATCATGATTGTGACGCGGGGTCTTTTCAGTTTAGGGGAATCGAATGCATGCATTTAGGAGTGAGGAGTGGGAACTATAAAAAAAACTTTGGCGCAACGTGAGGCTGGTTGGATTGTGCACCTTAATACCATGACACCTAAAGGACTGAATGAGTCCCTCAGCTTCTCCTCCTTTCTGTGAGACCCCTTTCAGAGACAAATATATTGTATTTCTCCTGTTCTTGTTTACCATTATCACCCTTTTGGATTCCTTTTTGTTTTTAACTTTCTTGTATTTTTCATAATTTGTTTTTAGTTTTTATTCTAGTTTCACCTCACCTACTCTTGAGTCACCTTGACCTGTCCTATATCACATCGCCTATGCCTGGATTGGATGGGGTCCTAACCACTAAGATCATCTGGACCCATCAACTACACATATGAAATTAATTACCGTGACATTATTTGTCTCGCGTGGTAACAAGAACATTGTGTATCATGCAGGTGTAATGAATAATGTTAGGATATTTACTTTCTGTTTATTGTGAGACTTATTTACACAGTCACTTGTTGTATTGATGGTTACCATAAGGCTTTCTTATCACAGCTATACCATTGCGGTCGCGCGCATGCATGATGTGCGCTCCCGTTGTCCTGCGTTGGGGCGGCATCTTCAATTGTCTCTCACATGCTGCCGGGGATCACCCCTCCCCGTGCGTCTGTGGTGATGCATGACGCCCTTTTCTGACGCAGGACCGTGCGTTCGACGCAAGCATGCGCCAATAGTATCGCTACTATTGGCTGAGATTGAGCATGTGATTTGTCACGTGCATAGTAACCAACCATATTTGAAGGTCCTTGTGACTGTTCCAACTACTTCCCCTTGAGAAAGCAAACACCGGAAGAAGCGAAACGCGCGTCGGGCATCTCTGTTCTTAGGATCCAACCCGGTGCCCGCTGTCCTGAATCGGTAAGCACTGCCTCTCATATTAGATTAAATGCTGTGGGGTGTTTTTTCTCCCTAGAGCAGAAGAATACGTTATTACTTGCAGCTCTTTGACTCTCTGCACATTTTTCTTATGGGCAGCTCGCACCGGGGGATAGCTACTTTTTAACCATCCTTATGCACACTTTAGGTAATTGACTTTCTTGTATGCACACTTTTTTACATTTTGTAAATTTAATAAAATATTATTGATTTTAATTAACCTAGATGCTCCTGTGTTCTCCTTCTTTACCAATTCATACAGCTAGAATCATTAAAGCATGGCATGAGGAACATTCTAATGAAGTTGAGCATCTCATCTGGCCCCCACAATCCCCAGACCTCAAAATTATTGAGCATTTATGGTCGATTTTAGAGATTCAAGTTAGACTGGAGGGTGTTTTAACTGCAGAATTGGCTAAAATTCCTTTGGAAACAATTCACACCTTATATGAATCCATAACTCAGAGAACTGAGGCTGTAATCACCCCAAAGGTGGACCTACACCATATTAAACTATCTTTTGCTGATGTTTCCAGGTGTTTCCATTATTTTGTCCAACCCCTGTATGTGGCTTGTGTTTTTTTATTTTTTAACCCAAAATAGTGTATAGATCTAGGGTAGCAGACAGCCAAAAAAGTGGAATGTAGGTCTGAAAAGCAACTATTTGTAGAGCACAGATAGACCAGTCGAACGGAGATAGAACACTGTTAAATATGTGGCCTGGATGTTTTGGGCCCACCAAAATTATGTCAATAAGTAGCCTATGACACAAAAAAAAATGTTGGAGTACTAAAATTGTAAAATATTTAGTGCAATGATATGCGATGCGTGTGGTGGACAAAACACAGTGATGAATATAAGAACTGTAGCTAAATTTTTTTGGGCCAGATAAAGATTTTTAGGTCAGCAAAATCGTGTAGACAAAATGTTGTAAGACACTCCAAAAAATACTACAGTACAAAAAAAAAAAATGGTAGAATTTTCTGCACACTCAGATGTGATGCCTTGGACAAAAAAACAGTTTGAAATTGCTAGATTTTCACGCTGTTGTATTAAAATGACCTGGCTGTAGTTTTCAGTGTGACCAAGCAAATAAATGTAGAAAAAAGGGGCTCTGGATTGCTTTGTTAAAAAAATTTGCAGGACTCAGGTACCAAAAAAAATTATTCCTAGCCACAGATACCTGCATCTAAGTACAAATATAATAGGCAGCAGCAGACAAGAATGGACCCTCTTGATGTATGCAGTGAGATCTATATACTCACATACAGTGCCTGCTTACCTTGCACTGATGTGGATATGCACACATAGACTTCCCTGCCTATATAGCACTGCAATCAACATAGCCCCTAATTAGCCCTAAAAAGGACTGTTGGTTTATCTGAATTTGTGGATTCTGTGATGGTGGACCCACACTAACTAATAAAAGAAGTAATTTGACCCTATCTCAGCAGCAGATCTCCCTACACTAGCTGAGTCCAGAGCAGCGTAGCGTCAGGTCTCTTCTAGACCTGATGACACGGCCAGCCAATCACTATAATACCACAACAAAGATGGCTGTGGTATTACAGTGCACGGTAGACAATCCCTGCATGTTCATTGGTGCTCTATAGAGCGCCAAAATTGAAGGGCAGAGACACGAGCTCCTGCCGAATAATCCCAGAAATGCTCAGTGCTCACCGAGTACCATGATGCTCGGGTGAGTACCGAGTAGTGGCGAGCATGCTCGCTCATCACTAGTTAAGAATAAAAGTTTTCCATGTATTGTAGAACTGTGGGATTTCCTTATATGTTTCCAACTAAATTAACCTTTTGACAAAAAGCTTCTCAGGTATTGTGACTCTACAAAAAGTTTATAATAAGAAGTAAAAGTAAACCCTTTTACCTTTCTTGCATATTTTTCTTCTTATATGTTTCACTGTACTTTCTTCAGATGTCTCCTCCACCTATACCAAAAACACAGAATTATCTTTAAAATACCAAGTGCAACAAATTACGGTACATGTCATACTGCATAAGTGGCAGACCTGAAGAATTTGTGTCAAGCTTGTCTGCTGTAGTTTGGTTTTAGATTCCTTCAGAATATTCCTCTCCTTTACCTTCATTGCATTAATAAGCTGTGTTTCCATACCATTCATAGTGCTGGGAATAAATTCTTTGTGAACATTAGGTTCTTTTTGAGAGGCCAAGGGTTGTCCTGTGAAGGAAATGACAAGCTGTGAAATGTAAAAAGAACAATTCCTTCCACATGTTCTAGTACTTAAAGATCACTAAGAAACTTGTCAAGCAGAATCGCTATGAATGTACCATGTCCAAGCACTTCAGTCCTGTCAGTCCTAATTTAGAGTAGAGTGTAACACATAAGTTCATAAGAAACTGTGCACAGTCACTGGCAATTGTTAATATCAAGACATATTAGAATATTAACCAACATTACTACATGAAACTATATTTCACACTGTGTAATTTGTAGACTAAGTAATGTGAGATTCTGAAATTTCAAAATAACTATAGGGCAGGTTCCCCTTAGGTATAAAAGACACCCATTGTTTTTGTATTCAATTATTGTGAAGCTCATTGTGATAATCAACTTCCTAGATCCATAAACAAGTGCATGGATAAATAATGAAGCTCCCCTAGTCAAGTGATAGATCTGTCCAGGTGAAGTTGAGTAGGTGATTTTGATACTTTGCATAAACTGTGAGTTATTTATCTTTCATTATTTGAATATTTAATACAATACAGTGCCTTGCAAAAGTATTCGGCTCCCTGGAACTTTTCAACCTTTTCCCACATATCATGCTTCAAACATAAAGATACCAAAAGAGGCCGAATAATATTGCACGTCCCACTTTTCAGTTTTTGAATTTCCACAAAAATTTCAAATAACCAATATATTTCATTCAACTTCACAATTGTGTTTCACTTGTTCTTGATTCTTCACCAAAAATTTACATTTGGTATCTTTATGTTTGAAGCATGATATGTGGGAAAAGGTTGAAACGCTCTAGGGAGCCGAATACTTTTGCAAGGCACTCTAATTGTATCCCTATCTATTTGTGTGTTTTCATGGTAATTCTGATGGAAATTATTGCTTATAGGTCCCGTCCACAAAGAAAAGTGATCTACCGTATAGACTTGTAAATAAGCTGACCCGAGTATAAGCTGAGGCACCTAATTTTGCCACGGAAAACTGGGTAAGCTTATTTACTTGAGTATAAGCCAGGTATGCATTGTCCCCTCATCCCTGTCCTGCTATGTGTGGCTCCCGCAGTCTCCTAGTTGTATGCATGGTGGGGCATCCTCCCGGTCCTCCCCCTTCTATGCATGGCTTGGCATCTTCCTTGCCCTCCCCTTCTATATATGGCTCGGCATCCTCCCCGTCCTCCCTCTTCTATGCATGGCTGTGTCCTCCAGGCCTCCCCCTTCTATACATGGCTCAGCATCCTCCCTGTCCTCCCCTTGTATGCAAGGATTGGCTTCCTCCCCTGTCCTCCCCCTTGTATGCCCCTTGTATGCATGGCTCTGCATCCTCCCTCGTCATCTCCCGTTCTCTCCCATCCTCTCCTGTTTCCCCCCATCCTCCGCGTCTTCCCCATCCTCCTCCATCATACTCACCTTCCTTATGCAGTCCTACACGTCCCTGCATCTCAATTGTCCCGGTGCCAGAAGCTTTCCTCTCCTTTGCTCAGCGGTCACATGGTACTGCTCATTAAGGTAAAGAATATGCACTCCATGCCTCTGGGAGTGGAGACACATGCATATTCATTACCTTAATGAGTGGTACCACGGGACTACTGAACAGAGGAGAGGAAAGCTGCCGGTGCCTAGACAATGGAGATGCAGGGACGTGCAGGACTGTGCGAGGAGGGTGAGTATGATGTCACAGCCACCAGCTCTTGCCACTGTTCCCACTCACCCATGCCCTCTCCCCACCAGCTTTCTGGCAATAACTCATGTAAAAGCCGAGGGCAGCATTTCCAGCACACAAAAAATGTGCTGAAAATCTTGGCTTATACACTAGTATATACGGTACACTGTTGGTGTAAATCCTAACTTGCAGAAACAGCATGGCTTGCTGTAATATACATATTATGTAACTCCTATTAACTTCTATAGGAGTTATGCAAGCAGTGTAGTATAGCTGCACTTGGATATTCTCCTAACCTTGCATCATATAACCAGGAACCAAAACATGTTATTTCCATCTCGGCCATGAAAAGAAGAGATGGAAATTGCCCAATGAAGAACAATCCATTTATATATTTTTTAAAAATATATTCTGCATAAATAAGCTTATTAGAGAATAGCCATTGGCTAAAGCCATAGTAATTAGCAGGAATGTGAGGGGGACCTGACAGCAAATGTTTAGTTCCCCTGCAATGCTACCACCAGGGAGATTACCATGCAAAGAATTACTCTAAGTGTTTTTAAATAAATGGGCTCTTCATATTATAAATTGAGAAACCTAAGAAGGGAGAGGTAAAACATTCAGTGTCAGCTTCAGTAGCCACACAGGGAACCCATTTATTGGAAGAAAGAGACATAAGAGTGCAAGAAAGACAGATGGCTATAGAGAGAGAAAAAGAGTGACGAAGTAAGGCCTCTTTTCCATTTGCGAGAAACACGTCCGTGTCTCGCATGTGAAAACCAAGCTGTGGCGCCGGCACTCCAGAGCGGAGCGTGCAGCTCCATGTGTTGCTATGCGGCCGCACGCTCCCCTCCCAAGTGCTGGCGCCACAGCTTGGTTTTCACATGCGAGACACAGACGTGTTTCTCGCAAATGGAAAAGAGCCCTAAGAGAGAGAGTGAGTTGCACATTATGACAAAAACATGTTGATGCAGATTTTTGCACAATAGAAGTAAATATAAAATATAAAGCGTGTTATGCATCTTGTTACTGTTTTAAAGTTCTTACATTACATTACAAGTTCTTACATTTCCTATTAAACAAAGTACTTAGTGAATATGTAAAACCATGAAGTGAACCAAGTCAAACAAGCTGAAAAGAAGAAAGAAGGAGCAAGCTACCTGGGAGAAACGACTGTGCTCACCAGCGATAATTAAATCTTAGTAAATTTGAATTCATCAGGTTTGACTAATTTTATTCAAAAAATTAATTTGCAGTGAATCGATTTGATATGAATCACATTGCTACAAAGCCTCCAAGTGCCCTAAAAACCTATTTAACTAAGATAGTGTCCAACTTTTTTTCAAATTTTTTAACACAAACCTAGCCTTAGCAATGTCAAAGTGACATCACCATACAAACTGATGGCAACCTAGTAGTAATCATCAACTTATTTAATAACACAGCACACGGACAGACTTTCTATGTTTTTTTAATTCTAAAGGGTTCCAAAAACTATCCCTTATTCTTTTGTGATCATTCAATCCTTTATTTACAGAACACTGTCTCAAACTAACAGTATCACTGTCAGAAATAACAAAAATGTGCTTTGACTGAGACGCATGATGCGCTATAAATTTCATGACATCCACCTCCTCCCTACAAATATGCTTGTGTAAGAAAAAGAGGTCAATTGTTATCTGTATTTGGCAGTACTAATGCCTGGATGGCTGATGCTATTGGTGGTGCTTTTCCAGCTGATAGCAGCTTTCACATTCTTAGCTATAGTACCTTTTTTTTCACTCTACCGCATCCATTGTTTTACCTTACATTTTGTACTACATTATAATTAACTTTTGACAATCATTTCATCCCAATTATTTACCCCTTGCCAAAAAAGCCATAGCAAGAAATTCTAAATATGTAGATATGAGATTCTGATTTGGCATTTATCCTAAGTCATATTGCAAGACTAGTTAAAGGGTTGATTGTGACTTGTAGGATCGCTACTTCTAACAGGTGGCGTTATAGATTTCAAGTCCTCTTTCTCTCTGAAGAGGTAATTTGCAAATATGTAGATATGTAGACATGTACATAAAGTAAAATGTGACAGCAAGAAGTAGAAAGTGTGTGGTGTGCGTGGCTGTCAAATTGGACTAGCAAAACAGTTGTGCAAAAAACATATACTGTACGCAGTTAAATGTTTAGATTTTTTAAAACATTGTTTTTTCTATTTATTTTGAACAAAATTCAACTCTCTTCCCTAAAATAATGTGATAAAAAATGCTAGCTAGGAAAACATCCAAAATGCCAACAACTGCAACAGGGCGCTGCATTTGTGTGGTGGGATAAAGATGTAAAATTTGACAGTTTAGCAAAAAAATAAATATGCTTGGGACAAGCACACCTTATTCCAACCTTTACAAAAAAATAGCACAATAAATATAAAAGTCAACATAGTAAGTTGTGACTAGCAAGCACACTTTGTCTTACTGACACTGTTTGAGGGGCGATCTAATAACCATGTATAAGTATATAAGGGGACAATACAAATATCTCGCTGAGGATCTGTTTATACCAAGGAAGGTGACGGGCACAAGGGGGCATTCTTTGCATCTGGAGGAGAGAAGGTTTTTCCACCAACATAGAAGAGGATTCTTTACTGTTAGGGCAGTGAGAATCTGGAATTGCTTGCCTGAGGAGGTGGTGATGGCGAACTCAGTCGAGGGGTTCAAGAGAGGCCTGGATGTCTTCCTGGAGCAGAACAATATTGTATCATACAATTATTAGGTTCTGTAGAAGGACGTAGATCTGGGGATTTATTATGATGGAATATAGGCTGAACTGGATGGACAAATGTCTTTTTTCGGCCTTACTAACTATGTTACTATGTTACTATGTTACTATGTTTCATACATTTTTTTCTATAAATAATTGTACTGCCTTGTTGCTGCTTTCCAGTGCACTGTGGATTAAAAAATGTGCAATCAGAATTCAAATACAGCAGGACATATGCCAGTTACACCATATAACTGATCTATCTATTGACACTGTTTATTTTACTGCTGCTATCACCTTTTCTATGTCTATTTCACCATATCAATTAAAGCTCTGTATTATTAAGACACTGCTAAGTAAATATTACAAACTGCTCTCTAAAGACTGTTCATTCTGCAAATTCTCGTGACTTCTGTAATTTGCATCTACTGCTACCTGCTCTGTAACCTATCATTTGCTGTATGTATTAGGTACTACTATCTAAAAACTGTTCACATTGCATACATCTCTGCAAAACACATTTGGATTACATAATCTTCATAAACATCCTATCTCAGGAATGCCGTTTAACCCTTCAACTGATCTCCAGTGTTTCAGGACTCAAACCCAGCCGCCTTTGTGCACCAAGCTGCAGCTCTTCCCTCTGAGCTATACAGCTCACTGGACAAATCCATGCTATCACAAATACCTGCATCTGTGTTATTTCTGATTGTTTCCACCCTGAGTTACTGATTGACTCCACCCTAATTGAACAGCCTATTTAAACCTGGCATCCCACTCCCTTCCTTGTAAAATTATTGACTCTAGTCAAGCTTCCTTTTATCTGCAGCATATCCTCAAGATTCTACTGCTGCTCTGTGTACAAACCCCTGGCTATACCAGACTTTGCTACCTGCTGGTGCTGCCCCTAGTGGTTGCAGTACCATTACTCCAGCCAAGGTTAGTCCATAACAGTGTTTGACTGCACTCTTGCCTTTGTGGCTTTTGGTATATCCTGCTGATTTGCATCAACTTTACAGATAGCCTATTGATTGGCATGGCACAGTATAAGGGCAGGTACAGACAACCGTAGATTCTCTCATCCGAGAGATACCGATAAATTATGCATTGTGATCAGAAATTTTTGTTTCTACATCTTCTTTTCAGAGAGAACATTGGAGTGTGATCCAATGTTCTTTCTGAAAAGGAGAAGATGTAGAATCCAAAATTTCTCCATCTTCTCCATCCTGTCAGTCTGTGGAAATTAGACTTCCCTCAGATATCATCGGATGCAATAGTTTCCATGAACTCATTGACTTACATGGCCGATTGTCATCCAAATATTGGGTCAAACTCAGGCATGCAGCATTATTTTCCTCAGGTAGACTCTGTCCAAGGTAAAAGTCAGACAAGACAGACCCCCATAAACTAACATTGGTACGAGTGTGATCCGATTTTTGTCGGACCAAAAATACGCACTTTTTCACATGCCCTAATTTTTAGTTTCCCCTATGATGGTGCTGCAGAGAAATCCAGATTATAGCTTGCGATCTCAACAAATTGTCACTTGTGATCTGCTGATAATCAAGGGATCCTGCTAAAAAAAGAGAGATTTTCCAAAGTGAATTACCTTTTTGTTATCCATTTCTTATAAAATAGATTGCAGGACAGCATTTTCCAATGGACAATGGACAGAAATCTTGTCCTTGGGAATTACGATATGATAACAAATTTAATCTTTGAGATATGACATCTCTTTAGTTTAATCTATGCTCTTCTGTCAATTTCTGTGCGTAAATACAGTAAGTACCAGAGAAAGTTGAATCATTTTATGGCCTCCTATGACACTGTACTGTATATGTAATTTTCAAAGCAACAGAATCATTTTTTTTCATTGAACTGCTGAAGCAATGATTTCAACTGCGTTTTCAACTCCCTCAGGGTTCCCTTTTCTAATTGTAAATAGCCGGAAAGTCATCAAGCAAGCATTTAATAAACTTTTAATTTGAAATGGATTACCACATGTTGTGTTTGTTTACCCATTATTAAATCTCTCAGCTACATATCATTGGTAAAATCGGCGTAGCTTTTGCTTATATATTACAAAACAAACACATGGGGGATATTAAGATGCTGTCAAAATATATTTAGAAAGACCTAATGAAACTAATACATGGAGAGGTTGAATCATTTGACATAAGATATATATGATACTCTTAAAATTGTTCAATAAGAAAATTGCATATGCTTTATATTAATTGACCTTGCACAGTTAATCTCAAACAATTTGCTCACCAATCATGACATGCATAAAGCATCTTCAAAGTGAATGCCCACTTCCAGCCAGGATGTCATTATATTGGGCAAGCATCCAAATGTTTTATTAGCAACACAGTGTTGCTAATAAAACATTTGGATGCTTGCCCAATCTGCTACAGTAGCAGATCTCTGCAGCAGTTGTTTAGGTGGGTTTTGGTAAAATTTACATATTAAACATTTTAAAAATATTAGGCAAATTGTATTATTATGTATTTATTTATTTTTTAAATTTGGGAACCTGGATGATTAGAAATCATCTGGGCAAAAATGAATAATATATTTGTAAGGTGATAGCACCAATTAAGTTAAACCCCTTCACGCCTCGGCCCTTTTTCATTTTTGCGTTTTTGTTTTTCGCTCCCCTCCTTCCCAGAGCCATAACTTTTTTATTTTTCTGTCAATATAGTCATATGAGGGTTTTTTTTTGGCGGGACGAGTTGTACTTTTGAACGACACCATTGGTTTTTCCATGTCTTGTACTAGAAAACGGGAAAAAAATTCCAAGTGTGGTGAAATTGCAAAAAAAGTGCAATCCCATACTTGTTTTTTGTTTGGCTTTTTTGCTAGGTTCACTGAATGCTATAACTTAAATATGTAACTTGGCACTCAACTTTTGTTTAATTTGAAGATTTTTATTGCAGTCCAGCAAAAATAAACAACGTTTCGGTCCTCACCGGACCTTCATCAAGAACATTGCTATGGTGGGAATAACCACTGTGTACTTGCGGGTACTATAGTGGGTCCGTGACCGTGCATAGAGCCGAAAATTCCCAGGTAAGGCAAAAGGTCACCGTACTACTTTATAATGTGTCCCGAGGAACTGGTAGAGATCTGGTGCCTGGGAGAAGGCGCTCCCTCCGTGTGTAATAGTGGGTACACTCCCACCAGCCGTCTGTTTAGGGAGTATAGATGTACACTATAAGGCCCCAAGGTTTCTCTATGTAACGGGTTCGCCCAGTGGTGATTCAGTGGGCGGCATGACGATCTCTCCAACGTGGCATCCACCACAACAAGCGGATTACACACTGAGGGAGAGCCTTCACCCAGGCACCAGATCTCTGCCAGTTCCTCGGGACACATTATAAAGTAATACGGTGACCTTTTGCCTTACCTGGGAATTTTCGGCTCTATACACGGTCACGGACCCACTATAGTACTCGCAAGTACACAGTGGAAATTCCCACCATAGCAACGTTCCTGATGAAGTCCGGTGAGGACCGAAACGCTGTTTATTTTTGCTGGACTGCATTAAAAATCTTCAAATTAAACAAAAGTCGAGTGCCAAGTTATATATTTATATTATTCACAGGTAGGGCTCCCACTTGTGCACCACTTTTCAGCTGTGCAATGATATATTCACAATATTGAATGCTATAACTGACCTGATATTATGATTCTCCAGGTCATTACAAGTTCATAGACACCTAACATGTCTAGGTTATTTTTTATCTAAGTGGTGAAAAAAAAATTCAAAACTTTGCTAAAAAAAATAAAAATGTGCCATTTTCCAATACCCGTAGCGTCTCCATTTTTCGTGATCTGGGATCGGTTGAGGGCTAATTTTTTTGAGTACCGACCTGATGTTTTTAATCATACCACTTTTGTGCAGATACATTCTTTTGATCGCCCGTTATTGCATTTTAATGCAATGTCATGGCGACCAAAAAAACGTAATTCTGGCATTTAAAATTTTTTTCTCGCTACGCTGTTTAGCGATCAGGTTAATGCTTTTTTTTGTTGATAGGTTGGGCGATTCTGAATGCAGCGATACCAAATAAGTGTAGGTTTGATTTTTTATTGTTTTATTTTGGATGGGGCGAAAGGGTGGTGATTTAAACTTTTATATTTTTTTATTCTTTTCATATTTTTAAAAACATTTTTTTTTACTTTTGCCATGCTTCAATAGCCTCCATGGGAGGCTAGAAGCTGGCACCACTCGATCGGCTCAGATCGCTGATACGTAGCTGAAATGCAGGCTTGCTATGAGTGCCGACCACAGGGTGGCGCTCACAGCAGGCCGGCATCAGTAACCATAGAGGTCCCAAGGACCTCTATGGTTACCTTCCTGACGCATCGCCGACCCCCGATCATGTGATGGGGTCGGCGATGCGCTCATTTCCGGCCACGCGGCCGGAAGATGTAGTTAAATGCCGCTGTCAGCGTTTGTCGCGACTTTGATGTAGGCTCACTGCCGAAGCCCGCATCAAAGGGGAGACACGACATGCGCTGTACTAGTATGGCGCATGTCGTGAAGGGGTTAAAATACGCAAATGTTAACCAAGAGTGAAAAATCAAAGCATTAGTAGAAAAACTAGTAATCAGATTTGGGAATAATGCTTATAGGTATAAAAAATGGTGGGTACAGGTATTTGAAGAACTGGAGTACCAGGGGTAGTGGAAGATATGCACAATAGCAAAAATAAAAGTAAAAAGAACTAGAATGCAATCAAATGTATAAATTGCTACCAGAAACTATAGAAAGGAGGTTTTCTCACTGACTGTCTAATTTCAGACTGTGTACAAACACATTTAATTGACAAGGGGATTGGTAACACAATTTATTCATACATTTAATCAGGAATAACAGAGGCATGGCACAACACAGAGTTCTATGAAAAATGCTACAAAATTCTAATATGAAAAGCAATATACGTTTTTACTAAAACAGATATATAAAGACAGTGGAGAGATCTTCTTTAACCCCTTAAAGGGAACCTGTCACCAGATATGGGGTTAATCTGAAGGTTAATAGCATTGCTAACCTGCGCGGCGCATGTGCTTAGCCAAACACTGTGGGGGAAAAATGAACTTTATTGACTGGTACTGGCTCTGCATTGGGGCTGGCTGTCAGTCAGGGCCGGGTGTACGATTACTGCCGCCGCTCTATATTGTCAAAGAGGTGATTGAACCCGCATTGGCGCCACCCCCCTGACTGAAACCATAATGATGCTCGGAGAAATTAAGTACATTTTGGCCCCGTAGTGTTCGGCTAAGTGAGGGCAGCTTAGTAAAGCTATTAACCTGCAGATAAATCCCATATCTGCAGGTTAATACCAATTTCCTGGTGACAGTTTCCCTTTAGCGGCAAGCACTGTACATGTATTGTGCTCGTTGATAACTTTTGAATGGAGTGGACTCAAAAGCTGACCCTGTCTCATGCCCAGCAGATGCTAGCTGTTTTATTCAGCCATTATACACCGAGTGAAGAAGAGGAGACCATGTTCAGTTTATGATCTATTAGTATACCCAAGTCTTTTTTGCATGTGCTGTTGCTTAGCCCTATTCCTCCCATTCTGTATATGTTTTTGTCATTTGTATTGCCCAGATGTAGTACTGTTCATTTTTCCTTTTTAAAAACCATTCTGTTAGTTGCTGTCCACTGCTCCAGATTATTTATATCTTTTTGAATTCTCTCTCTATTCTCTAGTATTAGCTATCCCTCCTAGCTTTGTGTCATCAGCAAGTTTAATTAGCGTACCCTCAGTTCCTTCATCTGTATCATTGATAAAGAAGTTGAACAATACAGGGCCCAGGACAGAATCCTGTGGTTCTCCACTTGAGACATTCTTCCAACTGGATGTGCAGCCATTTACAACCACTCTTTGGGTTGGATCCCTAAGCCAGTTATGAATCCACCTAACAGTTGCCTTGTCCATTCCATAATTAGTCATTTTTTCAAAATGGATGGTGTGAGATAGTTTATCAAATGCTTTGCTGAAGTCAAGATATACTATATCTGCAGCATTTCCCTGATCCACCCAGTCAGTGATTCTGTCTCTGTCATAGAAGGAAATTAAGTTAGTCTGGCATGACTTATTAGTTATAAACCCATGCTGATTCTGGTTAATCACTTCATTCTTATCCAGGTTCTTACATACATATTGTTTAATAATATGTTCAAAGATATTTCCTGGTATAGAAGTCAGACTCACCAGCCTATAGTTAACTGGCTCCACCTTCTTCCCCTTTTTGAAGATAGAAACAACATTTGCTCTTCTCCAGTCTTCTTTTACTTCTGTTCTCCAAGAATTTTCAAAGATTATGGAGAGTGCTTCAAAAATTTCTTCTGCTACCTCCTCTAGTACTCTGGGGTGTAATTCATCTATACCTGGAGACTTGAATTAATTTATGTTAGATACAGTAAGTGCTTCCTCGCAATCTTTTTGTTTACAGATATCCTGGATTCTTTTATTACTTTAATAGGACAGTGAAGATCAGTTGATGTTGCATTTCCTTTCTGAGAGAAAAAAGATGCAAAATAGGAATTTAAAAGTTCAGCCTTCTCAACATCCTTTCTTACCATTTCATGATTTTCATCCTGTAAAAATCCTACAGCATCTTTGACTTTTCTTTTACTTTTGACATATCTCCAAAATCCTTTTTTATTGCTTTTGAGGTCTCTTGCAAGCCTTAATTCATTGTCAGCTTTAGATAATCTGATTTGTGCCCTGCAGGTTCTGCAGACAACATTATATTCTTCTTTTGATATGCCTCCCTCTTTCCATTTGATAAATATGTCTTTCTTCCTTTTTAGCATGTGTTTCAGTTCTGTGTTCATCCATCCTGGTTTCCTTAAATGCTTCCTATTCTTTCCTCTTTTTGGAATTGTGCTTTGAGAATCTAATTTTTCAAGATTTCCCATTCTTCCTGGACATTTTTGTCCTTAAAGATATCCAGCCATTGGAACCCTCTGATTCTCTTTCTGTGTCCCTTAAAATCTGCCTTTCTGAAATCTAACCTTGAAGTCAGAGTCTTCATAGGTCTTCCTCCTCTAGTTATCCAAAATTCTAAAATAGCATTGTTTCTACCTCCTAGGGTCCCAGCCACTCTTACCTTCTCAATCATTTCCTCTCTGTTTATAAGGATTAGATCCAAGGTAGCAGATCCCCTTGTTTTCTCCCCTACTTTTTGGAAGATAAAGTTGTCAGCAAGGGAGGATAAGAATTTGCTTGACCTGTTAGTTTTGCCTGAGAGAAATTCCCAACAAATGTCTGGATAGTTGAAATCTCCCTTGACCACATTGTCATATTTTTTGGAGAACTTGGCCATTTGATGCATAAAGAGTTCATCCATATTGTCAGCATGCACAGGCGGCCTGTAGTAAATGCCTACAATGGTGTCCTTTCCGTTGTTCTCTCCTTGTATTCTTACTCAGTTTCCACAGAACTTCTAGTGTCTGAAGCTTCAACCTCTGTGCAGATATATACTTTTCTAACATACAATGCGACACCACTTCCTCGTTTATCAAGTCTGTTTCTTGCAAATAAGTTTTATCTTTCTAGCCTTGTATTCCAATCATGTGTATCGTCAAACCAAGTTTCTTCTCTTGTGTTAGCAGTTCCAATTCTCCTTGCTTGTTGCCCATGCTTTGTGCATTTGTGTAGAAACATTTTAGTTTGTTATTGGTTTCTCTTCCTACAATGTTTTTATTATTTAGATTTTTTTGTCTTTGTTCTTCCTTTCCACTTCTAATAGCAGAGTTCTCAATAGCATTTTTCAGGTGTATGGCTTTTTCTGGCCTTTTGCTTCCCTTCCGACATTGTTCTTGTTTAAAGCTCTGCTGATGAGTGTAGCAAGGCGACTTCCAAATACATGTCTTCCAGTCAGGTGCACCCCCGTCTCTAGCAAGTAGTCCATCATATAGGTAATTCAATCCGTGATCCAGAAATTCAAATCCTTGCTGATGGCACCATCGATGCAATTCTGGGATGTATTAAGAGGAGCATACAGTCTAGATCACGCAAAGTCATTATTATCCTCTTTGGTCATACCTAATCTGGAATACTGTGTCCAATTTTGGGCACCACATATTAAAAAAGACATCAAGAAACTGGAGGAAGTTTAGAGAAGAGCTACCAGAATAGTGATTTGTCTGTAAACCATGTCCTATGAGTAATGGTTACAGAATTTGGGAATGTTTATCTTGCAAAATAGAAGACTGAGAGGAGACTTAATAGTTGTCTGCAAATATCTCAAGGGCTGTCACATTGTAGAAGGATCAGCTTTATTCTCATCTGGACAAGGAAAGACTAGAAGCAATGGGATGAAACTGAATGGGAAGATACACAGATTAGATATTAGAAAAAACTTTTTGACAGTTAGGATGATCAATGAGTGGAACAGGCTGCCACGAGAGGTGATGAATTCTCTTTCCATGGAAGTCTTCAAACAGAGGCTGGACAGACATCTGTCTGGGATGAATTAGTGAATCCTGCTTTGAGCAGGGTGTTGGACCAGATGACCCAGCACGTCCCTTCCAACTCTACCATTCTATGATTCTTTGATATGAACTGTATACTGTAATACTATAGTATTTCTGTATAAAGTACAAGTGATCAGACAATAGCATTAGAGCATTTTTTCCCGTAAGGAGAGAGTAATATATCCAAGGAACCCCCAAAAAACAATATGGAATTGCAAGGGTTTTTTTTCAATTTCACCTCACTTGGATTTTTCCATGTTTTCTATAAAATTAAGGCTATGAGCACACATTCATGATTTTTAGCGTTTTTTTTGCAATTTTCCGTCCGTTTTCCGCCGAAAAAATGATAAAAAAACTGCTTACATAAGCAGCCTGTCATTTTTAACCCCTTTACCCCAAGGGTGGTTTGCACGTTAATGACCGGGCCAATTTTTACAATTCTGACCACTGTCCCTTTATGAGGTTATTACTCTGGAACGCTTCAATGGATCCTGATGATTCTGACACTGTTTTCTCCTGACATATTCTTCAGGATAGTGGTAAAAATTTATTTGATATTACCTGCGTTTATTTGTGAGAAAAATGGAAATTTGGTGAAAATTTTTTAAATTTTGCAATTTTTTAACTTTGCATTTTTATGCCCTTAAATCACAGAGATATGTCACACAAATACTTAATATGTAACATTTACACATGTCTACTTTACATAAGCTCAATTTTGGAACCAACATTTTTTTTTTAGGGAGTTATAAGGGTTAAAATTTGACCAGCAATTTCTCATTTTTACAATTCAATTTTTTTAGGGACTACATCACATTTGAAGTCACTTTGAGGAGTCTATATGATAGAAAATACCCAAGTGTGACATAATTATAAAACCTGCACCAGTCAAGGTGCTCAAAACCATATTCAAGAAGATTATTAACCCTTTAGGTGTTTCATAGGAATTTTTGGAATGTTTAAAAAAAATGAACATTTCATTTTTTTCACAAAAATTTATTTCAGCTCCATTTTGTTTTATTTTACAAAGGGTAACAGGAGAAATTGGACCCCAAAATTTGTTGTGCAATTTGTCCTGAGTACGCTGATATCCCATTTGTGGAGGTAAACCACTGTTTGTGTGAACAGCAGAGCTTGGAATGGAAGGAGCGCCATTTGACTTTTCGATGCAAAATTGTCTGGAATTGAGATAGGATGACATGTCGCATTTGGAGAGCCCCTGATGTGCCTAAACATTGAAACCCCACACAAGTGACACCATTTTGGAAAGTAAACCCCCTATGGAACTTATCTAGATGTGTGGTAAGCACTTTGACCCACCAAGTGCTTCACAGAAGTTTATAACGCACTGTTAGGACTGGCGGAACGCACCAAGAAAGGTGATATAAATGCGTTCGCAGTCCGGGGTCCACCGTGCAGGTGAAAACCTGCTGCTAGTAAATACAGACTATATGGCGGTACACTAAAGTATATACACGTGGGTTCAACCTCACCCAGCGTGAAGGGAGCAATCCTGCTGCGTCACAGGATCGCGGCACCGCACCTAAAGCGCGAGCGAGCAGTCAGCGTACTTAACCCCAACTGGGATTGAAGTCCGATTAGACCCTCGCTGGCACTACACCACAACTGGGTGTGTAAGGAAACTAAGAATAAATATATAAATGCACAGGAGTGCGAGCAATGCCGCACTGACGGATGCCACCAACCACACTGGCTTGGGTATGGAAAGCGCAAGGCAAGCGCACGGCGCCGTACAGGCGGACACAGCAAGAGTACGCTGCAATGTGTGTTTCGTGCTGTTGGACAAGTCGGGCGCTAGATAGCAAACATACACCTTCCGCGAACAGACATTCAATAGGGAGGGTTATTTAAAGAGCGACTTTCACTCACAACACACACACATATTTACAAGACAATACTAGCGCATGGCCGTGCGGTCATGCGCAGTTTATATAGTTGCAGCACAGGAAGTGGCTACAGCACTTTTGCCCTTCCAAGACCTGCCAAGAGGACCAATGGAATGTGCTGCAGAGCCTGAGCACATGACCCTCGGTCTCCAATGGGAGATCTTACCCTGGGCATGCTCAGTACGTGCAGACAAGGACTTAGTCCCAGAGAAGTCCGCTCGCTGCTGACCAGCACTGACTTTAATGGCAGAGACTGGAGAAGCAGCAGCAACTCTTCGCACAGAGTCAGACTGAGCGAGACGCTGGGATCGACGTCCCTGCTGAGCAGACTCCACTGCGGCTGGAGGAGAATGGGAGACCGCAGCGGAGACGGATCGAGATTCCCCCTGTGCAGCAGAGGAAACTCGACTCCTAACATCACCCCCCCTCCTAGGGCCCCCCCTCCTTGGGCCTCGCTACGTTCGAACGCAGCAATGAGCTGCGGAGCCCGAATGTGCTCAACAGGCTCCCAGGACCTGTCCTCGGGGCCATAACCCTTCCAGTCTACCAAATAAAATTTTTTACCACGCACCACCTTGCACCCCAAAATAGCGTTCACCTCATAATCGTCCGTAGACGAACCCGATGTCCCAGCAGATGACTCGGAAAACCGGGACATATACACGGGTTTCAAGAGGGACACATGAAAGGTGTCGGTGATACCCAGGCGTGGCGGAAGGGCCAAACGATAGACCACAGGATTAACCTGCTCGAGGACCTTGAATGGGCCCAAGTAGCGAGGAGCAAATTTAGTGGACTCAACTCGCAGCCTGATGTTACGGGCGGAGAGCCACACCAAGTCGCCAGGAGCAAAGGTCGGAGCGGGGCGCCGATGAGCATCGGCGGAGGACCTCATTCTCTCCTTAGAGGCCCGAATGGCATCCTGAGTGCGGTCCCAAATATCCCGTGCCTCCACAGCCCAGTCTGCCACCCTGGAGTCGGCGGAAGACACGGGCATAGGCACAGGTACCCGTGGATGCTGACCATAGTTGAGGAGGAATGGGGTTTGTCCAGTGGAGTCGGCTACGGCGTTGTTCATTGCAAACTCTGCCCATGATAGCAAGGATGCTCAGTCATCCTGCCTGGCTGAAACAAAATGTCGCAGGTATGTGACCAAGGTCTGGTTGGCCCTCTCTACCAACCCATTCGTCTCAGGATGATAAGCGGAAGAGAGATTCAACTCAATACTGAGAAGACGACAGAGCTCTCTCCAGAACCGAGACGCAAACTGGGGACCCCGGTCACTGACAATTTTGTCTGGCATACCATGCAGGCGGAAGATATGTCTAATGAACAACGCTGCCAAGGCCCGTGCAGAAGGTAACCGCGGCAGCGGCACCAAATGCACCATTTTTGAGAAATGATCGGTGATGACCCAAATGATGGTACAGCCGCGAGACTTGGGCAAACCCAAAACAAAGTCCATCCCGACCATCTCCCAGGGCCTATCTGCCACCGGCAAGGGATAGAGCAAACCAGCTGGCCTTTGACGCGGAGATTTATTTTTGGCGCAGGAGACACACGCCAGAACATAATCCCTGACATCCCGGACCATATGCGGCCACCAGTACGTCCTCGCCAGTAGCTCAGATGTCCTCTTTGTCCCAAAGTGTCCACCCACCCTGGACGAATGAGCCCAAGAGAGAACCTCCGGTCGCAAATTAATGGGCACAAAAGTCTTGCCCGGAGGCACAGACTCTAGCGAAACTGGCGCCACGGTTCTCAGGCTCTCGGAAGGGACAATAAGCCGAGGCTCCTCTTCCTCCTCCTCAGTTGACATAAGGGAGCGAGAGAGAGCGTCAGCACGGATATTCTTCTCCCCAGCGAGATAATGAAGGGAAAAGTGGAACCGGGAGTAGAACAGGGACCATCTGGCCTGGCGAGAATTTAGCCGCTGGGCTGTCTGCAAATAGACCAAATTTTTGTGGTCCGTGTAAACTTGGAAGGGAATCCACGCACCTTCCAGAAGGTGTCTCCACTCCGAAAAGGCCAACTTCATTGCTAGCAACTCCCTGCCCCCGATGGAGTAGTTCCTCTCCACTGGCGTGAAGGTCTTGGAGAAGAAGAAGCATGGATGCTTCCGACCTTGAGCATCCTTTTGGTAGAGGACTGCTCCAGCACCAACGGACGAGGCATCCACCTCCAGTAGGAATGGCTTATCCACATCGGGATGATGTAAGATGGGAGCGCTAGCAAAGTGGGACTTAATAGAAGTGAATGCCTTGGAGACCTCTTCCGACCACAATTTGGGATTCGCTCCCTTCTTGGTGAGGGCTACCAAGGGAGCTACCAGAGTTGAGAAGTGGGGAATGAACTGGCGGTAATAGTTTATGAACCCCATAAAGCGCTGCACCGCTTTAAGAGAATGGGGCTCTTGCCAGTCCATCACAGCCTGTAGTTTGGCAGGATCCATAGCCAATCCCTGGGCGGAAATGATATAGCCCAGGAAAGGTAAGGACTCCTGCTCAAACACACACTTCTCCAACTTTGCATAAAGAGAGTTTGCCCGTAGGAGGTCGAAGACTCTGCCAACATCTCTCCGGTGGGAGTCAATATCTGGAGAAAAGATGAGAATATCATCCAGATAGACTACAACCGAGGTGGAAAGCATATCCCGGAAGATGTCGTTGACAAAGTCTTGGAAAACGGCAGGTGCATTACAGAGCCCGAAGGGCATCACCAGATACTCATAGTGCCCATCTCTGGTGTTAAATGCCGTTTTCCACTCGTCCCCCTCACGGATGCGAATCAGGTTATAAGCACCCCGCCGATCTAGTTTAGTAAACACTCTAGCTCCACGAAGCCTATCGAAAAGCTCAGATATCAACGGCAAAGGGTACTTGTTCTTAACTGTGATAGCATTAAGACCCCTGTAGTCTATGCATGGACGTAGTTCTCCATTCTTCTTCTGCACGAAAAAGAACCCTGCCCCAGCAGGTGACACTGACTTCCTGATGAACCCTCTTGCCAGATTCTCTTGTATGTACTGAGACATTGCCTCCGTTTCCGGGAGAGATAATGGATAGACTCGACCCCGGGGAGGCTCAGCACCAGGCAAGAGATCAATAGGACAGTCATAGGGGCGATGGGGCGGAAGGGTCTCCGCTGCCTTTTTGGAGAACACATCTGCATAAGACCAATATTGCTTGGGGAGAGAGGAGAGATCTGCGGGTACCTCTGTAGTAGTAACCTGAACGCACTCTCGCTGACACCTGTTCCCACAAGATTCACCCCATCCCAGAATTCTGCCTGAGGACCACTCGATGTGAGGAGAGTGGTACCGTAACCAAGGTATCCCCAAGAGAACCTCATCAATTCCCTCAGGAATGACGAGTAGAGATATAATCTCCTGATGAGATGGTGACATGGACAGAGTAAAAGGGATAGTTTGATGTGTAATCTGTGTGGGCAGTGTCGACCCATTCACCACTCGTACCGTTACTGGTTGAGATAGCATGACCAGAGGAATTGCGTGACGTTGGGCGAAGGCTGAAGACATAAAATTGCCCTCCGCCCCAGAATCCACGCAGAGTTCCACCGAGTGAGAGGATGAGCCCAATGTTATTGTCCCCTTAAAGGACAATTTGGAGGCAAACGTCGCCGTGTCTAGTGCACCTCCACCAACTACCACTAGACGCTGACGTTTCCTCGACCGCTGAAGACATCTGGAGGCAAGATGTCCAGACTGTTGGCAAAGATGACAAATCTGGAGTGCACGAGTGGTCCGGGACTTAGATCCTGCTCGAGACTCTACCACAGGCTCATGGGGCTCAGGAGCCTGGTCTGGAGATTCCAAAGGTTTGGCGAAGGTGGGAGCCAGCCGAAACCTCTGCCTACACTGGGCTCGCTCTAACCTCCGCTCGTGAGAACGGAGATCAATACGAGTGGATAGAGTAATTAATTCCTCCAGTGTGGCGGGAATCTCCCTAGTGGCCAGGGCGTCCTTAACCCCTTCAAGACCCAGCCTATTTTGACCTTAAAGACCTTGCCGTTTTTTGCAATTCTGACCAGTGTCCCTTTATGAGGTAATAACTCAGGAACGCTTCAACGGATCCTAGCGGTTCTGAGATTGTTTTTTCGTGACATATTGGGCTTCATGTTAGTGGTAAATTTAGGTCAATAAATTCTGTATTTATTTGTGATAAACACGGAAATTTGGCGAAAATTTTGAAAATTTCGCAATTTTCACATTTTGAATTTTTATTCTGTTAAACCAGAGAGATATGTGACACAAAATAGTTAATAAATAACATTTCCCACATGTTTACTTTACATCAGCACAATTTTGGAAACAAAATTTTTTTTTGTTAGGAAGTTATAAGGGTTAAAATTCGACCAGCGATTTGTCATTTTTACAACGAAATTTACAAAACCATTTTTTTTAGGGACCACCTCACATTTGAAGTCAGTTTGAGGGGTCTATATGGCTGAAAATACCCAAAAGTGACACCATTCTAAAAACTGCACCCCTCAAGGTACTCAAAACCACATTCAAGAAGTTTATTAACCCTTCAGGTGCTTCACAGCAGCAGAAGCAACATGGAAGGAAAAAATGAACATTTAACTTTTTAGTCACAAAAATTATCTTTTAGCAACAATTTTTTTATTTTCCCAATGGTAAAAGGAGAAACTGAACCACGAAAGTTGTTGTCCAATTTGTCCTGAGTACGCTGATACCTCATATGTGGGGGTAAACCACTGTTTTGGCGCACGGCAGGGCTTGGAAGGGAAGGAGCGCCATTTGACTTTTTGAATCAAAAATTGGCTCCACTCTTTAGCGGACACCATGTCACGTTTGGAGAGCCCCCGTGTGCCTAAAAATTGGAGCTCCCCCACAAGTGACCCCATTTTGGAAACTAGACGCCCCAAGGAACTTATCTAGATGCATAGTGAGCACTTTGAACCCCCAGGTGTTTCACAAATTGATCCGTAAAAATGAAAAAGTACTTTTTTTTCACAAAAAAATTCTTTTAGCCTCAATTTTTTCATTTTCACATGGGCAACAGGATAAAATGGATCCTAAAATGTGTTGGGCAATTTCTCCTGAGTACACCAATACCTCACATGTGGAGGTAAACCACTGTTTGGGCACATGGTAAGGCTCGGAAGGGAAGGAGCGCCATTTGACTTTTTGAATGAAAAATTATTTCCATCGTTAGCGGACACCATGTCGCGTTTGGATAGCTCCTGTGTGCCTAAGCATTGGCGCTCCCCCACAAGTGACCCCATTTTGGAAACTAGACCCCCCAAGGAACTAATTTAGATGCCTAGTGAGCACTTTAAACCCTCAGGTGCTTCACAAATTGATCTGTAAAAATGAAAAAGTAATTTTTTTTCACAAAAAAATTCTTTTCGCCTCAATTTTTTCATTTTCACATGGGCAGTAGGATAAAATGGATCATAAAATTTGTTGGGCAATTTCTCCCGAGTACGCCGATACCTCATATGTGGGGGTAAACCACTGTTTGGGCACTCGGCAGGGCTCGGAAGAGAAGGCGCGCTATTTGACTTTTTGAATGGAAAATTAGCTCCAATTGTTAGCGGACACCATGTCGCGTTTGGAGAGCCCCTGTGTGCCTAAACATTGGAGCTCCCGCACAAGTGACCCCATTTTGGAAACTAGACCCCCCAAGGAACTTATCTAGATGCATATTGAGCACTTTAAACCCCCAGGTGCTTCACAGAAGTTTATAACGCAGAGCCATGAAAATAAAAAATAATTTTTCTTTCCTCAAAAATGATTTTTTAGCCTGGAATTTCCTATTTTGCCAAGGATAATAGGAGAAATTGGACCCCAAATATTGTTGTCCAGTTTGTCCTGAGTACGCTGATACCCCATATGTGGGGGTAAACCACTGTTTGGGCGCACGGCAGGGCTCGGAAGGGATGGCACGCCATTTGGCTTTTTAAATGGAAAATTAGCTCCAATCATTAGCGGACACCATGTCACGTTTGGAGAGCCCCTGTGTGCCTAAACATTGGAGATCCCCCAGAAATGACACCATTTTAGAAACTAGACCCCCAAAGGAACTAATCTAGATGTGTGGTGAGGACTTTGAACCCCCAAGTGCTTCACAGAAGTTTATAACACAGAGCCATGAAAATAAAAATAAAAATTATTTTCTCAAAAATGATCTTTTAGCCTGCAATTTTTTATTTTCCCAAGGGTAACAGGAGAAATTTGACCCCAATATTTGTTGTCCAGTTTCTCCTGAGTACGGTGATACCCCATATGTGGGGGTAAACTACTGTTTGGGCACATGCCGGGGCTTGGAATTGAAGTAGTGACGTTTTGAAATGCAGACTTTGATGGAATGCTCTGCGGGCGTCACGTTGCGTTTGCAGAGCCCCTGATGTGCCTAAACAGTAGAAACCCCCCACAAGTGACCCCATTTTGGAAACTAGACCCTGAAAGGAACTTATCTAGATGTGTGGTGAGCACTTTGAACCCCCAAGTGCTTCATAGAAGTTTATAATGCAGAGCCGTGAAAATAATAAATACGTTTTCTTTCCTCAAAAATAATTATTTAGCCCAGAATTTTTTATTTTCCCAAGGGTTACAGGAGAAATTGGACCCCAAAAGTTGTTGTCCAGTTTCTCCTGAGTACGCTGATACCCCATATGTGGGGGTAAACCACTGTTTGGGCACACGTCGGGGCTCAGAAGGGAAGTAGTGACTTTTGAAATGCAGACTTTGATGGAATGGTCTGCGGGTGTCACGTTGCGTTTGCAGAGCCCCTGGTGTGCCTAAACAGTAGAAACCCCCCACAAGTGACCCCATTTTAGAAACTAGACCCCCTAAGGAACTTATCTAGATATGTGGTGAGCACTTTGAACCCCCAATTGCTTCACAGACGTTTACAACGCAGAGCCGTGAAAATAAAAAATCATTTTTCTTTCCTCAAAAATTATGTTTTAGCAAGCATTTTTTTAGATTCACAAGGGTAACAGGAGAAATTGGACCCCAGTAATTGTTGCGCAGTTTGTCCTGAGTATGCTGGTACCCCATATGTGGGGGTAAACCACTGTTTGGGCACACGTCAGGGCTCGGAAGTGAGGGAGCACCATTTGACTTTTTGAATACGAGATTGGCTGGAATCAATGGTGGCGCCATGTTGCGTTTGGAGACCCCTGATGTGCCTAAACAGTGGTAACCCCTCAATTCTACCTCCAACACTAACCCCAACACACCCCTAACCCTAATCCCAACTGTAGCCATAATCCTAATCACAACCCTAACCCCAACACACCCCTAACCACAACACTAACCCCAACACACCCCTAACCCTAACCACAACCCTAATTCCAACCCTAACCCTAAGGCTATGTGCCCACGTTGCGGATTTGTGTGAGATATTTCCGCACCATTTTTGAAAAATCTGCGGGTAAAAGGCACTGTGTTTTACCTGCGGATTTTCCGCGGATTTCCAGTGTTTTTTGTGCGGATTTCACCTGCGGATTCCTATTGAGGAACAGGTGTAAAACGCTGCGGAATCCGCACAAAGAATTGACATGCTGCGGAAAATACAACGCAGCGTTCCCGCGCGGTATTTTCCGCACCATGGGCACAGCGGATTTGGTTTTTCATATGTTTACATGGTACTGTAAACCTGATGGAACACTGCTGCGAATCCGCAGCCAAATCCGCACCGTGTGCACATAGCCTAATTCTAAAGGTATGTGCACACGCTGCGGAAAACGCTGCGGATCCGCAGCAGTTTCCCATGAGTTTACAGTTCAATGTAAACCTATGGGAAACAAAAATCGCTGTACACATGCTGCGGAAAAACTGCACGGAAACGCAGCGGTTTACATTCCGCAGCATGTCACTTCTTTGTGCGGATTCCGCAGCGGTTTTACAACTGCTCCAATAGAAAATCGCAATTGTAAAACCGCAGTGAAATGCGCAGAAAAAAACGCGGTAAATCCGCCATAAATCCGCAACGGTTTAGCACTGCGGATTTATCAAATCCGCAGAGGAAAAATCCGCAGAGGACCAGAATACGTGTGCACATTCCTAACCCTAACCCTAGCCCTAACCCTAACCCTAGCCCTGACCCTACCCCTAACCCTACCCCTAACCCTACCCCTAACCCTACCCCTAACCCTAGCCCTACCCCTAACCCTACCCCTAACCCTACCCCTAACCCTACCCCTAACCCTATTCTAACATTAGTGGAAAAAAAAAATTTCTTTATTTTTTTATTGTCCCTACCTATGGGGGTGACAAAGGGGGGGGGGGTCATTTATTATTTTTTTTATTTTGATCACTGAGATAGATTATATCTCAGTGATCAAAATGCACTTTGGAACGAATCTGCCGGCCGGCAGATTCGGCGGGCGCACTGCGCATGCGCCCGCCATTTTGGAAGATGGCGGCGCCCGGGAGAAGACGGACGGGACCACGGCTGGATCGGTAAGTATGATAGGGTGGGGGGGACCACGGGGGGGGGGGGATCGGAGCACGGGGGGGAATCGGAGCGCGGGAGGGGTGGAACGGAGCGCGGGGGGCGTGGAACGGAGCACGGGGGGGCTGGAACGGAGCACGGGGGGGTGGAACGGAGCACGGGGGGGGGGTGGATCGGAGTGCAGGGGGGGTGATTGGAGCACGGGGGGGTGATTGGAGCACGGGGGGAGCGGACACGAGCACGGGGGGGAGCGGAGCACAGGGCGGAGGGGAGCCGGAGCAGTGTACCGGCCAGATCGGGGGGGTGGGGGGGCGATCGGAGGGGTGGGGTGGGGGCACACTAGTATTTCCAGCCATGGCCGATGATATTTCAGCATCGGCCATGGCTGGATTGTAATATTTCACCCGTTATAATGGGTGAAATATTACAAATCGCTCTGATTGGCAGTTTCACTTTCAACAGCCAATCAGAGCGATCGTAGCCACGAGGGGGTGAAGCCACCCCCCTGGGCTAAACTACCACTCCCCCTGTCCCTGCAGATCGGGTGAAATGGGAGTTAACCCTTTCACCCGATCTGCAGGGACGCGATCTTTCCATGACGCCGCATAGGCGTCATGGGTCGGATTGGCACCGACTTTCATGACGCCTACGTGGCGTCAAAGGTCGGGAAGGGGTTAACGTGGTCAGCCAGCCCCCTCCAAAATATAGGAATGAGGGCTTTATCCGACCACTCCAGCTCAGATGCTAAGGTGCGGAAGTGGACGGCAAAATGACTGAGTCAATGCCAACAGGAATTCTCAGGCACTAAACTCCTCATTCTAGGAATTTAGGACCTGAGCAATGACGTCGCGGCTTCTGATTGGTCGCGTCGCGGTCACATGGGCGGCACGCGACCAATCAGAAGCCGCGACGTCATTCCTCAGGTCCTAAACGCGCTCATTTTAAACAAAGAAGCCTGCCGGTTACCCAAGGTGATGTCCAGGGGCCGCCGGAGAGGTGAATATATCAATATTTTTTATTTTAATTCTTTATTTTACACATTAATATGGATCCCAGGGCCTGAAGGAGAGTTTCCTCTCCTTCAGACCCTGGGAACCATCAGAATACCTTCCGATACTTGGTGTCCCATTGACTTGTATTGGTATCGGATATCGGTATCGGCGATATCCGATACTTTTCGGGTATCGGCCGATACTATCCGATACCGATACTTTCAAGTATCGGACGGTATCGCTCAACACTAGTCTCCACATTTTGAAAACTATAATTTTTCCAAATTTTGGTCCACAGAGTCATGTGAGGTCTTGTTTTTTGCGGCATGAGTTGACGTTTTTATTGGAACCATTTTTGGGCATGTCACATTTTTTGATCGCTTTTTATTCCAATTTTTGTGTGACAGAATGACTAGTCGGGTCAGTACGATTACAGCGATACCTCATTTATATAATTTTTTATGTTTTGGAGCTTTTATACGATAAAAACTATTTTGAATAAAAATAATTATTTTTGCATTGCTTTATTCTGAGGACTATAACTTTTTTATTTTTTCATCGATGACGCTGTATGGCGGCTCATTTTTTGAGGGAGAAGATGACGTTTTCAGCGGTACTATGGATATTTATAATCCTTTTTTTATCACGTGTTATTCCACTTTTTGTTCGGCGGTATGATAATAAAGCGTTGTTTGAGGAAAGAGCTGCATGCTGGTGCCGGGACAACGGAGATGCAGGGATGAAAATGCAGGTGCGAGGAGGGTGATGAGGATGAGTAGGATGGGGGGATGTGAGCCATGCATACAACCATGGGATGGGGAGCCGAGTCATGAGGGACCAGGGGAGCCAAGCTATGCAGGACTGGGAGAGCCGAGCCATGCGGATAAAGGGGGGCCAAGCCACGTGAGACCGGAGGAGCCATGCATACAACAAGGGGAGCCACACATACCAGGACAGGACAAGGGGGAGCCACATACCAGGACAGGACGGGGTGAGCCACATACCACGGCAGGGGAAGCCACTCATACCAGGACAGGACAGGGGGGGCCACACATATCAGGACAGGTCAGGGGGAGCCATGCATAGCAGGACAGGACAGGGGAGCCACGCATAGCAGGACAGGGCTGAGAGGACAATGCATACCTGGCTTATACTCAAGTCAATAAGCTTACTCAGTTTTCCATGGCAAAATTAGGTGCCTCGGTTTCTACTCTGGACAACTTATACTCAAGTATATACAGTACTTCCCACTGGAGTATTTTGCTTCTGAGCAGGCACCGCCGAGTCACTGCTGCTGCACAGTGACTTGCCTGCTCAGATTAAGGATGAAGACACTGCCCATAGAAGGGTGGTTAAGGTACCCAGAACAGCAGAAGTGTAGGTTGCAGGCGCGGGATTAAGGCACCAACTGCACACCACAGGTCAGCGTGACATGCATGGGAGGGGAGTGCCATTAAAATGAAGTCAGATAATTCTTCCCGGCACCTCACACTCCAGAGCCTGGAAATAATCATTAACATAAAACATTAAAACTCTATTTCTCCACAACTAGACCACATCTATGAGGCATACAGGTAAGACTAGAATAACTATTATATTAACTGAATGCCCAGAGTAAAAGCTTGAAAGTGTCCAGGTGGTGACAGATTCCCTTTAAGAAACTTTGTGCATACAAATTATCCACTTTAGATCTTCTGCTATGGACTTTGGCATATGTTTAAACCGCTGCACGGCCAGCTCTACCCTACCTACTGTATCCTCACCCATCCCTTGTAGATTGTGATCCCTCGCGGGCAGGGTCCTCTCTCCTCCTGTACCAGTTGTGACTTGTATTGTTCAAGATTATTGTACTTGTTTTATTATGTATACCCCTCCTCACATGTAAAGCTCCATGGAATAAATGGCGCTATAATAATAAATAATAATTATAATAATGTTTGTAAAATCTGCAGATTTGCTATGGATTTTGCCCTATATACTGTATATTGAAAAGTTAACTTTGATATGCTGCAGGTTTAAAATCAGTAATCAATTTCTCCTTCAGATTTTAGTAAAACATTAATGTGGATACATTTAAATAATATTTTATTCACTTTACTCCTACTGCAATACACTGAGGATTTTCCACCGGCAGATGTGGATGAAAAATCTGCAGTATGTCTACCATGCATGAACATAACATTAGTATAAAGAATACTTTACCATGGAAGGAAGTAATAAAGTGACTTGATTGTTTATTTTGGCTTTGGATTGATTTTTTACAATCTTTTTGTCTTGATGGATTTTGTATGTCCGCTTCTATTTGCTTATCATTATGGTTGGAATATGTAAGGAATTCTTGAGGTAGCTGGATTAATGTGTCATATTCTTGCTGTTCATTTGTATACAATGGAAGTTTTAGAACCTAATGTAAATTGTAATTTAAAAATTAGCAAAATAATAGATAATTAAATTATAAATTCAAAGTTTATTTCTTATATGCATTTGTGTAGAAGGTAAATTCAAAACACAACAATCTACAAATTCTTAGAAACTTTATGCACCAAGTCTTGATTAATCAAGCAATTGTGTAAATCTGTGTGAAATTTTTGTAGAATTACAAGCTGTAAATTTGAAGAACTCTAGAGAGAAGCAAACGTGCACACAATAGGGCAGGAATGGCGCCTTTCTCAAGGTCAAAAAAACTATTAAATTTGCTTTTGTTACTTTAACAAAGACACTGGTTGATGAGTGTTGGTACAAGTAAAAACCTTATTCGGAGCTCCAAGGTACTTCATTGTCCGCAATGCAGCCTGTCAAACAGTATTCTCTCCATTCTTTTAAGCCATTCATTTTGGCATTTTTACACCAGTCTCATCTTGTTCAGCCAACTTTTTAAAAAGTGGGCAAAACTTACCAGGAGAGGAAAGGGCATTGTGTGCTTGGCAAATTGATCTTAAAGTATGTCACAAACATGGCGTAAGTCATAACAGAAAAATACGCCAGCCACTGGGGAGCAATTCTTGCATTGGCACAGCTAATTGATGCAGCAAAAGCACAAAATTCATGAGTTTGGTACATATTATTAAAGCACAATGTTCATCAAGACTGGCATAGAAAAATTATGAATTTCCATGAATCAGGCAAACTATTTTCTTAGACATTGCTTCCATTTTTGGTATGATAGTGAAATACAAAGCAGTCATTTGTTCCAAATGCTGCCAGTTTGGTTGGATATTGATAAATGGAAACCCAGCTATACATAATTATTGGATATTTTTGACAACTTATACAATGTCAGAATAGAGCTAAATGGCCTTGGGGCTAGACTGACTGATGGAGTCAGGCATATCACTAAGCTGTGGCAGGTAGCTCATAGTGTATACAGTAGTGTGAAAAACTGTTTGCCGCCTTCCTGATTTCCTATTATTTTGCATGTTTGTCACACTTAAATATTTCAGATATTCAGATACCAGATTTCAGATACCAAACAATTTTAAATATTAGACAAAGATAACAAAAGTAAGCACAAAATGCAGTTTTCTAAATGAAGGTCTTTATTATTAATGGAAAAGGAAATCCAAATCTTCAGGGCCCTGTGTGAAAAAAAAATTGCCCCCTACCTTAAAACATAAATTAACTGTGGTTTATCAGTTACTACCACACCTGTACTCATGGATTACTGCCACACTTGTTCTCAATCAAGAAATCACTTAAATAGGACTTGCCTGAGAAACAGAAGCAGACCAAAAGATCCTCAAAAGCTAGACATCATTCCACGATCCAAATAAATTCTGGGACAAAGTAATTGAGATCTATGAATCTGGAAAAGATAATAAAGCAGTTTCTCAAGCTTTGGATCTCCAGCAAACCACAGTGAGAGACACTATCCACAAATGGAAAAAATATGGAACAGTGATGAGACTTCCCAAGAGTGACCAACCGACCAAAATTACCCCAAGAGTGCTGCGACGACTCGATATGTCCCATATCAATGGGGATGTGTCCCATTAAATATGGCATAGAAGTAACACAGCATTTCCGAAAAGGAGCATCCTAACAATAGTAAGATATGGTGGTAGTAGTGTGATAGTCTAAGGCTGTTTTGCAGCTTCAGGACCTGTAATACTTGCTGTGGTAAATGGAACCATGAATTCTGCTGTCTAACAAAAAATACTAAAGGAGAATATCCGGTCCTCTGTTTGTGACCACAAGCTGAAGCACGCTTAGTTAATGCAACAGGACAATGATCTAAAACACACCAGCAAGTCCATCTCTGAATGGCTTAAGAAAAATGAAATCAACCCCTTTCTGACATTAGACGTACTATCCCGTCGAGAAGGGGTGAGCCCGTATGACCACCAACGGGATAGTACGTCATATGCGATCGGCCACGCTCACAGAGGGAGCTCAGCCTATTGCGGCTGGGTGTCAGCTGACTATCGCAGCTGACATGGGCACTATGTGCCAGGAGTGGTCACAGACCGCCCCTGCCACATTAACCCCCAGTACACTGTGATCAAACATGATTGCAGTGTTCCCGCGGTATAGGGAAGCATCAGGCAGGGAGGAGGCTCCCTGCGTGCTTCCCTGAGACCCCCGAAGCAACGCGATGTGATTATGTTGCTGCGAGGGTCTCTTACCTCCTCCTCCCAGCAGCAGGCCCAGATCCAAAATGGCCATGGGGCTGCATGCGGTTCTGCAGGGAGGTGGCTTACCAGCACATGCTCAGAGCAAGCGCTGGTAAGCCTGCAGGAGTGCACGTCAGATAGCTAATCTGACACAATGCACAGCAAAGTGTCAGATCAGTAGTCTTACACTATAACCCTCTTAGTTAGGGAAAAGTTGAAAAATTTAAAAAATGTATTTATTTCCATTTTCCCATTAGGGTTAGGGCTAGGGTTAGGGTTAGGGTTGTGGCTAGGGTTAAGGCTACAGTTAGGGTTGGGGCTAAAGTTAGGGTTGGGGTTAAAGTTAGGGTTAGGGTTTGGAGTACATTTACGGTTGGGAATAGGGTTGGGATTAGGGTTAGGGGTGTGTCAGGGTTAGGGGTGTGTTTAGGGTTACCATTGGGATTAGGGTTAGGGGTGTGTTTGGATTAGGGTTTCAGTTAGAATTGGGGGGTTCCACTGTTTAGCCACATCAGGGGCTCTCCAAACGCGACATGGTGTCTGATCTCAATTCCAGCCAATTCTGCGTTGAAAAAGTAAAAAAGTGCTCCTTCCCTTCTGAGCTCTCCCGTGCGCCCAAACAGGGGTTTACCCCAACATATATGGTATCAGCGTACTCAGGACACATTGGACAACAACTTTTGGGGTCCAATTTCTCCTGTTACCCTTGGGAAAATACAAAACTGGGGGATAAAATATAATTTTTGTGGAAAAAAATATTTTTTATTTTCACGGCTCTGCGTTATAAACTGTAGTGAAACACTTGAGGGTTCAAAGTTCGCACAACACATCTAGATAAGTTCCTTGGGGGGTCTAGTTTCCAATATGAGGTCACTTGTGTGGGGTTTCTACTGTTTAAGTACATTAGGGGCTCTGCAAACCAATCCATCTATGTCTGCATTCCAAATGACACTCCTTCCCTTCCGAGCTCTGCCATGCACTCAAACGGTGGTTCCCCCCACATATGGGGTATCAGCATACTCAGGACAAATTGGACAACAACTTTTGGGTCCAATTTCTCCTGTTACCCTTGGGAAAATACAAAACTGGGGCTAAAAAATAATTTTTGCGGGAAAAAAAGAATTTTTATTTTCACGGCTCTGCTTTATAAACTTAAGTGAAACACTTGGGGGTTCAAAGCTCTCACAACACATCTAGATGAGTTCCTTAGGGGGTCTACTTTAAAAATGGTGTCTCTTGTGGGGGGTTTCAATGTTTAGGCACATCAGTGGCTCTCTAAACGCAACATGGTGTCCCATCTCAGTTCCAGTCAATTTTGCATTCAAAAGTCAAATGACGCTCCTTCCCTTCCGAGCTCTGCCATGCGCCCAAACAGTGGTTTACCCCCACATATGGAGTATCAGCGTACTCAAGACAAATTGTACAACAACTTTTTGGGTCCAATTTCTTCTTTTACCCTTGTAAAAATAAAAAATTTGGGGCGAAAAATCATTTTTGTGAAAAAATATGATTTTTTATTTTCACGGCTCGGCATTATAACCTTCTGTGAATCACTTAATAGGTCAAAGTGCTAACCACACATCTAGATGAGTTCCTTAGGGGGTCTACTTTAAAAATGGTGTCACTTGTGGGGGATTTCGATGCTTAGGCACATCAGGGGCTCTCCAAATGCAACATTGCGTTCCATCTCAATTCCAGTCAATTTTGCATTGAAAAGTCAAATGGTGCCCCTTCGCTTCTGAGCTCTGCCATGTGCCCAAACAGTGGATTACCCCCACATATGGGTTATCGGCATACTCAGGAAAAATTGTACAACAGCTTTTGTTGTCCATTTTCTCCTGCTACCCTTGGTAAAATAAAACAAATTGGAGCTGAATTAAATTTTTTGTGAAAAAAAGTTAAATGTTCATTTTTATTTAAACATTCCAAAAATTCCTGTGAAACACCTGAAGGGTTAATAAACTTATTGAATGTGGTTTGGAGCACATTGAGGGGTGCAGTTTTTAGAATGGTGTCACACTTGGTTATTTTCTATCATATAGACCCCTCAAAATGACTTCATATGAGATGTGGTCCCTAAAAAAAAATGGTTCTGTAAAAATGAGAAATTGCTGGTCAACTTTTAACCCTTATAACTCCCTAACAAAAAAAATGTGGTTCCAAAATTTTGCTGATGTAAAGTAGACATGTGGGAAATGTTACTTATTAAGTATTTTGTGTGACATATCTCTGTAATTTGATTACATACAAATTCAAAGTTGGAAAATTGCAAAATTTTCAAAATTTTCGCCAAATTTCTGTTTTTTTCACAAATAAACACAGGTAATATCAAAGAAATTTTACCACTATCATGAAGTACAATATGTCATGAGAAAAGAATGTCAGAATCACCAGGATCCATTGAAGCGTTCCAGAGTTATGACCTCATAAAGGGACAGTGGTCTGAATTGTAAAAATTGGCCTGGTCATTAACGTGCAAACCACCCTTGGGGGTAAAGGGGTTATGACTTAAGAGTGGCCTAGCCTAAGTCTGACCTTAATCCGATTGAGATGCTGCAGCATAACCTTAACCCCTTTCTGACATCGGATGTACTATCCCGTCCATGTGGGGTGGGCCCCTATGACCATGGACGGGATAGTACGTCCAGCGCGATCGGTGGCGCTCACGGGGGGAGCGCCGCCGATCGCGGCCGGGTGTCAGCTGCCTATCGCAGCTGACATCCGGCACTATGTGCCAGGAGCGGTCACGGACCGCCCCCGGCACATTAACTCCTGGCACACCGCGATCAAAGATGATCGCGATGTGCCGGCGGTGCAGGGAAGCACCGCGCAGGGAGGGGGCTCCCTGCGGGCTTCCCGGAGCCCCCCGCAGCAACGCGATGTGATCGCGTTGCTCCAGGGGTCTCACCTCCCTCACTGCTTCCTACAGCTCCGGATCCAAGATAGCCGCGGATCCGGGTCCTGCAGGGAGGGAGGTGGCTTCACAGAGCCTGCTCAGAGCAGGCACTGTGAAGCCTGCAGTGCTGCATGTCAGATCAGTGATCTGACAGAGTGCTGTGCAAACTGTCAGATCACTGATCTGTGATGTACCCCCCTGGGACAAAGTAAAAAAGTAAAAAAAAAATTTTCAAATGTGTAAAAAAAAATAAAAAAAAATATTCCAAAATAATGAAAAAAAAAAAAATATTATTCCCATAAATACATTTCTTTATCTAAATAAAAAAAACAAACAATAAAAGTACACATATTTAGTATCGCCACGTCCGTAACGGCCCGACCTATAAAACTGGCCCACTAGTTAACCCCTTCAGTAAACACCGTAAGAAAAAAAAAAAAAAAACGAGGCAAAAAACAACGCTTTATTATCATACCGCTGAACAAAAAGTGGAATAACACGTGATCAAAAAGACAGATATAAATAACCATGGTACCGCTGAAAACGTCATCTTGTCCCGCAAAAAACAAGCCACCATACAGCATCATCAGCAAAAAAATAAAAAAGTTATAGTCCTGAGAATAAAGCAATGCCAAAATAATTATTTTTTCTATAAAATAGTTTTTATCGTATAAAAGCGCCAAAACATAAAAAAATGATATAAATGAGGTGTCGCTGTAATCATACTGACCCGAGGAATAAAACTGCTTTATCAATTTTACCAAACGCGGAACGGTATAAACGCCTCCCCCAAAAGAAATTCATGAATAGCTGGTTTTTGGTTATTCTGCCTCACAAAAATCGGAATAAAAAGCGATCAAAAAATGTCACGTGCCCGAAAATGTTACCATTAAAAACGTCAACTCGTCCCGCAAAAAACAAGACCTCACATGACTCTGTGGACCAAAATATAGAAAAATTATAGCTCTCAAAATGTGGTAACGCAAAAAATATTTTTTGCAATAAAAAGCGTCTTTCAGTGTGTGACGGCTGCCAATCATAAAAATCCGCTAAAAAACCTGCTATAAAAGTAAATCAAACCCCCCTTCATCACCCCCTTAGTTAGGGAAAAATTTAAAAAATGTATTTATTTCCATTTTCCCGTTAGGGCTAGGGTTAGGGCTAGGGTTAGGGCTAGGGCTAGGGTTAGGGCTAGGGTTAGGGTTAGGGCTAGGGTTAGGGTTAGGGTTAGGGCTAGGGTTAGGGCTAGGGTTAGGGCTAGGGCTAGGGCTAGGGTTAGGGCTATGGTTAGGGCTAGGGTTAGGGCTAGGGCTACAGTTTGGGTTGGGGCTAAAGTTACAGTTAGGGTTTAGATTACATTTACGGTTGTGAATAGGGTTGGGATTAGGGTTAGGGGTGTGTCTGGGTTAGAGGTGTGGTTAGGGTTACTGTTGGGATTAGGGTTAGGGATGTGTTTGGATTAGGGTTTCAGTTATAATTGTGCCTAAACAGTGGAAACCCCACATCAGGGGCTCTCCAAACGCGACATGGCGTCCGATCTCAAGTCCAGCCAATTCTGCGTTGAAAAAGTAAAACAGTGCTTCTTCCCTTCCGAGCTCTCCCGTGTGCCCAAACAGGGTTTTACCCCAACATATGGGGTATCAGCGTACTCAGGACAAATAGGAAAACAACTTTGGGGTCCAATTTCTCCTGTTACCCTTGGGAAAATACAAAACTCGGGGCTAAAACATATTTTTTGTGGGAAAAAAAAGATTTTTTATTTTCACGGCTCTGCGTTATAAACTGTAGTGAAACACTTGGGGGTTCAAAGTTCTCACAACACATCTAGATTAGTTCCCTGGGGGGTCTAGTTTCCAATATGGGGTCACTTGTGGGGGGTTTCTACTGTTTAGGTACATTAGGGGTTCTGCAAACGCAATGTGACGTCTGCAGACCATTCCATCTAAGTCTGCATTCCAAATGGCGCTCCTTCCCTTCCGAGCTCTGCCATGCGCTCAAACGGTGGTTTCCCCCAACATACAGGGTATCAGCGTACTCAGGACAAATTGGACAACAACTTTTGGGGTCGAATTTCTCCTCTTACCCTCGGGAAAATACAAAACTGGGGGCTAAAACATAATTTTGGGGGGAAAGATTTTTTTTTTAATTTTCACGGCTCTGCGTTACAAACTGTAGTGAAACACTTGGGGGTTCAAAGCTATCACAACACATCTAGATGAGTTCCTTAGGGGGTCTAGTTTCCAAAATGGTGTCACTTGTGGGAGGTTTCTACTGTTTAGGTACATTAGGGGCTCTGCAAATGCAATGTGACACCTGCAGACCATTCCATCTAAGTCTGCATTCAAATGGCACTCCTTCCCTTCTGAGCCCTCCCATGTGCCCAAACAGTGGTTCCCCCCACATATGGTGTATCAACGCACTCAGGACAAATTGGGCAACAAATTTTGGGGTCCAATTTCTCCTGTTACCCTCAGGAAAATACAAAACTGGGGGCTAAAAAAATAATTTTTGTGGGAAAAAAATTTTGTTTTATTTTTACGGCTCTGCATTATAAACTTCTGTGAAGCACTTGGTGGGTCAAAGTGCTCACCACACCTCTAGATAAGTTCCTTAGGGGGTCTACTTTCCAAAATGGTGTCATTTGTGGGGGGTTTCAATGTTTAGGCACATCAGTGGCTCTTCAAACGCAACATGGCGTTCTATCTCAATTCCTGTCAATTTTGCTTTGAAAAGTCAAACGGCGCTCCTTCCCTTCCGAGCTCTCCCATCCGCCCAAACAGTGGTTTACTCCCACATATGGGGTATCAGCGTACTCAGGACAAATTGTACAACAACTTTTGGGGTCCAATTTCTTCTCTTACCCTTGGGAAAATAAAAAATTGGGGGCGAAAAGATATTTTTTGTGAAAAAATATGATTTTTTATTTTTACGGTTCTACATTATAAACTTCTGTGAAGCACTTGGTGGGTCAAAATGCTCACCACACCTCTAGATAAGTTCCTTAAGGGGTCTACTTTCCAAAATGGTGTCACTTGTGGGGGGTTTCAATGTTTAGGCACATCAGTGGCTCTTCAAACGCAACATGGCGTCCCATCTCAATTCCTGTCAATTTTGCATTGAAAAGTCAAACGGTGCTCCTTCCCTTCCGAGCTCTCCCATCCGCCCAAACAGTGGTTTACCCCCACATATGGGCTATCAGCGTACTCAGGACAAATTGTACAAGAACATTTGGGGTCCAATTTCTTCTCTTACCCTTGGGAAAATAAAAAATTGGGGCGAAAAGATAATTTTTGTGAAAAAATATGATTTTTTATTTTTACGGTTCTACATTATAAACTTCTGTGAAGCACTTGGTGGGTCAAAGTGCTCACCACACCTCTAGATAAGTTCCTTAGGGGGTCTACTTTCCAAAATGGTGTCACTTGTGGGGGGTTTCAATGTTTAGCCACATCAGGGGCTCTCCAAACGAAACATGGCGTCCCATCTCAATTCCAGTCAATTTTGCATTGAAAAGTCAAATGGCACTCCTACGCTTCCGAGCTCTGCCATGCGCCCAAACAGTGGTTTACCCCCACATGTGGGGCATTGGCATACTCAGGACAAATTGTACAACAATGTTTGGGGTCCATTTTCTTCTGTTACCCTTGGTAAAATAAAACAAATTGGAGCTGAATTAAATTTTTTGTGAAAAAAAGTTAAATGTTCATTTTTATTTAAACATTCAAAAAATTCCTGTGAAACACCTGAAGGGTTAATAAACTTCTTGAATATGGTTTTGAGCACCTTGAGGGGTGTAGTTTTTAGAATGTTGTCACACTTGGGTATTTTCTATCATATAGACCCCTCAAAATGACTTCAAATGAGATGTGGTCCCTAAAATAAAATAAATTATAACTCCCTAACAAAAAAAAATATTGGTTCCAAAATTGTGCTGATGTAAAGTAGACATGTGGGAAATGTTACTTATTAAGTATATTGTGTGACATATCTCTGTGATTTAATTGCATAAAAATTAAAATTTGGAAAATTGCGAAATTTTCATAATTTTCGCCAAATTTCCGTTTTTTTCACAAATAAACGCAGGTACTATCAAAGAATTTTTACCATTGTCATGAAGTACAATATGTCACGAGAAAACAATGTCAGAATCACCAGGATCCATTGAAGCGTTCCAGAGTTATAACCTCATAAAGGGACAGTGGTCAGAATTGTAAAAATTGGCCCGGTCATTAACGTGCAAACCACCCTTGGGGGTAAAGGGGTTAAAAAAATTGGTTCATGCTCTGAACCCCTCCAATGTGGCTGAATAACAACAATTCTGCAAAGATGATTGGGATAAAATTTCCCCACGGTGTTGTAAAAGACTTTTTGTCATTTATCATAAACGATTGATTGCAGCTGTTGCTGCTAAGGGTGGCCCAACCAGTTATTAGAATTAGGGGGCAATCACTTTTTCACACAGGGCCCTGTAGGTTTGCATTTCTTTTTCCCTTAATAATAAAGACCTTCTTTTAAAAACTGCATTTTGAGTTTATTTGTATTATCTTTGTCTAATATTTAAATTTGTTATTGATCTAAAACATTTAAGTGTGACAAACATGGAAAAGAATAGGAAATCAGGAAGGGGGCAAACACTTTTTCACACAACTGTAAATATACCATATGTTTATTGCTCAATGATCAGCCTTTCTGCCGGCTGGCAGCTTTCTGCTACTGATTCTTAGTAACATGACACTAAATATATCAATGACAATTTGCGGTCTGATATACTTCTGTAAAACAAATAAAAAACTGTATGGTTTACTTTGATATCAGAAGAAAAAGAGGAGACCATTTTGTGCCTGTATTTGCATCTTTATGTTTAGACTTTTCTTGGGTAACGAATGATACTACAAAAATGAAGGTTTAACATTTCACCAAACTCATATGCACACATCAGAACTTGGTGCATTAAGCCTTAGTTTAAAGCCATGTGGCTATGTGCTACTTGACAAGATTCAGCAATCAACCATATGTATATCAATCCTTCCCTATGAGTAGTTCAACTGAAAAGTTTACCTCTGTATTGGATAAGTATACAGACATGCAAAAGCTGCCTACTTCAGCTGTGCACAAAACAGAATCATCATCATATTATTATTATTATTATTATTATTATTATTATTATTATTTATTGGCTGTTTGCATGAGCTATAATCCTACAATTGTAAAATTGTCAATTTTACAAATAAACTGTTGCACTATTTATTATAATTATATTTATAAATTCTAACAAACTCTTGTTCTGAGAATTTAATGTACTCTTACCTGAAAATACAAATTACATAGCCAGTTATCCAAATCAGTCATTATGAGATCCTCGATTTTAGTAAAGCGATCAATCCGAGAATCGTAATGTCCCCTTAAAAATGGACACTTGAATTTGCCTTCTAAGACATTTAAGTTGTTGTCACAAAGAGGGAAGATCCCCCATCCCACTGCTCGATCAATGTAAGAGTCTTTTCCATGAAGTAGGTACAGTTCAAGGAGCAAAGTCATTCCAGACTTTATTTTCTTTTCAGTGGGCAGCAGCTAAAAATGTAAACAGGAAAGCGATATTTGGTAATTAATGCAAGCTGAGAGCTCCATCGAAATCTATCCAGCTGTAAAATCATTAAAGTGCAGAGCCACACACATCAAAGGAAACTCAAAATGCGTTTTTGTCATAGGCTCCTACATTATTTGCGACAATCACTCTAATTTTATCATACTTTATATCTCATACTTCTAAAATGGCTTCATGCGCCCTTCTATTTAGCAACAGTTTGAAAAAAACAACAACTTGCATTTACTTTCAAGATCAAGACATGAGGTATGAATTAATGTAGGTATAAGGTCGAAATTCAAATTTTCATGAAGCTTTTGCAGAGATTAGAATAAATGTGTTTTCCTTTACTCTTGTACTAGCATGGAATGAATGTATAAAGGTTTGTTTCGTGATTGAGGTTCATTTATGCAAAATTCCTATAGAAGAGAAAGTTCTCACTGCCCCACATTATAAACATTATGACAATTTAGTCGCTGGCTGCAGATTTATTACTAACTAAAACAGAAGCGCCATTAAACTAGTAACAGTATCTGACTTTATTTAAGAGGTTTTTTTAACCTAAGCAAAAAAAAAGCATTACACAAAAAAAAGCATAATATTGAAATAGGTCAGAATTTTATCTTTTATGATTTACTTACCTTAAACATACAAACTATCTTACTATCTGCTATTCATTGCAGATTAAATTAAAGTCATGCTTAAAAGTTTTGAGACCTGCACAAATTTTGTTTTTCACAAATTTTGCTGCTTCAGATTTTATAAAGGCAATTTGAATTAACTTTACATTGTTTAATAGAGATTGATAGGAGAAATTACAAATTTATCGGATTATCAAAAACTTTAGGGAGAGCTTCAGTTGCTATGATGACAGCATCAGGGCACCAATAAAAGTACAGCAAGTGCCAGGTAGGGACAATCTCCTGAAAAGGATTTAGATACTGGATTGGTTTAAAGGGGATGTGCAAGTTTGGCACAAAAGTCTACAGTCACTCTATAAAACTCATTGGAGTTACTAGAGTCCAATGGGCCCTGGCATAAAATTTGGTCCTGGGTTCCCCCTGCATGTTGGTCAGATGTATAGGTCCATGTAGTGTTCTAGATCCTATGAAGACATATAAGGCTTTCTCATTATGTAGTAATGTCCCCATTCCTGGGCCCTTTCCAGGTATATATGCCCCTTATTATAGTCTCCTTCCTGGTATATTTCTCCCCAATCCTGGGCCCCATCCTAGTATATGTTCCCCATACTGGTATATGTCCTTTCTCCTGGGTCCCATCCTGGTATATTCCCCATCCTCTCATCTCTTGGCATCACAGACTTGGCCCTATCCTGGATCTTGTCATATCTGACAGACAGAACATTCAGTGTCTCCCTCCCCCACACCACCTCCTCACTTTGCTCCTTGTAACTGGAGGGTAACTGGCTACCTAACGAGGCAATTGATTTGATTACAGAGCTCCTTAAAAATAGCATGCTATTTATTTACAATGTCTTGTAATATGGAGGTATGAGGCTTGTAACCCTGCATAAGTACAAAACCACAAAACGACTCTCCTGAGCTTGCTGCCAGATATGGGTCCTTCACAGTGAAATGTGGAGCACTAACTTGTGCCACCTCCTGTAATTTCTTGCAGCAGATTTAGTGCATTGTTTCCAGAAAGGCTTCCTCCCCACTGTTACATGAGGGTGCCAGACGGGCATGGCACCAGGAGATGGAACAGGATCCTTGATGCAAACAACTGGCTAAGACGATGGTGCAGACAACAAGGATTTGGATTCCTGGACCACGGTGTGAATTACTGGTATGATGGACTCCTCGCCAGAGACGGACTACACCTCAACAAACCTGGGAAACACACATTCGCCAGAAGACTCGCTACACTCATCAGGAGGGCGTTAAACTAGAAGAAGAGGGGACGGGAAGAAAAACATTAGACTCGAACAAAGACGACCCAGGAAAACATACTCAGAAGGGAGGTAAGAACATTTCTAAAACAATCCACAGTGAGGAGATTGGAACAAAACAAAATCCTCTGAACTGCATGCTCGCAAACGCCAGAAGCCTGACAAACAAGATGGAAGAACTAGAAGCAGAAATATCTACAGGTAACTTTGACATAGTGGGAATAACCGAGACATGGTTAGATGAAAGCTATGACTGGGCAGTTAACTTACAGGGTTACAGTCTGTTTAGAAAGGATCGTAAAAATCGGAGAGGAGGAGGGGTTTGTCTCTATGTAAAGTCTTGTCTAAAGTCCACTTTAAGGGAGGATATTAGCGAAGGGAATGAGGATGTCGAGTCCATATGGGTTGAAATTCATGGAGGGAAAAATGGTAACAAAATTCTCATTGGGGTCTGTTACAAACCCCCAAATATAACAGAAAGCATGGAAAGTCTACTTCTAAAGCAGATAGATGAAGCTGCAACCCATAATGAGGTCCTGGTTATGGGGGACTTAAACTACCCGGATATTAACTGGGAAACAGAAACCTGTGAAACCCATAAAGGCAACAGGTTTCTGCTAATAACCAAGAAAAATTATCTTTCACAATTGGTGCAGAATCCAACCAGAGGAGCAGCACTTTTAGACCTAATACTATCTAATAGACCTGACAGAATAACAAATCTGCAGGTGGTTGGGCATTTAGGAAATAGCGACCACAATATTGTGCAGTTTCACCTGTCTTTCACTAGGGGGACTTGTCAGGGAGTCACAAAAACATTGAACTTTAGGAAGGCAAAGTTTGAACAGCTTAGAGATGCCCTTAATCTGGTAGACTGGGACAATATCCTCAGAAATGAGAATACAGATAATAAATGGGAAATGTTTAAGAACATCCTAAATAAGCAGTGTAAGCGGTTTATACCTTGTGGGAATAAAAGGACTAGAAATAGGAAAAACCCAATGTGGCTAAACAAAGAAGTAAGACAGGCAATTAACAGTAAAAAGAAAGCATTTGCACTACTAAAGCAGGATGGCACCATTGAAGCTCTAAAAAACTATAGGGAGAAAAATACTTTATCTAAAAAACTAATTAAAGCTGCCAAAAAGGAAACAGAGAAGCACATTGCTAAGGAGAGTAAAACTAATCCCAAACTGTTCTTCAACTATATCAATAGTAAAAGAATAAAAACTGAAAATGTAGGCCCCTTAAAAAATAGTGAGGAAAGAATGGTTGTAGATGACGAGGAAAAAGCTAACATATTAAACACCTTCTTCTCCACGGTATTCACGGTGGAAAATGAAATGCTAGGTGAAATCCCAAGAAACAATGAAAACCCTATATTAAGGGTCACCAATCTAACCCAAGAAGAGGTGCGAAACCGGGTAAATAAGATTAAAATAGATAAATCTCCGGGTCCGGATGGCATACACCCACGAGTACTAAGAGAACTAAGTAATGTAATAGATAAACCATTATTTCTTATTTTTAGTGACTCTATAGCGACAGGGTCTGTTCCGCAGGACTGGCGCATAGCAAATGTGGTGCCAATATTCAAAAAGGGCTCTAAAAGTGAACCTGGAAATTATAGGCCAGTAAGTCTAACCTCTATTGTTGGTAAAATATTTGAAGGGTTTCTGAGGGATGTTATTCTGGATTATCTCAATGAGAATAACTGTTTAACTCCATATCAGCATGGGTTTATGAGAAATCGCTCCTGTCAAACCAATCTAATCAGTTTTTATGAAGAGGTAAGCTATAGGCTGGACCACGGTGAGTCATTGGACGTGGTATATCTCGATTTTTCCAAAGCGTTTGATACCGTGCCGCACAAGAGGTTGGTACACAAAATGAGAATGCTTGGTCTGGGGGAAAATGTGTGTAAATGGGTTAGTAACTGGCTTAGTGATAGAAAGCAGAGGGTGGTTATAAATGGTATAGTCTCTAACTGGGTCGTTGTGACCAGTGGGGTACCACAGGGGTCAGTATTGGGACCTGTTCTCTTCAACATATTCATTAATGATCTGGTAGAAGGTTTACACAGTAAAATATCGATATTTGCAGATGATACAAAACTATGTAAAGCAGTTAATACAAGAGAAGATAGTATTCTGCTACAGATGGATCTGGATAAGTTGGAAACTTGGGCTGAAAGGTGGCAGATGAGGTTTAACAATGATAAATGTAAGGTTATACACATGGGAAGAGGGAATCAATATCACCATTACACACTGAACGGGAAACCACTGGGTAAATCTGACAGGGAGAAGGACTTGGGGATCCTAGTTAATGATAAACTTACCTGGAGCAGCCAGTGCCAGGCAGCAGCTGCCAAGGCAAACAGGATCATGGGGTGCATTAAAAGAGGTCTGGATACACATGATGAGAGCATTATACTGCCTCTGTACAAATCCCTAGTTAGACCGCACATGGAGTACTGTGTCCAGTTTTGGGCACCGGTGCTCAGGAAGGATATAATGGAACTAGAGAGAGTACAAAGGAGGGCAACAAAATTAATAAAGGGGATGGGAGAACTACAATACCCAGATAGATTAGCGAAATTAGGATTATTTAGTCTAGAAAAAAGACGACTGAGGGGCGATCTAATAACCATGTATAAGTATATAAGGGGACAATACAAATATCTCGCTGAGGATCTGTTTATACCAAGGAAGGTGACGGGCACAAGAGGGCATTCTTTGCATCTGGAGGAGAGAAGGTTTTTCCACCAACATAGAAGAGGATTCTTTACTGTTAGGGCAGTGAGAATCTGGAATTGCTTGCCTGAGGAGGTGGTGATGGCGAACTCAGTCGAGGGGTTCAAGAGAGGCCTGGATGTCTTCCTGGAGCAGAACAATATTGTATCATACAATTATTAGGTTCTGTAGAAGGACGTAGATCTGGGTATTTATTATAATGGAATATAGGCTGAACTGGATGGACAAATGTCTTTTTTCGGCCTTACTAACTATGTTACTATGTTACTATGTTACTCTCCTGCTACACAGACCTATTCTTTCCTGCATCCCTCGCAGATAGGGCAACCAATTGCCTGGCTAGGTTCTGCCGTTGTATGTTGACTACTGCTTTTCAGGTGCTGTCTGGTCCCAGTTTGAGGCCTTTCACGTCACTCTACAGTTGACCACTCCACAAACACTCCTAGTTCTGCAGCTAAAATTACTATTCAGGGAAATTCCTCTGTTATATTAAGATGCCGCACACATCATTAGTTTCTCTGTTCTTCCCCAAGATGGGCGAGGACTCTAGCTTGTTGTCACAGTGGCAACGCTAGTCAATCTAAGTGTACTTTCCTTTGTGACTCCCTCTCTCTCCTATTATTTCCAGATCTATTTTTTGTCCACTCCAGTCTGACACTCCTAGAAACCTGTCACTCAATTCATTTTAATGGTTACATGCATCCCATTGGCAGTTAACATCTTAGAAACTCAAAGTGATGATCAGGCAACACATGCTTCCTATATGCAACAGTAAAGACTGCCCACAAAATGTTCCCACCAACACATCATAGCAAAGCACCACAGAAGAATGCCCGGCCGTTTTCATATAACCAGGCAAGGCTCAAATAAAATGTTACAAGGGGAATTGAATCAGCCCCGAACATTCAAACATCAAGTATACTTTTGACATTAGGATGACATAAACCTTTTCTCACCCCCATTACATCCTTAGGAGTTAATAAAGTAGAGGGGAGAAATGTCTATCTTTCCTTTATTATTTTTTCATATTTTTTAATCCATTCTTGTTTTTTGCTTCAAGAAAACTGTGAAAAAATTTAACAAAAAATGCAAGTGTAATTTCATACTAAGGTATTACAGTTTTTATAAAAAGTTTTTTTTTTGTACTATTAAATTATTATTAGATCACTACTACTTTACAATTTCCTATATTCCTAAATGATCAAGAAGGATTTGGTTTGTTATTGCTGTTATTGTTTTTTTACTACCATTTTACCCACTTACTTTTTCTATAAAATGTTTCTATTCTTTCCCCTGAGCTACATTTTCTACAAAGTTTCTGCTCTAGTTTTTTGGAAAAACACAGTGTATTTGGCACTTATTAAAATAATTTCCATTCTCAGACGGATGCTGACATACAGAAAATAACCTCTTAGGAAGTGGCGGTCTCATCATCTTTCAAAAATGAATACCTCGGGTCATGTTAATCAATTTCTGATATATGTAGTTTGCAGAAAGCACTTCTGGGAAAGGAAATGTGGGCATGACTAATAGTGACAAGCATATGAATCCCATTCTCCATACATTTTAGAACTGGTCCATTCTAGAAGACTTTACCTTCTGAAGTATTAAAGAGGCCTTAAATAAAAAAAATAAAATAAAGCTCTTTTTTTCCTTCTTCCTTCAAGCATAAAAATTGAATCACATTAATTTTGAAAGAATACTATATTTTAAACTCAAAGATGAAATAGCTGTACACCTAGTCACTACATGATAAGTGTTCTAAAAACTGCAAGAAATGGCAGTAAATTTTTCACAGTATGTGCACATCATTTATAATATTATAAATGTGTACTGCCCTTTATATAATGAATAATGAAGCATTTTCATAATTTACATAGTGGACCTTCATTCACTGTAACATATTGCATGATTTCTGCTATCGTTTTTCTCATTAAAAATCTATCAAACAACTAAAGTAATGTATCAGCTTCACGTACTGGATGATAGTGTCTTTGAATAAGTCTTTATACAAACTATAGTAAGGTGTATTAAAGGTATTGTCTGAGATGTAATAAAAAATAGCTAAAAGTTGGAAATATGTTAACAAAAAAATAACTGTTCTACGACCCATCTTTTCAAACTTTTACTTGGTCTTTTTAATGGCAGTCTATAGCAGAGATTTACATCTATATTGTCATTTCAGTGGGTCACTGAATATGCTATGATGTGAGCTATTTTTCCCAGTATTGTTCATCAATATTTTCAATTGTATTTGCACCAATATTTGTAAGCCAAAACAAGGATTGAAACCTACACAGAGCTAAGTGCAATAACAAAATGTGCATTTCTTCAGTGATTTGAACTCCTGGTTTCTGTTTTGGCCTTTTTCGGACATCCATTCTTTTATTTTATGTGAAAAACATTGACCAATTTTCACCAGTATGCTGGATAATATTTTACCAGTATTTGGCCTGTGTGTCCATTTTTTCCATCAATGTTCCATCTGTTTTGTAAAAATGGCATATTTTTCTTGTCTGTTTTTTTCACATGGTCCCAATGATTTGAAAAGATGAGTTTCACTGGGATCAAAAATGTACGCCACCTTTTTAAGCAGACTATTCATCCACTAAAAACACAGAAACAGAGATATTAATTGTTGATTCTCTGAGAGAGACTGCACCAGGCAAATAGGGCTCACATGACATGGGGCATGGCCAGGTGGGCTTCCCTATAATACCTTGCAGCTAATACATCCACATCAGATAGTATAGCAAAGCAATCATAGCTAGCATGAAAGCAGAGGCAGGGAATGCAGCAGCAATTTAAGGGTGATTCTAGAAAGTTAAAGGACATCACATCTGACAGCTTGGGAATAGGTATAGAAAAATCAATAAACCACTGAACAAATTTTACCAATAGTGTGTGACAGTACAGCAATGAAGAATAGTTATCATCTGTTTACTCTTAGACACCTACAGTATGTTGAAGACATTGTGTCATTATAATGGCTGTATTCGCATTATAGAGCTTGAAATGCATTGAATACAGTCATAGGGGACTTCAGAGTATTATACACATGCAAATTGGAATACAAAAAATTTGATTCCCTGCACATCACCTTTTTAGTAGAAATTTGGCAAAGATGGAGAATATGAATTTTAAAAGATTTGCTCATATTGTAATGAATACCAAAAGCAGTGAACACAAGGCTTCCATTTCTCAAACATACAGCATTACATGTTTTGTAACATGAATGTGATCTCTAAAACTGCTAAAAAGCTTTTAAAAATGTTGTAAACTTCCATTTCTCAGACATACAGTGTTGCGTGATCTGTGAACATTTCTGTGATCTCTAAAAGTGAAAGAAGAAAAAAAGCCAGCTCACCATTCCTATATAGAGCGCGGAACTTGATCCTGATGAGACATGAAGAGTGAAAAAAGTGCGATGTTCCAGCTCAATTTTGATAAAATAAATACGTTTTTAATGAAAAAATGTTTAAAATACAAGTAGCAAAATGCAAAAAAATGCTCCTCAGACAACACCATAACCCTAGTGAGTCAAGCAACGTGTTTCGAGCGAGCTGCGGTCTTTGTCAAAGCTTAACTGCCCTGGATCCAATAGAAAGTAAAAAGGATCTCAAAGCCAATCAAACCGACAGAAACCAGCCACATGAGTGAAGGTCCTGTTCTCCAATCGGAACATTAATCCGAATGTAAATTCATGTGAATAACAAATCATAATGTAGAACAAAATACATAAAAATATAAATTATAAACATACAAATAAATGAATCATATGATGTCAGATTATGCTAAAGTCTGGATCCCTTAATCCTCACCCTGACCTACCTTCCTACCACCATGTTGAGTCTCAGGAGACTAGTGTTCCCACAGTAGGACAAACCAATGAGCTCTTTACAACATAATTTATTGATTGTGGCCTCTCAACCTGCATGGTCCAAGAGGATGCTCCAAGAGGGACAGGAGAACATGCTGATTAGTGATGCACAAATCTTGAAGCAGCCATGGCCACAAGATTACGATAGTGGGGAATGGCAAATCTGGGACAAGGAGGAAGATGATGAGAGTCAGTAGCTGCTAAATCTTGTTGTTGTTTAGTTATTAAGTGAGAAGGACCAAGGTAAGGTGGTGGTTGACAAAGTAAGTGACTCAACCTGGCAATCTGGCATGCAGAGCAAGACCAGCAGTGCTGAGGGGGAGAGATTAAAACCACCAAAACAGATTGGAAGAGGCAGTGGGGTGACCACAGGTTGAAGGTGGGCAACTGTTCCGCAAAGCATCGACCCTCCTGAATTTCTCTGTCAAAGATTCAGGTGTTCTGCAGTAACTTTTTTTAAAGATATTTCTTTAAAAAAGAGATTTGCACAGGTTGCAAATGACCATTTGCAACCTGTGCCATACAAAGAACAGCAGGGGACTGGCCACTAAGAATTTAAGAACTACCAGCATAATAAGGCACATGTCATCTAAGCACCCGACTTGGTGGGCCAAATGCCTTGGTCCACGATTTGTGTCATCGGATGACCACACTGCCTCATTTTCTGTGCTTTCCAATCACCTCCTCATGCTCCATCTCTCATATAGTATCTCAGGGCACGTCGTCCACATCAGTCAGAAGCTAAAAGCTCTGCAGCGCTGCATCAGTAAAGTGGCATCAGGCTCTGCTGCAGCTAATTTAGTTTAGGAAACATAACACACCAGCAGAGTTACTTAAGTGAAAAAAAGTCCAGACAGATTTGTTGCTTTTGCTGCTGACCTCAAAACCACACATGATTGTGTGTGATAATGGGCATAATCTGGTGGTGGCTGGGAAGCTTGGCAAGCTCACATATGTACCTTGCTTGGCATTTGGGCTCGACTTGGTAGTTCAGCAGTTTTTGAAAACATACCCAGATTTGATAGAGCTTCTGGACAAGGCATGCCGCGTCAGCCCCCATTACCACTAGTCGGTTACAGTTTCTGCCACTCTGGCAGTGATGCAACAGCGCATGCAATTGCCAGCTCACAGACTGGTGTGCAATGGGCTGGAACTCCACACTGCACATGCTGGCAAGGCTTTGTGACCAGAAGAGGCCAGTGGTTTAGTACCAGCTCCAACACCACGCCCGTTGGTATTCTGGTCAACCTCGCACATAACAACTGAAGAGTGGGCAGGGCACTATCCCACTTCTGTGCCTACTTAGATAGTCACTGCTCACAATTAAACATGAAGTTTTGCATGCAAACCAGGTGGGGATGGAGGAAGACAGAACATCGAGAGATTGTAGCCAGCCCAACCTCATCTCAACTGCTCAGTGTGGATTAGGTAACAATGAGGTGGTGGAAGCTGAGAAGGAGGAAGAGGAAAAAAAGGATTTTGGTATCTAGTGCAACAGAGGCTCATAGCCAAATAACCTTCATCCCGTCTCTCCTACATGGATTGGCTGAGGATGAGAATGAGGAGGAGAAGAGGGAGGAAGAGGAGATGGAGAGTCGTCATCATGGTGGAGACAGAGAAATGTAGGTAGCTGTATGGAGCTTGACACATATGGCTGACTTTATGTACCACTGTCTTTCCCGTGACTCTTGCATTACATGCATCTTGACCAAAAAAGAGTTCTGGTTGTTCACCCTGCTAGATCTGCCTGACAAGGAAAACTTTGAATCTATTTTTTCTGAGGTGGAGAGGTCTTTTAAAATGGTGCTATACTAGAATTTGATTGTGAAAAATATGTTGAAAAAATTTCCATTTGACAACGCTAGTGGCAGGCGGCAAGCTTCTATGCCCAATCAAGGAGGAGAGGCCAGAGAGACACAGAGCAGAGGCAGGGGTACACTGTCAAAGGCACAGGCCAATTTCAAAACACCAGCCCAGTGCACAGGACCTGATTAAAGGGTTTTTTGACAAGGAGGAAAACGTTTAAATATGGTTAAGCAACACCTGGAAACCAAATCATTGAATTCCCTACTTTCTCTTCGGCTTTCAACTAATGGGTATCAGAGCTGGACACCTGGCATGAGCTGTCCCACTATTCTTTGGAGGGCAGGGAATGCAGACAGGCTCACTCTCATAAAAATGAACAAAGTCTGGATTAGCCCACACTTTCACACCACCAGATGATAGCAGCAATTAAAGTGTATCTAATATCCAATATTTTAATGAGGTCAGCCAGTTGGTGCCTTTCAGGGGTCTATGGATCATCCTCCTCATAATTTATGTCTGGCTTTACACTTTCTGCATAGCCTTTATGACTGTGTTAGGGCTAGCGGAACGCACCAAATAATTAAATAGATATAATAAGGTGCGTTCGCAGCCCGGGGTTCACCGTGCAGAGATGGAACCTGCTGCTAAGTAATGACGGACTATATGGCAGTACAATGAGGATACACACATGGGTTAACTTCACCCTGTATGAAGAAAGCGATCCCTGTTAAGTCACAGGGTCGCGGTACCGCACAGAGAGCGCAAGCAAGGAACCACAGAACTCTATCCCAGGACACAGGATTAGAGTTAGTGTAGACCTCTTGCGATCGACACCACAATTGGGGTATCAGAGGTAACTAATATGCACAGAAGTGCATGCGGACACCACTAACCACCCAGACTTGGGTAAGGTAAGCGCTCTAATAGCGCACGGCGCTGCACAGGCGGTCACAGCAGTTAGACGCTGTTTCGTGTGTTAAAGCTGTGAGTTCAGCCGGGCGCTTGATGGCAGCCATACACCATACGCGAACACAAGGGATACACAAGGGATGGGTTTTTTAAGGAACGACTTGCACTCATCAACACACACACGATAACAATTGTATACTAGCGCATGGCCGTGCGGCCATGCAAACCTTTTATAGCTGCAGCAAGTTCAAGACCTTCCGAGAAGGACCAATGGGAGTCTGCCACAGAAGAACACCTTTAGGACCTTCCTAGAGGACCAATAAGATTAGCTGCAGTATCGAAACATGTGACCCCTGACCTCCAATGGGAGGTCATCCCGTGGGCATGGTCAGAAAGGGAAAATCTGGACTTAGTCCCAGAAAGACCTGCTCGCTGCTGAACATTGCTGGCTACAAGAAGAGAGCCTGGAAGGGAAGTAGTAACCAGTCATCCAGTATTAGCCTGAGCTAGACGCTGGGACCGACGTCTCCACTGAGCAGACTCCACTGCGGCTGGAGAAGAATGGGAGACCGCAGCGGAGATGGTTCGAGATTCCTCCTGTGCAGAGGCGGGAACTCGACGCCTAACAGACTGTATAAGTACATCAAGTACACTTTCTAAATATTTTAATACAAAAAATGTTAATGGATTTAATGTCTCATGCATACAGTTTAGCATGGTCATTGTTGCATTATGGTGGGATGTAAAGCTTTAAAAAAAAAGTAGGAAAATATTTCATGATTAGATTACTCATCCAGACAGTATAATGTGTTTTCTGTCACATTTTGGTGGAATATTACTATAGATAAAAAGCACTTGAAGATGTTGCTTGTTTCTTCACATTTCTTACCCATACACTATTCAGTGTTCTGGGGTACAATTTTGTGACATATTAAACTAAAAAAAAAACAAAAAAAGCTTAAAAATTTTGCTGAGTTACATTTCACAGCCATACAGTATTACATGTTCTTAGGTATATTTTGCTGGTATGTAACCCTCAAAAAACCTGTTCAAAATGTTATTGATATTTTATTGACCACCTATAGACTATTCCGTAGTCTATAGACATTTTGTTGGTATATAAACCTCTCAAAACTTGTAAAAAAATGTATTGATATTATATTGCTCACCCACAAGGTATTACATCTTCTTTATTACATTTCGTTGCTTTAAAAGCTTCAAAATATATGCTCCAAAATTATGGGTTTTATATTACTCACCCATAGGGTATTAAATCATCTTTGGTACATTTCATTACTACAAAAACCTAAAAAAAATTGTAAAATAAAGTATCACTTATAATGCTCAACTAAAGACTATTCCATGTACTAGAGTACATTTCATACGTATACAACCCTTGTTCAAAAATGTATCGCTATTATAATGCACACATGTAGATTATTCCATGGTATGAAGTACTTTTCGTTGACATATAACCCTCAAAAACCTTCTTCAAAATTTATTGGTATCATATTGTTCATCTGTAGGGTATTACCTCTTGTTTGGAATATTGCACTGCTCTGTAAGCATCAAAAAATTGATCCAAATTTTATTGATATTATATTGCTCATCCATAAATTATTTGGTGGTCTGGAGTACATTTTGTTGGTATATAAACCTCCCAAAACTTGTTTACAAAATGTATCGGTATTATATTGCTCATCCATAGGGTATTACTTATTCTTGGGTATATTTAGCTGTTATAAGAGCCTCAAAAAACGTGTTCAAAATTTATCAGTATTATATTGCTCGCCCATAGGGTATTTCATCTACTTTGTTACATTTAGTTTCTATAAAAGCCTAAAAAAAATGTTAAAAAATATATTGCTATTATAATGCCTTCCTTTAGGCTATTCCATGGTCTCGAGTACATTTCATTGGTATATAACCTTCAAAAATCTTTTTCAAAATGTATCGGTATTATATTGCTCACCCATAGGGTATTACATCTTCTTGGGTACATTTATTTGCTATATAAGGACCCAAAAACCTGTTCCAAATTTATCGGTATCATACTGCTCACCCATAGTGTAAGCGAAGAACACACTGGAGCAATAGTATGTAATGGAAAACAAAGTGCGATTGGCAAAATAAAAGACTTTTTAATCCATGTATACTTGCTAGGGATTACAAATGGCAGAATTGGTAGATTGGGAAGAAAAAAGATCAAACAAATTGTCAAAGGAGTTGTATAGTAAATAAAACATGATTTTATTGAGACAATAATTGGTAAAAGGTGGCACTAAGGGCAAAGAAAGTGCCTGCACTTATAATGAGACATAATTAGGTACAAAATTCATAAAGGACAAAACAATAAATAAAGATCTAGCTATTATGCACATATGTAAAAATTGAACAATTATAATTATAATGATATCTGTCTCCCAGATCATAACATTATGGACATGAAATTACTTGCATTAAAAGGTAGCTTCAAATCTCAAAAAGACAGAAGAATATGGGAATATAAACTGATGATGACCTTTGACACTCTTAGTGCAGGAATGAATGTGTTGCATGGATTTATGTCTTTTTACATCAACTAAGGCGCCTACCTTCGCCAAACCTCTGGAGTCACCTGTCCTGGCGTTTGAGCCCTATGAGGCCTTGGAGGTATCTCGAGCAGGTCTTAAGTCTCGGACTGCTCAAACACCCATGGTCTGTAGTGTCTGCCAGCAGTTGGGACATTATTCCAAGAATTGTCCACAGCAGCAGGGAAATGACCGCGTCTAGTAACTGTAGGAGGAGGTTCACTAGACACAGCAGCGTTTTCCTCCAAATTTTCCTTCAAGGGGACAATTACTTTTGGCCCTTCCACTTTTACGGTTGAGCTTTGTGTGGATTCCAGGGCGGAGGGAAATTTCATGTCTTCTTCTTTCGCCCAACGGCAAGCAATACCCCTGGTTATGCTAGCCAAACCAGTGAGCGTAAGAGTGGCGAATGGGTCGGCGCTACCATCATAGATCACACATCAGACTATCCCCTTTTCTTTAACCATGTCTCCATCTCATCAGGAGATCATTTCCCTTCTCGTCATTCCCGAGGGAATAGATGAGATTCTTGTAGGGATAACTTGGTTGCATTACCACTCCCTACACATTGAGTGGTACTCTGGGAGAATTCTGGGATGGAGTAAATCCTGTGAAGGTAGATGTCAGAGGCAGTGCGTTCAGGTTGTCACTACGGAGATACCCGCAGATTTTAGTACTCTTCCCCAACACTACTGGTCCTATGCAGACATTTTCTCCAAGAAAGCTGTGGAGACTCCTCCACCTCACCGCCCTTATGACTGTCCTATCGACCTCTTGCCAGGGGCAGAGCCTCCTCGGGGACGTGTCTTTCCCCTGTCTCTCCCAGAGACGTAGGCAATGTCACAGTACATCCAGGAGAATCTGGAAAGAGGCTTCATTAGGAAGTCAGTGTCACCTGCGTGGGCAGGGTTCTTCTTCGTGCAGAAGAAGAGCGGAGAATTACGTCCATGTATAGAGTACAGGGGCTTTAACGCCATTACTGTTAAGAATAAGTATCCTCTTCCCCTGATATCTGAGCTTTTCGATAGGCTACCGGGAGCTAGGGTATTTACTAAGCTAGATCTGCAGGGTGCATACAACCTGATTTGCATCCATGAGGGGGACGAGTGGAAGATGGCCTTTAATACCAGAGATAGGCACCATGAATATCTGGTGATGCCCTTTAGGCTCTGTAATGCCCCAGCAGTCTTCCAAGAATTTGTAAATGACATCTTCCGGGATATGCTTTCCACCTCAGTGGTGGTCTATCTGGATGATATTCTCATCTTCTCTCCAGATATTGATTCCCACCAGCAAGATGTTTGCAGAGTTTTCGATCTCCTACGGGCAAACTCCCTCTGCATCAAGTTGGAGAAGTGTGTGTTTGAGCAGGAGTCCTTGTCTTTCCTGGGTTATATCATCTCAGCCCGGGGATTAGCTATGGATCCTGCCAAGCTACAAGCCGTAATGGACTGGCAGGAACCCCATTCTCTCAAGGTGGTACAGCGCTTTATGGGGTTCATTAATTACTATCGTCAGTTCATCCCCCACTTCTCAACCTTGGTAGCTCCCTTGGTAGCCCTCACCATGAAGGGAGCAAATCCCAAATTGTGGTCAGAGGAGGTCTCCAAAGCCTTCTTATCTGTTAAGTCCCACTTTGCTAGTGCTCCAATTCTGCATTGTCCCGATGAAGATAAGCCTTTTATCATTGAGGTGAATGCCTCATCTGATGGAGCTGGAGTGGTCCTCTTCCAAAAGGACGCTCAAGGTGGGAAGCATCCTTGCTTCTTTTTCTCCAAGACCTTCACTCCGGTGGAGAGGAATTATTCCATCAGGGACAGGGAGTTGTTAGAAATGAAATTGGCTTTTTCAGAATGGAGAATGGGAATTCAGAATGGGGCTCACTTTCCCTTCCAAGTCTACACTGACCATAAGAATTTAGTATATTTGCAGACAGCCCAGCAGCTGAATTCTTGCCAGGCCAGATGGTCCCTGTTCTTCTACCGGTTCCACTTCACCCTTCATTTCCTATCTGGGGAGAAGAACATTCGTGCCGATGCTCTCTCCCGCTCCATGGTGTCATCAGAGGAGGAAGAGCCTTGGCTAATTGTTTCCTCTGGGAGTCTGAGAACTGTGGCTCCGATGTCACTAGAGTCTGTGCCTCTGGGCAAAACTTTCGTTCCATCCAATTTTTGACCGGAGGTTGTCTCTTGGGCTGACTCATCCACGGTGGGTGGACATTTTGGGATCAAAAGGACTTCTGAGCTTCTGGTGAACACGTACTGGTGGCCGCATATGGCCCGTGACGTTAGAGACTATATTCAGGCGTGTGTCTCCTGTGCCAAGAATAGGTCTCCTCGACAACGGCCTGCTGGGTTAGTCTATCCCCTACCGGTGGCTGATAGGTCCTGGGATATGGTCGGGATGGTCTTTGTGGTAGGCTTACCCAAGTCTTGTGGCTGCACTGTTATAGGGTAGTTACCGACCATTTCTCTAAAATGGTGCATTTGGTGCCTCTCCCACAGCTACCTTCTGCACGAGCCTTGGCAGCGTTGTTTGTCAAACATGTCTTCCGTTTACACGGTATGCCTGACAAGATTGTCAATGACCGGGTCCCCAGATTGCGTCTGGGTTCTGGAGAGAGCTTTGTTGCCTACTTAGTATTGAGCTGAATCTCTCTTCAGCGTACCATCCCGAGACGAATGGGTTGGTAGAGAGGGCCAACCAGACCCTGGTCATATATCTACGACATTTTGTCTCAGCCAGGCAGGATGACTGGACATCCCTGCTACCTTGGGCAGAGTTTGCCTTGAACAACGCCATAGCCGACTCCACCGGGCAGACCCCATTCCTCCTTAATTACGGCCAGCATCCATGGGTTCCTGTGCCCATGCCCGTGTCTTCTTCTGACTCTAGGGTGGCAGACTGGGCAGTGGAAGCACGGGACATCTGGGACCATACACAGGATGCTATCCGGGCTTCCAAGGAGAGGATGAGGGTCTCTGCCAATGTACAGCAGCGTCCCGCTCTGACCTTTGCTCCTGGTGACTTAGTGTGGCTCTCCGCCCGCAATATCAGGCTGTGAGTTGAGTCCACTAAGTTTGCACCTCGCTACTTAGGGCCTTTCAAGGTTCTGGAACAGGTTAACCCTGTGGTTTATCGTCTGCCTCTTCCTCCACGCCTGGGTATCACCGCCACCTTTCATGTGTCCCTCTTAAAGCCCGTTCACATGTCCAATGTTTGGATTAATCTGCCAGGACATCAGGTTCGTCCACGGATGATTATGAGGTGAACACTATCTTGGGGTGCAAGGTGGTACGTGGCAAAAAGTTCTACCTGATGGACTGGAAGCGTCACAGCCCTGAGAACATAACCTTGGAGCCTGTGGAGCACATTCAGGCTCTGCTGCTCATTGCAGCCTTTGAACATAACGAGGCCCAGGGAGGGGGTCCTTAGGAGGGGGGAATGCTAGGTGTCGAATTCCTACCTCCACACAGGGGGAATCTCAAACCATGTCCACTGCGGTCTCCCATTCTTCTCCAGGTGCAGTGGAGCCTGCTCAGTGGAGACGTTGGTCCCAGCATCTGGCTCAAGCTGATACTGTGCGACTGGTTACTGCTGCCTTTCCCGCCTCTGCCTTTGTAGCCAGCACTGATCAGCAGCAAGCAGGTCTTTCTGGGACTAAGTCCTGCTTTTCCCATACTGAGCATGCCCACGGGATGACCTCCCATTGGAGGTCGGGGGTCACATGCTCAGGTCCTGTTGCACCTCCTATTGGACCATCTGGAAGGTCCCGTAGCAGTACTGCTATAAAAGGTTCACATGTCCGCTCGGCAATGCGCTAGTGTATACTTAAAAACGTGTGTGTGTAGATGTATGAAAGTCGCTCTTTAATCATCCCCCTTCCTAGTGTTGTTGTTTGCTCTCGTATGGTGGATGTTTGCTATCTAGCGTCCGACAGTGCCATCTGCACACTAAGCACACATTACAGTGCCTTTGCAGTGCCCGCTTATATGGCACCGTGTGCAATCAGTGCGCTTTCCTGACAGCCTGTCAGTGTAGGGTGGAATTCCCGCTTAGACTCAGCTTCTGACTCAGGGCATCCTCAGGCGTGGGCTCAAAGGCCACCGAGGGTCAGAGCGGGTCCAATCACCAGCTTAGTGGGGGTGATTCATAGGGATCCCTTTATTGTGTGCAGCTGCACCCTGTGACTGCTAACAGGGCCCAGCATATTTGTGGTGACTCTGTGAAGCAACAGAGTTCACTTCCATTCACACTGGGTGAGGTCTAACCCACGTGTGAGCAAGCGTCCGTCCACCATTACTCAGCAGCAGGTGTCATCTCTGCATGGTGGACCCTGGACTGCGAATGCACCTCATATTCCCTATAACTATTATTTGGTGCATTCCGCCAGTTCTAACACATAACTGTTTATCACTCATGGTAATTCTGCTTCATGTCACCTGTCTTATCCATATTTTTTTCTGTTTTTTTTTTTTCCGGGATGTGTTGTGCATAAATATGTGATTCTCCGAATTTCCTTTAGTTTATGCCTGATGAAGAGACCTGTGCAGTCTCGAAAGCTTGCAATTTGTTACCATCTTTTCAGTTAGCCATTAAAAAGTATCAACTATTGAGAACTCTCAATTCTAAATATTTTTCTTTACGCTGGCTAACACGGTACCAAGATACTGTATATATCTTTCCTGTAACAATTAGATGAGAATTAAATATATGTGTATCAACAATTAGAGTAACCAACCAATAATACAATATGGACCAATAGCCAAATTGGTTTTAAACATGCGTAAATAAATATATACAGTACAGACCAAAAGTTTGGACACACCTTCTCATTTAAGGATTTTTCTGTATTTTCATGACTATGAAAATTGTACATTCACACTGAAGGCATCAAAACTATGAATTAACACATGTGGAATTATATACTTAACAAAAAAGTGTGAAACAACTGAAATTATGTGTTATATTTTAGGTTTTTCAAAGTAGCCACCTTTTTCTTTGATGACTGCTTTGCACACTCTTGGCATTCTCTTGCTGAGCTTCAAGAGGTAGTCACAGGAAATGGTCTTCCAACAATCTTGGAGGAGTTCCCAGAGATGCTTAGCACTTGTTGGCCCTTTTGCTTTCTCTCTGCAGTCCAGCTCACCCCAAACCATCTCGATTGGGTTCAGGTCTGGTGACTGTGGAGGCCAGGTCATCTGGCGTAGCACCCCATCACTCTCCCTCTTGGTCAAATAGCCCTTACACAGCCTGGAGGTGTGTTTGGGGTCATTGTCCTGTTGAAAAATAAATGATGGTCTAACTAAATGCAAATCGAATGGAATAGCATGCCGCTGAAAGATGCTGTGGTAGCCATGCTGGTTCAGTTTGCCTTCAATTTTGAATAAATCCCCAACAGTATCACCAGCAAAGCACCCCCACACCATCACATCTCCTCATCCATTTTTCACGGTGGGAACTAGGCATGTAGCGTCCATCCGTTGACCTTTTCTGCGTTGCAAAAAGACATGGTGGTTGGAACCAAAGATCTCAAATTTGGACTCATCAGACCAAAGAACAGATTTCCTCTGGTCTAATGTCCATTCCTTGTGTTCTTTAGCCCAAAAAAGTCTCTTCTGCTTGTTGCCTGTCCTTAGCAGTGGTTTCCTAGCAGCTATTTTACCATGAAGGCCTGCTGCACCAAAGTCTCCTCTTAACAGTTGTTGTAGAGATGGGTCTGCTGCTAGATCTCTGTGTGGCATTGACCTGGTCTCTAATCTGAGCTGCTGTTAACCTGCGATTTCTGAGGCTGGTGAGTCGGATAAACTTATCCTCAGAAGCAGACTTGACTCTTGGTCTTCCTTTCCTGGGGCGGTCCTCATGTGAGCCAGTTTCTTTGTAGCGCTTGATGGTTTTTGCCACTGCACTTCGGGACACTTTGAAAGTTCTCCCAATTTTTCGGACTGATTGACCTTCATTTCTTAAAGTAATGATGGCCACTGATTTTTCTTTACTTATCTGCTTTTTCTTGCCATAATACAAATTCTAACTGTCTATTCAGTAGGACAATCACCTGTGTATCCACCAGACTTCTGAACAACACAACTGATGGTCCCAACCCCATTTATAAGGCAAGAAATTCCACTTATTAAACTTGATAGGGCACACCTGTGAAGTGAAAACCATTCCCGGTGACTACCTCTTGAAGCTCATCAAGAGAATGCCAAGAGTGTGGAAAGCAGTCATCAAAGTAAAAGGTGGCTACTTTGAAGAACCTAGAATATAAGACATATTTTCAGTTGTTTCACACTTTTTTGTTAAGTATATAATTCCACATATGTCAATTCATAGTTTTGATGCCTTCATTGTGAATGTACAATTTTCATATTTATGAAAATACAGAAAAATCTTTAAATGAGAAGGTGTGTCCAAACTTTTGGTCTGTTCTTGTTCTGTATATATATATATATATATATATATATATATATATATATAGATTAGGCAATGTGCAATATGCAAAAAGAGTATACTTCATTGTGAATGTACAATTTTCATATTTATGAAAATACAGAAAAATCTTTAAATGAGAAGGTGTGTCCAAACTTTTGGTCTGTTCTTGTTCTGTGTATATATATATATATATATATATATATATATATATATATATATATATATATATATAGATTAGGCAATGTGCAATATGCAAAAAGAGTATAACAATGTGTTTAAAATGTACGCCAAAGGTCCATAAAGAAGTGAAATAATAAAATTAATGAAAAATAAGGTATATGCCTGTGAGGTAAGAATCACTGCTGGACCAAGGACTGCCATATAGGAGGGGGTAGGATATGGAACGATAGAATCAGAAAAAAACAGTAAAAGGAAATGAGGCACACAAAAATACATGTATAAATATGCAGCTATATAAACATAGGGAGAAAGTAAAAAAGAGTGTAATAAATGCAATAGATAGCCGTGCAAGTGTTGCCTGTGGAATCATAGGCAGAGTGAAGGAATGCGTCCCAACGTGCATTTTGGATAAAGTCCTTCGTCCTTTCCCCGACGAAGGACTTGATCTGAAATTCATATCCATAGCCCTGTTAAAAATCGAGCCAGAACACGCCCGATCATGAACTGGGAGAAGATAACAACCATCATGGACAGACTGGATGTCAATAAAGAAGACTGATATACCTCTCATTAACCTTCTCCCCTCAATGTATACAATGTGTATTTTCTTCCTCCATCTTCAACTGTAACTGCATTAGTTGGGACATGGGTGATGTTATGGGAGACTTCCTGGTGTAAGACGGGGACAACCATGTTATAGCCGATGCCATGAATTTGTGAAATGACTCAATGTCTACAAGCCTAAACAGTAACATTCCCAGGGCAAGCAGTCTGGAAATTATTATAGCGTAAGAGCCATCTGATCACCCTCCAAAATTTTTGCTTGAAGGCCATCTGATGGACCTCCAAAATGTATGAGTGGGGGGACGCTTGATGGCCCTCTGAGATTTATGACTGAGTATCGCCTTATGGCCCTCTAAAGTTTATGACTGAGGGCTGCCTGAAGAACCTCAAAAAAGTAATAACTGATGGACCTCCAAAATTTATGACTGAGGGCCATCCAAAATGTATGACTGAGAGCCACCTAATGACCATTAATATATTTGTAGTGAGAGCCACATGATAACTCTGTTGATATGGTGTAGGAGGAGGAGGACAAGAAAAATATTAAACCATGAACTGTATACCTTTTTGGGGTGGGAGGGAGTGCATGGAAATATATTAGAAAAAAAAAAGTACTTGAATTGTCTTTATCTTCTGCTGATATCATCTGGTGGGGTTGAGAAGTTGGGCTAATTCAGACCTTGCTAATTTTGATAAGAGAAAGCCAGTCAGCATTTACCCTCGGGAAAATACAAAACTGGGGGCTAAAAAATAATTTTTGTGGGAAAAAAATATTTTTTATTTTCACGGCTCTGCGTTATAAACTGTAGTGAAACACTTGGGGGTTCAAAGCTCTCACAACACATCTAGATAAGTTCATTAGGGTGTCTACTTTCCAAAATTTTGTCACTTTTAGGGGGTTTCAATGTTTAGGCACATCAGTGGCTCTCTAAACGCAACATGGTGTCCCATCTCAATTCCAGTCAATTTTGCATTGAAAAGTCAAACGGCGCTCCTTCCCTTCCGAGCTCTGCCATGCGCCCAAACAGTGGTTTACCCCACATATGGGGTATCAGCGTACTCAAGACAAATTGCACAACAACTTTTGGGGTCCAATTTCTTCTCTTACCCTTGGAAAAATAAAAAAATTGTGGCGAAAGGATCATTTTTGTGAAAAAATATGATTTTTTATTTTTACAGCTCTGCATTATAAACTTCTGTGAAGCCCTTGGTGGGTCAAAGTGCTCACCACACATCTAGATAAGTTCCTTAGGGGGTCTACTTTCCAAAATGGTGTCACTTGTGGGGGGTTTCAATGTTTAGGCACATCAGTGGCTCTCCAAATGCAACATAGCGTCACATCTCAATTCCAGTCAATTTTGCATTGAAAAGTCAAATAGCACTCCTTCCCTTCCGAGCTCTGCCATGCGCCCAAACAGTGGTTTACCCCCACATATGGGATATAAGCGTACTCAGGAAAAATTCAACAACTTTTGTGGTCCATTTTCTCCTGTTACCCTTGGTAAAATAAGACAAATTAGAGCTGAATTAAATTATGTGTGAAAAAAAGTTAAATGTTAATTTTCATTTACATAGTGGATGCTTTCCTGAAACGGAAAGTACTTGCAAGCAGCATAATACAAAGAATAGCAGGTTTACCCAGAATCCTTTGCAGTAGGCGGAGCTATGCAAATCATCTCTTTCCACCCCAGTCTAATCCACAGCGCTTGGAACCGCCAAGCGTGCAATGCTGCAGATTAGTTTCTAAATTTACACAGCCAACCAATTCCTACCTGTGGACACGTGTTTCGGGCTTTAGGCCCTCTTCAGCACAGGGCTGGAATTGGTTGGCTGTATGGAGTGGGGCTCAGTGAGCAAGCGATACATATATGCTAGCCACCTTAGGGAGAGACCCAAGTTGGGCTAAATGTAGCGGGACGAAAGAGACCGAAAAGCCCTCTGCTTGCAAGTACTTTCCGTTTCAGGAAAGCATCCACTATGTATTTCCTTTAAGCAGAGGGCTTTTCGGTCTCTTTCGTCCCGCTACATTTAGCCCAACTTGGGTCTCTCCCTAAGGTGGCTAGCATATATGTATAATTTTCATTTAAACATTCCAAAAATTCCTGTGAAACACCAGAAGGGTTAACAAACTTCTTGAATGTGATTTTGAGCACTTTGAGGGGTGCAGTTTTTAGAATGGTGTCACACTTGGTTATTTTCTATCATATAGACCCCTCAAAATAAATTCAAATGAGATGTGGTCCCTAAAAAAAGGTGTAAAAATGAGAAATTGCTGGTCAACTTTTAACCCTTTTAACTCCCTAACAACAAAAAAAGTTTGGTCCCAAAATTGTGCTGATGTAAAGTAGACATGTGGCAAATGCTACTTATTAAGTATTTTGTGTGACATATCTCTGTGATTTAAGGGCATAAAAATTCAAATTTTGAAAATTGCGAAATTTTCTAAATTTTTGCCAAATTTCTGTTTTTTTCACAAATAAACGCAAGTCTTATTAAAGAAATTTTATGACTATCATGAAGTGCAATAAGTCATGAGAAAACATTGTCAGAATCATCAGGATCCGTTAAAGTGTTCCAGCGTTATAACCTCATAAAAGGACAGTGGTCAGAATTGTAAAAATTGGCCCGATCATTAACGTGCAGACCACCCTTGGGGCATAAGGGGTTAAAAGCACCAACTGCAGTACGCCATTCAAGTATTCTGAACATAATGAATATTCTCAGATCATACCCACTGCATACCAGCAAAGCTGCTGCTTTATTTTGAGGAATGAGACTCTGGTTCCAGTTGTCAGCTCTTGCAGCCTTCAACGCATGTGTTCGGTCTCTGCTGCTAGCTGGTTGAATGAGATGTGATGACGGTTTCCACACTCTTTGATGGAACCTACTTATCCACTGCTGGTTGTACATGGCGACCTCACACTGGGATGCCAATGTTTAGTACTTTGCAACTAGAGGGCCAGCTAGCATTTTTATAGCCCTGATCTTGGCTTGCCTCTTTGTCTGTTTCGACCAGTCTAGGCTCCACAGTCCCCTTACCAATTCCTGGATCCTGGCTCTCCCATCCACAGTATGCAAGAACCCCTGCGGTGAAGGCTGCGGCCAGGGTACAGGCCTTGGTGGTTCTGGGAAAGCGGCTGGGTCCGGACATCAGGCTTCTGGCACCTCCACTGTCATGCCAGCTTCCTCTGGCCCTGGTTTTCCGCGACTCACTCCCTCTGAAGTCTCGCATGGTTCTGCCATCTTTGTCACTCACAGAGCATGTAATATTCTATGGATGAGTAATTGAATCCAGAAAATTGTTTCAACACTTTTTTTTTAGTGTTATATGCCACTGAAATGTACCACAGAACACGTAATACTGTATAGGTGAGTAATTGAATACAGAGAAATGTTTCAATGCTTTTTTGGACTGTTATATAGCACTAAAATGTACCACAGAACACATAATAGTATATAGATAAGTAACTGAATCCAGAAATATATTTCAATTCTTTTTTGGAGTGTTATATGCCACTGAAATGTACAACAGATGATGTAATAGTATATGAATGTGTAATTGAATGCAGAAAAATGTTTCAATGATTTTTGGGAGTGTTAAATAACATTAAAATGTACCGCAAAGCATGTAATACACTATGGATGAGTAACTAAATCCAGAAAAATGAAATACAAAAGCACACTGGTGCAATACTAAATGTCTATTGTAAAAGCTGCTGGCACCAAGGCAGGTGACATGTGCTGACCTGCCAACTAAATAATAGTCATAAATATTCCAATTAGGATCTTGAGAAACAGGGACAGATCCCTCAAAATGCGTCGGGTTGGCCCCTGTTAGTTTCCATCAATACGGACAGATGATGTCACCATTTAACCATGCCCCCCGCTCGTCACGCTACTGCACGGGCGGCACCATCGGCCAAGGCTGCCCGCCAACTTCTCCAGCCACAAGCGTACAGGGGACGCTCCCTCTAGTCTTGGACTGTCAACGCCACCCCCGTATTTCCTCAACAGCATGGACGGCATTACTGCTGCAGGAACAACTTCAGCAGGTTCCGGGTGTAGCAGCTACGACACTAGAGGTATTTTACATTTACTTTCCAGCTCCATTTTTTTAGCATGAGATTAAGTGTGGCATTCTTATTGGAATATTTGTGACTAAATCCAGAAAAATGTTTCAATGCTTCTGTGGAGTTTAATATAACACAGATATGTACTACAAAGGGCCTCTACTATATGTATGACAATGTAGTCGATTTTTTTCACCCAAAAAATAAAAACTTGGTCAAATGCCACAGCTATGTACCTAGCTACGGACTGCAAAGCCCTAATCCCTGACTAGAGAGTGTATTGAACCACTTTCCCTGTTCCTGAAACTCTCTCTCCCTCCTTAGGCTAAATGCAAATTGTATTTGACACAAACAGCAAAGCACAAAAATAGCACTTACAAGGAATGTTAGTATGGTGGTTCAGCATCAGCATCAGTTGAAGTAGAAGAAAGGAAAAGGGAATATCCAGCAAGTCCATCCAGTGTAAGTAAAATATCCAAAATTTATTGAAGCATTTTAAAAAACAATATTAAAAAAGAGAGAGGGAGACTCTCTCTGCCTGACGCGTTTCTGGCGCACCACGGCGCCCTTAGTTATAGGAACTAATACCATCTAGATGAACAGGTTTATATATAGCAAGGAACCAATCACAGACATAGCAATCAATTGCATTGAAAAAGGCTGCAGCTAAACACAAATGACAAGACTTTTTTCTCCTATTTCAAATACACTGAAATTGCATAAATATATACTTTAAATTGCCGCAAGATCTATCTGTTAGTTCAATATATATAAAAAAGGTCATTCCTGTAATTCATACCGTGTGGATGTTTAGTGTCTAAAGTCAGAATCCAAAAGGCTTCCCGCAGTGCTAATTGTTTCTTCCAATCTCCACCTCTAGGTGACTGACTAACCCTTTCTATGCCAAAAAATGAAAAATCGGATAGGTCTCCTTTATGTACAGAAATAAAGTGTTTCGTAGCCCCAGAATAGCCTGAATTATTGTTATTTATATTTGCTATGTGTTCTGAAATTCTCTTTTTGATTTTCCTTGTGGTGTAACCTATATAGCAAATGTTGCAAGCCTTACATTTTATGCAGTATATGACGTGGTCAGAATCACAATTAATAAATGATTTTATATTATAAGTAACATTGTGATTCGAGGAAAAAGTAGTTCTTTTGTTGTCTGCAAATTGGCAGACATTACATCTGTTGCCAGAACATTTAAAAAAACCTTTTATTGATAGCCATGATGTGGGAGTTTTTTTCTGGCGCACCATACTGGGAGACAAAATATTCCCTAGTGTGCAACCTCTCCTAGCCACTACTCTGCATCCATTCTGAAGAATTGTGCATAAAGATTTATCCTGATTGACTACATGGAGATATTTAAGAATGATCTGTTTAATTTTATTGTACTGACTGCTATAAGCGGTAGAAAAAGTAATCTGCGTTTCAGGAGCAGCACTAAATGTAAACAGAATGCCCTATGTATGTAACTATGTAACTATGTAAACAGAATGCCCTTTTAATTTGGCTGGTATTTGTTTAAGTCACAAACCCCATCCCCAGTAAAAGGCACTGTCTCCAATTATATTTTTTCCTCCCATGAATAGTGGACCTAACAAATATGTTCCAAAGGTGTAGTGACAATTTAAACTTGTCATGTTGGTGAAATTCAACCTTTTCAACTCATATTTCTTCTGTTGGTAGTTTGTGATGAGCGAGTATACTCGTTGCTCGGGTTTTCCCGAGCATGCTCGGTTGGTCTCCGAGTATTTATAACTGCTAGATTTAGTTTTCCTTGCCACAGCTGGATGATTTATGGCTGCTAGCCAGCCTGAGTACATGTGTGGGTTGCCTGGTTGCTAGGGAATCCCCACATGTAATCAAGTATCAAACGAGTATGCTCGCTCATCACTATTGGTAGTTTACATTGAGGTTCCGACATGTCTTTTGTTAAATGAGCAGTTGCCAGACTGCTTTGGTGCTCCTTATCTCATTGGGCACAAATAAGCAGCTCTTGGGTAATAGTGTCTAATAAGGGATTATAATCCAAAAAGGTGGGCTGTTAGATTACTAAAATGATTTTTTGTTATTTTTTATCTTATATTTATTATGCTCTATGATCTGGAGAGACCACGAGCATAAATAAGGACATTACATTTGCGAATAATAATTTCTCCGATGATCAAATTTCTTGAGAAAATCCACACAAATAAGTGAATTTAAATCTTGAATGGTCTGCAAATAATAATCATATAAGGCATAGCCATTCTCTCCATCTTCTTCATAATACTTTTTCTGGCTGTAGTAGGCACCAACCTCCCTTTGCCCTATTTGCAGCAGGATAGACAGATTGATAAAAGAAGGTACAGCTGGTACAGCTATGGCAATGAGCTAGTAAGCTTCTTTAGGGTATGTGTCCACGGTCCGGAATCCCAGCACTTTGGACAAAGCGGATACTCCGCACCGCCCAATGCTCTGCCCCCTTTTGTACACGCGGTAATTGAACACATGCGGAATCACCGGATCCTATACATAGACTGTGTTATTTATCTTGTAGAGACATAGTGTTTCCTCAAGATAAATAGACATGCTGCGGTCTATAAAGCCGTGCTGCATGTCCGGTTACGCAGGCCTGCCACCTGCATGTTTGTACGCATAGTGGAGATGGGATTTCATAAAATCATCATAACATCTGGACGCTGCGGCTGTAAGCAGGATCCAATCTGCAGCAAATACTGAAGAAATATGCCCCGTGGAAACATGCCCTTAAACATATTACTAGTCAGACTCATGTGTCAAAACAGCAGACTCTTTCCTGTCTGAAACCCCACTTTAGTAAATGTCATTATACTAATAAATGCAATTATAGAACTTTTCAAACAAAATGGTATATATTTTTGATCAGTTGAACAAGTAACCACTGTTCAGGAATTTGACAAACTGTTCCGAGAATATATTGAAAAGACATGCAAACTGAGTCATTACAAGAATATTTATCTTATGTTTACCTTCATAATCCCCTTTTAGGTTAAGTGATAATTTAGGATAAACTGTGAAAGTTTACTCTAGAGCACTACTGGAAACATTTAAAAAAAAAGCTTTCATCCCTTTAACCTTAGCTTCTGTTTTCTTGTATCTTTCATTTCAATGTCTAGTGTTTCTTTACTTACTGGTTTCTTGTACTTACCAATAGGGTTGAGCGAAACGGGTCGAACATTTTCAAAGGTCGCCGACTTTTGGCGAAGTCGAGTTTCATGAAACCCGATCCGACCCCTGTGCGTGGTCGGCCATGCGGTACGCAACTTTCGCGCCAAAGTCGCGTTTCAATGACGCGAAAAGCGCCATTTCTCAGCCAATGAAGGTAAACGCAGAGTGTGGGCAGCGTGATGACATAGGTCCTGGTCCCTACCATCTTAGAGAAGGGCATTGCAGTGATTGGCTTGCTGTCTGCGGCGTCACAGGGGCTATAAAGGGGAGTTCCCGCCGACCGCCATGTTACTGCTGCTGATCTGAGCTTAGGGAGAGGTTGCTGCCGCTTCGTCAGAAGCAGGGATAGCGTTAGGCAGGGTCCATTAACCACAAAACCGCTTGTGCTGTAGCGATTTCCACTGCCCAACACCACCTTCGGTGTGCAGGGACAGTGGAAGCTCCTTTTTTTTTTTTTCCTCAGCGCTGTAGCTCATTGGGCTGCCCTAGAAGGCTCCCTGATAGCTGCATTGCTGTGTGTACGCCGCTGTGCAAACCAACTGCTTTTTTCAAAGCACAAATCCTCTTGTTCCTTCCTTTCTGCACAGCTATCTTGTTTGTTTGTCCACACTTTTTATTTAATTTGTGCATCAGTCTACTCCTTATTGCTGCCTGCCATACCTGGCTGAGATTACTGCAGGGAGATAGTAATTGAAGGACAGTTCCTTTTTTTTTTTTTTTTTGTGGGAGATTAAGATTGACATTTCTGCTAGAGTGCCATCTCTGTCTGTGTCATCTCTCACTCAGTGGGCCATAGAAAGCCTATTTATTTTTTTGCTTGATTTGGGTTCCAAAATCTACCAGAAAAAATCACAACATCAATCAGTGGGAGAAAAATATTGGCCTCAGGGCTTGTGTGCCACTTCTTACTCCTGTGTGTGCCATCTCTCACTCAGTGGGCCATAGAAAGCCTATTAATTTTTTTGCTTGATTTGGGTTCTAAATTCTACCTGAAAAAATCAATAAATCAATCAGTGGGAGATTAATATTGGCCTTTGGGCTTGTGTGCCAGTCCTAAGCGTGCCATCTCTCTCTCTCTCAGATAGTGGGACATAGAAAGCCTATTTTTTTATTATTTTATTGGGTTTATAAATTTTCCCTGGAAAAAAAAAAAAAGTGGGAGATTAATATTGGCCTCTGGGCTTGTGTGCCAGTCCTGAGCGTGCCATCTCTCTCACAAATAGTGGGCCATAGAAAGCCTATTTATTTTATTGGTTGATTTGGGTTCATAATTCTACCTGAAAAAATCAATCAATCAATCAGTGGGAGATTAATATTGGCCTTTGGGCTTGTGTGCCAGTCCTAAGCGTGCCATCTCTCTCTCTCAGATAGTGGGCCATAGAAAGCCTATTTATTATTATTTTTTTATTGGGTTTATAAATTTTCCCTGGAAAAAAAAAAAAAGTGGGAGATTAATATTGGCCTCTGGGCTTGTGTGCCAGTCCTGAGCGTGCCATCTCTCTCACAAATAGTGGGCCATAGAAAGCCTATTTATTTTTTGGGTTGATTTGGGTTCCTAATTCTACCTGAAAAAATCAATCAATCAATCAGTGAGAGAAAAATATTGGCCTCAGGGCTTGTGTGCCACTCCTTACTCCTGTGTGTGCCATCTCTCACTCAGTGGGCCATAGAAAGCCTATTAATTTTTTTGCTTGATTTGGGTTCTAAATTCTACCTGAAAAAATCATTAAATCAATCAGTGGGAGATTAATATTGGGCTTTGGGCTTGTGTGCCAGTCCTAAGCGTGCCATCTCTCTCTCTCAGATAGTGGGCCATAGAAAGCCTATTTATTATTATTTTTTTTATTGGGTTTATAAATTTTCCCTGGAAAAAAAAAAAAATGGGAGATTAATATTGGCCTCTGGGCTTGTGTGCCAGTCCTGAGCGTGCCATCTCTCTCACAAATAGTGGGCCATAGAAAGCCTATTAATTTTTTTGCTTGATTTGGGTTCCAAAATCTACCTGAAAAAAATCAGTAAATCAATCAGTGGGAGATTAATATTGGCCTCTGGGCTTGTGTGCCACTCCTGACTCCTGTGTGCGTCATCTGTCACTCAGTGGGCCCTAGAAAGCCTATTTTTTGTTTTATTTGTTTTCTAAATTCTCCCTGAAACAATGATTTTATTTTCTTTGGTTTCTAAATTATTCCTGAAAAAAATCATTTTGTTTTGTATTTTTTTTTCTCTCAAGTCTCCCTGAAAAAAAAAAAAAAAAATCTGTGGGAGATTCATATTGCCCCTTCTGCTTGTGTGCCAGTCTTGACTCCTGGGTGTGCCATCTCTCTCTCTCTCCCCAATTGTGGGCCATAGAAAGCCTATTAATTTTTTTGCTTGATTTGGGTTCCAAAATCTACCAAAAAAAATCACTAAATCAATCAGTGGGAGATTAATATTGGCCTCTGGGCTTGTGTGCCACTCCTGACTCCTGTGTGCGTCATCTGTCACTCAGTGGGCCCTAGAAAGCCTATTTTTTGTTTTATTTGTTTTCTAAATTCTCCCTGAAACAATCATTTTATTTTCTTTGGTTTCTAAATTATTCCTGAAAAAAATCATTTTTTTTGTATTTTTTTTTCTCTCAAGTCTCCCTGAAAAAAAAAAAAAAAAATCTGTAGGAGATTCATATTGCCCCTTCTGCTTGTGTGCCAGTCTTGACTCCTGGGTGTGCCATCTCTCTCTCTCTCCCCAATTGTGGGCCATAGAAAGCCTATTAATTTTTTTGCTTGATTTGGGTTCCAAAATCTACCAAAAAAAATCACTAAATCAATCAGTGGGAGATTAATATTGGCCTCTGGGCTTGTGTGCCACTCCTGACTCCTGTGTGCGTCATCTGTCACTCAGTGGGCCCTAGAAAGCCTATTTTTTGTTTTATTTGTTTTCTAAATTCTCCCTGAAACAATCATTTTATTTTCTTTGGTTTCTAAATTATTCCTGAAAAAAATCATTTTTTTTGTATTTTTTTTTCTCTCAAGTCTCCCTGAAAAAAAAAAAAAAAAAATCTGTGGGAGATTCATATTGCCCCTTCTGCTTGTGTGCCAGTCTTGACTCCTGGGTGTGCCATCTCTCTCTCTCTCCCCACTTGTGGGCCATAGAAAGCCTATTAATTTTTTTGCTTGATTTGGGTTCCAAAATCTACCAAAAAAAATCACTAAATCAATCAGTGGGAGATTAATATTGGCCTCTGGGCTTGTGTGCCACTCCTGACTCCTGTGTGCGTCATCTGTCACTCAGTGGGCCCTAGAAAGCCTATTTTTTGTTTTATTTGTTTTCTAAATTCTCCCTGAAACAATCATTTTATTTTCTTTGGTTTCTAAATTATTCCTGAAAAAAATCATTTTTTTTGTATTTTTTTTTCTCTCAAGTCTCCCTGAAAAAAAAAAAAAAAAAAAAATCTGTGGGAGATTCATATTGCCCCTTCTGCTTGTGTGCCAGTCTTGACTCCTGGGTGTGCCATCTCTCTCTCTCTCCCCAATTGTGGGCCATAGAAAGCCTATTAATTTTTTTGCTTGATTTGGGTTCCAAAATCTACCAAAAATAATCACTAAATCAATCAGTGGGAGATTAATATTGGCCTCTGGGCTTGTGTGCCACTCCTGACTCCTGTGTGCGTCATCTGTCACTCAGTGGGCCCTAGAAAGCCTATTTTTTGTTTTATTTGTTTTCTAAATTCTCCCTGAAACAATCATTTTATTTTCTCTGGTTTCTAAATTATTCCTGAAAAAAATCATTTTTTTTGTATTTTTTTTTCTCTCAAGTCTCCCTGAAAAAAAAAAAAAAATCTGTGGGAGATTCATATTGCCCCTTCTGCTTGTGTGCCAGTCTTGACTACTGGGTGTGCCATCTCTCTCTCTCTCCCCAATTGTGGGCCATAGAAAGCCTATTAATTTTTTTGCTTGATTTGGGTTCCAAAATCTACCAAAAAAAATCACTAAATCAATCAGTGGGAGATTAATATTGGCCTCTGGGCTTGTGTGCCACTCCTGACTCCTGTGTGCGTCATCTGTCACTCAGTGGGCCCTAGAAAGCCTATTTTTTGTTTTATTTGTTTTCTAAATTCTCCCTGAAACAATCATTTTATTTTCTTTGGTTTCTAAATTTTTCCTGAAAAAAATCATTTTTTTTGTATTTTTTTTTCTCTCAAGTCTCCCTGAAAAAAAAAAAAAAATCTGTGGGAGATTCATATTGCCCCTTCTGCTTGTGTGCCAGTCTTGACTCCTGGGTGTGCCATCTCTCTCTCTCTCCCCAATTGTGGGCCATAGAAAGCCTATTAATTTTTTTGCTTGATTTGGGTTCCAAAATCTACCAAAAAAAATAACTAAATCAATCGGTGGGAGATTAATATTGGCCTCTGGGCTTGTGTGCCACTCCTGACTCCTGTGTGCGTCCTCTCTCACTCAGTGGGCCCTAGAAAGCCTATTTTTTGTTTTATTTGTTTTCTAAATTCTCCCTGAAACAATCATTTTATTTTCTTTGGTTTCTAAATTATTCCTGAAAAAAATCATTTTGTTTTGTATTTTTTTTTCTCTCAAGTCTCCCTGAAAAAAAAAAAAAAAATCTGTGGGAGATTCATATTGCCCCTTCTGCTTGTGTGCCAGTCTTGACTCCTGGGTGTGCCATCTCTCTCTCTCTCCCCAATTGTGGGCCATAGAAAGCCTATTAATTTTTTTGCTTGATTTGGGTTCCAAAATCTACCAAAAAAAATCACTAAATCAATCAGTGGGAGATTAATATTGGCCTCTGGGCTTGTGTGCCACTCCTGACTCCTGTGTGCGTCATCTGTCACTCAGTGGGCCCTAGAAAGCCTATTTTTTGTTTTATTTGTTTTCTAAATTCTCCCTGAAACAATCATTTTATTTTCTTTGGTTTCTAAATTATTCCTGAAAAAAATCATTTTGTTTTGTATTTTTTTTTCTCTCAAGTCTCCCTGAAAAAAAAAAAAAAAATCTGTGGGAGATTCATATTGCCCCTTCTGCTTGTGTGCCAGTCTTGACTCCTGGGTGTGCCATCTCTCTCTCTCTCCCCAATTGTGGGCCATAGAAAGCCTATTAATTTTTTTGCTTGATTTGGGTTCCAAAATCTACCAAAAAAAATCACTAAATCAATCAGTGGGAGATTAATATTGGCCTCTGGGCTTGTGTGCCACTCCTGACTCCTGTGTGCGTCATCTGTCACTCAGTGGGCCCTAGAAAGCCTATTTTTTGTTTTATTTGTTTTCTAAATTCTCCCTGAAACAATCATTTTATTTTCTTTGGTTTCTAAATTATTCCTGAAAAAAATCATTTTTTTTGTATTTTTTTTTCTCTCAAGTCTCCCTGAAAAAAAAAAAAAAATCTGTGGGAGATTCATATTGCCCCTTCTGCTTGTGTGCCAGTCTTGACTCCTGGGTGTGCCATCTCTCTCTCTCTCCCCAATTGTGGGCCATAGAAAGCCTATTAATTTTTTTGCTTGATTTGGGTTCCAAAATCTACCAAAAAAAATCACTAAATCAATCAGTGGGAGATTAATATTGGCCTCTGGGCTTGTGTGCCACTCCTGACTCCTGTGTGCGTCATCTGTCACTCAGTGGGCCCTAGAAAGCCTATTTTTTGTTTTATTTGTTTTCTAAATTCTCCCTGAAACAATCATTTTATTTTCTTTGGTTTCTAAATTTTTCCTGAAAAAAATCATTTTTTTTGTATTTTTTTTTCTCTCAAGTCTCCCTGAAAAAAAAAAAAAAATCTGTGGGAGATTCATATTGCCCCTTCTGCTTGTGTGCCAGTCTTGACTCCTGGGTGTGCCATCTCTCTCTCTCTCCCCAATTGTGGGCCATAGAAAGCCTATTAATTTTTTTGCTTGATTTGGGTTCCAAAATCTACCAAAAACAATCACTAAATCAATCAGTGGGAGATTAATATTGGCCTCTGGGCTTGTGTGCCACTCCTGACTCCTGTGTGCGTCATCTGTCACTCAGTGTGCCCTAGAAAGCCTATTTTTTGTTTTATTTGTTTTCTAAATTCTCCCTGAAACAATCATTTTATTTTCTTTGGTTTCTAAATTTTTCCTGAAAAAAATCATTTTTTTTGTATTTTTTTTTCTCTCAAGTCTCCCTGAAAAAAAAAAAAAAAATCTGTGGGAGATTCATATTGCCCCTTCTGCTTGTGTGCCAGTCTTGACTCCTGGGTGTGCCATCTCTCTCTCTCTCCCCAATTGTGGGCCATAGAAAGCCTATTAATTTTTTTGCTTGATTTGGGTTCCAAAATCTACCAAAAAAAATCACTAAATCAATCAGTGGGAGATTAATATTGGCCTCTGGGCTTGTGTGCCACTCCTGACTCCTGTGTGCGTCATCTGTCACTCAGTGGGCCCTAGAAAGCCTATTTTTTGTTTTATTTGTTTTCTAAATTCTCCCTGAAACAATCATTTTATTTTCTTTGGTTTCTAAATTATTCCTGAAAAAAATCATTTTGTTTTGTATTTTTTTTTCTCTCAAGTCTCCCTGAAAAAAAAAAAAAAAATCTGTGGGAGATTCATATTGCCCCTTCTGCTTGTGTGCCAGTCTTGACTCCTGGGTGTGCCATCTCTCTCTCTCTCCCCAATTGTGGGCCATAGAAAGCCTATTAATTTTTTTGCTTGATTTGGGTTCCAAAATCTACCAAAAAAAATCACTAAATCAATCAGTGGGAGATTAATATTGGCCTCTGGGCTTGTGTGCCACTCCTGACTCCTGTGTGCGTCATCTGTCACTCAGTGGGCCCTAGAAAGCCTATTTTTTGTTTTATTTGTTTTCTAAATTCTCCCTGAAACAATCATTTTATTTTCTTTGGTTTCTAAATTATTCCTGAAAAAAATCATTTTGTTTTGTATTTTTTTTTCTCTCAAGTCTCCCTGAAAAAAAAAAAAAAAAATCTGTGGGAGATTCATATTGCCCCTTCTGCTTGTGTGCCAGTCTTGACTCCTGGGTGTGCCATCTCTCTCTCTCTCCCCAATTGTGGGCCATAGAAAGCCTATTAATTTTTTTGCTTGATTTGGGTTCCAAAATCTACCAAAAAAAATCACTAAATCAATCAGTGGGAGATTAATATTGGCCTCTGGGCTTGTGTGCCACTCCTGACTCCTGTGTGCGTCATCTGTCACTCAGTGGGCCCTAGAAAGCCTATTTTTTGTTTTATTTGTTTTCTAAATTCTCCCTGAAACAATCATTTTATTTTCTTTGGTTTCTAAATTATTCCTGAAAAAAATCATTTTTTTTGTATTTTTTTTTCTCTCAAGTCTCCCTGAAAAAAAAAAAAAAAATCTGTGGGAGATTCATATTGCCCCTTCTGCTTGTGTGCCAGTCTTGACTCCTGGGTGTGCCATCTCTCTCTCTCTCCCCAATTGTGGGCCATAGAAAGCCTATTAATTTTTTTGCTTGATTTGGGTTCCAAAATCTACCAAAAAAAATCACTAAATCAATCAGTGGGAGATTAATATTGGCCTCTGGGCTTGTGTGCCACTCCTGACTCCTGTGTGCGTCATCTGTCACTCAGTGGGCCCTAGAAAGCCTATTTTTTGTTTTATTTGTTTTCTAAATTCTCCCTGAAACAATCATTTTATTTTCTTTGGTTTCTAAATTATTCCTGAAAAAAATCATTTTTTTTGTATTTTTTTTTCTCTCAAGTCTCCCTGAAAAAAAAAAAAAAATCTGTGGGAGATTCATATTGCCCCTTCTGCTTGTGTGCCAGTCTTGACTCCTGGGTGTGCCATCTCTCTCTCTCTCCCCAATTGTGGGCCATAGAAAGCCTATTAATTTTTTTGCTTGATTTGGGTTCCAAAATCTACCAAAAAAAATCACTAAATCAATCAGTGGGAGATTAATATTGGCCTCTGGGCTTGTGTGCCACTCCTGACTCCTGTGTGCGTCATCTGTCACTCAGTGGGCCCTAGAAAGCCTATTTTTTGTTTTATTTGTTTTCTAAATTCTCCCTGAAACAATCATTTTATTTTCTTTGGTTTCTAAATTTTTCCTGAAAAAAATCATTTTTTTTGTATTTTTTTTTCTCTCAAGTCTCCCTGAAAAAAAAAAAAAAATCTGTGGGAGATTCATATTGCCCCTTCTGCTTGTGTGCCAGTCTTGACTCCTGGGTGTGCCATCTCTCTCTCTCTCCCCAATTGTGGGCCATAGAAAGCCTATTAATTTTTTTGCTTGATTTGGGTTCCAAAATCTACCAAAAACAATCACTAAATCAATCAGTGGGAGATTAATATTGGCCTCTGGGCTTGTGTGCCACTCCTGACTCCTGTGTGCGTCATCTGTCACTCAGTGTGCCCTAGAAAGCCTATTTTTTGTTTTATTTGTTTTCTAAATTCTCCCTGAAACAATCATTTTATTTTCTTTGGTTTCTAAATTTTTCCTGAAAAAAATCATTTTTTTTGTATTTTTTTTTCTCTCAAGTCTCCCTGAAAAAAAAAAAAAAAATCTGTGGGAGATTCATATTGCCCCTTCTGCTTGTGTGCCAGTCTTGACTCCTGGGTGTGCCATCTCTCTCTCTCTCCCCAATTGTGGGCCATAGAAAGCCTATTAATTTTTTTGCTTGATTTGGGTTCCAAAATCTACCAAAAAAAATCACTAAATCAATCAGTGGGAGATTAATATTGGCCTCTGGGCTTGTGTGCCACTCCTGACTCCTGTGTGCGTCATCTGTCACTCAGTGGGCCCTAGAAAGCCTATTTTTTGTTTTATTTGTTTTCTAAATTCTCCCTGAAACAATCATTTTATTTTCTTTGGTTTCTAAATTATTCCTGAAAAAAATCATTTTGTTTTGTATTTTTTTTTCTCTCAAGTCTCCCTGAAAAAAAAAAAAAAAAAAAAAAATCTGTGGGAGATTCATATTGCCCCTTCTGCTTGTGTGCCAGTCTTGACTCCTGGGTGTGCCATCTCTCTCTCTCTCCCCAATTGTGGGCCATAGAAAGCCTATTAATTTTTTTGCTTGATTTGGGTTCCAAAATCTACCAAAAAAAATCACTAAATCAATCAGTGGGAGATTAATATTGGCCTCTGGGCTTGTGTGCCACTCCTGACTCCTGTGTGCGTCATCTGTCACTCAGTGGGCCCTAGAAAGCCTATTTTTTGTTTTATTTGTTTTCTAAATTCTCCCTGAAACAATCATTTTATTTTCTTTGGTTTCTAAATTATTCCTGAAAAAAATCATTTTTTTTGTATTTTTTTTTCTCTCAAGTCTCCCTGAAAAAAAAAAAAAAAATCTGTGGGAGATTCATATTGCCCCTTCTGCTTGTGTGCCAGTCTTGACTCCTGGGTGTGCCATCTCTCTCTCTCTCCCCAATTGTGGGCCATAGAAAGCCTATTAATTTTTTTGCTTGATTTGGGTTCCAAAATCTACCAAAAAAAATCACTAAATCAATCAGTGGGAGATTAATATTGGCCTCTGGGCTTGTGTGTCACTCCTGACTCCTGTGTGCGTCATCTGTCACTCAGTGGGCCCTAGAAAGCCTATTTTTTGTTTTATTTGTTTTCTAAATTCTCCCTGAAACAATCATTTTATTTTCTTTGGTTTCTAAATTATTCCTGAAAAAAATCATTTTTTTTGTATTTTTTTTTCTCTCAAGTCTCCCTGAAAAAAAAAAAAAATCTGTGGGAGATTCATATTGCCCCTTCTGCTTGTGTGCCAGTCTTGACTCCTGGGTGTGCCATCTCTCTCTCTCTCCCCAATTGTGGGCCATAGAAAGCCTATTAATTTTTTTGCTTGATTTGGGTTCCAAAATCTACCAAAAAAAATCACTAAATCAATCAGTGGGAGATTAATATTGGCCTCTGGGCTTGTGTGCCACTCCTGACTCCTGTGTGCGTCATCTGTCACTCAGTGGGCCCTAGAAAGCCTATTTTTTGTTTTATTTGTTTTCTAAATTCTCCCTGAAACAATCATTTTATTTTCTTTGGTTTCTAAATTTTTCCTGAAAAAAATCATTTTTTTTGTATTTTTTTTTCTCTCAAGTCTCCCTGAAAAAAAAAAAAAAATCTGTGGGAGATTCATATTGCCCCTTCTGCTTGTGTGCCAGTCTTGACTCCTGGGTGTGCCATCTCTCTCTCTCTCCCCAATTGTGGGCCATAGAAAGCCTATTAATTTTTTTGCTTGATTTGGGTTCCAAAATCTACCAAAAACAATCACTAAATCAATCAGTGGGAGATTAATATTGGCCTCTGGGCTTGTGTGCCACTCCTGACTCCTGTGTGCGTCATCTGTCACTCAGTGTGCCCTAGAAAGCCTATTTTTTGTTTTATTTGTTTTCTAAATTCTCCCTGAAACAATCATTTTATTTTCTTTGGTTTCTAAATTTTTCCTGAAAAAAATCATTTTTTTTGTATTTTTTTTTCTCTCAAGTCTCCCTGAAAAAAAAAAAAAAAATCTGTGGGAGATTCATATTGCCCCTTCTGCTTGTGTGCCAGTCTTGACTCCTGGGTGTGCCATCTCTCTCTCTCTCCCCAATTGTGGGCCATAGAAAGCCTATTAATTTTTTTGCTTGATTTGGGTTCCAAAATCTACCAAAAAAAATCACTAAATCAATCAGTGGGAGATTAATATTGGCCTCTGGGCTTGTGTGCCACTCCTGACTCCTGTGTGCGTCATCTGTCACTCAGTGGGCCCTAGAAAGCCTATTTTTTGTTTTATTTGTTTTCTAAATTCTCCCTGAAACAATCATTTTATTTTCTTTGGTTTCTAAATTATTCCTGAAAAAAATCATTTTGTTTTGTATTTTTTTTTCTCTCAAGTCTCCCTGAAAAAAAAAAAAAAAAAAAAAAATCTGTGGGAGATTCATATTGCCCCTTCTGCTTGTGTGCCAGTCTTGACTCCTGGGTGTGCCATCTCTCTCTCTCTCCCCAATTGTGGGCCATAGAAAGCCTATTAATTTTTTTGCTTGATTTGGGTTCCAAAATCTACCAAAAAAAATCACTAAATCAATCAGTGGGAGATTAATATTGGCCTCTGGGCTTGTGTGCCACTCCTGACTCCTGTGTGCGTCATCTGTCACTCAGTGGGCCCTAGAAAGCCTATTTTTTGTTTTATTTGTTTTCTAAATTCTCCCTGAAACAATCATTTTATTTTCTTTGGTTTCTAAATTATTCCTGAAAAAAATCATTTTTTTTGTATTTTTTTTTCTCTCAAGTCTCCCTGAAAAAAAAAAAAAAAAAAAAATCTGTGGGAGATTCATATTGCCCCTTCTGCTTGTGTGCCAGTCTTGACTCCTGGGTGTGCCATCTCTCTCTCTCTCCCCAATTGTGGGCCATAGAAAGCCTATTAATTTTTTTGCTTGATTTGGGTTCCAAAATCTACCAAAAACAATCACTAAATCAATCAGTGGGAGATTAATATTGGCCTCTGGGCTTGTGTGCCACTCCTGACTCCTGTGTGCGTCATCTGTCACTCAGTGTGCCCTAGAAAGCCTATTTTTTGTTTTATTTGTTTTCTAAATTCTCCCTGAAACAATCATTTTATTTTCTTTGGTTTCTAAATTTTTCCTGAAAAAAATCATTTTTTTTGTATTTTTTTTTCTCTCAAGTCTCCCTGAAAAAAAAAAAAAAATCTGTGGGAGATTCATATTGCCCCTTCTGCTTGTGTGCCAGTCTTGACTCCTGGGTGTGCCATCTCTCTCTCTCTCCCCAATTGTGGGCCATAGAAAGCCTATTAATTTTTTTGCTTGATTTGGGTTCCAAAATCTACCAAAAAAAATCACTAAATCAATCAGTGGGAGATTAATATTGGCCTCTGGGCTTGTGTGCCACTCCTGACTCCTGTGTGCGTCATCTGTCACTCAGTGGGCCCTAGAAAGCCTATTTTTTGTTTTATTTGTTTTCTAAATTCTCCCTGAAACAATCATTTTATTTTCTTTGGTTTCTAAATTATTCCTGAAAAAAATCATTTTGTTTTGTATTTTTTTTTCTCTCAAGTCTCCCTGAAAAAAAAAAAAAAAAAAAAAAATCTGTGGGAGATTCATATTGCCCCTTCTGCTTGTGTGCCAGTCTTGACTCCTGGGTGTGCCATCTCTCTCTCTCTCCCCAATTGTGGGCCATAGAAAGCCTATTAATTTTTTTGCTTGATTTGGGTTCCAAAATCTACCAAAAAAAATCACTAAATCAATCAGTGGGAGATTAATATTGGCCTCTGGGCTTGTGTGCCACTCCTGACTCCTGTGTGCGTCATCTGTCACTCAGTGGGCCCTAGAAAGCCTATTTTTTGTTTTATTTGTTTTCTAAATTCTCCCTGAAACAATCATTTTATTTTCTTTGGTTTCTAAATTATTCCTGAAAAAAATCATTTTTTTTGTATTTTTTTTTCTCTCAAGTCTCCCTGAAAAAAAAAAAAAAAAAAATCTGTGGGAGATTCATATTGCCCCTTCTGCTTGTGTGCCAGTCTTGACTCCTGGGTGTGCCATCTCTCTCTCTCTCCCCAATTGTGGGCCATAGAAAGCCTATAAATATTTTTGCTTGATTTGGGTTCCAAAATCTACCAAAAAAAATCACTAACTCAATCAGTGGGAGATTAATATTGGCCTCTGGGCTTGTGTGCCACTCCTGACTCCTGTGTGCGTCATCTGTCACTCAGTGGGCCCTAGAAAGCCTATTTTTTGTTTTATTTGTTTTTTAAATTCTCCCTGAAACAATCATTTTATTTTCTTTGGTTTCTAAATTATTCCTGAAAAAAATCATTTTTTTTGTATTTTTTTTTCTCTCAAGTCTCCCTGAAAAAAAAAAAAAAAAAAAAAATCTGTGGGAGATTCATATTGCCCCTTCTGCTTGTGTGCCAGTCTTGACTCCTGGGTGTGCCATCTCTCTCTCTCTCCCCAATTGTGGGCCATAGAAAGCCTATTAATTTTTTTGCTTGATTTGGGTTCCAAAATCTACCAAAAAAAATAACTAAATCAATCGGTGGGAGATTAATATTGGCCTCTGGGCTTGTGTGCCACTCCTGACTCCTGTGTGCGTCCTCTCTCACTCAGTGGGCCCTACAAAGCCTTTTTTTTTTTCCTAAATTCTCCCTGAAACAATCATTTCATTTTATTTGTTTTATAAATTCTTCTGTAAAAAATAATTTTTTTTTATTTTTTTATTTTTCTGAAGTCTCCCTTTTAAAAAAAACAAACACAAATCAGTGGGAGATAAATATTTACATTTGTGCTTCAGTGACAGTCCTGCGTGTGTGCCATCTCATTTGTTGCCAACAACAACAGAGTGTGTAACATTGTGGCTGATTTTCGTTGTGGTCTCACCCACCTGTAAAGGGGTAGCTAAATCATACTGAAGTTATAGCTCACCGTGTAAGTTGTGTGACAGCAACAAATACCGTTCGTTTGGTAACGTTTTTAAAACAATGAGGAAGTCTGGTGGAAGAGGTCGTGGCCGGGGGCGTTCATTGTCAGCTGGTAATGAGGGTAGTGGTAGTGGTGGAGCATCAGCTGGTCGTGGGAAAAAAAATATTGCACCTAAGTCTGGAGCTGTGGAGCCAGGTTCGTCGTCTGGCTACACAAGGCCTCGAACGCTCCCTTTTCTGGGAGTAGGAAAACCGCTTTTAAAGCCGGAGCAGCAAGAGCAAGTTTTGGCTTATCTTGCTGACTCAGCCTCTAGCTCTTTTGCCTCCTCTCGTGAAACTGGTAAATGTCAAAGCAGCGCGTCGTTAGTGGATGTTCACGGTCAGGGACAAGTCGCTTCCTTGTCCTCTTCAGCAAAAACAACAACAGAGAAGAATGCAGCAGGCGACACAACGGGTTACTCCATGGAGCTCTTTACACATACCGTCCCTGGCTTAGAAAGTGAAGCAGTTAACAGTCCATGCCCATTACAAGTTGAATCTGACATGGAGTGCACTGATGCACAGCCACAGCCAGACTACTATCCTGGTCCTTTGACTCAGACCACAACATTGCCATCGCAGGGTGCTGATCAAGAATCAGACCCTGATGAGACTATGTTGCACCATCACGAACGCTATACCACCGACCGACATGGTGACACAGACGAAGTTGCACACGAGCTACAAGAAGAGGTAATAGATGACCCAGTTCTTGACCCCGATTGGCAGCCATTGGGGGAACAGGGTGCAGGCGGCAGCAGTTCTGAAGCGGAGGAGGAGGGGCCGCAGCAGGCATCAACATCGCAACAGGTTCCATCTGCCGGGCCCGTATCTTGCCCAAAACGCGTGGCAAAGCTAAAACCTGTTGGAGGACAGCGTGGCCATCCGGTTAAAGCTCAGTCTGCAATGCCTGAAAAGGTATCCGATGCTAGAAAGAGTGCAGTCTGGCATTTTTTTAAACAACATCCAATTGATCAGCGCAAAGTCATCTGTCAAAAATGTTCAACTACCTTAAGCAGAGGACAGAATCTGAAAAGTCTCAATACAAGTTGCATGCATAGACATTTAACCACCATGCATTTGCAAGCCTGGACTAACTACCAAACGTCCCTTAAGGTTGTAGCACCCTCGGCCAATGAAGCTAGTCAGCAACGCAACATCCCTTCCGGCAGTGTAGGGCCACCATTTTCCGCACCACCTGCAGTATCTGTGCAGGTTTCTTTGCCAGGCCAAAGCCGTCAGGGTCAGGGAATCACCAGTTTCGTAGTAGGAAACACTGCATCTAGGGCACCGGTGGCAACAATACCATCTCCCACCGTCTCTCAGTCTGCCATGTCCACCGGCACCCCCGCTAGTTCCACGATCTCCAGCTCTCCAGTCCAGCTCACCCTACATGAGACTATGGTTAGAAAAAGGAAGTACTTAGCCTCGCATCCGCGTACACAGGGTTTGAACGCACACATAGCTAGACTAATCTCGTTAGAGATGATGCCCTACCGGTTAGTTGAAAGCGAAGCTTTCAAAGCCCTGATGGACTACGCTGTACCACGCTACGAGCTACCCAGTCGACACTTTTTTCCAGAAAAGCCATCCCAGCCCTCCACCAGCATGTTAAAGAGCGCATCGTCCATGCACTCAGGCAATCTGTGAGCACAAAGGTGCACCTGACAACAGATGCATGGACCAGTAGGCATGGCCAGGGACGTTACGTGTCCATCACGGCACACTGGGTAAATGTGGTGGATGCAGGGTCCACAGGGGACAGCAAGTTTGGGATAGTTCTGCCTAGCCCACGGTCTAGGAAACAATTGGCTGTAGCCGTTCGCACCCCCTCCTCCTCTTCGTCCTCCTGCAGAAGCGAGAGCTCGTCCACAGACCGCAGTCGCACAACCACTCCATCCGCAGCTGCCACTGTTGCACACCAGGTCTCCCATTATGGGGCAGCTACTGGCAAACGTCAGCAGGCTGTATTGGCTATGAAGTGTTTGGGCAACAACAGACACACCGCGGAAGTTCTGTCCGAGTTCTTGCAGAAAGAAACGCAGTCGTGGCTGGGCACTGTAGATCTTGAGGCAGGCAAGGTAGTGAGTGATAACGGAAGGAATTTCATGGCTGCCATCTCCCTTTCCCAACTGCAACACATTCCTTGCCTGGCTCACACCTTAAACCTGGTGGTGCAGTGCTTCCTGAAAAGTTATCCGGGGTTATCCGACCTGCTCCTCAAAGTGCGTGGACTTTGCTCACATATCCGCCGTTCGCCCGTACACTCCAGCCGTATGCAGACCTATCAGCGTTCTTTGAACCTTCCCCAGCATCGCCTAATCATAGACGTTGCAACAAGGTGGAACTCAACACTGCACATGCTTCAGAGACTGTGTGAACAGAGGCGGGCTGTTATGTTTTTGTGGGAGGATACACATACACGGGCAGGCAGTAGGATGGCAGACATGGAGTTGTCAGGTGTGCAGTGGTCGAAGATTCAAGACATGTGTCAAGTCCTTCAGTGTTTTGAGGAATGCACACGGCTGGTTAGTGCAGACAACGCCATAATAAGTATGAGCATCCCCCTAATGCGTCTGCTGATGCAAAGTTTGACGCACATAAAGGATCAGGCGTCTGCAGCTGAGGAAGAGGAAAGCCTTGATGACAGTCAGCCATTGTCTGGCCAGGGCAGTGTACAGGACGAGGTAGCGGGCGAAGAGGAGGAGGAGGACGAGGAGGATGATGGGGATGATTATATTTTTAATGAGGAAGCTTTTCCGGGGCCACTGGAAATTGGTGGCGCGGCAAGGCCGGGTTCTGGTTTTTTGAGGGACACAAGTGACGTGGATTTGCCTGAAACTGCCCCTCAACCAAGCACAACCGCAGATTTGAGAACTGGAACTTTGGCCCACATGGCGGATTATGCCTTACGTATCCTCAAAAGGGACACACGCATAACTAAAATGATGAATGATGACGATTACTGGTTGGCCTGCCTCCTTGATCCTCGCTATAAAGGCAAATTGCAAAATATAATGCCACATGAGAACTTGGAACTAATATTAGCAACCAAACAATCAACTCTTGTTGACCGTTTGCTTCTGGCATTCCCTGCACACAGCGCCCGTGATCGTTCTCACACGAGCTGCAGGGGCCAGCAGACCAGAGGAGTTAGAGGGGCAGAAATCAGAAGTGGCGTTGGCCAGAGGGGTTTTCTGACCAGGTTGTGGAGTGATTTTGCTATGACCGCAGACAGGACAGGTACTGCAGCATCAATTCAAAGTGACAGGAGACAACATTTGTCCAGTATGGTTACAAACTATTTTTCATCCCTTATCGATGTTCTCCCTCAACCGTCATTCCCATTTGATTACTGGGCATCAAAATTAGACACCTGGCCAGAATTGGCAGAATATGCATTGCAGGAGCTTGCTTGCCCGGCAGCTAGTGTCCTATCAGAAAGAGTATTCAGTGCTGCAGGTTCAATACTAACAGAAAAAAGGACTCGTCTGGCTACCCAAAATGTAGATGATCTAACCTTCATTAAAATGAACCACAACTGGATTTCGAAATCTTTTGCCCCACCTTGCCCGGCTGACACCTAGCTTTCCTATGAAAAGGTCTTGCCTGTGGACTATTCTGAATGCCTTTTCCAATCTCGTAATTTTCAGCACCTGATTGTCCAGCATACGACATGTTTACACCTCACTAAATGGCCAAACTCCCCACACGGGGCCGTGGTATCGACACTTGGCGACAGCACCCGTGAGAGTGCAGTTTGTCTGAAGAGGTGGGTGAGCCCGCTTTTGGTCGACGGCACTGCCTCTGGGTCCCTCCTAGTACAATAAAGTGTCTCTGGCGGTGGTGGTGCGCACCCAACGTCAGACACACCGTTGTAATATGAGGGGCCCTGGGCCTGTACCGCCGGCCACAAGACAGTTTCCCCCCACCCCAGCTCAAACAGTGCTCTACCACTTGCAAAATTATCTCACAGCTCCACCAATGTTTAGTCTATGCGCTGACATCCTTCAATGCCTGCCACTGACAATACCATTGTATTGACATTTTTGTTATGTTAGGCCTTCGATGCCTGTCTGTGGTCACTCCTTCCACTAGGCCTCCACTGACCACACCACTGCTGCCCGTGTACCCCTGGAACCAATTTAAAATTGCCTACAACCATGTGTTATTATTTTAGGCCTTCGATGCCTGTCTGCGGTCACTCCTTCCACTAGGCCTCTACTGACCACACCACTGCTGCCAGTGTACCCCTGGAACCAATTTAAAATTGCCTACAGTCAGCCCAATTTTTTTATTTTAGGCCTTCGATGCCTGTCTGCGGTCCATTCTTTCAACTACTACTACACTGACCAGGGCACTGCTGCCCGTGTACCCCTGGAACCAATTTAAAATTGCCTACAGCCATGTGTTATTATTTTAGGCCTTCGATGCCTGTCTGCGGTCACTCCTTCCACTAGGCCTCCACTGACCACACCACTGCTGCCCATGTACCCCTGGAACCAATTTAAAATTGCCTACAGCCAGCCCAATTTTTTTATTTTAGGCCTTCGATGCCTGTCTGCGGTCCATTCTTTCAACTACTACTACACTGACCAGGGCACTGCTGCCCGTGTACCCCTGGAACCAATTTAAAATTGCCTACAGCCATGTGTTATTATTTTAGGCCTTCGATGCCTGTCTGCGGTCACTCCTTCCACTAGGCCTCCACTGACCACACCACTGCTGCCCGTGTACCCCTGGAACCAATTTAAAATTGCCTACAGCCATGTGTTATTATTTTAGGCCTTCGATGCCTGTCTGCGGTCACTCCTTCCACTAGGCCTCCACTGACCACACCACTGCTGCCCGTGTACCCCTGGAACCAATTTAAAATTGCCTACAGCCAGCCCAATTTTTTTATTTTAGGCCTTCGATGCCTGTCTGCGGTCCATTCTTTCAACTACTACTACACTGACCAGGGCACTGCTGCCCGTGTACCCCTGGAACCAACATCAGAAAATATAAAAATAAGTATTTTGCTTACAAAAAAGAAAATACTGGAGAGATATCAAATGCAGACATTTTAACATTAAAAACAAACACACAACTAAAATCTGGTACAGTACTAAAAATGGCCACCAGCTACAATTACTTTCTCCTGCAAGTAGTTAACTGAAAGGTTTTTTAAATTGAAAACACAGATATGGCATCCACCGAGTGTTGTCCTGTCGCGTCTTCTTTATATTATTGCCGAGAAGATGCAAAACAATGAAAATAATAAAATCATTAATTACCAAAATAATAGAGAAAGTCAACACCACATTGCAAATAAACATTCATTCCAAATAAAGAAGCAGGGCGCGTCCGAGGGTGAGTATATACCTAATAAGAATATAATCACCCTCGGACGCGCAATGCTTATTTCCAACAGCCTTCCTTCCTAAGAATCAGCCCTTCCGTGGTGTAGAGAGACGTTGTGTTACACTCCAAGGTGTTCCCCAGGTTGCCTTTCCTGAGCTTCGATCTTCCGGCTCTCGTTTAGTAGTTGTTGGAAACTACGCTGCATTAGGCCTTCAAATTGGGTATGGGGTGTAGAGAGATGGTGTGTTCCACTCCAAGGTGTTCCCCAGGTTGCCTTTCCTGAGCTTCGATCTTCCGGCTCTCGTTTAGTAGTTCTTGGAAACTACACTGCATTAGGCCTTCAAATTGGGTATGGGGTGTAGAGAGAGGGTGTGTTACACTCCAAGGTGTTCCCCAGGTTGCCTTTCCTGAGCTTCGATCTTCATGCTCTCGTTTAGTAGTTGTCGGAAACTACGCTGCATTAGGCCTACAAATTGGGTATGGGGTGTAGAGAGAGGGTTTGTTACACTCCAAGGTGTTCCCCAGGTTGCCTTTCCTGAGCTTCGATCTTCCGGCTCTCGTTTAGTAGTTGTTGGAAACTACGCTGCATTAGGCCTTCAAATTGGGTATGGGGTGTAGAGAGAGGGTGTGTTACACTCCAAGGTGTTCCCCAGGTTGCCTTTCCTGAGCTTCGATCTTCCGGCTCTCGTTTAGTAGTTCTTGGAAACTACACTGCATTAGGCCTTCAAATTGGGTATGGGGTGTAGAGAGAGGGTGTGTTACACTCCAAGGTGTTCCCCAGGTTGCCTTTCCTGAGCTTCGATCTTCCGGCTCTTGTTTAGTAGTTCTTGGAAACTACACTGCATTAGGCCTACAAATTGGGTATGGGGTGGAGAGAGATGGTGTGTTACACTCCAAGGTGTTCCCCAGGTTTCCTTGCCATTGCTTCGGTCTTCCGACTCTCGTTTAGTAGTTGTAGAAAAGTACACTGCATTAGGCCTACAAAATGGGTATGGGGTGGAGAGAGATGGTGTGTTACACTCCAAGGTGTTCCCCAGGTTGCCTTTCCTGAGCTTCTATCTTCAGGCTCTCATTAAATTGTGGTTAAATGGAACAACTGCATTTGGCGTACTAGTTGGTTTGGGGCCTACTATCGGTGTCTGCCACTCCTTGCTGTTCTCCTGGTTTCCTGTCCTGAAATTCCATTTTCAGGCTCTCGTTAAGTAGTTGTTAATGTTAGACTGCATTTGGCCTACTAGTTGGGTTGGGGCCTACTATCGGTGTCTGCCACTCCTTGCTGTTCTCCTCCACTGAACAAAGCTGTGCCGCCTGTTTACTACGGTTGCCAATTTTGAACTGCATTTCGACTACTTACTGATTTGGCCCTACTCTCTGTGTCAGCCTCTCATTCCAGTTGTCCTCCACTGCAATGCCCCCTGGTTATTCCTGTGTTACCAATTTTGAACTGCATTTAGCCCACTTTATTCTTTGGGCCTATATCTGTGTTTCCACTTCATCGTGCCCATTGCCCAGCCAGTGATAGATGAGTCTGCTGGTACATTGACCCATAACGCAACATTCCCCGTGCATGCTACACAACAACATTGTGACCCTGCTGAAAGTCAGGTTGCTCTTCCCGCATACCATACCACCTGACACGGGGACAAAGAGGAAGGTGCAGATGAAAGTGCAGGTTCCTTCATCAGGTGGGGGGAGGAATACTAGTTGGCGACGTCACTGGCACAGGGCCTCTCATAGTACGCAATAGTGTTGCTGCCGGTGGGAGGCGCCCCCGCCGTGCAAACACACCGCTGTACTTTGAGGGGCCCTGTGCCAGTGCCAATGCCAACAAGTGGGCCCCCCCTGCTTGCTCAGGATCACAGCACTTGCAAAGTTGAAATACTTACCTCTCCCTGCTCCACTGCCGTGACGTGGTCCAGATTTCCTGGGCCCACTAATTACTTGAACCAGCCCTACCCCACACAACTTTAGCCAAATGACCCCCAATTTCAAATGCCTTCCAATTATTATAAGGTAAATTACGCTTGACAAGCTTCATTAAGAAGAATGGATGGTTTTGACATTAAAATGGGCACTCTAGGTGTTTTCCTGGCCCCCACTCACTGCCGACTATGCTGCCCCATTGACTTGCATTGGGTTTCGTGTTTCGGTCGATCCCGACTTTACGTCATAATCGGCCGATTTCACTCGACCCGACTTTTGAGATAGTCGGGTTTCGCGAAACCCGGCTCGACTCTAAAAAGGTCAAGGTCGCTCAACTCTACTTACCAATTAAAAGGTGTAATAACAGTAGAAATATTTGCAAAGATTGGTTGTTAAAAAAATTATTATATACTTTTGCACATGCTATTGGATAAGTTGATACAGTTAATTAATTTTATACATAATACTTGATGCTCTCTTTTAGATTCGTATTTTATTAGGCGATGGGGTGAAACTTAGATATATTAATCCCTTACTGACGTTCGACGTACTATCCCGTCCATGTGGGCTGGGCCCGTCTGACCATGGACTGGATAGTACGTCATAGCTGATCGGCCGTGCAGATGGGTGGAGTGCGGCCAATCGGGGCCTGGTGTCAGCTGATTCTCACAGCTGACACCCGACACTATGTGCCAGGAGCGGTCGCGGACGGCTCCCGGCACTTTAACTCCCGGGAACACTGAGATCAAACATGATCGCAGCATTCCAGAGTTGGCAGAGGGGCTGACAGCCTCTCTGCCTTTGGATCGGAGACCACATGGCATCACGCGGGGTCCCGATCGCTTCCATGGAGACCCGAATGTCATCATGATGACATCCAGGTCTCCAGAGCTGAGAGACTTCCTGTCATGCGCAGGGCATGTCAGGAAGCCTCTAAGGTCAGTGTGCAAAATGTGCAATGCTGAAAGCTTCTTTAGCATGCGATCAGCCTGCAAAAAATGATTGTCCCATAGTGAGACATAGTGTAAAAATAAGAATTAATTAAAAAACAATATTTATTATTTATCACTAAATAAATATTTAAATGAAAAAAATCTAAATAATAAAAGTACACATTTTTGGTATCCCCGCATCCGTAACTACTTGCCCTAGAAAACTGTTAAACTAGTTAACCCCTTTAGTGAACACCATAAAAAAACAAGGTAAAAAACAATGCTTTATCATCATATCGTCGAACAAAAAGTGGAATAACACGCTATCAAAAAGATGGATATAAATAATCATGGTACTGCTGAAAACGTCATCTTGTCCCTCAAAACACAAGCCCCCATATTGCTCCATCAGCCGAAAAATACAAATGTTATAGCTCTCAGAATGAAGCGATGCAAAATAATTATTTTTTATATAAAATAGTTTCCTTTCCGAGCTCTGCCATGCGCCCAAACAGTGGTTTACCCCCACATATGGGGTATCAGTGTACTCAGCACAAATTGCACAATAACTTTTGGGGTCCTGTTACCCTTGGGAAAATTAAATTTGGGGGTGAAAAGTTAATTTTTGTGGAAAAAATATGATTTTTTTATTTTTATGGCTCTATGTTATAAATGTCTGTGAAGCCCTTGGGGGTTCAAAGTGCTCACCACACATCTAGATAAGTTCCTTGGGGGGTCTAGTTTCCAAAATGGTGTCAATTATGGGGGATTTCCACTGTTTAGGCACGTCATTGGCTCGCCAAACACGACATGGCACCTGATCTCAATTCCAGCCAATTTTGCATTGAAAAGTCAAACGGCGCTCCTTCCCTTCCGAACTCTGCCATGCGCCCAAACAGTGGTTTACCACCACATATGGGGTATCAACATTCTCAGGACAAATTACACAATAACTTTTGGGGTCCTGTTACCCTTGGGAAAATTAAAATTGGGGGTGAAGAGATCATTTTTGAAGAAAAAATATTATTTTTAATTTTACGGCTCTACGTTATAAACTTCTGTGAATTACTCGGGGGTTAAAAGTTCTCACCACACATCTAGATGAGTTCCTTGGGGGGGCTAGTTTCCAAAATGGCATCAATTGTGGGAGGTTTCCACTGTTTAGGCACATCAGGGGATCTCCAAATGGGACATGGCATCCGATCTCAATTCCAGCCAATTTTGCATTGAAGCTCTGCCATGAGCCCAGTGTTTCCTACCCATATACGGGGTATCAGTGTACTCAGGACAAATTGCACAATAACACTTGGGGTCCAATTTCTCCTGTTACCCTTGGGAAAATTTAAAAAAAATGGATATGGAGTAGTTTTTTTGTGAAAAAAAATTTAAATGTTCATTTTTTAAACATTCCAAAAATTCCTGTGAAGCACCAGAAGGGTTAATAAACTTCCTGGATATGGTTTTCGCAACTTGAGGGGGTGCAGTTTTTAGAACGGTGTCACACTTGGGTATTTTCTATCATATAGACCCCTCAAAGTGACTTCAAATGTGATGTGGTCCCTAAAAAAATGGTGGTGTAAAAATGAGAAATAGCTGGTCAATTTTAACCCTAATAACTCGCTAACAAAAAAAAGTTGGTTTCAAAATTGTGCTGACATAAAGTAGACATGTGGGAAATGTTACTTATTAAGTATTTTGTGTGACATATCTGTGTGATTTAAGGGCGTAAAAATTCAGATTTAGAAATTTGCAAGATTTTCTAAATGTTCGCCAAATTTCCATTTTTTTTCACAAATAAACACTTGTGATATCAAAGAAATTTTACCACTATCATGAAGTACAATAGAGAAAACAGTGTCAGAATCACCAGGATCCGTTGAAACATTCCAAAGTTATAACCTCATAAAGGGACAGTGGTCAGAATTGTAAAAATTGACCCAGTAATTAACATGCAAACCACTCTTGGGGTAAAGGGGTTAAAATGCAATGGGACACTTCACTCATTCAGTATGAAATTTATTTATGGACTCAATATGCCAATACTGAATAAATTTCATTTAAAAAGTATTTCACAAGTTGTTAAAACTTACTGTGTGTACAGCATAATTTATATTCATCTCCACATCATAGAAGCCACCTTTGTGGTACAAAGGTAAAGTTGTTCCAGCCCAATGTTGATCCTTGACTTTGGACCAATGAAGAGCATGTCCTCCTGGACGACTAAGAAGAGAGGTTTTCAAAACATAGTGGCCCTTGGGGATCTTGTCTTTAACACCACGCAAGCATTTCAGGACAATCTGAATAGGCTGGGATGTATCTGACCTTCCAGTCTAGATTAGATAAAAAATGTTTTTACAAAATGCTTGCATAAAATTCAATCATCTTACTTTTGCAATAGATACCTTACACTAGATTATAATTCTATTTTAAGTTTTATTAATAATATGCAACATTAGCTGAAGGTAAAAGTACAGAATGATCATTGTGGTTGCAATTAATTTGTCATTCACGTGTATATATATATATATATATATATATATATATATATATATATAAATGTTGTTATTGTTTAATTATCATTACTCCTATAACCGAATATGTATGATATATATTATACTTTGTACATAAAACTTATTGCCAACATACATTCAGAACATTTGCAATAAAGAAGGAACGGAACAGATGGAAAGGAATATGACTGCTGGACTAAACAGGATTTGTTTTTAGCCTGTGACCATGTAAAAAGATATGCTAGGGCTCTATACACATTTAGTAAAATATTATTAACAAACACTAGAAATCAGCAAATCTGACGAGATTTGAATTCAGCAGGTCGCTGAAAGCTACTTGAGGAATTTAAGCAAGATTCCAGAGCATAATAAAAGTAAAGTGTAAAAAAAAAATAATACTCACCTGTCAGGAACACCACACTGCACTTGCCAACTTAGCCAGTGCGCGTGTACTGAGTAAACAAACTGTGCCTAAAGATACCTGTGGAGCAGGGCAGCAGCGGTGAAGATGCGTGCTTCAGACAAACAGGACCTGAAGCGTGTGACTTCTGGGGGCGTGGCCTAACTCCAGAGAGCTAGGAGGTGAAGAAAAACTCCTAGATGGGTAACTACGGGACAAAGTTACCAAGGGGCATAGACAGAACAGATAGTCAGAATGTAGCCAAGGGGTCACACACAGGGAGGGCAGCGCGGCACAAAAGGGGCAGGCAAAACTTGTAACAGGGACACAGCCAAATCAGAACCAGGCAGACGAAACGTAGCACAGGCACAAAGCACTGGCACAGGCGCAACAGGGTCAGACACACTCAGCCATGGGTCAGAGTACCAGAATCCCATGAAATAGGAAAAAATAAAGAAAAAATAGTAAGAAGAAAAGAGGTAAGTGGTTTAGAACTCACGCATACAAACATAAGTTGACATTGCCAAGGATTAAAGATCACCCAATTTCTATCAAAACCCAGGAAAACCAATGCAACACAACAGTTTGCATATCTATACACTACTAATTATTTATATTTGTAAATTTTTGTTAATACACATACTTGTATATGCCTCTCTTGTTTGTATACATATATACAGCACATATACATGATGTGTATATATATATATATATATATATATATATATATACTGTGTTATTTACCTTAACTCTTGATGCAAACAGGATTGGGTATTGAAAATATTCCAAATCAGGAAGCCTTTATAAATTTTATATTGAATATATATTTTCGAAGCTCAGCATGCCAAATATGACATTTTAAATTGTAGATTCTTCAGCTATAGTAATTTTGTAAATGTCATGCAAACAAAGAATTTGTAATTTCCTAGCGAAAATACTGTGTATGCCCAGTTAGTTCTCCTTTTTTTTGGTTTCCTTGGTTGCTTCAAGTGAGCAAGCCATAAAAACTCTTTATCTCTCCAAAACACAGCAATTTAGAAGATAATCGAATAGTGACTGGGGGGCAGAAATGCCAGTCTGAGGAATTAAGCCACAATCTCTCTTACATTTACAACCTTCCTCAAAGCAAGTGTCAGATGAGTAAAAAAAGGAAGAGAGAGAATTCATCACATACCAACCCTGTCTCATTTCATGGTGGCACAGCTGCCTCCTATCCTGCTGTAGAAATTCTTTGGCCCGCTCTGTAAAACTGTTTTTAAGGAGTGCACGCATGCCCAAACAATTCACAGTTAATAGCATCAGACAGCCTACTTATGTATTACTATAATGTTTGCAGAAAGCAAGCCCAATAGACTTAAATCACTGACTTCATAAAATAATGAACCAAAAAAATATATCTGCACTGGGGGGAAATCAATAGAATTGATCAGATCGTTTAGAGTCAGCAACAGAACATTCATGTAGTATCTCACCTTCCAGCAAAGTCCTGCTGCTCCATTTGATTCATTATTCACTTCAGAGATGTTGCCAAGCTTGGCTAGAATTTTTTCTTTGTGGGCATTTGCTGCGTTCAACAACTGGCTTTCTGTTCTGCATCAGTCACAGGAAGCAAAATAATCATAGAGAGCACAAATGAAATGCATTTGCTTTTGGATTACAGTGCAATCTGGTTACTGTTCAATAGAACAGCTAGAGAGCGGCAGGTAGATACTCAGCTGCTGAATAATGAGCCACTCATTGCAAAATAAAATATTTTGTATCATATTATGACTAGTGTTGAGCATTCCGATACCGCAAGTATCGGGTATCAGCCGATACTTGCGGTATCGGAATTCCGATACCGAGTTCCGATATTTTTGTGATATCGGGAATCGGTATCGGATCCATATTAAAGTGTAAAATAAAGAATTGAAATAAAAAATATTGATATACTTACCTCTCCGGAGGCCCCTGGACATCACCGCTGGTAACCGGCAGCCTTCTTTGTTTAAAATGAGCGCGTTTAGGGACTTCCATCTTCCATGACGTCACGGCTTCTGATTGGTCGCGTGCCGCTCATGTGACCGCCACGCGACCAATCAGAAGCCGCGACGTCATTCTCAGGCCCTAAACTCCTCATTCTAGGAATTTAGGACCTGAGAATGACGTCACGGCTTCTGATTGGTCGCGTGGCGGTCACATGAGCGGCACGCGACCAATCAGAAGCCGCAACGTCATTCTCAGGTCCTAAACGCGCTCATTTTAAGCAAAGAAGGCTGCCGGTTGCCAGCGGTGATGTCCAGGGGCCTCCGGAGAGGTGAGCATATTAATATATTTTTTATTTTAATTCTTTATTTTACACGTTAATATGGATCCCAGGGCCTGAATGAGAGTTTCCTCTCCTTCAGACCCTGGGAACCATCAGGATACCTTCCGCAGACCCTGGGTACCATCAGGATACCTTCCGATACTTGGTGTCCCATTGACTTGTATTGGTATCGGATATCGGTATCGGCGATATCCGATACTTTTCGGGTATCGGCCGATACTATCCGATACTGATACTTTCAAGTATCGGACGGTATTGCTCAACACTAATTATGACCTCATATTGGTAATTGGTGTAAAAATGCAGAAAAAAAATCACTTTCTAACATGTGCTCACTAATGAAAGAATAAATTAAATAACAAAAAGGACACTAAACCTAGAAATGAGTATTTAAATAACAATATAGTTGTTCTCCTTGTTAGTGTGCAGCATTTTTTGTATGATTTTGAAAGTGTCTGGTAGAAATTCTTTGGAGCTGGGATCCCCAACCCATGGCTCCAGATCTACATGTGGCACATGGGCCCATGATGTGTGGCTTGCGCCTGTCTGTCTGTTGTTCCATTAGCACAAGGTCTAGCAAACAGCTATGGTGAAAAGCTATTCAGATAGTCACTTTTGTTAGTAGCCCTCACAGAAGAGCAGTCCTCGATGCACATATACTGGCTTTTGTTACTTGAGAGATAAATAAAGTGCTAAGCTGGAGCTAGGATGATAATGACAGATGAGAAAGTGCTTCTGATAGTGTGCCTGATGTGAGAAGACCCAATAGGGAATGTAGGAACCCCGAATTGTAACTGTACTGCTTTTGCGTTATTTCAAAGATGAATCTTTATATGTTATTATACCAATTGGGTCTCTGAGTGCCGCTAATGTGAGGGAAATAGGTGTTGTATATCACTATTAGGTGAGGGGGCTCTGGATGTGGCTCACAGCCCTCCCTCTGAGCTGAATTTATCTCTCAAGGTAAGAAAGGTTGGGGAGCACTGCTGTAGAGAATAAAGAGATTATATTCTCCTGAGAAATTGTTCCATCTTTTGCTGGTGGCAATATGATGCCTGCTTTCTTTAGCGCAAAAGGTAGGGCTTAGTGACACTTTGTCCCACTTCAAACAGGGTATGGCAGTGAAGCATCTGCTGCCGCTGGTTGTCTAAAAGACAACACATGAAACAGACAGAAGAAGGACTTAGCAAAAGGTCTTGAAAGACAGCAGGGCTGTTTTGTCATGAGGTGAGATGTGGATCTCACCTCAGGTCATGGTGCAAGTTGTTCCTCCACACCCCAGGACTGACTTTCCCCAGCTCTCCCTGGTTCCTGAATGTCTCTGTATAATGCATTAATTTTCTATTGTATGCACTGACTTTCCCCAGCTCTCCCTGATTCCTGAATGTCTTTGTATATTGCATTGATTTTCTATGGTATGCTGTGCTTACCCATCACTCTGTGTCCACTATGTATTTCACTGTTCCGGTGTTTGCAGGCATATCTGAGTGGTCATTGTAACCCCTCCCCACTTTTTATTGCCTTTGTTCAAATGTGAACATGTGTTCTGGCCCCACATACTCACATTCTCTCACAGCTGAGCAGTGTTAATCCCAGATATATTCTGAGCCATGGGTCTGATCTAGATTTTAATCTGATCCAATTATCTTTCAAATTCCATCTTTCAGGTTTCTAATTACAGTACTTTGAATTAGACTTGAATTTGATTGGAATTTGACTGTAAGGTAATGGAATATCAAACCACTACAATGTTTCAGTTTATTTTCTCTCTCACCCTTATACTACTCTATTTTTCCCTCCCTCCTGTAATCCCCCCACCTAGTAAGGAACTAGTAATTTCACACTCCATCCTACCCAGCCATCTCACCTCCTCCACACAACTGTTCCTCCAGACACAATCCTTTTTCTCCAGACACACAGGGCCGCATGATGTCATATCCTGCTCCCACCTTCTAACACTCTCTTTGCTACTCCTCATCGCTGGTGATGTATCCCCAAATCCTGGCTGTCCTCAACACATCTCCACACTCGTTTCTAGCCACCTGTCATGATCCTCTACACGTTTTCCCAACCATGATAACCTCATACCCATTCATCCAGCCCCCACTCCCCAGGTCCACCTACCTTGAGCACTATGTAACACATGCTCCATATGCAACAAACTGCTATTTATCCATGACCTTTTCATCACCAACAAACTCTCCTTCCTTGGCATCACTGAAACCTGGCTCACACTCTCTGACTCAGCCTCTCCAGCTGCACTTTACTATGGCGGACTCCACCTCTCTCACACCCCTCCCCCAGCACCAAACGTGGTGGAGGAGTTGGCTTGCTCCTGTCTGACATCTGCTCTTTCACTCCAATCCTGCTACCACCCTCCGCTACTCTTCCACGTTTGAGGTGCACTCCGTCCGCATCTATTCTCCCTCCAACCTCCAGCTGGCTGTCATCTACCACCCCCCAGAACTAGCCAACTCCACCTACTTCACCACCTGGCTACTTCACTTCACTTCACTCTGCTGACATCTCCACTATCATCATGGGTGACATCAATATCTCCATTAGAAGGGACAAAAAAACGGTCATAGGAGTGCCTGCCATACGGTGATTTGTTATAAAATCTTCTTTTATTAGTTTCCACGGTGGAAACTAATAAATGAAGATTTTATATCAACTCACCGCCTCGCATGCGCTCCTATGACCGTTTTTTGTTATTTGATCCCCTTGTGAGGCATCCGGCTGGAGCTGCAGCATATCTTCTGTTTTAACCACTCCTAACACCTGCTTTGCGCTCCTATGAAGCCGTTCGTCATTTTCTTTTTCTCTTCAATATCCCCTTTGACACTTCCACCTCAGCTGCCTCTAAACTTTTATCACTCACTGCCCCCTTTGGACTCACTCAATGGTCCTCTGCAGCCATTCACAAAGATGGTCACACACCAGACCTTATCTTTACCATCTTCTGTTCCCTTACTAATCTCACTAACTCACCCCTCCCCCTATATGACCACAACCTACTGACATTCTTGTCCCTCTTCTCTCGTAGTGCGCAACCCCCACTCCGCAAACTCACTCACTCTCGCAGAAATCTCAAACACCTCTTACAGACATAGCTTCTCTTTATGACATAGATGCTGCTGCCACTTTTTATAACACAATAACAGCAACGCTTGATTCGGCCGCTACCCTCATGCCTAGCAAAACTCGTTCAATAAACAGGCAGCCCTGGCTGACCAGCCTGACCAAAGAACTGAGACAGGCTTCCAGGGTCACTGAGCGGAGATGAAAGAGATGCCACTTTGCCGAGCACTTCATCGCATACAAGCAGTCCATGCCAGCTTCAAGTCCACGCTCACTGCCACAAAACAAACTTACTCTCTCATATCCTCCCTGTTTCACAACCCTAAACAGCTTTTCAATATTTTCCATTCCCTACCCCATCCCCCAGCACCTCCTCCCTTCCCTCTAATTTCTGCTGAAGACTTTGCCTTTTTCTTTAAACAGAAGATCGATATGATCAGAGAAAGCTTTGGCATGCAACACCCAATGCCCCTCTTAGCTGCTCAACACTGTTCCTCCAAAACCAGCTTCTCCACCATGACAGAAGATCAGCTTTCCACCCTCCTGTCAAGATCGCACCTCACCACTTGCACGCTTGACATGCTCCCATCCCACCTCATCCATAACCGTGCCACAGTCTTCATCCCAAGCCTAACACACATCTTCAACCTCTCACAACTGGTGTCTTCCCCTCATCCTTCAAACATGCCAAGATCACACGCATCCTCAAAAAGCCCTCTCTTGACCCATCTTCTGTGTCTTGCTATCGCCCGATATCTCTTCTCCCTTATGCCTCAAAACTATTGGAACAGTATCTCCATCTTGAACTGTCCTCCCACCACTCCTCCTTCTCCCTCTTTGACTGGTTACAATCTGGCTTATGACCACATCACTCAACTGAAACTGCCCTAACTAAAGTCACTAATGGCATACTAACCGCCAAGAGCAAGCGGCACTACTCTGTCCTCCTTCTCCTGCACCTATAGTCTGCCTTTGACACTGTGGACCACTCCTTCCTGCTACAGATTCTCTCATCTCTTGGCATCACAGACTTGGCCCTATCCTGGATCTCATCATATCTAACAGGCCAAACATTCAGTGTCTCCCTCTCCCACACCACCTCTGCACCTCGCCCCTTGTCTGTCGGTGTTCATCAAGGCTCAGTTCTAGGACCCCTACTCTTCTCCATCTAAACCTTCAGCCTGGGATAGCTAAGAGAATCCCACGGTTTGCAGTATTATATCTATGCCGATGAGATGCAGATATACCTATCCAGACCAGACTTCACCTCCTTACTCACTAAAATCCAACACTGTCTGACTGCTATCTCGGCCTTCTTTTCTGCTCGCTTTCTAAAAGTGAACATGGACAAAACAGAATTCATAATCTTTCCCCCATCTTACTCTACCCCTGCACCAGACCTATCCATCAATGTCAATGGCTGCTCACTTTCCCCAGTCCCGCATGCTCGGTGCCTCGGGGTGATCCTTGACCCTGCCCTCTTTCAAGGCACATATCCAAACCCTTGCCTCCTCCTGCCATCTCAAACTCAAAAATATTTCCTGGATCCATGCATTTCTTGACCATGAAACCACAAAAACACTAATGCATGCCCTTATCATCTCCTTCCTTGACTGCTGCCTTGACCTACTCTCTGGCCTCCCCTCTAGCACTCTGACACCACTCCAATCCATCCAACACTCTGCTGCCCAACTAACCTACCTGTCTCCCCACTATTCCCCAGCCTCTCCCCTATGCCAAGCCCTTCACTGGCTTCCTATCCTCCAGAGACTCCTGTTCAAAACCCTTACTATGACATTCCAAGCCATCCACAACCTGTCTCCTCCATACATCTGTGACATGGTTTCCTGGTACTTACCTACACGCAACCTTCGATCGTCACAAGATCTCCTTCTCTATTCTCCTCCTATCTTTTCTTTGCACAACCACATCCAAGACTTCTCCCGTGCTTCCCCCTTACTCTGGAACTCTACCACAACACATCAGACTCTCGCCTACCATAGAAACCTTCAAAAAGAACCTGAAGCTCACCTCTTCCCACAAGCCTACAGCCTGCAGTGATCCTCAACCTACTGAACCACCACACAACGAGCTCTACCGTCTCCTAATGTATCCTCACCCATCCTCTGCAGACTGTGAGCCCTCACGGGTAGGGTCCTCCCTCCTTCTGTACCCGTTAGTGCCTTGTTTTTTGCTCACATTAATTTTATATGTCTATATTTGCCCCCTTTTTCACTGTAAATCACCATGGAATAAATGGCGCAATAAAAAATGTATAATAATAATAACAGCTTCCTTTATATTATTCGGTGCTTTCCGCCAGCTCTAACACGTGATAAGGTCACCTCATCACATCACTACTGTGCTGCAGAGTTAGCAAAGTTAGCCAAGAAAGTAAACACTCTATGGAAGCTATGATGGACATTTATTATAGATGTCAAGTGGTGTTAAGGACTAAGCTGAGTTGGAGTAGTGATTTTGTGACCACTATTGACATCACTGGCAGATAGCGTCATCAGGATATAGGCAGATGTTGATACACAGAGCAGCAGGCTAGTTGGTTGGATAAGCAGGAGTCATAGAAAGGATATAGCCAGAGGTCGGTACATGGAGCAGCAGAAGGCTCTTGAGGATAAGCAGCAGATGAGAAGCTAGACTAAAGGTTTGGGGCTCAATAATCTCACAATGAAGAAAGTGCAGCACCAGGTTTAAGTAGGGAAGATCTGCTGCCTGGTGCACAAGAGCTGCTGAGTTTGAGTCCTGACAGGTGGGGTTGTTAGTATGATGACACAGTATCTAGAGAGTAGAAAATTATAGGGCACAGTATAGATAGTAGCAACAGTATGGAAATGAGGCAGATGGAGGACACAGTATAGAGAAAGGGCAGTGTGAAGGCACAGCATTCAGAGGGGGCAGTTTGGGGCACAGTATGAAGAGAGCTATTAGGGGCACTGAAGATGAGGAGAGTGCAGAGTTTGGGTGTATAAATGAGGATGATATGAGAAAAAATACTGAGGAAGGGAACAGTACGAAGTGGGGTCAATGTGGCATGTAAAACTGCAGTGATAAGCTGTGACAGGGAAAAGTCATCATGCCATCTGGTTCAAATGGCATTGAAAGGAATGAGAATGACACAATCAGTGAAGACCTCACCTATAAGGTAACTGAATGTAAATGTTTATTTGTGATACTGACTATGTCTAATTCTTATTCTGCTTCCTATATATTCTGCAGTCTAATGATGGCATGATAGCTCGTACCAGCAATTCCCACCACGTCTTTACCATTTTTAAGAATGTAATAGGAGTTGCAGGTTCATGTAATACAAGTGTGTATGGCGGGGGCTGACTGCACATTGTAATTAATTGCTCATTTATTGATGGTGATTCTGGTAATTTTTATGTATTGATGGTGGTTCTTTTGCTGCATTCATGTACTTATGGTGGTTGCAAGCTAAGTTTTACTACAACTGTATTTGTATTAGGAGCATTTAACCTTTGTATTTGAAAGACCATTTGTGTTATGACCTGGTGGTTAGGAGCACCCGACCTGATAGTTAAACTCATACAGGACGAGCTCTGGGATGTGGGAGCTCTGCTGACCGCAAGCCCTAATCCTATCGCACACACTAGAAATAGCCGTGGAGCGCTCCTGACGCTCCCTATGCGCCTCGTCATGCCTAAGAGCTTGCTAGCCCTAGAGAAGAAAATAAAGCCTACCTTGCCTCAGAGAAATTTCCAAAAGGAATAGGCAGACCCCCACATGTAATGACTGTGAGTAAAGATGAAAGTCACAAACGCAGAAATGAGATAGGTTTCAGCAAAGGGAGGCACGACTTACTAAATAGACAGAGGATAGGAAAGGAATCTTTGCGGTCAGCACAAAAACCTACAAAAGACCACGCAGAGAGGGCAAAAGGGACCTCACGGTGCGGGGGTGCCACCCTGCATCCCAGAGCTTCCAGCTAGCAAGACAAAATCAAGAAAACCAGCTGGACAAAGAAACAAGAACAATAATAACAATCAGGAACTTAGCTTCTGCAGGAGAAGACAGGACACCAGACAGATCCAGGAGCGAACTGAACCAATGCTAAAACATTGACAGCTGGCATGGAGAAATGATCTGAGTGGAGTTAAATAGAGAAGCCAACCAAAGGATAAACCACGTCACCTGTGTAAGGAACCTCAGAAGCAGCAGCTCCACTCACAGCCACCAGAGGGAGCTCACGGACCGAACTCACCGAAGTACCATTCATGACCACAGGAGGGAGCTCGACAACAGAATTCACAACAGTACCCCCCCTTGAGGAGGGGTCACCAAACACTCACCAGAGCCCCCAGGCCGATCAGGATGAGCCAAATGAAAGGCACAAACTAGATCGGCAGCATGAACATCAAAGGCAAAAACCCAGGAATTATCCTCCTGACCATAACCCTTCCACTTGACCAGGTACTGGAGTTTCCGTCTCGAAACACGAGAATCCAAGATCTTTTCCACCACATACTCCAACTCCCCCTCGACCAACACCGGGGCAGGAGGATCAATGGAGGGAACCATAGGTGCCACGTATCTCCGCAACAATGACCTATGGAACACCATTCTGACCTGCTTCCCATGAGACTCATTCAGGCCAGCAGGCGTGGGAAATCCCACCATGAAATCCTTAAGGGCTTCAGAAAGACCCTTTCTGAAAATTGCCGCCAGGGCACATTCATTCCACTGAGTAAGCACAGACCACTTTCTAAACTTCTGACAGTACACCTCCGCCTCATCCTGACCCTGACACAAAGCCAGCAAGATTTTCTCTGCCTGATCCACGGAATTTGGTTCATCATAAAGCAATCCTAGCGCCAGAAAAAACGCATCAACATCACGCAATGCAGGATCTCCTGGCGCAAGGGAAAATGCCCAGTCTTGAGGGTCACCACGTAATAAAGAAATAATGATTTTTACTTGTTGAGCAGGGTCACCAGAGGAGCGTGGTTTCAAAGCTAGAAACAGTTTACAATTATTTTTGAAATTCAGAAACTTAGATCTATTTCCAGAAAATAAATCAGGGGTAGGAATTCTAGGCTCTAACATCGGATTCTGAACCACAAAATCTTGAATGTTTTGTACCCTTGCAGTGAGATGATCCACACAAGAGGACAGACCTTGAATGTCCATCTCTACATCTGTGTCCTGAACCACCCAAAGGTCTAGGGGAAAAGAAAGACAAAACACAGTGCAAAGAAGAAAAAAAAATGGTCTCAGAACTTCTCTTATCCCTCTATTGAGATGCATTAATACTTTGGGCCAGCTGTACTGTTATGACCTGGTGGTTAGGAGCACCCGACCTGATAGTTAAACTCATACAGGACGAGCTCTGGGATGTGGGAGCTCTGCTGACCGCAAGCCCTAATCCTATCGCACACACTAGAAATAGCCGTGGAGCGCTCCTGACGCTCCCTATGCGCCTCGTCACAGCCTAAGAGCTAGCTAGCCCTAGAGAAGAAAATAAAGCCTACCTTGCCTCAGAGAGATTCCCCAAAGGAATAGGCAGCCCCCCACATGTAATGACTGTGAGTAAAGATGAAAGTCACAAACGCAGAAATGAGATAGGTTTCAGCAAAGGGAGGCACGACTTACTAAATAGACAGAGGATAGGAAAGGAATCTTTGCGGTCAGCACAAAAACCTACAAAAGACCATGCAGAGTGTGCAAAAGGGTCCTCCGCACCGACTCACGGTGCGGGGGTGCCACCCTGCATCCCAGAGCTTCCAGCTAGCAAGACAAAATCAAGAAAACCAGCTGGACAAAGAAACAAGAACAATAATAACAATCAGGAACTTAGCTTCTGCAGGAGAAGACAGGACACCAGACAGATCCAGGAGCGAACTGAACCAATGCTAAAACATTGACAGCTGGCATGGAGAAACGATCTGAGTGGAGTTAAATAGAGAAGCCAACCAAAGGATAAACCACGTCACCTGTGTAAGGAACCTCAGAAGCAGCAGCTCCACTCACAGCCACCAGAGGGAGCCCACGGACCGAACTCACCGAAGTACCATTCATGACCACAGGAGGGAGCTCGACAACAGAATTCACAACACATTTGCTGCCATTTTTGCTCTCTTGTGCCAAAGACTGAGCTTTACTGAAGTCATTTTTTCTTATTTACTTCAATTCATTAGCATAAGCAGTTTACATTACTTAAAAAATCATAATCCCAACATTTTTTAATATTTAAACAAATATAATTTTTGAAACAACACACCCCCTTGTCTCTCATTAAAATAAAAAAATATATTTTGTATGACCACATAGGCAAAACTCCAATTTATCAAAATAATACATTTATTAACATATACAGTAAAGTTAATGAAATTGAATTGAAACCCCAGAAGTGTGTGTGTGCGTGCGTGCGTGCGTGTGTGTGTGTAGGGGTGTTATCACCTTTCTAAAAAATGGTTGCACTAAAAACATTAATTCACAATTAAAAAAAAAATCCCTCACAAAACTCCATTGATGGAAAAATGGCTTCATAATCATTTTTTTTTCTTTTCACAAACAAGAATCTATGAAATATGGTATCACCATATTCAGGCCGGCGTCACACAACAACGTGTAAAAATACACACAACGTGTAAAAATACGTTCTGTTTTTTAAGGACCAAATAGGCAGAAGTGTTCCCTGAACAGTGATCCGTATGTCATCCGTTGGAAAAGTGTGGCTGCGTATTTTGCGCATGTAAACCTCCGTATCGCATCCGTACGTCTAGATTTTCTCGCTGGCTTGCAAAATGGACATATAATGGATCCATGGGCTCAAATATTCGTGAAAACATATATATACTGTATATAGAGCGAGTGACACAGTGAGACATATATATATATATATATATATATATATAAATATTTATATTTCATACAGCGCTAGATAGCCTAAAAGCCGGTAATTCAAGCTTTTGCTAACTCCTTACCAAACCCAACAGGATATGAGACATGGTTTACATACAATAAACCATTTCATATACGTTAGATTTTTACATATTCCTCACTAATAATGTTAGTAGTTTGTTTGTGCAAAATTTGGGAGCTCTAGGTGTTGAAGTAAAGGGTTAAATCATGGAAAAAACTGTAGTTGGCTCACGTGCAATTTTCTCCACCAGATTGGGAAAGCCAGTGACTGAAGGCAGATATTAATAGCCTAGAGAGGGACCAAGGTTATTGCCCCCTGGCTAAAAACATGTGCCCCCAGCCACACCAGAAAAAGCACATCTGGAAAATGCACCTATTCTGGCACTTAGCCACTCTCTTCCTGCTCTCCTGTAGCAGTGAGATATGGGGTAATGAGGGGTTAATGTCACCTTGCTATTGTAAGGTGACATTAATCCAAGTTGACAATGGAGAGATGTCAATAAGACACCTATCCATTATTAATCCAATATTAGTAAAGGCTTAAAAATACACACACACATTAAGAATAAAGTATTTTAATGAAATAAATAAACACATGGAGTTTTATTATCTTTATTGTACACTCAATCCAACTGATGACCCTCGTTTTCCTGTAAAAAAAGGAAATTAAAAAAAGCAACAATATCCCATACCTATCTGCCATACAGTCATGTCCCATGATGTAAATCCATCTGAAGGGGTTAAATACAGTTACAAACAGAATTGGTGCCAATGCAACTGCTCCTGGCTGTAAAAGACTGGGAAATGAATGAAATGATGGTAATGTAGCTTCGGGGACTTGCAGTGCCGTCACCGAAGCTGCGCCCCCTGGTGGCAAAAACTCATATGAACTGTAGCATGGGAATTTTTCTGAATATTTTCTCATGCTACAGTACATATGAGCTTATGCCAACAGGGGACGCAGCTGCCATGAGCAGTCGCATTAGCAGCACTCCTGGTTGTAACTGTATTTAACCCCTTCAGATGGATTTACATCGTGGGACATGACTGTACGGCGGACAGGTATGGGATATTGTTGCTTTTTTTATTTTCCTTTTTTTACCGAAGAACGAGGGTTGTCAGTTGGACTGAGCATACAATAAAGATAATAAAACCCTATGTGTTTATTTATTTCATTAAAATACTTTATTCTTAATGTGTGTGTGTATTTTTAACCCTTTACTAATATTGGATTAATAATGGATAGGTGTCTTATTGACACCTCTCCATTATTAACCCCTTACCGGCATCGGACATACTATACCATCCGATGCCGGCTCCCCTGCTTTGATTCAGGGCTCCGCAGTGAGCCCGCACCAAAGGCGGGACATGTCAGCTGTTTTGAACAGCTGACATGTGCCCGTAATAGACGCGGGCAGAATCGCGATCTGCCCGCACCTATTAACTAGTTAAATGCCGCTGTCAAACGCAGACAGCGGCATTTAACTACCGCTTCTGGCCGGGCGGCCGGAAATGACGTCATCGCCGACCCCCGTCACATGATCAGGGGTCGGCGATGCTTGTGAATGGTAACCATAGAGGTCCTTGAGACCTCTATGGTTACTGATTGCCCGTCGCTGTGAGCGCCACCCTGTGGTCGGCGCTCACAGCACACGTGCAATTCTGCTACATAGCAGCGATCAGCAGATCGCTGCTATGTAGCAGAGACGATCGTGCTATGCCTGCTTCTAGCCTCTCATGGAGGCTATTGAAGCATGGCAAAAGTTAAAAAATAAAGTTTTAAAAAATGTGAAAAAAATAAAAAAAATATAAAAGTTTAAATCACCCCCCGTTCGCCCCAATCAAAATAAATCAATAAAAAAAATATCAAATCTACGCATATTTGGTATCGCTGCGCTCAGAATCGCCCAATCTATCAATTAAAAAAAGTATTAACCTGATCGCTAAACAGCGTAGCGGGAAAAAAATTCGAAACGCCAGAATTACGTTTTTTTGGTCGCCGCGACATTGCATTAAAATGCAATAACGGGCGATCAAAAGAACGTATCTGCACCGAAATGCTATCATTAAAAACGTCATCTTGGCACGCAAAAAATAAGCCCTCAACCGACCCCAGATGATGAAAAATGGAGACGCTACGAGTATCGGAAAATGGCGCAATTTTTTTTTTTTTTTTTTTTTTTTTAGCAAAGTTTGGAATTTTTTTCACCACTTAGATAAAAAATAACCTAGTCATGTTTGGTGTCTATGAACTCGTAATGACCTGGAGAATCATAATGGCAGGTCATTTTTAGCATTTAGTGAACCTAGCAAAAAAGCCAAACAAAAAACCAATGTGGGATTGCACTTTTTTTGCAATTTCACCGCACTTGGAATTTTTTTCCCGTTTTCTAGTACATGACATGCTAAAACCAATGATGTCGTTCAAAAGTACAACTCGTCCCGCAAAAAATAAGCCCTCACATGGCCAAATTGACAGAAAAATAAAAAAGTTATGGCTCTGGGAAGGAGGGGAGCGAAAAACGAACACGGAAAAACGAAAAATCCCCCGGTCATGAAGGGGTTAACCAGGCTTAAAGTCACCTTAAAATAGCGAGGTGACATTAACCCCTTTCTACCCCATATCCCACAGCTACAGGGGAGTGGGAAGAGAGTGGCTAAGTGCCAGAATAGGTGCATCTTACAGATGCGCATTTTCTGAGGTGGCTGGGGGCAGATGTTTTTAGCCAGGGGGGGGCAATAATCATGTTCCTTCTCTAGGCTATTAATATCTGCCTTCATTCACTGGCTTTCCCACTCTGGTGGAGAAAATTGTGCGGGAGCCCATGCCAGATTTTTCCGTGATTTAACCCTTTATTTTAACACCTGAGCTCCAAAATTTTGCACACATAAACTAAAAACATTATTAGTGAGGAATATGTAAAAATATAGTGGATAGGAAATGGTTTACTGTATGTAAACCATGTCTCATATCCTGTTTGGTTTGGTAAGGAGTTAGCAAAAGCCAACAATTAAATTACCGGCTTTTATGCTATCTAGCTCTGCATTAAATATAAATAAATATATATATATATATATATATATATATATATATATATATATATATATATATATATATATATTTGTGTGTCAATGAAGCTGCCCCATAAAGGAACATTGGTCTGGGTGCAATGCATTGTTTTTGCGCCTCCCCCTCATCCATATTCCTCTCTAGTGTGATGCCAGCCTCACACTGACCTTGAATATCATGTTCACAGATCATTTTTACCACTTGTATCATACAATGGATAATGTATAAACAATTCCAACAGATCAAATAACTCATTCATATGCCTAGTCAATAAATCCTATCCCCTTATCCCAGATACACCGCTGGTAAAATATTTGTGTACTTGTTTTAACTTAATCAATACTATAGTCTACTGGCCAAATACCTGCATTAGTGCATGATTTATAAGCTTACAGTATAGTATAGAGGCTGCAAAATAACCTGCTCTACTCTACTAACAGTTTGATTTTCATAGGAGTGATCATAGTGTATGTAGCATCTGTAGCACTTGCTCTATGCAAGGTACCACAAGCTCTATCCTGCTGCACAGAGTCCCATGAGTTCTGAGGTCAGAGATACTATTCTTGCAACTTTGATAATATATTGAAATTCAATTGTTTTAGTCCCCTGATGAGCCATGGATTATATAATTTGAAAATACACTGGGACAAGTGTCTGAATCATTTGCAAATTGCCTCTTCTGAGAAAAAGAGGACTTAAACTTTATAGCGCCACCTGTTGGAAGTAGCGATCCTACAAGTCACAATCAACCCTTTAATGAGTCGTGCAATATGACAAATCAATATCTCAGTTTGCAGACACGGTGCTTCGGGCTGTTGGCCCTCGTCAGTGCGAAGCATGAGAACTGATTTGGCTAGGTGAGAGGCTCTGGACTGGGGTCTAAGGGGTATCGTTTCTCCTTATGGAGAGTGACATACCATCTCTGGCTTGTCAAGGTAAGGAGGCTTATTCGCCATGCAATGCTCCTCTGGGAAATATAATATGCAAATTGCCTCTTCTGAGAAATAGAGGACTTAAACTCTATAGCGCCACCTGCTAATTTAATATGTGTGCCACCCATTTACCTATTACCATAATGAGCAAAGGGATGCCATAATTATAAGTTCAACAAGTGCATTTTGGCATTAGATGTGTGTTATGTTTGACAAGTTAGAAACCATGACTCAGTACCTGCTTTTCAATCTTTTAGTAATTACAGGAATATTGGAATTTCATATTTGGCAATTGTGTTTTGTAATATAGTCTTGGATATCTGCTTTTCATTTGGACTTTTAAGCATATGGCATTTTAGAACTTGACGGTGCAAAAATCTGAATGCAGACTTCCCCCAGAAGTCCATTGCAATGCTCAGAGTTCCAGGGGAAGTCCGAGAGAATTAACAGAATTTCCCAGCTCAAAAGTTCAATTCCCTATTGTCTTCAATGGGGCTTGGGTTATGGCTCAAGTACGGGTACAGTTCTAGTACCCGAATTGAACTTTGGAATAAAGTTCGGGTAGGGTACCAAAGCCCAAACTACCATAGGTCCGCTCATTCTTACTCTTGGTGCTAAGTGATTGTGGGGTTATTTACTAAATAATCTGAAAAACAGTGAAAAATATATCTAAATATTAGAAATTCAATTACACTGGCTGTTACAGACTGGCGGAACGCACCAAGTATAAGAAGATATGAAACTAGGTGCGTTCGCAGTCCGAGGTCCACCGTGCAGGTAAAAACCCTGCTGCTAGTATAGACGGACTATATGGCGGTACTATAAGAATACACACATGGGTTAACCTCACCCTGCGTGAAGGAAGCGACCCTGTTGCGTCACAGGACCGCGGTACCGCACATAGAGCGCAAGCAAGAAGTCAGCGAACACAACCCCAAGACTCAGGATTGAAGTCCGATTAGACCACACGCTGGCACAACACCGCAACTGGGTGTATAAGGTAACTATAATAAATAATATAAAGGCACAAGAGTGCGTGCGGTGCCGCACTGACGGACGCCACTAACCACCCAGACTTGGGTCAGGAAAACGCAGAGCAAGCGCACGGCGCCGTACTGGCGGACACAGTAACTGGTAGCTGTAATGTGTGTTACGTGCTGTTGGATAAGTCGGGCGCTAGATAGCAAACATACACCTTCCGCGAACAGTCATCCAGTAGGGAGGGTTATTTAAAGAGCGACTTTCACTCACAACACACACACATATTTACAAGACAATACTAGCGCATGGCCGTGCGGTCATGCGCAGTTTATATAGTTGCAGCACAGGAAGCTGCTCCTGAAGTTTTGCCCTTTCAGGACCTTCCTGGAGGACCAATGGAATGTGCTGCAGTACCTGAGCATGTGACCCTCAATCTCCAACGGGAGATCTTGCCCTGGGCATGCTCAGTGTGTGCAAATAAGGACTTAGTCCCAGAGAAGCCCGCTCGCCGCAGATCAGTGCAGGGTACAACAGGAGAGCCAGAAAAGGCAACAGTAACCCTTTGCACAGAATCAGTCCCAGCAAGACGCTGGGAGCGACGCCTCCACTGAGCAGGCCCCACCGCGGCCGGCACAGAATGGGAGACCGCAGCAGACAGGGATCGAGATTCCCCCTGTGCAGCAGAGGAAACTCGACTCCTAACATTACCCCCCCCCCTAGGCCCCCTCCTTGGGCCTCGCTACGCTCGAAGGCAGCAATGAGCTGCGGAGCCCGAATGTGTTCAGCAGGCTCCCAGGACCTGTCCTCAGGACCATAACCCTTCCAGTCCACCCAAAAAATTTTTTTGCCACGTACCACCTTGCACCCCAAAATAGCATTCACCTCATAATCGTCCGAAGACGAACCCGATGTCCCAGCAGATGACTCGGAAAACCGGGACATGTACACGGGTTTCAGGAGGGACACATGAAAGGTGTCGGTGATACCCAGGCGTGGCGGAAGAGCCAAGCGATAAACCACAGGATTAACCTGTTCGAGCACTTTGAAGGGACCCAAGTAGCGAGGAGCAAACTTAGTGGACTCAACTCGCAGCCTGATGTTACGGGCGGAGAGCCACACCAAGTCGCCAGGAGCAAAGGTCGGAGCGGGGTGCCGATGAGCATCGGCAGAGGACCTCAATCTCTCCTTAGAGGCCCGAATGGCATCCTGAGTATGGTCCCAAATATCCCATTCCTCCACAGCCCAGTCTGCCACCCTGGAGTCTGCGGAAGACACGGGCATAGGCACAGGTACCCGTGGATGCTGACCATAGTTGAGGAGGAATGGGGTTTGTCCAGTGGAGTCGGCTACGGCGTTGTTCAGCGCAAACTCTGCCCATGATAGCAAGGATGCCCAGTCATCCTGCCTGGCTGAAACAAAATGTCGCAGGTATGTGACCAAGGTCTGGTTGGCCCTCTCTACCAACCCATTCGTCTCGGGATGATAAGCGGAAGAGAGATTCAACTCAATACTGAGAAGATGACAAAGCTCTCTCCAGAACCGAGACGCAAACTGGGGACCCCGGTCACTGACAATTTTGTCAGGCATACCATGTAGGCGGAAGATGTGTTTAATGAACAACGCTGCCAAGGCCCGTGCGGAAGGTAACCGTGGTAGCGGCACCAAATGCACCATTTCTGAGAAATAATCGGTGATGACCCAAATGATGGTACAGCCGCGAGATTTGGGTAAACACAAGACAAAGTCCATCCCGACCATCTCCCAGGGCCTATCTGCCACCGGCAAGGGATAGAGCAACCCAGCTGGCCTTTGACGCGGAGATTTATTTTTGGCACAGGAGACACACGCCAGAATATATTCCCTGACATCCCAGGCCATATGCGGCCACCAGTACGTCCTCGCCAGTAGCTCAGATGTCCTCTTTGTCCCAAAGTGTCCACCCACCCTGGACGAATGAGCCCAAGAGAGAACCTCCGGTCGCAAATTAATGGGCACAAAAATCTTGCCCGGAGGCACAGACTCCAGCGAACCCGGCGCTATGGTTCTCAGGCTCTCGGAAGGGACAATAAGCCGATGCTCCTCTTCCTCCTCTTCAGTTGACATAAGGGAGCGAGAGAGAGCGTCAGCACGAATATTCTTCTCCCCGGCGAGAAAATGAAGGGAAAAGTGGAACCGGGAAAAGAACAAGGACCATCTGGCCTGACGAGAATTTAGCCGCTGGGCTGTTTGCAAATAGACCAAATTTTTGTGGTCCGTGTAAACTTGGAAGGGAAAGCATGCACCTTCCAGAAGATGTCTCCACTCAGAAAAGGCCAATTTCATTGCTAACAGCTCCCTATCCCCGATGGAGTAGTTTCTCTCCGCTGGCGTGAAGTGTTATGAACAGGTGATTCAGAACCACAATGGAACTAGTGGTTAAGAGCACACAAAGTGACCTGATAGTTACTAACATAGGACGAGCTCTGAGACGTGGGAACTCTGCTGACCGCAATCTCTAATCCTATCATACCACACTAGAGGTAGCCATGGATTGCGCCTAACGCTCCATATGCAACTCGGCACAGCCTGAGAAACTAACTAGCCCTGAAGATAGAAAAATAAGCCTACCTTGCCTCAGAGAAATTCCCCAAAGGAAAAGGCAGCCCCCCACATATAATGACTGTGAGTTAAGATGAAAATACAAACACAGAGATGAAATAGATTTAGCAAAGTGAGGCCCGACTTACTGAATAGACCGAGGATAGGAAAGATAGCTTTGCGGTTAGCACAAAAACCTACAAACAACCACGCAGAGGGGCAAAAAGACCCTCCGCACCGACTAACGGTACGGAGGTGCTCCCTCTGCGTCTCAGAGCTTCCAGCAAGCAAGAAAAACCAATATAGCAAGCTGGACAGAAAATATAGCAAACAAAAGTAACACAAGCAGAACTTAGCTTATGCAGGGCAGACAGGCCACAAGAACGATCCAGGAGAGAGCCAGACCAATACTGGAACATTGACTGGAGGCCAGGAACAAAGAACTAGGTGGAGTTAAATAGAGCAGCACCTAACGACTTAACCTCGTCACCTGAGGAAGGAAACTCAAAAGCCGCAGCCCCACTCACATCCACCAGCGGAAGCTCATAGACAGAACCAGCCGAAGTACCACACATGACCACAGGAGGGAACTTGACCACAGAATTCACAACAGTACCCCCCCTTGAGGAGGGGTCACCGAACCCTCACCAGAGCCCCCAGGCCGACCAGGATGGGCCAAATGAAAGGCACGAACCAGATCGGCAGCATGAACATCAGAGGCAAAGACCCAGGAATTATCTTCCTGACCATAACCCTTCCATTTAACCAGGTACTGAAGTTTCCGTCTCGAAATACGAGAATCCAAAATCTTCTCCACTATATACTCCAACTCCCCCTCAACCAAAACTGGGGCAGGAGGATCAACGGATGGAACCACAGGTGCCACGTATCTCCGCAACAATGACCTATGGAATACGTTTTGGATGGAAAAAGAAGCTGGAAGGGTCAAACGAAAAGACACAGGATTAAGAACCTCAGAAATCCTATACGGACCAATGAAACGAGGCTTAAACTTAGGAGAGGAAACTTTCATAGGAATATAACGAGATGACAACCAAACCAAATCCCCAACACGAAGTCGGGGACCCACACAGCGCCTGCGGTTAGCGAAACGTTGAGCCTTCTCCTGAGACAATGTCAAATTGTCCACCACATGAGTCCAAATCTGCTGCAACCTATCCACCACAGTATCCACACCAGGACAGTCAGAAGACTCAACCTGCCCTGAAGAGAAACGAGGATGGAAACCAGAATTGCAGAAAAACGGCGAAACCAAAGTAGCCGAGCTGGCCCGATTATTAAGGGCGAACTCAGCCAAAGGCAAAAAAGACACCCAATCATCCTGATTGGCAGAAACAAAACATCTCAGATATGTTTCCAAGGTCTGATTGGTTCGTTCAGTCTGGCCATTTGTCTGAGGATGGAAAGCCGAGGAAAAAGACAAATCAATGCCCATCCTAGCACAAAAGGCTCGCCAAAACCTCAAAACAAACTGGGAACCTCTGTCACAAACGATGTTCTCCGGAATGCCATGTAAACGAACCACATGCTGGAAGAACAATGGTACCAAATCAGAGGAGGAAGGCAATTTAGACAAGGGTACCAAATGGACCATCTTCGAGAAGCGATCACAAACAACCCAAATGACCGACATGTTTTGAGAGACGGGGAGATCCGAAATAAAATCCATAGAGATATGTGTCCAGGGCCTCTTCGGGACTGGCAAGGGCAAAAGCAACCCACTGGCACGAGAACAGCAGGGCTTAACCCGAGCACAAATCCCACAGGACTGCACAAATGAATGCACATCCCGCGACAGAGACGGCCACCAAAAGGATCTAGCCACCAAATCTCTGGTACCAAAGATTCCAGGATGACCAGCCAACACCGAACCATGAACCTCAGAGATAACTCTACTCGTCCATTTATCAGGGACAAACAGTTTCTCCGCTGGGCAACGGTCAGGTCTATTAGCCTGAAATTTTTGCAGCACCCGCCGCAAATCAGGGGAGATGGCAGACAAAATTACCCCCTCCTTGAGAACACCCGCCGGCTCAGACAAACCCGGAGAGTCGGCCACAAAACTCCTAGACAGGGCATCCGCCTTCACATTTTTAGAGCCCGGAAGGTACGAAACCACAAAGTCAAAACGGGAGAAAAACAGCGACCAACGAGCCTGTCTAGGATTCAACCGTTTGGCAGACTCGAGATAAGTCAAGTTCTTATGATCAGTCAAGACCACCACGCGATGCTTAGCTCCTTCAAGCCAATGACGCCACTCCTCGAATGCCCACTTCATGGCCAGCAACTCTCGATTGCCAACATCATAATTACGCTCAGCAGGCGAAAACTTCCTGGAAAAGAAGGCGCATGGTTTCATCACCGAGCCATCAGAACTTCTTTGCGACAAAACAGCCCCTGCTCCAATCTCAGAAGCATCAACCTTGACCTGGAACGGGAGCGAAACATCTGGTTGACACAACACAGGGGCAGAAGAAAAACGACGCTTCAACTCTTGAAAAGCTTCCACAACAGCAGAAGACCAATTGACCACATCAGCACCCTTCTTGGTTAAATCAGTCAACGGTTTAGCAATACTAGAAAAATTATTGATGAAGCGACGATAAAAATTAGCAAAGCCCAGGAACTTTTGCAGACTCTTCAGAGATGTCGGCTGAGTCCAATCATAAATGGCCTGAACTTTAACAGGGTCCATCTCGACAGTAGAAGGGGAAAAAATGAAACCCAAAAATGAAACCTTCTGAACACCAAAGAGACACTTTGACCCCTTCGCAAACAAAGAATTCGCACGCAGGACCTGGAACACCATTCTGACCTGCCTCACGTGAGACTCCCAATCATCCGAGAAGACCAAAATATCATCCAAGTATACAATCAGGAATTTATCCAGGTACTCTCGGAAGATGTCATGCATAAAGGACTGAAACACTGATGGAGCATTAGAATGCCCGAATGGCATAACCAGGTACTCAAAATGGTCCTCGGGCGTATTAAATGCTGTTTTCCATTCATCGCCCTGTTTAATGCGCACAAGATTATACGCACCAAGAAGATCTATCTTGGTGAACCAACTAGCCCCCTTAATCCGAGCAAACAAATCAGACAGCAGCGGCAAGGGGTACTGAAATTTGACCGTGATTTTATTTAGAAGGCGGTAATCAATACAAGGTCTCAGCGAACCATCCTTCTTGGCCACAAAAAAGAACACTGCTCCCAATGGCGACGACGACGGGCGAATATGACCCTTCTCCAAGGATTCCTTTACGTAACTCCGCATAGCGGCGTGCTCAGGCACAGACAAATTAAACAGTCGACCTTTAGGAAACTTACTATCAGGAATCAAATCGATAGCGCAATCACAATCCCTATGCGGATGTAGGGCACTGGACTTGGGCTCATCAAATACATCCTGGCAATCCGACAAGAACTCTGGGACCTCAGAAGGGGTGGATGATGAAATAGACAGAAATGGAACATCACCATGTACCCCCTGACAACCCCAGCTGGACACAGACATTGATTTCCAATCCAATACTGGGTTATGGACTTGTAGCCATGGCAACCCCAACACGACCACATCATGCAGATTATGCAACACCAAAAAGCGAATATCCTCCTGATGCGCAGGAGCGATGCACATGGTCAGCTGGGTCCAGTACTGAGGCTTATTCTTGGCCAAAGGCGTAGCATCAATTCCTCTCAATGGAATAGGATACTGCAAGGGCTCCAAGAAAAACCCACAGCGCCTAGCATACTCCAAGTCCATCAAATTCAGGGCAGCGCCTGAATCCACAAATGCCATGACAGAATAGGATGACAAAGAGCAGATCAAAGTAACGGACAAAAGAAATTTCGACTGTACCGTACCAATGGTGGCAGAGCTAGCGAACCGCTTAGTGCGCTTAGGACAATCGGAGATAGCATGAGTGGAATCACCACAGTAAAAACACAGCCCATTCCGTCGTCTGTGTTCTTGCCGTTCAGCTCTGGTCAAAGTCCTATTGCATTGCATAGGCTCAGGTTTATGCTCAGATAATACCGCCAAATGGTGCACGTAAGCGTCGATCGATCTGAATGGCCAAAGACATAGACTCATTCAGACCAGCAGGCATAGGAAATCCCACCATGACATCCTTAAGGGCTTCAGAGAGACCTTTTCTGAAAATTGCTGCCAGAGCACATTCATTCCATTGAGTGAGCACAGACCACTTCCTAAATTTCTGACAATATATCTCTACCTCATCCTGACCCTGACACAGAGCCAGCAAGATTTTTTCTGCCTGATCCACTGAATTAGGTTCATCATAAAGCAACCCGAGCGCCAGAAAAAAACGCATCAATATCACATAATGCAGGATCTCCTGGCGCAAGGGAAAATGCCCAGTCTTGAGGGTCGCCACGTAATAAAGAAATAATGATCTTTTCTTGTTGAACTGGGTCACCAGAGGAGCGGGGTTTCAAAGCCAGAAATAGTTTACAATTATTTTTGAAATTCAGAAACTTAGCTCTATCTCCAGAAAATAACTCAGGAATAGGACTTTTAGGTTCTAACATAGGATTCTGAACCACTAAATCTTGAATGTTCTGAACACTTATAGCGAGATTATCCATCAAAGAGGACAGACCTTGAATGTCCATGTCTACACCTGTGTTCTGAACCACCCTGATGTAAAGGGGAAAAAAAAGACAAAACACAGTGCAAAGAAAAAAAAATGGTCTCAGAACTTCTCTTTTACCTCTATTGAGAAGCATTAGTACTTTGGGCCTCCAGTACTGTTATGAACAGGTGATTCAGAACCACAATGGACCTAGTGGTTAAGAGCACACAAAGTGACCTGATAGTTACTAACATAGGACGAGCTCTGAGACGTGGAAACTCTGCTGACCGCAATCCCTAATCCTATCATACCACACTAGAGGTAGCCGTGGATTGCGCCTAACGCTCCCTATGCAACTCGGCACAGCCTGAGAAACTAACTAGCCCTGAAGATAGAAAAATAAGCCTACCTTGCCTCAGAGAAATTCCCCAAAGGAAAAGGCAGCCCCCCACATATAATGACTGTGAATTAAGATGAAAATACAAACACAGAGATGAAATAGATTTAGCAAAGTGAGGCCCGACTTACTGAATAGACCGAGGATAGGAAAGATAGCTTTGCGGTTAGCACAAAAACCTACAAACAACCACGCAGAGGGGCAAAAAGACCCTCCGCACCGACTAACGGTACGGAGGTGCTCCCTCTGCGACTCAGAGCTTCCAGCAAGCAAGAAAACCAATATAGCAAGCTGGACAGAAAATATAGCAAACAAAAGTAACACAAGCAGAACTTAGCTTATGCAGGGCAGACAGGCCACAAGAACGATCCAGGAGAGAGCCAGACCAATACTGGAACATTGACTGGAGGCCAGGAACAAAGAACTAGGTGGAGTTAAATAGAGCAGCACCTAACGACTTAACCTCGTCACCTGAGGAAGGAAACTCAGAAGCCGCAGCCCCACTCACATCCACCAGCGGAAGCTCATAGACAGAACCAGCCGAAGTACCACTCATGACCACAGGAGGGAGCTTGACCACAGAATTCACAAAAGTGAAGGTCTTAGAGAAGAAGAAGCATGGATGCTTCCGACTTTGAGCATCCTTTTGATAGAGGACTGCTCCAGCACCAAAGGATGAGGCATCCACCTCCATTAGGAATGGCTTATCCACATCGGGACGATGTAAGATGGGAGCGCTAGCAAAGTGGGACTTAATAGAAGTGAAGGCCTTGGAGACCTCTTCCGACCACAATTTGGGATTCGCTCCCTTCTTGGTGAGGGCTACCAAGGGAGCTACCAGAGTTGAGAAGTGGGGAATGAACCCCATAAAGCGCTGCACCGCTTTAAGAGAATGGGGCTCTTGCCAGTCCATCACAGCCTGTAGTTTGGCAGGATCCATAGCCAATCCCTGGGCGGAGATGATATAGCCCAGGAAAGGTAAGGACTCCTGCTCAAACATACACTTCTCCAACTTAGCATAAAGAGAGTTTGCCCGTAGGAGGTCGAAGACTCTGCCAACATCTCTCCGGTGGGAGTCAATATCTGGAGAAAAGATGAGAATATCATCCAGATAGACTACAACTGAGGTGGAAAGCATATCCCGGAAGATGTCGTTGACAAAGTCTTGGAAAACGGCTGGGGCATTACAGAGCCCGAAGGGCATCACCAGATACTCATAGTGCCCATCTCTGGTGTTAAACGCCATTTTCCATTCGTCCCCCTCACGGATGCAAATCAGGTTATAAGCACTCCGCAGATCTAATTTAGTAAACACTCTAGCTCCCCGAAGCCTATCGAAGAGCTCGGATATCAAGGGCAAAGGATACTTGTTCTTAACGGTGATAGCGTTAAGACCCCTGTAGTCTATGCATGGACGTAATTCCCCATTCTTCTTCTGCACGAAGAAGAACCCTGCCCCAGCAGGTGACATTGACTTCCTGATGAACCCTCTTGCCAGATTCTCTTGAATGTACTAAGACATGGCCTCCGTCTCCGGGAGAGATAATGGATAAACTCGACCCCGGGGAGGCTCCGCACCTGGCAAGAGATCGATAGGACAGTCATAGGGACGATGGGGCGGAAGGGTCTCCGCCGCCTTTTTGGAGAACACGTCTGCATAAGACCAATATTGCTTGGGAAGAGAGGAAAGATCTGCGGGTTCCTCTGTAGTAGCAACCTGAACGCACTCTCGGTGACACCTACCCCCACATGATTCACCCCATCCCAGAATTCTGCCTGAGGACCACTCGATGTGAGGAGACTGGTACCGTAACCAAGGTATCCCCAACAGGACCTCATCAATCCCCTCAGGAATGATGAGCAGAGATATAATCTCCTGATGGGATGGTGACATGGACAGAGTAAAAGGGATGGTCTGATGTGTTATCTGTGCGGGGAGTGTCAACCAATTCACCACTCGTACCGTTACTGGTTGAGATAGCATAACCAGGGGTATTGCGTGACGTTGGGCGAAGGCAGAAGACATAAAATTGCCCTCCGCTCCAGAATCCACGCAGAGCTCCACCGAGTGGGAGGATGAGCCAAAAGTTATTGTCCCCTTAAAGGACAATTTGGAGGCAAACGTCGCCGTGTCTAGTGCACCTCCACCTACTACCACTAGACGCTGACGTTTCCTCGACCACTGGTGACATCTGGTGGCTAGATGTCCTGACTGTTGGCAAATATGGCAAACCTGGAGTGCACGAGCGGTCCGGGACTTAGATCCCGCTCGTGACACAACCTTAGGTTCATGAGACTCAGGAGCCTGGGTTGGAGATTCCAAAGGTTTGGCGAAGGTGGGAGCCAGCCGAAACCTCTGCCTACACTGGGCTCGCTCTAACCTCCGCTCGTGAAAACGGAGGTCAATACGAGTAGATACTGTTATTAATTCTTCCAGTGTGGCGGGAATCTCCCTAGTGGCCAGGGTGTCCTTAACGTGGTCAGCCAGCCCCCTCCAAAATATGGGAATAAGGGCTTTATCCGACCACTCCAGCTCAGATGCTAGAGTGCGGAAGTGGACGGCAAAATGGCTGACCAAGGACGAGCCCTGAGTCAATGCCAACAGTTGGAGCGCCGTATCATGGGTGACACGAGGTCCTAAAAAGACCTGTTTCAGAGTGCTCAGGAATAACAGAGCACTCTGCACCACATGATCGCCACGCTCCCACAGCGGCGTAGCCCACTGCAACGCCCTGTCCGACAATAAGGAAATTATAAAGCCCACCTTAGCCCGCTCTGTAGGGAAACGAGAGGCCAGAAGCTCGAGATGTATTGAGCACTGACTCATGAAACCCCTACAGGACTTACTGTCACCAGAAAATTTCTCTGGTAGCGGGAGGCGAGATAGCGTCAGTACAGAGGCGGCAGTGGACAAGGTAGCTGCAGCCACACTTGCAGCCTGAACAGCGACAGCAGTAACATCCACAGCTGAGGTTGAACGCTCAAGAGCCGCCAACCTTCCCTCCAGCTGCTGGATGTACCGCTGTAAACGCTGATCGTCTGTCATTACTAGCCAGACCTTGGCGCTAGTATTATGTTACGGACTGGCGGAACGCCCCAAGTATAAGAAGATATGAAACTAGGTGCGTTCGCAGTCCGAGGTCCACCGTGCAGGTAAAAACCCTGCTGCTAGTATAGACGGACTATATGGCGGTACTATAAGAATACACACATGGCTTAACCTCACCCTGCGTGAAGGAAGCGACCCTGTTGCGTCACAGGACCGCGGTACCGCACATAGAGCGCAAGCAAGAAGTCAGCGAACACAACCCCAAGACTCAGGATTGAAGTCCGATTAGACCACTTGCTGGCACAACACCGCAACTGGGTGTATAAGGTAACTATAATAAATAATATAAAGGCACAAGAGTGCGTGCGGTGCCGCACTGACGGACGCCACTAACCACCCAGACTTGGGTCAGGAAAGCGCAGAGCAAGCGCATGGCGCCCTACTGGCGGACACAGTAACTGGTAGCTGTAATGTGTGTTATGTGCTGTTGGATAAGTCGGGCGCTAGATAGCAAACATACACCTTCCGCGAACAGTCATCCAGTAGGGAGGGTTATTTAAAGAGCGACTTTCACTCACAACACACACACATATTTACAAGACAATACTAGCGCATGGCCGTGCGGTCATGCGCAGTTTATATAGTTGCAGCACAGGAAGCTGCTCCTGAAGTTTTGCCCTTTCAGGACCTTCCTGGAGGACCAATGGAATGTGCTGCAGTACCTGAGCATGTGACCCTCAATCTCCAACGGGAGATCTTGCCCTGGGCATGCTCAGTGTGTGCAAATAAGGACTTAGTCCCAGAGAAGCCCGCTCGCCGCAGATCAGTGCAGGGTACAACAGGAGAGCCAGAAAAGGCAACAGTAACCCTTTGCACAGAATCAGTCCCAGCAAGACGCTGGGAGCGACGCCTCCGCTGAGCAGGCCCCACCGCGGCCGGCAAAGAATGGGAGACCGCAGAGATTCCCCCTGTGCAGCAGAGGAAACTCGACTCCTAACACTAGCTTTTCCAACATTTTTCAAAAATTCAATTTGGACCTAAACCTACAATGGCCATGAAAAGATGTGTTTGACACTTTTAGATATCCTAGGACTGAATCCAAACCCTTTCAAGCTATTTAATGCAACCACATTAGCATTGGCAAAGTGACCTAAACATATATGTCTATAAATAAACAGAAAATATCTGTTCTTTACTGCTATCACACACAAAATCTGAATAGTTTCTTCAGTATTTTATCGTATTCAATCTCTATCTCTTTGGCTAAATTGTGAGGTGTGATGACCTTTCACTTCCCAGGTTCACCACTAAATGACTGCTGCATTCCCTGCTTCTCCTTATATAGAGGCTGTGATAGAACTTCCTGATTTGCTGTGCTATACTATGTGATTGGTCTAGTGATGCGGCCATGCAGTGGGTGTGGCCTTGCTGAATACAAGTGTATGGAGCAAGGCCATGCCCACTAGATGGTCCCTGGCAGGGAGTATGTGTAATGCATATTTACCCGCCGGTCCCTGCTCAGAAACATAGCATGCGCTGGGGAGAATCATAAGTCTGCAGTCATTCAATGATTGCAGACTTATCACTTTGGACTGATGCAATCTTCTGCAATGTGTAAAATGGTGACAGCTATTTCAGGCATTTTGCATAAATCTAATCGCAACTTTTCCCAATTTACCAGAATCAGAGAATTCCTTAAAAAAATCAGCATGCGTTTGATTTGCGTGAAATTGATTTACTTATCTTTAGGAAATGTATACCTTTAAAAATATATAAAATATACATCAGTAGTATATGTACACAAACCTAATCAATGGTATTAAAAGAGCACTTTGCCTGTTTAGAGAATATTTTTTCTTTTGCTTTATTTACATACTTTTTAAATGTTTGATTAGATCTTCTATAAAATAATTTTCTTCCAGACTGAAAATAATCCTCTTGACATTTGAAATCCTAAATGAAAAAGTATACAAGAATGTTAAAATGTGTGTAACTTTTTGAAGCAGTAACATTAACCTCTTACAAACATGCTCTGTACACGTATGGGGCAAGTAGATAGCGGATGTATGGAGCGGGCTCAAGGTATTTGACAGCCAGGACCTGCGTCTTACATGCACAGGTGTTAAAGAGCTTCAACAGCGACTGTTAACCTTTTAAATGCCACTGTCAAACTCTGACAATGGTGTTAATAACATGCTGGAATGGGGGCGCCAATAAGTTGCTATGACATCCAGGTGGTCTCTTGAAGATTTCTGTGCCTGTCATTAATGAGCTCCCTTGAAATCTACTCTGTGGCCAGGCCTTAAAGGAGTCCATAATTTTTACTATATGCAACAATATTTTGGTATTGCTTTACATAGTAAAATTGATCAGATGATTGCAAGTGCAAGTTCAAGTAAAAATAAAGATAATGAAATAAAAAAACACATATTTGGTATAATACCATATCCAAAAAAGTCTAATCTATCAAAATATAAAAATAATGAACTTGAATGGTGAACACTATGAACAGAAAAAAATTAAAAACACCAAAATAGTTTTTTTTTCTTTTTGCTGCACTATCACAAAAATGCAGCAAGAATCAGTCAAAATGTCACATCTGGCTCCAAAAAAATCCTTCACACAGCTCTATTGAGCAAAAAAAATGAAAGCGTTACGGTTTTTGAAAAATTGTGACAGTCAACCTTATTTTTTATTTCAGATTTTTTTTTACCACTAAAATAATAAAAAAAACTAGACAAGTTTTGTATCGCTGTAATCATACTGATGAGGAGAATCATATCTTAGGTCATTTTTGCCACATAATGTAAGCCATAAAAACAATTTTGAGAATTGCATTTTATCCCCAATTTTACTGCACTTGGAACTTGTTTCCTGTTTTCCAATACATTATATGGTAAAATGAAAGACGTAATTAAAAAGAACAAGTTGTGAAGCAAAACAAACAAGCCGTAGTACGTCTATGTGGACAGAAAAATAAAACAAGAGTAAAAAAAGTCATGGGTCTTGGAAAACGGGAAGGAAAATACAAAAATGAAAACATGGAAATTAACAATATCTGGAAGGGTTAAAATGTATTTCTTGCAGTTATTGCTCAAACTTTGAAGTTACCCTAGTGTCAAAGTACATTTTAGGTTTGGCCTACACTGGTCATAATTCTGACAAGACACGTGCAGACAAGTCATGATGATCATTTTCTTAGTAAGCCATAAAAAGTATGAGGAACACATTTTTTTTCAGCAGTTACACAGTTAAAAGCGCAAAGCACAATTTTTTTTCACAAAGTTTTTTTCTTTTTTTTTTAAAGAGGATATAGTTAAAAAAAAGCTTCCAATATTGCTAACATGTTGAGCTTCATGTGCTGTTATGTCTACAAAGAGCGAGTGATCTGGAACAAATTGCAAACATAAATGTTTCTTTCTTTTTACGAATACTAGTGGCCAGTGGGCCATAATGTACGTATTCAAGTCTGGCAAGCAGACCTAAGAAGTAATGGAAAGTAATGCTAACAATGAGATTATTGAAATATTTGCTTAACTCTGACCTGTTTCTGTGAAAGGCTGCCAAGCACAATTATGTCATCCTGAGCATCTTTCTCAAACTCTTCAATATAGGAAGGAATAGTCTCATCTTTTGAGATAAAGTCGTAGGCATCTTTAAGTGTATTAGTCTGCATGGACGTCGAAGTATACGCACAGTCCATCCCAGCTGTAGCTTAGAAGAAATAATATAAATTTAAAGGTAAAGCATATAATAAATAAAAACAATGCTTAACCCATTATCTACCAATGTCTTTTTTTTTTTTGACGCCTAATCATTTTCATCTAGCAACTAAGATTTTATAATTTTTATAATTAGGTCCAATTTTTTGTGTTGTGTTTGTAAAATGAATGTTTTCAAAATAGTAAATCATGTCATTGTCAATGTTAATTGAATATTGGGATGCCCTTTTTTGAAAAATCCGTAAAATGAAAATTTCTAATTTGGCAAGTAATGGGTTAATAAATGTACAGTATATATAAATTTACAATTACAAGTTAATGAAAACAGAAATTTGGTTGCAAACTAGAGATTACATTTCCATTTTATATAAACAGTGGATAACTACCAATTTTATCCATATAGTAATTATTGTATTACCTCAATAATAATATAAATGTACCTCAATTGTTAATATTCTGCATGTAATAATGATTACATTATGAGTAGATTTTCTAATATTACATAGTCTGCAAGCACTTTCCTACTTGTTGGCAATGTAAAACCTGTGTAATAAGTCTGGACTACTGCAGAACTCCCTTTAAAGGGACTCTGTCACCTGAATTTGGAGGGAACAATCTTCAGCCATAGGGGCGGGGTTTTCGGGTGTTTGATTCACCCTTTCCTTACCCGCTGGCTGCAATATTGGATTGAAGTTCATTCTCTGTCCTCCATAGTACACGCCTGCGCAAGGCAAGATTGCCTTGTGCTGGCAAGTACTACGGAGGACAGAGAATGAACTTCAATCCAACATTGCAGCCAGCATTCAGCCAGCGGGTAAGGAAAGGGTGAATCAAACACCCGAAAACCCCACCCCTATGGCTGAAGATTGTTCCCTCCAAATTCAGGTGACAGAGTCCCTTTAATTAAACTCTCACTTCTCCAATGTATTCTAAATGCATCATCCGAGGTTATATTTCTGTCCAGCCGCTACACCGATTCTACACCGATGCCTCCACCTAGTACCAGTCATTCCATTGTTTGCAAAAAAGCCAAAAAAGTCCAATAAAAACTTATCACTCTCACCCACAAAACTCTCTTCACTTCTGCCCTGTCCTGCATCTCTTCACTCATCTCCGTCTACAACCCCACCTGTTCTCTCCATTCTGCTAGTAACTGAAGTCTAACAACCTCTATAATCCAAACATCACATTATCATCTACAAGACTTCTCTCGAGCTGTACCAGTGCTCTGGAATGTGCTACCCCAGATAATTCCCAGTCTCCACAGTTTTAAGAGTGCTCTAAAATTACATTTCTTTAGAGTAGCCTTTCTAAAATCACTATTACCTGTTCTCATCTCTTAACTTTTCCTCAAAATCTTGTCCCTTTTGTCATCCGTTTCCTCACACTCTACGCACTTTGTATCTACATTCATATACATACTTGCTGGTACACGCTGCTCTAAATCAAAAGGATACGTGCCAACTTGAAAGCAAGACACTGTCTCACTGTTCCATATTGCAACTTTAAGAGCTACAGTATTTCTGTAATATTTAGTTATTTCAGTTTTTCTTAACCTAGTAATACTTAGGAAGCACGGATATGGCAAACTCAAGCAAAGTTGGTTACAATGTGGCAAATTAATCTGTACATTTTCTGGCTACTATTTAAGCTAAGGATGAACATTTCCCCCTGAGAGGTAAAATGTATGTTTTTTTATCATTTGGATAGAACATCTAATTATTTTTTGGCCTACATAACTAAGATGTTATATGCAGTTTTCACCAGTAGATTAGCAATTGGCTTTGGTAACTATAGTGGATGCATTGCACCTGAATTATAAGTTACTAGGGACAACGTGGGCATAAGAAAACAATGGCACAACTGACAAAGGAACTATGTGTATATGTTTGTGTGGCACCAAACCAAAATTAAAAATTTACTCTGCATTTTGATTGAAAAACCTCCCACAGTTTCCTCAGTGTTTTACTCACAACCACGTTTTTCATTTCTTTCCAGCACAAATGATTGCTGTATAACTTGTTATCGTACCTTGTAAATTGTCGTTATCTGTTTCATCTCCATCTAAAAATTGTATCAGCTCATCGTGAAGAATGTTTTCTTTGTGCTTCAAAGGCACTATGGATCACAATAAACATAAAGGTATAGAATAGCACATTAGAAATATAGAATCTTTATATTTTCAATCAAAATAGGAAACATGGCTGGATTGCCTTTTCAAGGCAACTGTGATATGAAATCCTATATTTATTGTATGAATTTTATAATATTTACTCCATGGCGCTTTAGAAGTGAAAAGAGGTATACATAAGAAAATACAAGTACAATAATCTTGAACAAAGCGAGTCACCGTCTTGCGCAGGAGGAGAGAGGACCCTGCCCACAAGGACTCCCAATCTATAAGGGATGGGTGAGGGTACAGTTGGTGAGGGTTGAGCTGGTCGCACAGCAGTTTGGTAATATTCTCTATCCATAAATGTCTGATGCTCAGCTTCCTAGATATTAATACTTTTTCTATTGTTGACTCCACTACCTATACATATAACAGACACAATGTTCATGGTCACTGGAAGTATTTCCAATTCAAACCATTGAATTGCTCATAACAGCATAGTTTATTACATTGTCAGTAGTATCACATGGTGACTAGAGATGAGCCAAGTTATTTGAGTGGAATTGAATTTTACTTGAGAATAAAGATTTTTGTATATTCACTTTGCACAGATTTAGCAAAATGGTGTAGCTGTCCAGCCAATAAAAAAAGCAATCTCTCCACAATGCTCACATATCTGCCCTATTTGTGACTCGCTGTCCTTTCCTCAGAGCCATCTTTTCTTTACTCCATCGTGAACCTCATCTCCTTTCCTGTTCACTCTAGTGCAGGATTTCCGTCTGTTACTAGGCTTCATAGGTCACCGCACGTCACACATCCATGACATTATGATTGTAGTCTGATCATATCCAAAAGTTCTGGCCTACAGTGAAAAAGCTAGGAGATGTGGACCATGATAGGGTAAAGATGATGTGGCTCTGAGGACCAGATGGCAGGCAATGAGAAGCAGAGGAGCAGGACAGGTGAATGGTAAAGTGAATATAAGTTTTTCTTTTTTTTACTTATTATTATTCTCTAGGGTCAATCAATCAATCAATCATTTCATAGAAAATAATTTGCTTGTGATCACATTTTCTGGGTAATTCCATGTGATTTGACATATTCCAGTTTTGGCAGATCCAGTCAACTCTAATATTGACTATAAGGCATATTTCATGGTCTGGGTAGACTACAATTCCTGGCCTGGTTGCTGGTCTCCCAACCCTAGTTTACAAACTCGTAGACACGTGAGGCTGCAAGTTCAGGTTGGGGGGCTTGCCGTTAGACTGACCATGAAATAAGTAAGTAAGAATGTGGTCTAAAGTAACCTATGACAGAATTGCTGTACTTTTATGATCACCTCGCCTCTGAAATCAAATTGTCATCTTCAAAATGTTTCTGTTAAAGTTAATAAAGTTGGGATCAAGAAGAGAACCATAAACTAGGTGCAGTCCAAATGTTCAATGTTTGTTTAAAAATTATGGTATTAGTATAACTATGCCATCACATAAATTTAAGTTTCAAACATTAAAATTATTAACTCATTCATGCCACTGCCAATATCATTTTTGCAATTTCATATTTTCCTGTCCTTCTTCCAAGACCCAAATTTATTTATTTGTTTATACACATACCAATAGGAGGGCACGTTTTGCACTTGGTGTACTGTAGCTTTAAATGACAGCATTCATTTTACCATATTTCCCATATAACGCAATGAAAAAGTGAAAAATATTGCTAATTTGCAATCGAAATAAAATTGAGAAATGAATCCAATTCTGCAAATGTTATGGTTTGATTTTACAATACTCAATGTATCCTCAAAATATGATTATATTGGTGAGTACAATTACAACTTTATCAAATGTATATATTTTTTATTATTATTTTAGTGGTTTAAAATATTTCTGAAATGTGTACAGTTCCAAGATCTATACCTTTTTTTGCTGCTATGTGTAGGATTGTTTTTTGTGAAGCCACAGCAAAAGATGACTACTAGAGTCCTTTCCATTAAGTGAGAAAGTTAAGTTGTTAGGCCCTTCACGGACCACAATGTGCATTTACAATGTATGTGTGAGTATAGGGCTGTGTTATACAGCCAGCACATGCCTCTCAAAGCACCTAGAAGCTATGGGTCTCAGAAAAGGGTGACATAAACAAATTTTGTTTTCAAACTTTAATTAAGAGCAGTAATATATAAAATAATTATATAAATTTAGTATTTTTGTAATTTTACTGACCTGGATAATCAAGTTACTAGGTCATGTTTGCTGCATAATGAATACAATAAAAAGAAATTGCCTAAAACAATGATTAAAATTACTCAATATTTAACATCATTGGATTGTTTTACCCTTTTCATGTATAGTATGTGGTACAGTGAATGTTGTCATTCAAAACTACAAATCATTGTGCAAAAAATAAGCCCTCATACAGATATATATAAAAAAATGGTATGGCTCTTGGAAAAGGAGTTTAAAAAATGTAAGTGCAAAACTGAAAATTGGCCCATAATACAGGGATTAATCGGTGGCTTGAGGGTTAAGGAGCTCTTTGCTGATAAATATCTGGACTTACCACTGGGCTCCTACTGTGGTTCATGAAGTGTGATTTTAGGAAAAGTATAGAAAGAATCCCAGCAAGCAATTCAGGAATGGAAATAGAATCTCTGTCATTACTTTACGTTGCCCTCAGCTGAGGCAGAATCAACCTTGATTTCAGTCTCCCTTTCATTTGAGTTGACACTGTCCTGGTGCTTGACCTTGGAGCAAAACAATTCTCACTCTGTCTTCATACATGCAGTGAAACGATTAAAAAATTGAGTCTATCACATATAGCTCTGCAGTTAGACGGAGTGACTGCAGACTAGTTGATGTCGGTTTACATACTTGCTGCCACATTATGACTAAACCATGTCTGGCCTTGTTTAATTCACTTGCATTGAGTGAGGCTGCTCCAATCTACTTGACACGTGACTGCTTGCATGCAAATCACATACTTGCGGTCATGTGCCCTCTGCTCCCGGGCCTGCATTGGTGTATCCTTACAGTGGCAGTGCGAGTAATGTGTGGATTCTCACTTTCCATAGTCATGTAGCATGATGGCAGATTTGTGGCTTAAGGCCGGGGTCACACTTGCGTGCAATGCAAGAAACTCACACGAGTCTCTCGCATCAGTATCAGGCACTCGGGATCGGAATGTGTGGCTGCATAGAAAGACATGCAACACGATTTTCTCACATTGAACTTGCAAGTGTGACCCTGGCCTAAGACAGTATAACTCCTTTAACATTAATGTTTTGACTCATATAAGCTGGTGAGCTTGGGAAAAACTCAAGCCGCTGTTAAACCATCTACTATATAATTGTCTAAGGGTCACTTCTGTCCGTCTGTCTGTCTGTCACGGATATTCTTTGGTCGCAGCCTCTGTCTGTCATGGAAATCCAAGTTGCTGACTGGGCAACATACTACGTGACTGGGCAATATACTACATGGCTGGGCAATATACTACGTGGCTGGGCAATATACTACGTGACTGGGCAGTATACTATGTGACTGGGCAATATACTACGTGACTGGGCAATATACTATGTGACTGGGCAATATAATACGTGACTGGGCAATATACTACGTGACTGGGCAACATACTACGTGACTGGGCAATATACTACGTGACTGGGCAATATACTACGTGGCTGGGCAATATACTACGTGACTGGGCAATATACTATGTGACTGGGCAACATACTACGTGACTGGGCAATATACTATGTGACTGGGCAATATAATACGTGACTGGGCAATATACTACGTGACTGGGCAACATACTACGTGACTGGGCAATATACTACGTGGCTGGGCAATATACTACGTGAGTGGGCAATATACTATGTGACTGGGCAATATACTACGTGACTGGGCAATATACTATGTGACTGGGCAATATACTACATGACTGGGCAATATACTACGTGGCTGGGCAATATACTACGTGTCTGGGCAATATACTGCGTGGCTGGGCAATATACTACGTGGACATGCATATTCTAGAATACCCGATGTGTTAGAATTGGGCCACCATCTAGTTGAACTAATAAATACTTCCTATTTTTCAATGTTACCAGACTCGAGTGCTGAGTTGCTGGAAATGTTTTGACTGCTGTTGTAGATGTGATTCTTAGAGGATTCCTATTTTGGTTCATGATTCTTACACCCAATATAAAATACCCTCGCAAGTGATTCATTTGACTCAGGTTTAGACATTCTAGGTTTGTTTCAAATAATTATTGAATTATTTAATGGTGATACAGCCTCAGTGAAAAAAATTAGCAATATGACAAGCTTTACATACTATCAGAAACGTGAATGAACTTGTTTTGTATATAAAGTCTTCTGAATAATTTACAACCAGTTACTCCAGTTTAATACTGGATGACACAAATTACTCTGACTAAAGATCAATAACCCGTTAACTTTCAATAATTACTGAATGCGTGCATCAATATTGTCAATCTTAAGAAGGAGAACATGGTTCTAACATGGTGCACCGTTGGTTGGTCTGTGCACTTTAAATAATTTGTGAAATTTGTCCTTACTGTGCCAGGTCATTCAAATGATGTGTATACAAGATAAATACAATGGATAGGATGTACTTCACATGGTATTTTAACAGGTCTAAAATACCAAACTTAACAAAAAGAAACATATATTTACAAAATTAATGCAGTGCAAATTTTTCACACTGGTTTCCATGCATAAAAATTAATAAGAATATCCTAGTCACCCTCCTGTGCTACAGGAGTATCACATGAGACATTCAGAAAACCTGCTCATGGCTCATACATTTTCAGATGAATATGACTGGCTAAGTTTATTAGAGCATTTTTTTTATTTTTTATTTTTTTCAATTTTTCCTTACAATGCTCTATAATCATATGCACTTGGTTAGCAAAATATCTACAAGGAAATACAGGAAAGTATAATCAGTTTTACATTGATAATTAGTTTTTGAAAAAATATCTTAAAGGTATAATTTCAGGTACTGAAAGAATAGTGACGAAGATACAAAATATGAGATGAATCCATTTATGAAGCATAAGTCATATTGCCACCAATCTCCTAATCTAAGTATGCCATAGAGAATGAGGTACAGATTTCCTATCAACTGGAACATGTCTAGTAAGTGAGTCATCCTAAATCTTAAACACATGTTTTGACAGTTAGATCAGACATCTGAAAAAGAACAGGTAATACATTCTCCCTTACCCTTATTTGTATAAGTTATACAGAAGATTATCTCAATTTGCTCAACATTCAAAGCCACAAAGGCTTATTGTTATCTTGAACGTTTCTATAGTATCAATTATCTGAAGAGATGACCTGCCTCAATTTATTTCATATACATTATCTTGGTGGTGATCACCAATTATGCCAAAGTTTACGACAGATATTCTTAAAAATATATATAACAGCAGAACTTAAGAAAAAATATTCATATGGAAACATCTATTTCTTCAGCTCTTCCTACTACTTCATATTTGTCACACTGAATGATTTAAAAAATAGTTCAAAGCTGTTCTGACTCATCTCACTGTGGTTTCATGGAATCATACATAATGATGATAGGATCAATTGAGCAATCTACACTGATGATAAAAGGGTAACAATGTTTTAAACTTTTGACTTTCAGGCTCCATATCTCACCATCCACTACTGATTCAAACATCATTTTATAGGCAATCATCTTGGCTACCTCATATATAAATTTGACTTGAATCTATTTTGCATATTATGAGTTATGTAGATTCATGTCATGTCACTGCATTGTTACTGTTTTGCACCCGGTGGTGGAAAAATAGCTCAGTGTGTTATTAGGTTGATTTCTAAGCAAAAGGTCACTGGTTCAAATTGAAGAGAAGCCATGAAGAAGATTTGCCAAGAAAAGAGAGAGTATCATCCAGCTCATCAATAACAGTATATCAGGAAAGAAAATTGTCAAACTGAATCTTGTGACTAGAGAGAATAGGGTGCACCTCTAATAACAAAAAGCATAAGAGAAGTAATGAATGACAGACAGACAGAAGTGACCCTTAGACAATTATATAGTAGATATAAATAATGCTAAATTAGGCAATAGATTTTACCATATGGTTGATGATGGAACTACAGATAACAAGGTTGATTGTTTCCAATTTTCATCAAAAATAAATGCTTTATGTAACTAAAGCTAGAGTAATGATATCTCTCCTATGGACTCACATCTGAATATTGATGATTGTAAAGATTGGATTATGCATTAATAGAACATTTTTATATACCTAGCGCAATTTCTTCATGCATGCCTTTCTCTAGCTCAGCAGACTTATTCATGGTACTGTTATGGAATCCTCTTTTAACTGTAGGGAGAAAATGGAAGCAAAGTTAGACACAAACGTCTGTTTTTCTAAATACATGTATATCATAAAATATATACATATACTGTATGTAAATGCATATAATGTTTACTTTCTACATTTACTACTTTAGGGGTAATTATCTAAAGCCGATACTTTTAGCCACACTGTCAAGTAAGCAAAAATGCAAGTTTTAAGGGTTAAAATCAGTTAATCACTTTAGGACTGTTATTCAATATTAAATGTAGTGTAATATTTTGTACATCATTATTACACAATTATTAGACAGATCCTCTCATCCCAGTCAATTCCTTCGGTAGGAGATACTGATAGATCCAGTTCCTTACACACCAGGCAAGCGGCTGCCATCAGAAACTCATTTCCCTTGGAGTTAACTTGGCTTTTTTAATTAAAAATATAGTTTTCTATGTGACCAACTGGAAATTCAAATGGTTCATTAGAGCGAGAATTACTGTCTATTAGTGGATCTCTATTCTGTCCCAATAATGTTGAAAACGGTTTTAAAGTCCAGCAGAATAAATTTATCATATCAATTGTATTGTATGCGGTAAAAATAAATAAAAAAATTAAACAATTCCAGTTTATTTCTGACCATCCCTCCTACCAAGCAATGGAATATAAGGCTATGTGCACACGTTCAGGAATGTCAGCAGAATTTTCCTGAACAAAATGGGATTTTTTCTGCAAGGAAATTCGCTTGCGTTTTTTTTGCGGTTTTTTTTTTTTGCACATTTTTCCATTTTTTTTCTGGAGCTTCCCAATGGAATAATATAGCTGCAAAACCTCGAAAAATCCGCAAAATTATTGAAAAAGCGGAGTTTTTCTACCACGCAACATGTGCACAAAAATTGTAGAATGCATTAAAATGATGGGATGCTTAATGTAAGTTAGTGTTCTTTTCCGCGGAAAATGGCCCAAAAAACACGAAAAAAACTCAAAAAATCCTGAATGTGTGCACATAGCCTAAGGGGATCAAAAGTGTCTATGACACCAATATAAACTAAAGCTTATCCCATATAAAAAAAATAATTCTTCACACAGCTCTGTTTATAAAAATAAAACTTATGGGTCTCAGAAAAGGGAAACCTTTTTTTAAGTAAGTGATTTCTTTGTGCAAAGGTAGAAAAACAGATCATAGTTATAATCTTAGTAACATGTTGAGTATATTGAATAGTGAACAATATTTTTGTTTTTTTAATAAAAATCCAGATTTGCTATTTTTTGTTCACTCCTCCTCCTAAAAAGTGTAACAAAAAGTGATTAGAAAGTCATATGTACCACAAAATAATACTAATACAGCATAGAAGACATTAAACAATAGTGACAACAGTTCTGATAGAAGCTACATATTTTTGCTCGAAAGCTGCTCCTCGATTTGTGTGTGCTTCCCTGCCTGCGTATTTGGCTATGGGCACACTATCAGTATTTGGTCAGTATTTCACATCAGTGTTTGTAAGCCAAAACCAGGAGTGGAACAATCAGAGGAAAAGTCTAATAGAGACATGGTACCACCTCTGTATTTATCACCCACTCCTTGTTTTAGCTTACAAATACTGATGTGAAATACTGACCAAATACTGATAGTGTGACCGTAGCTTTACTCTACTCCTCACTCCTATCTCCATGTAGTACAATGGTAGGTGTAATCTGATGCCTCACTGTGCTGGTATTTCAACCTTCTTTGACTAAGATGGATTTGAACAGTTTTTTTCAGAATGGATTGTGAGTAGTGATGAGTAGGGTTGAGCGACCTTTACTTTTATAGGATCGGGTCGGGTTTCACAAAACCCGACTTTCTCAAAAGTCGGGTCGAGTGAAATCGGCCGATCCTATAAAAAAGTCGGGGTCGGGGTCGGCCGAAACTCGAAACCCAATGCATTGCAAAGGGTTACTATGGTTCCCAGGGTCTGAAGGAGAGGAAACTCTCCTTCAGGCCCTGGGATCCATATTTAAGTGTAAAATAAAGAATTAAAATAAAAAATATTGCTATACTCACCCTCTGACGCGCCCTGGTACTAACCGGCAGTCTTCCTTCCTTAGAATCAGCGCTTGAAGGACCTTCGGTGATGTCGCGGCTTGTGATTGGTCGCGCGGCGGCCCATGTGACCGCTCACGCGACCAATCACAAGCCGCGATGTCACCGAAGGTCCTTCAAGCGGTGATTCTTAGGAAGGAAGGCTGCCGGAAAGAAGCAGGGCGCGTCCGAGGGTGAGCATATACCTAATAAGAATATACTCACCCTCGGACGCGCACTGCTTCTTTCCGGCAGCCTTCCTTCCTAAGAATCAGCGCTTGAAGGACCTTCGGTGACGTCGCGGCTTGTGATTGGTCACGTGAGCGGTCACATGGGCCGCCGCGCGACCAATCACAAGCCGCGACGTCACCGAAGGTTCTTCAAGCGCTGATTCTGAGGAAGGAAGACTGCCAGTTAGTACCAGGGCGCGTCAGAGGGTGAGTATAGCAATATTTTTTATTTTAATTCTTTCTTTTACACTTAAATATGGATTCCGATACCGATTTCCGGTATTGCAAACATATCGGAACTCGGTATCGGAATTCCGATACCAGACTCAGAAGATCGCCGACCTCATGGCCGACCCCACACAGGGGTCGGGTCCGGTTTCATGAAACCCGATCTTGCCAAAAGTCGTCGACTTCTGAAAATGGCCGACCCGTTTCACTCAACCCTAGTGATGAGCGAGTGTACTCGTTGCTCGGGTTTTCATGAGCACGCTTGGGTGACCTCCAAGTATTTCTTAGTGTTCGGAGATTAAGTTTTCATCACGGCAGCTGAATGATTTACAGCTAGTAGCCAGGCTGAGTACATGTGAGGGTTGCCTGGTTGCTAGGTAATCCCCACATGTAATCAAGCTGGCTAATAGCTGTAAATCATGCTGCTGAGGCAATGAAAACTTAATCTCTGAGCAGTCATAAATACTCGGAGACCACCCGAGCGTGCTCGGGAAAACTCGAGCAACGAGTAAACTCGCTCATCACTAATTGTCTGACTACATGCACTACCGACTAGTGTTGAGCATTCCGATACCGCAAGTATCGGGTATCGGCCGATATTTGCGGTATCGGAATTCCGATACTGAATTCCGATACTTCCCGCGTATCGGATACCGGAATCGGAAGTTCCCAGAATTCAAATTGAACGCAGCAGCCAATGAGGAATGAATGAAAGTGTGGGCACATCCTGTTTAGCATGGTGGGCATGTAAGTACTGGCAAGGCTGGGATTGGCTGCTGAAATGATGTCACTCTGCACTATAAAAAAGCGCTGCCGCCATTTTGCGCTCACTCTGCTGTGATTTCAGTTAGGGACAGGACGCTGTGTTCTAACTGAGGGCCAGTCGAGCTAGCTAATTGCTTTATTTTCCTTTCCAAAGGCTAATTTAGCAAAACGCTGTGTGTTCTTCACTGTTCACCTTGCTCTTGCCTTGCAGCGCTGTTTTAACAGCATTCTGCAAGGTCTCTGTGTGTGTGTGTGTGTGCAGCTCACTCTGTAGTCTGTGTGCAGCCATATACCCGGTTGTATTCAGCTCAGGGGGGGTTCACACTGCCTCACACAGTTGTTCTTTTTTGCTCTTAGTGCAGCCTGCTGCACATTTTTTCTCAAATTTCCTATTAGTGTTTTTCCACCAGTCTCCAGCTCTATTGTGGAAAAACACTACATAGGATAACCTAGAGGGGGGTTTTTGGGCCTTGCAGCGCCGTTTACGGCTGTCTGCACGGTCTCCGTGTGAGCCCAGCTCGCCCTGTAGTCTGTGTGCAGCCATAGCCGGTTGGATTCAGCTCAGGGTTCGTTACTGGCTCATACCTTGAGAAAAATTTTCCTTTTTTTCAAATAGTGCAGCCTGTTTAAAATTTGAAAAAAAAAATTCCTATTAGTGTCTTTCCACTCGTATCCAGCTAAATAGTGGAAAAACACTATATAGGATAACCTAGAGGAGGGTTTTTTGGCCTTGCAGCGCCGTTTACGGCTGTCTGCACGGTCTCCGTGTGAGCCCAGCTCGCCCTGTAGTCTGTGTGCAGCCATAGCCGGTTGGATTCAGCTCAGGGTTCGTTACTGGCTCATACCTTGAGAAAAATTTTCCTTTTTTTCAAATAGTGCAGCCTGTTTAAAATTTGAAAAAAAAAAAAATTCCTATTAGTGTCTTTCCACCAGTCTCCAGCTCAATTGTGGAAAAACACTACATAGGATAACCTAGAGGTTTTTTTGGGGGCCTTGCAGCGCCGTTTACGGCTGTCTGCACGGTCTCTGTGTGAGCGCAGCTCGCCCTGTAGTCTGTGTGCAGCCATAGCCGGTTGGATTCAGCTCAGGGTGCGTTACTGCCTCATACCTTGAAAAACAATTTCCTTTTTTTCAAATAGTGCAGCCAGTTTAAAATTTGAAAAAAAAAATTCCTATTAGTGTCTTTCCACTTGTATCCAGCTAAATAGTGGAAAAACACTATATAGGATAACCTAGAGGAGGGTTTCTTGGCCTTGCAGCGCCGTTTACGGCTGTCTGCACGGTCTCCGTGTGATTTAAACTAGCTCTGTAGCCCGATCTGCACCAAAAAAAAGGTTAAGTTCACCAAACACAACTTACACTTGTGTAGGCCACATTTGAAAAATAATAAAGTTTAGTCCACAATTTACAACATTAGTGTTTCTTACACCTGTTAGGAGGAGCATTACAGGAATAAGCACACTAAGGCCTTAGTACTTTTCTGCTTATCTTTATCTGTCAACCAAGATGAAGAGGGCAGGGAGTAAGGCACGTGGGCGTGGGCGCGGAGCAGGGAGAGGAGCAGGGAGAGGACGTGGTGATTCTGTGCCTGCTGCGGGCGCCGGTGACTCGTCGTCACTCAGTTTCAGCAGGGAACAGTCCTTCATGCGCAGCTTTGTCGGAGAGCGCCGTGCACCGCTGCTGCGTGAAGACCAAATTGAAGCCGTTGTCGGGTGGATGGCAGCTAACGCCTCGGCATCGACTTCAGTTAGTGCCACATCCTCTCAGGCACAGAGCACTGGAGAGCAGCCATCTGTCTCTTCACCACCTGCCAAATTGGCCAGGCAGTCAGAGAGCCCAGGACAGGAGCCGTCTCTACTTCTGTTCTCTGAATCTCTTGGCTTGGAAACAGGGGGCCAGCCAAGCAGCATTGGAGAAATGGAAGAAGAGGCAGTGTGCAGTGATGCCCAACACCTTTTTCTCTCTGACTCTGAAGAGGCAGGTGGGCCAGTGCCTCCGGTGACCACAGCGCAGTACGCATCTGATGATGAAACTCAGGTGCCGCTTTCTCGTGCGTACTGTGCTGCTGAGACTACCCAGGAGGAGCAGTTGGTGGCAGAGGGTAGTGGAGATGATGAGGTCCTTGACCCATCGTGGCGTGAGGAACAGGAAGGTGGTGGGAGCAGCTCAGAGGAAGAGCTTCCTCTTACGGGCCAAAGAGGGAGAGGGAGGGGGAAGACTGCGGAGCCTGTAGCCTCCACTTTGGCACCCGTTAGGAGCCTGTCTCTTTCCAAAGCCAAAAAGGGCGCTCCCAAGACTTGCAGTGCCTGGTCCTTTTTTGACACAGTTGCAGATGACATTTGTTTTGTCAAATGCAAGCTGTGTCATCATAAAGTAAAAAGAGGGAAAAATGTCAGCAACCTCAATACCACAAATATGTGGAAACATGTGCGGACCAGGCACGCGGTGGAGTTACAGAAACACACTGAAGATGTAGGCCAACCAACAGCGGCAGCTACCACCTCTTCAGCTCGTGTTGCCTCTTCCTCCAGCTCACGCACAGCTGGTTTGGCTTCCTCCCAGAGACCTTGTGTAATTCCACCCACAGCACCACCTTCCCAGTCATCCTCACACTCCCAGTCTACTCTACAGCCATCGGTAGTACAGGCATGGGAGAAAAGGCGGGCATTCTCGGCCAACCACCCCCGAGCACAGGCTCTGAATGCAGGCATTGCCAAACTGTTGTCCCTGGAAATGCTCTCGTTCAGGCTGGTGGAGACTGACAGCTTCCGTGACTTGATGGCATTGGCAGTCCCACAGTACAAGGTGCCCAGCCGCTTTTACTTCAGCAGGCAGGCTGTCCCTGCCCTGCACAGGCATGTTGAGGCAAACATAAAACATGCGCTACTGAACGCCGTCAGTAGCAAGGTCCACCTCACCACCGATGCGTGGACCAGTCAGCATGGACAGGGGCGATATGTTTCCCTCACTGCCCATTGGGTTAATGTTGTTGAGCCAGGTACAGATCGTGCGAGTGGCGCAGGACGTGTCCTGCCCACTCCAAGGATTGCAGGAATCCAGTCTGTACGCATCGACTCCTCCTCTTACACCAGTTCCTCTGATTCCTCTCTGCAGGATCCGTCACAGTCCACCCCCACATGGACCCGTGAACGTTTACCTATGACCGACATGAGCACAGCCGTGGCCAAACGTCAGCAGGCCGTCTTGAAACTAGTTTCATTGGGGCATCGAAGCCACACAGCGCAGGAGCTCTGGAATGCCATAAAGCAGGAGAGCGATGTGTGGTTACTGCCAGCGAATCTCCAGCCAGGCATGGTAGTGTGTGACAATGGCCGAAATCTGGTGGCAGCTTTGGCCCTTGGCAACCTCACTCACATCCCATGTCTGGCACATGTGCTCAATTTGGTTGTGCAGAGTTTTCTGAGGGACTATCCGGATCTTGATGCCCTGCTGCACAAGGTCCGCCTAGAGTGTGCTCACTTGCGGCGTTCCAGCTTGGCCAGATCCCGCATTGCTGCTCTGCAGCGCCGATTCCGCCTTCCGGAACACCGCATCATATGTGACCTACCTACCCGGTGGAATTCCACGTTACATATGTTGGAGCGGTTGTGTGAGCAGCAGCAAGCAGTTATGGAGTACCAGCTGCATCAGGCGCAAAGAAGTCGCAGTCAGCGCCGATCAGACTTCACAACCACAGAGTGGGCCACTATGAAGGACGTCTGCCAGGTTTTGCGTCCTTTTGATTATTCCACGCGGATGGCAAGTGCAGATGATGCACTAGTCAGCATGACTGTCCCCCTTATCTGCCTGCTTCAGCAAACTTTGCAAGGGTTAAGGGATGATGTGGTGGAAGAGGTGGAGGATGAGGAGTCACCTTTTCCATCAGCTTCTGGAGAGTCAGCGCCACGTGGTTCCTCACAAAGGGGTACGCAGGGGCCAATTTGTGAGGAGGATGAGGAGGAGTCAATGGAGGAGGAAGAGCTCCGTCCAGAGGAGGGAGCGACACAATTGTCCAGTGGTCAGTGTGTACAGCGAGGGTGGGGTGATGACGAGCGGGCAGAGATCATGTCTCAAGCAGGGGACAGCGTTTCTGGGCCGGTTGGCACTCTGCAGCACATGGTGGATTTCATGCTGCAGTGCCTGAGAAACGACCGCCGCATCGACCACATTCTCAACATGCCTGATTATTGGGTGTTCACCCTCCTCGATCCTCGCTACCGGGACAACGTCCAAAACCTCATCCCAGCGTTGACCCGGGAGCGTAAATTGCGGGAGTACCACGACACACTGGTGAATTCCATCATCTTCTCCTGTCCAACTGAGAGGAGTGCTGCTAGTGCTTTACAAAGCAGCTCAGTGCGTCGAGGCAGTGGGGGAGGCTCTGCCCAAAGAGGGAGCAGAAGCAGTGCCTCTGCCCAAGGCAAGCCCAGTATGGCACAACTCTGGCACACTTTTGTGTGCCCGCCCCAAATGTCTACACCATCACCGGCGGCTCCAGTCAGCAGGAGGCAACGGTTCCGTCAGATGGTGACAGACTACATGGCTTGCCCTCTTACTGTACTCCCAGACGGCTCTTCCCCGTTCAAGTTTTGGGTCTCTAAGCTGGATACATGGCCAGAGCTAAGCCAGTATGCATTGGAGGTGCTGGCTTGCCCTGCGGCTAGTGTCTTATCGGAACGTGTCTTTAGTGCCGCAGGTGGTGTACTAACAGACCGTCGCATGCGACTATCCTCCGATAACGTTGACCGGCTTACTTTCCTGAAAATGAACCAGGCCTGGATCTCGCAGGAATTTGCCACTCCTCTGCCTGATTAAGTAATTGGGTGTCATCCAGGTCTCCTGCTGTGTTCATCTTTCTACCACCTGAACTGCTATTCCTGGGCTCCAACACCGCCAGTTGCGGCTCAGAAGTGCAGGCTGCACAGTAAAAACATACGACCCAGTGTTATTGGGTTTCAGTAACGTCAGCTGATCCCCAGCTGTGTAGCCGGCAATGTGTCCTGCGACCGCCACGCTGGCACAACAACCTAAATGTAAGGGAACCTGTCCCCCCCCCCCCGTCGTTTGTTACTGAAAGAGCCATCTTGTGCAGCAGTAATGCTGCACAAGGAAAAGGTAGCTCTTTTTTTTTAGCTCTTTGCACACGCAGAACTTAACACTTATAAAATGTGTTCACTGATACCGTTATACCGTCCCGGAGCTGGGACTTTCCTTCGTAATGTGACGCAGCACAGCCGTCATTCCTACCCCCTTGGTGCCATGCGCTGCCTCCTCAGCGTTGTTTTAAGCTGTCACGGAGCCTGCGCTGTTCTGTTATCCCTTGGGCATGCCCTATTTGCGCTGCCTGTCTTCTGACATAATTTGGTGTCAGGCTGGCTGCGCCTGTGCGGCCGCGGTGCCCGAGATCCCGCCTCGCAGTGTCTTCTGATTGAGTCACACTGCGGGCCTGGGATCCATGGGCATGCGCAGTGCATATCTTCCCCTCGGGCTCTCGCTCATTTCCCTCCGCCTTCTTTAGACTGTGCGCCGTCAGCTGATCCCTAGCATGCCACGGCCGTGACACCGCACAGTCTGAAGAAGAGGGAAGGAGGGGAGTGAGAGTCGAGGTTATGCACTGTGCATGCCCATGGTTCCAAGGCCCGCAGTGGGATTACGTTAGATGAGACTGCGAGGTGGGATCTGGAGCAGCGTGGACGCACAGGCACTGACAGCCTGACACCAAATTATGTCAGAAGACAGGCAGCGCTAATTGGGCATGGCCAAGGGCTAACAGAACAGCGCAGGCTCCGTGGCAGCTTAAAACAACGCTGAGGAGGCAGCGCACGGCATCAAGGGGATAGGAATGACAGCTGTGCTGTGTCCCATTACGAAGGAAATTCGCACCTCCGGAACGGTTTAACGGTATAAAGGGACACATTTTTAGTGTTTACTTCGGTGTTTGCAAGGAGCATAATTAAAAGAGCAACCTTTTCCTTTTGCATCCTTAGTGCTGCACAACATGGCTCTTTCAGCTACAAACGTCTTGGGGGGGGGGGGTTAAAGGTTTCCTTTCAACTTGCTCCAATCAGGCTTCGGCCTACACTCTGTTCCTCTGCTCCTCCTGCTGTCCCTGGGCTCTAACACCGCCAGTTGGTGCCTGGAAGTGCTGTGTGCACAGTCAACAGTCGCTCCTCTGTTATTGGGGTTCAGTAACGTCAGCTGATCCCCAGCTGTGTGTGCGGCAATACCTCCAATCTGCTCCTCCTGCTGTCCCTGGGCTCTAACACCGCTAGTTGGTGCCTGGAAGTGCTGTGTGCACAGTCAACAGTCGCTCCTCTGTTATTGGGGTTCAGTAACGTCAGCTGATCCCCAGCTGTGTGTGCGGCAATACCTCCAATCTGCTCCTCCTGCTGTCCCTGGGCTCTAACACCGCCAGTTGGTGCCTGGAAGTGCTGTGTGCACAGTCAACAGTCGCTCCTCTGTTATTGGGGTTCAGTAACGTCAGCTGATCCCCAGCTGTGTATCCGGCAACGTGTCATGCGACCGCCACGCTGGCACAACTAAAATGTAAGGGGACCTGTCCCCCCCCCCCCCTAGGCGTTTGTTACTGAAAGAGCCACCATGTGCAGCACTAATACTGCACAAGGGAAAGGTCGCTCTTGAAATTATGCTCCTTGCAAACGCTGAACTACACACTCATGTAATGTGTCCTCTCACACCGTCCAACCGTCCCGGAGGTGGGACTTTCCTTTGTAATGTGACGTAGCACAGCCGTCATTGCTACCCCCTTGGCACCGTGCGCTGCCTCCTTAGCGTTGTTTGATTCCGTCATGGACCCTGCGCTGTTATGTTATCCCTTGGTCATGCACAGTTTGCGCTGCCCGTCCTCTGACATCATTTGTTGTCGTCCTGGCTGCGCCTGTGCGTCCACGCTGCCCGAAATCACACCTCGCAGTGTCGTCTAATGTGATCCCACAGAGGGCCTGGTATCCATGGCCATGCGCAGTGCATATACTAGCCTCTCACTCCCCTTCTTCACGCTTCTTCAGACTAGGCGGCGTCAGCTGATCCCTAATAGCATGCCACGGCCGTGACGCCGCACAGTCTGAAGAAGCAGGAAGGAGGTGAGTGAGAGGCGATGATATGCACTGCGCATGACCATGGATCCCTGGCCCGCAGTGGGACTACATTAGATGACACTGCAAGGTTGGATCTCGGGCAGCTTGGACGCACAGGCACTGCCAGCCTGACACCTACATGATGTCAGAAGACGGGCACCGCTAACTGTGCATGGCCAAGGGATAACATTACAGTGCGGGCTCCGTGACAGAACCAAACAACGTTGAGGAGGTGGTGCCCGGCACCAAGGGGGTTGGAATGACGGCTGTGCTGTGTCACATTACAAAGGAAAGTCCCACTTCCGGGATGGTTTGACGGTGTGAGGGGACACATTATATGAGTGTGTACTTCAGCGTTTGCAAGGAGCATAATTTTCGGAGCCACCATTTTCCATGTGCAGTATTACTGCTGTACAAGATGGCTCTTTCAGCAACAAATGCCTGGGGGGGGGTTAAAGGTTCCCTTTCAACTTGCTCCACTGCAGGCTTCGGCCTACACTCTGCTCCTCTTTGATTCCCTGGGTTTCAACACTGTCAGTTGCCACCTGGAAGTGTTGTCTACACAGAAAAAAACACTAGGTGATGTGTCAGTGGGGTTCAGCACCGCCAGCTGTTCCCCTGCTGTGTAGTCGGCAACGTGTCCAGCACAAGCCACGCTGGCACAACAGAACAAAAGCTGCCACCAGTGCAGGCTTCGGCCTACACTCTGCTCCTCTCCTCCTCCTGCTGACCCTGGGCTCAAACACCGCTAGTTTTTGCCCGGAAGTGCTAGCTGCACAGAGAAAAACACCAGCCAATGTGTTAGTGGGGTTCAGCAACGCCAGCTGTTCCCCTGCTGTGTAGCCGGCAACGTGACCTGCAAACGCCATGCAGGCACAGGAACTGAAATTAAAAGGGAACCTGGCCCCACCCCCCCAGGTGTTTCTATGTATAACAGCCACCTAGTACAGCAGTACTGCTGCATTTGTACAAGGTGGCTGACTTTTTCTCCTTGCCCACGTGGAACTCAACACGTACAAAATGTGTCTCATTGAGACCATTCCACTGTCCCTGAGGTGTGACTTTCCTTTGTAATGATACGCAGCACCCCCCTTGGTAGCGTTTCCCGTCTTTTGTCATCATGGTTAGCTGGCTGCGCCTGTGCATCCGCCCTGCTAGAAACAACGCCCCTCGTTGTCATATTTATTTTGTCAGCGAGGGTGTGGTTTATGGGCACGAGCAGTGCATATGTTCGCCTGTCTTAACTCATCTCCTTCCGCCTTCTTCAGACTGTGCGGCCTCCTGGCCGTGGTAGGCGATAAGGGATCAGCTGAGGCCGCCCAGTCTGGAGCAGGTGTAAGGACATGTGTAAGCGGCAAACCTATTTACTGCACAAGGCCACGAATCCCAGCCACGCAGTGTGATTTTTTGAAAACACACTGTGGGTCTGGGATTCATGTCCATCGCTAACCGCAACGGCCGACATGAAATGAGGTCAGAAGACAGGAAGCGCTCACAGCGCATGGCCAAGGGATCACAATAGCGCAGACTCCTGTACAGCAAATAACAACGCTCAGGAATCTGCGCCCAGTACCTAGGTGCAAATTTTGACACCTGTGCTGCGTCTCGTTAAAAAGACAAGTCACGCCTCCACAACTGTTTGACAGTATAATGGGCTAAATAGTGTACGTGTTTTAGTCAGCGTGTGCAAGGAGCAAAACAAATAGAGCAACCTTTTACTTGTGCAGCATTAATGCTGCACAAGGTGTGGCTCTTGTACCTTGCAACACCTGAGGGGGGGGTTAAAGGTAACCTTTGAAATTGGTTCAACTAGGCTTCGGCCTACACTCTGCTCCTCTACTCCTCCTGCTGACCCTGGGCTCAAACACCGCTAGTTTTTGCCCGGAAATGCTAGCTGCACAGAGAAAAACACCAGCCAATGTGTTAGTGGGGTTCAGCACCGCCAGCTGTTCCCCTGCTGTGTAGTCGGCAACGTGTCCAGCACAAGCCACGCTGGCACAACCGACCAAAAGCTGCCACCAGTGCAGGCTTCGGCCTACACTTTGCTCCTCTCCTCCTCCTGCTGACCCTGGGCTCAAACAACGCCAGTTTCTGCCCGGACATGCTAGCTGCACAGAGAAAAACACCAGCCAATGTGTTAGTGGGGTTCAGCACCGCCTGCTGTTCCCCCGCTGTGTAGCCGGCATCGTGTCCAGCACAAGCCACGCTGGCACAACCGACCAAAAGCTGCCACCAGTGCAGGCTTCGGCCTACACTTTGCTCCTCTCCTCCTCCTCCTGCTGACCCTGGGCTCTAACACCGCTAGTTTTTGCCCGGACATGCAATCTGCACAGAGAAAAACACCAGTCAATGTGTCAGTGGGGTTCAGCAACGCCAGCTGTTCCCCTGCTGTGTAGCTTGCAACGTGACCTGCAAACGCCACGCAGGCACATGAACTGAAATTGAAGGGAGCCTGCCCCCCACCCACAGGTGTTTCTATGTATATCAGCCACCTTGTACAGCAGTACGGCTGCATTTGTACGAGGTGGCTGACTTTTTCTCCTTGCCCACGTGGAACTCAACACGTACAAAATGTGTCTCATTAGAGACCATTACAATGTCCCTGAGGTGTGACTTTCCTTTGTAATGACACGCAGCACCACCCTTGTTAGCGCTGCCCGTCTTTTGACATCATTGGTTAGCTGGCTGCGCCTGTGCATCTCCCCTGCTCGAAACAACGGCCCTCGGTGTCTTATTTTTTTGGACAGCGAGGGTGTGATTGATGGGCATGTGCAGTGCATATGTTTGCCTGTGTTCACTCATCTCCTTCCGCCTTCTTCAGACTGGGTGTCCTCATGGCCGCGGCAGGCGATAAGGGATCAGATGAGGCCGCCCAGTCTGAAGCAGGTGTAAGGACATGTGTGAGCGGCAAACATATTTAGTGCACCAGGGCACGAATCCCAGCACCGCAGTGTGATTTTTTAAAAACACACTGTGGGTCTGGGATTCATGTCCATCGCTAACCGCAACGGCCGACATGAAATGAGGTCAGAAGACAGGAAGCGCTCACAGCGCATGGCCAAGGGATCACAATAGCGCAGACTCCTGTACAGCAAATAACAACGCTCAGGAATCTGCGCCCAGTACCTAGGTGCAAATTTTGACACCTGTGCTGCGTCTCGTTAAAAAGACAAGTCACGCCTCCACAACTGTTTGACAGTATAATGGGCTAAATAGTGTACGTGTTTTAGTCAGCGTGTGCAAGGAGCAAAACAAATAGAGCAACCTTTTACTTGTGCAGCATTAATGCTGCACAAGGTGTGGCTCTTGTACCTTGCAACACCTGAGGGGGGGGTTAAAGGTAACCTTTGAAATTGGTTCAACTAGGCTTCGGCCTACACTCTGCTCCTCTACTCCTCCTGCTGACCCTGGGCTCAAACACCGCTAGTTTTTGCCCGGAAATGCTAGCTGCACAGAGAAAAACACCAGCCAATGTGTTAGTGGGGTTCAGCACCGCCAGCTGTTCCCCTGCTGTGTAGTCGGCAACGTGTCCAGCACAAGCCACGCTGGCACAACCGACCAAAAGCTGCCACCAGTGCAGGCTTCGGCCTACACTTTGCTCCTCTCCTCCTCCTGCTGACCCTGGGCTCAAACAACGCCAGTTTCTGCCCGGACATGCTAGCTGCACAGAGAAAAACACCAGCCAATGTGTTAGTGGGGTTCAGCACCGCCTGCTGTTCCCCCGCTGTGTAGCCGGCATCGTGTCCAGCACAAGCCACGCTGGCACAACCGACCAAAAGCTGCCACCAGTGCAGGCTTCGGCCTACACTTTGCTCCTCTCCTCCTCCTCCTGCTGACCCTGGGCTCTAACACCGCTAGTTTTTGCCCGGACATGCAATCTGCACAGAGAAAAACACCAGTCAATGTGTCAGTGGGGTTCAGCAACGCCAGCTGTTCCCCTGCTGTGTAGCTTGCAACGTGACCTGCAATCGCCACGCAGGCACATGAACTGAAATTGAAGGGAGCCTGCCCCCCACCCACAGGTGTTTCTATGTATATCAGCCACCTTGTACAGCAGTACTGCTGCATTTGTACGAGGTGGCTGACTTTTTCTCCTTGCCCACGTGGAACTCAACACGTACAAAATGTGTCTCATTAGAGACCATTACAATGTCCCTGAGGTGTGACTTTCCTTTGTAATGACACGCAGCACCACCCTTGTTAGCGCTGCCCGTCTTTTGACATCATTGGTTAGCTGGCTGCGCCTGTGCATCTCCCCTGCTCGAAACAACGGCCCTCGGTGTCTTATTTTTTTGGACAGCGAGGGTGTGATTGATGGGCATGTGCAGTGCATATGTTTGCCTGTGTTCACTCATCTCCTTCCGCCTTCTTCAGACTGGGTGTCCTCATGGCCGCGGCAGGCGATAAGGGATCAGATGAGGCCGCCCAGTCTGAAGCAGGTGTAAGGACATGTGTGAGCGGCAAACATATTTAGTGCACCAGGGCACAAATCCCAGCACCGCAGTGTGATTTTTTAAAAACACACTGTGGGTCTGGGATTCATGTCCATCGCTAACCGCAACGGCCGACATGAAATGAGGTCAGAAGACAGGAAGCGCTCACAGCGCATGGCCAAGGGATCACAATAGCGCAGACTCCTGTACAGCAAATAACAACGCTCAGGAATCTGCGCCCAGTACCTAGGTGCAAATTTTGACACCTGTGCTGCGTCTCGTTAAAAAGACAAGTCACGCCTCCACAACTGTTTGACAGTATAATGGGCTAAATAGTGTACGTGTTTAATTCAGCGTGTGCAAGGAGCAAAATTAAATAGAGCAACCTTTGACTTGTGCATCATTAATGCTGTTCAAGGTGTGGCTCTTGTACCTTGCAACACCTGAGGGGGGGGTTAAAGGTAACCTTTGAAATTGGTTCAACTAGGCTTCGGCCTACACTCTGCTCCTCTCCTCCTCCTGCTGACCCTGGGCTCAAACACCGCTATTTTTTGCCCGGAAATGCTAGCTGCACAGAGAAAAACACCAGCCAATGTGTTAGTGGGGTTCAGCACCGCCAGCTGTTCCCCTGCTGTGTAGACTAGTCGGCAACGTGTCCAGCACAAGCCACGCTGGCACAACAGAACAAAAGCTGCCACCAGTGCAGGCTTCGGCCTACACTTTGCTCCTCTCCTCCTCCTGCTGACCCTGGGCTCAAACAACGCCAGTTTCTGCCCGGACATGCTAGCTGCACAGAGAAAAACACCAGCCAATGTGTTAGTGGGGTTCAGCACCGCCAGCTGTTCCCCCGCTGTGTAGCCGGCATCGTGTCCAGCACAAGCCACGCTGGCACAACCGACCAAAAGCTGCCACCAGTGCAGGCTTCGGCCTACACTTTGCTCCTCTCCTCCTCCTCCTGCTGACCCTGGGCTCTAACACCGCTAGTTTTTGCCCGGACATGCAATCTGCACAGAGAAAAACACCAGTCAATGTGTCAGTGGGGTTCAGCAACGCCAGCTGTTCCCCTGCTGTGTAGCTTGCAACGTGACCTGCAAACGCCACGCAGGCACATGAACTGAAATTGAAGGGAGCCTGCCCCCCACCCCCCCAGGTGTTTCTATGTATAACAGCCACCTTGTACAGCAGTACTGCTGCATTTGTACAAGGTGGCTGACTTTTTCTCCTTGCACACGTGGAACTCAACAAGTACAAAATGTGTCTCATTACAGACCATTACAATGTCCCTGAGGTGTGACTTTCCTTTTTAATGACACGCAGCACCCCCATTGTTAGCGCTGCCCGTCTCCTGACATCATTGGTTGGCTGGCTGTGCCTGTGCGTCCCCCCTGCCCGACACAACGCCCCCCGTTGTCTCATATATTTTGACTGCGAGGGTGTGATTGATGGGCACGAGCAGTGCATATGTTCCCCTGTTTTCACTCCCCTCCTTCCGCCTTCTTCTGACTGTGCGGCCTCATGGCCGCGGCATGCGATAAGGGATCAGCTGAGGCCGCCCAGTCTGAAGCAGGTGTAAGGACATGTGTGAGCGGCGAACATATTTACTGCACAAGGCCACGAATCCCAGCACCGCAGTGTGACTTTAGGAAAAGCCACTGTGGGTCTGGGATTTATGGCCATCGTTAACCGCACCGGCCAACATGAAATGAGGTCATGAGACGGCCTGCACTAACAGGGTATTGCCAAGGGATAACACAAGAGCGCAGTTTCCTGTACTGCAAATAACAACGGTAAGGAATCTGCGCACAGCACCTAGGTGTAAATTTGTACACCTGTGCTGCGTCTCCTTAAAAAGACTAGTAGTCACGCCTCCACTACTGTTTGACAGTATAATGGGCTAAATAGTGTACGTGTTTAATTCAGCGTGTGCAAGGAGCAAAATTAAATAGAGCAACCTTTGACTTGTGCATCATTAATGCTGTTCAAGGTGTGGCTCTTGTACCTTGCAACACCTGAGGGGGGGGTTAAAGGTAACCTTTGAAATTGGTTCAACTAGGCTTTGGCCAACACTCTGCTCCTCTACTCCTCCTGCTGACCCTGGGCTCAAACACCGCTAGTTTTTGCCCGGAAATGCTAGCTGCACAGAGAAAAACACCAGCCAATGTGTTAGTGGGGTTCAGCACCGCCAGCTGTTCCCCTGCTGTGTAGTCGGCAACGTGTCCAGCACAAGCCACGCTGGCACAACAGAACAAAAGCTGCCACCAGTGCAGGCTTCGGCCTACACTTTGCTCCTCTCCTCCTCCTGCTGACCCTGGGCTCAAACAACGCCAGTTTCTGCCCGGACATGCTAGCTGCACAGAGAAAAACACCAGCCAATGTGTTAGTGGGGTTCAGCACCGCCAGCTGTTCCCCTGCTGTGCAGCTTGCAACGTGACCTGCAAACGCCACGCAGGCACATGAACTGAAATTGAAGGGAGCCTGGCCACCACCCCCAGGTGTTTCTATGTATAACAGCCACCTTGTACAGCAGTACTGCTGCATTTGTACAAGGTGGCTGACGTTTTCTCCTTGCCCACGTGGAACTCAACACGTACAAAATGTGTCTCTTTGAGACCATTCCACTGTCCCTGAGGTGTGACTTTCCTTTCTAATGATACGCAGCACCCCCCTTGGTAGCGCTTCCCGTCTTCTGACATCATTGGTTGGCTACTTGCGCCTGTTCGTCCGCCCTGCCTGAATAAAATGCTCCTCGTTGTCTTAATTATTTTGACTGCGAGGGTGTGATTGATGGGCACGAGCAGTGCATATCTTCGCCTGTCTTAACTCATCTCCTTCCGCCTTCTTCAGACTGTGCAGCCTCATGGCCGCGGCATGCGAGAAGGGATCAGCAGAGGCCGCCCAGTCTGAAGCAGGTGTAAGGACGTGTGTGAGCGGCCAAAATATTTACTGCTCAAGGCCACGAATCCCAGCACCGCAGTGTGGCTTTATGAAAAGACACTGTGGGTCTGGGATTTATGGCCATCGTTAACCGCACCGGCCAACATGAAATGAGGTCATAAGATGGGCAGCGCTAACAGGGCATTGCCAAGGGATAACACAAGAGCGCAGACTCCTGTACAGCAAATAACAACGCTCAGGAAGCTGCGCCAAGCACCAAGGCGTTATTTTGGACACCTGTGCTGCGTCTCATCAAAAAACCAAGTCACGCATCCACTACAGTTTGACTGTAGAATGGGGTAAATTGTGTATGTCTTTCATTCAGCGTGTGCAAGTAGACAAATTAATAGAGCAACCTTTCACTTGTGCAGCATTAATACTGCACAAGGTGTGTCTCTTGTATTTTGTAACACCTGAGGGGGGGGTTAAAGGTTTCCTTTGAAATTGGTTCAACTAGGCTTCGGCCTACACTCTGCTCCTCTCCTCCTCCTCCTGCTTCAACACGGGCTCTAACATCGCAAGTTTTTGCCCGCAAGTGCTAGCTGCACAGATAAAAACACACGCCATTGTGTTAGTGGGGTTCAGCAACGCCAGCTGTTCCCCCAGTGTGTAGCCGGCAAAGTGTCCTGCAAACGCAACGCAGACACAAAGCTGCCTCCAGTGCAGGCTTCGGCCTACACTCATCTCCCCCTGCTTACCCTTTGCTCCAACACCGCTAGTTGGGGCTCTAGGAAGACAATCTTTAATAGGCAAGGCAACGCATCCGGGTTCCAGCACCGCCAGCTGGTTCTCGGCAGTGTTCTTGTCACAGGTACTCCCTCGTGCCAAGCCTGGTTTCAGCACCGTCAGCTGTTTCCGGGTTGTGTCAACTTCACTGAGACGCCTATGCTTGCCCCGTCGTGGGGCGGTCGAGTTAGCCAACTCCAGGGTGCCTCCAGTTTAGGAGCTTCCTATGTGGGCTGCGTGAACTGGTAGTCAAGGCTGGTTCTGTAGTGCCAGTAGGCCCAGCTCCCCCTGTAGGACTGTTGGGGTTCGGTAACTGCGGCTGCCTCGCGGCCTAGCTGTTCTCTCCTCTCCTGTGGGCCTTCGGGTCCACCACCTGGTTCCAGCACCGTCAGCTGGTTCCGGGCCGAGCCTTTGGCTTAGGTGCCTCCTCCTGGGTATCCGAGTTCCGCCAACGCCAGGCGGTCCTTGGTAGTGCTTTTAAGCGCGGGCACCTACAGCTTAGTAACCGGGTTCCAGCACCGTCAGCTGGTCCTCGGTCGTGCCATTGGCTCTTGCACACTGGGGCAACGCATCCGGGTTCCAGCACCGCCAGCTGGTTCTCGGCAGTGTTCTTGTCACAGGTACTCCCTCGTGCCAAGCCTGGTTTCAGCACCGTCAGCTGTTTCCGGGTTGTGTCAACTTCACTGAGACGCCTATGCTTGCCCCGTCGTGGGGCGGTCGAGTTAGCCAACTCCAGGGTGCCTCCAGTTTAGGAGCTTCCTATGTGGGCTGCGTGAACTGGTAGTCAAGGCTGGTTCTGTAGTGCCAGTAGGCCCAGCTCCCCCTGTAGGACTGTTGGGGTTCGGTAACTGCGGCTGCCTCGCGGCCTAGCTGTTCTCTCCTCTCCTGTGGGCCTTGGGGTCCACCACCTGGTTCCAGCACCGTCAGCTGGTTCCGGGCCGAGCCTTTGGCTTAGGTGCCTCCTCCTGGGTATCCGAGTTCCGCCAACGCCAGGCGGTCCTTGGTAGTGCTTTTAAGCGCGGGCACCTACAGCTTAGTAACCGGGTTCCAGCACCGTCAGCTGGTCCTCGGTCGTGCCATTGGCTCTTGCACACTGGGGCAACGCATCCGGGTTCCAGCACCGCCAGCTGGTTCTCGGCAGTGTTCTTGTCACAGGTACTCCCTCGTGCCAAGCCTGGTTTCAGCACCGTCAGCTGTTTCCGGGTTGTGTCAACTTCACTGAGACGCCTATGCTTGCCCCGTCGTGGGGCGGTCGAGTTAGCCAACTCCAGGGTGCCTCCAGTTTAGGAGCTTCCTATGTGGGCTGCGTGAACTGGTAGTCAAGGCTGGTTCTGTAGTGCCAGTAGGCCCAGCTCCCCCTGTAGGACTGTTGGGGTTCGGTAACTGCGGCTGCCTCGCGGCCTAGCTGTTCTCTCCTCTCCTGTGGGCCTTGGGGTCCACCACCTGGTTCCAGCACCGTCAGCTGGTTCCGGGCCGAGCCTTTGGCTTAGGTGCCTCCTCCTGGGTATCCGAGTTCCGCCAACGCCAGGCGGTCCTTGGTAGTGCTTTTAAGCGCGGGCACCTACAGCTTAGTAACCGGGTTCCAGCACCGTCAGCTGGTCCTCGGTCGTGCCATTGGCTCTTGCACACTGGGGCAACGCATCCGGGTTCCAGCACCGCCAGCTGGTTCTCGGCAGTGTTCTTGTCACAGGTACTCCCTCGTGCCAAGCCTGGTTTCAGCACCGTCAGCTGTTTCCGGGTTGTGTCAACTTCACTGAGACGCCTATGCTTGCCCCGTCGTGGGGCGGTCGAGTTAGCCAACTCCAGGGTGCCTCCAGTTTAGGAGCTTCCTATGTGGGCTGCGTGAACTGGTAGTCAAGGCTGGTTCTGTAGTGCCAGTAGGCCCAGCTCCCCCTGTAGGACTGTTGGGGTTCGGTAACTGCGGCTGCCTCGCGGCCTAGCTGTTCTCTCCTCTCCTGTGGGCCTTGGGGTCCACCACCTGGTTCCAGCACCGTCAGCTGGTTCCGGGCCGAGCCTTTGGCTTAGGTGCCTCCTCCTGGGTATCCGAGTTCCGCCAACGCCAGGCGGTCCTTGGTAGTGCTTTTAAGCGCGGGCACCTACAGCTTAGTAACCGGGTTCCAGCACCGTCAGCTGGTCCTCGGTCGTGCCATTGGCTCTTGCACACTGGGGCAACGCATCCGGGTTCCAGCACCGCCAGCTGGTTCTCGGCAGTGTTCTTGTCACAGGTACTCCCTCGTGCCAAGCCTGGTTTCAGCACCGTCAGCTGTTTCCGGGTTGTGTCAACTTCACTGAGACGCCTATGCTTGCCCCGTCGTGGGGCGGTCGAGTTAGCCAACTCCAGGGTGCCTCCAGTTTAGGAGCTTCCTATGTGGGCTGCGTGAACTGGTAGTCAAGGCTGGTTCTGTAGTGCCAGTAGGCCCAGCTCCCCCTGTAGGACTGTTGGGGTTCGGTAACTGCGGCTGCCTCGCGGCCTAGCTGTTCTCTCCTCTCCTGTGGGCCTTCGGGTCCACCACCTGGTTCCAGCACCGTCAGCTGGTTCCGGGCCGAGCCTTTGGCTTAGGTGCCTCCTCCTGGGTATCCGAGTTCCGCCAACGCCAGGCGGTCCTTGGTAGTGCTTTTAAGCGCGGGCACCTACAGCTTAGTAACCGGGTTCCAGCACCGTCAGCTGGTCCTCGGTCGTGCCATTGGCTCTTGCACACTGGGGCAACGCATCCGGGTTCCAGCACCGCCAGCTGGTTCTCGGCAGTGTTCTTGTCACAGGTACTCCCTCGTGCCAAGCCTGGTTTCAGCACCGTCAGCTGTTTCCGGGTTGTGTCAACTTCACTGAGACGCCTATGCTTGCCCCGTCGTGGGGCGGTCGAGTTAGCCAACTCCAGGGTGCCTCCAGTTTAGGAGCTTCCTATGTGGGCTGCGTGAACTGGTAGTCAAGGCTGGTTCTGTAGTGCCAGTAGGCCCAGCTCCCCCTGTAGGACTGTTGGGGTTCGGTAACTGCGGCTGCCTCGCGGCCTAGCTGTTCTCTCCTCTCCTGTGGGCCTTCGGGTCCACCACCTGGTTCCAGCACCGTCAGCTGGTTCCGGGCCGAGCCTTTGGCTTAGGTGCCTCCTCCTGGGTATCCGAGTTCCGCCAACGCCAGGCGGTCCTTGGTAGTGCTTTTAAGCGCGGGCACCTACAGCTTAGTAACCGGGTTCCAGCACCGTCAGCTGGTCCTCGGTCGTGCCATTGGCTCTTGCACACTGGGGCAACGCATCCGGGTTCCAGCACCGCCAGCTGGTTCTCGGCAGTGTTCTTGTCACAGGTACTCCCTCGTGCCAAGCCTGGTTTCAGCACCGTCAGCTGTTTCCGGGTTGTGTCAACTTCACTGAGACGCCTATGCTTGCCCCGTCGTGGGGCGGTCGAGTTAGCCAACTCCAGGGTGCCTCCAGTTTAGGAGCTTCCTATGTGGGCTGCGTGAACTGGTAGTCAAGGCTGGTTCTGTAGTGCCAGTAGGCCCAGCTCCCCCTGTAGGACTGTTGGGGTTCGGTAACTGCGGCTGCCTCGCGGCCTAGCTGTTCTCTCCTCTCCTGTGGGCCTTGGGGTCCACCACCTGGTTCCAGCACCGTCAGCTGGTTCCGGGCCGAGCCTTTGGCTTAGGTGCCTCCTCCTGGGTATCCGAGTTCCGCCAACGCCAGGCGGTCCTTGGTAGTGCTTTTAAGCGCGGGCACCTACAGCTTAGTAACCGGGTTCCAGCACCGTCAGCTGGTCCTCGGTCGTGCCATTGGCTCTTGCACACTGGGGCAACGCATCCGGGTTCCAGCACCGCCAGCTGGTTCTCGGCAGTGTTCTTGTCACAGGTACTCCCTCGTGCCAAGCCTGGTTTCAGCACCGTCAGCTGTTTCCGGGTTGTGTCAACTTCACTGAGACGCCTATGCTTGCCCCGTCGTGGGGCGGTCGAGTTAGCCAACTCCAGGGTGCCTCCAGTTTAGGAGCTTCCTATGTGGGCTGCGTGAACTGGTAGTCAAGGCTGGTTCTGTAGTGCCAGTAGGCCCAGCTCCCCCTGTAGGACTGTTGGGGTTCGGTAACTGCGGCTGCCTCGCGGCCTAGCTGTTCTCTCCTCTCCTGTGGGCCTTGGGGTCCACCACCTGGTTCCAGCACCGTCAGCTGGTTCCGGGCCGAGCCTTTGGCTAAGGTGCCTCCTCCTGGGTATCCGAGTTCCGCCAACGCCAGGCGGTCCTTGGTAGTGCTTTTAAGCGCGGGCACCTACAGCTTAGTAACCGGGTTCCAGCACCGTCAGCTGGTCCTCGGTCGTGCCATTGGCTCTTGCACACTGGGGCAACGCATCCGAGTTCCAGCACCGCCAGCTGGTTCTCGGCAGTGTTCTTGTCACAGGTACTCCCTCGTGCCAAGCCTGGTTTCAGCACCGTCAGCTGTTTCCGGGTTGTGTCAACTTCACTGAGACGCCTATGCTTGCCCCGTCGTGGGGCGGTCGAGTTAGCCAACTCCAGGGTGCCTCCAGTTTAGGAGCTTCCTATGTGGGCTGCGTGAACTGGTAGTCAAGGCTGGTTCTGTAGTGCCAGTAGGCCCAGCTCCCCCTGTAGGACTGTTGGGGTTCGGTAACTGCGGCTGCCTCGCGGCCTAGCTGTTCTCTCCTCTCCTGTGGGCCTTGGGGTCCACCACCTGGTTCCAGCACCGTCAGCTGGTTCCGGGCCGAGCCTTTGGCTAAGGTGCCTCCTCCTGGGTATCCGAGTTCCGCCAACGCCAGGCGGTCCTTGGTAGTGCTTTTAAGCGCGGGCACCTACAGCTTAGTAACCGGGTTCCAGCACCGTCAGCTGGTCCTCGGTCGTGCCATTGGCTCTTGCACACTGGGGCAACGCATCCGGGTTCCAGCACCGCCAGCTGGTTCTCGGCAGTGTTCTTGTCACAGGTACTCCCTCGTGCCAAGCCTGGTTTCAGCACCGTCAGCTGTTTCCGGGTTGTGTCAACTTCACTGAGACGCCTATGCTTGCCCCGTCGTGGGGCGGTCGAGTTAGCCAACTCCAGGGTGCCTCCAGTTTAGGAGCTTCCTATGTGGGCTGCGTGAACTGGTAGTCAAGGCTGGTTCTGTAGTGCCAGTAGGCCCAGCTCCCCCTGTAGGACTGTTGGGGTTCGGTAACTGCGGCTGCCTCGCGGCCTAGCTGTTCTCTCCTCTCCTGTGGGCCTTGGGGTCCACCACCTGGTTCCAGCACCGTCAGCTGGTTCCGGGCCGAGCCTTTGGCTTAGGTGCCTCCTCCTGGGTATCCGAGTTCCGCCAACGCCAGGCGGTCCTTGGTAGTGCTTTTAAGCGCGGGCACCTACAGCTTAGTAACCGGGTTCCAGCACCGTCAGCTGGTCCTCGGTCGTGCCATTGGCTCTTGCACACTGGGGCAACGCATCCGGGTTCCAGCACCGCCAGCTGGTTCTCGGCAGTGTTCTTGTCACAGGTACTCCCTCGTGCCAAGCCTGGTTTCAGCACCGTCAGCTGTTTCCGGGTTGTGTCAACTTCACTGAGACGCCTATGCTTGCCCCGTCGTGGGGCGGTCGAGTTAGCCAACTCCAGGGTGCCTCCAGTTTAGGAGCTTCCTATGTGGGCTGCGTGAACTGGTAGTCAAGGCTGGTTCTGTAGTGCCAGTAGGCCCAGCTCCCCCTGTAGGACTGTTGGGGTTCGGTAACTGCGGCTGCCTCGCGGCCTAGCTGTTCTCTCCTCTCCTGTGGGCCTTGGGGTCCACCACCTGGTTCCAGCACCGTCAGCTGGTTCTCGGCAGTGTCTTTTGCTCTTGTACCTTCTGCTCCCCATCCTGGTTCCAGTACCGTCAGCTGGTTCCGGGCAGAGCCTTTGGCTTAGGTGCCTCCTTCTGGGTATCCAAGTTCCACCAATGTCAGGTGGTCCTTGGTAGTGCTTTCAGGCACGGGTACCTCCTGCTTAGTAACCGGGTTCCAGTAACGTCAGCTGGTCCTTGGTAGTTCCATTGGCTCTTGGACATTCGGCTACCCATCCGGGTTCCAGTACCGTCAGCTGGTTCTCGGCAGTGTCTTTTGCTCTTGTACCTTCTGCTCCCCATCCTGGTTCCAGTAACGTCATCTGGTTCCGGGCAGAGCCTTTGGCTTAGGTGCCTCCTTCTGGGTATCCGAGTTCCGCCAACGTCAGGCGGTCCTTGGTAGTGCTTTTTAGCACGGGTACCTCCTGCTTAGTAACCGGGTTCCAGTAACGTCAGCTGGTCCTCGGTAGTTCCATAGGCTCTTGAACCTTCGGGTAGCCATCCGAGTTCCAGTTCCATCAGCTGGTTCTTGGCATTTTCTCAGCCTTCTTGTACCTTCTGCTACATTTCCAAGTTGAAGACCCTAACGTCGACAACCCGGAAGACCACCCCGATGACGACGACCCGGAAGACCACCCCGATGACGACGACGACGACGACGGCGGAGACGACGACGGCTGAGACGACGACGGCGGAGATGACGACACTGGAGACGAAGACCCTGGAGACGACAACATGGAAGACCGAGAAGCAGAAGAACAAGAGGCTGCAGAACAAAGAGCAGAAGAACATTAAGCATAAGACTTAATATCAGAGCAAAAGATATTATCTAAATTATATGCAGAAGAAGACTAAGCAGTGTATGGGGGTGAGTCCGTTCCTCCTCGTGGTGCCCCTGGATAAAGCCTGATGCTGCAGGCCAAACTGAACGCGGACAAATGTAACTTTTGTGACTGGCAGAACGGAAGGTGTAATCTTCCAACTTTTATAGATAACAACTACGGGAATGCCTGTCACAAATGAGAATATGATGAAGAAGTAGAATAGGAAGAATAATAACAGTGGAATAAAAAGAATATGTAGAATAGGAAGAATAATAATAGTTGAAGAAAATGAATATGAAGAATGTAATAAAAAAAAAAATAGGTAGAAGATGAAGAAGAAGATGAATAAGGTGAAGAAGTTGATGTCAAGGATGCTGATGATGATGAAGATGAAAGTGTGGGAAAAGAAAAAAAAAAAAAAGAAAAAAAAGAAGGGGAAGGGCGTGGAATAGTGAAACATCAATATCTGACAAAATAAAAAAAATTTACATACTCAATATCTTTTTCAATCCGAACTTCTTTAAAAAAAAAAAAAAAACATGCTATTCTATTTGATTGGACTAATCCTCATTGCCTTTAATGTCTCCGCCACCTCCCCCATACATCCTACATTATTCTTAGTTGTTTTCCTTCAGGTAGAATGAACCTACAAGGAAAGAAAGGGTTTATTTTAATTCCGATATTTTGGTCCCATTGACTTGCATTGGGATCGGGTATCGGTATCGGCGATATCCGATATTTTTTGAATATCGGCCGATCCAAACCGATACCGATACTTTCCGATATCGGAAGGTATCGCTCAACACTACTACCGACCCCATTCTTTCACATCTCCTCCAGTCTCTCTCTCCAGTCGTCACAAGTCACCTAACTACAATCTTTAATCTATCTCTCTCCTCTGGCATTTTCCCCTCCTCCTTCAAACACTCTATCATTACTCAATTACTAAAGAAACCCACCCTCGACCCATCCTGCACAAACAACTACAGACCGGTCTCCAATCTCCCCTTCATCTCTAAACTCTTGGAGCGCCTGATATACTCCCGCCTTACCCGTTACCTCTCCACTCACTCCATCCTAGACCTTTCCCAGTCCGGTTTCCGCCCCCTACATTCGACAGAAACTGCACTCATCAAAGTGACCAATGACCTTCTGACAGCAAAACGTAATGGTGACCACTCTCTGCTCATTCTTCTCAACCTTTCTGCAGCTTTTGACACTGTTGACCACCCTCTCCTGCTCTCTAGGCTCCAGTCACTAGGCATTAAGGACACTGCTCTCTCCTGGTGTTCCTCCTACCTTTCTGACCGCTCCTTCAGTGTTCTGTTCTCTGGCTCCACTTCATCTCCTCTTCCTCTCGCTGTCGGGGTACCTCAGGGCTCAGTCCTTGGCCCCCTTCTCTTCTCCCTCTACACGGCCCCAATTGGACAGACCATCAGCAGATTTGGCTTTCATTACCATCTTTATGCTGATGACTCACAACTATACACGTCATCCCCTGACCTTACCCCCGCTGTACTACAGAACGCCACTGACTGTCTGTCCGCAGTCTCCAACATCATGTCTGCTCTCTATCTGAAACTCAACCTCTCCAAAACTGAACTTCTTCTGCTCCCGCCATCTACTAACCTCCCTAAATCTGACATTTCCCTCTCCGTTGATGGCACCATAATAACACCCCGGCAGCAGGCACGCTGTCTGGGTGTTATGTTTGACTCCGATCTCTCCTTCACCTCCCATATACAATCTCTTGCCCGCTCGTGCCGCTTACACCTAAAGAACATCTCTAGAATCCGCCCTTTTCTCACCATGGAGACAACTAAAACCCTCATTGTCGCCCTGATCCACTCCCGCCTGGACTACTGCAATGCTCTATTAATTGGCCTCCCCCTCACTCGACTTTCCCCTCTCCAGTCCATCCTTAATGCAGCAGCCAGGGTCGTCCATCTGGCTAATCGTTACTCGGACGCGTCCGTTCTTCGCCAGTCATTACACTGGCTATCCATTCATTACAGGATACAATTCAAAGTACTTGTTCTCACCCACAAAGCTCTCCACAGTGCGGCACCCCCATACATCTCCTCCCTCATTTCTGTCTATCGGCCTAACAGACCACTGCGCTCTGCAAATGACTTTCGACAAACCTCTGCACTAATCCGTACCTCCCACTCCCGACTCCAAGACTTTTCCCGTGCTGTGCCAATCCTCTGGAATGCTCTACCCCAAGATATTAGGACCATCCACAATTTGCATAGTTTTAGGCGCTCGCTCAAAACACATTTGTTCAGAGCGGCCTATCACTTTCACTAATCAAAGTCATTTTGTGTTTGTGTGTGTGTGTAGCCCATTCACTATCCCTATCTATTCCCCAACCGCTGAAGATGGCTGGACCATCATTGTAAATACATCATTGTAAATACACACCTGTACTTTGTATCTCCCCCACCTCATTGTAGATTGTAAGCTCTCACAAGCAGGGTCGCCTTATTTCGCTTTAATTATTGTATTGTTAACGTTGTTACTTATGACTTTTGTGTTTGAAACTGTTAAACTGTAAAGCGTTGCGGAATATGTTGGCGCTATATAAATAAAGATTATTATTATTATTATTATTAATTGTAAGTGCAGGAGAGAAGGGAAGAAGTGACTCACGAGTAGAGATGGAAGCAGACCTGTCTGATTATATTCTTTAAATATGGTTATATTTAAAGTTTTTTTTTGTATTTGCTTGAACTATTGCTTTATGCAAGATATGTTGAAATGACGGTGATTATTTAATACAAGTTAGTTAAAAAGTTATATGTTCCCCAAAATGGTACCTGTGACAAATACAACTTAATCTGCAAAAAGAGAAAAAACATTATACAACTACATTGACAAGGAAAAAGAAAAAAATTGTGCAATAATAAGAAATACAATGATGTACAGATAAAGTGAAAGAAAAAGTTTGGTTCTTAAGGTCAAAATAGGTACTAATCAGATATTTTTGTAACATATGTTTGAGGACAATCTGCTTTTAATTAGAAATAGATCCTGCTTGCCCTAAATTTTGTCCACCTTGGCTCAGGAGAGGGAAATCTGATAGAGTAAGCTTCCATGAACAATGTAGGCACTGTTGTAGCTGGTGGACATACATGAATTTTGTCAGATAAGTATCTCAAATTTTAAGGAATATTATAGATGAAAAAATATTTTTGAGTGGAATTGCTGTTTCAATATTACAAAGATCCACATTTGCCACAATGCGGATATTTTGTAATTAGCTTCAGTGCAGATCCAGCAAATGGCGGTCACTGGCCAAAATTTTTCTGAGCCAAAAAGAGTCATCAAAGGGTTTGAAAAAATTACTCAACTCATCTTACCTGTCATCTATCTGCCCTTCATCATCACCTGTCCAGTCATTGCAGCACCTTCTTAAATGAAAGCTAAATCTCTGGGACTTCAAGCTCTTATGAAGCCCGGGAAAGGTCTTCGCCTGCATGCAGAAGCTCACAGTTCATATTGTCACATTGTGACTTTAGGCATGGACACGCAGAACCACCTTGGGCCTCATCAGAGTCAAAAGTCATGGCCTAGTGTCAGAGAGCCCGGGGATATAGTACTCACACTAAGCTTTTTTTTTTAACATCCTGTCTTTATTACTGTATGCTTTAGAGTCTGTAGGTACCACTGGTTACACAAAATCAATGTGACGCTGAGCTCTTAGTGTACATGGAATGAAGATTAGAGAGTTTTGACTACTAAACATTATGCCACACCACACCAGAGTAAAAGGAGTAGGACTGGTCTGACATTCTTAGACAAAGGCCTCTTTGTGGCATTACCCATGTGGTCTCCAAACAAATCTCTGGCTCATTCATTGTCAGCTGGCAGGGAGAAGGCGTGGATTTGGATTTTTAAAATTTGCATGCTTTGGTGCATTTGCCATGGCAGAACATTCCTCAGACAACAAATAATAACCTCATTGATAGTAGACCAAGGTGTGTAAGTGTGTGCATTTCTGCTCATGGTGCTCAAACTCGATACTGAATAAATAGAGATATTTTAAAAATTTCCTTTACATGTTTTTAATTTGCACATTATATATATATGTCTATTGATCCGGTGATTTCCATAATTCCAATGATGTACATATACATCTCTGGCAAATATTAAGGGACCACTACAAAATTTTCAGTTTGTCTGATTTTTCTCTTTATAGGTATATTTTTGAGTAAAATGTAAATTGTTCTTTTATTCTATAAACTACTGACAACATGTCTTCGAAGCTCCAAGCAATAAATTTTATATTTATTTTCTGAAAATGAGAAATGGTCAAAATAACAAAAAAATGCATTGCTTTCAGACCTCAAATAATGCAAAAAAACAAGTTCAAAATCATTTAGAAAAAACAAAACTAATGTTTTAACTCATAAAGAGATCAGAAATCAAATATTTTGTGGAAGAACCATGATTTTTAATCACCGCTTTCATGCATCTTGGCATGCTTTCCAGCAGTCTTTCACAGTGCTTCTGGGCGACCTTATGCCACTCCTGGTACAAAAAATGTAAGCAGTTCTTCTTTGTTTGATGGTTTGTGACTATCCATCTTCCTCTTGATTACATTCCAGAGGTTTTCAATGGGGTTCAGGTCTGGAGATTGGGCTGACCATGACAGGAATTTGATGTGATGGTCCTTCATCCACACCTTGATTGACCTTACTATGTGGCATGGAACATTGTCCTGCTGGAAAAAAAACAGTCCTCAGAGTTGGGGCACATTGCCTGAACAGAAGGAATAAACTGTTTTTCCAGGATAACATTGTATGTGGCTTAGTTCATATGTATGCATGGCCCCATCCTTATCCTGGTATGATTGGTCCCAACCTTATCCTGGTATGCATGGCCCCATCCTTATCCTAGTATAATTGGCCCCAATCCCTATCGTGCTATGCAGGGCCCCCATCTACATGCTGGTATGCTTGTACCCATCCTTATCCTGGTGTGAATGGTCACCTTTCCCATCCTGGTATGCATGGTCCTAACGGGTAAAAAACATTCTTACCTTTCCTGCGCACCCTCGCAGTGTCCTGCTCCTGTGCCAGCAGCTGTTTTATTTTGTGCAGCTGCTGGGCTTTCACGTGTGCCACCACTAAAGTGAAGGAATATTTATTGCATTCCATACCTATGGGAAGAGAATGCAGTGAATATTCATTGCCTTAAGTAGCCAGTGCACTCAAATGCCGGGCAACTGCAAGAAGACGGCTGCTGCGGATAACACTGTGCTCACTATTAAAGAGAAATTAATATTCACTCCTTTCCACACCCATGGGCATGGAATGGAGTGAATAGACATTTCTCTTTAGCTGGCTCCTGCCACCTGTGACTTGCTGCTCCGCCGCTACCGCTCTCCCACCTATGTTATAGTCCAAAAAAATACAGTATGTTCAGTAAATGCACTCAATACTTGGTCGGGGCACTTTGAGCATCAATTACTGCATCAATGCTGCTTGGCATGGAGGCGATCTGCCTGTGACACTGCTGAGCTGTTATGGAAGCCCACGTTGCTTTGATAGCAGCCTTCAGCTCATCTGCATTGTTGGGTCTTGTGTCTCTCATCTTTCTCTTGACAAAAGGTCAGGTGAGTTTGCTGGCCTTGTTTTTTTTAAACGATGTATTGGTACTTTTGGCAGGGTGGACAGGTGCCAAGTCCTTCTGGAGAATGAAATTTCCAACTCCAAAGAGCTTGTCTGCAGAGGGAAGCATGAAGTGCTCTAAAATTTCCTTGTAGACAGCTGCACTGACTTTGGTCTTGATAAAACACAGTGGACCTACACCAGCAGATGACATGGCTCCCCAAAACCATCACTGATTGTGAAAACTTCATGCTAGATCTCAAGCAGCTTGAACTGTGTGCCTCTCCATTCTTCCTCCAGACTCTAGGATCATGATTTCCAAATGAATGCAAAATGTACTTTCATCTGAAAACAACACCTTGGACCAATGGGCAACAGCCTGATTATTTTTCGCCTTGGCCCAGGTAAGACGCTTCTGACATTGTCTATTGGTTATGAGTGGCTTGAGACAAGGAATGCGACACTTGTAACCCATGTCCTGGATACATTTGTGTGTGGTGGCTCTTGAAGCAAAGACTCCAGCAGCAGTCCACTCCTTGTGAATCTCCCCCAAATTTTTGAATGGCCTTTTCTTAACAATCCTTTTAAGGCTGTGCTTATCCCGGTTCCTTGTGCATCATTCTCTACCACACTTTTTCCTTCCACTCAACTTCCCATAAATATGTCCAGGGCCGGACTGGATATCGGGCAGTTCTGGCAAATGCCAGAAGGGCTGGTGCCAGTAGTGGGCCGCTGCGCGCCGACTCACCCCCCCACCAGCGCCGCTGCTATATCGTATAACTATACCGTTGAATGCAATGATGGAGGAGAGAGCGTCTGTTGTCGCTCCCTCTGCCATCATTCCCCGCTCTGCCTCTGACACTGCGGGTGCACGCACACTCACTGTGACCCAGGTAGTGCAGCGGGGAGAGGAGTGTTTTTTTTCTTTTACTGGACTGTGTGGCCAATCTCAGGGGGGGGAGATGTGGGCTGTGCTGTATACTACTATGTGGACTGTGCTATATACTACTATGTTGGCTGTGCTGTATACTACTATGTGGGCTGTGCTATATACTACTGTGTGGGCTGTGCTGTATACTACTGTGTGGGCTGTGCTGTATACTACTATGTGGGCTGTGCTATATACTACTGTGTGGGATGTGCTGTAAACTACTATGTGGGCTGTGCTATATACTACTACGTGGGCTGTGCTGTATACTGCTATGTGGGCTGTGCTGTATACTGCTACGTGGGCTGTGCTGTATACTGCTATGTGGGCTGTGCTGTATACTACTACGTGGGCTGTGTTATCTGCTATGCGGTTTGTGCTATATGCTATGCGGGTTGTGCTATATACTATGTGGGTTGTGCTAAATACTATCCAATAGAAGAAAGAAAAAAAATGCAGCAACACTTCAAAATCCAGTAGCGAGAAAACCTTAGTCCTTTATTTCAAGCGAATTTCATGGACAAGATAAAGCAAGCAGGTACAGGGCAGATGGTACAGGTAGAGAAACCGGATGACGGCCGTTTCGCGTTATGCACGTTTCCACGGATTCTTCCATTGGGACCTGTGGAAGCATGCATAATGCGAAACGGCCGTCGTCCTGTTTCTCTGCCTGCACCATCTGCCTTGTACCTGCTTGCTTTACCTTGTCCATGCAATTCGCTTGAAATAAAGGACTAAGGTTTTCTCGCCAATGGATTTTGATGCCTGTGATTCAGAGACCACTCTTTCACACCAGTGAGTAAAGCACGCTACTCAGTGTCGTTCTTTTTTCTTTCTTTTTTATTTTTGTGCTATATACTATGCGGGTTGTGCTATATACTATGCGGGCTTTGCTATATACTATGCGGGTTGTGCTATATACTATGCGGGCTTTGCTATATACTATGCAGGTTGTGCTCTACACTATGCGGGCTTTGCTATATATTATGGGGGTATATTATATTCTATAGGGGAGGCCGTGTTATATTCTATGTGGCTGTGTTATATACTATTGTGGGGGTATATTATATTCTATGGGGAGGCTGTGTTATATACTATGGGGGGCTGCATTATATTCTATGGTGGCTACATTATATATTATGGGGAGGTGGGCTGTATTATATTCTATGGGGGGCTGTATTAGATTTTATGAGGGATGATTGCATCATACTCTTTGATGCTGCTGCCTTATATTCTGTGGGGAGGTGGGCTGTATTATATTCTATTCGGAGCTACATTATATTCTATGGGGGCTGTATTATATTTATATTCTTTGAGGGGTGATTACATCATACTCTATAAGGGGCTGCATTAAACTATGAGGGGGCTGCATTATATTCTATGTTTGGCTGCATTATACTCTGGGGTGGCTGCATTATATTCTGTAGGGTGGTAGCTGCATTATACTATATGTGGCCTGCATTATACTGTATTGAGGACTATGGTGAATACGTTATACTATATGAAGAACTATGGGGTGCATTATACTATGGGAAGTGAATTGCAGTACATGGATGACTATGGCGGTGCATTATACTATATGGAGCACTATGAGGAGTGTATTATGCTATATGGAGGACTGAGCAGTGTATTTTAATATATGGAGGACTATAGGGAGTGCATTATACTAAATGGAGGACTGTGGTGCACATTATAATATATGGAGGACTATGGGGTGTATTTTACTAAACAAGTAAAATGCTGCATATTCAGATTGGTTTTGCTGGAACAAAAATCATTGTTCTCAGCAGCACATCGCCGGCATAAACTGTGGATGTGCTGCTGATAACATGATACTGTATGGTGATCTGTTAGTGATCGTTTTGTCCCATCATTATTCCTCAGCTGGTGGAGAGGCCGGGAAACAAGCGTTCAACAACTTCAGTATTGTTGATCAAACTCATTTAGCAGCCTGAACTCAGCACTACTGTTGAGCATTCCGATACCGCAAGTATCGCGTATCAGCCGATACTTGCGGTATCGGAATTCCGATACCGAGATCCGATATTTTTGTGGTATCGGGTATCGGTATTGGAGGTGTAAAATAAAGAATTAAAATAAAAAATATTGTTATATTCACCTCTCCGGCGGCCCCTGGAACATCACCGCGAGTCACCGGCATCCGGCAGGCTTCTTTGTTCAAAATGAGCGCCTTTAGGACCTGCGGAATGACGTCGCGGCTTCTGATTGGTCGCGTGCCGCCCATGTGACCGCCACGTGACCAATCAGAAGCCGCGACGTCATTCCTCAGATAAATTCCTAGAATGAGCGCCTTTAGGACCTGTGGAATGACGTCGCGGCTTCTGATTGGTCGCGTGGCGGTCACATGGGCGGCACGCGACCAATCAGAAGCCGCGACGTCATTCCGCAGGTCCTAAAGGCGCTCATTTTGAACAAAGAAGCCTGCCGGATGCCGGTTCCTCGCGGTGATGTTCCAGGGGCCGCCGGAGAGGTGAATATAACAATATTTTTTATTTTAATTCTTTATTTTACACCTCACTATGGATCCCAGGGCCTGAAGGAGAGTTTCCTCTCCTTCAGACCCTGGGATCCATCAGGATACCTTCCGATACTTGATGTCCCATTGACTTGTATTGGTATCGGATGTCGGTATCGGCGATATCCGATACTTTTCGGGTATCGGCCGATACTATCCGATACCGATACTTTCAAGTATCGGACGGTATCGCTCAACACTACTCAGCACTTATAAATACAACCTAAATGCTTTTGTGTTATGTGCAATATGTTAGCATTTGGGGCCCCATTTTAAACTTTGCCTAGGGCCCCACTTTGCCTAAAACCGGCCCTACCTACAAGTGTACAAAGATATTATACTGTCACCATGTGACAAGTGGGCCTGTGTAACTTCAAATGCCAGGGCTGAATTTTAGTCCCAGTCCGGCCCTGAATATGTCCCATATATAACCAAGGAAGTCAAATGCCAAGTTTTTGAAAAATTAGACAAATTTTTATTTCAATACTGCTGAACATAACATTTAAAATACATATAAAGGGGACACAACCACAAAGTAAACTGCAACACATTAATATGTACCAAAAAGTATTTCAACACCTATTTCTGAAATGAATCAATTTATACCAATGTGCAGTATTTTGTATTAGCCCACTCTATGATATCTGAATCCACACCATCCACAAATTTATAAGGTAGATAGTTCTAATTAGTGTTATTCATAGGTTGCTCAGTATATATACATAAAATGCTAGTGCTAAATCACTGATGCAAATACAGATCACTTATATACGGGTGGGTAGATTCAGTTCCATAGTGTGCTACATTTAGGCCAGATGCTCATAAATCATACAAATAGCACCCATTTTCTATTGCTTGTCAATGCGTACACTGCAATGAATCATGCCAAACTGAGTCTCATATAATTATAAAGTGCTTATTGCATCATATTTTACATAAAGTGAAAAGTGCTTCCTGCATAAATGGCCTCCAGTATACATAGTATTATGCTCTAATAAGCAAAGACAGACATAGTTTGTACAAAAGGTGCTAACAAAAACAGGGCTTTAAGGTGCCGAGTGGTACATAACCTGTGTAAGCAGTAGAACCCCGACGCGCGTTTCGCGACAGCTTCTTCTAGGGGTACATTTATGCAGGAAACAGTTTGTACTTTATGTAAAATATGATGCAATAAGCAATAACCTTTTGTGGCTTAACCTCCTTGTGGAGTGTGTCAATGACTGCCTTCTGGATATCTGTGAAGTCAGCAGTCTTCCCCATGATTGTGGAGCCTACTGAAACAGACTAAGGGACCTTTATAAATGCTTAGGAAGCCTTTGCAGGTGTTTTTTGTTAATTATTCTAATTTACTGAGATAATGACCTTAGGGGTTTCTTTGGTTGTAAGCCATAATCATCCACATAAACAGAAATAAACACTTAAAATAGATCATTCTGTTTGTAATAACTCTATATAATATGTGAGTTTCACTTTTTGTATTGAAGAACTGAAATAAATGAACTTTTTTATGATATTCTAATTTTGTGAGAAGCACCTATATGTGTTGTGAAGCATAGCATTGATGGGTATGGTGCTGGATGGGAGATATATTCTTTCCAGCAAGTGCCTTTCACACTGGTGAACATCAGCGAAGGAGGTCAAGAGCTGGCCTGGACCTTCTCTTCTATTCTGGGGATTTGGGGGCAATGTACAGATTGCACAGCTGCAGGTCTGAAGACAGCATAAATAAACAGCTAGAACAAATAATAATAATAATCTTTATATAGCACTAACATACTCCGCAGCGCTTTACAGGTTGCACACATTACCATCGCTGTCCCCGTTCGGCCTTACAATCTAAATTCCCTGTCAGTATGTCTTTTGGAATGTGGGAGGAAACCGGAGTACCCGGAGGAAACCCATGCAAACACGGAGAAGAACATACAAACTCTTTGCAGATGTTGTCCTTGGTGGGGTTTGAACCCAGGACTCCAGCGCTGCAAGGCTGCTGTGCTAACCACTGCCCCACCGTGCTGCTTCTCAGTGTGCTGTTGGGTGTGAAAAAGCTGAAGGGTGTTTTGTGGCAACATTAGACCTGTACAGACTTGCACGTCCGGACCCTAACCTATTTTGTGGAAACAAGCTGGACTTTTGCTTTTTCTGATGTAAGACTGTGTATTTTTTCTGCTAACAGTGTCAATAAAACATTTAGCTTGAACTGAAAACCAAGTGTGCTTCTTTACTGCATCCCTGCCATTGCGTTCCAGAGCGAATCCTCTCATTTGGTGGCTTGAAGCAGGCACACGCAGTAAGGCTGGCCCTGAAATCAGACTTTTTTTCTCCTCTTCTGGCTGGTGTGGCAGTGTATGTCCTAGGTAAAAGGACTACAGCAAACACAGACTAGGATTACTGCAGATATGGGGGCCATGGTGCAAGTGCTCCTGGAAGCCACCTGGCAGCAGCAAATGTATAACCAACAACCGGCTGCAAGTACAGCACATGATGGCTCTCCAAACAGCAGGAGCTCTGGGGGCGGTCGTTGATGTCTGGAAAGCATCCATGCATCAATTCCCCAAGTGGAATTCTCAGATAGCGTAGAGACTTACCTTTATATGTTCAAGAGAGTAACAAAGAGGGAAGGTCTACCTCAGGATCAAGGGGCGGATGTCATAGCTCCATTTCTGGCATCAGGACCCCATTATCTGCTGAGGAAGCGAAGGACTACACAATGCTCAAGGGTGTGATCATTGTGCACCTTGACGTAAATGGGTTGGTACGTGCCCAGTGGGTGCATCAGTGGGAGTTTAAACCTTTCAAACTGGTGTTGTCCCAGTGTTATGACTTACTGCACCTAATGCAAAATGGGTTGCAGCCTGAGATACTCTCTTCTATTGCCATAGTCGACCGTATAGTGACTGATACATTCTGGAGGGCCTTACCACATCCCCTCCTTTGTTAGGTCAGACAGGAGTCACCTAGTAATGTGCTCCAGATGGTGGACCTTGTAGAGCCGTATGGGGCTATTGATTAACTCCGGGCAGGATCTCTGGGGATAGTGACAGGAAAGTTCATAAAATCCTCACTCCATGGACCACCGCACAGGACATATCTGACAGGTAATGGGCCTCAATACTCTGCTGGCATTGCCACGAGCCAGGCCACATAAGAGCCAACTGCCCCACGCTTGCTTAGCCCATAAACACAAACTTTGGGTACCAACTGTCCCTGTATGCTAAAAGGGTCTGTGGGAAGGGCACAACAGAAAACCATGGCTATAAACATTTGTGTCAAGTTGAAAAGGAGGGCACCCCAGCTGTGGCCCTCCTGGACTTGGGGAGTCTTGTGATCCTGGAATGGGCTAACCTGGTGTGACCTAGTGAGTTCACTAGCCAAAAAATCAGGGTGTTATGTATAGACATGGACTTAAAAAAATATCCCACCGCACTGGTGGTAATAAACACATAAGCCCTGAGATGATGCCATGAGGTGGGAGTGGTTGTCAGTCTGTAACACAGACAGATACTTGGGAGAAATTTACCTTTATTCTCTTCCCTATGGCCAACAGTGCAAGAACCTTGTGGCCTTGTGGACTGTATGAGTGATCTCCAGTCTTGTGGAAAAGGGGTAGAAAACCCTCCAGGAAAATAGAGGACTTGACACCAGGGTCTGAATTGTCAGACTTAAATGTATCTGGTTAATTGAGCAACACCCGACATTATTTGTAACATCCACTGGCACCTAGTAGAGGGTGCAGATGCCAAATGCAGGACTGGCCAATAGGACAACTCCCATAATAGTATATAACCTATAGAGAAACGGAGTATACCTAGAAAGTACAAAGCCTTGTATATTAAGCCTCCCGAGGAAGCCAAAAAAAGCGAAACATACGTCGGGGCTAACGGATCTAGCCGTAACCAGACCCACATGGGTAAGCACCATATATACTGCCTTAGCTAGGTGTCCTCAATATGCACTATTTGCACTTTATGATGGGAACTATTTCCCTATCAGGTCTCTAACTTGGAGTGTGCACCTATGTATGGGCACTGTTACACCTCCTACTAGGAGAAGTGTTTATTAATACACATGTGCCTTTCAGGGCTTTGTAATTTCTGGTTGCATTCACAAGATTAGCACCTTTTATGTAGTATATGGGGCCGATACTATATTTTCAGGTTACTGCTACCTCCGTTTTTTGTGTGTCATCACCACCACCTGCTATTTTCATTGGATATTGTGTTTTGTATTTGTCTTTTTTTATATTAGATAATAAAGTTTATTATTGTTTTGCTAGTTCCTTGTACTGTATTTATCATTCAGGGGCGTTATACTCCATTTCTCTATAGGTTATATATTTAAATGTATCTGGTGACAATTTTGGTATGGTGCAACTCCGAGATCTTACTTTGTCTTGGGCCAAGGAAAATTTGTCAATTGGACAAGGAGAACTCAAAACCCAGGTGAACAAAATATAAGCAATACAAAACTGGCCCTGCCCTCTCACTATGAGGTAAGGGGTAATTGAGAACTTTCCTGGGGTAAGTTTGGTATTATAGGAGATTTTTTTCCACAGTGACTTCTTCAATGACAGACTGCCTGAAAGGTATTGTGTCAGAAACCTGTCCTATTCACTCCCAATTTCCAAAGAGAGTTTATCGTACAGATTCCCCGGATGTAGGCCTAGGCACGGTACTGTCCCAGGAAACTAACAGGGAAGAGAACTATGTGGGCTTCCTGAGCTGAAGGGTCACCCCAGCCAAAACCAGGTACAGTATAGTTGGACGGAGTGCCTCACCATTAAGTGGGCCACTGAGTCTCTCCGTTACTATTTGCTGGGGAAGACATTCCATCTGGTAATCGATCATTACTCTCTTATGTGGATGAGTAAAGCCAAGAAGGGGAATGCTTGCATCACCAGGTGGTTCCTGTCCCTACACATTTTCAAGTTTTCAGTGAAAGCAGACAAGCTGCAAGAGAATGAAGATGCCCTATCCAGAGTCCACTGTATGGTGTTTGTCCATCCCTCCCAGATTGAACAAAAAAAGTGGGATATGTGACACAGTAAGGGGTATGGTGCTGAATAGGAGATACTTTCCTTCCAGCAAGTGCAATTCACACTGGTAAACAGCAGGGAAGGAGGTCAAGAACTGGCCTGGAGGTGCTCTGCTATTTCTAGTTTTAGGACAATACCCGGATTGCACAGCTGCAGGTCTGAGGAAGGCATAAACAACCAGAACTTCTCATTGTGTTGGTAGATGGGAAAGAGCTGAGGGTTTTTAGTGGCAACATCCTACCTGTATGGATTGGCAAGGCCTGGTCCTTACCTATGTTGTGAAAACAAGCTGGACTTTTGCTTGGTCTGATGTAAGACTGTGTTTTTTCTGCCAACAGTATGAATAAAACACTGAGCTTGAACTAAAAATCTGCATGTGCCTCTTTACTGCATCCCTGCCATTGCCTACCAGCGCGAATGCCTACATTATTATATATATTCTTGTGTGTCCCTCATTTACAAAGTTATGCCCACTGGTAATACATATTTTAAATTTTCCTTTCAACGAACTGCCCACAAGAATAAAAGTATATTAAAAACATATAAAAAATGGAGGTAGTCAAATAAATTCAAAAATCCAGTGAAAGGTCCTCCTTAAGACCTAATTCAAACATCTGTGAATCACATGTGTTCTATTCATGATTATACAGATAAAACATGAACCTATGAAATACTTTGGTTTTTGCGGGTTGTGTCCAAAAAATATCATGGAGACATGTCTATTTTTGATTTGCAAAAATTACTGATGAAACATTGATGGTAAAAAACTGAAAAATAGAACAAACACTGAAGAAAATTAGATACAAAACGCTTATGAAACGTGGACCATTCATAGATGTTGGAATGAGACCTTAGTGGGAGTAAACTGCTAAGTGCATAGTTAATCAGAATAACACAGTCTGCATAACTGTTGAACTGGTTTATTTTTTTTATTCATCTGTATTGTGATTAAAACTGTGATTAAAGTTTCTGCTTAAGGGAAAAATAGGTTTTTTTCAAATTTAATTACCGCACAATCAGCTAGTTTTGCACTATAAGTGATAGAGATTTCAAGAAAACCTGGTGATTTAAAGGGAACCTGTTGTCTCACAAAAAGAGCTATTTATTTGTTGATATAGGGTTAATCTGAAAGCGTCTGTATGCAGCCACTTCATGCACGCAACCATAACTGAAAGTCAGTGGCTCCTAGGAGGAAATAAGTTAATTTTGTCTTGATATCGGCACTTTTAACAAGTAGACAAGGCAGCATCATAATGCTATTTATCTGCAGATTAGACCTATACCTGCAGGTAGATAGCATTTTCCTAGGCATCACGTTCCCCTTGAAGAGAACCTTTCACCTTTTTTTCATATTTAACTGGACATAGGATGTAATAGTAATTGCAGAGTGAATATGTATTTTTTGCTTTTCCATTAACAATCAAAGTATTTGGCACCTAATGAACTTTTTAAAGTCCAAGTGAATGTCATCAGTTTTAACTGATAGCATGTACTTCTACCTGTATGATGCTGACCAATCATAAGTATACAGCAAAACTCAAATGAATGAAAAATATGTTGCCATCATAGCTTACAGATAGAGATGAGAGAACCCAAAGTTAAAAGTTTGGTGTTCGACCCGGACAGTTAGTGTCCGGTGCCAAAAGCCGAACACAGACTTCTCCCAGAAGTCTGCTGCAATATTCAGAGTTCTGAGGGAAGAGAGAGTGTGTCAATGTCACCATTGTTTTCAATGATGTTCAGGGTTCTGGTTCAAGTTTGGGTATAGTTCTGACACCTGAACCAAACTTTGAAAAAAAGGTTGGGTGGGGTACCATAATCCGATCATCCACGTGTCTGCTCATCCCTACTTACTGGAGATTACTGGGTGTGTGGGATGTAATGATATACTGTAGTTCTGATATACTGGTTTAATCTCCTGCATGAGTCAGTCAGTGTGGAGAAAGGGGCAGTGCAGCTGAGTTTAGCTGTGCCACATTACAAACTCTTCTCCCAACTCTCCTTATTAGCGACTTTGTCAGTGTATCAGTAATCAAACTTATGTCTGCTGTGCAGAGGTAACTTTTACATGCTCTACACTGAGATCAAGGCAGTCAGTATATCTCACATTAGTAACCTGCCAATTCTGGACTATTTTATGTGAGATGCAATGGCAGTCTGCTCTGATGAAGCAAGTACAAGCTGAGCACAACAAACTTAAGTGTGAATACTGACTCATCTCTGGACATGCAGTGTGGGAGGGCAGTACAGCAGAGCTGGCATTGCTAGGATTGCTAGGAGAGCTGATAGGAGGATTTGTAATGTGACACAATTAAACACAGCTGCACTGCCATTCCCCCATACTGACTCAAGCAGGATGTTAGACCATGAGATTAGGGCTGTATCATTACATCTCAAACACTGAGATCTGCACTACCTTAGGGTGGGCATTTTATTCTTTGAGTGTTACTTCCTACTTATGATTGGTCAGCATCATACAGGGAGGCAAAATGCACACCCACAGTGAAAACCCTTATAACGCCCACTTGGACTGAAAAATAGTTAACTCATTAGCTGCCAAATGATTTAATTGCTATTATACTACCGTGAGGCTAAATAAAAAAAATGCTTTATTCCGCTCTGTAGTCACTATTATATAGTATGTCCAGTAGTTCAAAGTAGTTAAGCAAACTATCATATAAATAAAGCAATGGCAGTAGTGACATTTTCATTAAGTTCTGTTTTGACCAGTAAATTACCATGAATATGACCTGATAGGTCTTTACAACAATCTTGTATGAAAGCATTAACCATCATCGTTATCCTCAATCTATCTTCATCCACAGACAGAAAACATAAAACAAAAAGATGAAGGGTTAACTAGTAATAAGTGCAGTTATTTAGAACAACTTGTGGGGGAGGATAAAACAATAATGCAAGCAGTAGTTCCTTTTCTCAAAAACTAAATGAAACCTTGATAAGAAGCTGGGTTTAATTTATATTTCTGGACTGGCACATTTTAGCTGTCAGTCTTTGTTCTATCATTGTAGTAAGTACAAGGACTGAAAATCTGCTTTACCTTGAGGTCTCAATAAAGAGAAATAAATGAGTTTCATTTTTTTCTACTTTATCTGTCAACAACTACTAGGTTGGTATGAATCTTGGCAGTATGTAATCAAAGTCTTATGTACTGCAATAAAAGAGCTATTCTACTACATTCAATGTAATTGTTTTCCTCTAGCACAAGCCACTGTGAAGCTATATGTTTACTAGCCCATGTGTTGGTAGACGAAGCAATAGAGTATATAATATAAGTTTTAATCTGATCTTAGCTGAATGAATAGAAGTAAAATCATGCAAAATAAAACATTAACCCCGTATTTACATTATGCTGTCTGTATACACATTCATTAAGAAATCAATATCATATAGGAAGTGAAATACTTACTTGAGAAGCCATCCAGGCTACTGTTCAGTTTCAATAGCCTGGGATGTACGGAACATTCATTCATAAAAAGTAAAGCTTTGCAACATACAATGGAATAGTAACATTGGGTGCAAAGAAGAGTGGATCAGGCGAGACTTAAATTTAGCCATTTTCTTCCTGATTTTCCCATTTAATTTGGTCTCAGATAATTTATTCTTCACAAATTGAATATCCCTTATTATCCTCTCTTAACATATTTAAGAAGTAAAAAATAAAGAAAATATTTATATTTACCCTGTGGCTAATAATTCCGTCCCGTATTCTCCTTCTGTCAGGCACCATTCCGGTGCCTGTTGCATCTTCTGATTACCATTTTTGAGCACTGAAGCCCTTACTTCCAGTTCTGATGAAGCCTGGACAGTTTTGTATAAAGGCACAACGTCATTACTTCATGTCGGGCCTTTGCACACATGTACAGAACTGTCCAAGGCTTTATCAGAGATGGAAGTTCTGGGCTAGCGTGAAGATGCCTAGAGATTCAGCACTCATAGCCAGTGTCGAAATATAATGACAATCAGAGTGTGCTCACTTGTTATTTTTCTTGAGGTGCTTGTAAAATGACATTGAAATCTCAGGGTACTCAAGAAATATATTCACTACACACTCAGTTCTCAAGCAAAAGTATAGAATTTTATTGAAACAAGTGATAAATTCAGTTGAAATTCAGTTGAAATTCAAGAGTGCATCTTCTTGATTGAATATAACTAGTAATCTTTCTCAAACTATTGCTATGGGGATGACTATAAGAATAAATTAGGATAAATTGCACCAATAATATGTAAAAAATACAGTAAGACAATATATCAAAATTTACAAAGGTCCAAAGTCAACATAAGTTTTTTTTTATAAACAGCTAAAAGGTCATAACTTGTGCCACTATCCAAGTATTTTTGGACTTAACTGTATTTTGAAATATCTTTAATCTTTTCCCTTACCTTCTACCTTTAGATCTTTATAACTCCTATCCCACAAACACCATTCTCTGCTGCCTTTAGCCAGTGTTCTCTCTGGTTTACTCCTACTATTATGGCCTTCTTCTCATGTGTATTTGCTAATTTATTTTTGATATGGATCTGCATGATTAACTCCTTAAATTCTCTATAATTAAGTAGTAAGCATTCTGCGACCCTGTGTTATGTTTGATCCCTAAGCAAGCTTATGGTCATTCCGTGCATCATCCTTATTTATAATGTACCAGAGTTATAACATCTGCAACCATGTATATATACAGTTGAAACCTGAAGTTTACATACACTGTGTAAAAAGACACATATGCATGTTTTTCTCAATATCTGAAATGAAATCAGAATAAACCTATCCTACTACGTTGAGCGTGGGTGCCACATCAAACTCTTAGGGTGCCAACCTCCGGGTGTCATGGGTATATGAGGTATGACAGACAGTCGGCCTGGATCCACCTGTAGAAGGTCATTGCAATTAGCTCACGCACCTTCTTGATTCTTGCATCTCTGTTATGGAGCAATATTCTTCTCCGTCTAGGACCCAACAGTTACCTCGACCTTCTGCTGCTAATTACACACCTTTGCTGATGGTTTAAATACATTCAGCTTCTGCAGCATGGTTCTGGTGTTAGCTCAAATTTGCCTCTGTCTTGTTGGAAGTACTAGCAGTCTGTTAGTGTCTTCTCAGAGGACTCTTGGAGGATTGCTGGCATGACATCTCAGTGGTGCTCTCAAGTTAAGTGTATTCCCTCGTTCCCTTGTTTGTCCACTCTCTTTGTCTTTAGTTGTAGTGTGAGCTGACGAGTGGCACCCCATCCCCTCCCTATCCAGGGCCTTTTGCTAGGGTCAGGAAGGGATTAGGTTCCTGATCAGCGATAGGTGCAGAACCTATTTAGGGAAGTTTAGGGCAGACAGGGTGTTGTTAAACCTGCTTAGGGGTCTCCACTCCCCCCTTCCCTAATATTTAGGCTTCCCCCTCCCTCTCCTCATGGTTGTGCACTTTAATTCTCCCTCACCCAGCATGACACTGGGCCAGGAAGGGCTATTATGGATGGAGGCACTTCCTCAATCCCTTAGTTAATTTCCTGTATCAAATCAACTGCATTGATTATACCCACCTGGCTTTATACTTTTTTGTGACCTTTTTTATGCTACTGTAAGGAGTAATTTTTGAGTTTTTAACTAAGACAAATAAAAGTTATTTTTTAAACCTTTTTTTTCTTTTTGGTGTTGCTATTGATAGACCCTTTTTGCATACTATATTGGTTATTTAGTAATTGTAATGGCTAGTTTTCTGTCTGGACCAGTAAACACTACCAAGTCGCTGAGTGATGCTGAAGATGTTTTTCCTGAGAAAAATATGCAAGTATCTCAGCACGTAAGCCAAAACCGATATGAATTTTTGTTGAATTAGTAGTGACCTATAAGAATAATATTAAGCTGTGGTGGGAAGTACAATCCCTTAATCACTACATTAAACAAAATATTGTACCACAGGGCTTGAGGATGCCAATAATCTCGGCTTAAGACCGAGGTCAACAGCTTTGTTACTAAAGTGGGAAAAAGAATCGATCCGATTGTCCATTCATTTCATGAACTTCAACACTTTTCTCAAGACAGAGCTCTAGTATATTGCAGTCATGTAAATGAGCTGATGGAAAAATGGAACATTGAGTACAATGTGAGCAAGAGGAGACTCTATTGAGTCATCCAAAAAAGTCTGAAAGCTCTGCTACTGCACAAAAGTAGCAAGTATGCTTCAGTGCCTATAGGGTACTCATTACTGGAGCCAAAATAATTGGTCAATGAGAACATCTTTGCAACCTGAACTCAAGAACATAGTTGTGCAAAGTTTAGTTCATCCCACTAAAGTTCTCCGGCCATCACTCCACATTAGGCTTGGATTGATGAAGAAGATTGTGAAAGCTCTATGGAAAGAAGGAGAGACTTTTAAGCACTTGTAACCTGTGTACCAAGTTTCAGGGTCCAAAACAAAAACAACTGAAGGAAGACATTTTTGTCGATCAAGATATTCAGAAAGTCATGAAGCATGAAGTGTTTGAAACAAAAGAAAGCTGTTCAGAAAAGGGCTTGGGATTCATTTAAAGAAGTCATGAAGAAATTAGTAGGTAACAACAAAGATCCAATATTTAAGTCCATCATGGAGAACATGCAGAAACGTTTCAAAGTCTTGGGTTGTCTGATAAATTTTAAGTTACATTTTTATTGTTTCTCCTTTCGGAGATTGACATGCTAAGCAAGCTGAGATGATGAGACTTAAAGCCGCAAAGCTCCTCTCGGATATATGATAATTATGCAAATTGTCTCTTTGGAGAGGAAGAGAACAATAACTCTAGTGTCACTTATTGGAAGGTAGCAATCCTACAAGTTTATGTCGACCCTTTAACGAGCCTTATCACATGATTTAGGATAATAGCCAAGCCAGAATCTCAATCTGCAGCCACTGTGTTTCCGGGTACTGCCCCTCATCAGTGCAAAGTGGAGATCTGATTTGGGTGTGTGAGAGGCGTCTGACCAATATCCAAGAAGTATAATTTCTCCTTGCGGAGTTTGACATGCTAAGCATGCCGAGATGAGGAGACTAAAAGCTGCAATGCTTCTCTGGGAAATATACTAATTATGTAAATTGTCTCTTCAGAGAGGAAGAGAACTAGAACTCTACTGCCACCTATTGGAAGGTAGCAATAATACAAGTTTATGTCGACCCTTTTATGAGCCTTGTCACATGATTTAGGATAATAGCCAAACCAGAATCTCAATTTGTAGACACTGTGTTTTGGGGTACTGCCCCTCATCAGTTCAAAGTGGAGATCTGGTTTGGCTGCTGTGTGTGAGAGGCGTCTGACCAGTATCCAAGAAGTATAATTTCTCCTTGCGGAGTTTGACATGCTAAGCATGCCGAGATGAGGAGACTTAAAGCCTCAATGCTCCTCTGGGAAATTGTAATATGATTTAGGATAAAATAAAAACCAAATCACAATTTAAATTTGCAAACATGGTGTTTTGGGGTAATTGCTCCTTGTCAGTGTAAAGAATGAGATCTGATTTGGCTAGGTGAAAACCTCTGGATTGTGGTCTAAGGGATAACATTTCTCCTTGTGCGGAGTGATATATCGGCCCTAGCATGCCAATGTAAGGAGGCTTATTTGCCATGCAATTTTACTCAAACTTAATCCTTCTTAAAGTGATGCGCTCATCTCCACTTATCATTGTAATTTGGTTTACTATAAAAGCAACTGACAAAACGATCTAAAGCTATTGATGCAAAGTTTGGTGAAAAACAAAATTTGCCTAAGTGTCAAAACTTTCAGCCCTAACTATAGGCAGGTAGTTGTCTTTTCTGTGTGGCTGGGATTTATCCTATAGTGGTTCCTAAGAACAGTCTTCATTTAGGTGGGTTGTATAAGCTAGGGTATCGTGTTGCCAAAAGAAGAATAGCTCTAATTATTAGGTTCAACAACACAATATGTAGCTACACAGCTACAAAAGGTGCATTACAACAGAAAGCATACATGCCATTTGGGGTTACTTAGTATGAACTCCAAAATCATTATTGATGCTAAAATTAAATATTGTTGTAGCTACATTGAAAATTGTGAATAGGATGTTAATAGGCAAGAGTTTTCACATAAGAAAACATCAGTGTTTTGAATATCACAGTTAGGTGGTGACTCTGTTTTAGATTTGCAATTTAATATCAAAGATCAGTAGACAGACTGTGTATGATAATCAACATACAAATTGTTTCATAGACAAAATTAAAGTGTAAGGCAATTTTCAGATATTCCAAGTGTGGATTTTAGCTTCCGTATTAGCACCCAAAACAGCTATAACTTTTGCTTTTCAACTTATCTAAACTTAGATTACCAAAGACATCAGTGGTGAACTAGGCTCAGTCGTATCTTGGAATGTCCCTGTGAGATGGCTTAAATGCAGAAACCAAAATGTGTTTCATAGTGTTGAGCGATACCGTCCGATATTTGAAAGTATCGGTATCGGATGGTATCGGCCGATATCCGAAAAATATCAGATATCGCCGATACCGATATCTGATACCAATACAAGTCAATGGGACACAAATATCAGAAGGTATTCCTCTATGGTTCCCAGGGTCTGAAGGAGAGGAAACTCTCCTTCAGGCCCTGGGATCCATATTCATGTGTAAAATAAAGAATTAAAAAAAAAATATTGATATACTTACCCTCGGACGCGCCCTGGTTGTCACCGCTGCAACCGCCATGATTCCCTTCCTAAGAATGAGCACGTTAAGGACCTTCGATGACGTCGCGGCTTGTGATTGGTCGCGGTAGCGTCATGTGACCGCTCACGCGACCAATCACAAGCCGCGACGTCATCGAAGGTCCTTAACGCACTCATTCTTAGGAAATATACTCATTCTTAGGAATGAGCGCGTTAATGACATTCAATGACGTCGCGGCTTGTGATTGGTAGCATGAGCGGTCACATGACGCTACCGCGACCAATCACAAGCCGCGACATCATCGAAGGTCATTAACGCGCTCATTCTTAGGAAGGGAAGCATGGCGGTTGCAGCGCTGACAACCAGGGCGCGTCCGAGGGTAAATATATCAATATTTTTTACTTTTATTCTTTATTTTACACATGAATCTTAATCCCGATACCGATTCCCGATATCACAAAAATATCGGAACTCGGTATCGGAATTCCGATACCGCAAATATCGGCCGATACCCGATACTTGCGGTATCGGAATGCTCAACACTAGTGTTTGATTACACACATCTGATATAAAAAACCTGAGCTTTAGTTATTTAGAAGTGTAACAAATAATTGATAAATAGTTTTACATAAAGATTTAGAGCTTTTCGTAACAATATGTAAAGTCATTTTTTTCCAGTAATTTTCTATATGAAATACCACTATAAATCTTAAATCTTTTGCATTTACTGATTTTACTTTATCATAACTACTAGATTTAAGCTGTGAAATGCAACTTCTGAAAATGTCAGGCAAGGCCACAATCTGTCAGGTGAGCTTCATGACATTTTAGTGCATTGTTTCAGTGAAGGTGAGAATCATTGAACGCTTTGGATTACAGGAATTTCAATTCTACAGGCCCTGCAGCTTTAAGAAAATTGTCTAGTATGAATGATAATATGCCATGTACATGGACAGCCAAAATTGAGCCCTTTTAAACAATTAATTCCAATGATTACATTATTTCTAGCTTCTAATATTTCATACCTAGGGATAGAAATACTATGAAGGATTAAAAAGTGAACTAATCTATGTTAAAGCCTTCAGGGATTTACAAGTATAGTACTGTATGATTATTTGAAGCCAATTGCACACTGCCAAAGGTAATTTGTTAATAGCTTAGAATTAAAAGTTGAGCGCAAATCATTCATATTCTGCTTTGAAAACACATGAACATATTTAAATTTAATAGGTCCATGTGGAATTTTCAGCTAGCTAAATTGCACTGTAAATATGTTAAGAGAACTGTCAAACAAGTATAATTGTTGTCTCCATGTTGCTTATAATTAAATTTTAAATACAAGGCTTGCAAGGTGTTTAGATTTTATGTACGAAAATAGGCAAATTACAAATTGTGTGCAAAATAAGATCATTTCTTAAGAACTTAACTACAGATTCATTGAAAAGAATATACAGTATTTGTTATATTTCTACAAATGCTATTGTCTAATATGAATAACTATAAACATAAAAATGAAATGCTATCCATTTGAATAAGGATAGTTTACCATTGATAGCTATGTATTAAACAAACGTGACTAATAGTTTTGGATCAGAATTCCTTCATGAGGATTGATCATTATAAGAAAAACATAAAAAAGTGACAATAGATTAAATTATGAGATTACTAGATGGTGGCCCGATTCTAACGCATCGGGTATTCTAGAATATGTATTTATGTATGTATATAGCAGCCTCATAGTATATAGCACAGGCCACGTAGTATATAAATCCATGTAGTATATAGCAGACAAATTCTATGTGGCCTGTGCTATATACTATGTGGCTGCTATATACATACATATTGAAGAATACCCGATGCGTTAATACAAGCCACGAAATATATAACAGTGGCCACGCAGTATATAGCACAGCTCATGCAGTATATAGCAGCCACGCAGTATATAACACAGGCGACGTAGTATATAGCACAGGCCATGCAGTATATAACACTAGACACGTAATATATAGCACAACCCACGCAGTATATAGCAGCCACGTAGTATATAACACTGCCCACACAGTATATAGCAGCCACGTAGTATATAACATTTCCCACGCAGTATATAACAGTGGCCACGTAATATTTAGCACAGCCCACGCAGTACATAACACAGCCCACATAGTATATAACACTGCCTATGTAGTATATAGCAGCCACGCGGTCTAACACAGCCCGCGTAGTATACAGCAGTGTGGGCACCATATCCCTGTTGCGATCCAGCGAAGCTCTGGCGATACGCGCGCGGCTGCCGCCATCTTCTATTCCCAGGATGAATTGCGAAATTACTCAGAGACCGCTAAGTCTTCTGGGTAATTTCGCAATGCATCGCCGGTAACGGAAGATGGTGGCAGGGGCGAGCGCATCGTCGGACGATGGAGGGTGAGAATAGCAGTTTTTTTTTAAATTATTTTTAACATTAGATCTTTTTACCCCTCCGTCACATACAACTGATCTGACAGGCGCTTCTCTTTTACTTTCATTTCTCCTTCCTCACCAGATTGTGAGGAAACCCCCTCCCTCCAGGTAGTCTCCTGTCTCTTGAAGGTCTGTGAAACCTGATATCACAGTTGGATTTCAGAGCTTCAGGGGAGAGGATATAGCTGCACAGATCTCTCAGGCTCATTGTATGTGAATACGTCACATTCAGTAAGGTTGGTATTTTATGTTTTTATTCATCACAATAGTTTATTTAGCTTGTTTTATGAATGTATAGCACAAAATGTGAGGATATTTCATAGAAATAAGGGAGATTTTATAAAAGAAAGTGTGCTGCTCAGGCATATACAGTAGTTCCCTAACATATTCCTTCTCTTGCTTCAGATTATCTGCTGAAATGGAGAGGAAAATGTACAATTTATCCAAACAACTTGATGTTGAGGAAGTAACAAACATGCTGTTAGATGATAGAGACCTCACACTGAATGAGGATTTAGGAGAGGAAAGTGAGATTGATTCTCATGATGAGGTGGAAGAATGTGTCCTGGATTCTGAAACAGAGCAAGATGGTGACAGTGGTGAGGATGAAGAAGTTGGATCATATTATATTGGAAAAGATAAAAATACTAAATGGAACAAGAAGCCATTCCAGAAAAAACGTAGGGAACCTTTAAACATTATTACTCACCTTCCTGCAGTAATAGGAACTGCACGTAATGCAAAAACTGCAGTTGAATGCTGGAACAGTATATTTACAGATGACATTCTGGACTCTATTGTCACATATACCAACCAATATATAGACATTATAAAGGACAAGTACATCTGCAACAGAACCATCAAGCCCACAGATGAAATAGAACTGCGTGCTTTTTTTGGATTACTGTACCTTGCAGGAGCTTATAGGGCAAATAGACAAAGTTTGGAGGAACTTTGGGGTAAAGATGGGGATGGAGTTGAAAAATTTAGCCTTGTTATGTCCATAAACAGATTCAAGATTCTAATTCGTTGCCTTCGGTTTGACGACAGAACTACCCGAACCGAACGCAAAACACATGACCGACTTGCTCCAATTCGTGATATATTTCAAAGATTTGTTGTAAACTGTAAACAAAGTTATTACCCTGGAGAGAATCTCACTATTGACGAAATGCTCCCTGGTTTTCGTGGTAGATGTGCCTTTCGTCAATATATTCCATCAAAGCCAAACAAATATGGAACCTACACTTACAACCTGGAAGTTTATGCAGGAAAACAACCAGAAGGTCCTTACTGTGTGAGCAACAAACCCATTGATGTTGTAAAAAGACTGGCTGAACCCTTATTTGGATCGGGTCGCAATATTACAGCTGACAATTGGTTTACAAATTGTGATCTGATTGATTATCTGAAAATTCAGAAGCTGTCATATGTGGGAACTGTAAGAAAAAACAAAAGGGAATTGCCGCCACAGTTTGTAAGTGTGAAAGAGAGACAACAGTACAGCAGTATGTTTGCATTCCATAATGGAAAGGCTTTAGTTTCCTATGTACCACATGCCAAAAAAATCGTACTTCTTCTATCAACACTTCATGATGATGCTGCCATCGATCCTGGGACTGGGGCAGAAAAAAACCCGGAGATAATTACATTTTACAATGCCACCAAAGGGGGTGTGGATACAGCAGATCAGATGTGCTCCACTTTCAACGTCAGCAGAAACATCAAACGCTGGCCAATGGTCATATTTTTTGCTATGTTGAATTTGGGTGGTATAAATTCACAAGTAATTTATCTTGAAAACAAGCTTGAACCACTCCGTAGACGATTGTATCTGAAAAAATTGGCCCATGAACTAGTACTTGGAGAGCTACGCAGGAGAAGCGTGAAAACAATCGGTATCCCCTCTCGCCTTCAAGTTCAGCTCAAAAGGTTCCGCCCAGAAGATGATGGTGAAAAGTCACCATCTGCACCACCTCACAAAAGAAGGAGATGCACCACCTGCCAAACGGAAAGCGGAACCAGAAGGCTTTCAAATTATGAATGTCTCAAATGTCATAAAGCAATTTGCCTGACACATGCAAAAATGGTGTGTAATTCTTGCTATTTGCTCTGCAAGTGTGACTTTTCTGGGGAAACCTCAGCATCTACTTCTGATTGAATATGTTTTTAATAGTACTTAAGGTACCTTAAAATTAAGTTTGTGTTCAAAAATTTTCTTTGTACATTTTTTTGAGAGAGTCGAACTGGGGACTATTTGGCGGGAGTTTTGAAAAGTTTGTATTTCATAGTTATTAGTTTTATGTTAAGTAAATGCTTTTTTTTGCAACTGATTATGTGTAGTCTCTTTTATTACATCCCTATGAAGGTCACTGATCACTTTTAGAGCACTGAAATTGCAAACATTAGATATTATAGGTATTTTTCCAGCAGGCGCCTGACAGGCACATTGTATGTGAACTCGTTAGTCCGAATATTGTATGTGACGGAGGGTTAATATTGATGCTGCATAGGCAGCACCCATAGTAAAAAGTTGGGGACACACAGGGTTAATAGCAGCAGTTACGGAGTGCGTTGCCCACGGCATAACAAGGTCCGTTACCGCCGGCATTAACCCTGTGTGAGCGGTGACTGGAGGGGAGTATGCGGGCGTCGGGCACTGACTGCAGGGAGTAAGAAGCGACCATTTTCTTCCAGACTGTGCCTGTTGCTGATTGGTCATGTCTGTTTTGCCACGACCAATCAGCGACTTGGATTTCCATGAGAGACAGAGGCCTCAACCAATGACTATCCGCAACAGAAATAAGGACAGACAGAAAGACAGAAAGATGAAAGTGACCCTTAGACAATTATATAGTAGATTCTCCCATATTTCAATAGCAAATCTGATGATGGTTTACATCAGTAATACAAGAAAGCAAGTCTAACGTTGGTTTTGCTAGAGATGGCGCATAATCTGGGAAGGGTTGAGGGGTAGGAGGGTTAAATCTAATAAGCATCTGAATGGTAAAATGGTGCCTTTTGCTCAGATCTAACAGGTTTTTGCCTGTTTCATTATTTTGTCAAGTCATTCACCTATAGATTCAATGGGAGAATCTATTCACCTAAAGAGAATAACTCATGTGGTTAATTACAGTATTTCACCAAAGGAATCTCATTGTGCACCAAATCTGCAAAACACAAATTAGACAAAATTGCTACTCACTTTCCACTAGGATTCAGAACTTTATTCAAAATATTGCTATTTATCAGTCATGTAATAAGATGTCATGGTGTCTTAGGCTAGTTTCACACTAGCGTTGCTCATGGCTGCGGACTTCCTACGTGAAGCCCTGCCCACTGCCGCACCTCTTCATTCCACTCCACTCACGGCTGCATGCATCCTGCGTACCCTATCTTTAACATTGGGTATGCTTGCCATGCATATGTATGTGGATGCCTCCGCATGCGTCGTTTTGACGGTACGGCGACTGCACCAAATTGCAACTCATTGCGTTCAGTGCAGGTCACTGCACCTTCAAAACGACGCATACGGAGACATCAGCATACATTGGCATGGCCTGCGTACCTAATGGTAAAGATAGGGTATGCACGCCGCATGCCAACATAGGCAGAGCTGAATGGAGGAGGTGCGGCGGTGGGCGGAACTTCATGGAGGACATATGCAGCCCTCCATCTGCAAATGTGAAACCAGCCTTATGCTGCACAGCTAACATAGGGAGATATAACACATTGTAGAAGGTTAATCTGCAAATGGAGGACATAGCTGCTTCTGAAAGGTTAATCTTCCAGAGAATGATATAAAGTATAGTCTATCACAGCTAAGTTTACACAGATATACAGTCACTACACACTGAGGAGAAGATTGTTGCATGTTTTACCTCTGCTCCTTCTTCTCCTACTGTTGCATAATGCTCAGGGATCCATCTTACATTGCTTCTTTTGTAACTACATTCCATGATGTAGACCCAAACTCTCCCTCTACTCAGTTGCATCTCAAACCTCAAAAGCAGAATGTCTCACTTGGCTGACAATATAGACATTACATTGCCTGACAGGAATTTTTTAGTTTGCTAACTTTTTTTCTAAGTAAATATATGGTGTATTTTAAAAATATCATATATTGTGGTCTTTTTTTTCATAAAGAAGTTCTACGGTAGCTGATAGATCTGTTTAAAATATCAAATATAATTTAACACACAACATAATATATTTTAATAATATGCACCATCTATTATCTATGTTTCATAGTAGATCTGCATGTCAGAAGAGTGTATTACTTTATGCTGTCTTACATTTACCACAGAATATGATTAATTTGTCATCATATCAGGACTCATTAACCCCTTCACGACATGCGCCGTACTAGTACTGCTCATGCCGTGCCACCCCCTTTGATGTGGGCTCTGGCGGTGAGCCCACATCAAAGTCGTGACATGTCAGCTGTTTTGTACAGCTGACATGTGCGTGCAATAGCGGCGGGTGAAATTGCTATTCACCCGCCACTATTAACCTGTTAAATGCCGCTGTCAAACGCAGACAGCGGCATTTAACCGGCGCTTCCGGCCGGGCGGCCGGAAATGATGTCATCGCCGACCCCCGTCACATGATCGGGAGTCGGCGATGCATCAGGAAGGTAACCATAGAGGTCCTTGAGACCTCTATGGTTACTGATGCCGGCCTGCTGTGAGCGCCCCACTGTGGTCGGCGCTCACAGCACACCTGCATATCAGTTACATAGCAGCGATCTGATGATTGCTGCTATGTAGCAGAGCCGATCGTGCTGTGCCAGCTTCTAGCCTCCCATGGAGGCTATTGAAGTATGGCACAAGTAAAAAAAAATGTTTTAAAAACATGAAAAAAATATAAAAAATATAAAAGTTTAAATCACCCTTCTTTCGCCCCATCCTAAATAAAACAATAAAAAAAAAATCTACACGTATTTGGTATTGCCGCATTCAGAATCGCCCGATCTATCAATAAAAAAAAGCATTAACCTGATTGCTAAACAGCGTAGCAAGAAAAAAATCCGAAACGCCAGGATTACGTTTGTTTGGTCGCCGTGACATTGCATTAAAATGCAATAACGGGCAATCAAAAGAACGTATCTGCACCGAAATGGTATCATTAAAAATGTCAGCTCGGCACGCAAAAAATAAGCCCTTGCCCGACCCCAGATCACGAAAAATGGAGACGCTTCGGGTATCGGAAAATGGCACTTTTTTTTTTTTCTTTTTTTAAGCAAAGTTTTGAATTTTTTTTCACCACTTGTATAAGTTAGATGTCTAGGAACTCGTAATGACCTAGAGAATCACAATGGCAGGTTAGTTTTAGCATTTAATGAACCTAGCAAAAAAGCCAAGCAAAAAACAAGTGTGGGATTGCACTTTTTTTGCAATTTCACCGCACTTGGAATTTTTTTCCCGTTTTCTAGTAAAAGACATGGTAAAACCAATGATGTCGTTCAAAAGTACAACTCGTCCCGCAAAAAATAAGCCCTCACATGACCATATTGACGGAAAAATAAAAAAGTTATGGCTCTGGGAAGGAGGGGAGTGAAAAATGAAAACGCAAAAACGAAAAAGGGCCGCGACTTGAAGGGGTTAAGCAATAGCTCTACAAAAAAGTGTGTTAGTGAGTGTCATCCCCAATTTATAATTTTGTGTGCTTGCATAATTATGCGTTATATGTATATGTATCTTCCTGATTCACCCAGATTCTTCTCGTGTTCGGAAAGTGCTTTTGTAGCAACCCCCTTAATGACCACCAGCACTTCTTTTTACTGACCTGAGAAATTATAGAATAGAATCCCCATATGGGTGAAAATGCAGCAACTGTCAGCTGAATATTACACCATGGCTGTTAAACCACTTAAATACTGCTGTCAATAGTGACTATGGCATCTAGATGGTTAACAAAATGTGGAGGCTCCCTCTTTAACCCCATCGGCACCCGGATATCATGATTGTGTGGTCCTAATAGTTGTCATGGCAATTCATGACCAAATAAGGGTATAGTGACCTGTTCAGAACTTCAGAAGGCCTGTTCAGTATTTATGTTGTAAAATAAAATTTTTTCTTTCTTGTCAGCCAACTTTGCAGAATTTTCTTAAAAACACTCAAAGGGTTAATAATCTACCTGACAGACATTTTGAATATGTTGAGAGGTGCTATTTTTATAATGGTATCAATGTTTTTTTTTCCAATACATAGGTCCCCAAAGTCATTTCAAATCTGAACAGGTCCCTAAAAAAATAAATCTTGTAAATTACCTTGAAAAAATGAAAAATTGCTGTTCCAATGAGCAAAATGTTTTTTCTATTGACTATTTTGTGTGGTGTGACTATCTGGATTAAAGGGATAATCATTCAAAGTTTGAAAAATTGCAAAGTTTTTGACATTTTAGTCAAATTTCGGATTTTTTAATGAATAAACGCAAAACACATTGACCTAAATTTACCACTAACATAAAGTACAATGTCTCATAAAAACAGTCACAAAATCATTGGGATATGTTGAAGCGTTCCAGAGTTATTGCCACATAAAGTGATACAAATGTCAGATTTGAAAAATTTGGCCTTGTTACTAAGGGATTGGATGCACCTCTGTGTATGAATTCAACTTTCTAGTTTAGAATAAAATAAATGAGGGCTTTACGCTGCTTAGTAGTATAATTCACTTTCAATCATTTACTCCAATTTCACTCCATTTCTATGAACTACTTCAAATCTTTACTTTCTGCCTGCTGATGTTAGCAGTTAATTAAAGAGAAAAAATGAAAAATTCTCAGTGTCTGTATATGTAGCTTTCTAATTAATAGAGTTCTGTTATTAAGGCAACTTCAGCATTGAAACAGATAGTGTATAATACTGTTTGAAAATGGGAGCTAGAAGGAAGGACAAGTGCAATGTTAGAAACAGGCTGAAGAACCGCTATGACAGCACTGTAGCTCCAATGTATCTGAAAAACAGCAGACAGACCTACACCTAAATTTCATGGCCACTCTGAGTGGAGTGGTGGCTTCATAGATGCAGCTCACCATTAAATTTTTAGGAGTTCAAAAAACATGTATGCTAGCAGTCATCAGAATGTTTCAATAATATAGCACAGGGTTTGGGGTCTGCAAGTTCATTTTATCAAATCTCAACAAACAAGATATGAATATAATTTTTGACATTTACACAAAAATGCAATGTGGTTATTGAATCAATACAAAATGAAATTATAACTGTAGAACAATTATTTACTGAAATATATCTTTAATAATTTAATTGGCTACACTTCATGCGTACTGTTTCAAAATATTGAACATTTTATTGATTATTCAGATGAGCTCATTGTGATAAAATGTCTAAATGAAATGTTAAATATGAATGTTAAGTACAAACTCAGTGTCTCTTTACTCACACTAATTTTTTTTTATTATACATTTCTACTCACATTATGTTTTATTAACGTCCTGATATAATTTATAATATTTCATATTAGTAATGTAACCTTAATTTGTATTTGGCTTTTATTTTCAATTATAGTAGGTCATTGCTTCAAACCTTTATTTCATAAATTATTAATCACATGCCAATATAAAATCTCAATTGGAAACTCATCTAAAGTAATAATTATATTCCTTTTATGACTCCAGATGCCCTATGCCTTATGAATTGGGTCTTATCAATCAATCACTGTTGTTACTGAACATGCTATCCTTGATAGTCACAATGACATCCTTGCCTATAATTTATGCCATTATATGTAGTTTATATTATATAACTTTGGAATTAAATTAAGATCACATCTTTTCATCCCTATACTGTAATAATTGTTATTAAAAATGTATTAAAATATTACACTATACTTATATCCCTATCTTCCTTCAATAAAGTTTGGTTATGAATTAAAGGGGTTGTCCAGCATAGAACTTCACAGTGATCTGATTTCAACATCATTGCTTCTGTCTGGTGTGTACATGAAGAGAAAGAAGGATTTGCACAAGTCTACATAAATAGAACATATGTGGTTAGTTCTTCAAGATGTTTGGAACAACCTCAATTATGATTTCTTTCGAAAACTGCTTGGAAGTATAACTATAAGAATTGATGTAATTGAAGTGTTCATTCTGAAGTAAATGGGTGGTGACACCAAATATTGATTTTATTTATATTTTTCTTTTGCTCATTCATTTTGTATTTTGGTAATTGTTAAACTATTATCACTTCTTTTTTCAAATGTATTCATACTGTTAGGGTTGGTGGATTGCACCAAATAAAAATAAATAACAAATAATGTGCTATCACAACCTGGGGTCCTCCGTGCAGGTAACTGCTGCTAGTATGAACAAGACGGATAAAAAACTAGCTAATATTCCTCCATAAACACACTGAGATAACTCCACACAGTGTGAAAGGAGCACAGAAAATCAAACCCTGATACAACTCAGAGGTACACATGGAAAGGAGTATCTACTCAGCTAACCACCGTGAGGTACAGGGACAGTAAATACAAGCTCAGCTAACCACCGAGGGGTGCAAGGAAGGTTAGTACCAGCTCAGCTAACCACTGAGCGGTACAGGGAAGGTAAATACCAGTTCAGCTAACCATCGAGGGGTACAGGGACAATAGGAAGTGTGCAATACCCTGTTAGAACCACTGCAAAAGAACACGTGGGTTGAACTTGCTCTGTGGTGCAATACCCTGTTAACCCTACAGGGAAGTATAGCATACACATGGGATGGAAACAGATAGCAAAAACTCACAGTCAGCATAAAAACTCAGCATACCTCCACTCCGGTGGTGCTGGAATTCTAATGGCATGAGGCCAGCCCTGAAACCTTGCTGACACAGATCACTGACGTCCCACTGGTAACGCACAGACGAGCATTAGCATGTCCACCCACACACACACCAAACACAAGTGATGCTAGCATGTCCACGAGCTTCGCTGAAAGCCCTTTATTCGCCAGGCTCCACCCCAAACACTCACGCCCAGTTCGATGGGGCGTCTCCCATGGGCCGTTCTGGAGTTGCTAAACCACCAGAGCAGCAAGCATCCGAGCACCAATGACAAGGAGCCACATCAAGGATATGCTCAGTAAGGTGATTTCTGGACAAAGACTCCAGAGAGTGGTGATGACTCAGTATAACACTGGTTACCATAGACTTTAGCTGGAGAGCCAGCAGTAACCACACGTATAACAAGAGCCTGAGCAAGATGCACAGAGCAGCAGACCCACAGAGCAGCAGACCCAGTGGCTGGGCTTGAATGGGAGACCAGAGCAACAAACAGTGCCTGTGATACATGCCACACGGCAGAGAAGTCCCGGCCTCTAACACATACTTTGCAAAATCTTTCCATACCTTCCCCAAATCTAGTGGAGAAGAAGAATGAAATAGCAGGCAGACATTGTGGGATTTTGGTTATTAGGGAGGTGATATCTGGTCCAGAGAGGTAGATCTATGTGTCATCAGCATAGAGGTGATACTGCAAGCACTGAGATTCTATGAGCTGTCCAAGGCCAAAGATGGAAATGGAAAAGAGTAGTGGCCCTAGTACTGAGCCTTGCGGGAATCCAACAGAAAAAGGGTGAGGTGAGGAGGTGGTGTGTGAGTGGGAGACACTCAATGTCCAGTTAGGTTTGACAAGACCCTAGATAAGGCCAAGTCTGTGATGCCAAGAGGTGAGAGGGTCTGTAGTAACGGGAAGTGGTCCACTGTGTCAAAGGCAGAGCAAAGGTCCAGGAGGAAGAGAACAGAGTAGTGTTGCTTTGCTTTGGCAGTTAGTAGGTCGTTGGTGACTCTAGTTATGACAGTTTCAGTGGAGTGATGTGGTCTGAAAGCCATATTGTAAGTGGTCGAAGAGGGAGCAGGAAGATAGGTGGGAGGATAGTTCGAAACGGAAGCGTTGTTCCAATAGTTTTGAGGCATAGGGGAGATGTGATATGTGGTGATAGCTAGATACAATGAATGGGTCAAGAGAGGGCTTTTTGAGGATGTGTGTGATTGAGGAATATTTAAAGCATAATGGGAAAACAACAGTTGTTAGTGATAGGTTAAAGAGATGGGTTAGGGTTGGGATGAAGACTGTGTTGAGGGTTGGGATGACGTCGGATGGGATCGGGTCAAGTGTACAGGTGGTGAGATGTGATCTTGAGAGTAGAGCAGAAAGTTGAACTTCAGTAATAGTGGAGAAGTTGGTTTTGGAGGAGGAGGTCTGCGTAGTTAGAAAGAGGGGTTGTAGGGGTTGTTTGCCAAAGCTTTTTCTGATGTTGTCAATCTTCTGCATGAAGAATGAGGCAAAGTCTTCAGCTGAGATGAGTGGAGAGGGAGGCGATGCTGGGGGGTGGAAGAGAATTGAAAGTGTTGAATAGCTGTTCAGGGTTGTGAGAGAGGGAGGATCTGACAGATGAGAAGTAGCTTTGTTTTGCTGTGGCGAGTGTGGCCTTGAAAATAGTGAGGGACTGTTTGAATGTGATCAAGGGCTTGTTGGAGTTGGATCTTTTCCATCTCCGCTCAGCAACCCTGGTAGCCCGTCTCAGTTCTTTAGTCAGGCTGGTGTGCCAGGGTTGTCTGTTGATTTTGCAAGCTTTGGTATGTCTGAAAGGGGTGACTGTTTTTAGACCTGCATCTATTGGGTTGTTATATAAAGTAGCAGCGGCATCTGCATTGTGTAGGGAACTTATGTCTGTAAGAGGGAAAAGGGATTCAGTCAGTGAGTGTGGATCAAGGCGTTTAAGATTTCTGCGAGGGTGTGCAAGTTTGTGGGGTGGGGATTGTGGACCTGGAGAGGAGAGAGAAGAGAATGTAAGTAGGTTGCGGTCAGAAAGAGGGAGAGGTGAGGTACAGAAGTTAGATAGGGAGCAGGGGTGGGTGAAGATGAGGTCCCATGTGTGGCCATCTTTATGAGTGGCCGCAGAAGACCATTGAGCGAGGCTGAAGGAGAAAGTGAGAGATAGAAGTTTAGTGACAGCTGAGAGGGAAGTGTCCATGAGGATGTGGAAGTCACCCATGATGATAGTGGGGATGTCAGCGGAGATTAAATTAAGTAGACAGGAGGTGAAGTGGTCAAAAAAAGTGGTGGCTGATCCTAGGGGTTGGTATATGACAGCCAGTTGGAAGTTGGTGGGGGAGTAGATGCGCACAGAGCTCATCTCAAAGGAAGAGACGGTAGCAGAGGATGGCAGAGGGATTTGGGTGAAAGAACAGTTATCTGACAGGAGAAAACCAACTCCTCTGCCATGCTTGCTACTGGGGCAAAGGGTGTGAGAAAGGTGGAATTCACCATATGAAAGTGCAGCTGGAGAGGCTGTGTCAGAGGGGGTGAGCCAAGTTTTGGTGATAGCGAGGAAAGAAAGTTTGTTAGTAATAAAAAGATCATGGATGTAGGAATGTTTGCTGCAGACAGAGTGAGCGTTTCATAGAGCTCCTGTTAGTGGGGCTGGGAAAGCAGGGGCTGGGTGTATGGGTATAAGATTAGAGAGGTTACAGAAATTTTTGATAGAGTGTGGATGGGAGGTAGAAATGACTATGGGAATGTTGTGAGGAGGACCAGGATTTGAAGAAATATCACAGGCAGTGAGGACTCGGAGGAGCAGAGAGAGTGTTAGCAGGTGGGAGAGGGGATGAGGGGGCTGTCTGTCTTTGGAGACAGAGTACCCTATGTTGAGGAATAGATCTGATGAGTAGGTGGGATGGATGGGGAGGATGGAGGGAGAGATGACGAGTTCATTACTAGGTTTAAGGATTAGGGGGGTTAGTAGAAATTGAACTTTTACACACTTTTCCCATGAACTTTTCCACATTTTTCATGTTACACCTACAAATTTAAATGTATTAATTTGGATCGTTTGTGATATACCAACACAAAGTAACATGTATTTGCCAAATGTAAAGAAAATGATACATGGTGTTTTGATTATTTAAAAAATGTAAATCTGAAAATTATGATGTGCAGTTGTATTCAGCTTCCTGCAGTCTGAAACCCCTAAAAAATCCTGAGTGACCAATTGCATCCAGAAGTCACGTAATTAGTAAAATGTGTCCTCCTGTGCGTAATTTAATTTCAGTATAACTATAGCTGTTCTGTGAAAGTGGTTGGAGGTTTGTTTGAGAATATTAGGGATCAAATAGCATCATGAAATCCAAATAACACACCAGACAGGTCAGGGGTAAAGTTGTAGAGAAGAGTAAAGCAGTGTTAGGTTATAAAAACATAGCTCAATCTCTGAACATCTCTGAGCACTTTTCAATCCTTTATCCAAAAATGAAAGGAGTATGGCAGAATTGCACACCTACCAAAACATGGTCGATCAGCTAAACTTGCATCCCATCCCATCTGATAGATACAAGGCTCAAGTGGGAGAATCTGTCAATAAGACAACTATTAGTCATATACTCCACAAGTCTGGCCTTTATGGAAAATTGGCAAGAGGAAAGCCATTGTTTTAAACAATCCATAAAACGTCCTGTTTGCAGTTTGCAAAAAGCCATGCAGCGAACACAACATGTGCAAGAAGGTGCTATGGTCAGATGAGACCAAAGTAGTAAAAACACTATGTGTGGCATAAAGCTAACACTGCACATCACCCTAAAAACACCATCCCCACCGTCAAACATGATGCTGGCAGCATCATGCTGTGGGACATGCTTATCTTCAGCAAGGACAGGGAAACTGGTCATGGTTGATGGGTAAATTGATGGAGCTAATTACAAGGCAGTCCAAAGGGAAACCTGTTAGAAGTTACTTAAGACTGGAACGTAGGTTCATGTTTCAGCAATACAATGACCCTAAACATACTGACAGAACTACAATAAAATAGTTTAGATCACAGCATATTAATGTGTTAGAATTCCAAGTCAAAATTCAGATGAAAATCCCATTGAAAATCTGTTGTAATACTTGAAAATTGCTGTTCACAGACGCTCTCCATCCAATCTCACTGAGCTAGTTTGCAAAGAAAAATGGACAAAAATTTCAGCTTCTAGACGTAAATACTTGGTAGAGACATAATCCAAAAGATTTGCAGCAGTGATTGCGCTGTATTAGCTCCAATCACCCTAACTCAGACACAACACGAGGGAAGGGGAATAATTAGGAGCTTGCACCAGTAACATACATGTATCCATACACACCACAATTTCATATATACTAGCACACGGCCATGCAGCCATGTGATCCTTTTATAGCCATAGCTTTCAGGGCCCTTGCTGATGGCCCAATATGAGTTGCTTGAGGACCTGAGCATGTGACCTCTGACCTTCAATGAGAGACCATCTGTCGGGCATGCTCAGATGGAGAAAAGCAGGACTTAGTCCCAGGAGCGTCTGCTCGCCGCTGACTAATGCTGGTTGCTATAGCTGGAGCTGTGCAGGCAGCAGCAACCAAACGCACAGCATCAGCCTGAGCAAGATGCTGGGACTGATGTCTCTGCTGAGCAGGATCTTCTGTGGCTGACGAAAAAAGGGAGACCACAGAGGACATGGCTCGAGATTCCCCCTGTGCAGTGGCAGGAACTTGACGCCTAACAACCCCACTATACTGTATTTTTTTATTTATTTATTGCGAAGGTGCCAGTTGATGAATACTCCTATCAATGGCTCCTGCTATTATCAGTGAGAGCAGGCATAGGCTAATGAGAGTAGTACTCTCTCATCAGCCGACACCTGTGATCTGTGGCAACCGCAGCTTTGTGACCGGTGGTAATGATCTTAGCACCTATCAGAGGCTCTAGTATCTCTCATGCTGTCATGCAGATGACACCATGGGAAACAGTCAACATTAGGAATGCCAAACCTGAATGGTAACACATACTTTCTGGAAAAGTCCGTGTACAGAGTCTGTGCACGAACACTAGGTGTTCGGTACAGACCCAAACTTTACTTCTTGGGTTTGCCCATCTGTATAAATGACAGTGCGAAAAATGGTGTTTCTACCTAAATCCCAGAAGGCTGGACATAGGATGTTTTTTTCTATAAGTGTAATACCAATCAGCAGTTTGAAGTGGGTAAATAGCATTGCAAATGCTTGATCTCGTTTCCGTGTCTGCCAATTTTAAATTCATATTTGTGTACGCATTGTATTATAGTTCTTCAAAATAGGTGATTGCATTCAGTAAAGCACTCAATTTTAAGTGTCATGCTTATAAGTTTGCGTTGCTGCCTATGATAAGGAGCATTAAATGGCTGCTTAAATCCATGTGAGGCTTTATTTTTTATGCAGACATGAAATCTGTGTAGACTTCTATAGTTTTTTGGAGCCCTATGAAAAGCTCCATTGAAATGCTTTAAAACTTAACACAAACTGCTGATTTAAGTCTTATGGCAAAGAATGTCAAAAATATAGATCATGTTTGAGTATTTTAAATAGATAATATGTCATCTGGTTTTTTGTACAATTTAAAGAGGTTTTTTTAAGAACGTGACATATTGCTCAAAGAGGACCTGTCATGAGGTCAAAAGTAACCAGTTATTGCTCTCATTATTATTCCCACTATTTCCCTGAGTATGCAGTTTTTTTTTTGTTTTTTTTTAAATCTGCCTTATGGTTTCAGAGATATGGACCTTTGTTATTTAGAACTACCTTTAATGTTTTTTCAAAGGGGCTTTAAAAGATTTTTTTTTTTGGGGGGGGGATCATTAAGTTGTTCTACCTTTTCATTCTCTGAGGCACACCCTCCTGGTAAAGACCAGAAATATTAATACCAAATAAAAATGCTCAAATCTCTGGAACCATATGGTGGATTAAAAAAAAAATACTCAGGGGAACAGGGATGAAAGAAAAGTTAAACCTGCCCACTTTTAACCTGATGACAGGTTCTTTTTAACATAATATTAATGCAAACATATTATTTTATTGTATTTTATGTGACTATCCAAATAGAAATTCTTGATTGTAATAGTAGTCACAGACAGCTCTAAAATACTGCCTACACTAAACTGATTAGCGCCGTTATGCATAAAGATAGGGTAATCATCTGACGTTCCCCTGTCATTCTTCTTTTTGGGGGAAAAGGCTGTACTCGTTTTACTTTTACCTGTAGTTATAATATATGACATTTGTTTGTTTGTTACAGTATGGCCACCAGTGAAAGGAATGTAGAGAATATCAAAGTGACATGATTTGTGCCTCGGTTTCCAGTATTCCCTCCATGGCAGTCATTACATTACAAATTGTAATGATAAATATATTAAAATATTACCAAAAAACAAAAAATATGAAATTGATTAATAACATAATGGTCACCACTTCTTAAAATATTGCATGCTATAATTATCTGTCTAATCATAACACTAAGCCATGTGCTGTACTACATCCTACTGCAGAACTGAAATATTTATGAAAGCTATAAACTAAATATTAGGAAAGTATCAAAAAACGAGGTGCACTCCAGTATCAGCGCTCAACCATTCTTTCTAGCTCAAACAGTATAGACACAGTTATAGCTGGAGTTTTGCTTTGTAGAAACCCAACGTGTGTCCCCTATTATGACAGTGTTGTGGCAAAGGTGAACATGTAAACCACATAAACACACTCTATATCAAATGTTCTTGAGGGAAAAGTTCTTGGATATTTGCCAAAATGCATGATTACTTCCAAGCAGTACATAAAGAACACTTCATCAAATCTAGCACTGTACAAGAAGCACTGAAAGCAAATACTGCTACAGAGGTCACCACTTAAATAGCGTGTCAAGGATCTTGCAAGTGGATTTTTGGAAAGAGGAAAATTAGGAGCCTATAAAACCTAATGGTTCCCCTGCCTTCTGCCTCAGTGAAGCATACATGCCTATGTGCAATATTGAGCTAATTTATTTTCTTAGCTGTTTCCACTTAATGCTTAGATACAGAACATAAATGCAGTGAAAAAAACAGATAAGCTGTGCAAGAAGTGAAGAACCTGTATTAATAGACCTGAAAAGACACAGTGATAGAAAGTACCATAGAGTAATAATTAGTTTTGACTTTTTTACTAATTCATTTAATTTAAATAACATTTATAGACAAGCTTAAATTACTGTTTTATACAAAAAAGTTAATTTCTTTACCTTAATACAAATATAATATAATTAAAAATGAGAAATAATAATAATAATTTTACTAAGAATATTATAGCCATATATACTTTGTCCTGTGGGAAACAAGCTGATTGTCTCATATCATGGCAAAACTAAATAAATGAGCCAAAGTATAAGCTGGCATACAAGTAAAGTGTAAGAGCATGTTCACACCGTAGCCCCCCTTTCAGAGTTAGGTATTTTATCTATATAGCTTTCCATGGACGTGTGTCAGAGTTGGGACCCTGTCCTGTTTTGCCCATTTTTCACATTGGCATTGTTTGCCACATGGTAAGGCTTTAATTCTAGAGATAAGTTAGGACTGTTCCAATGGGTGCACCTTGTTGTGGTGGGATGGATTTCAAGAATTTTTTTTATCAAAATAAAGTTAAATAAGTGTCAATCTCATATGCTGTTTTCATGCACTATTACTATTTACTTGCTTTTAGGTATATGCTCATTTTAATAATTATAAAAACTTGATTCCAGCTCACCTAGTTGCTCTATGCTCATCCACCTGGGGCTCAGACACTGGCCTCACACTGACCCAATAGATAGATACAGAGTTTCTTAACACATCACTCAGAAAGAAAAGTAAAAAAGTAACAAATTTTATTGAAATACAATTATTACAAATTTATATAATATTACAGATTAAGAGGAAAGGATTTTTTTTACACGAGTAAAGTGCACAAAATAGGATAGAGGAGATAAGTAAATCCAGGCCAATTCACTAGGATAGATATGTTTTTGGACATTTTTGTGTATATAACTGGCCTCACATCAAGGAAAATAGAAAAAAATTGGAGTCTGGCTCAACAGGACTGGATTTTCCTTTTTCAAAAGAAAATATAGTGCATACAAAAGAAAAATTTACATAGTCGACATGACCCTGTCGACGCGTTTCGACTGCACTAAGCAGTCTTACGCATGACTCAATGAAAAAGATAAGGCAGCAATCTGTAGCGCTATAGCATGCAAGCATAAAATATGAGAATTGAATTGCATAACTGCACTAGAAATACGAAAAATTGAGAATGCTTAGCACATAAATTGGCCAATTCATGTGTACCTGGTAGACACGTTAAGGCATTTCTCGTTGTCAGGACCTAAAGCCAATCCTCTCCTAGACAGTCTACATCTCTCTGGGAACCTAATATGAATCCTATCTAGGACTAAAGTCTATATCTCTGTGGAAGGGTAGAATCCTGCTGCAATTAAAAACAGCAAAGGCTAAGGGGCAGAGTGCTCAGTCAGAAGGCTACATACAAATATAAAAAAACTGAATGGATGTCCTGGTCCCTTTGCAGAGAAACAGACCCAAAGCATGATGTTGCCACCCCCGTTCCTTACAGTAGGTATTGTGTTCTCTGGATGCAACTGAGCATTATGTCTCCTCCAAACACGATGAATTTTGTTTCTACCAAACAGTTCTACTTTGGTTTCATCAGACCATATAACATTCTCCCAGTACTCTTCTGGATAATTCGTGTGTTTTCATGTCATGTTGTGTCATTAATCTATGCAGCGAGATTACCTGCATTTCACACATTTTTTTCTTTTTCTTTCAGCACACGGGCGGCAACTAAGATCAGGATGCTATCACACGGCGCATGCGTGATTCTTCGGGCATTTGGCTCCCTTCGGTATCTTTCGGCTCTTTCAGAGCCTCGCCGCACTCAGCGTCATGCACTGAGCTCACACACCCGGGTCTATAAAAACCAGCAGTATACCTCACACTCTCACCTCCACATTGACATAGACTCCTCCTGGACCTCCACACCGGACTTATAAGCGGCGTCTTTCTGCTAAGGTAATATCCCTTTACAGGCTCCCCTACTGTCTCAGTGGGAGTTGATGTATCGTGTTACTTTTTCTAAGTTCCCTTTTTTTGTTTTTACAGTGGGAGTTCCACCCTTGCTTTATATACTTATAAGTAAGAACTTTTTTTATTTACCTAAAACACAAAAGTGGTGTCCATATAGATTTATTAGGAGGTGCTGGTAATACATATAGTTTCTTTTTACTACCTCCCCTTGAGTATATACGTGTCAGTGCATCAGTTTACCATGGGGTGCCGTTGCTCTATATTATTCCACATCATATGACGCTTAATTATTTTTTCCATTTTTTATTTTTTATTTTTTTCACAGAGATAAAGGGATTTTTTCCTTTTATACTGCTCTTTAGAGGCTATTTTCTCTTCGATATTTTCATCAGGTCCAATTTTTTCTTTGCTACTTTTCCTTTGCAATTGTTTCTTTGCAATTTTTTCTTTGAATTTTTTTTCTTTGCAATTTTTGATGTTTTTCACTTGTTTTATGGGAGAAATTCATGCTACCTATTGTTTTTTCATTATTATTATTTTTTCTTTTCCCTTTAGTTTTACCATTTCTAATCTATGTCATAGACAACAATATATTATTTAGTTAAAATGAATTTGTATATGTTGGTGGCTACAGATTGCGCTCATAATTATACGGAGCTATGCATATTTTATGTATAATTCTTTTCATTGTTATGTTGTTGATGTCATGCCATTTCAAGTTGTGTTTCAACTATATATTTGCTTATGTATGTTACAGACAGCGATCTCTTGAAAAAGGCTTTACAATTATATGCCGAAACGTTGATACTACATATAAGCTGTTTAAAGTTTCTTTTGCATGTGGAACCCACCAACCTTTTTTCCTTTGGAATCAGACAAGGTGATTTTCTGGATTTGTTTTCTCATTTTGACTCTTATAGTTGTGGTCTACCTATGATGTCAATTACAGGCCTTTCTCATCTTTTTAAGTGGGAGAACTTGCACAATTAGTGGCTGACTAAATACTTTTCCCCCCACTGTATATGAGTTGACGACTCTAGGTAAGCACCTGTTCAGACCTGATTTATGTTTGGATCTGACAGTCAATTTTTTTGATATGTTAGTCATGACTAGTGTTGAGCATTCCGATACCGCAAGTATCGGGTATCGGCCGATATTTGCGGTATCGGAATTCCGATACTGAATTCCGATACTTCCCGCGTATCGGATACCGGAATCGGAAGTTCCCAGAATTCAAATTGAACGCAGCAGCCAATGAGGAATGAATGAAAGTGTGGGCACATCCTGTTTAGCATGGTGGGCATGTAAGTACTGGCAAGGCTGGGATTGGCTGCTGAAATGATGTCACTCTGCACTATAAAAAAGCGCTGCCGCCATTTTGCGCTCACTCTGCTGTGATTTCAGTTAGGGACAGGACGCTGTGTTCTAACTGAGGGCCAGTTGAGCTTGCTAATTGCTTTATTTTCCTTTCCAAAGGCTAATTTAGCAAAACGCTGTGTGTTCTTCACTGTTCACCTTGCTCTTGCCTTGCAGCGCTGTTTTAACAGCGTTCTGCAAGGTCTCTGTGTGTGTGTGTGTGTGCAGCTCACTCTGTAGTCTGTGTGCAGCCATATACCCGGTTGTATTCAGCTCAGGGGGGGTTCACACTGCCTCACACAGTTGTTCTTTTTTGCTCTTAGTGCAGCCTGCTGCACATTTTTTCTCAAATTTCCTATTAGTGTTTTTCCACCAGTCTCCAGCTCTATTGTGGAAAAACACTACATAGGATAACCTAGAGGGGGGTTTTTGGGCCTTGCAGCGCCGTTTACGGCTGTCTGCACGGTCTCCGTGTGAGCCCAGCTCGCCCTGTAGTCTGTGTGCAGCCATAGCCGGTTGGATTCAGCTCAGGGTTCATTACTGGCTCATACCTTGAGAAAAATTTTCCTTTTTTTCAAATAGTGCAGCCTGTTTAAAATTTGAAAAAAAAAATTCCTATTAGTGTCTTTCCACTCGTATCCAGCTAAATAGTGGAAAAACACTATATAGGATAACCTAGAGGAGGGTTTTTTGGCCTTGCAGCGCCGTTTACGGCTGTCTGCACGGTCTCCGTGTGAGCCCAGCTCGCCCTGTAGTCTGTGTGCAGCTATAGCCGGTTGGATTCAGCTCAGGGTTCGTTACTGGCTCATACCTTGCGAAAAATTTTCCTTTTTTTTCAAATAGTGCAGCCTGTTTAAAATTTGACAAAAAAAAATCCTATAAGTGTCTTTCCACTCGTATCCAGCTAAATAGTGGAAAAACACTATATAGGATAACCTAGAGGAGGGTTTTTTGGCCTTGCAGCGCCGTTTACGGCTGTCTGCACGGTCTCCGTGTGAGCCCAGCTCGCCCTGTAGTCTGTGTGCAGCCATAGCCGGTTGGATTCAGCTCAGGGTTCGTTACTGGCTCATACCTTGAGAAAAATTTTCCTTTTTTTGAAATAGTGCAGCCTGTTTAAAATTTGAAAAAAAAAAAATTCCTATTAGTGTCTTTCCACCAGTCTCCAGCTCAATTGTGGAAAAACACTACATAGGATAACCTAGAGGGTTTTTTTGGGGCCTTGCAGCGCCGTTTACGGCTGTCTGCACGGTCTCTGTGTGAGCGCAGCTCGCCCTGTAGTCTGTGTGCAGCCATAGCCGGTTGGATTCAGCTCAGGGTGCGTTACTGCCTCATACCTTGAAAAACAATTTCCTTTTTTTCAAATAGTGCAGCCAGTTTAAAATTTGAAAAAAAAAATTCCTATTAGTGTCTTTCCACTTGTATCCAGCTAAATAGTGGAAAAACACTATATAGGATAACCTAGAGGAGGGTTTTTTGGCCTTGCAGCGCCGTTTACGGCTGTCTGCACGGTCTCCGTGTGATTTAAACTAGCTCTGTAGCCCGATCTGCACCAAAAAAAAAGTTAAGTTCACCAAACACAACTTAACACTTGTGTAGGCCACATTTGAAAAATAATAAAGTTTAGTCCACAATTTACAACATTAGTGTTTCTTACACCTGTTAGGAGGAGCATTACAGGAATAAGCACACTAAGGCCTTAGTACTTTTCTGCTTATCTTTATCTGTCAACCAAGATGAAGAGGGCAGGGAGTAAGGCACGTGGGCGTGGGCGCGGAGCAGGGAGAGGAGCAGGGAGAGGACGTGGTGATTCTGTGCCTGCTGCGGGCGCCGGTGACTCGTCGTCACTCAGTTTCAGCAGGGAACAGTCCTTCATGCGCAGCTTTGTCGGAGAGCGCCGTGCACCGCTGCTGCGTGAAGACCAAATTGAAGCCGTTGTCGGGTGGATGGCAGCTAACGCCTCGGCATCGACTTCAGTTAGTGCCACATCCTCTCAGGCACAGAGCACTGGAGAGCAGCCATCTGTCTCTTCACCACCTGCCAAATTGGCCAGGCAGTCAGAGAGCCCAGGACAGGAGCCGTCTCTACTTCTGTTCTCTGAATCTCTTGGCTTGGAAACAGGGGGCCAGCCAAGCAGCATTGGAGAAATGGAAGAAGAGGCAGTGTGCAGTGATGCCCAACACCTTTTTCTCTCTGACTCTGAAGAGGCAGGTGGGCCAGTGCCTCCGGTGACCACAGCGCAGTACGCATCTGATGATGAAACTCAGGTGCCGCTTTCTCGTGCGTACTGTGCTGCTGAGACTACCCAGGAGGAGCAGTTGGTGGCAGAGGGTAGTGGAGATGATGAGGTCCTTGACCCATCGTGGCGTGAGGAACAGGAAGGTGGTGGGAGCAGCTCAGAGGAAGAGCTTCCTCTTACGGGCCAAAGAGGGAGAGGGAGGGGGAAGACTGCGGAGCCTGTAGCCTCCACTTTGGCACCCGTTAGGAGCCTGTCTCTTTCCAAAGCCAAAAAGGGCGCTCCCAAGACTTGCAGTGCCTGGTCCTTTTTTGACACAGTTGCAGATGACATTTGTTTTGTCAAATGCAAGCTGTGTCATCATAAAGTAAAAAGAGGGAAAAATGTCAGCAACCTCAATACCACAAATATGTGGAAACATGTGCGGACCAGGCACGCGGTGGAGTTACAGAAACACACTGAAGATGTAGGCCAACCAACAGCGGCAGCTACCACCTCTTCAGCTCGTGTTGCCTCTTCCTCCAGCTCACGCACAGCTGGTTTGGCTTCCTCCCAGAGACCTTGTGTAATTCCACCCACAGAACCACCTTCCCAGTCATCCTCACACTCCCAGTCTACTCTACAGCCATCGGTAGTACAGGCATGGGAGAAAAGGCGGGCATTCTCGGCCAACCACCCCCGAGCACAGGCTCTGAATGCAGGCATTGCCAAACTGTTGTCCCTGGAAATGCTCTCGTTCAGGCTGGTGGAGACTGACAGCTTCCGTGACTTGATGGCATTGGCAGTCCCACAGTACAAGGTGCCCAGCCGCTTTTACTTCAGCAGGCAGGCTGTCCCTGCCCTGCACAGGCATGTTGAGGCAAACATAAAACATGCGCTACTGAACGCCGTCAGTAGCAAGGTCCACCTCACCACCGATGCGTGGACCAGTCAGCATGGACAGGGGCGATATGTTTCCCTCACTGCCCATTGGGTTAATGTTGTTGAGCCAGGTACAGATCGTGCGAGTGGCGCAGGACGTGTCCTGCCCACTCCAAGGATTGCAGGAATCCAGTCTGTACGCATCGACTCCTCCTCTTACACCAGTTCCTCTGATTCCTCTCTGCAGGATCCGTCACAGTCCACCCCCACATGGACCCGTGAACGTTTACCTATGACCGACATGAGCACAGCCGTGGCCAAACGTCAGCAGGCCGTCTTGAAACTAGTTTCATTGGGGCATCGAAGCCACACAGCGCAGGAGCTCTGGAATGCCATAAAGCAGGAGAGCGATGTGTGGTTACTGCCAGCGAATCTCCAGCCAGGCATGGTAGTGTGTGACAATGGCCGAAATCTGGTGGCAGCTTTGGCCCTTGGCAACCTCACTCACATCCCATGTCTGGCACATGTGCTCAATTTGGTTGTGCAGAGTTTTCTGAGGGACTATCCGGATCTTGATGCCCTGCTGCACAAGGTCCGCCTAGAGTGTGCTCACTTGCGGCGTTCCAGCTTGGCCAGATCCCGCATTGCTGCTCTGCAGCGCCGATTCCGCCTTCCGGAACACCGCATCATATGTGACCTACCTACCCGGTGGAATTCCACGTTACATATGTTGGAGCGGTTGTGTGAGCAGCAGCAAGCAGTTATGGAGTACCAGCTGCATCAGGCGCAAAGAAGTCGCAGTCAGCGCCGATCAGACTTCACAACCACAGAGTGGGCCACTATGAAGGACGTCTGCCAGGTTTTGCGTCCTTTTGATTATTCCACGCGGATGGCAAGTGCAGATGATGCACTAGTCAGCATGACTGTCCCCCTTATCTGCCTGCTTCAGCAAACTTTGCAAGGGTTAAGGGATGATGTGGTGGAAGAGGTGGAGGATGAGGAGTCACCTTTTCCATCAGCTTCTGGAGAGTCAGCGCCACGTGGTTCCTCACAAAGGGGTACGAAGGGGCCAATTTGTGAGGAGGATGAGGAGGAGTCAATGGAGGAGGAAGAGCTCCGTCCAGAGGAGGGAGCGACACAATTGTCCAGTGGTCAGTGTGTACAGCGAGGGTGGGGTGATGACGAGCGGGCAGAGATCATGTCTCAAGCAGGGGACAGCGTTTCTGGGCCAGTTGGCACTCTGCAGCACATGGTGGATTTCATGCTGCAGTGCCTGAGAAACAACCGCCGCATCGACCACATTCTCAACATGCCTGATTATTGGGTGTTCACCCTCCTCGATCCTCGCTACCGGGACAACGTCCAAAACCTCATCCCTGCGTTGACCCGGGAGCGTAAATTGCGGGAGTACCACGACACACTGGTGAATTCCATCATCTTCTCCTGTCCAACTGAGAGGAGTGCTGCTAGTGCTTTGCAAAGCAGCTCAGTGCGTCGAGGCAGTGGGGGAGGCTCTGCCCAAAGAGGGAGCAGAAGCAGTGCCTCTGCCCAAGGCAAGCCCAGTATGGCACAACTCTGGCACACTTTTGTGTGCCCGCCCCAAATGTCTACACCATCACCGGCGGCTCCAGTCAGCAGGAGGCAACGGTTCCGTCAGATGGTGACAGACTACATGGCTTGCCCTCTTACTGTACTCCCAGACGGCTCTTCCCCGTTCAAGTTTTGGGTCTCTAAGCTGGATACATGGCCAGAGCTAAGCCAGTATGCATTGGAGGTGCTGGCTTGCCCTGCGGCTAGTGTCTTATCGGAACGTGTCTTTAGTGCCGCAGGTGGTGTACTAACAGACCGTCGCATGCGACTATCCTCCGATAACGTTGACCGGCTTACTTTCCTGAAAATGAACCAGGCCTGGATCTCGCAGGAATTTGCCACTGCTCTGCCTGATTAAGTAATTGGGTGTCATCCAGGTCTCCTGCTGTGTTCATCTTTCTACCACCTGAACTGCTATTCCTGGGCTCCAACACCGCCAGTTGCGGCTCAGAAGTGCAGGCTGCACAGTAAAAACATACGACCCAGTGTTATTGGGTTTCAGTAACGTCAGCTGATCCCCAGCTGTGTAGCCGGCAATGTGTCCTGCGACCGCCACGCTGGCACAACAACCTAAATGTAAGGGAACCTGTCCCGCCCCCCCCGTCGTTTGTTACTGAAAGAGCCATCTTGTGCAGCAGTAATGCTGCACAAGGAAAAGGTAGCTCTTTTTTTTTAGCTCTTTGCACATGCAGAACTTAACACTTATAAAATGTGTTCACTGATACCGTTATACCGTCCCGGAGCTGGGACTTTCCTTCGTAATGTGACGCCGTCATTCCTACCCCCTTGGTGCCATGCGCTGCCTCCTCAGCGTTGTTTTAAGCTGTCACAGAGCCTGCGCTGTTCTGTTATCCCTTGGGCATGCCCTATTTGCGCTGCCTGTCTTCTGACATAATTTGGTGTCAGGCTGGCTGCGCCTGTGCGGCCGCGGTGCCCGAGATCCCGCCTCGCAGTGTCTTCTGATTGAGTCACACTGCGGGCCTGGGATCCATGGGCATGCGCAGTGCATATCTTCCCCTCGGGCTCTCGCTCATTTCCCTCCGCCTTCTTTAGACTGTGCGCCGTCAGCTGATCCCTAGCATGCCACGGCCGTGACACCGCACAGTCTGAAGAAGAGGGAAGGAGGGGAGTGAGAGTCGAGGTTATGCACTGTGCATGCCCATGGTTCCAAGGCCCGCAGTGGGATTACGTTAGATGAGACTGCGAGGTGGGATCTGGAGCAGCGTGGACGCACAGGCACTGACAGCCTGACACCAAATTATGTCAGAAGACAGGCAGCGCTAATTGGGCATGGCCAAGGGCTAACAGAACAGCGCAGGCTCCGTGACAGCTTAAAACAACGCTGAGGAGGCAGCGCACGGCATCAAGGGGATAGGAATGACAGCTGTGCTGTGTCCCATTACGAAGGAAATTCGCACCTCCGGAACGGTTTAACGGTATAAAGGGACACATTTTTAGTGTTTACTTCGGTGTTTGCAAGGAGCATAATTAAAAGAGCAACCTTTTCCTTTTGCATCCTTAGTGCTGCACAACATGGCTCTTTCAGCTACAAACGTCTTGGGGGGGGGGGGTTAAAGGTTTCCTTTCAACTTGCTCCAATCAGGCTTCGGCCTACACTCTGTTCCTCTGCTCCTCCTGCTGTCCCTGGGCTCTAACACCGCCAGTTGGTGCCTGGAAGTGCTGTGTGCACAGTCAACAGTCGCTCCTCTGTTATTGGGGTTCAGTAACGTCAGCTGATCCCCAGCTGTGTATCCGGCAACGTGTCATGCGACCGCCACGCTGGCACAACTAAAATGTAAGGGGACCTGTCCCCCCCACCCCCTAGGCGTTTGTTACTGAAAGAGCCACCATGTGCAGCACTAATACTGCACAAGGGAAAGGTCGCTCTTGAAATTATGCTCCTTGCAAACGCTGAACTACACACTCATGTAATGTGTCCCCTCACACCGTCCAACCGTCCCGGAGGTGGGACTTTCCTTTGTAATGTGACGCAGCACAGCCGTCATTGCTACCCCCTTGGCACCGTGCGCTGCCTCCTTAGCGTTGTTTGATTCCGTCATGGACCCTGCGCCGTTATGTTATCCCTTGGCCATGCACAGTTTGCGCTGCCCGTCCTCTGACATCATTTGTTGTCGTCCTGGCTGCGCCTGTGCGTCCACGCTGCCCGAAATCACACCTCGCAGTGTCGTCTAATGTGATCCCACAGTGGGCCTGGTATCCATGGCCATGCGCAGTGCATATACTAGCCTCTCACTCCCCTTCTTCACGCTTCTTCAGACTAGGCGGCGTCAGCTGATCCCTAATAGCATGCCACGGCCGTGACGCCGCACAGTCTGAAGAAGCAGGAAGGAGGTGAGTGAGAGGCGATGATATGCACTGCGCATGCCCATGGATCCCTGGCCCGCAGTGGGACTACATTAGATGACACTGCAAGGTTGGATCTCGGGCAGCTTGGACGCACAGGCACTGCCAGCCTGACACCTACATGATGTCAGAAGACGGGCACCGCTAACTGTGCATGGCCAAGGGATAACATTACAGCGCGGGCTCCGTGACAGAACCAAACAACATTGAGGAGGTGGCGCCCGGCACCAAGGGGGTTGGAATGACAGCTGTGCTGTGTCACATTACAAAGGAAAGTCCCACTTCCGGGATGGTTTGACGGTGTGAGGGGACACATTATATGAGTGTGTACTTCAGCGTTTGCAAGGAGCATAATTTTCGGAACAACCATTTTCCATGTGCAGTATTACTGCTGTACAAGATGGCTCTTTCAGCAACAAATGCCTGGGGGGGGGGGGGTTAAAGGTTCCCTTTCAACTTGCTCCACTGCAGGCTTCGGCCTACACTCTGCTCCTCTTTGATTCCCTGGGTTTCAACACTGTCAGTTGCCACCTGGAAGTGTTGTCTACACAGAAAAAACACTAGGTGATGTGTCAGTGGGGTTCAGCACCGCCAGCTGTTCCCCTGCTGTGTAGTCGGCAACGTGTCCAGCACAAGCCACGCTGGCACAACAGAACAAAAGCTGCCACCAGTGCAGGCTTCGGCCTACACTCTGCTCCTCTCCTCCTCCTGCTGACCCTGGGCTCAAACACCGCTAGTTTTTGCCCGGAAGTGCTAGCTGCACAGAGAAAAACACCAGCCAATGTGTTAGTGGGGTTCAGCAACGCCAGCTGTTCCCCTGCTGTGTAGCCGGCAACGTGACCTGCAAACGCCATGCAGGCACAGGAACTGAAATTAAAAGGGAACCTGGCCCCACCCCCCCAGGTGTTTCTATGTATAACAGCCACCTAGTACAGCAGTACTGCTGCATTTGTACAAGGTGGCTGACTTTTTCTCCTTGCCCACGTGGAACTCAACACGTACAAAATGTGTCTCATTGAGACCATTCCACTGTCCCTGAGGTGTGACTTTCCTTTGTAATGATACGCAGCACCCCCCTTGGTAGCGTTTCCCGTCTTTTGTCATCATGGTTAGCTGGCTGCGCCTGTGCATCCGCCCTGCTAGAAACAACGCCCCTCGTTGTCATATTTATTTTGTCAGCGAGGGTGTGGTTTATGGGCACGAGCAGTGCATATGTTCGCCTGTCTTAACTCATCTCCTTCCGCCTTCTTCAGACTGTGCGGCCTCCTGGCCGTGGTAGGCAATAAGGGATCAGCTGAGGCCGCCCAGTCTGGAGCAGGTGTAAGGACATGTGTAAGCGGCAAATCTATTTACTGCACAAGGCCACGAATCCCAGCCACACAGTGTGATTTTTTGAAAACACACTGTGGGTCTGGGATTCATGTCCATCGCTAACCGCAACGGCCGACATGAAATGATGTCAGAAGACAGGAAGCGCTCACAGCGCATGGCCAAGGGATCACAATAGCGCAGACTCCTGTACAGCAAATAACAACGCTCAGGAATCTGCGCCCAGTACCTAGGTGCAAATTTTGACACCTGTGCTGCGTCTCGTTAAAAAGACAAGTCACGCCTCCACAACTGTTTGACAGTATAATGGGCTAAATAGTGTACGTGTTTTAGTCAGCGTGTGCAAGGAGCAAAACAAATAGAGCAACCTTTTACTTGTGCAGCATTAATGCTGCACAAGGTGTGGCTCTTGTACCTTGCAACACCTGAGGGGGGTTAAAGGTAACCTTTGAAATTGGTTCAACTAGGCTTCGGCCTACACTCTGCTCCTCTACTCCTCCTGCTGACCCTGGGCTCAAACACCGCTAGTTTTTGCCCGGAACTGCTAGCTGCACAGAGAAAAACACCAGCCAATGTGTTAGTGGGGTTCAGCACCGCCAGCTGTTCCCCTGCTGTGTAGTCGGCAACGTGTCCAGCACAAGCCACGCTGGCACAACAGAACAAAAGCTGCCACCAGTGCAGGCTTCGGCCTACACTTTGCTCCTCTCCTCCTCCTGCTGACCCTGGGCTCAAACAACGCCAGTTTCTGCCCGGACATGCTAGCTGCACAGAGAAAAACACCAGCCAATGTGTTAGTGGGGTTCAGCACCGCCAGCTGTTCCCCTGCTGTGTAGTCGGCATCGTGTCCAGCACAAGCCACACTGGCACAACTGACCAAAAGCTGCCACCAGTGCAGGCTTCGGCCTACACTTTGCTCCTCTCCTCCTCCTGCTGACCCTGGGCTCAAACAACGCCAGTTTCTGCCCGGACATGCTAGCTGCACAGAGATAAAAAAAACAGCCAATGTGTTAGTGGGGTTCAGCACCGCCAGCTGTTCCCCTGCTGTGTAGCTGGCAACGTGTCCTGCAAACGCCACGTAGGCACATGAACTGAAATTGAAGGGAGCCTGCCCACCACCCCCCCAGGTGTTTCTATGTATAACAGCCACCTTGTACAGCAGTACTGCTGCATTTGTACAAGGTGGCTGACTTTTTCTCCTTGCACACGTGGAACTCAACAAGTACAAAATGTGTCTCATTACAGACCATTACAATGTCCCTGAGGTGTGACTTTCCTTTGTAATGACACGCAGCACCACCCTTGTTAGCGCTGCCCGTCTTTTGACATCATTGGTTAGCTGGCTGCGCCTGTGCATCTCCCCTGCTCGAAACAACGCCCCTCGGTGTCTTATTTTTTTGGACAGCGAGGGTGTGATTGATGGGCATGTGCAGTGCATATGTTTGCCTGTGTTCACTCATCTCCTTCCGCCTTCTTCAGACTGGGTGTCCTCATGGCCGCGGCAGGCGATAAGGGATCAGATGAGGCCGCCCAGTCTGAAGCAGGTGTAAGGACATGTGTGAGCGGCAAACATATTTAGTGCACCAGGGCACGAATCCCAGCACCGCAGTGTGATTTTTTAAAAACACACTGTGGGTCTGGGATTCATGTCCATCGCTAACCGCAACGGCCAACATGAAATGAGGTCATAAGACAGGAAGCGCTCACAGCGCATGGCCAAAGGATCACAAGAGCGCAGACTCCTGTACAGCAACTAACAACGCTCAGGAAGCTTCGCCCATGCAAAAAGGTGTTGTTTTCGACACCTGTGCTGCTTTTCTTTAAAAAGACAAGTCACGCCTCCACTACTGATTAACAGTATAATGGGCTAAATAGTCTACGTGTTGCATTCAGCTTGTGCAAGTAGAAAAATTAATAGAGCAACCTTTTACTTGTGCAGCATTAATGCTGCAGAAGGAGTGGCTCTTGTACTTTGTAACACCTGAGGGGGGGTTAAAGGTAACCTTTGAAATTGGTTCAACTAGGCTTCGGCCTACACTCTGCTCCTCTCCTCCTCCTGCTGACCCTGGGCTCCAACAACGCTAGTTTTTGCCCGGAAATGCTAGCTGCACAGAGAAAAACACCAGCCAATGTGTTAGTGGGGTTCAGCACCGCCAGCTGTTCCCCCGCTGTGTAGCCGGCATCGTGTCCAGCACAAGCCACGCTGGCACAACCGACCAAAAGCTGCCACCAGTGCAGGCTTCGGCCTACACTTTGCTCCTCTCCTCCTCCTCCTGCTGACCTTGGGCTCAAACACCGCTAGTTTTTGCCTGGAAATGCTAGCTGCACAGAGAAAAACACCAGCCAATGTGTTAGTGGGGTTCAGCACCGCCAGCTGTTCCCCTGCTGTGCAGCTTGCAACGTGACCTGCAAACGCCACGCAGGCACATGAACTGAAATTGAAGGGAGCCTGGCCCCCACCCCCAGGTGTTTCTATGTATAACAGCCACCTTGTACAGCAGTACTGCTGCATTTGTACAAGGTGGCTGATGTTTTCTCCTTGCCCACGTGGAACTCAACACGTACAAAATGTGTCTCTTTGAGACCATTCCACTGTCCCTGAGGTGTGACTTTCCTTTCTAATGATACGCAGCACCCCCCTTGGTAGCGCTTCCCGTCTTCTGACATCATTGGTTGGCTACTTGCGCCTGTTCGTCCGCCCTGCCTGAATAAAATGCTCCTCGTTGTCTTAATTATTTTGACTGCGAGGGTGTGATTGATGGGCACGAGCAGTGCATATCTTCGCCTGTCTTAACTCATCTCCTTCCGCCTTCTTCAGACTGTGCAGCCTCATGGCCGCGGCATGCGAGAAGGGATCAGCAGAGGCCGCCCAGTCTGAAGCAGGTGTAAGGACGTGTGTGAGCGGCCAAAATATTTACTGCTCAAGGCCACGAATCCCAGCACCGCAGTGTGGCTTTATGAAAAGACACTGGGGGTCTGGGATTTATGGCCATCGTTAACCGCACGGGCCAACATGAAATGATGTCATAAGATGGGCAGCGCTAACAGGGCATTGCCAAGGGATAACACAAGAGCGCAGACTCCTGTACAGCAAATAACAACGCTCAGGAAGCTGCGCCAAGCACCAAGGCGTTATTTTGGACACCTGTGCTGCGTCTCATCAAAAAACCAAGTCACGCATCCACTACAGTTTGACTGTAGAATGGGGTAAATTGTGTATGTCTTTCATTCAGCGTGTGCAAGTAGACAAATTAATAGAGCAACCTTTCACTTGTGCAGCATTAATACTGCACAAGGTGTGTCTCTTGTACTTTGTAACACCTGAGGGGGGGGTTAAAGGTTTCCTTTGAAATTGGTTCAACTAGGCTTCGGCCTACACTCTGCTCCTCTCCTCCTCCTCCTGCTTCAACACGGGCTCTAACATCGCTAGTTTTTGCCCGCAAGTGCTAGCTGCACAGAGAAAAACACACGCCATTGTGTTAGTGGGGTTCAGCAACGCCAGCTGTTCCCCCAGTGTGTAGCCGGCAAAGTGTCCTGCAAACGCAACGCAGACACAAAGCTGCCTCCAGTGCAGGCTTCGGCCTACACTCATCTCCCCCTGCTTACCCTTTGCTCCAACACCGCTAGTTGGGGCTCTAGGAAGACAATCTTTAATAGGCAAGGCAACGCATCTGGGTTCCAGCACCGCCAGCTGGTTCTCGGCAGTGTTCTTGTCACAGGTACTCCCTCGTGCCAAGCCTGGTTTCAGCACCGTCAGCTGTTTCCGGGTTGTGTCAACTTCACTGAGACGCCTATGCTTGCCCCGTCGTGGTGCGGTCGAGTTAGCCAACTCCAGGGTGCCTCCAGTTTAGGAGCTTCCTATGTGGGCTGCGTGAACTGGTAGTCAAGGCTGGTTCTGTAGTGCCAGTAGGCCCAGCTCCCCCTGTAGGACTGTTGGGGTTCGGTAACTGCGGCTGCCTCGCGGCCTAGCTGTTCTCTCCTCTCCTGTGGGCCTTGGGGTCCACCACCTGGTTCCAGCACCGTCAGCTGGTTCCGGGCCGAGCCTTTGGCTTAGGTGCCTCCTCCTGGGTATCCGAGTTCCGCCAACGCCAGGCGGTCCTTGGTAGTGCTTTTAAGCGCGGGCACCTACAGCTTAGTAACCGGGTTCCAGCACCGTCAGCTAGTCCTCGGTCGTGCCATTGGCTCTTGCACACTGGGGCAACGCATCCGGGTTCCAGCACCGCCAGCTGGTTCTCGGCAGTGTTTTTGTCACAGGTACTCCCTCGTGCCAAACCTGGTTTCAGCACCGTCAGCTGTTTCCGGGTTGTGTCAAGCTCACTGAGACACCTATGCTTGCCTCGTCGTGGTGCGGTCGGGTTAGCCAACTCCAGGGTGCCTCCAGTTTAGGAGCTTCCTATGTGGGCTGCGTGAACTGGTAGTCAAGGCTGGTTCTGTAGTGCCAGTAGGCCCAGCTCCCCCTGTAGGACTGTTGGGGTTCGGTAACTGCGGCTGCCTCGCGGCCTAGCTGTTCTCTCCTCTCCTGTGGGCCTTCGGGTCCACCACCTGGTTCCAGCACCGTCAGCTGGTTCCGGGCCGAGCCTTTGGCTTAGGTGCCTCCTCCTGGGTATCCGAGTTCCGCCAACGCCAGGCAGTCCTTGGTAGTGCTTTTAAGCGCGGGCACCTACAGCTTAGTAACCGGGTTCCAGCACCGTCAGCTAGTCCTCGGTCGTGCCATTGGCTCTTGCACACTGGGGCAACGCATCCGGGTTCCAGCACCGCCAGCTGGTTCTCGGCAGTGTTTTTGTCACAGGTACTCCCTCGTGCCAAACCTGGTTTCAGCACCGTCAGCTGTTTCCGGGTTGTGTCAAGCTCACTGAGACACCTATGCTTGCCTCGTCGTGGTGCGGTCGGGTTAGCCAACTCCAGGGTGCCTCCAGTTTAGGAGCTTCCTATGTGGGCTGCGTGAACTGGTAGTCAAGGCTGGTTCTGTAGTGCCAGTAGGCCCAGCTCCCCCTGTAGGACTGTTGGGGTTCGGTAACTGCGGCTGCCTCGCGGCCTAGCTGTTCTCTCCTCTCCTGTGGGCCTTGGGGTCCACCACCTGGTTCCAGCACCGTCAGCTGGTTCCGGGCCGAGCCTTTGGCTTAGGTGCCTCCTCCTGGGTATCCGAGTTCCGCCAACGCCAGGCGGTCCTTGGTAGTGCTTTTAAGCGCGGGCACCTACAGCTTAGTAACCGGGTTCCAGCACCGTCAGCTAGTCCTCGGTCGTGCCATTGGCTCTTGCACACTGGGGCAACGCATCCGGGTTCCAGCACCGCCAGCTGGTTCTCGGCAGTGTTTTTGTCACAGGTACTCCCTCGTGCCAAACCTGGTTTCAGCACCGTCAGCTGTTTCCGGGTTGTGTCAAGCTCACTGAGACACCTATGCTTGCCTCGTCGTGGTGCGGTCGGGTTAGCCAACTCCAGGGTGCCTCCAGTTTAGGAGCTTCCTATGTGGGCTGCATGAACTGGTAGTCAAGGCTGGTTCTGTAGTGCCAGTAGGCCCAGCTCCCCCTGTAGGACTGTTGGGGTTCGGTAACTGCGGCTGCCTCGCGGCCTAGCTGTTCTCTCCTCTCCTGTGGGCCTTGGGTTCCACCACCTGGTTCCAGCACCGTCAGCTGGTTCCGGGCCGAGCCTTTGGCTTAGGTGCCTCCTCCTGGGTATCCGAGTTCCGCCAACGCCAGGCTGTCCTTGGTAGTGCTTTTAAGCGCGGGCACCTACAGCTTAGTAACCGGGTTCCAGCACCGTCAGCTAGTCCTCGGTCGTGCCATTGGCTCTTGCACACTGGGGCAACGCATCCGGGTTCCAGCACCGCCAGCTGGTTCTCGGCAGTGTTTTTGTCACAGGTACTCCCTCGTGCCAAACCTGGTTTCAGCACCGTCAGCTGTTTCCGGGTTGTGTCAAGCTCACTGAGACACCTATGCTTGCCTCGTCGTGGTGCGGTCGGGTTAGCCAACTCCAGGGTGCCTCCAGTTTAGGAGCTTCCTATGTGGGCTGCGTGAACTGGTAGTCAAGGCTGGTTCTGTAGTGCCAGTAGGCCCAGCTCCCCCTGTAGGACTGTTGGGGTTCGGTATCTGCGGCTGCCTCACGGCCTAGCTGTTCTCTCCTCTCCTGTGGGCCTTGGGGTTCACCACCTGGTTCCAGCACCGTCAGCTGGTTCCGGGCCGAGCCTTTGGCTTAGGTGCCTCCTCCTGGGTATCCGAGTTCCGCCAACGCCAGGCGGTCCTTGGTAGTGCTTTTAAGCGCGGGCACCTACAGCTTAGTAACCGGGTTCCAGCACCGTCAGCTAGTCCTCGGTCGTGCCATTGGCTCTTGCACACTGGGGCAACGCATCCGGGTTCCAGCACCGCCAGCTGGTTCTCGGCAGTGTTTTTGTCACAGGTACTCCCTCGTGCCAAACCTGGTTTCAGCACCGTCAGCTGTTTCCGGGTTGTGTCAAGCTCACTGAGACACCTATGCTTGCCTCGTCGTGGTGCGGTCGGGTTAGCCAACTCCAGGGTGCCTCCAGTTTAGGAGCTTCCTATGTGGGCTGCGTGAACTGGTAGTCAAGGCTGGTTCTGTAGTGCCAGTAGGCCCAGCTCCCCCTGTAGGACTGTTGGGGTTCGGTAACTGCGGCTGCCTCGCGGCCTAGCTGTTCTCTCCTCTCCTGTGGGCCTTGGGGTCCACCACCTGGTTCCAGCACCGTCAGCTGGTTCCGGGCCGAGCCTTTGGCTTAGGTGCCTCCTCCTGGGTATCCGAGTTCCGCCAACGCCAGGCGGTCCTTGGTAGTGCTTTTAAGCGCGGGCACCTACAGCTTAGTAACCGGGTTCCAGCACCGTCAGCTAGTCCTCGGTCGTGCCATTGGCTCTTGCACACTGGGGCAACGCATCCGGGTTCCAGCACCGCCAGCTGGTTCTCGGCAGTGTTTTTGTCACAGGTACTCCCTCGTGCCAAACCTGGTTTCAGCACCGTCAGCTGTTTCCGGGTTGTGTCAAGCTCACTGAGACACCTATGCTTGCCTCGTCGTGGTGCGGTCGGGTTAGCCAACTCCAGGGTGCCTCCAGTTTAGGAGCTTCCTATGTGGGCTGCGTGAACTGGTAGTCAAGGCTGGTTCTGTAGTTTCAGTAGGCCCAGCTCCCCCTGTAGGACTGTTGGGGTTCGGTAACTGCGGCTGCCTCGCGGCCTAGCTGTTCTCTCCTCTCCTGTGGGCCTTGGGGTCCACCACCTGGTTCCAGCACCGTCAGCTGGTTCCGGGCCGAGCCTTTGGCTTAGGTGCCTCCTCCTGGGTATCCGAGTTCCGCCAACGCCAGGCGGTCCTTGGTAGTGCTTTTAAGCGCGGGCACCTACAGCTTAGTAACCGGGTTCCAGCACCGTCAGCTAGTCCTCGGTCGTGCCATTGGCTCTTGCACACTGGGGCAACGCATCCGGGTTCCAGCACCGCCAGCTGGTTCTCGGCAGTGTTTTTGTCACAGGTACTCCCTCGTGCCAAACCTGGTTTCAGCACCGTCAGCTGTTTCCGGGTTGTGTCAAGCTCACTGAGACACCTATGCTTGCCTCGTCGTGGTGCGGTCGGGTTAGCCAACTCCAGGGTGCCTCCAGTTTAGGAGCTTCCTATGTGGGCTGCGTGAACTGGTAGTCAAGGCTGGTTCTGTAGTGCCAGTAGGCCCAGCTCCCCCTGTAGGACTGTTGGGGTTCGGTAACTGCGGCTGCCTCGCGGCCTAGCTGTTCTCTCCTCTCCTGTGGGCCTTGGGGTCCACCACCTGGTTCCAGCACCGTCAGCTGGTTCCGGGCCGAGCCTTTGGCTTAGGTGCCTCCTCCTGGGTATCCGAGTTCCGCCAACGCCAGGCGGTCCTTGGTAGTGCTTTTAAGCGCGGGCACCTACAGCTTAGTAACCGGGTTCCAGCACCGTCAGCTAGTCCTCGGTCGTGCCATTGGCTCTTGCACACTGGGGCAACGCATCCGGGTTCCAGCATCGCCAGCTGGTTCTCGGCAGTGTTTTTGTCACAGGTACTCCCTCGTGCCAAACCTGGTTTCAGCACCGTCAGCTGTTTCCGGGTTGTGTCAAGCTCACTGAGACACCTATGCTTGCCTCGTCGTGGTGCGGTCGGGTTAGCCAACTCCAGGGTGCCTCCAGTTTAGGAGCTTCCTATGTGGGCTGCGTGAACTGGTAGTCAAGGCTGGTTCTGTAGTGCCAGTAGGCCCAGCTCCCCCTGTAGGACTGTTGGGGTTCGGTAACTGCGGCTGCCTCGCGGCCTAGCTGTTCTCTCCTCTCCTGTGGGCCTTGGGGTCCACCACCTGGTTCCAGCACCGTCAGCTGGTTCCGGGCCGAGCCTTTGGCTTAGGTGCCTCCTCCTGGGTATCCGAGTTCCGCCAACGCCAGGCGGTCCTTGGTAGTGCTTTTAAGCGCGGGCACCTACAGCTTAGTAACCGGGTTCCAGCACCGTCAGCTAGTCCTCGGTCGTGCCATTGGCTCTTGCACACTGGGGCAACGCATCCGGGTTCCAGCACCGCCAGCTGGTTCTCGGCAGTGTTTTTGTCACAGGTACTCCCTCGTGCCAAACCTGGTTTCAGCACCGTCAGCTGTTTCCGGGTTGTGTCAAGCTCACTGAGACACCTATGCTTGCCTCGTCGTGGTGCGGTCGGGTTAGCCAACTCCAGGGTGCCTCCAGTTTAGGAGCTTCCTATGTGGGCTGCGTGAACTGGTAGTCAAGGCTGGTTCTGTAGTGCCAGTAGGCCCAGCTCCCCCTGTAGGACTGTTGGGGTTCGGTAACTGCGGCTGCCTCGCGGCCTAGCTGTTCTCTCCTCTCCTGTGGGCCTTGGGGTTCACCACCTGGTTCCAGCACCGTCAGCTGGTTCCGGGCCGAGCCTTTGGCTTAGGTGCCTCCTCCTGGGTATCCGAGTTCCGCCAACGCCAGGCGGTCCTTGGTAGTGCTTTTAAGCGCGGGCACCTACAGCTTAGTAACCGGGTTCCAGCACCGTCAGCTAGTCCTCGGTCGTGCCATTGGCTCTTGCACACTGGGGCAACGCATCCGGGTTCCAGCACCGCCAGCTGGTTCTCGGCAGTGTTTTTGTCACAGGTACTCCCTCGTGCCAAACCTGGTTTCAGCACCGTCAGCTGTTTCCGGGTTGTGTCAAGCTCACTGAGACACCTATGCTTGCCTCGTCGTGGTGCGGTCGGGTTAGCCAACTCCAGGGTGCCTCCAGTTTAGGAGCTTCCTATGTGGGCTGCGTGAACTGGTAGTCAAGGCTGGTTCTGTAGTGCCAGTAGGCCCAGCTCCCCCTGTAGGACTGTTGGGGTTCGGTAACTGCGGCTGCCTCGCGGCCTAGCTGTTCTCTCCTCTCCTGTGGGCCTTCGGGTCCACCACCTGGTTCCAGCACCGTCAGCTGGTTCTCGGCAGTGTCTTTTGCTCTTGTACCTTCTGCTCCCCATCCTGGTTCCAGTACCGTCAGCTGGTTCCGGGCAGAGCCTTTGGCTTAGGTGCCTCCTTCTGGGTATCCAAGTTCCACCAACGTCAGGTGGTCCTTGGTAGTGCTTTCAGGCACGGGTACCTCCTGCTTAGTAACCGGGTTCCAGTAACGTCAGCTGGTCCTTGGTAGTTCCATTGGCTCTTGGACCTTCGGCTACCCATCCGGGTTCCAGTACCGTCAGCTGGTTCTCGGCAGTGTCTTTTGCTCTTGTACCTTCTGCTCCCCATCCTGGTTCCAGTAACGTCAGCTGGTTCCGGGCAGAGCCTTTGGCTTAGGTGCCTCCTTCTGGGTATCCGAGTTCCGCCAACGTCAGGCGGTCCTTGGTAGTGCTTTTTAGCACGGGTACCTCCTGCTTAGTAACCGGGTTCCAGTAACGTCAGCTGGTCCTCGGTAGTTCCATAGGCTCTTGAACCTTCGGGTAGCCATCCGAGTTCCAGTTCCATCAGCTGGTTCTTGGCATTTTCTCAGCCTTCTTGTACCTTCTGCTACATTTCCAAGTTGAAGACCCTAACGTCGACGACCCGGAAGACCACCCCGATGACGACGACCCGGAAGACCACCCCGATGACGATGACGACGACGGCGGAGACGACGACGGCGGAGACGACGACGGCTGAGACGACGACGGCGGAGATGACGACACTGGAGACGACGACCCTGGAGACGACAACATGGAAGACCGAGAAGCAGAAGAACAAGAGGCTGCAGAACAGAGCAGAAGAACATTAAGCATAAGACTTAATATCAGAGCAAAAGATATTATCTCAATTATATGCAGAAGAAGACTAAGCAGTGTATGGGGGTGAGTCCGTTCCTCCTCGTGGTGCCCCTGGATAAAGCCTGATGCTGCAGGCCAAACTGAACGCGGACAAATGTAACTTTTGTGACTGGCAGAACGGAAGGTGTAATCTTCCAACTTTTATAGATAACAACTACGGGAATGCCTGTCACAAATGAGAATATGATGAAGAAGTAGAATAGGAAGAATAATAACAGTGGAATAAAAAGAATATGTAGAATAGGAAGAATAATAATAGTTGAAGAAAATGAATATGAAGAATGTAATAAAAAAAAAATATAGGTAGAAGATGAAGATGAAGAAGAAGATGAATAAGGTGAAGAAGTTGATGTCAAAGATGCTGATGATGATGAAGATGAAAGTGTGGGAAAAGGAAAAAAAAGAAGGGGAAGGTCGTGGAATAGTGAAACATCAATATCTGACAAATTAAAAAAAAATTACATAGTCAATATCTTTTTCAATCCGAACGTCTTTTAAAAAAAAAAAATCATGCTATTCTATTTGATTGGACTAATCCTCATTGCCTTTAATGTCTCCGCCACCTCCCCCATACATCCTACATTATTCTTAGTTGTTTTCCTTCATGTAGAATGAACCTACAAGGAAAGAAAGGGTTTATTTTAATTCCGATATTTTGGTCCCATTGACTTGCATTGGGATCGGGTATCGGTATCGGCGATATCCGATATTTTTTGAATATCGGCCGATCCAAACCGATACCGATACTTTCCGATATCGGAAGGTATCGCTCAACACTAGTCATGACTCAAGACTGCTTAGTGCAGTCAAAACGCATCGACTGGATCATGTCGACCATGTCAATTTTTCTGTTGTATGCATTATATTTTCTTTTGAAAAATAAAAGAAAAGGAAAATCTAGTCCTGTTGAGCCAAACTTCAATTTTTTCTGTTTTTCTATATGCTCACTTTGTTTTGTTTTTTTGGTTTTTTTCTTCTTGGATTTTTTTCTCATATAATGGACACACAGATGCTAGACTGGTTCTAGTAGCAGAGATTATTTATTTAAATCGCCACCATATTTTTTAGCATTTTATATACATTATTATTGCTGTAACCATTGGGGCTCACAATCTAGATTCTCAAAAAAAGTTTTTAAACTGTTGGAGGAAACTGGAGAACCAGGAGGAAACCCACGCAAACACGGGGAGAAGATATATACTCCTTTCAGATGTTGTCCTTGGTGGGATTTCAACCCAGGACAACAAATATTAGGCTAGGTTCACATTGCGCTAGGTGAGTCCGTCTAACGGACATGTTTTTAGGTAGTGAAAACGTAATATAACGGACATACTAACACACCCATAGACTTGCATTGTCTGACGCATCTTGACGCATGCCAAAATTGCCATGCGTTTGTCAAATAACGTTTTTTCTGACGGACCTTGGAACGCGGCTTGCAGCATTTTCGGGTCCGGCCAAGCTAACGCAAGACTAATGGAAGCGTTAATTCTGCCATAGAAGACTATAGCAAACGCAGCCAGATGCAAATCATGAAAAATTTCCAAATAGAACCATATGTTTTAATAGCGTTTGAGGGTGGTCCATTTGGTCATGTAACAGGAAATATGATTTTGGCCATTAAAGGAGGAGTGTCCCTACCACACATTTTTCCTGACGCCTGCAGCACCTTGTGAGAGAGAGTACCTTGCAAGAGATCACAGGAAATGTAAGTACATTTTTATATATTATATATCTCTGTATACATCATGGGAGTCTGTATTGTCCGTCGGATGTGTTTGTACTAAAAATGTATTGCTTTGTTGCACGTAGATGTCGGATAGTGATGAAAGCAGCAGCAGCGTGTCTGCGGTGTTTTCATCGCAATCGGTACGTTTGCACTTTAAAAAACCACAATATTGTGTGAAACTCCAGTGTATTGAGATAAGCACATGTATAATCATGTTTTTATTGCAAATAGGAGTCTTCGGAGCCCGAGGCTGCTAGGCCCCACCCCCTAAAAAAAAACAGGCAAAAACCACAAAGGTACATGGCACACATTTTTTGTTTTGCAGGCATAAATTTATTGATCCAAGAATTGTAATTTTTTTTTCTTTTAAATACACCATAGGTTGTGGCACACGGAGGACACAAGAAAAAGAAGGATCATCACCGTCTGTCGTCGCCACAACTGCCAGTGGTAAATATAAAACTAGTAATTTTCCTTTTCGACACAAAGAAACTAAAAAAAAATTCCCTTTTTTGGGGGGATTTAACAATCTACTATTGTTTTAGTATAAAAAAAACCTAATAAAATTGACAGAAAAAAAACAACACATTGCGACTATTTACCTACTATCCATCCACTACCTTTCTACTAACTATCTATCCTATATCTATCTACAAGCTATCTATTCACTTTCTATCTACTATATCTATAAACTATCTATCAACTATCTATCACTCTCTATCTATCTATCTATCTATCTATCTATCTATCTATTTATGTATCTATCTATCTATATATGTATCTATCAGTCTAGCCATCAAGTGAAACTGAACCTTTCAACATAACGTTTTGTTTTTACATAGTCCAAGCCAGCCACCAAAAAAAAAAGGATTGTGGTTGACGAAGAGCCGTTGACCATTCACAACGAGACACTGATCAACCTTGTGGAAGCCAACCCCTCCATATGGGACCAACCCCTCCATATGGGACCACCATGACATCGTGAAGAATCGGAAGTTGAGGGATCAAATTATATGTCACTTCGATCCCCGATACATGGAGAAGTCGGCAACCTCTAAGAAAATAATTGGTAAATATTGGTGACGTTAAATTGCAAAATGTAATGAATGCAAACAGTCAAACAGCTTTTTTTCTTTTTTTTTAATGCTAAAAATCTAATAAAAAACTATCAACAAAAAATTTAACTTTTTCTCTCCTATCTATCTACTATCTATCTATCCACTTATCTACTATCTATCTCTCAACTATCAACTATCTATATACTATTTCTCAACTATTTCTCTATCAACTATCTAATAACTACTATCTATCCACTATATTTCAGCTATCTATCAACTATCTATCTACTATCTATATATCAACTATCTAACAACTAAGTATTTATCCACAATTTTTCAACTATCTATATATCTATGAACTATTTATCTACTATTAATATATCTTTTTTTTTCTTTTTTTTTTAAATTTAAAGCCAATGCTTTCCATACCTGTTGGAAATCGATAACGGATCGCTTTGTCCGTGACTTCCGCAACAGTCAAAATGCACCAAGCGGATCTGGTGGCAAACGGGTGACCCCGTATGTGCATTACGAGCAATTGCTCTTTCTGCAAAAAACAGTGCCTCAGTGCTCGTAAGTAAAAATAGGTCTGTGTGCGAGACAAAATAGTTTAAATAAAAAAAAATAATTTTTTTTTGGTTACAGCACGATATGCAGTACCGCTGCACCTAAACAGGCAGAGGAACTGGGGCCATCTCCACTGGAACCAAGCCAGCAGACGGGCGCTGAAGATGTGTCTGGCATCAGCGAGCCACAATCTGTGGAGAGAAGCACTGTTGCTTCTGGTGTGAGTGCCCAGTTGCAAGCACAGCGTGGACGCAAGCGAGCATCACAAAAAGATGAAGGTGATGCCATTATTGTCAATGGACTCCAACGGGTAGAGGACATGTGTCGCAGTGAACTCAGAGACCTGAGGCGGGAAATTACCGACTTGCAATCCCGCGAGTCTGTATATTCAGCAAATGAGCGGAAGCTCCTTTTTTTGTCCTATGTGCCTGTAGCTCAAAATATCCCAGCACACAGAAACCTTATGTTTAGGCAAAGACTGAATGACCTTCTTGAGGAATTTGTGAGCCCCCAGGAACCCACTTCCTCGAGAACAAGAAGCATGGACATGCCGGCCTACAACCCTCAATACAGAGGCCGGGGTGAAACGAGCATGGAACATCAGAGGCAATGTAGCAGTCCATCATACAGTTGGGCAGACAATACGCCCGCCCGTATGTTTTTTTTCATCCCTATGGGATTTCATATGTAACATGTCTAGCAACAGTTTGTTCGGAAAAATTCCTAAACATTTATAGTAAACTGTTTAAAATTTAAGATTCTTGTATGACTTTAACTTTTAACATAACATAACATGAATGTAACTTTTTACACGACATAAGGTTGTGGGAACTAAAACAAACAAAAAAAGCCCCACACATTTCAGCAAAACATCAGGCTACAACTTCAGACTTCAATAATTTTCACACGTGTCTGTCTTGCCATGGAACATGGCCTTCATGTGTGAAGTAATTAGCAAATTGATCACGAGTCCTCATTATTTGAGCTGTAGACCAAACAGCAGTCGATTCTATGCTGATGAGGTTCGAATCACAGTCATCGGGGTCAACCACCTGGGGTTCATGTCTGGAAACAAAATTGTGCAGGTCCACATTTTCAGGTTGAAGTTGCATGCAAGTTAGTAAAATTCGCCATTTTAATGTCAAAATCCCAAAGGCACACTCCACATAACGTCTTGCCCGGCTCAAGCGATAATTAAAAATGCGCCTGGTGGAGTTTAGACTACGGCTTGAGTACGGCTTAAGGAGATTTTGTCCGAGTTGGAACGCTTCATCCCCAACTAAAACATAAGGCAAACTTGGGTCTTCGGTCCCCGGTAGAGGTCGTGATGAGGGTATGTTAAAATTGTTGCGGTGCAAACATCTCCCCATGTTGGAGTCTCTGAAGACTCTGGAATCGTTAGTCCGGCCATACGCACCAATATCCACAGCAACAAAACGGTATCTTGCATCCGCAATAGCCATCAATACAATGGAAAAGTATTTTTTATAGTTGTAGTATAGTGACCCACTATGCGCTGGTTTCTGAATCCGAATGTGCTTGCCGTCCATGGCACCAATACAATTGGGGAAATTAGCCACATCCTCGAACTGTTGGGAAATTGCTAGCCACATTTCTGATGTCAGTGTTGGTAGCACAAGTGGTTGCAAGTTTTTCCTAATGGCATCACAAGTTTCCCGAACCAGTTGGCAAATTGTTGACTTCCCAAGTCTAAATTGATAATGCATAGGTGGTTTTCCTTTATTGGATGTTTTCCTTTATTGGATGCTGTCCTTCCCTTGGTTGTTCCTTCCTGGGGAAAGGCCTGGCTATTCACTGCCTGCATTGAGAAACACGTGATGGTGTCTCCGCAGCTCCTCTACATGCATTTGCATATTTGGGGGCAGTTTTCTGGATCACTGCGTTGAGAAACACGTGATGGTGTCTCCGCGGTGTTGGATGTTTTGGTCTCCACAAGGTCAATCATCCGTGCCTTTATAGGCTTTCTACTAGGCACTGCTTCTGATAGCCGGTTTCCTACTCCACACTGATGAGGGGCAAAAACCCCAAAACAGCTGTCTGTGGATGGATACCATGCTTGGCATTGTGGTTTTCCTTTATTTGATGTTTTCCTTTATTGGATGCTGCCCTTCCCTTGGTTGTTCCTTCCCGGGGAAAGGCCTGGCTATCACTGCCTGCGTTGAGAAACACGTGATGGTGTCTCCGCAGCTCCTCTATATGCCTTTGCATATTTGGGGGCAGTGTTCTGGATCACTGTGTTGAGAAACACGTGATGGTGTCTCTGCGGTGTTGGATGTTTTGGTCTCCACGAGGTCAATCATCCGTGCCTTTATAAATTGATAATGCAATGACGCAAAAGATTCTCCGGATGCTTACACAGAAAGTGCTGCGCTGATGATGTATCTCATCCTTCACATGTGAGAGCAGAACATCAAAGGTCTCAATGGACATCTGTAGATAGCGTTGGAATTTGAAGGGATGATCCCGAAGCTGAACATACAGGGTGTGAAAGGCACCATATGTATTCCGTAAGAAATTCACTTCGTGGATCCAATATCTCCTTTGAGAACTACGCTTTCTCTGCCAACATCGCAACTGCATCAAGTGAAATCTAATGAGCTCAGACACAAACATCTTGCTAGCAGAAGTTCACTCAATGCTTTCAAAATGGAGAATGTGTATGCACCCACACCCGACGCTGACAAAAGGAGAAAAAAAAATGAGAACAAGTTTATTGACAGTGACAAACGCAGACAAACAGATACTTTGCGAATGGACATCCAAATGAGAAAAACGCAGTCACATGCATTAACGCAAGCGTTAATGTGAAGCCGATTTTTCGACAAATTTGCCTCTTTTTCTGTACATGCATTTAACGGATCCGTTTAATGCAATGTACTTGACGCAATGTGAACCTAGCCTTAGAAATGTGTCAAGTCCAGCACATGCCATGACCAGAACAGAATTTTACCTACTGAAAGTAAATAATGAAGGGCCCTATTAAATGACTCCATTCCTATAATTACGCTTCAATATAAGGGCCACTTCAAAGAGAATTCAGAAAACCTACAAAATAAGAAGTACTAAGCCCAAAGTGTAAAATACAATAAAGTTTATTGGTACTACAACTGAAAATAAAAAATATATAGACATTTAAAATGTGGAGACTGTGTACAGACAAAACTGTCGGCACAAAATTAACCCAGATAAATAGATAAATAGTTCACAAGTCTTATATAAGTATGCCATAAGTTCTACGTATTAATAAATAAGACAGTATTTAACCCCTTAATGGCCATCAATACGACTTTTAACTGGCCTCAGATATAAGAGAATAGCTTCCCCATAGAGGTCACAATGGAGCAGCTGATGGCTCTACACTATAGCTGACAGCTTGCTGCATCAGCCACGTTCAGTGTTGGCATTGTCCATATCTGTTTAACCCCTTAGAAACTGCTGTCAATAATGACCATATGATATAAATGGTTAACACAGTGTGGGGGCTTCCCCTTTTTCCCCATCGGCACCCTGAGATCATGATTGTGTGGTCCTAATGTTTGCTATGGCACTTTTTGGCCAAATAACGGCCTCAGAGACTGCCGGCTATAGTGGCCTGTTCAAAAGTCAGCGACATTTAGGTGGTAAAATTCAACTTTTTCATTCCTGTGATGTCACTTTGCATTAATTCCTGAAAAGCACCTGAAGGGTTAATAAACTATGTGACAGCAGTTTTCAATATGTCAAGGGGTGCTGTTTTAAAAAGGTATCACTTTTGGGGGGGTTTCCAATATATAGGACCTTTAAAGTCACTTCAAACCTGGATAGGTCCCTAAAAAAATAATTTTGTAAATTTCCTTGAAAAAATGGAAAATTACAGCTACAATTTTAAACCTCCTAAAATGCTAACAAAATAAAATAACATTTTAAAAATGGGGCTGATGTAAAGCAAACATGTAGGAAATTTTATTTATTAATGTTTTTCTATGGTATGACTATCTGAATTAAAGGGATAATCATTCGAACTTTGAAAATTGAAAAAAAAAATTTACATTTCTGCCAAATTTCTGATTTTTTTTTTTATAAATAAGCACAAAACATATGGACCTAAGTTTACCATTATCATTAAGTATAATGTGTCATGAAAAAATATTCTCAAAATCACTGGGGTTTGTCAAAGCGTTCCAGAGTTATTACCACATAAAGTGACACTGGTCAGATTTTTAAAATTTGGCTTACAATGCTACTGTAAAAATGATAAATAACCTTAAGATTTTATTTGCATCTATAGTTATACACTAGCAACACAATAAATAAGTGTGTATAAATAAATATCTCATCAAGTGATGAATAAAGTTTCACAAATATAGCAAAAAACTATACAAAGAATAAAGTGCAGTGCAAATAAAGATACATGTCATATCAAGGTGAGACATAAATGCAGGAGCAATATACAACATGATTGAAAACCTGATTTGAGTGAATTCATACGAATAAGGCAAACACTGTGTGGAGCAGACAGTGTTAGCTTCTTCTTCTTCAAAATGGGGAGAGAATTAAGGTACCGTCACACTAGACGATATCGCTAGCGATACGTGACGTTGCAGCGTCCTCGCTAGCGATATCGTCCAGTGTGACAGGCAGCAGCGATCAGGCCCCTGCTGTGCTGTCGCTGGTAGGGGAAGAAAGTCCAGAACTTTATTTCGTCGCTGGACTCCCCGCAGACATCGCTGAATCAGCGTGTGTGACACCGATTCAGCGATGTCTTCACTGGTAACCAGGGTAAACATCGGGTAACTAAGCGCAGGGCCGCGCTTAGTAACCCGATGTTTACCCTGGTTACCTGTTATGTTTGCTAATGACAGGTGTTATGAAGGCAATCCAGAAACACAGTGTGCTTAGCGATCAGAGCGCACACAGTGATCTGACAAATACCCAAAAATACAAGAATGAGCTCTGAGACGTGGAAACTCTGTAGACTGCACACCTGATCCTATCCTAAACACAACTAAAAGCGGCTGTGGATTGCGCCTAACAACTACCTAGGCAACTCGGCACAGCCTAAGAAACTAGCTAGCCTGAAGATAGAAAAATAGGCCTGACTTGCCCCAGAGAAATTCCCCAAAGGAAAAGGCAGCCCCCCACATATAATGACTGTGAGTAAGATGAAAAGACAAAACGTAGGGATGAAATAGATTCAGCAAAGTGGGGCCCGATATTCTAGGACAGAGCGAGGACAGTAAAGCGAACTTTGCAGTCTACAAAAAACCCTAAAGCAAAACCACGCAAAGGGGGCAAAAAAAACCCACCGTGCCGAACTAACGGCACGGCGGTACACCCTTTGCGTCTCAGAGCTTCCAGCAAAACAAAAGACAAGCTGGACAGAAAAAAAGCAACAAAAAAAGCAAAAAGCACTTAGCTATACAGAGCAGCAGGTCACAGGAACAATCAGGAGAAGCTCAGATCCAACACTGAAACATTGACAAGGAGCAAGGATAGCAGCATCAGGCGGAGTTAAGAAATGAAGCAGTTAACGAGCTCACCAGAACACCTGAGGGAGGAAGCTCAGAAGCTGCAGTACCACTTGTGACCACAGGAGTGAATTCAGCCACAGAATTCACAACAGTACCCCCCCCTTGAGGAGGGGTCACCGAACCCTCACCAGAGCCCCCAGGCCGACCAGGATGAGCCGCATGAAAGGCACGAACAAGATCGGAAGCATGAACATCAGAGGCAAAAACCCAGGAATTATCTTCCTGAGCATAACCCTTCCATTTAACCAGATACTGGAGTTTCCGTCTAGAAACACGAGAATCCAAAATCTTCTCCACAATACACTCCAATTCCCCCTCCACCAAAACCGGGGCAGGAGGCTCAACAGATGGAACCATAGGTGCCACGTATCTCCGCAACAACGACCTATGGAATACATTATGTATGGAAAAGGAGTCTGGGAGGGTCAAACGAAAAGACACAGGATTGAGAACCTCAGAAATCCTGTACGGACCAATAAAACGAGGTTTAAATTTAGGAGAGGAAACCTTCATAGGAATATGACGAGAAGATAACCAAACCAGATCCCCAACACGAAGTCGGGGACCCACACGGCGTCTGCGATTAGCGAAAAGTTGAGCTTTCTCCTGGGACAAGATCAAATTGTCCACTACCTAAGTCCAGATCTGCTGCAACCTATCCACCACAGAATCCACACCAGGACAGTCCGAAGACTCAACCTGTCCTGAAGAGAAACGAGGATGGAACCCAGAATTGCAAAAAAATGGAGAAACCAAGGTAGCCGAGCTGGCCCGATTATTAAGGGCGAACTCAGCCAACGGCAAAAAGGACACCCAATCATCCTGGTCTGCAGAAACAAAACATCTCAGATATGTTTCCAAGGTCTGATTGGTTCGTTCGGTCTGGCCATTAGTCTGAGGATGGAAAGCCGAGGAAAAGGATAGGTCAATGCCCATCCTACCACAAAAGGCTCGCCAAAACCTTGAAACAAACTGGGAACCTCTGTCAGAAACAATATTCTCAGGAATGCCATGCAACCGAACCACATGCTGAAAGAACAAAGGTACCAAATCAGAGGAGGAAGGCAATTTAGCCAAGGGCACCAGATGGACCATTTTAGAAAAGCGATCACAGACCACCCAAATGACTGACATCTTTTGAGAAACGGGAAGGTCAGAAATGAAATCCATCGAAATATGTGTCCAAGGCCTCTTTGGGACCGGCAAGGGCAAAAGCAACCCACTGGCACGAGAACAGCAGGGCTTAGCCCTAGCACAAATCCCACAGGACTGCACAAAAGTACGTACATCCCGTGACAGAGATGGCCACCAGAAGGATCTAGCCACTAACTCTCTGGTACCAAAGATTCCAGGATGACCGGCCAACACCGAACAATGAAGTTCAGAGATAAGTTTATTAGTCCACCTATCAGGGACGAACAGTTTCTCTGCTGGACAACGATCAGGTTTATTCGCCTGAAATTTTTGCAGCACCCGCCGCAAATCAGGGGAGATGGCAGACACAATGACTCCTTCCTTGAGGATACCCGCTGGCTCAGATAAACCCGGAGAGTCGGGCACAAAACTCCTAGACAGAGCATCCGCCTTCACATTTTTAGAGCCCGGAAGGTACGAAATCACAAAGTCGAAGCGGGCAAAAAATAACGACCAACGGGCCTGTCTAGGATTCAAGCGCTTGGCAGACTCGAGATAAGTCAAGTTCTTATGATCAGTCAATACCACCACGCGATGCTTAGCTCCTTCAAGCCAATGACGCCACTCCTCGAATGCCCACTTCATGGCCAGCAACTCTCGATTGCCCACATCATAATTACGCTCAGCGGGCGAAAACTTCCTGGAAAAGAAAGCACATGGTTTCATCACTGAGCAATCAGAACCTCTCTGTGACAAAACCGCCCCTGCTCCAATCTCAGAAGCATACACCTCGACCTGGAACGGAAGAGAAACATCTGGCTGACACAACACAGGGGCAGAACAAAAACGACGCTTCAACTCCTGAAAAGCTTCCACAGCAGCAGAAGACCAATTAACCAAATCAGCACCCTTCTTGGTCAAATCGGTCAATGGTTTGGCAATGCTAGAAAAATTACAGATGAAGCGACGATAAAAATTAGCAAAGCCCAGGAACTTTTGCAGACTTTTCAGAGATGTCGGCTGAATCCAATCCTGGATGGCTTGGACCTTAACTGGATCCATCTCGATAGTAGAAGGGGTAAAGATGAACCCCAAAAATGAAACTTTCTGCACACCGAAGAGACACTTTGATCCCTTCACAAACAAAGAGTTAGCACGCAGGACCTGAAAAACCATTCTGACCTGCTTCACATGAGACTCCCAATCATCTGAGAAGATCAAAATGTCATCCAAGTAAACAATCAGGAATTTATCCAGATACTCACGGAAGATGTCATGCATAAAAGACTGAAACACAGATGGAGCATTGGCAAGTCCGAACGGCATCACTAGATACTCAAAATGACCCTCGGGCGTATTGAATGCAGTTTTCCATTCATCTCCTTGCCTGATTCTCACCAGATTATACGCACCACGAAGATCTATCTTAGTGAACCAACTAGCCCCCTTAATCCGAGCAAACAAGTCAGATAACAATGGCAAGGGATACTGAAATTTAACAGTGATCTTATTAAAAAGGCGGTAATCAATACACGGTCTCAGCGAACCATCCTTCTTGGCTACAAAGAAGAACCCTGCTCCCAGTGGTGATGACGATGGGCGAATATGTCCCTTCTCCAGGGATTCCTTCACATAACTGTGCATAGCGGCGTGTTCGGGCACGGATAAATTAAATAATCGACCTTTAGGGAATTTACTACCAGGAATCAAATTGATAGCACAATCACAATCCCTATGCGGAGGTAGAGCATCGGACTTGGGCTCTTCAAATACATCCTGATAATCAGACAAGAACTCTGGGACCTCAGAAGGGGTGGATGACGAAATCGACAAAAATGGAACATCACCATGTACCCCCTGACAACCCCAGCTGGATACCGACATGGAATTCCAATCCAATACTGGATTATGGGTTTGTAGCCATGGCAACCCCAACACGACCACATCATGCAGATTATGCAACACCAGAAAGCGAATAACTTCCTGATGTGCAGGAGCCATGCACATGGTCAGCTGGGCCCAGTATTGAGGTTTATTCTTGGCCAAAGGTGTAGCATCAATTCCTCTCAATGGAATAGGACACCGCAAAGGCTCCAAGAAAAACCCACAACGTTTAGCATAATCCAAATCCATCAGATTCAGGGCAGCGCCCGAATCCACAAACGCCATGACAGAAAACGACGACAAAGAGCATATCAAGGTAATGGACAGAAGGAATTTGGACTGTACAGTACCAATGACGGCAGACCTAGCGGACCGCTTAGTGCGCTTAGGACAATCAGAAATAGCATGAGTGGAATCACCACAGTAGAAACACAGACCATTCAGACGTCTGTATTCCTGCCGTTCAACTCTAGTCATAGTCCTATCGCACTGCATAGGCTCAGGTTTAACCTCAGGCAGTACCGCCAAATGGTGCACAGATTTACGCTCGCGCAAGCGTCGACCGATCTGAATGGCCAAAGACAAAGACTCATTCAAACCAGCAGGCATAGGAAATCCCACCATGACATCCTTAAGAGCCTCAGAGAGACCCTTTCTGAACAAAGCTGCCAGCGCAGATTCATTCCACTGAGTGAGTACTGACCATTTCCTAAATTTCTGACAATATACTTCTATATCATCCTGACCCTGGCACAAAGCCAGCAAATTTTTCTCAGCCTGATCCACTGAATTAGGCTCATCGTACAGCAATCCGAGCGCCAGGAAAAACGCATCGACACTACTCAATGCAGGGTCTCCTGGCGCAAGAGAAAATGCCCAGTCTTGAGGGTCGCCGCGCAAAAAAGAAATAATAATCAAAACCTGTTGAATAGGATTACCAGAAGAATGAGGTTTCAAGGCCAGAAATAGCTTACAATTATTTTTGAAACTTAGAAACTTAGTTCTATCTCCAAAAAACAAATCAGGAATAGGAATTCTTGGTTCTAACATAGATTTCTGATCAATAGTATCTTGAATTTTTTGTACATTTATAACGAGATTATCCATTGAAGAGCACAGACCCTGAATATCCATGTCCACACCTGTGTCCAGAATCACCCAAATGTCTAGGGGAAAAAAAAAAAGTGAACACAGAGCAGAAAAAAAAAAAAAATGATGTCAGAACTTTTTCTTTCCCTCTATTGAGAATCATTAGTTGGGCTCCTTGTACTGTTATGTTTGCTAATGACAGGTGTTATGAAGGCAATCCAGAAACACAGTGTGCTTAGCGATCAGAGCGCACACAGTGATCTGACAAATACCCAAAAATACAAGAACGAGCTCTGAGACGTGGAAACTCTGTAGACTGCACACCTGATCCTATCCTAAACACAACTAAAAGCGGCTGTGGATTGCGCCTAACAACTACCTAGGCAACTCGGCACAGCCTAAGAAACTAGCTAGCCTGAAGATAGAAAAATAGGCCTGACTTGCCCCAGAGAAATTCCCCAAAGGAAAAGGCAGCCCCCCACATATAATGACTGTGAGTAAGATGAAAAGACAAAACGTAGGGATGAAATAGATTCAGCAAAGTGGGGCCCGATATTCTAGGACAGAGCGAGGACAGTAAAGCGAACTTTGCAGTCTACAAAAAACCCTAAAGCAAAACCACGCAAAGGGGGCAAAAAAAACCCACCATGCCGAACTAACGGCACGGCGGTACACCCTTTGCGTCTCAGAGCTTCCAGCAAAACAAAAGACAAGCTGGACAGAAAAAAAGCAACAAAAAAAGCAAAAAGCACTTAGCTATACAGAGCAGCAGGTCACAGGAACAATCAGGAGAAGCTCAGATCCAACACTGAAACATTGACAAGGAGCAAGGATAGCAGCATCAGGCGGAGTTAAGTAATGAAGCAGTTAACGAGCTCACCAGAACACCTGAGGGAGGAAGCTCAGAAGCTGCAGTACCACTTGTGACCACAGGAGTGAATTCAGCCACAGAATTCACAACAGTTACCATCCTAAAAGTAAAAAAAACAAACACTACATACTAACCTACAGCCGTCTGTCCTCCAGCGCTGTGCTCTGCACTCCTCCTGTACTGGCTGTGAGCGTCGGTCAGCCGGAAAGCAGAGCGGTGACGTCACCGCTCTGCTTTCCGGCCGCTGTGCTCACACAGACAGTACAGGAGGAGTGCAGAGCACAGCGCTGGAGGACAGACGGCTGTAGGTAAGTATGTAGTGTTTGTTTTTTTTACTTTTAGGATGGTAACCAGGGTAAACATCGGGTTACTAAGCGCGGCCCTGCGCTTAGTTACCCGATGTTTACCCTGGTTACCAGCATTGTTGGTCGCTGGAGAGCGGTCTGTGTGACAGCTCTCCAGCGACCAAACAGCGACGCTGCAGCGATCCGGATCGTTGTCGGTATCGCTGCAGCGTCGCTAGTGTGACGGTACCTTTAGTGCCAGAGAGAAGATCAGAGTTATTTATGGTGAAAATCACTAATATTGGCGTAGAACGGGGCTTGTAGCAGAAAGACATGCAGCGCGGATGTCCTGGCTTCAGCATCTGATATCACCTTTCACTGACCCCAACATAATGAGAGCGGGGAGAGGGAACCAGGGAAAGACACGTCATCATGGAGACACAGCAGCATGTGATCAGATCAAGTGCACACCGCATCTGATAGTTTAAAGAAAAGTGTGCATGACTATGGGAGCAAAGCTATATAACAGAATAAGTGCATCACATTTCCAGGAGCCATCAAACCTCTGGTAAGGGCAGCAATGTTCTGATATAGTCAAACAAACTCTACAAAAAAGGAAGCATTTTATCAACTAACAATACTGATAGCTATAAGAAATTAAACTTCAATCTCACTCAGATCTTTCAGGATCGACTGAGAGATATCCTGGAATGGGCATTAGAAGATGGAACCATCTCAATTGAGATAAAAAAATGTATTTTTCTGGAATTTCCTAGAATCACATGTCTATACTTACTACAGAAAATGCATAAGAATATGTGTTAGGGCTGGCAGAATGCACCAAGTAAATATAGATGTTATTATTGGTGTGTTCGCAGCCCGGGGTCCACCGTGCAGGAGGAGAACCTGCTGCTAGAAAATGGCACTATATGGCGGTATAAGCGACCTCTTACTTCACAGAGTCGCCGTGATAGAAAATCACTGTGTCCTGTTAAGCTCCCAGGAGTACAGCGCTAACTGCTGAGATGATAGCAGTTAGTGGTCATGTAGTCAGAGAAAACACACAAACAATTCCTCACCGGAGGTGCCAGTATTCTAATGGCTTATTTCAGCCGGGCCCTGAATACACGCAAACAAACTCCTCACCAGAGTTGCCGGTATTCTAGTGGTTTATTTCAGCTGAGCCCTGACCACAAGCATACATGACCACACTGGCGCAAAGCTCATGACAAAGATTGATACTAGCGCATGGCCGTGCGGCCATGCAAACGTTTTATAGCTGCAGCAACTTCAGGACCTTCCTAGAAGACCAATGGGAGCTGCTACAGTATCTGAGCAACTTCAAGATGTTCCTAGAGGACCAATGGGAGCTGCTGCAGTACCTGAGCATGCGACCCCCAACCTCCAATTAGAGGTTTTACCCTGGACATGCTCAGAAGAGGAAAAGCTGGACTTAGTCCCAGAGATGTCTGCTCGACGCTGACCAGTACTGGCTACAATGGCTGAGCCTGGAAAGGCAGCAGTAACCATCCACACTGTAACAGGATGAGCCAGGCGCTAGGACCGACGTCTCTGCTGAGCAGGCTCCACTGCGGCTGGAGAAGAATGGGACATTGAATCTTTATATACCTCGATCAAACACCATGATGGTATTGAAGCCGTGAAGATATTTGTATCCATGACCAATTTGTATCCAAATCTTACTACTTTCTTACTCACACTACTGGATTTTCTCTCAAATATATATTCTATCCTCTTTAAAGATGTCCCCTACCTGCAGCTCCAGGGGACAGCTATGGGGGTCGTATTAATAGGAAGAGAAAATGCGGCAGCACTCACCCATCTGTGGTCCAAAACTTTATTCAATACATGAAAAGGTACAACTTTGCGGTCTGAGGGAGTGCAGATGGACGGGAGGTGAGCAGGTAAACGACGACGGCCATTTCGCGCTGATCCAAGCGCTTCTACGGGTCCCTGGGGGGTCGTATTTGTGCCCTCATATGCCAACACTTTCCTGGGGCTGTGGGAAAGGGTGATCTTTTCTATGAATCTGGTGGCTCATATTGAGAAGGTCTTGTTCAGGGTAAGATATGTTGACGATATCCTGCAGATTTGGCATGGTACAGAAAATAATTTAATGAGATTTAAATATACACTTAATTGCAATGAATTAAACATTAAAATTAGAGTTGAGCGACCTTGACCTTTTTAGAGTCGAGCCGGGTTTCGCGAAACCCGACTATCTCAAAAGTCGGGTCGAGTGAAATCGGCCGATTATGACGTAAAGTCGGGATCGACCGAAACACGAAACCCAATGCAAGTCAATGGGGCAGCATAGTCGGCAGTGAGTGGGGGCCAGGAAAACACCTAGAGTGCCCATTTTAATGTCAAAACCATCCATTCTTCTTAATGAAGCTTGTCAAGCATAATTTACCTTATAATAATTGGAAGGCATTTGAAATTGGGGTTCATTTGGCTAAAGTTGTGGTGGGTAGGGCTGGTTCAAGTAATTAGTGGGCCCAGGAAATCTGGACCACGTCACGGCAGTGGAGCAGGGAGAGGTAAGTATTTCAACTTTGCAAGTGCTGTGAACCTGAGCAAGCAGGGGGGGCCCACTCGTTGGCATTGGCACTGGCACAGGGCCCCTCAAAGTACAGCGGTGTGTTTGCACGGCGGGGGCGCCTCCCACCGGCAGCAACACTTTTGCGTACTATGAGAGGCCCTGTGCCAGTGACGTCGCCAACTAGTATTCCTCCCCCCACCTGATGAAGGAACCTGCACTTTCATCTGCACCTTCCTCTTTGTCCCCGTGTAAGGTGGTATGGTATGCGGGAAGAGCAACCTGACTTTCAGCAGGGTCACAATGTTGTTGTGTAGCGTGCACAGGGAATGTTGCGTTATGGGTCAATGTACCAGCAGACTCATCTATCACTGGCTGGGCAATGGGCAGGATGAGGAGGAAACACAGATATAGGCCCAAAGAATAAAGTTGGCTAAATGCAGTTCAAAATTGGTAACACAGGAATAACCAGGGGGCATTGCAGTGGAGGACAACTGGAATGAGAGGCTGACACAGAGAGTAGGCCCAAATCAGTAAGTAGTCGAAATGCAGTTCAAAATTGGCAACCGTAGTAAACAGGCGGCACAGCTTTGTTCAGTGGAGGAGAACAGCAAGGAGTGGCAGACACCGATAGTAGGCCCCAACCCAACTAGTAGGCCAAATGCAGTCTAACATTAACAACTACTTAACGAGCGCCTGAAAACGGAATTTCAGGACAGGAAACCAGGAGAACAGCAAGGAGTGGCAGACACCGATAGTAGGCCCCAAACCAACTAGTACGCCAAATGCAGTTGTTCCGTTTAACCACAATTTAATGAGAGCCTGAAGATAGAAGTTCAGGAAAGGCAACCTGGAGAACACCTTGGAGTGGAACACACCATCTCTCTACACCCCATACCCAATTTGTAGGCCTAATGCAGCGTAGTTTCCAACAACTACTAAACGAGAGCATGATGATCGAAGCATTGGCGAGGAAACCTGGGGAACACCTTGGAGTGGAACACACCATCTCTCTACACCCCATACCCAATTTGTAGGCCTAATGCAATGTAGTTTCCAACAACTACTAAACGAGAGCATGATGATCGAAGCATTGGCGAGGAAACCTGGGGAACACATTGGAGTGGAACACACCATCTCTCTACACCCCATACCCAATTTGTAGGCCTAATGCAGCGTAGTTTCCAACAACTACTAAACGAGAGCATGATGATCGAAGCATTGGCGAGGAAACCTGGGGAACACCTTGGAGTGGAACACACCATCTCTCTACACCCCATACCCAATTTGTAGGCCTAATGCAGCGTAGTTTCCAACAACTACTAAATGAGAGCCGGAAGATCGAAGCTCAGGAAAGGCAACCTGGAGAACACCTTGGAGTGGAACACACCATCTCTCTACACCCCATACCCAATTTGTAGGCCTAATGCAGCGTAGTTTCCAACAACTACTAAACGAGAGCATGATGATCGAAGCATTGGCGAGGAAACCTGGGGAACACTTTGGAGTGGAACACACCATCTCTCTACACCCCACACCCAATTTGTAGGCCTAATGCAGCGTAGTTTCCAACAACTACTAAACGAGAGCCGGAAGATCGAAGCTCAGGAAAGGCAACCTGGGGAACACCTTGGAGTGGAACACACCATCTCTCTACACCCCATACCCAATTTGTAGGCCTAATGCAGTGTAGTTTCCAAGAACTACTAAACGAGAGCCGGAAGATCGAAGCTCAGGAAAGGCAACCTGGAGAACACCTTGGAGTGGAACACACCATCTCTCTACACCCCATACCCAATTTGTAGGCCTAATGCAGTGTAGTTTCCAACAACTACTAAACGAGAGACGGAAGATCGAAGCTCAGGAAAGGCAACCTGGAGAACACCTTGGAGTGGAACACACCATCTCTCTACACCCCATACCCAATTTGTAGGCCTAATGCAGCGTAGTTTCCAACAACTACTAAACGAGAGCATGATGATCGAAGCATTGGCGAGGAAACCTGGGGAACACCTTGGAGTGGAACACACCATCTCTCTACACCCCATACCCAATTTGTAGGCCTAATGCAGTGTAGTTTCCAACAACTACTAAACGAGAGCCGGAAGATCGAAGCTCAGGAATGGCAACCTGGGGAACACCTTGGAGTGTAACACACCATCTCTCTCCACCCGATACCCATTTTGTAGGCCTAATGCAGTGTAGTTTTCTACAACTACTAAACGAGAGTCGGAAGACCGAAGCAATGGCAAGGAAACCTGGGGAACACCTTGGAGTGTAACACACCATCTCTCTCCACCCCATACCCAATTTGTAGGCCTAATGCTGCCTACTTTCCGACAACTACTAAACGAGAGCATGAAGATCGAAGCTCAGGAAAGGCAACCTGGAGAAAACCTTGGAGTGTAACAAACCCTCTCTCTACACCACGGAAGGGCTGATTCTTAGGAAGGAAGGCTGTCGGAAAGAAGCAGGGCGCGTCCGAGGGTGATTATATTCTTATTAGGTATATACTCCCCCTCGGACGCGCCCTGTTTCTTTATTTGTAATGAATGTTTATTTGCAATGTGGTTTTGACTTACTCTATTTTTTTGGTAAATAATGATTTTATTATTTTCATTGTTTTGCATCTTCTTGGCAATAATATAAAGAAGACGCGACAGGACAACACTCGGTGGATGCCATATCTGTGTTTTAAATTGAAAAAAACTTTCAGTTAACTACTTGCAGGAGAAAGTTATTGTAGCTGGTGGCCATTTTTAGTACTGTACCAGATTTTTGTTGTATGTGTTTGTTTTTAATGTTAAAATGTCTGCATTTGATATCTCTCCAGTATTTTCTTTTTTATAAGCAAAATACTTATTTTTATATTTTCTGATGTTGGTTCCAGGGGTACACGGGCAGCAGTGGTGTGGTCAGTGGAGGCCTAGTGGAAGGAGTGACCGCAGACAGGCATCGAAGGCCTAAAATAATAACACATGGCTGTAGGCAATTTTAAATTGGTTCCAGGGGTACACGGGCAGCAGTGGTGTGGTCAGTGGAGGCCTAGTGGAAGGAGTGACTGCAGACAGGCATCGAAGGCCTAAAGTAAAAAAATTGGGCTGGCTGTAGGCAATTTTAAATTGGTTCCAGGGGTACACGGGCAGCAGTGGTGTGGTCAGTGGAGGCCTAGTGGAAGGAGTGACCGCAGACAGGCATCGAAGGCCTAAAATAATAACACATGGCTGTAGGCAACTTTAAATTGGTTCCAGGGGTACACGGGCAGCAGTGGCCTGGTCAGTGTAGTAGTAGTAGAAAGAACGGACCGCAGATAGGCATCGAAGGCCTAAAATAAAAAAATTGGGCTGGCTGTAGGCATTTTTAAATTGGTTCCAGGGGTACACGGGCAGCAGTGGTGTGGTCAGTGGAGGCATATTGTAAGGAGTGACCGCAGACAGGCATCGAAGGCCTAAAATAATAACACATGGCTGTAGGCAATTTTAAATTGGTTCCAGGGGTACACGGGCAGCAGTGGTGTGGTCAGTGGAGGCATATTGTAAGGAGTGACCGCAGACAGGCATCGAAGGCCTTAAAATAATAACACATGGCTGTAGGCAATTTTAAATTGGTTCCAGGGGTACACGGGCAGCAGTGGTGTGGTCAGTGGAGGCATATTGTAAGGAGTGACCGCAGACAGGCATCGAAGGCCTAAAATAATAACACATGGCTGTAGGCAATTTTAAATTGGTTCCAGGGGTACACGGGCAGCAGTGATGTGGTCAGTGGAGGCCTAGTGGAAGGAGTGACCACAGACAGGCATCGAAGGCCTAAAATAATAACACATGGCTGTAGGCAATTTTAAATTGGTTCCAGGGGTACACGGGCAGCAGTGGTGTGGTCAGTGGAGGCATATTGTAAGGAGTGACCGCAGACATGCATCGAAGGCCTAAAATAATAACACATGGCTGTAGGCAATTTTAAATTGGTTCCAGGGGTACACGGGCAGCAGTGGTGTGGTCAGTGGAGGCCTAGTGGAAGGAGTGACCACAGACAGGCATCGAAGGCCTAAAATAATAACACATGGCTGTAGGCAATTTTAAATTGGTTCCAGGGGTACACGGGCAGCAGTGGTGTGGTCAGTGGAGGCCTAGTGGAAGGAGTGACCGCAGACAGGCATCGAAGGCCTAAAGTAAAAAAAATTGGGCTGGCTGTAGGCAATTTTAAATTTGTTCCAGGGGTACACGGGCAGCAGTGGTGTGGTCAGTGGAGGCCTAGTGGAAGGAGTGACCGCAGACAGGCATCGAAGGCCTAAAATAATAACACATGGCTGTAGGCAATTTTAAATTGGTTCCAGGGGTACATGGGCAGCAGTGGTGTGGTCAGTGGAGGCATATTGTAAGGAGTGACCGCAGACAGGCATCGAAGGCCTAAAATAATAACACATGGCTGTAGGCAATTTTAAATTGGTTCCAAGGGTACACGGGCAGCAGTGGTGTGGTCAGTTGAGGCCTAGTGGAAGGAGTGACCACAGACAGGCATCGAAGGCCTAAAATAATAACACATGGCTGTAGGCAATTTTAAATTGGTTCCAGGGGTACACGGGCAGCAGTGGTGTGGTCAGTGGAGGCATATTGTAAGGAGTGACCGCAGACAGGCATCGAAGGCCTAAAATAATAACACATGGCTGTAGGCAATTTTAAATTGGTTCCAAGGGTACATGGGCAGCAGTGGTGTGGTCAGTGGAGGCCTAGTGGAAGGAGTGACCACAGACAGGCATCGAAGGCCTAAAATAATAACACATGGCTGTAGGCAATTTTAAATTGGTTCCAGGGGTACACAGGCAGCAGTGGTGTGGTCAGTGGAGGCCTAGTGGAAGGAGTGACTGCAGACAGGCATCGAAGGCCTAAAGTAAAAAAATTGGGCTGGCTGTAGGCAATTTTAAATTGGTTCCAGGGGTACACGCGCAGCAGTGGTGTGGTCAGTGGAGGCCTAGTGGAAGGAGTGACCGCAGACAGGCATCGAAGGCCTAAAATAATAACACATGGCTGTAGGCAATTTTAAATTGGTTCCAGGGGTACACGGGCAGCAGTGGTGTGGTCAGTGGAGGCATATTGTAAGGAGTGACCGCAGACAGGCATCGAAGGCCTAAAATAATAACACATGGCTGTAGGCAATTTTAAATTGGTTCCAGGGGTACACGGGCAGCAGTGGTGTGGTCAGTGGAGGCCTAGTGGAAGGAGTGACCGCAGACAGGCTTCGAAGGCCTAACATAACAAAAATGTCAATACAATGGTATTGTCAGTGGCAGGCATTGAAGGATGTCAGCGCATAGACTAAACATTGGTGGAGCTGTGAGATAATTTTGCAAGTGGTAGAGCACTGTTTGAGCTGGGGGGGGGAACTGTCTTGTGGCCGGCGGTACAGGCCCAGGGCCCCTCATATTACAACGGTGTGTCTGACGTTGGGTGCGTACCACCACCGCCAGAGACACTTTATTGTACTAGGAGGGACCCAGTGGCAGTGCCGTCGACCAAAAGCGGGCACACCCACCTCTTCAGACAAACAGCACTCTCACGGGTGCTGTCGCCAAGTGTCGATACCACGGCCCCGTGTGGGGAGTTTGGCCATTTAGTGAGGTGTAAACATGTCGTATGCTGGACAATCAGGTGCAGAAAATTACGAGATTGGAAAAGGCATTCAGAATAGTCCACAGGCAAGACCTTTTCATAGGAAAGCTAGGTGTCAGCCGGGCAAGGTGGGGCAAAAGATTTCGAAATCCAGTTGTGGTTCATTTTAATGAAGGTTAGATCATCTACATTTTGGGTAGCCAGACGAGTCCTTTTTTCTGTTAGTATTGAACCTGCAGCACTGAATACTCTTTCTGATAGGACACTAGCTGCCGGGCAAGCAAGCTCCTGCAATGCATATTATGCCAATTCTGGCCAGGTGTCTAATTTTGATGCCCAGTAATCAAATGGGAATGACGGTTGAGGGAGAACATCGATAAGGGATGAAAAATAGTTTGTAACCATACTGGACAAATGTTGTCTCCTGTCACTTTGAATTGATGCTGCAGTACCTGTCCAGTCTGCGGTCATAGCAAAATCACTCCACAACCTGGTCAGAAAACCCCTCTGGCCAACGCCACTTCTGATTTCTGCCCCTCTAACTCCTCTGGTCTGCTGGCCCCTGCAGCTCGTGTGAGAACGATCACGGGCGCTGTGTGCAGGGAATGCCAGAAGCAAACGGTCAACAAGAGTTGATTGTTTGGTTGCTAATATTAGTTCCAAGTTCTCATGTGGCATTATATTTTGCAATTTGCCTTTATAGCGAGGATCAAGGAGGCAGGCCAACCAGTAATCGTCATCGTTCATCATTTTAGTTATGCGTGTGTCCCTTTTGAGGATACGTAAGGCATAATCCGCCATGTGGGCCAAAGTTCCAGTTCTCAAATCTGCGGTTGTGCTTGGTTGAGGGGCAGTTTCAGGCAAATCCACGTCACTTGTGTCCCTCCAAAAACCAGAACCCGGCCTTGCCGCGCCACCAATTTCCAGTGGCCCCGGAAAAGCTTCCTCATTAAAAATATAATCATCCCAATCATCCTCCTCGTCCTCCTCCTCCTCTTCGCCCGCTAACTCGTCCTGTACACTGCCCTGGCCAGACAATGGCTGACTGTTATCAAGGCTTTCCTCTTCCTCAGCTGCAGACGCCTGATCCTTTATGTGCGTCAAACTTTGCATCAGCAGACGCATTAGGGGGATGCTTATGCTTATTATGGCATTGTCTGCACTAACCAGCCGTGTGCATTCCTCAAAACACTGAAGGACTTGACACGTCTTGAATCTTCGACCACTGCACACCTGACAACTCCATGTCTGCCATCCTACTGCCTGCCCGTGTATGTGTATCCTCCCACAAAAACATAACAGCCCGCCTCTGTTCGCACAGTCTCTGAAGCATGTGCAGTGTTGAGTTCCACCTTGTTGCAACATCTATGATTAGGCGATGCTGGGGAAGGTTCAAAGAACGCTGATAGGTCTGCATACGGCTGGAGTGTACGGGCGAACGGCAGATATGTGAGCAAAGTCCACGCACTTTGAGGAGCAGGTCGGATAACCCCGGATAACTTTTCAGGAAGCACTGCACCACCAGGTTTAAGGTGTGAGCCAGGCAAGGAATGTGTTTCAGTTGGGAAAGGGAGATGGCAGCCATGAAATTCCTTCCGTCATCACTCACTACCTTGCCTGCCTCAAGATCTACAGTGCCCAGCCACGACTGCGTTTCTTTCTGCAAGAACTCGGACAGAACTTCCGCGGTGTGTCTGTTGTCGCCCAAACACTTCATAGCCAATACAGCCTGCTGACGTTTGCCAGTAGCTGCCCCATAATGGGAGACCTTGTGTGCAACAGTGGCAGCTGCGGATGGAGTGGTTGTGCGACTGCGGTCTGTGGACGAGCTCTCGCTTCTGCAGGAGGACGAAGAGGAGGAGGAGGGGGTGCGAACGGCTACAGCCAACTGTTTCCTAGACCGTGGGCTAGGCAGAACTGTCCTAAACTTGCTGTCCCCTGTGGACCCTGCATCCACCACATTTACCCAGTGTGCCGTGATGGACACGTAACGTCCCTGGCCATGCCTACTGGTCCATGCATCTGTTGTCAGGTGCACCTTTGTGCTCACAGATTGCCTGAGTGCATGGACGATGCGCTCTTTAACATGCTGGTGGAGGGCTGGGATGGCTTTTCTGGAAAAAAAGTGTCGACTGGGTAGCTCGTAGCGTGGTACAGCGTAGTCCATCAGGGCTTTGAAAGCTTCGCTTTCAACTAACCGGTAGGGCATCATCTCTAACGAGATTAGTCTAGCTATGTGTGCGTTCAAACCCTGTGTACGCGGATGCGAGGCTAAGTACTTCCTTTTTCTAACCATAGTCTCATGTAGGGTGAGCTGGACTGGAGAGCTGGAGATCGTGGAACTAGCGGGGGTGCCGGTGGACATGGCAGACTGAGAGACGGTGGGAGATGGTATTGTTGCCGCCAGTGCCCTAGATGCAGTGTTTCCTACTACGAAACTGGTGATTCCCTGACCCTGACTGCTTTGGCCTGGCAAAGAAACCTGCACAGATACTGCAGGTGGTGCGGAAAATGGTGGCCCTACACTGCCGGAAGGGATGTTGCGTTGCTGACTAGCTTCATTGGCCGAGGGTGCTACAACCTTAAGGGATGTTTGGTAGTTAGTCCAGGCTTGCAAATGCATGGTGGTTAAATGTCTATGCATGCAACTTGTATTGAGACTTTTCAGATTCTGTCCTCTGCTTAAGGTAGTTGAACATTTTTGACAGATGACTTTGCGCTGATCAATTGGATGTTGTTTAAAAAAATGCCAGACTGCACTCTTTCTAGCATCGGATACCTTTTCAGGCATTGCAGACTGAGCTTTAACCGGATGGCCACGCTGTCCTCCAACAGGTTTTGGCTTTGCCACGCGTTTTGGGCAAGATACGGGCCCGGCAGATGGAACCTGTTGCGATGTTGATGCCTGCTGCGGCCCCTCCTCCTCCGCTTCAGAACTGCTGCCGCCTGCACCCTGTTCCCCCAATGGCTGCCAATCGGGGTCAAGAACTGGGTCATCTATTACCTCTTCTTGTAGCTCGTGTGCAACTTCGTCTGTGTCACCGTGTCGGTCGGTGGTATTGCGTTCGTGATGGGGCAACATAGTCTCATCAGGGTCTGATTCTTGATCATTACCCTGCGAGGGCAATGTTGTGGTCTGAGTCAAAGGACCAGCATAGTAGTCTGGCTGTGGCTGTGCATCAGTGCACTCCATGTCAGATTCAACTTGTAATGGGCATGGACTGTTAACTGCTTCACTTTCTAAGCCAGGGACGGTATGTGTAAAGAGCTCCATGGAGTAACCCGTTGTGTCGCCTGCTGCATTCTTCTCTGTTGTTGTTTTTGCTGATGAGGACAAGGAAGCGACCTGTCCCTGTCCGTGAACATCCACTAACGACGCGCTGCTTTGACATTTACCAGTTTCACGAGAGGAGGCAAAAGAGCTAGAGGCTGAGTCAGCAAGATAAGCCAAAACTTGCTCTTGCTGCTCCGGCTTTAAAAGCGGTTTTCCTACTCCCAGAAAAGGGAGCGTTCGAGGCCTTGTGTAGCCAGACGACGAACCTGGCTCCACAGCTCCAGACTTAGGTGCAATATTTTTTTTCCCACGACCACCTGATGCTCCACCACTACCACTACCCTCATTACCAGCTGACAATGAACGCCCCCGGCCACGACCTCTTCCACCAGACTTCCTCATTGTTTTAAAAACGTAAACAAACTAACGGTATTTGTTGCTGTCACACAAATTACACGGTGAGCTATAACTTCAGTATGATTTAGCTACCCCTTTACAGGTGAGTGAGACCACAACGAAAATCAGGCACAATGTTACACACTCTGTTGTTGGTGGCAACAAATGAGAGAGATGCCACACACGCAGGACTGTCACTGAAGCACAAATGTAAATATTAATCTCCCACTGATTTGATTTTTTTTTTTTTTCAGGGAGACTTTAGGAAAAAAAAATAATAGAATAAAATGATTTTTTCAGGAAGAATTTAGAAACCAAATAAAATAAAATGATTTTTTCAGGGAGAATTTAGAAAACAAATAAAACAAAAAAAGGCTTTCTATGTCCCACTGAGTGAGAGATGACGCACACAGGAGTCAGGAGTGGCACACAAGCCCAGAGGCCAATATTTATCTCCCACTGATTGATGTAGTGATTTTTTCAGGTAGATTTTGGAACCCAAATCAAGCTAAAAAAATAATAGGCTTTCTATGGCCCACAATTGGAGAGAGAGAGAGAGATGGCACACCCAGGAGTCAAGACTGGCACACAAGCAGAAAGGGCAATATTAATCTCCCACTGATTTGTTTTTGTTTTTTTTTTCAGGTAGACTTTAGGAAAAAAAAATAATAGAATAAAATGATTTTTTCAGGAAGAATTTAGAAACCAAATAAAATAAAATGATTTTTTCAGGGAGAATTTAGAAAACAAATAAAACAAAAAAAGGCTTTCTATGGCCCACTGAGTGAGAGATGACGCACACAGGAGTCAGGAGTGGCACACAAGCCCAGAGGCCAATATTTATCTCCCACTGATTGATGTAGTGATTTTTTCAGGTAGATTTTGGAACCCAAATCAAGCTAAAAAAATAATAGGCTTTCTATGGCCCACAATTGGAGAGAGAGAGAGAGATGGCACACCCAGGAGTCAAGACTGGCACACAAGCAGAAAGGGCAATATTAATCTCCCACTGATTTGGTTTTTTTTTTTTTTTTCAGGGAGACTTTAGGAAAAAAAAATAATAGAATAAAATGATTTTTTCAGGAAGAATTTAGAAACCAAATAAAATAAAATGATTTTTTCAGGGAGAATTTAGAAAACAAATAAAACCAAAAAAGGCTTTCTATGGCCCACTGAGTGAGAGATGACGCACACAGGAGTCAGGAGTGGCACACAAGCCCAGAGGCCAATATTTATCTCCCACTTTTTTTTTTTTGTTCCAGGGAAAATTTATAAACCCAATAAAAAAATAATAAATAGGCTTTCCATGGCCCACTATCTGAGAGACAGAGAGAGATGGCACGCTTAGGACTGGCACACAAGCCCAAAGGCCAATATTAATCTCCCTTTTTTTTTGTAAGGGAGAATTTATAAAACCAAAAAAAAATTAATAAATAGGCTTTCTATGGCCCACTATTTGTGAGAGAGATGGCACGCTCAGGACTGGCACACAAGCCCAGAGGCCAATATTAATCTCCCACTTTTTTTTTTTTTTTCCAGGGAAAATTTATAAACCCAATAAAAAAAATAATAAATAGGCTTTCTATGGCCCACTATCTGAGAGAGAGAGATGGCACGCTTAGGACTGGCACACAAGCCCAAAGGCCAATATTAATCTCCCACTGATTGATTTATTGATTTTTTCAGGTAGAATTTAGAACCCAAATAAAGCAAAAAAAAAAAAAATGGGCTTTCTATGGCCCACTGAGTGAGTGATGATGCACACAGGAGTCAGGAGTGGCACACAAGCCCTGAGGCCAATATTTTTCTCCCACTGATTGATGTAGTGATTTTTTCCGGTACATTTTAGAACCCAAATCAAGCAAAAAAATAAATAGGCTTTCTATGGCCCACTATTTGTGAGAGAGATGGCACGCTCAGGACTGGCACACAAGCCCAGAGGCCAATATTAATCTCCCACTTTTTTTTTTTTGGTTCCAGGGAAAATTTATAAACCCAATAAAAAAATAATAAATAGGCTTTCTATGGCCCACTATCTGAGAGAGAGAGATGGCACGCTTAGGACTGGCACACAAGCCCAAAGGCCAATATTAATCTCCCACTGATTGATTTATTGATTTTTTCAGGTAGAATTTAGAACCAAAATAAAGCAAAAAAAAAAAAAAATGGGCTTTCTATGGCCCACTGAGTGAGTGATGATGCACACAGGAGTCAAGAGTGGCACACAAGCCCTGAGGCCAATATTTTTCTCCCACTGATTGATGTAGTGATTTTTTCAGGTAGATTTTAGAACCCAAATCAAGCAAAAAAATAAATAGGCTTTCTATGGCCCACTGAGTGAGAGATGGCACACACAGGGATGGCACTCTAGCAGAAATGTCAATCTTAATCTCCCACAAAAAACAAAAAAAACAAACAGGGAGTGTCCTTCAATTACTATCTCCCTGCAGTAATCTCAGCCAGGTATGGCAGGCAGCAATAAGGAGTGGACTGATGCACAAATTAAATAAAAAGTGTGTACAAACAAAAAAGATAGCTGTGCAGAAAGGAAGGAACAAGAGGATTTGTGCTTTGAAAAAAGCAGTTGGTTTGCACAGCGGCGTACACACAGCAATGCAGCTATCAGGGAGCCTTCTAGGGCAGCCCAATGAGCTACGGCGCTGAGGGGAAAAAAAAAAAAAAATGTAGCTTCCACTGTCCCTGCACACCGAAGGTGGTATTGGGCAGTGGAAATCGCTACAGCACAAGCGGTTTGGTGGTTAATGGACCCTGCCTAACGCTATCCCTGCTTCTGACGAATCGGCAGCAACCTCTCCCTAAGCTCAGATCAGCAGCAGTAACATGGCGGTCAGCGGGAACTCCCCTTTATAGCCCCTGTGACGCCGCAGACAGCAAGCCAATCACTGCAATGCCCTTCTCTAAGATGGTGGGGACCAGGACCTATGTCATCACGCTGCCCACACTCTGCGTTTACCTTCATTGGCTGAGAAATGGCGCTTTTCGCGTCATTGAAACGCGACTTTGGCGCGAAAGTCGCGTACCGCATGGCCGACCCCGCACAGGGGTCGGATCGGGTTTCATAAAAACCCGACTTTGCCAAAAGTCGGCGACTTTTGAAAATGAACGACCCGTTTCGCTCAACCCTAATTAAAATCATGAGCAAGTATAGTCAGAGTTTCATTGATTTTTTGGATACCCTAATTTTTAAAGGGGATAATGAATTGATTGGCACTAAAGTTTTCAGAAAGACCACATCCGTAAATTCACTATGACATGGCTCCTCATCACACCTACGTCCTCTATTTAATAGTGTACCAATGGGACAATTTCTAAGAACGCACAGGATTTGCTCAAATGATGACTCTTTTCATATACAGACCCAAGAATTATCTTCAATGTTCAAGGAAAGAGGATATTCCAATAGGAGTTTTAATAAAGGTCTGAAGAGAGCATCCAATTTCAACAGGAATGACCTTCTGAAACCAAAGAAGAGGAAATCTGTGGAACAATAGGAAAACTTTACATCCACTTATAATGACAAATGATGCCAACTTACAAATGTCCTTCAAAGATACTGGCTGATTGTTAAGGTACCTTTACACTAAACGACGCTGCAGCGATCCAGACAACGATCCGGATCGCTGCAGCATCGCTGTTTGGTCGCTGGAGAGCTGTCACACAGACCGCTCTCCAGCGACCAACGATGCCGGTAACCAGGGTAAACATCGGGTTACTAAGCGCAGGGCCGCGCTTAGTAACCCGATGTTTACCCTGGTTACCATCCTAAAAGTAAAAAAAACAAATGTTACATACTTACCTACTGCTGTCTGTCCTCGGCGCTCTGCTTCTCTGCTCTGGCTGTGAGCGCCGGGCAGCCGGAAAGCAGAGCGGTGACGTCACCGCTCTGCTTTCCGGCCGCTGTGCTCACAGCCAGAGCAGAGAAGCAGAGCGCCGAGGACAGACAGCAGTAGGTAAGTATGTAGCGTTTGTTTTTTTACTTTTAGGATGGTAACCAGGGTAAACATCGGGTTACTAAGCGCGGCCCTGCGCTTAGTAACCCGATGTTTACCCTGGTTACCAGCGAAGACATCGCTGAATCGGTGTCACACACGCCGATTCAGCGATGTCAGCGGGAGAGCCAGCGACCAAAGAAAGGTCTGGCCCTCTAGCCCCGACCAACGACATCACAGCAGGATTCTGATCGCTGCTGCGTGTCAAACTAAACGATATCGCTAGCTAGGACGCTGCAACATCACGGATTGCTAGCGATATCGTTTAGTGTGAAGGTACCTTTAGAAACGACTGCACCTTGGCTAATTATACAATGGAATTATCTATCAATTACATTTAGAAGATTATGTAACTAGAAAGACCTTTTTGTTCATAGTAACTATGTAGGACCAAAGTTGGGAACTGCTTTTTGGCTCAAAATGCCAGAAATGAGGTTTCAACCTGTGCAAAAATTGCATTGCTTGTCCCAACATGCTCAGGGGATCTTATTTTACATCTAGTGATGGCCAAAAGACATTTACAATCACTTAGCATATCACATATAATACATTGAGCATTATTTACTATGCAATGTGTCCATGCAAATTGATTCATGTAGGTTTGTCTTCCAGACAGCTGAAAATAAGGGTATGAGAACATGTTCGGTACATAAGAGATGTTGCTGACGTTACTGATAATTTAGTAGAAAACCAATACCGAGACACTTTAACATTGATCACAAATGTTAAGCAAATTTCTTTAAGGTAATAGGTGTTAGGTGTCGAGTTCCCACCGCTGCACAGGGGGAATCTCAAACTATCTCTGCTGCGGTCTCCCATTCTAATCCAGCCACAGTGGAGCCTGCTCAGCAGAGACATCAGTCCCAGCATCTGGCTCACGCTGATACTGTGCGGCTGGTTACTGCTGTCCTTCCAGGCTCAGCCATCATAACCAGTTCTGATCAGCGGCGAGCGGGCGCTCCTGGGACTAAGTCCGGCTTTTCTCCTTCTGAGCATGCCCATAGGATGACCTCCCATTGGAGGTCGGGGGTCTCATGCTCAGTTCCTGTAGCAGCTCCTATTGGACCACTAGGAAGGTCCCTGAGCACATCCGCTATAAAAGGTTTGCATGGCCGCACGGCCATGCGCTATTATAAACCTGTTATCGTGTGTGTGTGGATGTATGCTTGTTCAGGTGATTGCTCCTTAATCATTCCCATTCCTAGTGTTGTTGAATGCTCGTGAATGATGGAGCTACTTAGCACCTGACAGTGCTATCCTAAACATAAGAGCACGATCCTTACTGTGTCAAACCAGCAGCGACCACCAGTGCGGTGCCGTGTGCAATCAGTGTGCTTTCCTAGCCCTAGTTAGTGTGGTTAGTGGCATCCACCAGAGCGGCGCTGTATGCAATCTGTGTGATAATCTTCAATCAGTTATGACTAGAGTTGAGTGACTTTTACTTTTTTTGGATCGAGTCGGGTTTCGCGAAACCCGACTTTGTCAAAAGTTGGGTCGGGTGAAATCGGCCGATTATTGCGAAAAGTCGGGGGCCGACTGAAACACGAATTTTGCCCATTTTAATGCCAAAAACATAAATTCTTATTACTTAAGCTTGTCAATCTTACTTTACTTTATAATAATAGTTAGGCATTGAAACTGGGGGTGATATGGTTAAAGTTTTGGGGGGGGTAGGGCTGGCTCAAGATTTTCGTGGGCCCCGGAAATGCGGAATATGTCATGGCGGTGGAGCAGGGAGAGGTAAGTATTTCAACTTTGCAAGTGCTGTTATCCAGAGCAAGCAGAGGGGGGGCCCACTCGTTGGCACAGGCACAGGGCCCCTCATAGTACAGTGGTGTGTTTGACGGCGGGTGGCGCCTCCCACTGGCAGAGACACTTTTGCGTACTATGAGGGACCCTGTGCCAGTGATGTGACCAACTAGTATGCCCCCCACCTGATAAAGGAACCTGCACTTTCACCTGCACCTTCCTCTTTGGCCCCATGTAAGATGGTATAGTATGCGGGAAGGGGAACCTGATTTTCATCAGGGTCAGATTCTGGCTGTGTAGGGTGCAAGGGGAATGTAGTGGTCTGGGTCAATGTACCAGCAAACTCATCTAGCTGTGGCCGGGCAATGGGCAGGATGAGGAGGAAACATAGATATAGGCCCAAATAATAAAGTAGGCTAAATGCAGTTCAAAATTGGTATCAGGACTAAAAAGGCGGCATTGCTTTGTTCAGTGGAGGACAACTGTAATGAGTGGCAGACACAGTTAGTAGGCCCAAATAATAAAGTAGGCTAAATGCAGTTCAAAATTGGTAACATGACTAAACAGGTGGCATAGCTAGGTACAGGGGTGGGCTCCTCTGCTGATTAGTAGACAGTGGTAGTAGGCGCAAAGTATTAACTGGTCTAAATGGAGGCCAGGACCCCTGTATATTTTTACTATCATCTATCATTTCAACAAATTTGTATTGGCAGTGGCATTGAAGGATTTAACAGCACAGACTACACAGTGGTGGAGCAGGGAGATGTAAGTATTGCAAGTGGTAGAGCACTGTTCGAGCTGGGGGGAACACTCTCTCGTGGGCGGTGGTACTGGCAAAGGGACCCTCATATTACGATGGTGTGTTTGACGTTGGTTGTGCACCACCACCGTCAGAGACACTTCATTGTACTATGAGGGATCCTGTGCCAGTGCCGTCGCCCAAGAGTGGGCCCACCCACCTGTCTAGGCAAACGGCACTCGCACGCTGGCTCAACACCTCCAGCCTTAGGTGCTATTGTGCTTTTGCCACTACCACCAGATGCACCACCACCACCACCACCATCAGTACCAGCTGGCAACCACCGCCCACAGGCTCTTCCACCATACTTCCTCATTTTTTGGAACATCTATCCAAAATAACAACCATTATATGGTACTGTTAAACAAGGTAGAAGGTGTATATAAACTTGTTGAGAATTTGAATCTCACTTTTTTGGGGGGGAGACTGAACCAAAACTCAGGCCCAGTGTATATAACAACGCAATCTAAGTGGCAGAAAGTGGCTGGCTGACATACGACAAACTAACAGGACTGCAGTATATCCACTTTGTGAGAATTTCAATCTCACGTTTTTGGGGGGAGACTGAACCAAAACTCAGGCCCAGTGTATATAACAACGCAATCTAAGTGGCAGAAAGTGGCTGGCTGACATACGACAAACTAACAGGACTGCAGTATATCCACTTTGTGAGAATTTGAATCTCACTTTTTTGGGGGGAGACTGAACCAAAACTCAGGCCCAGTGTATATAACAACGCAATCTAAGTGGCAGAAAGTGGCTGGCTGACATACGACAAACTAACAGGACTGCAGTATATCCACTTTGTGAGAATTTGAATCTCACTTTTTTGGGGGGAGACTGAACCAAAACTCAGGCCCAGTGTATAAAACAACACAATGTAAGTGGCAGAAAGTGGCTGGAAGATATATGAAAAAATACAAGGAATGTAGTACAATTTCAATCTCCCTACAATGATCTCAGGAAAAGTATGGCAGCAATAAAAAGGACTGCTGCACACAAAAGATTGCACAAATAAACAAGATAACTGTGCAGAAAGGAGCAACAGGATTTTTGCTTTTAAAAAAGCAGTTGGTTTGCACAGCAGCGTGCAAAGAGCAATGCAGCTATCAGGGAGCCTTATAAGGCAGCCTAAAAAGCTACAGAGCTGATGCACAAAAATATAGCCTCCACTGTCCCTGCAAAAAAATGGTGGTGTTGGACAGTGCAAATCGCCTCAGCACAAGCAGTTCGGGGGTTAATCTTCCCTCCCTAACTATATCCCTTCTTCTGATGAAGCTGCAGCAACCTCTCCCTATGCTACGATTGGCAGAAGTAAGATGGCGGCAGGCATGCACGCCCCTTTATAGCCCCTGTGACGCCGCAGAAAGCAAGCCAATCACTGTCATGCCCTTCTCTAAGATGATGGGGACCGAGACCTATGTCATCACGCTGCCCACACTCTGCGTCCTCCTTCATTGCCTGAAAAATGGTGCTGAAAGCGTCATACGAAATGTGACTTTTGCGCGCAGATCGACGACCTCATGGCCGATCCCACACTAGGATCGGGTCGGGTTTCATGAAACCCGACTTTGCCGAAAGTCTTCGATTTTTGAATTTGTCCGATCCGTTTCGCTCAACCCTAGCCAGTGTAAGGTGGGAACACCCACTTGATCTCAGCATCTGACTCAGGGCATCCTCAGGCACGGTCTCAAAAGCCACCGAGGGTCAGAGCGAGATCAATCACCAGCATAGTGAAGGTGAGTTTCAGGGATCCCACTAGCGTCCATCTGCTGCACCCTGTGACTGCTAACAGGGCACAGCATTTCCTTTGTTTCCCTGCGACTCAGTTCGTATTAGTTCATATCGGGTGACGGAACTCGTGTTTATTCTGGCATAGTACCACCATATAGTGCCGCCATTATCTAGCAGCAGGTTCTATCTCTGCACGGTGGACCCCGGGCTGCGAACGCACCTTTTACTATCATTATGTTTATTCGGTGTGTTCCGCCAGCCCTAACAATAGGTAGTGATCGGATCCTGATAGATAGCCGCAGAGGCAATTGGAAGAAACATATAGTGCAGCTAGAAACCAGATGGATCTCCAAGTTGAACACTGTCAGGCCGAATGGTGTGAATAAGGTCATTAGTTTTGCCCCTTTTTTGTAATATATCTATATGTTTTTTTATCTTTGTTGCATTTATTGATTTTATCTTTGTTCTTTTAAAATTTCAGATTTAAGACAGGTGTGAGAATGTAGTGAACCTTCCATATTTTACCTAATCTGAAGCTGATACTGAGATCTTCTTACAATATATTTACACAAGACTATGACTGAGCATTACATATACAGTGGGGCAAAAAAGTATTTAGTCAGTCAGCAATAGTGCAAGTTCCACCACTTAAAAAGATGAGAGGCGTCTGTAATTTACATCATAGGTAGACCTCAACTATGGGAGACAAACTGAGAAAAAAAAATCCAGAAAATCACATTGTCTGTTTTTTTAACATTTTATTTGCATATTATGGTGGAAAATAAGTATTTGGTCAGAAACAAAATTTCATCTCAATACTTTTTAATATATCCTTTGTTGGCAATGACAGAGTTCAAACGTTTTCTGTAAGTCTTCACAAGGTTGCCACACACTGTTGTTGGTATGTTGGCCCATTCCTCCATGCAGATCTCCTCTAGAGCAGTGATGTTTTTGGCTTTTCGCTTGGCAACACGGACTTTCAACTCCCTCCAAAGGTTTTCTATAGGGTTGAGATCTGGAGACTGGCTAGGCCACTCCAGGACCTTGAAATGCTTCTTACGAAGCCACTCCTTCTTTGCCCTGGCGGTGTGCTTTGGATCATTGTCATGTTGAAAGACCCAGCCACGTTTCATCTTCAATGCCCTTGCTGATGGAAGGAGGTTTGCACTCAAAATCTCACAATACATGGCCCCATTCATTCTTTCATGTACCCGGATCAGTCGTCCTGGCCCCTTTGCAGAGAAACAGCCCCAAAGCATGATGTTTCCACCACCATGCTTTACAGTAGGCATGGTGTTTGATGGATGCAACTCAGTATTCTTTTTCCTCCAAACACGACAAGTTGTGTTTCTACCAAACAGTTCCAGTTTGGTTTCATCAGACCATAGGACATTCTCCCAAAACTCCTCTGGATCATCCAAATGCTCTCTAGCAAACTTCAGACGAGCCCGGACATGTACTGGCTTAAGCAGTGAGACACGTCTGGCACTGCAGGATCTGAGTCCATGGTTGCGTAGTGTGTTACTTATGGTAGGCCTTGTTACATTGGTCCCAGCTCTCTGCAGTTCATTCACTAGGTCCCCCCGCGTGGTTCTGGGATTTTTGCTCACCGTTCTTGTGATCATTCTGACCCCACGGGGTGGGATTTTGCGTGGAGCCCCAGATCGAGGGAGATTATCAGTGGTCTTGTATGTCTTCCATTTTCTAATTATTGCTCCCACTGTTGATTTCTTCACTCCAAGCTGGTTGGCTATTGCAGATTCAGTCTTCCCAGCCTGGTGCAAGGCTACAATTTTGTTTCTGTTGTCCTTTGATAGCTCTTTGGTCTTCACCATAGTGGAGTTTGGAGTCAGACTGTTTGAGGGTGTGCACAGGTGTCTTTTTATACTGATAACAAGTTTAAACAGGTGCCATTACTACAGGTAATGAGTGGAGGAAAGAAGAGACTCTTAAAGAAGAAGTTACAGGTCTGTGAGAGCCAGAAATCTTGATTGTTTGTTTCTGACCAAATACTTATTTTCCACCATAATATGCAAAAAAAATGATAAAAAAAAACAGACAATGTGATTTTCTGGATTTTTTTTCTCAGTTTGTCTCCCATAGTTGAGGTCTACCTATGATGTAAATTAAAGACGCCTCTCATCTTTTTAAGTGGTGGAACTTGCACTATTGCTGACTGACTAAATACTTTTTTGCCCCACTGTATATATATATATATATTTTATTATTTTTTTTTTTTTTTTTTTCTCCTTATCAGGGACAAGAACATAGACCTGTACAAAGCTTGAATGGGCTACTAAACCATACGTAAGGAAATGGAAGAAATACAAAATGACTGTCAATTGACATCAATCTGGGGCTCCATGCAAAATCTCTCCTCGTGGGGTATCCTTGATCATGAGGAAGGTAGAGATCAGCCTAAATGGGGGAACTTATTAATCATCTTGAAGCAGCTGGGACCACAGTCACCAAGAAAACTGTTAAGGAACATCGTTTCCAGGATAATGACATGTATATAAGGCAAAATAAATAACCAAAAATGTGCCTCCGCACCTTGGGCTATGTTTACACGTAGCGTTTTTTATGCGTTTTTGAACTTTAGCGTTGCTTTCAACCAAGACAAATGCATTCACTGGGAAAATGTCATTTTAACATTTTACAACATTATCTGGCCATGTGGTGCGTGGCACATCATCAGACACATCCAGATTCATTAATGAAGGAGAGACTCTAAAAGTCACAGAGCATATTTTTATGGGCCATCTTTCATAGGGCAGTCTTTACTATTCTTAAAGGGCCAGCAATTGACCCTCACTATTCTTAGCGTGGCATCAGCCGGCTATGCTTTGTTATTCCCATTATTAAAAAGTGGGTCTCCTATACTACTATTTAGGATGCAGTGAGTGGCAGGGCTGCCCAAAATTTGGATGCACCCCAATACCCCTTTGAAGAGACATACAGGAGGACCTCCTGAAAACAATGTTCCCATTATAAGGAAGTGTGTCTCCCATAGTGTTTGCCTATGCAGTGAAGCAATGGCTCTCAAAAATTTGGAGGTACTCCAATGCCCCTTGGAAGAGACGTGGAGGAGGGCCTCATAAAAAAATATTCCCATTAGAAAGGAGCGGGTCTCCTATACTTGTAATGGCCATGCACTAAGTGTAGGCGCTGACAAACATTTACCCCTGTGGATTATAAATGAATATACTATATAACAATTTTTTTATGGGCATCATAAAATCCCTTTAAAAAATGATGTTGGTGTTGCATCATGGACCATGGTCAATTTGGTGATGGTGGTGGAGGATGAGTGTAAGGAGAAGGAGGAGAACAAGAGCAAATAGCAAAATCTGGAAGGTATATCCTTGTGTGGGTTTGAAGAGGTGCATGGGAATAGACCTCCCCAAAAAAGACACTGAATTTGAGTTTATGTTACGCTGCTATCATTCGGTGGTGATGAGAAGTCTGGCCTAATCCAGGCCTTGTTCATTTTTATAAGAGTCAGCCTGTCAGCATTTTCAGTTGACAGGCGGATGCGCTTATCAGTTATAATTCTACCAGCGGCACTAAAAACCCGCACTTACAAAATGCTAGTGGCAGGACATGCCAGGACCTCCAAGGCGTAGAGAGCCAGTTCATGCCACGTGTCCAGCTTGCCTACCCAATTTTCATAAGGCACAGAGGAATCACGGAGGACTTTGGTACGGTCAGCAAGGTACTCCCTCGGCATCTTCCCAAACTTTGCACTCCTTGTGAAAGAACCCCGCACCTTATAAATACTTTTTTTTTTTAATTTTAAATAAAAACACAATGAGGAAAAATAAAATGCACTTAGCTACATGTCTTTAACTTTGCAAAATCTTAATTAGTTAAATATCATAATTCAAAAATAAGCCTACCAATTTGCTAATCATTTCTAAGCACACCTGACACATCGTTGAAAACATCATCTGCACATTGTAAAATATGTAAGTAAAAATAATATGTTTAAATGTACACATTATTCCTATATTACATATATTTTTTTAATAATCATTAATAATAACTTTACTCGTGTTAAGTTTTTGCATTTTTTATATATTTTTCAGGGATTTTCCTTTTTTTGCATTAAACTCCCTTTAGTTAATTTGCATCTCCAGACAAAATTTTTGCACTTGTTACACAGTTTCTTACTGTTCTGGTTTTTATTATACTGTGTGAGAAAAGGAAGCAAATGGCAATTTTAACAGTAACCATTTGTTGACAGATGCCAGACATCCAGAAATGTTAATAGGCCGAGCAAATTACTGAATTGGAGTTCTTTGTTCCTCTGTATAACTTGCTATAACTTGTATGAATGGAATGTATAAGATCGGCCTTGAAGAACATAGGTTATGTTGGATATTCAGCCACTGTCATTCATTGTGAAAATAATTAAAAGTGCAGTCTCACCTCTTGCTTCAGCATAGGCTCGTTGGGTGAGGTTTTTTGGTGAGTTATAAGGGGTGCTATCCAACTTGTCATATCTAATAATTTTCTCCCCTGAAGATTAATAATCTGAAATATCTGTGCAGATGATGTTTAACGGTGGATTTTCGATGCCTTCTATTTCTGCCTAGCCTTCTATGACAAGGCACACAACATAGAGGTCACAGAAGCATATCATTGCGATAGTATTACAATGACAAGAAGAACATTCCTTCCAGTAATTCCATTGCTGAAAGATTGGAGTGTATCGTCCTCAAATGTCGCCAAAACAGAATTAGGTTAAAATTAACTCTCCCCCCAAAAAAGAGAATAAATGATTAAAATAATTACAAATTGCACCATGACAAGCAAGAGCAAAATTTCGCCCACAGCCATTTGTCTGTAATTAGTTAATTAATCCTTACACAAATTATGAGCAATAACTCATCAAGCAAGGCTCACCCATCAGAAATTCAGCCGACTTGGATTTATTCTGCTTAGTTTGCTTCAGAGCCTTCTGCTGGAACTTCTGGAGGGAAATTGTTAAATGAATAAATTAGCTAAAGAACGAAGATCATCATTTATGATCCACAACTAACACAGAATTTTAAATATGGGATGGCATTGAAATGTCATTTAATTTACATCTCTGCTAAAGGGGTCAAACACTAATTGAACAACAGGAGTGGAAGAATTAAATAAAAAGGATAAGTAAAGTTAAAAGAAATGCCATATGAAGGTCAAACTAAATACTTGTTATTTACCATTGCAAATATGGATACGAAAGCAATGAGCATTTTCGTCACTGATTTACTATACTTCTACCATCATGTATTGCTTAGATAATTATTATAAAGATGTTCTATTATGTATCTGATATGTTTTCCATACATCAATTTCACATTACAGTTTGTCATCTCTGGCAAGCATACTTTGAAAATAACTCAAAGCAGCACTGAAACCTAAGTGTAAACTGAGACTGAAATTTGGAAATGTTTGAAACTAGAATGATGTATTTGCCTTTTCTATCATTCACACAAAGCTTTCCTTGACTTTCTTCCATAATAAGTCAAACCAATATAACCCTTCTAATGGTGATGCTGGATCTATATAAACCTTAATGGAGTATGCACAAAAAGAAAAGTTCATTGTTTAAAATATTTTATATTCCAATAAAATGCATACATGAAAAAAATTCAATGTTTTTAAAGATTTGAATAAATGTTTGTTTTTCCTTTACTCTAATTGTTAGTCACCTGCCCCAGCAAAAGCAACAGGCCTCGCTAACTTCATCTATTGGCCGTTGCAGTAGTTTATGCCAGGTTTCTGAAGTAACTCATTAAAATCTTCTGACATTTAAATGCCTGCTGTTTCTGAGGTCAGGTGCTTGGGTATTAAGTAGAATTGTCCACAGTTGCTTCAAGTTGCCTCATAACTATTCTCTGTTCTGTTCATATATGGCATTTGCAATCAAGGTAATGCATCTCTTTAAATGAGTCTCCAATTTGCATCTACGTTTCTGATATGTTACTGATATTAACATTACCCTGATGAAAGATTCCAGACAGCATTAACTTCTCTGTTCCTTCTGTGCTTTTCCATTACCCTGACTGAAGATACCAGACTGCATTCTTGGGATTAACTGCTTAATGCCAAAAGTTTCCTTTACATTTACTGCTACCGTGTCACTCGTTGCTCTGCTTTATCTGCAGGGTCGCCGTCAGCAACCAGTGCACCTGGGTAAGTGTCAGGGCCCTGAGCAGTCCCGGGAACTCACCTTTGGGGACCCTGGAGCACTATGGGGCCCCCCGCTTGCTCAGGGCCCAGGTACTTGCAATACTTATCTCTTACCCATTCCTCCACAGCTGCGGTGTCTTCCGCATCTTCTGACTCTGTGACATTTCAAGAAGAGAATAGTGTGCGTCCTCTGCTCTGAACAGTCACAGTATAGAGAGCCGAAAGACAGCAATGCCGAGGAATCCAGAACAGAGCAGCGGCCAGCGAGGAGAGGTGAGTATTTCATTTTTTTATGTTCTAAGCAAAATATGGGACCCATTCTGTATGGAGAATTATATGGGGCCCATCATACAATGGAACATTATGTGTGGCTTATTATATATGAAGCATAATACCTTCTAACATTCTCACACCCCTCCAGTCCGTCCTTAACTCTGCTGCCCGACTAATTAATCTCTCTCCTCGCTACACTCCTGCTTCCTCTCTTTGCAAATCACTTCACTGGCTCCCAATTTCCCAATGTATCCAGTTTAAACTACTAACACTAACCTACAAAGCCATCCATAACCTTTCTCCTCCGTATATTTCCACACTAATCTCTCAATATCTTCCGGTCCTCCCAAGACCTCCTTCTTCTCTACTCCACGCTTATTTGCTCCTCACCCAATCGCCTCCAAGACTACTCCCGGATATCCCCCATTCTATGGAATTCTGTGCCCCAACACATCCGGTTATCCACCACATTTGGATCCTTCAAAAGAAACCTGAAACTCACCTCTTCAAAGAAGCTTACAGCCTGTAATGACCACACGGCCATCTCAACACCATCGGAGCTATTGTAACCCTCGACCTACTGTCTCCTTCCCCATAATCCTGTAGAATGTAAGCTCGCAAGGGCAGGGTCTTTTTCCCTCTGTATCAGTCTGTTATTGTTAGTTTTGTTTACTGTAAGTGATATTTGTATTTTGATGTAACCCCTTCTCATGTACAGCGCCATGGAATTAATGGTGCTATATAAATAAATACATAATAATAATAATTATAATAATATGGGGCCCATCATATACTGGATCATTATATGGGGCCCATTATACAGTGTGTCCATAAAATCATGGTGCAATTTTGACCAGTCACAGAATCTATTTATAGTTTACATTTTGGCGCTCTTTCTCTGGCCCAATCATATCAGACCTGTTCATGAGGAGAGATAACAAGAACCAATCAAACAAGACAAACTCATTTAAGCTGTTGCTGAGCCCCCAGTCAGATTAATCCCTCATAAACTGAACTCTGATTAATAAACTGCCAGGTCTGTGACATCATGGAACCACAAGATTATGCCAGCTGTGTGGTTTCCCATTCCAGTCGAGATGTGGGCGGTACAGAGGAAAGTTCAGTGTGTTCTCTGGCTCGCTAAATTCATCCTTCAACAGGATGGCGCTTCTCCACACTATGAAACCATTGTTCGTGAGTAGTGTTAAGCGATACCGTCCGATATTTGAAAGTATCGGTATCGGATGGTATCGGCCGATATCCGAAAAATATCGGATATCGCCAATACCGATATCCAATACCAATACAAGTCAATGGGACACAAATATCGGAAGGTATCCTGTAATGGATCCCAGGGACTAAAGGAGAGGAAACTCTCCTTCAGGCCCTGGGATCCATATTCATGTGTAAAATAAAGAATAAAAATAAAAAATATTGATATACTTACCCTCTGACGCGCCCTGGTCGTCACCGCTGCAACTGCTTTGCTTTCGTTCCTAAGAATGAGCACATTAAGGACCTTCGATGACGTCGTGGCTTGTGATTGGTCGCGTGAGTGGTCACATGACCGCTGAGCGACCAATCACAAGCCGCGACGTCATCGAAGGCCCTTTACGCGCTCATTCTTCGGAACGAAAACAAGGCGGTTGCAGCGGTGACGACCAGGGCGCGTCAGAGGGTAAGTATATCAATATTTTTTATTTTTATTCTTTATTTTACACATTAATCTTAATCCCGATACCGATTCCCGATATCACAAAAATATCGGAACTCGGTATCGGAATTCCGATACCGCAAATATCGGCCGATACCCGATACTTGTGGTATCGGAATGCTCAACACTATTCGTGAGTTTCTGGATAGAATATTCCCCTGCTGGCGGATAGGCAGGGGTTCTGTCAAGCATGGCCACCACGATCCCAGGATCTGACACCCTTAGACTTTTACTTCTGGGGTTACTGTATGTGAAGCAACGTGTTTACATTGAACGTATCAACAACATTAATCACTTAAAACAGAGAATCACAGTCCTTATTCACTCTGTCACACCAGATGTCCTTAACCCCTTCATGACCCAGCCTATTTTGACCTTAAAGACCTTGCCGTTTTTTGCAATTCTGACCAGTGTCCCTTTATGAGGTAATAACTCAGGAACGCTTCAACGGATCCTAGCGGTTCTGAGATTGTTTTTTCGTGACATATTGGGCTTCATGATAGTGGTAAATTAAAGTCAATAAATTCTGCGTTTATTTGTGATGAAAATGGAAATTTGGCGAAAATTTTGAAAATTTCGCAATTTTCACATTTTGAATTTTTATTCTGTTAAACCAGAGAGTTATGTGACACAAAATAGTTAATAAATAACATTTCCCACATGTATACTTTACATCAGCACAATTTTGGAAACAAAATTTTTTTTTGCTAGGAAGTTATAAGGGTTAAAATTTGACCAGCGATTTCTCATTTTTACAACGAAATTTACAAAACCATTTTTTTTAGGGACCACCTCCCATTTGAAGTCAGTTTGAGGGGTCTATATGGCTGAAAATACCCAAAAGTGACACCATTCTAAAAACTGCACCCCTCAAAAATAAAGTCACAAAAATAAACTTTTAGCAACAATTTTTTTTTCCCAATGGTAAAAGGAGAAACTGAACCACGAAAGTTGTTGTCCAATTTGTCCTGAGTACGCTGATACCTCATATGTGGGGGTAAACCACTGTTTGGGCGCACGGCAGGGCTTGGAAGGGAAGGAGCGCCATTTGACTTTTTGAATGAAAAATTGGCTCCACTCTTTAGCGGACACCATGTCACATTTGGAGAGCCCCCGTGTGCCTAAAAATTGGAGCTCCCCGATAAGTGACCCCATTTTGGAAACTAGACGCCCCAAGGAACTTATCTAGATGCATAGTGAGCACTTTGAACCCCCAGGTGCTTCACAAATTGATCCGTAAAAATGGAAAAGTACTTTTTTTTCACAAAAAAATTCTTTTAGCCTCAATTTTTTCATTTTCACATGGGCAACAGGATAAAATGGATCCTAAAATTTGTTGGGCAATTTCTCCTGAGTACACCAATACCTCACATGTGGGGGTAAACCACTGTTTGGGCACATGGTAAGGCTCGGAAGGGAAGGAGCGCCATTTGACTTTTTGAATTAAAAATTATCTCCATCGTTAGCGGACACCATGTCGCGTTTGGAGAGCCCCTGTGTGCCTAAACATTGGTGCTCCCCCACAAGTGACCCCATTTTGGAAACTAGACCCCCCAAGGAACTTATCTAGGTGCCTAGTGAGCACTTTAAACCCTCAGGTGCTTCACAAATTGATCTGTAAAAATGAAAAAGTACTTTTTTTTCACAAAAAAATTCTTTTCGCCTAAATTTTTTCATTTTCACATGGGCAATAGGATAAAATGGATCATAAAATTTGTTGGGCAATTTTTCCCGAGTACGCCGATACCTCATATGTGGGGGTAAACCACTGTTTGGGCACACGGCAGGGCTCGGAAGGGAAGGCGCGCCATTTGACTTTTTGAATGGAAAATTAGCTCCAATTGTTAGCGGACACCATGTCGCGTTTGGAGAGCCCCTGTGTGCCTAAACATTGGAGCTCCCCCACAAGTGACCCCATTTTGGAAACTAGACCCCCAAAGGAACTTATCTAGATGCATATTGAGCACTTTAAACCCCCAGGTGCTTCACAGAAGTTTATAACGCAGAGCCATGAAAATAAAAAATAATTTTTCTTTCCTCAAAAATGATTTTTTAGCCTGGAATTTCCTATTTTGCCAAGGGTAATAGGAGAAATTGGACCCCAAATGTTGTTGTCCAGTTTGTCCTGAGTACGCTGATACCCCATATGTGGTGGGTAAACCACTGTTTGGGCGCACGGCAGGGCTCGGAAGGGAAGGCACGCCATTTGGCTTTTTAAATGGAAAATTAGCTCCAATCATTAGCGGACACCATGTCACGTTTGGAGAGCCCCTGTGTGCCTAAACATTGAAAATCCCCCAGAAATTACCCCATTTTGGAAACTAGACCCCCAAAGGAACTAATCTAGATGTGTGGTGAGGACTTTGAACCCCCAAGTGCTTCACAGAAGTTTATAATGCAGAGCCATGAAAAAAAAAAAAATATTTTCTCAAAAATTATGTTTTAGCCTGCAATTTTTTATTTTCCCAAGGGTAACAGGAGAAATTTGACCCCAAAAGTTGTTGTCCAGTTTCTCCTGAGTACGCTGATACCCCATATGTGGGGGTAAAGCACTGTTTGGGCACATGCCGGGGCTCGGAAGTGAAGTAGTGACGTTTTGAAATGCAGACTTTGATGGAATGCTCTGTGGGCATAAAGTTGCGTTTGCAGAGCCCCTGATGTGGCTTAACAGTAGAAACCCCCCATAAGTGACCCCATTTTGGAAACTAGACCCCGAAAGGAACTTATCTAGATGTGTGGTGAGCACTTTGAACCCCCAAGTGCTTCACAGAAGTTTATAATGCAGAGCCGTGAAAATAATAAATACGTTTTCTTTCCTCAAAAATAATTATTTAGCCCAGAATTTTTTAATTTTCCCAAGGGTAACAGGAGAAATTTGACCCCAATAATTGTTGTCCAGTTTCTCCTGAGTACGGTGATACCCAATATGTGGGGGTAAACTACTGTTTGGGCACATGCCGGGGCTCGGAAGTGAAGTAGTGACGTTTTGAAATGCAGACTTTGATGGAATGCTCTGCGGGTGTCACGTTGCGTTTGCAGAGCCCCTGATGTGGCTAAACAGTAGAAACCCCCACAAGTGACCCCATTTTGGAAATTAAACCCCGAAAGGAACTTATCTGGATGTGTGGTGAGCACTTTGAACCCCCAAGTGCTTCACAGAAGTTTATAATGCAGAGCCGTGAAAATAATAAATACGTTTTCTTTCCTCAAAAATAATTATTTAGCCCACAATTTTTTATTTTCCCAAGGGTTACAGGAGAAATTGGACCCCAAAAGTTGTTGTCCAGTTTCTCCTGAGTACGCTGATACCCCATGTGTGGGGGTAAACCACTGTTTGGGCACACGTCGGGGCTCAGAAGGGAAGTAGTGACTTTTGAAATGCAGACTTTGATGGAATGGTCTGCGGGCGTCACGTTGCGTTTGCAGAGCCCCTGGTGTGCCTAAACAGTAGAAACCCCCCACAAGTGACCCCATTTTAGAAACTAGACCCCCCCAAGGAACTTATCTAGATATGTGGTGAGCACTTTGATCCCCCAAGTGCTTCACAGACGTTTACAACGCAGAGCCGTGAAAATAAAAAATCATTTTTCTTTCCTCAAAAATGATGTTTTAGCAATCATTTTTTATTTTCACAAGGGTAACAGGAGAAATTGGACCCCAGTAATTGTTGCGCAGTTCATCCTGAGTATGCTGATACCCCATATGTGGGGGTAAACCACTGTTTGGGCGCACGTTGGGGCTCGGAAGTGAGGGAGCACCATTTGACTTTTTGAATACGAGATTGGCTGGAATCAATGGTGGCGCCATGTTGCGTTTGGAGACCCCTTATGTGCCTAAACAGTGGAAACCTCTCAATTCTACCTCCAACACTAACCCCAACACACCCCTATCCCTAATCCCAACTGTAGCCATAACCCTAATCACACCCCTAACCACAACCCTAATTCCAACCCTAACCCTAAGGCTATGTGCCCACGTTGCAGATTCATGTGAGATTTTTCAGCATCATTTTTGAAAAATCCGTGGGTAAAAGGCACTGTGTTTTACCTGCGGATTTTCCACGGATTTCCAGTGTTTTTTGTGCGGATTTCACCTGCGGATTCCTATTGAGGAACAGGTGTAAAACGCTGCGGAATCCGCACAAAGAATTGACATGCTGCGGAAAATACAACGCAGCGTTTCCACGCGGTATTTTCCGCACCATGGGCACAGCGGATTTGGTTTTCCATAGGTTTACATGGTACTGTAAACCTGATGGAACACTGCTGCGAATCCGCAGCGGCCAATCCGCTGCGGATCCGCAGCCAAATCCGCACCATGTGCACATAGCCTAATTCTAAAGGTATGTGCACACGCTGCGGAAAACACTGCGGATCCGCAGCAGTTTCCCATGAGTTTACAGTTCAATGTAAACCTATGGGAAACAAAAATCGCTGTGCACATGCTGCGGAAAAACTGCACGGAAACGCAGCGGTTTACATTCTGCAGCATGTCACTTCTTTGTGCGGATTCCGCAGCGGTTTTACAACTGCTCAAATAGAAAATCGCAGTTGTAAAACCGCAGTGAAATGCGCAGAAAAAACGCGGTAAATCCGCCATAAATCCGCAGCGGTTTAGCACTGCGGATTTATCAAATCCGCAGCGGAAAAATCCAGAGGACCAGAATACGTGTGCACATACCGAAACCCTAACCCTAGCCCTAACCCTACCCCTAACCCTAACCCTACCCCTAACCCTAGCCCTAACCCTACCCCTAACCCTAGCCCTAAACCTACCTCTAACCCTACCCCTAACCCTAACCCTACCCCTAGCCCTAACCCTACCCCTAACCCTACCCCTAACCCTACCCCTACCCCTACCCCTAACCCTACCCCTACCCCTAACCCTACCCCTAACCCTAACCCTAACCCTATTCTAACATTAGTGGAAAAAAAAAATTCTTTATTTTTTTATTGTCCCTACCTATGGGGGTGACAAAGGGGGGGGGGGGGGTTATTTATTATTTGTTTTATTTTGATCACTGAGATATAATATATCTCAGTGATCAAAATGCACTTTGGAACGAATCTGCCGGCCGGCAGATTCGGCGGGCGCACTGCGCATGCGCCCGCCATTTTGGAAGATGGCGGCGCCCGGGGAGAAGACGGACGGACCCCGGCAGGATCGGTAAGTATGATGGGGTGGGGGGGAGCACGGGGGGGGGGATCGGAGCATGGGGGGGTGGATCGGAGCGCGGGAGGGGTGGAACGGAGCACGGGGGGGTGGAACAGAGCACGGGGGTGGTTGAACAGAGCACAGGGGGGTGGAACGGAGCACGGGGGGTGGATCGGAGTGCAGGGGGGGTGATTGGAGCACGGGGGGTGATTGGAGCACGGGGGTGAGCGGACAAGAGCACGGGGGGAGCGGAGCACAGGACGGAGGGGAGCCGGAGCAGTGTACCGGACAGATCGGAGGGCTGGGGGGGCGATCGATGGGGTGGGGGCACATTAGTGTTTCCAGCCATGGCCGATGATATTGCAGCATCGGCCATGGCTGGATTGTAATATTTCACCAGTTTTCATAGGTGAAATATTACAAATCGCTCTGATTGGCAGTTTCACTTTCAACAGCCAATCAGAGCGATCGTAGCCACGGGGGGGTGAAGCCACCCCCCCGGGCTAAACTACCACTCCCCCTGTCCCTGCAGATCGGGTGAAATTGGAGTTAACCCTTTCACCCGATCTGCAGGGACGCGATCTTTCCATGACGCCACATAGGCGTCATGGGTCGGATTGGCACCGACTTTCATGACGCCTACGTGGCGTCATGGGTCGGGAAGGGGTTAACTGTGTGTGGCAAGAACTTCAATATTGTTTGGATGTGTGTAGTGCAACAAATGGAGCCCACATTGAATTGCACTGAATAGGTATGAAACTGGGAGAGTTTTTCTTTTTTTTGGAGCAGATTTCACATTTCTATCGTCTTTTCTTGCTTTCCATTGACTGGTCAAAAGTGCACCATGACTTTACTGACACACTGTATATGGAACAATATATGGGGCCTATCATATACTGTAGCATTATATGGAGCCCATTATATATGGAGCATTACATGGGCCCATTATTTACTAGATCATTATATGGGGCCCAATATATATGGAGCAATATATGGGGCCCATCATATACTAGAGCATTATATGGGGCTCATTCTGCTTGGACAATCATATGGAGCCCATCATATACTAAATGGAGCATTATATGGGGCTCATTCTGTATGGATCATTATATGGGGCCCAGTTATGAATGGAGCAATATATGGGACCCATCATATACTGTATGGAGCAACATATGGGGCTCATTACGTATGGAGCAATATATGAAGCCCATTATATATGGAGCAATATATGTGGCCCATTATATATGGAGCATATTATGGTGCTCATCATATACTGTATGGAGCATTATTTAGGGCCCTGTTGTGAATTCTGTTGTCGGGCTCCCTCCTGTGGTCATGAATGGTACTTCGGCTGGTTCTGTCCATGGACTTCCTCTGGTGGGTGTTTCTGAGTTTCCTTCCACAGGTGACGAAGTTAATTCGTTAGCAGGCTGCTCTATTTAACTCCACTTAGATCTTTGCTCCATGCCACCTGTCAATGTTCCAGTATTGGTCTAGTTCACTCCTGGATCGTTCTTGTGACCTGTCTTCCCAGCAGAAGCTAAGTTCCAGCTTGTATTTCTTTGGTTTGCTATTTTTCTGTCCAGCTTGCTATTTTTATTGTTGTTCTTGCTTGCTGGAAGCTCTGGGACGCAGAGGGAGCGCCTCCGCACCTTGAGTCGGTTCGGAGGGTCATTTTGCACCCTCTGCCTGGTCTTTTTGTAGGTTTTTGTGCTGACCGCAAAGTAACCTTTCCTATCCTCGGTCTGATCAGTAAGTCGGGCCTCACTTTGCTAAATCTATTTCATCTCTGTGTTTGTATTTTCATCTTTACTCACAGTCATTATATGTGGGGGGCTGCCTTTTCCTTTGGGGAATTTCTCTGAGGCAAGGTAGGCTTTATTTTTCTTTCTTCAGGGCTAGCTAGTTCCTTAGGCTGTGCCGAGTTGCATAGGGAGCGTTAGGCGCAATCCACGGCTATTTCTAGTGTGTTTGATAGGATTAGGGATTGCGGTCAGCAGAGTTCCCACGTCCCAGAGCTCGTCCTTTATTATCAGTAACTATCAGGTCATTCCGTGTGCTCTTAACCACCAGATCCATTATTGTCCTGACCACCAGGTCATAACAGTACAGGTGGCCCAAAGTACTAATGCATCTCAATAGAGGGTTAAGAGAAGTTCTGAGACCATTTTTTTTTCTTTGCACTGTGTTTTGTCTCTCTTTTCCCCTTTACCTCTGGGTGGTTCAGGACACAGGTGTAAACATGGACATTCAAGGTCTGTCCTCTTGGATGGATAATCTCACTACAAGGGTACAAAACATTCAAGATTTAGTGGTTCAGAATCCGATGTCAGAGCCTAGGATTCTAATTCCTGATTTGTTTTTTGGTGATAGATCTAAGTTCTTGAATTTCAAAAATAATTGTAAATTGTTTCTTGCCTTGAAACCTCGCTCCTCAGGTGACCCTGTTCAACAAGTAAAGATCAATATTTCCTTGTTACGTGGTGACACTCAAGACTGGGCATTTTCCCTTGCACCAGGAGATCCGGCATTGCGTGATGTTGATGCGTTTTTTCTGGCGCTTGGATTGCTTTATGACGAACCTAATTCAGTGGATCAGGCAGAGAAAATCTTGCTGGCTCTGTGTCAGGGTCAGGATGAAGTGGAGATATATTGTCAGAAGTTTAGAAAGTGGTCTGTGCTCACTCAGTGGAATGAATGTGCCCTGGCAGCAATCTTCAGAAAGGGTCTCTCTGAAGCCCTTAAGGATGTCATGGTGGGCTTTCCCATGCCTGCTGGTCTGAATGAGTCTATGTCCTTGGCCATTCAGATTGATCGACGCTTGCGTGAGCGTAAAGCTGTGCACCATTTGGCGGTACTATCTGAGCATGGGCCTGAGCCTGTGCAATGTGATAGGACTTTGACCAGAGCAGAACGGCAAGAACACAGACGTCGGAATGGGCTATGTTTTTACTGTGGTGATTCCACTCATGCTATCTCCGATTGTCCTAAGCGCACTAAGCGGTTTGCTAGGTCTGCCACCATTGGTACGTTACAGTCTAAATTTCTGATTTGCTCTTTGTCATCCTATTCTGTTATGGCATTTGTGGATTCAGGCGCTGCCCTGAATTTGATGGACTTGGAGTATGCTAGGCGCTGTGGTTTTTTCTTGGAGCCCTTGCAGTATCCTATTCCATTGAGAGGAATTGATGCTACGCCTTTGGCCAAGAATAAGCCTCAGTACTGGACCCAATTGACCATGTGCATGGCTCCTGCACATCAGGAGGATATCCGCTTTCTGGTGTTGCATAATCTGCATGATGTGGTCGTTTTGGGGTTACCATGGCTACAGGTTCATAATCCAGTATTGGACTGGAAATCTATGTCTGTGTCCAGCTGGGGTTGCCAGGGGGTACATGGTGATGTTCCATTTTTGTCTATTTCGTCTTCCACTCCTTCTGAAGTTCCAGAGTTTTTGTCGGATTATCGGGATGTATTTGATGAGCCCAAAGCCAGTGCCCTACCTCCTCATAGGGATTGCGATTGTGCAATTAATTTGATTCCTGGTAGTAAGTTTCCTAAGGGCCGATTGTTCAATTTATCTGTGCCAGAACACGCCGCTATGCGGAGTTATATAAAGGAATCCTTGGAGAAGGGTCATATTCGCCCGTCGTCATCACCGTTAGGAGCAGGGTTCTTTTTTGTGGCCAAGAAGGATGGTTCTTTGAGACCTTGTATTGATTACCGCCTTCTTAATAAAATTACAGTCAAATTTCAGTATCCTTTGCCGTTGCTGTCTGATTTGTTTGCTCATATTAAAGGGGCTATTTGGTTCACCAAGATAGATCTTCGAGGGGCGTATAATTTTGTGCGTATTAAACAAGGCGATGAATGGAAAACAGCATTTAATACGCCCGAGGGCCATTTTGAGTACCTGGTTATGCCATTTGGGCTTTCCAATGCTCCATCAGTATTTCAGTCCTTTATGCATGACATCTTCCGAGAGTACCTGGATAAATTCCTGATTGTGTATTTGGATGATATTTTGGTCTTTTCGGATGATTGGGAGTCTCATGTGAAGCAGGTCCTTCGTGTGAATTCCTTGTTTGTGAAGGGGTCAAAGTGTCTCTTTGGAGTTCAGAAGGTTTCATTTTTGGGGTTCATTTTTTCCCCTTCTACTATCGAGATGGACCTTGTTAAAGTCCAGGCCATTTACGATTGGACTCAGCCGACATCTGTGAAGAGCCTGCAAAAGTTCCTGGGCTTTGCTAATTTTTATCGGCGCTTCATCGATAATTTTTCTACTGTTGCTAAACCGTTGACTGATTTGACCAAGAAGGGTGCTGATGTGGTCAATTGGTCTTCTGCAGCTGTAGAGGCTTTTCAGGAGTTGAAGCGTCATTTTTCTTCTGCCCCTGTGTTGTGCCAGCCAGATGTTTCGCTCCCGTTTCAGGTTGAGGTTGATGCTTCTGAGATTGGAGCAGGGGCTGTTTTGTTGCAAAGAAGTTCTGATGGCCCGGTGATGAAGCCATGTGCTTTCTTTTCTAGAAAGTTTTCGCCTGCTGAGCGTAATTATAATGTTGGTAATCGTGAGTTGTTGGCCATGAAGTGGGCATTCGAGGAGTGGCGTCATTGGCTTGAAGGAGCCAAGCATCGCATGGTGGTCTTGACAGATCACAAGAATTTGACTTATCTTGAGTCTGCCAAACGGTTGAATCCGAGACAGGCTCGATGGTCGTTATTTTTCTCCCGTTTTGATTTTGTGGTTTCGTACCTTCCGGGCTCTAAGAATGTGAAGGCTGATGCCCTGTCAAGGAGTTTTGTGCCTGACTCTCCGGGTGTTCCTGAGCCAGCGGGTATTCTCAAAGAGGGGGTAATTTTGTCTGCCATCTCCCCTGATTTGCGGCGGGTGCTGCAAAAATTTCAGGCTGATAGACCTGATCGTTGCCCAGCGAAGAAACTGTTTGTCCCTGATAGATGGACTAGTAGAGTTATCTCTGAGATTCATTGTTCAGTGTTGGCTGGGCATCCTGGAATCTTTGGTACCAGAGATTTGGTGGCTAGATCCTTTTGGTGGCCGTCTTTGTCACGGGATGTGCGTTCTTTTGTGCAGTCCTGTGGGACTTGTGCTCGGGCTAAGCCCTGCTGTTCTCGTGCCAGTGGGTTGCTTTTGCCCTTGCCGGTCCCGAAGAGGCCCTGGACGCATATTTCTATAGATTTTATTTCGGATCTCCCCGTCTCTCAAAAGATGTCAGTCATTTGGGTGGTTTGTGATCGCTTTTCTAAGATGGTCCATTTGGTACCTTTGTCTAAATTGCCTTCCTCCTCTGATTTGGTGCCATTATTTTTCCAGCATGTGGTTCGTTTACATGGTATCCTGGAGAACATCGTTTCTGACAGAGGTTCCCAATTTGTTTCGAGGTTTTGGTGATCCTTTTGTGCAAGGATGGGCATTGATTTGTCTTTTTCCTCGGCTTTCCATCCTCAGACAAATGGCCAAACCGAACGAACTAATCAAACTTTGGAAACATATCTGAGATGCTTTGTTTCTGCTGATCAGGATGATTGGGTGTCCTTTTTGCCGTTGGCTGAGTTCGCCCTTAATAATCGGGCCAGCTCGGCTACTTTGGTTTCGCCGTTTTTCTGCAATTCTGGTTTCCATCCTCGTTTCTCTTCAGGGCAGGTTGAGTCTTCGGACTGTCCTGGTGTAGATACTGTGGTGGATAGGTTGCAGCAGATTTTGACTCATGTGGTGGACAATTTGACATTGTCCCAGGAGAAGGCTCAACGTTTCGCTAACCGCCGGCGCTGTGTGGGTCCCCGACTTCGTGTTGGGGATTTGGTTTGGTTGTCGTCTCGTTATGTTCCTATGAAGGTTTCCTCTCCTAAGTTTAAGCCTCATTTCATTGGTCCGTATAAGATTTCTGAGGTTATCAATCCTGTGTCATTTCGTTTGGCCCTTCCTGCTTCTTTTGCCATCCATAATTTGTTCCATAGGTCGTTATTGCGGAGATACGTGGCGCCTGTGGTTCCATCCGTTGATCCTCCTGCCCCGGTGTTGGTTGAGGGGGAGTTGGAGTATGTGGTGGAGAAGATTTTGGATTCTCGTGTTTCGAGACGGAAACTCCAGTACCTGGTCAAGTGGAAGGGTTATGGTCAGGAAGATAATTCCTGGGTTTTTGCCTCTGATGTTCATGCTGCCGATCTGGTTCATGCCTTTCATTTGGCTCATCCTGGTCGGCCTGGGGGCTATGGTGAGGGTTCGGTGACCCCTCCTCAAGGGGGGGTACAGTTGGGAATTCTGTTGTCGGGCTCCCTCCTGTGGTCATGAATGGTACTTCGGCTGGTTCTGTCCATGGACTTCCTCTGGTGGGTGTTTCTGAGTTTCCTTCCACAGGTGACAAGGTTAATTCATTAGCAGCACCGTGAGTCGATGCGGAGGGTCTTTTCGCCCCCTCTGCATGGTCTTTTTGTAGTTTTTGTGCTGACCGCAAAGTAACCTTTCCTATCCTCTGTCTGTTCAGTAAGTCGGGCCTCACTTTGCTAAATCTATTTCATCTCTGTGTTTGTATTTTCATCTTTACTCACAGTCATTATATGTGGGGGGCTGCCATTTCCTTTGGGGAATTTCTCTGAGGCAAGGTAGGCTTTATTTTTCTTTCTTCAGGGCTAGCTAGTTCCTTAGGCTGTGCCGAGTTGCATAGGGAGCGTTAGGCGCAATCCACGGCTATTTCTAGTGTGTTTGATAGGATTAGGGATTGCGGTCAGCAGAGTTCCCACGTCCCAGAGCTCGTCCTTTATTATCAGTAACTATCAGGTCATTCCGTGTGCTCTTAACCACCAGGTCCATTATTGTCCTGACCACCAGGTCATAACAGGGTCCATTCTGCAAGGAGCATTATATGGGGCCAATTATATATGGAGCAATATATGTGACTCATCATATACTGTATGGAGCAACATATGGGGCTCATTACCTATGGAGCAATATATGAAGCCCATTATATATGGAACAATATATGTGGTTAATCACAAACTGTATGAAGCATTATATAGGGCTCATTATGTATAGAGCAATATATGCGACTCATTATGTATAGATCAATATATGGGGGCTCATTATGTATGGAGCAATATATGGGGCTCATCATATACTGTTTGGAGCATTATATGGAGCCCATTATGTTTGGAGCATTATATGGGGCCTATTATGCTTGGAGCAATATATGTAGTTCATTATGTCTGGAGCATTATATGGGGACCATACTTTATTGTGCATTATATTTGGCCCATTATGTATGGAGTATTATGTGGGACCCATTATTTATGGAACAATATATGGGACCCATCATATGAGGTATGGAGCATTATATGGGGAACATTATGTATGGAACAATATATGTGGCTCATTGTATATGGAGCAATATATGGTGTTCATTATGTATGGAGCCTTATATGGAGCTCATTATGCATGGAGCAATATATGGAGTCCATTATTCTGTAAGGAGCATTACATGGGGTCTTTTTTCTGTATGGGGCATTATATGGGGTCGGTTATACTGTATGGATCAATATATGGGGCTTATTATACTATATGGAGCAATATATCAGGGTCATTATACTGTTTAATGCATTATATGGGGCTCATTATACTGTATGAGGCATTATATGGCATTATTTTGTAAGGAGCAATATATGGGGTCAATTATTCTGTATGGAACAATATAAGATGCTCATTATGTAAGGAGCAATATATGGGACCCATTATATAAATTGAGCAATTTATGGGGCCCATATAGTGTATGGACCATTATATGTTACCTATTATGTATGGATCAATATGTGGGGCTCAATATATATGGATCATTATTTGTGGCTCATTATGTTTGGAGCAATTTATGGGGTCCATCATTTATAGAACAATATATGGGGCCCATAATATACTGTATGGACCATTATGTGGGGCCCATTATCTATGGAGCATTAGATGGGGCTCATTAACCCCTTTCTGGCATTGGACGTACTATTCCATCCATGTGACATGGGACTTAATACCCATGGATGGAATAGTACGTCCAATGCGATCAGCTGCGCTCACCCGGGGGAGCAAGGCTGATCGCGGCCAGGTGTCAGCTGATTCTCACAGCTGACACCTGGCACTAAGTGCCAGGAGTGGTCACGGACCGCTCTCTACACTTTAACCCCTGGAACACTGCGATCAAACATGATCACAGTGTTCCAGGGCTGGCAGAGGGGCTGATAGCCACCCTCAGTCTTCAGATCAGAGACCCCGTGGCATGGCAACATCAGGGTCTCCAGATCTGAGAGACTTCCTGTCATGCACAGTGGTTACCAGGAAGTCTCTCAGGTCAATGTAATAGAACTTGCAGCGCTGACTGCTTCTATTGCATGCAGATCTGCATGCTATAGAAGCGATCAGCCTGCACAAAATGAGTGTCCCATAGTGGGACACAGTGCAAAAGTAAGAATGAATATAATGTTTTTATTTTTAATAATTGTAAAAACAACGTGTTTAACTGCGGCTCTCTGACCGACGGGATGGTTTCACCGCCGATCAGAAGCAGTTTTTGCTGTGCTGTCATGTACATGACAGCACAGCAAGCACTGGATAATCAGGCCCTCCAGTGAATGGGATCCGAGTTTGGGTACTGGTCTGGTACCCAGAATCAAACCTTTTGTAACTGTTCGGCCTGAACCCGCCGGACCCAAACATCCAGGTGTCTAATTATAGGGAATCTTCCACCTGGGGTTCCATCTGAATCATGTATTTCAGAGATTTCCATGTAACCCCCGGTGTTAGCTTTCAGTGCAGAGAGCAGGATAAATATGAGCTGAGCCTTACTGCGATCTTTGGGAGGCAGAATTAACAAATCAAAAGCAGGTGAAGAATTGGTATTATTTATTTTTTACGCTGTTCCTTGTGCAGTATGAGTGATTAGACGACTTCATTCTTTGGGTCGGTGTAATTACAGCGATTCCAGATTTATGTCAGGTTTTTATGTTTGCTATAGAAAGAAAATAAAAAACAAAAATAAACATGCAGTATATGCAATAAATCATATAACTCAACAAAATAAATAGAGTTCCCAACCTGGAAAAAAAGGAAACAAAGGAATGGGTACAATAAAACGGGGAAAGAACATAGTAACAGTGACTTAGCATGATATATATGCAGTGCAACACCATGTAAGTTCCCAAATGGGGACATAGTCAGAAGCGAGGTTGCAGGGTTAGGCTAAGATATCAGAAGCCAGTTCATATGACAATCAATATGAAAATTCAATGTACAAATGCATTACCTTAAATGTGCACAGAGAAGAGGAGAGGAGAATTTTGCGAAAGGTACAGGCAGATCCTTAATAAATGCTCGTTAGACATCATCGTCCTCACAATAGAATACCTCCAGAAGGAAATTATTGACGTTCAAAAAAACATCCAGGCCATCGAGACCCAGCTGACGACCACCGTTTCATCTACCGATTGGACGGCACTCAAAACAAAAACGGACAAAGCCATCAAAGAGTTTGAGAGGAACCTGCAGGAACGTAGAAGACTCAAGTTCCAGAGAGACAGCGAGGACTACGCCAACGACAAGGTGTATCGATGGAGCGACTTGTCCAACACTACAAACTGGCGACGTCGCAACTACTCCAGGAGACCAGGATCCTACAGCTCCGGCAGCGACTCCTCCACTGGTTCCAACAGACAACATTTTTTAGCCACAGGCCGCAGGGGAGGACGACATCAAACAG